>NW_027202771.1:27500-1361250 GCF_024711535.1 Dipodomys merriami
CTAACTCTCACCCTAAACTTAACCCTCACCCTAACCCTAACACTAACATTATTGCTAAAGCAAAACCTCAGTCTCACCGTAAACCTCACTGTAACCCTTACCCTCACCCTAACTTTAACCCTCACACTAAACCTAACCCTCACTCTAATCCTAACCCTACACCTCAACCTAATCGTCACCCTAACCCTAACCTAACACTCTCCCTACACCTCACCCTCACCCTAAACCTAAACCTAAACCATCCTCTCAACCTAACCCACACCCTAACCCTAAACCTCACCCTCACACTAACCCTCACCCTAACCCTAACCTCACCCTAACCCTAATCCTAACGCTAACCCTCATCCTAACCCTAACCCTCAGCCTAACCCTAATCCTCACCCTCACCCTCACCCTCAGCCTCAGCCAAACCCTAACACTAACCTAATCCTAAACCTAACCCTCACCCTAACCCTTACCCTCACCCTAACCCTAACCCTAACCCTCACACTTAACCTAACCCTCACCCAAATCCTAACCCTAATCTTCACCCTAACCCTCACCATAACCCTAAACCTAACCCTCACCCTAACACTAACTTTAATCCTCACCTTCACCCTAGTCCTCCCCCTAACCCTAATCCTAACCCCAACCCTAACCCTAACCCTCAAACTCACCCTAACCCTCACCATCACCCTCACCCACCCGCACACCTAAACCTCAACCTTACTCTAAACCAAACCCTAACTTTCAACCTCACCCTAATCCTAACCCTATCCCTTACACTCATCCTAACCCTCACCCTAATCCTAATCCTAACCTTAAACCTCACCCACATCCTCAGCCTAAACCTCACCATAACAATTACCCTCACCCTAACTCTAACCATAACCCTAACCCTCACACTATCCATAAACCTCACCCTAACCTTAATCCTAACCCTCACCCTAAAACTAATCCTAACCCTAACCCTAACCGTACACCTGACCCTCGCCCTCAAACTCACCCTCACCCGAACCTAACCCTAACCTAATCCTAACCCTAAACCTCATGCTCACTCCACCCTAACCCTAACCCTAAACTTAACCCTCACACTCACCTTCACCCTAAACCTCAACCTAAACCATACCCTAACCTTAACCTTAACCCTAACCCACACACTAACCTTAACCTTCACCCTAACCCTAACCCTAAACCTCACCCTAAGGCTCACCCTCCTCATCACCCTCACCCTAAGTCTAACCATAAACCTAACCCTAATCCTAAACCTAAACCTCTCCCTCACCCTCATGCTAACCATAATGCTAACCCTAACCCTAACCCTAACTCTCACCCTAACCCTAACCCTAAAAATAACACTGACCATAACCCTATACAAAAACCTCACCCTCACTCTCACCCTAAACCTAACACTCACCCTCACCCTAAACCTAATACTCAACCTAACCCTCACCCTAAGACTCACACTAAGACTAGTCCTCACTCTCACCCTAACCTTCAAACTAAACTTTACCCTAACTATAACCCCAACCCTTACCCTCAACCTAACCCTATCCCTAACACTAAACCTCACCTTCACCCTAACCCTAACCGTAACCGTAACTATAATCCTAACCCTAACCCTATCCCTAACCCTCACCCTCACCCTAACACTAACCCTCACCCTCACCCAACCTTAAACCTAACCCTCACTCTCACCCTCACCCTCACCCTAACCCTAACCTAATTCTCACCCTAACCCTAAACCTAACCCTAATGCTAACCTAACTCTCACCCTTACCTTAACCCTCACCCTAACCATTACACTCACCCTAACCCTAACCCTAAACCTAACCTTCACACGAAACCTAACCCTAACCATAACGCTACCAGTAACCCTAACCCTAACCCTAAACCTAACCCTCAGCCTCACCCTAAACCTAACCATAACCCTCACAATAACCCTATCCCAAACCCGAATCCTAACTCTCATCCTCACCCTAACCGTCATCCTAACCCTAACCCTAACCCTAACCCGAACAATAACCCTAACCCTAACCCTACCCCTCACCTTAACCATAAAACTAAAACCACACCTCAGGCTAATCCTCATCCTAAACCTAAACCTAAACCTAAATCTCACCATAAACCTAAACATCACCCTAACCCTCACCCTCACACTCAACCTCAGCCTATCCCTAACCCTAACCCTAATCCTAACCCTGAACCTCATTCCCTACCTCAACCTAACCCTAACCCTAACCCTCATCCTCACCCTCACCCTAACCCTAACCCTAACCCTATCCCTAACCCACACCTTAACCTTAACCCTAAACCTAATCCTCATCATAACACATATGCTTACCCTAAAACTAACCCTAACCATCACCGTAACCCTAAGCCTCTCCCAAAAGCTCAACCTAAACCTTACCCTCACCCTAACCTTAACCCTAATCCTCACACTAACCCTAAACATAAACTTAACCCTAATACTCACCCTCACCCTAACCCTCACCCTAATGCTAACCCTAACCTTAAACTCACCCTCACCCTAACCCTCAGTGTCAACCTAACCCTTACAAACAGCCTAACCCTCACACTCACCCTAAACCTCACCCTCACTTTAACCCTCACCCTTACCCTAAATATCACACTAACATTAACCCTCATCCTAAGCCTAACCCTAACCCTTTCCCTAACCCTCACTCTCACCCTCTCCCTAAACCTAATGCTAACTCTCACACTAATCCTAAACCTCACCCTCACCCTCAGCCTAGCCCTCACCCTAACCTTAATCCTAACCCTAATCTTAAACCTCACCCTAACTCTAACCCTAACCCTGACCCTAACCCTCAGCCTAACTCTAAACCTCATCCTAAACCTAACACTCACACTAACCTTCACCCTCACCCTAATTCTCACTCTAAACCTAACCTAACCCTTACCTAACCCCAAACCTCACCCTCACCCTCACCCTCACCCTAACCCTCACCGTCAACCTCACTCTCATCCTAACCTTATCCCTAAACCTAATCCCAACCCTAACCCTCACCCTCATCCTTACCCTAACCATCACCCTAACCCTAACACTAACCCTAAGCCTAAACCTCATCCTAAACCACACACTAACACTAACCCTAAGGCTATCCCTCATCCTAACACTCACCTTATCCCTAACCATAACGCTAAATCTCAAACTCAATCTAACCCTCACCCTATAATTTACCCTCAACCCAACCCTAACCCTAACCCTCACACTCACCATCACCCTAACACTAACCCTAAACTTCAGCCTCACCTTTACCCTCAGCGTAAATCTAACCCTAAACCTAATCCTAACCCTAACACTCACCCTCACTCTAACCCTAACCGCACCCTCACCCTCACCCCCATCCTCACCCTAACCATCACCCACAAACTAAATATCACCATAACCCTAACCCTCAACCAAATCCTAACCCTAACCCTCACCCTAAGCCTAACCCTAACCCTAAACCTAATCCTAAACCTAAACGTCTCCCTCACCCTCAACATAAACCTAACCCTAACTCTAACCTTAACCCTCACACTCACCCTCAACCTAACCCTCACAGTAAACTTTAACCTCACCCTAAACCTAACCCTAACCCTAAACCTCACACTAACCCTAACCCTCAACCTCACCCTAAACCTACCCCTCACTCTAACCCTCACCCCAAACCTAACCCTAACCCTCACCCTAAACCTAACCCTAACCCTAACACTCACCGTCAACCTCGCCCTCACCGTCACCCTAATCCTCACCCTAACCCTAACCCTCACCCACACCCTAACCCTCACCCTCATTCTAACCATCACCCTCACCCTAATCCTTACCCTAAAACTAACCCTAACCCTTACCTAACCCAAACCCTCACACTCACCCTCACCCTAACCCTAAAACTCACCCTCAGCCTAGCCCTTACCCTAGTCCTAACCATAACCCTAACCCAGCCCTCAAACTCACCCTCACACTCACCCTCAGTCTAACCCTATAACTAAACCTAATCCTAACCCTAACCCTCACCATAACCCTCACCTTCACCCTAACCCTAACCCTAATCCTCACCCTCACCCTAACCGTCACCCTAACCTTCAGCCTCACCCTAAGCCTAAACCTCACTCTAACCCTCAACTCAACCCTAACCCTAACACTCATCCTAACACTCACCATAACCCACACCCTAACCCTAACACTCACCCTCAACCTAACACTCACCCTAACCCTTATTCTTATCAAAAACCTAACTCTAACCCTCTGCCTAAACCTCACCCGAACCCTTACCCTCACCCTAAACTTAACCATAATCCTCACACTAACCCTAAACCTAACCCTCACCTTAACACGTACCCTAAACCTATCCCTAATCCTAAAACTAACCCTTTCCCTCACCCTCACTTTAACCCTAATGCTAACCCTAACCCTAAAGCTCACCCTCACCCTATCTCTAACCCTAACCCTAACAATAAACTTAACCCTAACCCTAACAATATCCCTAACCTTCACCCTCACCCTAATGCTAAAACTAAACCTAACCCTCACCCTAAAACTTACCCTAACACTCACATTAACCTAACCCTAACCCTAACCCTAAGCCTCACCCTAACCCTCACCCTAACCCTAACCCTAACCATTACCCTCACCCTAAACCTAACCCTAAACCTAATCCTCACACTAACCCTACCCTAACCCTAACCCTTACCCTAACCCTCACCCTCACCCTAATCCTAATCCTAACCCTCACCCTAATGCTAACACTAACCCTAAAACTCACCCTCACCCTAACCCTCACCGTCACCAAAATTCTAACCCTCACACTAACCCTCACCCTCACCCTCACCCTCAACCTAACCTTAACCCAAACCCTCACCCTTTCCCTCAACCTAAACCTAAACCTCTCGCTAACACTCACCCTCATCCTCAAATTCACCATAACCCTTACCCTCACCCTAAACCTAACCCTAACCCTCACACTAACCCTAACCCTAACCCTAACCCTAAGCCTCACCCTAACCCTCACCCTAACCCTAACCCTAAGCCTCACCCTAACCCTTACCCTCACCCTAACCCTAAGCCTATACCTCACCATAACCCTAACCCTAACCCTCACCTGAACCCTCATGGTCACGCTAACCCTCACCCACACCCTAAGCCTCACCCACAACCGAACCCTCACCCTCACCCTCACCCTAACCCTAATCCTAATTCTCAGGTACCCGTAACCCTAACCCTCACCCTAACCCTCACACTAACCCTGAAGCTAAACTTAAAACTCAATCTCTCCCTAACCCTGACCCTAACACTTACACTCACCCTAACCCTAACCCTAACCCTCAAACTCAACCTAATCCTCACCCTAACCATCACCCTTAACTTAGCCTTTATCCTAACCCTAATCCTAACACTCACCCTCACCCTAACCATCACCCTCACCCTAAACATCACTCTAACCCTAACTCTCAGTATAATCCTAAACCTAACCCTCACCCTAAACTTCACCCTCAACATCACCCTCACCCTAAGCCTAACCCTAAAACTAAACATAAACCTAAACCTAACCCTCCCCTCACCCTCAACCTAACCCTAACCCTAAACCTAACACTAACCCTCACCCTAACCCTAACCCTCTCACTAAATCTCACCTTCAACCTAAACCTCACCCTAACCCTCACCCTCACCCTAAACCTAACCCTTACCCTAAACCTAACACTCACCCTCACCCTAAACCTAAACCTAACCCTAACAATAAGCCTAACCCTAACCCCAACCCTAAACTTCACCCTCACCCTAAACTTACACCTAAACCTAAGTCTCACCTAAACCATAACACTAACCCTCACTCTCACCATCAAACTTCCCCTAACCCTAACAATAACCCTCAACCTAACCCTGACCCTAACCCTCACCCTAACCCTCACCCAAACCCTAACCCCAACCCTAACTGTAACCCCAAACCTAACCTGCACTCTCACGCTAACCCTAATGCTAAAGCTAACCTTCACCCTCACCCTAACCCTCAGCCTAAACCTAACCCTAATCCTAACCCAAAACCTCACCCTCACACTCACTCTAGCCCTAACCCTCACCCTCAACCTCACCCTAATCCTAACCCTAACCCTCACCATAATCTTAACCCTCACCCTAACTCTGAATCTAATCCTCACCCTCACCCTAAACCTAACCCTAACCATAAAACTAACACTCACCCTAACCCTCACACTAACCCTAACGCTAACCCTAAACCTCAATCTCATCCTAAGCCTCACCATAAACCTGACACTCAGCCTAACCCTAACCCTAACCCTCACAATAAACCTAACCCTCACCATAACCCTAACCCTACAACTCACCCTAATCCTCACCCTAACCCTAACACTCACTGTCACCCTTACCGTCACCCGAACACTAACAATAAACCTAACCCTCACCCTCACCCTCACCCTCACCCGTCCCCTAACCCTAACCATAACAAGAACCCTCCCTCTAACCCTAAACCTAACCCTCACCCTCACCCTAACCCTAACCCTAACCCTAACCCTGACCCAAACCCTCACCCTAACACTAACCCTAACCCTCACCCAAACCCTAACCCTAACCCTAACCCCAAGCCTAACCATCACCCTCACCCTAACCCTAATGCTAACCCTAACCTTCATCCTCACCCTAACCCTCACCCTAACCCTTAACCTCACCCTAAACCTAACCCTCACCTCACCATATCCTTAAACCTAACCCTAACCCCCACCTTAAACCTAACCATCAGCCTAACACTCACCCTCACTCTAAACCTCACCGTAACCCTTACCCTCATCCTAACCCTAACCCTAATCCTCACAATAACCCTAAATCGAACAATAACCATCATAGTAACCCTCACCCTAATCCTAACCCTAAACCCTAATCTCAACTTCATCCTAGCCCTAACCCTCACCCTCAGCCTAATCCTAATCCTAACCTCAACCCTCACCCTAACCATAACCCTAATGCTAACTCTAACCCTAACCCACACCCTATCCCTCACCCAAACCCTTAACCTCACCGTACCCCTAACTCTAAAAATCACTCTAAACCTAACCCTCAACCTAACCCTAACCCTACCCATCAGCCTAACTCTCACCCTAACACTAACCCCAACCCTAATCCTCACCCTATCCCTAAACCTAACCCTAACCATCAACCTCAGCCTAGCACTCACCCTAACACTAACCCTAACCCTAAGCCACACCCGCACCATAAACCTAATGATAAACCTAAACTTCACCCTCACCCTAAACCTTACGCTCACCCTAAACCTAACCCTCATCCTCACCTTAAAACTCACCCTAACCCTAAACCTCACCATAACCCTCACCCTAACCCTCATCCTAACCCTAACCCTAACACTAACCATAATCCTAATGCTCACCCTAATCCTCAAGCTAACCCTGACCCTAAGCCTACACCTCACCCTCAACCTTAACCTCACCCTAACCCTTACCCTCACCCTCACCCTACCTCTCACACTAACCCTAACCCTCATCCTAACCCTGACCCTAACCCTCAGCCTGACTGTCATCCTAACCCTAAACCTAACCCAACACTGACCCTCACCCTATCTCTAACCCTAAACGTCACCCTAATTCTAACCCTCCCGCTAACTCTCCCCGGAACCCTCACCCTCAACCTCACCCTAACCCAAACACTCACCCTATCCTTAAAACTCTCCCTAAAACACACCCTCACCCTAATCCTCACCATAACCCTTACCCTCACCCTAACCCTAACCCTAATCCTCACACTAACTCTAAACCTAACCCTAACCCTAAACCTCACCCTAACCCTCACCCTCAACCTAAACCTAACCCTATCCCTCACCTTAATGCTAACCCTAAACCTAACCCTCACCCTACCCTTCACCATCACCCTACCGCTCACTTAGACCCTAACCCTCACCCTCACCCTCACCCTAAACCTAACCCTAATTCTCAGGTAACCCTATCCCTAACCCTCACCCTAACCCTCACACTAACCCTAATACTACACCTAAACCTCAATCTCACCCTAACCGTCACCCTAACCCTTACCCTCACCCTAACCCTCACCCTAACGCTAACCCTCACACTCAACCTAAACCTCACCCTTAACCTAGCCCTTACCCTAACCCTAATCCTAACTCTCACCCTCACCCTAACCCTCACTCTCACCCTAAATATCACACTAACCCTAACCCTCACCATAATCCTAACCCTAACCCTCACCCTAAACCTCACCCTCAACATCACACTAACCCTAAGCCTAACCCTAAACCTAAACCTAATCCTAAACCTAACCCTCACACTCACCCTCACCCTAAACCTACCCCTAAAACTAACACTCACCCTAACCCTCAACCTCTCCCTAAAACTCACCCTCATCCTAAACCTCACTCTAAATCTTACCCTCACCATAACCCTATCCCTAACCCTAAACCTAACCCTCACCCTCACCTGCACCCTTACCCTAAACCTTAACTTAACCCTAACAATAAGCCTAACCCTAACCCTAACCCTAAATCTGACCCTCACCCTAACCCTAACAATAACCCTAACCTTAACCCTCACCATAACCCTAAATGTAACAACCACCCTAAACCTAACTCTGAACCTCACCCTCACCCTGAACCTAACCCAAAACCTAACCTTCTCCCTCACCCTCACCCTATCCCTAACCCTCACCTTAAACTTAACCCTTACCGTAACCCTCACCATAACACATACCCTCACCCTAACCCTAATCCGAACCCTAACCCTCACCCTAAACCTAACCCTCCCCTTAAACCTCACCCTCAACCGAAACCTCCCCTAACACTTACCTTCACCCTAAACCTAACCCTAAACCTACCCCGAACCCGAAACCGAACCCTAACCCTAACCTGAACCCTAACCCTAACCCAAATCTTCACCCTAACCCTCACCCTCACCCCAATCCTCACCCTAACCCTAACCCGAACAATAACCCAAACCCTCACCCTCACCCTCAACCTTCCCTTAAACCTAACCCTAACCCTCACAATAACCCTTACACTAACCCTAACTCTAACCCTCACCCTCACCCTAAACCTAACCCTCACCCAAACCCTAACACTAACCCTAACCCTAACCCCAAGCCTAACCCTCAACCTCAGCCTAACCCTAACCCTAAACCTAACCCTCATCCTCACCATAGCCCTCATCCTAACCCTAATCCTAACCCTATCCCTCACCCTTACCCTAACCCTCACACTCACCATAACCCTCACCCTTACACAAATTCTCCCCCTACCCCTAACCCTCATCCTAACCATAAGCCTAACCCTAACCCCAACCCTCACCCTATCACCCACCATAACCCTAAACCTAACCCGAACCAGCACCCTAACACTAACAAAAACCCTAACCCTCAGCTTCACCCTCACACTAACGCTTACCCTCACGGTCACCCTACCCCTCACACTAAACCTAACTCTCACTCTCACCCTAACCCTCACCCTAACCCTGACCCTCTTCCTAAACCTAAACCTAAACCTCACCCTAACACTAAACATCACCCAAACCCTAAACCTAGCACCCTCACCCTCACCCTAACCCTCACCCTAACACATACACTCACGCTAACCCTAACCCTAACCCTCACCGTTACCAGAACCCTCTCCCTAAACTTCAACCGAACACTTACCCTCACCCTAAACTTAACCATAATCCTCACACTAACGCTAAACCTAACCCTCACCTTAATGCTAACCCTAAACCTAAACCTCACCCTCACCCTAACCCTCACCATCACCCTAACCCTCACCAACACCCTAACCATCACCCTCACCCTAACCCTCACTCTCACCCTAATCCTCACCCTAACCCTAACCCTCATCCTAAACATAAGCCTAACCCTAACACCAACCCTCATCCTAACCCCCACCATAACCCTAAACCTAACCCTAAACACCACCCTAAAACTAACAATAACACTACCCTAACCCTCACCCTAACCCTTAACCTCATGGTCACCCTACCTCTCTCACTAACCCTAAACCTCACCCTAAACTTAACCCTTACGCTAATCCTCACACTTACCCTAATCCATACCCTAACCCTAACCCTCACACTAAGCCTCACCCTAAAACTAATCCTAACCCTAACTCTCACCCTCAACCTAACCCTCACACTAACCCTTACCCTCACGCACACGCAACCCTCACACTAACCCTAAACCTCAACCTAACCCTAAACCTAACCCTCAACATCACCCTAACCCTAACCTTAATTCTAACCATAAACCTCATCTTCACTCTCTCTTAACCTAACCCTAACCCTCACCCTCAACCTCAACATCACCCTAAACCTCACCCTCAACCTCAACCTAACCCTAACCCAAACACTCACACTAACCCTAACACTCACCCTCAACTTAACCCTAACCCTCACCCTCACCCTCACCCTAAAAATAAACCTAACCCTAATCCTAACCCTGAACCTCACCCTCACCCTAAACCTAACCCTAACCCTAACCCTAATCCTAACCCTGAACCTCAACCTCACCCTAAACCTAACCCTAGCCCTAACCCTAATCCTAACCCTGAACCTCACCCTCACCATAACCCTAACCCTAAACCTAAACCTTACCCTCATCCAAATGCTAAACCTAACTCTAACAATAACAATATTCCTAACCCTAATACTAACTCTCATCCTCACCCTCACCCTCACCCTAACCCCAACCCTAAGCCTAACCCTAACCCTTACCCTAACCCTCACCCTAACCCTAAACCTCACCCCACCCCTCAGACTAATCTTCATCTTAAAACTAAACTTAAACCTAAAACTCACCCTAACCCTAAAAATCACACCAACCCTAACCCTCATTCTCACCCTCAGCCTACCCCTAAACCTAACCCTAATCCTAACCCTGAACCTCACCCTCACCCTAAACCTAACCCTCACCCTAACCTTAACCCTCACCCTAACACATAACCTCACCCTATCCCTAACCCTAACCCTCACCCTAACCCTCACCTTAACCCTAACCCTCTCCCAAAACCTCACTCTCACCCTAAACCTCACCCTAAACCTTAACCTCACCCTAACCCTAACCTTAAACCTAACCCTAATCCTCACACTAAAACTAACACTAACCCTAAACCTAACCCTATCACAGTCACCCTAAACCTCACCCACACCCTAAGCCTCACCCTTTCCCTAAATATCACCCTAACACTAACCCCCCCCACCCTCACCCTAACCCTGACCCTAAGACTCACCCTCAACATAACCCTCACCCTAAGCCTAACCATAAACCTATCCCTAATCCTAAAACTAACCCTCTCCCTCACCCTCACGCTAACCCTAATGCTAACCCTAACCCTAAAGCTCACCCTCACCCTATCCCTAACCCTAACCCTAACAATAACCTTAACCCTAACCCTAACAATATCCCTAAACTTCACCCTCACCCTAACGCTAACACTAAACATAACCCTCACCCTAACACTTACCCTAACACTCACATTAACCTAACCCTCACACTCACCCTAACCATCACCTTAAACCTTACCCTAAACCTAACCCTAACACTTACCCTCACCCTAAACCTAACCCTAAACCTAAATCTCACACTAACCCTACCCTAACCCAAACCCTTACCCTAACCCTCACCCTCACCCTAATCCTAATCCTAACCCTCACCCTAATGCTAACACTAACCCTAACACTCACCCTCACCCTAACCCTCACCGTCACCCTAACCCTCATCCACACCATAATACTCAGACTCACCCTAACCCTCATCCTCACCCTAACCCTCACCGTCACCCAAATTCTAACCCTCACACTACCCCTCACCCTCACCCTCACCCTCAACCTAACCTTAACCGAAACCCTCACCCTTTCCCTCAACCTAAACCTAAATCTCTCCCTAACACTCACCCTCACCCTCAACCTCACCATAACCCTTACCCTCACCATAAACCTAACCCTAAACCTCACACTAACCCTAACCCTAACCCTAACCCTAAGCCTCACCCTAACCCTCACCCTCACCCTAACCCTAAGCCTATCCCTCACCATAACCCTAACCCTAACCCTAACCCTCACCTGAACCCTCATGGTCACGCTAAACCTCACCGAAACCCTAAGCCTCACCCACAACCGAACTCTCACCCTCACCCTCACCCTAACCCTAATCCTAATTCTCAGGTACCCCTAAACCTAACCCTCACCCTAACCCTGAAGCTAAACCTAAACCTCAAACTCTCCCTAACCCTGACCCTAACCCTTAAACTTACCCTAACCCTAACCCTAACCCTCAACCTCAACCTAACCCTCACCCTAACCCTCAACCTTAACCTAGCCCTTACCCTAACCCTAATCCTAACACTCACCCTCACTCTAACCCTCACCCTCACCCTAAACATCACTCTAACCCTAACTCTCATTATAATCCTAACCCTAACCCTCACCCTAAACTTCACCCTCAACATCAACCCCACCCTAACACTAAACCTAAACCTAAACCAAAAATTAACCCTCCCCTTACCCTCAAACTAACCCTAACACTAACCCTAACCCTAACCCTCACCCTAACCCTAACCCTCTCCCTAAAACTCACCCTCACCCTAAACCTCACCCTAACCCTCACCCTCACTCTAACCCTAACCCTTACCCTAAACCTAACCCTCACCCTTACCCTCACCCTCACCCTAAACCTAACCCTAACCCTAACAATAAGCCTAACCCTAACCCCAACCCTAAACCTCACCCTCACCCTAAACCTACACATAAACCTAAGTCTCACTTAAACCCTAACACTAACCCTCACCCTCACCCTCAAACTTCCATAACCCTAATCCTAATCCTAACAATAAACCTCACCCTAACACTAACCGTCACCCTAAACCTAACACCAACCCTCACCCTCAGACTAGCCCATACCCTAACCCTAACACTAAGCCCAACCTTCACCCTCACCCTAAACCTAATGCTAAGCCTAAAATTCACCCTTAGCCTAACCCTCACCCTAACCCTAATCCTAAACCTCACACTAAACCGAACCCTTACCCTAACCCTAAAACTACCCCTCAGCCTAACCCTAAACCTCCCGCTTAGCCTAATGCTCAACCTAACCCTAACCATAAACCTAATCCTTACCCTATCCCTAAACCTAACCCTAACCCTCACCCTCAGCCTAGCCCTCACCCTAACACTAACCCTAAACCTAACACACACCCTCACCCTAACACTAATGCTAACCCTAACCTTCACCCGCACCTTAACCCTCACCCTAACCCTTACCTTCTCCCTAAACCTAACCCTCACCCACACCCTAACCAACACCCTAACCCTAAACCTCACCCTAAAACTCACCCTAACCCTAACCCTAACCCTCACCCTCACCCTAACCCTATCCCTAACCCTAACCCTAACCCTAACCCTCACCCTAACCCTCACGCTAACCCTAACCCTAACCCTATCGCTCATACTCACGCTAAACATCACCCCAAACCTTACCCTCAAACTAAACCAAACACTATCCCTCACACCAACCCTAACCCTCACCTTAACTCTAAACCTACCCCTAAGCCTAATCCTCATCCTAACCCTAAACCTAACAATAATCCTAACCCTCACCCTCACCCTCAACCTTCCCCTAACCCTAAACTTAACCCTAACAATAACCCTCACCCTAACCAAACCCTAACCCTCACCCTCACCCTAACCATAACCGTAACCCTAACCCACACCCAAACCTAACCCTAAACTTAATCCTAACTCCAAGCCTAATCCTCACCCTCACCATAACACTAATGCTAACCCTAACCTTCACCCTCACCCTAACCCTCACCCTAACCCTTAACCTCACCATAAACCTCACCCTCACCCGCACCATATCACTAACCCTAACCCTAAAGCTCAACTTAAACCTGTCAGCCTAACACTCACCCTCACCCTAAACCTCACCCTAACTCTTACCCTCACCATAACGCTAACACTAACCCTAATCCTCACACAACCCTAAACCTAAACATAACCATCAACCAAACGCTCACCCTAATACTAACCCTAAACCCTACCCTCAACCTCACCCTATCCCAAACACTCACACTCACCCTAATCCTAATCCTAACCCTAACCCTAATGCTAACTCTAACAAACACACTAACCGTATCCCTCATCCTAAACCTTAAACACACCCTAAGCCTAACACTAAAAATCACACTAAACCTAACCCTCACAATAACCCTAACCCTACCGCTCAGCCTAACATCCACATTTAACCTAACCCTAATCCTCACCCTATTCCTAAACCTAACCATAACCCTCACCCTCAACCTAGCCCTCACCCTAACCCTAACCCTAACCCTAACCATCACCCTCACCATGAACCTAATGCTAAACCTAACCTTCACCCTCACCCTAAAACCCACCCTTACCCACACCGTAACCCTCACCCTAACCATAACCGTAACACTAACACTAACAATAACGGTAATCCTAATGCTCACCCTAATCCTCAATCTACCCCTAACCCTCACCCTCAGCCTAGCCTTTACACTAACCCTAAACCTAACACTCACCCTCAACCTAAAACTTTCCCTCACCCTAACCCTAAACCTAACCCTTACCATAACCCTCACCTTAACCCTAACCCTCTCTCTAAACCTCACTCTCATCTATACCTCACCCTAATACTCACATTAACACTAACCCTAACCCTAACCCTAAATCTCACCCTAACCCTCACCCTCAACCTAACCCTAACCTAACCCTAACCCTCACCCTAACCCTAAACCTCACCATCACCCTAAACTTCACCGAAACCCTAACCATCACACTCACCCTAACCCTCACCCTAAACCTTACCCTAAGCCTATCCCTAACCCTTACCCTCACCTTTTACCTAACCCTAACCCTAAACCTCACACTAAAACTAACCCTAACCCTAACCCTAACCCTCAACCTAGCCCTCACCCTCACCCTAACCCTAATCCTAAACGTCACCCTAATGCTAACACTAACCCTAACCCTCACCCTCACCCTAATCCTCACCGTCACCCTAACCGTAACCGACACCCTAACCCTCACAGTCACCCCAACCCTTACCCTCACCCTAATATCTCCCTAAGCCTAACACTCACCCTAACCCTAACCCTAACCCTCACCCTAAGTCTCACCCTCACCATCACCCTCACCCTAATCATAACCATAAACCTAACCTGAATCCTAAACCTAACCCTCTCCCTCACCCTCATGCAAACCCTAACGCTAAACCTAAACCTAACCCTCACCATCACCCTAACCCTAACCTTAACCCTAACCCTAACCCTAACAATAACCCTAACCCTAACCCTAAGCCTCACCCTCATCCTAACCCTAAACCTAATCCATACCTTAAGCCTCACCCTCAACATCACCCACACACTAAGGCTATCCGTAAAACTAAGCCTAAACCTAAACCAAACCCTCTCCCTCACCCTCATGCTAACCCTAACCCTAACCCTCACCCTCACCCTAACCCTAAACCTTACACTAACCCTCACCCTAAATCTCACCGTAACCCTAACACTCACACTAAACCTCACCCTAATCCTAACCCTACTCCTCACCCTAATCCTCACCCTAACCCTAACCCTAACACTAACACTAACCATAATCATAATGCTCACCATAATCCTCGCCCTAAGCCTAACCCTAAACCTACCCCTCACCCTCACCCTTAACCTCACCCGAACCCTTACCCTTATCCTAACCGTTACCCTCAAACTAACCCCAAACCTCACCCTAACCTTAACCCTAAACCTCAGCCTAACCCTCATCCTAACCCTAAACCTGACGCTAACCCTCAACCTCACACTAACATTAACCCTAAACGTCACCATAATTCTAACCCTCACCCTCACCCTCAATCTCACCCTCAGAGAAACCCTCACCCTAACCCTAATCCGAACCCGAACCCGAACCGTCACACTAACCCTAACCCTAACCCTCTCACTCAGCCTAACTCTAAACCTATACCTAACCCTCACCCTAACCCTAACCCTCACCCTAACCCCCACCCGAAACCGAACCCTCACCTTAACCCTAACCCTTACCCTCACCCTAACCCTCACCCTAATCCTAACCCTAACCCTAACCCTCACCCTCACCTTAAACCTCACCATAACACTTACCCTCACGCTAAACCTAACCCTAATCCTCACACTAACCCTAACACGAACCCTGACCCTAAACCTCACCCTAACCATCACCCTCATCCTAACCCTAACCCTCACCCTCACCCTCACCTTCAACCTAACCCTAACCCTAACCCTAATCCTAACCCTGAACCTCACACTCACCCTGAACCTAACCCTAACGCTATCCTTCATCCTCACCATCACCCTAACCCTAACCCTAAACCGATCCCTAACCCTAAACCTATCCCTAACACTCACCCTAACCCTCAATCTAACACATACCCTCACTCTAATCCTAACGCTCACCCTAAAACTCACCCTCACCTTAAACCTCATCTTAACCCTTACACTCACCCTAAACATAAACCTAAACCTACCCCTAACCCGAACCCTCACTCTATCCCTAAACCTAACCGTAACTGTAACCATCACTCTCACCCTAGCCCTCATCCTAAACCTACTCCTAATCCTAAACCTCACCCTCACCATAACCATAAACCTCAATCTAACCGTAAACCTCATCCTTACCATAAACCTAACCCTAACCTCAACCCTCATTCTAACTCCTACCATAACCCTAAACCTAACCCTAACCCTCACCCTAACACTAACAATAATCCTAACCCTAATTTTCACCCACTCCCTTACCCTAACACTAATCCTCACCATCACCCTAACCCTCACCCTAACCCTCACCCTCACCCTCAACCTAATGCTAACCCTAACCCTAACCCTCACCCAACCTTAAACCTAACCCTCAACCTCACCCTCACCCTAATGCTAACCCTAAACCTAACCCTCACCCTAACCCTAACCCTAACCCTAATGCTAACACTTACCCTAACCCTCACCCTAAGCCTTACCCGCACAATAACCCTAACCCTAAACCTAACCCTCACACTAAACCTAAACCTCACCATAACCCTAACCATAACGCTAAAAATAACCCTAAGCCTAACCCTAAACCTAAACCTCACCCTCACCCTAACCCTAACACTAACCCTAACAATAACACTATCCCTCACCCTAATCCTAAACCTCATCCTCAACTTCAACCTCACCCTAAACCTAAACCTACCCCTAACCCTAACAAGACCCATAACCCTAACCCTAACCCTCAGCTTAACCCGAAAACATAAACCCACCCCTCAGCCTAATCCTCATCCTAAATCTAAACCTAAACCTCACCCTAACCCTTAACATCACCGTAACCCTAACCCTCACCCTCACCCTCACTCTCAGACTGACCCTAACCATAACACTAATCCTAACCCTGAACCTCATCCTCACCCTCACCCTAACCCTAACCCTGAACCTCACACTCACCTTCACCCTAAAACTAACCCTATCCATAACCCTCAACCTAATCTTAACCCTCATCCTAACCCTCACCATAACACATGCCCTTACCTTAACCTTAACCCTAACCCTCACCCAAAACTTCACAGTAACCCTAAACCTCTTCCAAAACCTAACCCTAACCCTTACCTTCAGCCTATCCCTAACGCTAATCCTCACACTAAAACTAAACCTAACCCTAACCCTCACCCTAATCCTCACCCTCAACCTAACAATAACACTAACCCTCACCTTAAGCCTCACCCTCACTTTACCACTAATGCTAACCCTAATCTTCATCCTCACCCTAACCCTCATGCTAACCCTCACCCTAATGCTAACCCTAACCCTAACCCTCATCCTAACCCTAACCCTCACCCTGACCCTAACCCTAACCCTAACCCTAACCCTAAATATAATACTCACACTAACCCTAACCCTAAAAATAACCTTCATCCTAACCCTCACCCTAACACTAACAATAACCTTAACCCTCAGCCTCACCCTAACTCTCACCCTAACACTTACCCTCACCATCTCCCTACCACTCACACTAACACTAACAATAACCTTAACCCTAAGCCTCACCCTAACTCTCACTCTAACACTTACCCTCACCATCTCCCTACCCCTCACACTAAACCTAACCCTCAACCTAATCCTAACCCTAAAACCAATCCTAACTATGAACCTCACCCTCACACTGAACCTAACCCTAAACCTCATGCTCACCCTCAACGTCACCCTAAACCTAACCTTGACCCTATCCCTAAGCCTCATCCTAATCCTAACCCTCACCCTAAGCCTCACCCTAACACATACCCT
The DNA here is from genome assembly GCF_024711535.1 of Dipodomys merriami. Taxonomy (NCBI): domain Eukaryota; kingdom Metazoa; phylum Chordata; class Mammalia; order Rodentia; family Heteromyidae; genus Dipodomys; species Dipodomys merriami. The sequence goes on from NW_027202771.1 coordinate 45,803, forward strand.
CACCCTAACCCTAAACTTACCCCTCACCAAACCCTCACCCGAACCCTAACCCTCATCCTAACCCTAATCCTAAACCTAAACCTAACCCTAACCCTAACCCTAACCCTCCCCCTAAACCTCACTCTCACACTAATCTTCACCCTAACCTTTACCCTCACCCTAACCCTAATCCTAAACCTACCCTCACCCGAACTCTCACCCTAAACCTAACCCTCAAGCTAACCCTAACCATAACCCATCACTCTCAAGCGAACCCTAATCCTATCCCTAATCCTAATACTAACCCTCACCCTAAACCTAACCCTCACCCTCAACCTAACCCTCAACCTCACCTTAACCCTCACCCTAACCCTAACACTCATCCTAACCATAACACTAACCCTAATCCCAACCTTCACCCTAACCCGTACCATAACCCTAAACCTAACACTAACCCTCACCTAACACTAACAATAACCCTAACACTCAGCCTCACCCTAACCCTCACCCTAACCCTTAACCTCACCGTCACCCTACCCCTCACAGTACCCCTAACCCTCACCCTAACCCTAACCCTAACCCTAATCCTCAACTAACCCTAAACCTAACCCTATCCCTTACCCTCCCACTAACCCTCACCCTAACACTAACCCTCACCCTAAGTCTCACCCTCACCCTAACCCTCACCCTAACCCTTAACCTCACGCTCACCCAACCCTCACACTAACCCTAAACCTCTAAATAACCATAAACCTAACCCTCAAACTAACCTTAACCTTAACCCTAATCCTAACCCAAAACCTCATCTTCACCCTCTCTCTTACCCTATCACTAACCCTAACAATAACCCTATTCATAAACCTAATCCTAACCCTCATCCTCACCCTCACCCTAACCCTAACACTAACAATAATCCTAAACCTAACCCTAACCCTCACCCTAACCCTAATCCTAACCCAACCTCTCAGCCTTATCCTCATCCTAAACCTAAACCTAAATCTAAACCTCACCCTAACCCTAAATATCACCCTAACCCAAACATTCCCCTCACCCTCACCCTCAGCGTAACCCTAACCCTAACACAAACCCTCACCCTAAACTTAACCCGCACCCTAACACATACCCTCACCCTAACCCTAACCCTCACCCTCACCCTAACCCTCTCCTTAACCCTAACCCTCTCCCTAAACCTCACTCTCACCCTAAACCTCACCATAAACCTTACCCTCACCCTAACCCTAACCTTAACTCTAATCCTCACACTAATCCTAACCCTAACCCTAATTCTCACCCTAACCCTCACCCTCAACCTAAATCGAACACTAATACGCACCCTAATGTTAACCCTAACCCTAAACCTCACCTTCACCCTAAACCTCAACCTCACACTAACCCTCACCCTTTCCCTAAAAATCACCCTAACACTAACACTCACCCTAACCCTAACCCTAACCCTGACCCTATGCCTCGCCCTCACCATCACCCTCACCCTAAGCCTAACCCTAAACCTAACACTAATCCTAAACCTAACCGTCTCCCTCACCCTCATGCTAACACTAAAGCTAACCCTAATACTAAACTTCACCATAATCCTTACCCTCACCCTAAATCTAACCCTAATACTCACACTAACCCTAACTCTAACCCTCACCTTAAACCTAAACCTAACCCTCACCCTCCCCCTCCCCCTCATCCTCACCCTCAGCCTAACCCTAACTCTAAACCTAATCCTAACCCTAACCCTCACCCTCACCCTAACCCTAACCCTAACCCTCACACTCACCATCAGCCTACCTCTAAACCTATACTGAACCCTCACCCTATCCCTAACCCTCAACCTAAACCCCATCCGAACCCTCAACATCAGCTTAACCGAATCCAAACCTTCACCCTGAAACTCACCATAATCCTAACCCTCTCCCTATCACTCACGCTCACCCTAAACCTCACCAAAACCCAAACCCTCACCCTAAACCTCACCCTAACCTTCACCCTCACCCTAACCCTAACCCTCACCCTCAGCCTTACCTTCAGCCAAACCCTAACCCTAACCCTAAACCTATCCCTAACCCTCAACCTAACCCTCAATCTAACACATACCGTCACCCTAACATTAACCCTCACACTAAACCTCACACTCACCCTAAATCTAACCCTAACCCTTACACTAACCCTAACCCTAACCCTAAACCTACCCCTCACCCGAACCCTCACCCTAACCCTTACCCTCACCCTAACCCTAACCCTAATTCTCACACTAACCCTAAACCTAACCCTAACACTAACCCTCACCTTCACCCTAACCCTCACCCTAATGCTAAACCAAACCCTGAAACTCACCTTCACCCTAACCCTCACTGTCACCCTAACCCTCACCCACACCCTAACACTCACACTCACCCTAACCCTCACCCTCACCTTAACCCTCACCCTTACCCTAAATATCACCCTAACACTAACCCTCACCTTAACCCTAACCCTAACCCTCACCCTAAGCCTCACCCTCACCATCACCCTCACACATAATGCTAACCCTAAACCTAACCCTAATCCTAAACCTAACCCTGCCCCTCGCACTCATGCTAAGCCTAATGCTAACCCTAAACCTAACTCTCAGACTCACCCTAATCCTAACCCTAAGCCTAACATAACCCTAACCCTAACCCTATTCCTAACCCTCACCCTCACCCTAAATCTAACCCTCAACCTCACCCTAACCCTAACACTGAACCTAACCCTCACCCTAACACGCACACTAAAACTAGTCCTCACTCTCACCCTAACTCTCACCCTAGACCTTACGCTAACTATAACTGCAACACTTAACCTGCAAACTAAACCTAAACCTAACCCTAACCCACACCTTCACCCAAACCCTAACCTTAACAATAAACCTAAACCTAACCCTATCCCTAACCCTCACCCTCACCCTAACCCTAACAGTAAACCTAACCCTCACCCTAACACTAACACTAAACCTAACCCTCACCCTAACACTCACACTAAACCTAACCCTCACTGTCACACTAACACTCACACTAAACCTTAGCCTAACCCTAATCCTTACCTTACCCTCACGCAAACCCTAACCCTAACCGTAATCCTCACACTAAACCTAACCCTAACACTAACACTAACCCTAACCCTCACCCTAAACCTCATACTCACCCTAACCCTAACCCTCACCCTAACCCTCACCCTAATGCTAACCCTAACCCTAACCCTCACCCTCACCCTAACCCTCACCGTAACCCTAACCCTCACCCGCACTGTAAATGTCACCATAACCCTAACCCTCACCCTAACCCTAACCCTAATCCTCATCCTAAGCCTCATCTTCTTCATGACCCTCACACTAAGCCTAACCGTAAACCTAACTCTAATTCTAAACCTAACACTCTCCCTCACCTTCCTGCTAACCCTAAAGATAACCCTAACCCTAAACCTCACCATAAACCTTACCCTCACCTTAACCCTAAACCTAATCCTCAGCCTAACCCTAACCCTAACCCTCACGCTAAACCTAAACCTAACCCTCATCCTCACCCTATCCCTAACCCTCATCCTAACACTAACCCTCACCCTAATCCTCACCCTAACACATTCCCTCACCCTAGCCCAAACCCTCTCCCTAAACCTCACCCTCACCCTAAATCTCACCCTCACCTTAAACCTCACCCCAACCCTTATCCTCACGATCCCCCAACCGTCACACTAAGCCTAAACCTCAAGCTAAACCTAACCCTAAACCTCACCCTCAACCTAACCCTAAACCTAATCCTAACTTTAAACCTCATCTTCACCCTCTCCCCTACCCTAACCCTAACCATCACCCTAAACCTCAACCTCACCCTAATCTTCACCCTCACCCTCACCCTGGGCCTAAACCTAATCCTAACCCTAACCCTAACCCTAAGCCTTACCCTAACCCTCACATGATCCCTAACCCTCACCCCAACCCTTACCCTACCCCTCACTTTAATCCTCATCCTAACTCTAACCCTAAGCCTAATCCTAACCCTCACCCTCACCCTCACCCTCAGCCTAAGCCTAAACGTAACCTAATCCTAAACCTAATCCTCATGCTCACTCTCACCCTAACCCTAACCCTAACCTTAACCCTCACCCTCACCCTCACACTAACCTCCACCGTAACACTTAACCTCACTCTAAACATAAACCTAGCCCTAACCCACACACTAAGCCTAACCCTCACCGTTACCGTAACCCTACCCCTCACCCTAAACCCAACCCTAACCCTCACCCTAACCCTAAACCTAAGCTTAACCCTCACTATCAGCCTCACCCTCACGGTCACACTAATCCTCACCCTAACCCTAACCCTAAACCTAACCCTCAACCTAACCCTCACCCTAACTCTAACACTCACCCTAACATTCACAGTAACACTCACACTAACCCTAACCCTCCCTCTCACCCTAACCCTCACCCGAACCCTAACTCTAACACGAACCCTCACCTTCACCCTAACCCTCACCCTAAGGCTTACTCTCACCTTAAACCGAAGCCTAACCCTAACGCTCATACTATCAATGACCCTCACCCTAACCCTAACCGTACCCCTCACCCTAACCCTCATCCTAACCATATCCTTAAACCTAACCCTCACCCTGACTATCACCCTCAGCCTTACCCTAAACCTAACCTAATCCTAACCCTAATAGTCACGCTCACTGTCACCTTAACCCTAACCCTTACCCTAACCTTAACCCTCACACTCACCCTCAACCTAACCCTCACCCTAACCCTTAACCTCACCCTAAACCTAACCCTAACCCTAACCCTCCCACTAACCCTAACCCTAACACTAACACTAACCATCACCCTCATCCTAATCCTCACCCTAAACCAAACCCTCACCCTCACCAAAACCAAACCCTCACCCTCACCCTAACCCTAACCCTCACCCTCAGCCTAGACCTCACCCTAATCCTAACCATAACAATAACCCAGCCCTCAAACTCACCCTCACACTCACACTTAGCCTAATCCTATAAATAAACCTAATCCTAACCATAACCCTCACCCTCACTCTCACCCTAATCCTATCCCTAACTCTCACCCTAACCCTAATACTCACTCTATCCCTCACACTAACCCTCAACCTCACCCTCACCCTAACCTTCACCCTTACCGTAAACTTCTCCCTAATCCTCACCCTCACCCTAAACCCCACCCTAATCCTTTCTCTCACCCTAACCCTAACCCTCACCTTCATCCTAAACCTCAACTTCATTCTAAACATCCTCCACACCCTAATCCTCACACTAACCCGAACAATCATCCTCAACCTAACCCTCAACCTCACCCTAAATATCACCCTAACACTAAACCTCAACTTAATCCAAAACCTAACACTCACTCTAAGCCTCACCCTCACCATCACCCTCACCCTAAGCTTTAGCCTAAACCTAACCCTAATCATAAACCTAACCCTCTCCCTCACCCTCACTGCAACCCTAATGCAAACCCTAACCCTAACCCTCACCCTCACCCTCAACCTAACTCAATCCCTCACTCTAAACCTAACCCTAACCCTAACTCTAACAGTAACCCTCACCCTCAACTAAAACCTAAACCTAACCCTGACCCTAACCCTCACCCTCACTCTAAACCTCACCCTCACCCTCACCCTAACCCTTACTCTAAGCCTAACCCTCACCCTCAACCTAAACCTAAACCTAACCCTCACCCTAACCCTCACCATCACCCTCACCCTCACCCTCACCCTCACTATGACCCTAACCCTCACCCTAACCCTAACCCTACCCCTCACCCTAACCCTCATCCTAACCCTAACCCTAACTCTAACCCTCACACTCAACCTCACCCTCACCCTCAGCCTAAACCTAAACCTAACCTAATCGTAACCCTAACCCTTAAGCTCACTCTCACCCTAACCCTAAACCTAACCTAAAATCTCATCCTCACCCTCACCCTAACCCTCACCCTAACCATTTCCCTCACCCTAATGTTAACCCTAACCCTAACCCACACACTAATCCTAAACCTCACCCTCACCCTAACCCTACCTCTCACTCTAACACTCACCCTAACCTAAACCCTAATCCTCACCCTAACCCTAACCCTCACCCACATGCTCACCATCACCCTAACCCTCACTCTCACCCTAGCCTTCACCCTAATCCTAATCATAACCCTACTCCATCCCTCACCCTCACCCTCACCCTCAGCCTCAGCCTAAACTTATCCCTGAATATAATCTGAACCCTAACCCTCACCCTCACCCTCACCTTCACCCTAATCCTTACCATCACCCTCACCCTAACATTTAACCTCACCCTGACGCTAACCCTAACCCTCACACTAAACCTAAACCTCACCCTCACCCTCACCCTAACACTAACCCTAACCCTCACCCTCATCCCTGACCTTCACCCTCAGTCAAAAGCTAATCCTAACCCTAATCCTAACCCTAACCTTCAACCTCACCCTCACCCTTATCCTAACGCTGTCTCACCCTAACCCTAACCCTCACCCTAACCCTAAATCTAACCCTCACCTTCACCCTAAATCTAACCCTAAACATAACCCTCACCCTCACCCTAACCCTCAACCTAACCCTAACCCTAAGCCTAAACCTCACCCTAACCCCCACCTAAATCCTAACCCTAACTTTAAACCTCATCCTAACCTCACCCTAAACTTAAACCTCACCCTCAACCAAACACTCACCCTAAACCTAACCCAACCTACCTCTCACCCGAACCCTCTCACTAACCCTAAACCTCACTCTCATCCTCACCCTAACACTAACCCTAATCCTCACCCTCACCCTCACCCTCAGCCTAAACCTAATCCTAACGCTAAACCTAAACCTAAGCCAAACACAAACCCTCACACGATCCCTAACCCTCACTCCAACCCTAACCCTACCCCTCACCCTAAAACTCATCCTAAACCTAACCCTCACCCTCAACCTCACCCTCACCCTAACCCTAACCCTAAACCTCACCATACCATTAAACCTCACCCTAACCCTAACCCTATCCCTCACCCTATCCCTCATCCTAACCCTAAATTAACCCTAACCCTCAACCTAACCCTAACCCAAACACTTACCCTAAACCTCACCATAAACCTAAATCTCACCCTCACTCTCAGGCTCACCCTAACCCTAACCCTAATCCAAACCCTCATCAGCACCCTAAACCTAACCCTAACCCTAACCTTCACCTTAACCTTCACCCTAACACTCACCCTCACCCTAAACCTCACTGTCACCCAAACCCTCACCCTAACCATAAACCTAACCCTTACACTCACCCTAATCCTCATCCTCACCCTCACCCTAACCCTAACGGTAACCCTAATCTTAACCATCTCCCTAAATCTGACCCTAAACCTTACCCTCACACTAACCCTAACCCTAACACTAACCCTAATCCTCACACTAACTTTAACCCTAACCGTAAACCTCACTATAACCCTCACCCTAACCCTATCCCTAACCCTCACCTTCGCGCTAACGCTAATCCTAACCCTCACTTTCACTCTAACCATCACGACCACCCTAACCCTCAACCGAACCCTACACCTCACCCACACCCTAACCCGAACCCGAACCTGAACCCAAACCCTCAGCCTCACCCTCACCCTAAACATCACCCTACCCCTAACCCTCACCCTAACCCTAAACCTCACCCTAACCCCAAACCTCACTCTCACCCTCAACCTCATCCTAAGCCTAACCCTAAACCTAAACCTAATACTAAACCTAACGCATTCCCTAACCCTCACCCTAACCGTAACCCTAAACTTTACCCTCATCCTCAGCCTCACCCTAATCCTAACACTAGCCCTGATCCTCACCCTAACCCTAACCCTAACCCTTAATGTTACCTTCACCCTAAAGCTCACCCTAAACCTAACCCTAACCCTAACCCTCACCATCACCCTAATCTCATCCTAACCCTTCTCCTCACACTAACCCTAACCCTAACTCTAACACTCACACAAAACATATCCCTCACCCCAAACCTTAACCCTAAACCTACCCCTCACACTAACCCTAACCCTAACCCTAACCCTCACCCTCACCCTAACCCTCACCATAACCTTAATCCCTACCCTCAACCTAACCCTCACCCTAACCCCCACCTAACCCTAATCGTAACCCTAACGCTCAACCTAACCTTAACCCTCCACTAAACCTACACCTAACCCAAACCCTAACCTTCACCTACACTTCACCCTCACCCTAACCCTAACCCTAACCGTATCCTTAACATTCACCCTATCGGTCACCCTAACCCTAACCCTAACCGTAAACCTCACCCTCAGCTGAACACTCACTCTAACCTTAAGCCTCATCCTAACCCTCACCCTAACCCTTACCTCAACCTAACCTAACCCTAACCCTATCCCTAACCCTCGACTAACCCTAAACCTAACCCTAAACTTCACCCTACCCCTCAACCTCACCCTAACGCTAACACTAACACTAACACTAACCCTTACTCTAACCCTACCCATCACCCTAACCCTAACCCTAACCCTAACACTCACACTAACCCTAAACCTCACCCTAACCCTAACCCTACCCCTCACCCTAACCATAAACCTAAACCGAACCCTAACCCTCCACTAACCCTACACCTAACCCTAACCCTAACCTTCACCCTACCCTCACCCTCATCCTAATCCTAACCCTAATCCTAACACTCAGCCTACCTGTCACCCTAACCCTAACCGTAACACTCACCCTCACCTGAACTCTCAGTCTATCTTCAAGCCTCACCCTAAACCTCAACATAACCCTAACCCTCACCATAATCCTAACCCTAAACCTAACACTAACCCTCCACTAACCATAACCCTCACCCTAACACTACCCTCATCCTTACCTTAACCCTCACCCTCAGCCTAACCCGAAAGGTAACCCTAATCCTAACCCTTAACTTCACCCTCACCCTCACCCTAACTCTAACTCTAACCCTGAACCTAACCCTCACCCTCACCCTCACCCTAACCCTAACCCTAAAACTCACCTTCACACTCACCCTAACCCTAAACATAACCCTTACCCTCACCCTAACACTAACTCTAACCCTAACCGTAATCCTCCCCCTAAACTTTACCCTCCCCCTAAACTTAACACTAACACTAACCTTAACACTCACCCTAACCTAAACCTAAACTAAACCCGAACCCTAACCCTAACCCTAACCCTCACACTGACCTTAGCCTCACCCTAACCCTAACCCTACCCCTCACCCTAACTCTAAAACTAATCCTCACTCTGTCACTAACCCTAACCTTAATCCTCACCCTAACCCTAGCCCTCACCCTAACACTAACCCTCACCCTAAGCCTAATCCTAACCCAAACCCAAATCCTAAACCTAAACCTCAACCTCACCCTCACCCTCACCCTTAGCCTAACCCTAACCCTAACCCTAATCTTTGCCCTAGCTCTCACCCTCGCCCTAACCCTAACCCTAACTCTAACCCTGACACTCACCCTAAGCCTAATCCTAACCCTAAACCTAACCCTCAACCTCAACCTCACCCTAAGCCTAATCCTAACCTTGACCCTAATCCTAAACCTAACGCTCACCCTCACCGTCACCCTAAAACTAACCCTCACCCTAAGCCTAATCCTAACCCTAATCCTAAACCTAACCCTCACCCTCACCCTCAACCTCACCCTCACTCTCACCCTAACCCTAAACCTTACCCTCACCTTAAACCTAACCGTCACCCACACCCTCACCCTAAGCCTAATCTTAACCCTAATCCTAAACCTAACACTCACACGCACCCTCACCCTAACCCTAACCCTAACCCTAAACCTAACCCTCACCCTCAACCTAACCCTCATCCTAACCCTAACCCTACACCTAACCCTAAACCGAAACTTCACCCTACCCCTCACCCTCATCCTAACCCTAACCCTAACCCTAACACTCACCCTACCTCTCACCCTAACCCTAACCCTAAGCGTAACACTCACCCTCACCTGAACGCTCACTCTATCCCCAAGCTTCACCCAAACCTCACCCTAACCCTAACCCTCACCATAATCCTAACCCTAACCCAAACACTAACCCTCCACTAACCCTAACCCTAATGCTACCCCTCTCCCTAAACCTCATCCTAACCCTCACACGAACCCTAACCCTCAACCTAACCCTAACCCTCACCCTAAACCTAACCCTAACCCTCACCCACACCCTCAGCCTAACCCTCAGCCTAACCCTAACGGTAACCCTAATCCTAACCCTTACTGTCACCCTCACCCACATCCTACCCTAATCCTAACCCTAACCCTCACCCTAATACTAACCCTCACCTAACCCTAACCCTCATGCTAACCCTAAACCTAACCCTCACCCTCACCCTCACCCTAACCCTAACCCTCACTATAACCCTAACGCTCATGCTAACCCTAAACCTAACCCTCACCCTCACCCTCACACTAACCCTAACGCTAACCATAACCCTAAACCTGATCCTCACCCTAACCCTCATCCTAACAATAACCCTAACCATAACGCTCAACCTAACCCTAAACCTAACCCTAAACTTCACCCTAAAACTCACCCTCACACTCACCCTCACTCACAGCCTCACCCTAACCCTAATCCTAATCCTAACCCTAGCCCTCACCCTCAACTTCACCCTAACTCTAACCCTAACCCTAACCCGCACCCTCACCCTAACCCTAACCCTAACACTAACGTTCACCCTAACGCTAACTCTCACGCTAACACTAACCCTAACACTCACCATCAATTCAACCCTCAACCTAACCCTTACTATCACCTGAACTCTAACACTAACACTAACCCTAACCCTAACCCTCCCCGTAACCCTCACCCTAACCCTCACCCTCACCCAAACCCTCACCGTCACCCTAATCCTCACCCTAATACTTAGCCTCACTCACACCCTAAACCTAACCCTCACACGAAATCTTACCCTTACCCTCATCATTACCATCACCCTAACACTCACAATAATCTTAACATTAACCCTAACCCTCACCATTACCGTAACCCTCACCCTAAACCTGATACTCACACGAACCCTAAACCTAACCCTAACACTCACACTAACCCTAACCCTCACCGTAACCCTAACCCTACCCCTCACCCTAAATCTCAACCTAACCCTAACCATAACCTTCAACTAACCCTCCACTAACCCTAACCCTCACCCTAACTCTAATCCTACCACTCTCCCTAACCCTCAACCTAACTATCACACGAACCCTAACCCTCACCCTAACACTAATCCTCACCCTTACCCTAACCCACACCCTCACCCTCACCCTCACCCTAACCCTAACACTCACCCTAAGCATAAACCTAACCCTAAACCTAATCCTATACCTAAACTTCTCCCTCACCCTCATCCTAAAACTAAACCTAATGCTAACACTGACCCTCACACTCACCCTCACCTAACCCTAACCCTAACAATAACCCTCAACCTTAACCTAACCCTAACCCTAACAATAACCCAAACCCTAACCCTAACCCTCTGCTTAACCCTAACCCTAACCCTAACCCTCACTCAAACCCTAACCCTCACCCTCACCCTCACCCTAACCCTAACCATCATACTAACCCTAAACCTAACACTCAACTTCAGCCTAGCCCTCACCCTAACCCTAACCCTAAGGGTAAATCTCACCCTCACCCTAACCCTAATGCTAACCCTAACCTTTATCCTCATTGTAACCCTCACTATAACCCTTAACCTCACCCTAATCCTAACCCTCACCCTCAACCTAACCCTAACCCTAACCCTAAACCTAAACCTAACGGTCAGCCTAAATATCACTCTCACACTAAACCTCACCCTAACCCTTAACCTCACCCTAACCCTAACCCTAACTCTAATCATCACCCTCACCCTAACCCTAACTCTCACCCTCACCTTAACACAAATGCTAACTCTAACCTTAACCCTCACCCTAACCCTCACGCTAAAATTTAACCTCACCCTAAACCTAACCCTCACCCTCACCATAACCCTAACCATCAACCTAAACTTCACCCTAACCATAACCCTAACCCTAACCCTCACCCTAACCCTCACATTAACCCTAACAACTAACACTAACCCTAACGCTAACCCTCACCCTAAATTTCACACTAACTATAAACCTAAACAAATCCCTCACCCGCAACCTTACCCTCACCCTCATCCTAACGCTAACCCTAACACTCAAACTAACCCTAACACTCATCCTAATCCTAAACCTACCCCTCAGCCTAACCCTCATCCTAACGCTAAACCTTACACTAACCCTCACCCTAACCCTAACCCTAACCCTAAACGTCACCGTAACCCTAAACCTCAACCTCACCCTCACCCTCATCCTCAGCTTAACCCTAATCTTAACTCTAAGCTTAACGCTCAACCTCACCCTCACCCTAACCATAACCCTAATTCTCACCCTAATCCTCACCCTAACCCTATCCCTAACCCTCACCCTAAACCTAACCCTCACATTAATCCTCACCCTAACTCTCACCCTCACACTAATCCTCGCCCAAACCTTCAACCTAAAGCTAACCCTCTCCCTAACCCTCACTGTCACGCTAAACCTCACCCTAAACCTTACCCTCACCCTAACCCTAATCCTAACCCTAACCCTAATCCTCACACTAAACCTAACCCTAAACCTAACCCTAACTTTCACCCTAACCCTCACCCTCACCCTAACCCTAACCCTAACCCTCACAGTCACCCTAACCCTCACAGTCACCCTAAGCCTCACCCACACCCTAACCCTAACACTAATCTGAACAATCACCCTCACCCTAAACCTCAACCTCACCCTAAATATCATCCTAACACTAACCCTCATGGTAACGCTAACCCTAACCCTCACCCTAATCCTCAGCCTCACCATCACCATCACCCTAAGCCTAAAGCTAAACCTAAACCTAATCGTAAACCTAACCCTCTCCCTCACCATCACCCTAAACCTATCTCTAACCCTAAACCTAACCCTCACCATGACCCTAACCCTAACCCTAACCCTAACAATAACCCTAACCTTAACCCTCACCCTCACCTAACCCTAAACTTAATTCAAACCCTCACCCTAAACCTAACCCTAACCTTCACAACTCACCCTAATCTTAAGGCTCAGTAGCACCCTCACCCTCACCCTCACCTAACCCTAACCCTAACCCTAATCCTAACCCTGAACTTCACCCTCACCCTCACCCTAACCCTAACCATAACCCTAGACCCTGAACCTCTCCCTAACCCTAACCCTCACCCTAACAAATACCCGCACACTAACCCTAACCCTAACCCTCACCCTAACCCTCACCATAAACCTAAGCCTCTCCCTAAAACTCACCCTCACCCCAAACGTCACTCTAACCCTTACCCTCACCCAAACCCTAAACCTAACCCTACCCCTCACCAGAACCCTCACCCTATCCCTCACACTAAACCAGACCCTAACACTAACCCTCACCCTCACCCTAGCCCTCATCCTAACCCTAAGCCTAACCCTAACCCTCATCATCACCCTGTCTCTCACCCTAACCCTAACCCACATCCTAGTCATAACCCTAATCCTAACTCCAACCCTCACCCTAACCCCCACCATAACCCTAAACTGAACACTAACCCTCACCCTAACACTAACAATAACCCTAACCCTCAGCCTCACCCTCAGCCTCACCCTAACCCTTACACTCACAATCACGCTACCACTCACACTAACCCTAACCCTCATCCTAACCCTAACCATAATCCTCACACTAACCCCAAACCTAACCCTCACCCTAACCCTCACTCTAACCATAACCCTAATCCTAACCCTAAACCTCATCTTCACCCTCTCCCTTACCCTAAGCCTAACACTCACCCTCAAACTCACCCTCAACCTAACCCTCATCCTCACCCTCATCCTAACCCTAACCTTAACCCTAACCCTCACCCTAACCATAACCCTCACCCTAACCTTAAACCTAACCCTCACCCTCACCCTCACCCTAACCCTTACCCTCACCCTAATCCTCACCCACATCCTAAATATCACCCTAACCCTAACCCTCACCTTAACCCTTACCCTCACCCTAACCCTCACTCCTACCCTCACCTTAACTCTATCCCTCAACCTAACCCTAACCCTCACCCTCACTCTAACCCTCACTGACACCCTAATCCTCACCGTCACTCTAACCCTCACCCACACCCTAACGCTCATACTCACCCAAACAATCAACCTCACCCTAACCCTCAACCTCACCCTAAATATCACCCTAATAATAACCCTTCTCCTAACCCTAACCCTAATCCTCACCCTAAGCCTAACCCTAAACCTAACCCTAAACATGAACCTAACCCTCTCCCTCACCCTGACCGTAACTATCCTCTAACCATAACCCTAAAACTCACCCTCACCCTCACCGTAACCCTAACCCTAACCTCTCCCTCACCCTAATCCTAACCCTAATCCTCACCTTAACACTCACCTTAATACTCACGCTAAACGTAACCCTCTCTCTCACCCTAACCCTCAACCAAAAGCTTACCCTAACCCTAACCCTAACCCTCACACTAAACCTAACATTCACCCTAACCCTAAAGCTACCCTTCAACCGAACCCTCACTCTAATCCTAACCCTCAACCTAACTCGAACCACAAACCTAACCCTCACCCCAGAACTCACACTAACCCTAAACCTAAACCTAACACTCACCCTAAGCCTAACCCTCACCCTCACCCTAACCCTCACCCTAACCCTAACAATAACCCTAACCCTCAGCCTAACCATAACCCTCACCCTAACCCTTACCCTCACTGTCACCCTAACCCTCACACTAACCCTAACCCTCACCCTCACACTAACTCTCACCCTGATCCTCACACTAACCCTCACCCTAACCCTAACCCTTACCCTAACAATAACGCTAACCCTCATCTTGAACCTTGCCCTCTCCATTAATCTCACCTTAAGATTAACCCTAAACTTAAATCTATTCCTAAACCTAAACCTCTCCCTCATCCTCACACTAACCCTAACCCTAAACCTAACCCTCCCCCTCCCCTTCACCGTAATCCTAACACTAACCATAACCCTCACCCTCACCCTAACCCTAAACCTAACAATAATCCTAATCCTAACCCTAACACTAACACTCACCCTCATCCTCACCCTCACCCTCACCCTAAACCTAACCCTAACCCTAACCCGAAACAACACCCTAACCCTAAACCTAATCCTCAACCTCATCCTCAACCTCACCCAAACCCTAACCCTAACCCTAACCCTAACCCTCATACTGAGCCTAGCCCTCCCTCTAACGCTAATCCTAAGCCTAACCCTCACCCTCACCCTAATTCTAATGCTAACCTAACATTCACCCTCACCCTAACCCTCACTATAATCCTTAACCTCACCCTAATCCTAACCCTAACCATCACCCTAACTCTAACCCTAAACCTAATCCTCACACTAACCCTCACTCTAACCCCTACCCTCACCCTAAATCTCACCCTAACCCTCCCCCTCCCCCTAACCCTTACCCTCACCCTAACACTAACCCTAAACATAACTCTCACACTAAACCTAAATCTCACCCTAACCCTAACCCTCACCCTAACGCTTATCCTCACCCTAACCCTAACCCTAACCCTCAACCTAACCCTAACCCTAACCCTCACCCTTACCCTAACCCTCATCCTAACCCTTACCCTCATCCTAACCCTAACTCTAAACCTAACCCTCACACTAATTCTAACCCTCACCCTAACCCTAAACCTAAAGCTACCGATAATCCTAATCCTGAACCTAAACCTAACCCTCACCCTCACCTAACCCTAACAAAAACCCTATCCATAACAATAAACCTAACCCTATCCCTCACCCTCAACCTAACTGTAACCCTAACCCTAACCCTAACAATTACCCTAACCCTAACCCTAACCCTCACCCTAACCCTAACCCTAACCCCACCCCTCAGACTAATCTTCATCCTAAACATAAACCTAAACCTAATACTCCCCCTAACCATAAACATCACCCTAACATTAACCCTCACCCTCTTCCCTCACCCTCAGCTTAACCCTAACCCTAATCATAATCCTAACCCTGAACCTCAACCTCACCCTCAACCTAAAGCTAAACCTAACCCTCACCCTCAAACTCACTCTAACCCTAACCCTATCCCTCACCCTCACCCTAAAGTTAACCCTCACCCTCACCCTCAGCCTAACACATACCCTCACCCCACCCTAACCATAACACTCACCCTAAACCTAACCATCTCCCTAAACCTCACCTCACACTAAACCTCACTCTAACCCTTACCCTCACCCAAACCCTAACCCTAACAGTAACCCTAATCCTCATACTAACTCTAACCCTAAACCTAAACCTAACTTTAACCCTCAACCTAACTCTTTCCCTCCCCCTAACACTAACCCTAACCCTCACCCTCAACGTAACCCTAACCCTTACCCTCACCCTAATCCTCACCCACATCCTAAATATCACCCTAACCCTTACCCTCACCCTAACCCTAACACAAACCCTCACCCTAAGCTTCAGCCTCACCATCAATCTCATCCTAAGCCTAAACTTAAACCTAACCCTAATCCTTAACCTAAAACTTATACTCACCCTCCCGCTAACCCTAACACTAAACCTAACCATAATCCTCACCCTCATGCTAACACTCACTCTAAATCTAACCATCGCTCACAACCTAAGCCTCAACCTAAACCTTACCCTAACCGTTACCCTAATCCTTAACCTCACCCTAACCCTCACCCTAATATTCACCTTAACCCTAAACCTCACCCTAAGCCTTACCCTCACCCTCACCCTAACCCTAAACATAACCCTCACACTAAACCTTACCCTCACCCTAACTCTAACCCGCACCCTAACCCGAACGCTAACCCTCACGCTAAACCTAACCGTCAACCGCAACCTAACCATAACCCTATCGCTAACAATACCCCTAACCCTAACCATAAACCTTACCCTCAACCTCACTCTCACCTTTACCCTAAACCTAACCCTAACCCTCACATGAACAATAACCCTAACCCTAAAGCTAACCCTCACCCTAACCCTAAACCTAACTCCACCCCTCAGCCTAATCTACATCCTAAACCTAAACTTAAACCTAAAACTCAACCTAACCCTAAACATCACCCTAACCCTAAGCCTAACCGTCACCGTCACCCTAACCCTCACTCTATCCCTAACCCTAACCTTAATCCTAACCCTGAACCTCATCCTCACCCTCAACCTAAACCTAACCTTAACCCTCACCCTCACCCTCACCCTAAAACTAAGCCTATCCCTAACCCTCACCCTAAACCTAACCCTCACCCTCACCCTAACCCTCTCCCTAAACGTCACCCTCACCCTAAACCTCACCCTAAACCTTACCCTCACCCTAACCTTAACCCTAACCCTAATCCTCACACTATCCCTAACCCTAACCCTAACCCTCACCTTCACCCTAACCCTCACCCACACCCTAACCCTCACACTCACCTTACACTCACCCTCACCCTAATCCTCACCCACACACTAAATATCACCCTAACCCTAACCCTCACCCTAACCTTAACTCTAAACCTCACCGTAAGCCTCACCCTCAAAATCACCCTAACCCTAAGCCTAATCTTAAACCTAAACCTAATAATAAACCTAACCCTCTTATTCACCCTCACTCTCACCCTAAACCTAACCCTAACCAAACACTCACCCTCATGCTAACCCTAAACCTAACAATAACCCTAACCCTAAACCTAACCCTCACCCTCACCCTAAACCTAACCCTAACCCTAACCCTCACCCTAAGCCTCACCCTGACAATCACCCTCACCCTAAGCCTAATCCTAAACCTAACCCTCACCAGCATGCCAACCCTAACCCAAACAATAACCCTAACAATAACACTAACACTAACCCTCACCCTCACCCTAACCCTAACCCTAACCATAACCCTCACCCTAACCCTAACCCTAACCCTCACCCTCACCCTAATGCTAACACTAAAGCTAACCCTCACTCTCATCCTAACCCTCATCCTAAACCTTATCCTAAACCTAACCCTAACATTTACCCTCACCCTAAGCCTAATCCTAAACCTAAACCTAACCCTAAACCTAACCCTCTTACTCACCCTCATCCTCTCCCTAAACCTAACCCTAACCCTAACCCTCACCCTCATGCTAACCCTAACCCTAACCCTAACAATAACACTAACTCTAACCCTCAACCTCACCCTCACCTTAACCCTAACCCTAACCCTAACCCTCACCCTAACCCTAACCTTAACCCGCACCCTCACCCTAATCCTAACACTAAAGGTAACCCTCACTCTCAACCTAACCCTCACACTAAACATTACCCTAACCCTAACACTTTAACCTCACCCTAACCCTAACACTAACCCTAACCCTAATCCTCTCACTATACCTAACCCTAACTCTAACCCTCACTATAACCCTCACCCTCACCCTAACCCTAACCCTCACGCTAAAGCTAACCCTAACAATCATCCTCACCCTAACCCTCACCGTCATCCAAACCCTCACCCGCACCCTAACTTCACACTCACCCTAACCCTCAAACTCACCCTAACCTTAAACCTCACCCTAAATATCACCCTAAGTCTAACCGTCATCCTAACCCTAACCCTAACCCTAACCCTAAGCCTCACCCTCACCCTCATGCTAACCCTAACCCTAACAATAACCCTAACCCTAACATTAACCCTCACCCTCACCCTAACCCTGACTTTAACCCTAACCCTCACCCTAAGCCTCACCCTCACAATCACCCTCACCCTAAGTCTAGTCCTAAACCTAAACCTAATCCAAAACCTTACACTCTTACTCACCCTCACCCTCACCCTAACCCTATCCCTAACCCTAACCCTCACCCACATGCTAACCCAAACCCTAACAATAACCCGAACCCTAACCCTAACCCTCACCCTCACCCTCACCCTAACCCTAACCCTAACCCTCATCCTAACCCTAACCCTAACCCTCACCCTCATCCTAACCCTAACACTAAAGCTAACCCTCACTCTCAACCTAACTCTCACCCTAAACCTTACCCTAACCCTAAACCTAACACTTACCCTCATGCTAAGCCTAATCCTAAACCTAAACCTAATCCTAAACCTAACCCTCTTACTCACCCACACCCTCACCCTAAACCTAACCCTAACCCTAACCCTCACCCTCATGCTAACCCTAACCCTAACCCTAACAATAACCCTAACACTAAACCTAACCCTCACCCTAACCCTAACCCTAACCCTCACTCTCACCCTAACCCTAACACTAAAGCTAACCCTCACTCTCAAGCTAACCCTCACCCTAAACCTTACCCTAACCCTAACCCTAAACCTTACCCTCACCCTCACCCTAACCCTAATCCTCACACTAAACTTAATGCTGAATCTAACCCTCACTCTTACCCTCACCTTCACCCTAACCCGAACCCTAACCCTCACGCTAATGCTAACCCTAACAATCACCCTCACCCTAAACCTCACCGTCACCCAAACCCTCACCCACAACCTAACCTCACACTCACCCTCACCCTCACACTCACCCTAAACCTCATCCTCACCCTCAATATCACCCTAACCCTAACCCTCATCCTAACCCTAAACCTAACCCTAAGCCTAAGCCTAATCTCTCCCTCAACCTCATGCTAACCCTAACGCTAAACCTACCCCTAACCCTCATGCTCACCCTAACCCTATCCCTAACCCTATCCCAAACAATAACCCTAACCCTAACACTAACAGTAACCCTAATCCTCACCCTCACCCTAAACCTAACCCTCACCGAAACCCTCACACTAATCCTAACCCTAACCCTCACCTTCAACCTAACACTAACAGTAAACCTAACACTCACCCTAACACTCAACCTAACACTCACACTAAAACGAACCCTCACTCTCACCCTAAAGCTTAGACTACACCTTACCCTAACCCTAAGCCTAATCCTAACCCTAACCCTAACCCTCACACTAAATCTAACCCTCAAAATAACCCTAACCCTGTCAACATTAACCCTCACCCTAACCCTAACCCTCTCCCTAACCCTCACCCTCATGCTAAACATCACCCTAACCCTAACCCTCACCCTAATCCTAACACTAACCCTCACCCTAACCCTCTCCCTCACCATCACCCTCACCCTAAGCCTAACCCTAACCCAAAACCTAATCTTAAACCTAACCCTCTCCTTCAACCTCACCCTAACCCTAAACGTAACCCTAACACTCACCCTAACCCTAAGCCTAATGTTAACCCTAACCCTCACCCTAACCCTTACCCTCACCCTATCCCTAACCCTAAACATAACACTCACACTAAACCTAACCCTCACCGTAACCTAACCCTAACCCTAATGCTAACCCTTAGCCTCACCCTTCCCCTAACCCTCAACCTAACCCTTACCCTCACCCTGACCCTAATCCTAAAACTAACCCTCACACTAAACCTAACCCTCACCCTAACCCTAACTCTAATGCTAACAATAAACCTAACCCTAACCCTAAACCTAACCCTCACCCTCATCCTAACCCTAACCCTAACCCTAACAATGACTCTAACCCTAACCCAAACCCTCACCCTAACCCGAACCCTAAACCCACCCCTCAGAATAATCTTTATCCTAAAACTAAACCTAAAACTAAACCTCACCCTAACCCTAAACATCACGCTAACCCTTACCCTCACCCTATCCCTAACCCTAAACATAACACTCACACTAAACCTAACCCTCACCCTAACCCTAACCCTAAACCTAATGCTAACCATAACCCTCACCCTTTCCCTAACCCTCACCCTAACACTTACCCTCACCATAACCCTAACCCTAAACGTAACCCTCACACTAAACCTAACCCTCACCCTAACCCTAACCCTAATGCTAACAATAACCCTAACCCTAACCCTCACCCTCATCCTAACCCTAACAATAACCCTAACCCTAACCCTAACACTCACCCTAAACCTAACCTTCAACCCACCACTCAGAATAATCTTCATCCTAAACCTAAACCTAAAACTAACCTTCACCCTAACCCTAAACATCACCCTAACCCTAACCCTTACCTTCACACTCACCCTCTCCATCAGCCTAATCCTAACCCTGAACCTCACCCTCACCCTCAATTAAACCCTAACCCTATCCCAAACCTCACCCTAACCCTAACCCTCACCCTAACACTAACCCTAACACATACGCTCACCCTAACCCTAACCATTACCCTGACCCAAACTCTCACCCTAACATTAATCCTCTCCTTAAACCTCACTCTCAACCTAAACCTCACCCTAACCCATAGCCTCAACCTAACCCTAACCCTAACCCTAATTCTCACACTAACCCTAACCCTAACCCTCACCCTAACCCTCACCCTCACCCTAACCCTAAACATAACCCTAATGTTAACCCTAACCCTAACCCTCACCCTCATCGTCACCCTAACCATCACCCACACCCTAACCCTTACACTCACCCTAACCCTCATCTTAACCCTAATCCTCACCAACACACCAAATATAACCCTAACCCTAACCCTCACACTAATCCTAACCCTAACCCTCACCTAAGCCTCACTCTCAACATCACCCTCACCCTAAGCCAAACCATAAAACTAACCCTAATCCCAAACTGAACACTCTTACCCTCAAGCTAACCGTAACACTAACCCAAACTCTAACCATCACCCTTATGCTAATCCTAACCCTAACCCTAACAATAACCGTAACTCTAACCCTAACCCTCATCCTCACACTAACCCTAACCCTAACCCTAAAACTCTCCCTAACCCTAACTTAAACCTCATCCTCACCCTGACCCTAACAATAAACTTAACCCTCAAACTAACACTCACCTGAACACTCACACGAAAACTAACCCTCACTTTCACCCTAACCCTCACCCTAAACCTTACCTGAACCCTAAGCCTAATCATAACCCTAACTCTAACCCTCACACTAAACTTAACCCTCACAATAACCGTAACCCTAACTCCACCCTAACCCTCACCCTAACCCTCACCATCACCCTAATGCTCACTCTCACCTTATACATCACTCTAACCCTAACCCTTACACTAATCCTAACCCTAACCCTCACTCTAATCCTCTCCCTCACCATCACCCTCACCCTTACCCTATACCTAACCCTCACACTAAACCTAAGCCTCAACCTAACCCTAACCCTAACACTAACACTAACCCTAACCTAACCCTCACCCTCACCCTAACCCTAACCCTATCCCTAACAATAACCCTATCCCTAACCCTAAAATTAACCCTCACCGTCACCCTCATCCTCACCCTAACCCTAACCCTAACCCTAGCAATAAACGTATCCCTAACCAAACCCTCACCCTAACCCTAACCCTAACCCCACCACTCAGCCTAATCCTCATTGTAAACCTAAACCTAATCCTAAACCTCACCCTAACCCTAAACGTAACCCTAACCCTAACCCTCACCCTCATCCTCATCCTAACCCTAACCCTAACCCTAATCCTAAACCTGAACCTCAACCTCACCGTCAACATAACCCTAACATTACCCTCACCCTCGCCCTAACCCTAACCCTAACACTAAACCTATCCCTAACCCTCACCCTCACCCTAACCCTAACCATAACCATCACCCTAATGCTAAACCTAACCCTAACCCTCACCCTCATCCTAACTCTCACCATCAGCCTAATGCTCACACACACCCTAACGCTCACACTCACCCTATCGCTCACCCACACCCTAAATATCATCCTAACCCTAACCCTCAACCTAACCCTAACCCTCAACCTAACCCTAACCCTTTCACCCTAAGCCTCACCCTCACCCTCTCCCTCACCCTAAGGCTAATCCTTAACCTAACTCCTAACCCTCTCACTCACCCTCATGCTAACCCTAACCCTTACACTAACCCTAACCCTCACCCTAACCCTCACCCTCACCCTAACCCTAACCTTCACCCTAACCCTCACCCTAATCCTAACCCTAACCCTAACCCTCACCCTAATGCTAACCCTAACCGTAAACCTCACCCTCATTCTAACCCTCACAGTCACACTAACCCTCACACACACCCTAACCTTTACCCTCACCCTAACCCTCACCCTCACCCTAAACCTCACCCTCACCCTAAATATCACCCTAACCCTAACCCTCACCCTAACCCTAACCCTAACCCTCACCCTAAGCCTCACCCTCACCATAAGCCTAACCCGAAACTTATCCCTATCCCTAATCCTAAAACTTGCCCTCTCCCTCACCCTCATGTTAAACCTAATGCTAAACCCAACCCTAACCGTCAACCTCACCCCTATCCTATCCCTAACCCTAACCCTAACCCTAACAATAACCCTAACCCTAACCCTGAACTTCACACTAAACCTAAACCTCACCCTAACCCTCAACCTCACCCTACACATCACATTAAACTTAACCCTCACCCTAATCCTAACCCTAAACCTCACCATAAACCTCACCCTCAACATCACCATCACCCTAAGCCTTACCCATACCCTAAACTTAATCTTAAACCTAACCCTCTCCCTCTCCCTCACCCTAACCCTCACCTTAACCCTAACCATAACCCTCACCCTCACCCTCACCCTAACCCTAAAGCTAAACCTTACAATAACCCTCAACCTCACCCTAACCCTAACAATAACCCTTACTCTTAACCTAACCCTAAAACTCACCCTTACCCTAAACCTCACCCTAACCCTAACCCTAACTCTAAACTTAACCCTCACCCTAAACATAACCATCAGCCTAATCCCCACAATAAACCGAACCCGCAACATCACCTTAACGCTAAACCTAACCCTCACCCTAACCCTCATCCTAACCCTTACCCTCACCCTAACAATAAACTTAACCCCAACCCTAATCCTCAAACTAACCCTAAACTTCACCCTAACCCTAACCCTACCCCTCAGCCTAACCCTCATGCTAACCCTAAACCTCACCCTTACCATAACCCTAACTTTCATCCTCGCACTAACACTAATCCGAACCCTACCCCTAACCCTCACCCTAACCCGAACTGTCAGCCTAACCCTCGCCCTCACCCTAAACCTCACCCTATCCCTTACCCTCACCATAACCCTAACACTAAACCTAACACTAACCCTATCCTTCACACTAACCCTAACCGTATCCCTTACCCTGACCCTAACCCTAAACCTAAACTTACCCTCACACCAACCTTAACCCTCACCCTAACACTAACCTTACCCCTCACACTAACGCTCACCCAAACCCTCACCCAAACCCTTACGCTCATCCTAACTCTTACGCTCAGACTAACCCCAACCCTCACACTAAACCTAACCCTAAACCTTACCCTCACCCTAAAGCTAACCCTAATATTAATCCTCACACTAAGCCTACCCACCCCTAACCCTAACCATAACCCTCACCCTCACCCTAGCCCTCACCCTCACCCTCATCCTAAACCTAACCCTAACCCTCACCCTCACCCTCACCCTCACCCTCATCCAAACCCTAACCCTAACCCTCAACCTAACCCTAAATCTCACCCTCAACCTAACACTAAACTTAACCGTAACCCTAACCCTAATAGTAACCTAACCCTCATCCTAACCCTCATCCTTACCCTAAACCTAACACTAACCCTCACCCTCAGCCTAGCCCTTACCCCAACACTTACCCTCACCCTAAACCTAAACCTAACCCTAACCCTCACACTAACCCTAACCCTCACTCTAATCTTAAACCTATCCGTCTCCCTCACCCTCACCCTAACCCTAACCCTAAACCTAACTCTCACCTAAACACGAACCCTAACCCTAACACTCACAATCACCCTAACACTCACTGGCACCCTATCACTCACCGTCACCCTACCCTCACTGTCACCCTAACCCTCACCCAGACTCTAACATTCACCCTCTCCAATCCCTCATCATCACCATATCCCTCACCCTCACACTAACACTCATTCTAACCCTCACCCTCATCCTAACCCTAATCTTAACCATAACCCTCAACCTCATACTCACCCTCAGCCTAACCCTAGCCCTAACCCTAATACTAACCCTAAACCTCACCCTCACCCTCACCCTAACCCTAACCCTAACCCTAAACATAATCCTAACCCTCACCCTAATCTTCATCCTTACCCGAAACCTAACCCTCCCCTTCACCCTAACAATCACCCTAAAACTAACCCTCACCCTAACCATCATCCTCACACTAATCCTAACCCTAACTCTAACCCTAACCCTCACATTAACCATCACCCTAACCCTAAACCTAACCCTAAGCCTCACCCTCACCCTAACTCTCACCCTGAACCTAACCCTCACCCTAACTCTCACCCTCACCCTAATCCTCACCCTAATCCTTACCCTTAAACCTAACCCTCAACCTAACCCTCAACCTAAACTTTACCCTCACCCTAACCCAAACCCTAAACCTAACCCTCAAACTAAACCTAACCCTCAACCTAACCCTAACCCTAATGCTAACAATAACCCTAACCCTAACCCTAAACCTAACGCTCACCCTCACACTAACCCTAACAATAACCCTATCCCTAACCATAAAACTAACCCTCACCCTGACCATCACATCACCCTAAACCTAACCGTAATCCTAACAATAACCCTAACCCTAACCCTCACCCTAACCCTAACCCTAAACCACCCCTCATCCTAATCTTCATTCTAAACCTAAACCTAAACCTAAAACTCACCCTTACCCTAAACATCAACCTAACACTAACCCTTAACCTCACCCTCACCCTCACCCTCAGCCTAACCCTAACCTTAACACTAATCCTAAACCTGAAGCTCACCCTCACCCTCACCTTAACCCTAACCCTAACCCTCACCCTCACCCTCACCCTCAGCCTAACCCTAAACCTAACCCTCACCCTAAAACATATCCTCACCCTAACCCTAACCATAACCCTCACACTAGCACTCACCCAAACACTAATCCTCTCCCTGAACCTCATCCTCACCCTAAACCTCACACTAACCCTTACCCTCACCCTCACCCTAACCCTAACCATAAACCTCACACTAAACCTGACCCTAAGCCTCACCATAACCCTGACCCTCACCCTAAACCTCACCCTCACTCCAACACTAACCCTAACCCTAACCCTCTCTCTAACCCTAACATTAACCCTCACCCTAACCCTAACAATAAACCTAACTCTCACCCTAACACTCACAGGAAACCTAATCCAAACCCTCACACTCACACTCACCCTCATCCTAACCCTAACCCTAACACTCACCCTAATGCTTACCCTACCCCTAAACCCCACCCTCACCTTCATCCTAACCCTCAAGCACACCCTAACCCTCACACTCACCCTAAACCTCACCCTCACCCTAATCCTCACCCACACCCTAAATATCACCCTAACACTAACCCTCACCCTAATCCTAACCCTAAACCTCACCCTATGTCTCAACCTCAACATCAACCTCAACCAAAGCCTAACCCTAAACCTAACCCTAATCCTAAAGTTAACACTCTTACTCACCCTCAAGCCAACCCTAACACTAACCCAAACCGTAACCCTCACCCTTACCCTAACCCTAACCCTAACCCTAGCAATAACCGTATCCCTCACCTTAAACCTAACCCTCACTGTCACCCTCATCCTCACCCTAACCTTAACCCTAACGCTAACAATAAACGTATCCCTAACTCAAACCTCACAGTAACCCTAATCCTAACCCCACCCCTCAGCCTAATCCTCATTCTAAACCTAAACCTAACCCTCACCCTAACCCTCAACATAAACCTAAGCCTTACCCTCACTCACTCTCACCCTCACCCTCAACCTCACCCTAACCCTCACCCAGACTCTAACATTCACCCTCTCCAATCCCTCATCATCACCATATCCCTCACCCTCACACTAACACTCATTCTAACCCTCACCCTCATCCTAACCCTAATCTTAACCATAACCCTCAACCTCATACTCACCCTCAGCCTAACCCTAGCCCTAACCCTAATACTAACCCTAAACCTCACCCTCACCCTCACCCTAACCCTAACCCTAACCCTAAATATAATCCTAACCCTCACCCTAATCTTCATCCTTACCCGAAACCTAACCCTCCCCTTCACCCTAACAATCACCCTAAAACTAACCCTCACCCTAACCATCATCCTCACACTAATCCTCACCCTAACTCTAACCCTAACCCTCACATTAACCATCACCCTAACCCTAAACCTAACCCTAAGCCTCACCCTCACCCTAACTCTCACCCTGAACCTAACCCTCACCCTAACTCTCACCCTCACCCTAATCCTCACCCTAATCCTTACCCTTAAACCTAACCCTCAACCTAAACTTTACCCTCACCCTAACCCAAACCCTAAACCTAACCCTCAAACTAAACCTAACCCTCAACCTAACCCTAACCCTAATGCTAACAATAACCCTAACCCTAACCCTAAACCTAACGCTCACCCTCACACTAACCCTAACAATAACCCTATCCCTAACCATAAAACTAACCCTCACCCTGACCATCACATCACCCTAAACCTAACCGTAATCCTAACAATAACCCTAACCCTAACCCTCACCCTAACCCTAACCCTAAACCACCCCTCATCCTAATCTTCATTCTAAACCTAAACCTAAACCTAAAACTCACCCTTACCCTAAACATCAACCTAACACTAACCCTTAACCTCACCCTCACCCTCACCCTCAGCCTAACCCTAACCTTAACACTAATCCTAAACCTGAAGCTCACCCTCACCCTCACCTTAACCCTAACCCTAACCCTCACCCTCACCCTCACCCTCAGCCTAACCCTAAACCTAACCCTCACCCTAAAACATATCCTCACCCTAACCCTAACCATAACCCTCACACTAGCACTCACCCAAACACTAATCCTCTCCCTGAACCTCATCCTCACCCTAAACCTCACACTAACCCTTACCCTCACCCTCACCCTAACCCTAACCATAAACCTCACACTAAACCTGACCCTAAGCCTCACCATAACCCTGACCCTCACCCTAAACCTCACCCTCACTCCAACACTAACCCTAACCCTAACCCTCTCTCTAACCCTAACATTAACCCTCACCCTAACCCTAACAATAAACCTAACTCTCACCCTAACACTCACAGGAAACCTAATCCAAACCCTCACACTCACACTCACCCTCATCCTAACCCTAACCCTAACACTCACCCTAATGCTTACCCTACCCCTAAACCCCACCCTCACCTTCATCCTAACCCTCAAGCACACCCTAACCCTCACACTCACCCTAAACCTCACCCTCACCCTAATCCTCACCCACACCCTAAATATCACCCTAACACTAACCCTCACCCTAATCCTAACCCTAAACCTCACCCTATGTCTCAACCTCAACATCAACCTCAACCAAAGCCTAACCCTAAACCTAACCCTAAACCTAAAGTTAACACTCTTACTCACCCTCAAGCCAACCCTAACACTAACCCAAACCGTAACCCTCACCCTTACCCTAACCCTAACCCTAACCCTAGCAATAACCGTATCCCTCACCTTAAACCTAACCCTCACTGTCACCCTCATCCTCACCCTAACCTTAACCCTAACGCTAACAATAAACGTATCCCTAACTCAAACCTCACAGTAACCCTAATCCTAACCCCACCCCTCAGCCTAATCCTCATTCTAAACCTAAACCTAACCCTCACCCTAACCCTCAACATAAACCTAAGCCTTACCCTCACTCACTCTCACCCTCACCCTCAACCTCACCCTAACCCTAACCCTAACCCTAATCCTAACCCTGAACCTCACCCTCAAACTCACCCTAACCCTAACCATAACCCTATCCCTAAACCTCACCCTAAACGTAACCCTCACCCTAACCCTCATCCTAACACATACCCTCACCCTAACCCTAAACCTAACCCTCACCTTAACCCTCAACCTAACCATCACGCTCACCCTAACCCTAACCATTACCCTCACCCTAATGCTAAACCAAACCCTAACCCTCGCCCTCACCCTAACCCTCAACATCAGCCCAACCCTCACGCACAGACTAACCCTCACACTCACCCTATCCCTCACCCTCACCCTAACCCCCACCCACACCCTAAATATCATCCTAACCCTAACCCTCAACCTAATTCTAACCCTAACCTTCACCCTAAGCCTCACCCTCACCCTCACCCTAAGCCTAATCCTAAACCTAACTCTAATTGTAAACCTAAACCTCTCCCTCACCCTCATGCTAACCCTAACCCTCACCCTAACCCTTACCCTAAACCTCACCCTCACCCTAACCCTAACCCTCACCCTCACACTCACCCTAATCCTAACCCTAACCCTAACCCTAACCCACACCCTAATGCTAACCCTAACCCTAAACCTCACCCTCATCCTAACCCTCACACACACTGTAACCTTTACACTCACCCTAACCCTCACCCTCACCCTAAACCTCAACCTCACCCTAAATATCTCCCTAACCCTAACCCTCACCCTAACCCTAACCCTAACCCTCACCCTAAGCCTCACCCTCACCATCACCCTCACCATAAGCCTAAACCTAAACCTATCCCTAATCCTAAAACTAGCCCTCTCCCTCACCCTCATACTAAATCTAATGCTAAACCCAACCCTAACCGTCACCCTCACCATTACCCTATCCCTAACCATAATCCTAACAATAACCCTAACACTAACCCTAAAACTCACACTAAACCTAACACTCACTCTCACCCTAACCCTAACACTAAACCTTACCCTAACCCTAACACTAGCCTTAAACTTCACAATAAACCTAAACCTCACCCTAATCCTCAACCTCACCCTAAACCTCACCCTCAAAATCACCCTCACCCTAAGACTAACCCAAACCCTCAACCTAATCTTAAACTTACCCCTCTCCCTCACCCTCACCCTAACCCTAACCATAACCCTCGCCCTCACCCTCACCCTAACCCTAAAGCTAAACCTTACAATAACCCTCACCCTCACCCTAACCCTAACGCTAACAATAACCCTAACTCTAAACCTAACACTAAACCTCACTGTCACCCTCAACCTCACCCTAACCCTAACCCTAACTCTAACCTTAACCCTCACCCTAACCCTAACCGTCAGCCTAATCCTCACCCTAAACCTAAACCTCAAATTCACCTTAACCCTAACCCTTACCCTCACCCTAACCCTAAACTTAAACCTAACCCTAACTCTCACACTAACCCTAACCCTCACCCTAACCCTAACCCTACCCCTCAGCTTAACCCTCATCCTAATCCTAAACCTAACCCTTACCCTAACCTTAACCTTAATCCTCACACTAACCCTAAAAATAAACCTACCCCTAACCCTCACCCTAACCGTAATTATTAGCCTAACCCTCACCCTCAACCTAAACTTAACCCTCACACAAAACCTAACCCTAACCCTCATCCTGAGCCTAGCCCTCACCCTAACCCTTATCCTAAGCCTAACCCTCACCCTCATCCTAACCGTAACTCTAACCCTCTCCCTCACTCTAAGCCTAACCCTAAAAATAACCCTATCCCTAACCCTAAACCTAACCCTCACCCTCACACTCACTCTCATCCTAACCCTAACCGTAACGCTAAGAGTAACCCTATCCCTAACCCAAACCCTCAGCTTAACCCAAACCCTAAACCCAGCCCTCAGCCTAATCCTCATCCTAAACCTAAACCTAAACCTAAACCTCACCCTAACCCTAAACATCACACTAACACTAACCCTCAGACTCACCCTTAGCCTAACCCTAACCCTAACCCTAATCCTAACCCTGAACCTCACCCTCACCCTCAACCTAACCCTAACCTTAACCCTCACCCTCACCCTAACCCTCACCCTAACTCTCAACCTAACCCAACCATAACCCTCACCCTCACCATCACCATAAACCTAACCCTAATATTCACTCTAACCCTAACCCACACACTAGCCCTAACACTCACCTTCAACCTAAACCTAAACCTACACCTAACCCTCACCATAACCCTCAGCCTAACCTTAACCCTAACCCTAACCCTCACCCTCACCCTCACCCTCAGCCTATCCCTAACCCTAAACCTAATCCTAACACTAACCCTCACCCTCAACTTTACCCTAACACTCACCCTAACCCTAAACCTCACCCTAACCCTCACCCTCACCCTAAACCTCACAGACACCCTAATCCTCACCGACACCCTAACACTCACCCACACCCTCACCCTAATCCTCACCTTCATGCTAAAGTTACCCTAACCCTAACTCTTACCCTAACCCTAATCCTAACCCTGACCCTAACCCTAACCTTCACCCTCACCTTCATCATCACCCTCAGGCTAACCCTAATACTAACCTTAATTCTAAACCTAACCCTCACCCCCACCCTAACTCTCAGCCTTTCCCGATACCTCACACACACCCTAACCCTCACCCTCATGCCAAACATCACCCTAAACCTAACTCTCACCCTAAACCTAAGCCTAACATTTACCCTCACCCTCACCCTCAGCCTAACCCTAACCCTAATCCTAATCCTAACCATCACCCTCACCTCACCCTAACCCTAACCCTCACACGAACCCTCACCCTAACCCTAAACATAAACATAGTGTGAGGGTGAGGCCTCACACTAATCCTAAGCCTAACCCCAAACCTAACCCTTACCGTAACCCTCACCCTCACCCAAAACATATCCAAAACCCTAACCCTAACCCTAACAATAACCCTAACCCTAACTCTAATCCTAATCCAATCCCACATCCTAACCCTAATCCAAAACCAAAACCTCAACCTAAACCTAAACTTCACCCTCACTGTAACCCTAACCCGAACCCTAACCCTCACCCTCACCCTAACCCTAACCCTAATCCTAATCCTAAACCTCACCCTCACCTTAACCCTTACCCTAACGGTAACCCTAATCCTCACCCTCAGCGTAAACCTAACCCTAACCCTAAACCTAACCCTCAACCTTACCATAACCCTAACCCTGATACTAAATTCCACCCTAACCCTAAACCTCACCCTAACACTAACCCTAACCCTAAACCTCAACCTTACCTTCACCCTAACCCTAATCCTAAACCTCACACTATCCCTAAACCTCACCCTAACCCCAACCCTACCCCTCACCCTAAACTTCATCTTAACACTAACCCTAGCCCTAACCCTAAAACCTTACCCTAACCGTAAACATAACCCTCACCTTCAGCCTCACCCTAAACTGAACTGTAACCCTCACTCTAACCCTAACAATAAACCTAACGCTAATCTTAACCCTCACCCTCAGGCTAACCCTAACCCTAACCCAAATCCTCAACCTCACCCTAAACCTAACCATAAACCTCATCATAACCCTAAAGTTCACCCTCAACCTTGCCCACACCCTAACCCAAAGCCTCACCCTAAACATCACCCTCACACCACATTCAAATTAAAACTAATCCTAACCCCCACCCTAACCCTAGCCCTCAACCTAACACTAACCGTCACCCTAACCCTAAACCTAAAGCTCACGCTCACCCTCATCCTCACCCTCAGTGTAACACTAACCCTATCTCAATTCCTAAACCTAAACCTAACCCTCATCCTAAAAATCACCCTAATTCTTTCCCTCACACTAATCCTAACCGTAACCCTAACCTTAACTCACACTAAACCTAACCCTCACCCTAACCGTAACCCTACCGCTTACCCTAACCCTCACCTTAACCCTAAACCTAACCCTCACCCTAAACCTCACCATAAACCTCACAGTCAACCAAACCCTGACCCTAACCCTAATCCAAACGCTAACCCTCACTCTAAACCTAAACCTCACCCTCAACCTAACCCCCACCCTAAACCTCACCCTAATCCTAAACCTAATCCTCAGCCTAACCCATACCCTAACCCTCACCCTAAACCTAATCCTAACCTCCACCCTAACCCTAACTTTCACCCTAATCCTAACCCTAACCCTCACACTCACCCTCACCCTCTCCTTAACCCTAAGCTTAACCCTAACCCTCACCCTCACCCTTACCTTTACACTAAACCTAACCCTAACCCTCACTCTAACAGTAGCCCTAAACCTCACCCTCACCCTAGCCCTCACCCTTACTTTATCCTCACCCTAACCCTAACCCTCATATTAACCCTAATTCTCACCATAACCTTAACTCTAACCATATCCCTATACTACACCCTAACATTAACGCTAACACTAACCCTAAACGTCAGCCTAAATCTCACCCTCATACCACCCTCAAACTAACCCTTATCCTAAACCTCACCCTAACCTTAATCCTCACCCTAACCCTAACCCTCACCCTAGCCCTCACTCTAACACCAACCTTAAAAATCACACTCACCCTCACCCTCACCATCATCCTCAGCTTAACACTAACCATAACCCAATCCTAACCCAAACCTCAACCTCACCCTAACCATCACCCTAATTCTTACCTTCACACTAATCCTAAACCTAACCCTAACCCTCACACTCACACTAAACCTAACCCTCACCCTAACATTCACACTAAACCTAATGGTAACTCTAACACTCATCCTAACCCTCCCGCTATCAATCACCCACATGATAAACCTAAACCTAACCCTAACCCTCACCCTCACCACAACCCTCAACCTAACCCTAACCCTAACCCTAAACTGAAACCCTCATACTAACCCAAACCCTAATTCTAACACTAATCCTAACCCTCACCCTAACTCTAACCCTAAACCTAACCTTCACTCTAACCTCACCCTAACCTTAGCCCTACCTCTCACCCTAAACTTCATCCTAACCCTAACCCTAAACCTAACCCTAAGCCTAAACCTCACCCTAACCCTAACCTTCACCCTCAATGTAACCATAAACCTAAACATAACCCTACAATTAACCCTAACCCTAAACTTTATCCTAACCCTCACCTTCACCCTAACCCTAACCCTAACCCTCACCCTAAACCTAACCCTCACCCTCTACGTAAACCTATACAAAACCCTAACACTTACCCTCACCCTAACACTAACCCTAACCATAAACCTCACACTCACTCTAACGCTCACCCTAAACCTTAACCTCACCCTAAACCTCATCCTAACCCTCACCCTATCACTAACCCTAACCCTCAAACTAACCCTAACCCTCACCCAACCCTAACCCTACCCCTCATCCTAACTCTCAACCTAACCCTAACCCTAACCCTAAACCTCACCTGCAACCTAACACTCACTGTCACCCTAAACCTTACATTAAACCTAACCCTCACCCACACCCTAACCCTCAGTCTCACTCTCTGTCAGCCTCAGCCTAACCCAAAGCCTAACCTTAACCCTATCCCTAACCCTCACACTCACCCTCAACCTAACCCTAACCCTAAGCTTCACCATAACCCTCAACCTAACCCTAACCCTCACCCTATCACTAACCCCCCCTTACCTAACACTCAAGCTAACCCTTACACTCATCATAACACTAAGCCTAACCCTAACACTAAATCTCACACTAACCCTCATCCTAAACCACCCTATCATTAAGCCTAACCCTAACCCTCACAGTCAGCCTCACACTAACCCTAACCCTAAGCCTCAAACACACCCTCAACCTCACCCTAAACCTAACCCAAACCCTCAAACCAACCTTTACGCTCACCCTCACACTAACCCTCACCCTCATCCTAAACATCAGCCTAAACCTAACCCTCACCCTAATCCTCAGCATAAGCCTAACCCTCACCCTAACCCTAACCCTCAACCTAAACCTAACCCTCAACCTAACCCTTACCCTAACCCCAACAGTAGGCCTAACCCTAACTGTCACACTAACCCTTAACCTCACCATAACATTAACCCTCACCCTAAACCTAACCCTAACCCTCTCCCTAACACTACCCCTTACACTAACCCTAATACTAACCCTAACCCTCACCCTAAACCTACACCTCAACCTCATCTCACCCTCACCCTAACACTCACCCTAACCCTCACCCTAACCCTCAACCTCACCCTCACCCTAACCCTAACCCTCACCATAAACCTCACCCTCACCATAACCTTCACTCTTACCCTAAGGCTCAAACTCACCCTAACCCTCACCCTTACCCTTATCCTTACCCTCAACCTAATCCTCACCCTAACCCTAACCCTCACCCTAACCTAACCCTAACCTTCACCATAGCCCTCAACCTAACCCTAATAGTAACCCTAAACCTCACCCTAATCCTAACCTTAACCCTTCATCTCACCTTAACCCTGACCGTAAAATTAACCCTCAACCTCACCCTAAACCTCACCCTAACCCTAACACTCACCCCAACACTTACCCTCACCATAACCCTCACCTGAACGCTAACCCTAACGCTAAACCTCAACTCACCAGCAACCTCACCGAAACCCTAACCCTAACCCGAACACTAACAATAACACTAACCCTAACCTGAATCTAATCCTTACCCTAACCCACAACCTCACCCTCACCTTCACCCTAAATCTAACCCTAAACCTCTCCATAACCCTAACCCTCACCCTAACCCTAACCTCACACCCTAACCCTCAGCCTAAAACTTATCCTCACCCTAATCCTAAACCTAACCCTAAACCTCACCTTAAGCCTCACCCTAACCCTAACCCTAATGGTAACCCTTAAACTAACCCTGAACCTCACCCTAACCTAACCCTACCCCTCATCC
The DNA here is from genome assembly GCF_024711535.1 of Dipodomys merriami. Taxonomy (NCBI): domain Eukaryota; kingdom Metazoa; phylum Chordata; class Mammalia; order Rodentia; family Heteromyidae; genus Dipodomys; species Dipodomys merriami. Next base: position 81,517 of record NW_027202771.1, read on the forward strand.
TAACCATCATCCTAACCCTAACTCTAAACACACACCCTAACCCTAAACCTAACCCTAAAACTCACCTGCACCCTAACAGTCACGCTCACCCTCACCCTCACCCTAACTCTAAACCTCACGCTAACCAACAAACTATCCCTAACCCTCACCCTAACCCTAAGCCTAACACTCGCCCTAACTCTAAGCCTCACCCTAATCGAACTCTCAGTCTATCCCTAACACTAACCCTAACGCTCACACTCACCCTAAACCTAACCCTCACAAACACCCTCAACCTCAGCTTAAACCTAAGCCTTACAATAACCCTAACCCTAACCCACACAATAACCCTGACCCTAAGCCTAACCCTAACCCTAAACCTAACCCTCACCCTCACCCTAACCCTAACCCAAAGCCTCAACCGAACCCTCTCCTCTCACTCAACCTCACCCTAACCCTCACCCTCAACCTAAACATCACCCTAAACCTAACCCTCACTCTAAACCTTAGCCTAACACTCACCCTAACCCTAACCGTAACCCTAAACCTAAACCTCACCTTCAGGCTCTCCCTACCCCAAATCCTAACCCTAACCCTCACCCTCAACCTCAACCTAAACCTATTCCTAACCCTAACCCTCACCCTAACCGTAACCTCCAACCTAACCCTAAACCTCACCATAATCCTAACGCTAACCCTAACCCTAACCCTAAACCTCACCCTCACCCTCACCCTCAGCCTAAGCCTAACCCTATCCTTAACCCTCACACTCACCCTTACCCTAAAACTAACCCTAAGCCTCACCCTCACCCTCAAGCTCACCCTAAACCTAACCCAAACACTCAACGCAACCTTCACCCTCACCCTCACCCTAACACTCACCCTCACCCTAAACATCACCCTAACCATAACCCTCACCCTAAACCTAACCCTCACATTAACCCTAAACCTCACTCTTAACCTAACCCTCAACCTAACCCTTACCCTCACCATAACACTAAGCCTAACCCTACCTTGAACCCTCACAGTAACCCTAAACCTCAGCTTAACCCTAACCCTCACAGTAACCCTAACCCTCACCCTAAACCTAACCCTACCCCTCACCCTAACGCTAACCCTAACCCTAACCCGAAACCCTCACCCTAATCCTAACCCTTACCCTCACCCTCAACCTAACCCTCACTGTTACCTTAACTCTCACCCTAATACTAACCCTAACCATAAACCTCACCCTAGCCCTCAGCCTAACCCTAAATCTAACCCTAACCCTGAACCAAACCCTAACCCTCATCCTCACCCTAAACCTCACATTAACCCTAACCCTAATCCTCAATCTAACCCTCACCCTAACCCTAACACGAACCCTTATCCTAACCCTCACCCTAACCCTGAACCTCACCCTTATCTTAACCCTCACCCTCAGCCTAACCCTCACCTTTACCCTTAGCATCACCCTCACCCTAACCCTAATCCTCACACTAGCCTTCACCCTATCCCTAACCCTAACCCTCACCCTCACTCTCACCCTCACCCTCACCCTCAGCGTAACAGTAACCCTATCACTATTCCTTACCCTAAACCTCATCCTCACCCTAACCATCACCCTAATTCTTACCCTCACACTAATCCTAACCCTGACTCTCACACTAAACCTAACCCTCACCCGAACCGTAACCCTCCCCCTTATCCTAACACTCACCTTAACCCTAACCCTAACCCTCACCCCAACCCTCACCCTAAACCTCACCATCACCCTAAACCTGGCCCTTACCTTAATAATAACCCTAACCCTCACCAGAACCCTAACCCTCACCCTCACCCTAACCCTCACCCTAATCCTAAGCCTAACCCTCAGCCTAATCCTCACCTTAACCTTAAGAATAACCCTAACCCTAACCCTCACCGTAACACTCACCCTAACCCTAAAACTCACCCTAATCCTCACCCTAACCCTCACTCTCACCTGCACCCTCAACCTAACCCTCACCCTAACACTAATGCTAACTCTAACACTCACCTAACCCTCATGCTATCATTTACCACCACCACAAACCTACCCTAACATTAAACCTCACCCTCAGTCTAAACCTCACCCTAACCCAAAACCTAATCCTAACACTCACCCTCACCCTATCCCTAACCCTAACCTTAACCCTCACCTAACACTAACCCTAAACTTCAACGTCACCCTAACCCTTACCATCACGCGAACCCTCACCCTAAACCTAACCCTCACCCACACCCTAACCATCAAGGTCACCCTCACCCTAAACCTCACGTAATCCTCATCCTAAACCTAACCATTACATAACCAAGAGCGTCAACCTAACCCTCTTCACCCTAACCCTCATCCTCACCCTAGCCCTCACCCTAACCCTAACCATAACCCTAACCCTAAACATCACCCTCACCCTCACCCACAGGGTAACCCTAAACCTATCCCTAATCCTAACCCTAACCCTCACCCTCACCCTAACCCTCACCATAACCCTTACCCTCACCCTCACCCTCACCCTAACTGTAACCCTCACACTAAACCTAACCCTCACCCTAAACATAACCTTACTCCTCAACATAACCCTCAACCTAAACTTAACCCTAACCCTAACCCTCACCTTCAGGCTAGCCCTCCACTTAACCCTAATTCTAACCATAACCCTCATCCTGACCCTAAACCTCACACTAACCCTAACCCTAATCCTCAATCTAACCCTAACCCTAACCCTTACCCTAACACTCACCCTAACCTTAACCCTCACCCTTACCGTAACCCTCACCCTCAGCCTCACCCTCGCCTTTACACTTAACGTCACGCTCATCCTAACCCTCACCCTAACCCGAACCCTCATCCTAACCCTTAACCTACCCTAACACTCTCCATCACCATAACCTTAACCCCCACCCACACAATCACCCTCATCCTAACCCTATGCCTAAGCCTAACGCTAACCCTAAACTACACCCTCACCCTAGCCCTCACCCTTACCCTAATCCTAAACTTAAACCTCATCCTAAACCTCACCCTAACCCCAAGGCTAACCATCACCCTAAGCCTAACCTTAAGCCTAACCCTAAGCCTAAACCTAACCCTCACCCTAACCCTCCCCTTCAACCTAACTCTAACTCTAAAACTAAACCTCACCCTATCCCTAATCCTAAACTTTACCCTAAACCTCACCCTAACACTAACACTAAATCTCACCCTCACCCTCACCCAAACCGTAACTCTAACCTTAACCCTAATATTGACACTAATCTTAACCCTAAAACTAACCCTAACCCTTACCCTAACCTTCACCTTCAGCCTCAACCTCACTGCAAAATTAACCCTAACCATAACACTTACAAGAACACTAACCCTAATCCTAACCATCACCCTCACCCTAACCCTAATCCTAACCCTAACCCTCACCCTAACCCTAACCCTGACCCTCACTGTAATCCTAACCCTCATCTTAACCCTCATCCTAATCCTAACACTAACCCTCACTCTAACCCTTAACCTCACCCTAATCCTAACACTAAGCCTAACCTAAACCTCACCCTAACCCTCATCCTCACCGTAACCATAACCCAAAACCTAACCCTCAACCTAACCCTCACCCTAACCCTAACCCTAACCTTAAACCTCACCCTAACCCTAACCGTATCATTCTCCCTTACCCTAAACCTAACTCTAAACCTAACCCTAATAATAACACTAACCATAACTCTAATCCTAACCCACACCCACACCCTAACGCTAACCCTAACCCTAACCCTCACCCTAAACCTAACCCTCACCCTCACAGTAACCCTAACCCTAACCCTAACCCTCACCCTAAACCTAAACCTAACACTAACCCTCATCCTGACCCTCACCCTAATCCTTAACCTCACCCTAACCCTAATGCTAACCTTCACACTAAACTTAAAGCTCACCCAAAACCTAACCATACCACTCAGCCTAACCCTCATCCTAACCCTAAACCCAACCCAAACCCTCACCCTAACCCTAAACTTAACCCTAATCCTAAACATCAAACTAAGACTAACACTCACCCTCAACCTCACCCTCACCCTCGCCCTAACCCTAAACCTCACACTAACCCTCACACTAACCCTAAACATAACCCTAACCCACACCCTCACCCTCACGCTAATCCTAACCCTAACGCTAAAACTAACACTTACGGTAACCCTCAACCTCACCCTAAACCTAACCCTAAACCTAACCCTAACCCTAACCCTAACAATAACCCTAACCCTAACCCAAACCCACACCCTAAACCTAACCCTAAACCTCAACCTAAACCTAACCCTCACCCTCACTGTAACCCTAACCCTAACCCTAACCCTCACCCTCACCCTAACCATAACCCTAATCCTAATCCTAAACCTCACCCTCACCTTAACCCTTACCCTAACCTTAACCCTCACCCTAGCCCTCGCCCTAACCCTAGCCCTAAACCTCACCTGCATCCTCACTCTCACCCTGAGCCTAAACCTAACCCTATCTCTAATCATAACCGTAACCCTAACCCTCACCCGAACCCTCACCATAACCCTTACCCTCACCCTCACCCTAACCTTAACCGTAAACCTCACACTAAACCTAACCCGCACCCTAAACCTCACCCTAACCCTAAAATTAATGCTCACCCTCACCCTGATCCTCTCCTCAATGTAACACTAACCCTATTCCAATTCCTAAATCTAAACCTAAACCTCACCCTCACCCTAACCATCACCCTAATTCTTTCCCTCACACTAATCCTAACCCTAACACTAACCCTTACCTTAACTCTCACACTAAACCTAACCCTCACCCTAACCGTAACCCTACAACTAACGCTAACGCTCACCTTAACCCTAAACCTAATCCTCACCCTAAACCTCACCCCAAACCTCACAGTCACCCTAATCCTGACCCTAAGCGTAATACTAACCCTAACCCTCACTCTAAACCTAACACTCACCCTCCACCTAAATCTCACCCTAAACTCACCCTAATCCTAACCCTAACCGGCAGCCTAACCCACACCCTAACACTCACCCTTACCCTAATCCTAACCGCCACCCTAAACCTAACGTTCACCCTAACCCTAACCCTCACACTCACCCTCACCCTCTCCTTAACCCTAAGCCTAACCCTAACCCTCACCCTCACCGTTACGTTAACACTAAACCTAACCCTAACCCACACTCTAACAGTAACCCTGAACTTCACCCTCACCCTAACCCTCACCCTTACTTTATCCTCACCCTAACCCTAACCCTCACATTAACCCTAATACTCACCATAAGCGTTACCGTACCCCGAACCCTAACCCTCACCCTAAATTTAACCCTAACCCTAACCCTAAACCTGACCCTAAATCTAACCCTCATACCACCCTCAAACTAACCCTAAACCTAACCGTCACCCTAACCCTAACCCTCACCCTAACCCTAACCCTCACCCTAGCCCTCACCCTAACCCTAAGCCTAAAACTCACACTCACCCTCACCCTCAACATCACCCTCAGCATAACAATAACTACAACACAAATCAAAAGCCTAAACCTCAGCCTCACCCTAACGTTAACCCTAATCCTTACATTCACACTAATCCTAAACCTAACCCTAACCCTCACACTCACACTAAACCTAACCCTCACCCTAACCTTCACCCTAACCCTAATGCTAGCTCTAACACTCACCCTAACCCTCACGCTATCACTCACCCACATGATAAACCTAACACTAACCCTAACTCCAACACTAATCCTAACCCTCACCCTAACCCTAAACCTAACCCTAACATTCACTCTAACCCTAACCCTCACCCTAACCTTAACCCTACCATTCGACCTAAACCTCTTCCTAACCCTAAACCTAAACCTAATCCTAAACCTCACCCTAACCCTAACCCTCACCCTCAACAAAACCATAAAACTAAACATAACCCTACGAATAACCCTAACCCTAAACTTTATCCTAACCCTCACCCTCACCCTAACCCTAACCCTAACCCTAACCCTCACCCTAAACCTAAACCTCAGCCTCATCTTAAACCTAATCCTAACCATAACACTTACCCTCACACTAACACTAACCCTAACCCTAACCTTCACACTCACTCTAATCCTCAACCTAAACCTTGCCTTCACCCTAACCCTCATCCTAACCCTCACCCTAACCCTAACCCTAACCCTCAAACTAACCCTAACCCTCACCCTAACCTTAACCCTAACACTCACCCTAAACCTCATCCTAAATATTACCCAAAACCTAACCCTATTCCTAAACCTCACCCTAACCCTAAACTTCACCCTCAACGTAACCATAAACCTAAACATAACCCTAAAAATAACCATAACCCTAACCTTTATCCTAACCCGCACCCTCACCCTAACCCTAACCCTAACCCTAAACCTAACCCTCACCCTAAACCTAACCCTCACCCTCTACGTAAACCTATACAAAACCCTAACACTTACCCTCATCCTAACACTAACCCTAACCCTAAACCTCACAATCACTCTAACCCTCACCCTAAACCTTAACCTCACCCTAAACCTCATCCTAACCCTCACTCTATCCCTAACCCTAACCCTCAAACTCACCCTAACCCTCACCCAACCCTAACCCTACCCCTCATCCTAACTCTCAACCTAACCCTAAACCTAACCTTGATACTAACCCTAGCCCTAACCCTAAACCTCACCTGCACCCTAACACTCACTGTTACCCTTAAACTTACATTAAACCTAACCCTCACCCACACCCTAACCCTCAGTCTCACCCTCTCCGTCAGCCTCAGCCTAACCCTAAACCTAACCCTCACACTCACCCTCACCCTAACCCTAACCCTAAGCCTCACCGTCACCTTCAACCTCACCCTAACCCTCACCCTAAAGCTAAACTTCCCCTCACCCTAACACTCAACCTAACCCTTAAACTCACCATAACACTAAGCCTAACCCTAACACTAACTCTCACACTAACCCTCATCCTTAACCACCCTATCATTAACCCTAACCCTAACCCTCACAGTCACCATCACACTAACCCTAACCCTAAGCCTCAAACTCACCCTCAACCTCACCCTAAACCTAACCCAAACCCTCAAACCAACCTTTACGCTCACCCTCACACTAACCCTCACCCTCATCTTAAACATCAGCCTAACCGTAACCCTCACCCTAATCCTCAGCATAACCCTCACCCTCACCCTAAACCTAACCCTCAACCTAACCCGAACCCTAAACCTAACACTTACACTAACCCTAACACTAGGCCTAACCCTAACACTAACACTCACACTAACCCTTAACCTCACCATAAACCTAACCATCACCCTAAACCTAACCCTAAACCTCTCCCTCAGCTTACCCCTCACATTAACCCTAATACTAACCCTCACCCTCACCCTAAACCTAACCCTCAACCTAAACCTAACCCTCAACCTCATCTAACCCGCACCCTAAAGCTAAACCTAACCCTCACCCTAAACCTCAACCTCACCCTCACCCTAACCCTAATCCTCATCCTCACCATAACCTTCACTCTTACCCTAACCTTCAAACTCACCCTAACCCTCACCCTTACCCTTATTCTTACCCTCAACCTAATCCTTACCCTAAGCCTAACCCTCACCTTAATCTAACCCTAACCCTCAACCTAGCCCTCAACCTAACCCTAGTGCTAACCCTAACCCTCACCGTAACCCTAACCCTAACCGTTAAACTCACCCTAACCCTAACCCTAAAACTAACACTCAACCTCACCCTAAACCTCACCCTAACACTAACTCTCACCCCAACACTTACCCTCACCCTAACGCTAACCCTAACGCTAAACCTCAACTCACCAGCAACCTCACCGTATCCCTAACCATAACCCGAACCCTAACAATAACACTAACCCTAACCTTTAACCTAATCCTTACCCCAACCCACAACCTCACCCTCACCTTCACCCTAAATCTAACCCTAAACCTCTCTATAACCCTAACCCTCACTATAACCCTAACCTCACACTTACCGTAACCCTCACCCTAACCCTAAACCTAACCCTAACCCTCACCTTAAACCTCACCCTAACCCTAACGCTAACGGTAACCCTTAAAGTAACCATGAACCTCACCCTAACCCTAACCCTACCCCTCATCCTACCCATCATCCTAACCGTAACTCTAAACCCAAACCCTAACCCTAAACCTCACCTGCACCCTAACAGTCACGATCACCCTCACCCTCACCCTAACTCTAAACCTCACCCTAACCAACAAACTATCCCTAACCCTCACCCTAACCCTAAGCCTGACACTCGCCTTAACCCTAAGCCTCACCCTCATCTAACCCTCAGTCTATCCCTAACACTAACCCTAACGCTCACACTCACCCTAAACCTAACCCTCACACACACCCTCACCCTCAGCTTAAACCTAAGCCTAACAATAACCCTAACCCTAACCCTCACAATCACCCTCACCCTAAGCCTAACCCTAACCCTAAACCTAACCCTCACCCTCACCCACACCCTATCCCTAACTCAAACCCTCAACCGAACCCTCACACTCAACCTCACCCTAACCTTCACCCTCAACCTAAATATCACCCTAAACCTAACCCTCACTCTAACCCTTAGCCTAACGCTCACCCTAACCCTAACCCACACACTCACCCTCACCCTCAGGCTCACCCTAACACTAATCCTAACACTAACCCTCACCTTCACCCTCAACCTAAACCTATCCCTAACCCTAACCCTCACCCTAACCTTAACCTCCAACCTAACCCTAACCCTCACCATAACCCTAACGCTAACCCTAACCCTAACCCTGAACCTCACCCACATCCTCACCCTCAGCCTAAGCCTAACCCTATCCCTAACCCTCACACTCACCCTTACCCTAAAACTAACCCTAAGCCTCACCCTCACCCTCAACCTCACCCTAACCCTAACCCAAACACTCAACCGAATCTTCATCCTCACCCTCACCCTAACACTCACCCTCACCCTAAACATCAACCTAACCCTAACCCTCACCCTAAACCTCACCCTAATCCTAACCCTCACATTAACCTCAGCATTAACCTCACATTAACCCTCAGCTTAATACTAAGCCTAACAATATCCCTAACCCTAACCCTCACAATCATCCTCACCCTAAGCCTAACCCTTACCCTCACCCTAACACTAAGCCTAACCCTAACTTGAACCCTCAGAGTAACGCTAACCCTCACAGTAGCCCTAACCCTCACCCTAACCCTAACCCTACCCCTCACCCTAACTCTAACCCTAACCCTTACCCTAACCCTCACACTAATCCTAACCCTTACTCTCACCCTCACCCTAACCCTCACTGTTACCTTAACCCTCACCCTAAAACTAACCCTCATTCTACACATCACCCTAACCATAACCCTCACCCTAACCCTAACCCTATCACTCACACTAACCCTAACACTCACACTAACCCTCAACCTAACCCTAACCTCCAACGTAACACTAACCCTCACCCTAACCCCAACGCTAACCCTCAACCTAACCCTAATGCTCACCCTAACCCTTACCCTCACTGTAACCCTAACCCTCCCACTATCCATAATCCTTACCCTCACCCTAACCCTACCCCTTACCCTAACCCTCCCTGTAACCCTAACCCCAACCCTAACCCTCACCCTCACCGTCACCCTAACACTCACCCTAACCCTCAACCTTACCCTCACCATAACCCTAACCCTAACCAAAACCCTCATCCTCACCCTATACCTCACACTAACCCTAACCCTAATCCTCAATCTAACCCTAACCCTAACAATTACCCTAAACGTCACCTTAACCCTAACACTCACCCTTACCGTAACCCTGACCCTCAGCCTCACCCTCACCTTTACACTTACCGTCACGTTCATCCTAACCCGAACCCTAACCCGAACCCTCATCCTAACCCTTTCCCTACCCTAACCCTATCCATCACCATAACCTTAACCCCCACCCTCACCATCACCTTCATCCTAACCCTATGCCTAAGCCTAACCCTAACCCCAACCTACACCCTCACCCTAGCCCTCACACTAACCCTAATCCTTCCCCTAACCCTCATCCTAACCCTCACAATAAACCTAAGGCTAACCATCCCCCTAAGCCTAATCCTCACCATCACCACCCTCAGCCTAAGCCAAAGCCTAAGCCTAAACCTAACCCTAACCCCCAAACTCACCCTCACGCTAACCCTATTCCTAACCATAACCCTAACCCTAAACCTCAACCTAACCCTCAACCTAACCGTAACTTTAACCCTAACACTAACCCTAAGCCTAACCCTCACCCTAACCCTCTCCCTCAATCTAACTCTAACTCTAAAACTCACCCTCAGCCTATCCCTAATCCTAACTTTAACCCTAAACCTCACCCTAACACTAACCCTAACTCTCACCCTCACCCGCAACCAAACGGTAACTCTAACCCTAACCCTAACATTAACACTAATCTTAACCCTAAAACTAACCCTAACCCTAACCCTAACCTTCACTCTCAGCCTCAGCCTCACTGAAAATGTAACCCTAACCATAACAATTACAATAACACTAACCCTAATCCTAACCATCACCCTCACCATAACCATAATCCTAACCCTAAACCTCACCCTAACTCTAACTCTGACCTTGACTGTAACCCTAACCCTCATCTTAACCCTCACCTTAACCCTAACCCTAACCCTCACTCTAACCCTTAACCTCACCCTAATCCTAACACTAAGCCTAACCTAAACCTCACCCTAAACCTCACAGTCACCCTAACCATAAACTAAATCCTAACCCTCAACCTAAACCTCACCCTAACACTAGCCCTAAACTTAAACCTCATCCTAACCCTAACCGTATCCTTCATCCTCAAACTAAACCTAACCGTAACCCTAAGCCTGACCCTAACAATAACCCTAACCCTAACCCTAACACTAACCCTCACCCTAAACCTAACCCTCAACCTCACAGTAACCTTAATCCTAACCCAAACCCTCACCCTAACCCTAACATTAAGCCTAACCCTAAACCTCATACTAACCCTTACACTCACACTCAACCTCACCCTCACCCTCACGCTAACCCTAACACTCAACCTAACCCTCACCCTAACCCTAACCCTAACCCACACCCTCACCTTCTACGCTAAACCTAACTCTAACCCTAACCCTAACCCTAACTGTAAACCTCACCCTCACCCTAAACCTAACTCTAATCCTAATCCTAAACCTCACCCTCACCTTAACCCTTACCCTCACCTTAACCCTTTCCCTAACCCTAACCCTAAACCTCACCCTCAGAGTAAACCTAACCCTAACCCTGAACCTAACCCTCAACCTAACCATAACCCTAACTTGAATCCTAAAGTCCACCCTAACCCTAACCCTCACCCTAAACCTAACCCTAACCCTAAACCTCACCCTAACCCTCACCCTCACTTTAACCCTAACCAAAACCCTAAACCTCAACCTAACCCTCACCCTAAGCTTAACACTAACCCTCACACAAACCTTAACCCTCACCCTAACCCTAACCCTACCCCTCACTCTAAACTTCATCTTAACGCTAACCCTAACCCTAACCCTAAACCTCAACGTAACAATAACCGTAACCCTCACCTTCACCCTCACCCTTAACTGAACTGTAACCATCACTCTAACCCTAACAATAACCCTAACCCTAAACTTAATCCTCACCCTCACCCTAACCCTAACCCTAACTCAAACCCTCACCCTCACCCTAACCCTCAGCCTCACCCTCAACCTCACCTTTATCCTAACCCTCACCCTCAACATAGCCCACACCCTCACCCTAACCCTAACCTAAACCTCACCGTCACCCTCAGCCTAAACCTAACCCTATCTCTAATTATAACCCTAACCTTCACCCTCACCCAAAACCTGACCATAACCCTTACCCTCACCCTCACCCTAACCTTAACCATAAACCTCACACTAAACCTAACCCTCACCCTAAACCTAACCCTAACCCTCATCATAACCCTAAAGTTCACCCTCAACCTAGCCCTCACCCTAACCCAAAGCCTCACCCTAAACCTCACCCTCACACCACCCTCAAACTAAAACTAACCCTAACCCTCACCCTAAACCTAGACCTCACCCTAAACCTAACCTTCACCATAGCTCTCATCCTAACGCTAAACCTAACACTCAACCTCACCCTCATCCTCACCCTCAGCGTAACACTAACCCTATTCCTATTCCTAAACCGAAACCTCACCCTCACCCTAACCATCACCCTAATTCATTCCTTTACACTAATCCTAACCCTAACCCTAACCTTAACTCTCACACTAAACTTAACCTTCACCCTAACCAAAACCCTACCCCTTACCCTAACCCTCACCTTAACCCTAAAACTAACTCTCACCCTAAACCTCACCCTAAACCTCACAGTCACCTTAAACCTGACCCTAACCCTAATCCTAATCCTAACCATCACTCTAAAGCTAACCCTCACCCTCACCCTAATCCTCACCCTAAACCTCACCCTAATCCTTACCCTAACCCTCAGCCTAACCCACATCCTAACCCTCACCCTTACCCTAATCCTAACCTCCACCCTAACCCTAACGTTCACCCTAACCCTAACGCTAACACTAACCCTCACGCTCACCCTCACCCTCTCCTTAACCCTAAGCGTAAACCTAAGCCTTACCCTCACCCTTACCTTAACACTAAACCTAACCCTAACCCTCACTCTAACAGTAACCCTCAACCTCACCCTCACCCTAACCCTCACCCTTACTTTATCCTCACCCTAAACCTAACCCTGACATTAACCCTAATACTCACCATAACTGTAACCCTACCCCTAACTCTAACCCTCACCCTAACTTTAAACCTAACCCTAACCCTAACCCTCACCCAAAACCTCACCCTCATACCACCCTCAAACTAACTCTAACCCAACCCTAACCCTTACACTAACCCTCACCCTCACCCTAACCCTCACCCTCACAGTAACATTAACCCTAACCCTAACCCTCACCCTAAACCTAAACCTAACACTAAACCTCACCCTAAGCCTCACCCTAATCCTTACACTCACCATAACCCTAAACCTAACCTTCACACTAACCCTAACGCTCACGCTAAACCTAACCTTAACCCTAACCCTAAACCTCATACTAACCCTAACACTCACCCTCAACCTCACCCTCACCCTCACCCTAACCCTAACACTCACACTAACCCTCACCCTAACCCTAAACATAACCCTAACACACACCTTCACCCTCTACGCTAATCCTAACCCTAACCCTAAACCTAACACTAACCGTAACCCTCACCCTCAACCAAAACCTAACCATAACCCTAATCCTAACCCTAATAATAACCCCAACCCTAACTCTAATCCTAACCAAAACCCACACCCTAACCTTAACCCTAACCCTAAACCTCACCCTAAACCTAAACCTCACCCTCACTGTAACCCTAACCCTAAACCTAACCCTCACCCTCACCCTAACCCTAACCCTAACCCTAATCCTAAACCTCACCCTCATCTTAACCCTTACCCTAACCCTAACCCTCACCCTAACCTTAACCCTCACCCTCAGCGTAAACCTAACCCGAAACCTAAACCTAACCCTCAACCTAACCATAACCCTAACTCTAATCCTAAACTACACCCTAACACTAACCCTCACCCTAATCCTAACCCTAAACTTAAACCTCAACCTAACCCTCACCGTCACCCTGACCTTAACCCTAACCAAAACCCTAACCCTCTAACTATCCCTCACCCTAACCCTAAACCTAACCCTCACCCTAACCCTCAAACTAACTCTAACCCTCACCCTAACCCTAACCCTACCCCTCACCCTAAACTTCATCTTAACACTAACCCTAAACCTAATCCTAAACCTCACCGTAGCCCTAACCATAACCCTCACTTTCACCCTCATCCTAAACTGAATTGTAACCCTCATTCTAACCCTAACAATAACCCTAACCCTAATCTTAATCCTCACCCACACCCTAACCCTAACCCTAACCCAAACACTCACCCTCACCCTCACCCTCAACCTCACCTTCACCCTAACACTCACCCTCATCTTAGTCCTCACCCTCACCCTAACCCTAACCCTAAACCTCACCCTCATCCTCAGCCTAAACGTAACCCTATCTCTGATCATAACCCAAACCCTTACCCTCACCCAAAACCTCACCATAGTTCTTACCCTCACCCTCACACTAACCTTAACCGTAAATGTCACACTAAACCTAACCCTCACCCTAAACCTAACCCTAACCCTCATCATAGCCCTAAAGTTCACCCTCAACCTAGCCCTCACCCTAACCCAAATGCTCACACTAAACCTCAACCTCACATCACCCTCCAACTAAACCTAAACCTAAACCTAGCCCTCACTCTAAACCTAACCTTCACCCTAGCACTCACCCTAACCCTAAACCTAACGCTCACCCTCACCCTCATCCTCACCCTCAGCGTAACACTAACCCTATCCCTATTCCTAAACCTAAACCTCACCCTCATCCTAAAAATCACCCTAATTCTTTCCCTCACACTAATCCTAACCCTATCCCTAACCTTAACTCTCACACTAAACCTAGCCTTCACCCTAACCGTAACCCTACCCCTTACCCTAACACTCACCTTAACCCTAAACCTAACCCTCACCCTAAAGCTCACCCTAAACCTGACCCTAACCCTAATCTTAACCCTAACGCTCACTCTAAAACTAACCCTCACCATCACCCTAAACCTCACCCTAATCCTAAACCTCACCCTCAGCCTAAGCCACACCTTAACCCTCACCCTAACCCTAATCCTAACCTCCACCCTAACCCTAACGTTCACCCTAACCCTAATCCTAACCCTAACCCTCACCCTCTCCTTAAACCTAAGCCTAACCCTAACCCTCACACTCACCCTTACCTTAACACTAAACCTAACCCTAACCCTCACTCTAACAGTAACCCTAAACCTCACCCTCACCCTAACCCTCACACTTACTTTATCCTCACCCTAATACTAACCCTCACATTAACCCTAATACTCACCATAACTGTAACCCTACCCCTAACCCTAAACCTCACCTTAAATTTAACCCTAACCCTAACCCTAACCCTCACCCCAAACCTCACCCTCATTCCACCCTCATCCTAACCCTCAACCTAACACTAACCCTAACACTCACCCTCACTGTAAACTTGACCCGATCCTGAACACTCACCCTAACCCTATCCCTAACACTCACCCTAACCATAGCACTCACACTGATCCTCACCCTCAGTGTAACCCTAAGCCTAACCCTAAACCTAAACAAAATGCTAACACTCAACCTAACCCTAACACTCACACTCACCATAACCCTAACCCTAACTCTCACCCAAACCTTAAACTTAAGCAAACCCTAACTCTCACCCTAACCCTATCCCTAACCCTCACCCTAACCCTAACACTCACCCTGAACATCACCCTCAGTGTAACCTTAAGCCTAACCCTTAACCTAACCCAAAAACTAACCCTCAACCTGACCCTAACCTTCTAATTTCCCATAACCCAAACCCTAACTCTCACCCTAACCCTAAACCTAAACCTAACCCTAACACACACACACACACACACACACACACACACACGCCCTCACCCTAACACTAATCCTATCAAAACCCTAACCCTAACCCTAACACTAACCTTAAATCTAACCTACCCCACACCCTAACCCTAACTCTAACCCTAAACCTCACCCTCACCCTAACCCTAACTCTAACCCTAAGCCAAACCTTAAACCTCACTCTAACCCTAAACCTAACCCTCACCCTCACCCGCACAGTAACCTTAACCCTGAACCTAACCCTAACAATAACCCTAATTCTAATCCTAAACCTCACCCTAAACATAACCCTCAACCTAAACCATTACCTCACCCTAACACTTACCCTCACCCTAACACTAACCCTAACCCTAACACTAACCCTCACACTAACCCTAACCCTAACCCTAACCTTAACCCTAAACCTCAACCTAACCCTCACCCTCAACCTAACCCTTAACCTGACCCCAATCCTAAACCCCACCCGAACCCTAAACCTAACCCTCAATCGCAAACTCACCCTCACCGTACCTCTAACACTAACCCTAACAATAACACTAACACTAACCCGAACCATCACCCTAACCCAAATCCTCACCCCCACCCTCACCCTCAGCCTACCATTAAGCCTAAGCCTAACCCTCACCCTAACCCTCACACTCACCTTCACCCTAACCCTAATCCTAAACCTAACCTTATCCCTAAACCTCAACCTAACCCTCACCCTCACCCTAACCCTAACACTAACCCTAAGCCTAAACCTCACCCTAACCCTCCCTCTAAACCTAACTCTAACCATAAACCTCACCCTCACCCTAAGCCTAACCCTAAACCTAACCCGAAAACTTACCCTAACCCTAACTTTCACCCTCACGCTCAACCTCACCGTAACTCTAACACTAACCCTAACAATAATCCTAACCCTAACACTAACCATAACCATAAACATAACCCTCAACCTCAGCCTCACCCTCACCGCAAACTTAACCCTAGACATAATACCAGCCATAACCCTAACCCTAACACTAACCCTAACACTAATCCTCACACCCACCCTCACACTCAGCCTAAGCCTAAGCCTAACCCTAAACCTAACACTAACCCTAACACTCACGCTAACCCTAACCCTAATACTAACCCTAACTATAACCCTAAATCTCACCCTCACCCTAACCCGAACTCTAACCATAACCCCAAACCTAACAATAACCCTAAACGTAACCCTAACCATAACACTCACCCTAACCCTAACTCTCACACTAACACTTACCCTCACCCTAAAACTAACCCTAATCCTAACACTAACGCTCACACCAACCCTAACCATTACCTAACCCTAAACATCACCCTAACATGAACCCTAAAGCTCACCCTCACCCTAGCCCTCAATCGAACCCTAAACCTCATCCTCACCATAAACCTCACACTAACCCTAACACTAATCCGCAATCTAAACCTCACCCGCACCCTAACCCAATCACTAACCCTCACCCTAACCCTAACCCTCACCCTTACCGTAACCCTCAACATCAGCCTAAACCTCACCTTTACCCTTACCGTCACCCCCACTAAACCCGCACCTTAACCCTAACCCTCACTGTAATCCTCACCCTAACACTAACTCTACCACTAAACCTCACCCTAACCCTAACCCTAACCCTAACTCTAACCCTAACCCTAACACTAACCTCACCCTAACCCCATTCCGAAACCTAACCCTCACCCTCACGATAACCGTAACCCTAACACTAACCCTAACCCTAATACTGACCCTAACTCTCACCCTAACCCTAACCCTAACACTAAAACAAACCCTAACCTTAACCCTGTCACCCTAACCAGAACTCTAACACTAACCCTAACGGTATACCTCACCCTAACCCTCACCCTAACCCAAACTCAAACCCTAAACCTCACTCTCATCCTAACCCTCACTCTAACCCTAACCCTAATGCTCACACTCAACCTAACTCTAACCATAACCCTCACACTCACCCTCACCCTCAGCTTAAACGTAAGCCTAAAAATAAACCTAACCGTAACCCTCACACTCACCCTCACCCTAAACCTAATCCTAAGCGCAAACCTAGCCCTCTCACTCAACCTCACCCTCACCCTCACCCTAACCCTAACCTACAACCTCAACTGAACCTGAACATTCACCCTCACCCTAACTTTCACCATCAACCTAAACATCACCCTAAACCTAATCCTCACCATAACACTTTGCCTAACCCTCACGCTAACCCTAACCCTCACCCTCACCCTCACCCTCAGGCTAACCCTAAACCTAATCCTAACCCTCACCCTCACCCTCAACTTAACCCAATCCCTAACGCTAACCCTCACCCTAACCCTAACCTCCAACCAAACCCTAACACTCACTCTAACACTAACGCTAACAAGGACCCTAACCCTTACCCTCACCCTAACCCTTACCCTCACCCTAACACTAACCCTCACCCTAAACCTAACCCTCACGCTCACAGTCACCCTAAAAGCCTAAACTTAAACCTAAGCCTAACCCTATCCCTAACCCTCACACTCACCCTCACCCTCACCCTAAACCTAACCCTAAGTTTCACCCTCACCCTAAACCTCACCCTAACCCTAACCCAAACCCCCAACTGAACCCTCACCCTCACGCTCTCACCCTCACCCTAAACATCACCCTAACCCCAAACCTCACCCTTACCCTCACACTAGCCCTAAACCTCACACTAACCCTAAACCTCACCCTTAAACTAACCCTCAACCTAACCTATACCCTCAACCTAACCCTAAGCCTAAACCTAACATAAACCCTCACAGTAAACCTAACCTCACCCTAACCCTAACCATGCCCCTCATCCTAACCCTCACTCGAACCCTAAACCCAACCCTTACCCTCACCCTCACTGTCACCCTAACACTCACCCAACCCTAACTTTCACCCAAACCCTAACCTTCACACTCTCCTGAACCCTCACCCTCACTCTAACACTCACCCTCATCCTAACCATAACCTTCACCCTAACCTTAACCCTATCAGTCACCCTCACACTCACCCTCACCGTCAGCCTAACTCTAAACCTAACAGTACTCCTAACCTTAAACGTCACCCAAACCCTCAGCTTAACCCTAAACCTAACCATCACCGTTACCCTAACCCTAACCCTCACCGACACCCTAGCATTCACCCTAACCTTAATCCTAACCCGAAACCTCACCCTAAACCTAACCCTCACCCTAACCCTCACCCTAAGCCTAACCCTAACCCTAACTTTCACCCTAACCATAACCTTCACCCTAACCCTCACCCTAAGCCTAACCCTAACCCTAACCCTCACCCTAACCCTAAACCTTACCCTCAACCTAACCCTCAACCTAACCCTAACCCTAGCCCTAACCCTAATGCTAACCCTAACGCTCACCCTAACTGTAACCATACTCCTCAACGTAAACCTCATCCAAAACATAACCCTAACCCAAACCCTCAAACTAACCCTAACCGTAACACTCAACCTAACTCTAATCCTCACCCACACCCTCACCATCATTCTCAGCCTAAACCTAACATTAAACTTAATCCTAATCCTAAGCCTCACCCTCACCCTAACCCTCATCCTAACCGTTAACCTCACCCTCACCCTAACCCTCACCCTCACCCTCACCATAATTCTAACGCTAACCCTAAAAATAAAACTAATCCTAACCCTCACCCTAACCCTCAACCTAATGCTAACACTCACCCTCACCCTAACCCTAACCCCCACCCTAATGTAACCCTCACCCTCACCATAACCCTAACCCTCATCCTAACCCTCACCCTAACCCTAAAGGTAACCCTAAACCTTACCCTAACACTAAAACTAATCCTCACCCTAGCCCTCACCCTAACCCTAGTCGTAACCCTAATCCTCATCCTAACCCTCACCATAACCCTAAACCTAACCCTCACCCTAACCCTAACACTAAGCCTCAACCTAATCTTAACCCTCACACTCACCGTAACCCTAACCCTAACTCTCACCCTAACCATAAACTTAACCGAACCCTAACTCACCCTAAACCTAACACTTACCCTCACCCTAAGCCTAAACCCTCACCCTCATCCTAACCCTAAGCCTAACCCTAACCCTAACCCTCATACTCATCCTAACCCTTACCCTAATCCTAATCCGAACCCTAAGCCTAACCCTCACCCTCACCCTAAACCTCACCCTAACTCTAACTCTAACACTATCCCTAACCCTAACCCGCAACCTCAGCCTCACCCTTACCCTAACTCTAACGCTAAATATCACCCACACCCTAACCCTAACCCTAACCCTAACTCTCACCCTAACCCTAACCCTAAACCTCACCCTCACCCTAGCCCTCACCCTAACCCTAATCCTAACCCTCATCCTAACCCTCACCCTAACACTAACCCTAAAACTCACCCTCACCCTAAATTTCAACCGAACCCTAACTCTCACCATAACCTATCCCTAACCCTCATCCTAACCCTAAACCTCAACCTGAACCTCACCCTCAGCTTAACCCTAAGCCTAACCCTAAACCTAACCCAAATGCTAACCCTCAACCTAAAACTAACCCTCACCCTCACGCTCACTGAAACCCTAACCCTAAATCTCACCCTAACCCTAAACTTAACCGAACCCTAACTCTCACCCTAACCCTAACCCTTACCCTCACCCTTACCCTAACCCTCACCCTCAGCCTAACCCTAAGCCTAACCCTAACCCTAAACCTAACCCTCACACTCACCCTAACCCATACCCTAATCCTCACCCTAACCCTCATCCTAACCCTCCCCATAACCCTAACTCTCAACTTAACCCTAAGCCTCTACCTCACCCTCACCCTCACCCTCCGCCTAAAACTAAGATTAAACCTAACCCTCACCCTAACCCTCACAATCACACTAATCCTAACCCTAATCCTAATCCTAACACTAACCTTAACCCTCACCCTCAACCTAACCGTGACCCTAACACTAACATTAAACCTAACACTAACCGTAACCCTAATCCTCAAAATCAGCCTCATCCTAACCTTAACTCTAACCCTAAACATCACCCTCACTCTCACCCTTACCCTACCACTAACCCTACACCTCACTCTAACCCTAACCCTAAACCTCACCCTCACCCGAGCCCTTACCCTAATCCTAATCCTAAAACTAACCCTCATCCTAACACTCCCCCTAAACCTAACCCTCACCCTCAACCTCAACCTTAGCCTAACCCTAATCCTAACCATAAACCTAACACTAACACACACACTCACCCTCGCCCTAACACTAATTCTATCCCTAACCCTAACCCTAACCATAACCCTCCCCCTAACTCTCACCCTAACCCTAACCCTAACACTAACTCTAAATCTAACCCTCAACCTATCCCACACCCTAACCAAACTCTAACCCTAAACCTCATCCTCACCCTAACCCTAACTCTAACCCTAACCCAAACCATAAACCTCACCCTACACCTAACCCTAACCCTCACCCTCACCCTCACAGTAACCTTAACCCTGAACCTAACCTTAACAATAAACCTAACCCTAATCCTAACCTTCACCCTAACCCTAAACCTAACACTAACCCTCACACTAACCCTAACCCTAACCCTAAACCTCAACCTAACCCTCACCCTCAAACTAACCCTAACACTCACCCTAACCTTAACCCTCAACCTCCCCCTCCCCCTAACCCTATATCTAACCCTAAACCTCGCCCTCACCCTACCCCTAACCCTGACCCTAACCCTAAACCACAGCCTAAAACTAAATCTAACCCTCACCCGCACCCTCACCCTCACCGGAACTCTAACACTAACCCTAACAATAACACTAACACTAACCCGAACCATAACCCTATCCCTAATCCTCACCCCCACACTCACTCTCAGCCTACCATTAAGCCTAAGCCTAACCTTCACCCTAACCCTCACACTCACCCTCAACCTAACCCTAATCCTAAACCTAACCCTATCCCTAAACCTCAACCTAACCCTCACCTTCACCCTAACCCTAACACTAACCCTAAGCCTAAACCTCACCCTAACCCTCCCCCTAACACTAACTCTAACCATAAACCTCACCCTCACCCTAACCCTAACCCAAACCCTAACCCGAAACCTCACCCTAACCCTAACCTTCACCCTCACCCTCAACATCACCATAACTCTAACCCTAACAATAACAATAATACTAACACTAACCCTAACCCTAACCATAACCCTAACCCTCACCCTCAGCCTCACCCTCATTGCAAACTTAACCCTAGCCATAACACTAACAATAACCGTAACCCTAAGCCTAACACTAACCCTAACTCGAATCCTCACACCCACCCTCACACTCAGCCTAAGGCTAAGCCTAACCAAAACCCTAACACTAACCCTAACTCTAACCCTAAATCTCATCCTCACCCTAAACCAAACTCTAACCCTAACCCCAAACCTAACAATAACCCTAAATGTAACCCTAAACATAACACTCACCCTAACCCTAAACCTCACACTAACACTTACCCTCACCCTAAAACTAACCCTAATGTTAACACTAACGCTCACACTAACCCTAACCATCACCCTAACCCTAAACCTCACCCTAACATAAACCATAACCCTCACCCTCACCCTAGCCCTCACCCGAACCCTAACGCTCATCCTCACCATAAACCTCACACTAACCCTAACACTAATCCTCAATCTAAACCTCACCCTCACCCTAACCGAAACACTACCACTCACCCTAACCCTAACCGTCACCCTTACCATAACCCTCACCGTCAACCTAACCCTCACCTTTACCCTTACCGTCACCCCCACCCTAACCCGCACCTTAACTCTAACCCTCAACCTAATCCTCACCCTAACCCTAACTCTACTCCTAAACCTCACCTAACCCTAACCCTAACCCTAACCCTAAACCTAACACTAAACCTCAGCCTAACCAGAACCCTAACCAGAACCCTCAACTTAACCATAACCCTAACAATAACCCTAATCCTGACCCTAACCCTAACCCAAACAATAACCCTAACCCTAACCCTAACCCTAACCCTGTCACCCTAACCCGAACTCAAAAACTAACCCTAACCCTATGCCTCACCCTAACCCTCACCCTATCCCAAATTCTAACCCTAAACCTCGCCCTCACCCTAACACTCACTCTAAACCTAACCCTAATGCTCACACTCAACCTAACCCTAACCCAAAACCTCACACTCCCCCTCCCCCTCAGCTTAAACTTAAGCCTAGCAATAACCCTAACCCTAACCCACACACTCACCCTCAATGTACCCGTAACCCTAACCCTAACAATAACTGTAATCCTGACCCTAACTCTCACCCTAACCCTAACCCCAACACTAACACAAACCCTAACCCTAACCCTATCCCTGTCACCCTAACCCGAACTCTAACACTAACCCTAACCCTATCCCTCACCCTAACCCTCACCCTAACCCAAAATCTAACCCAAAACCTCACCCTCACCCTAACCCTCACTCTAACCCTAACCCTAATTCTCACACTCAATCTAACTCTAACCCTAACCCTCACACTCACCCTCACCCTCAGCTTAAACCTAAGCCTAAAAATAACCCTAACCCTCACACTCACCCTCACCCTAAACCTAATCCTAACCCTAAACCTAGCCCTCTCACTCAACCTCACCCTCACCCTCACACTAACCCTAACCCAAACCCTCAACCGAACCCGAACACTCACCCTCACCCTAACTCTCACCATCAACCTAAACATCACCATAAACCTAACCCTCACCCTAACACTTAGCCTAACCCTCACCCTAACCCTAATCCTCTCCCTCACCCTCACCCTCAGGCTAACACTAAACCTAATCCTAACCCTCACCCTCATCTTCAACCTAACCATATCCCTAACGCTAACCCTCACCCTAACCCTAACCTCCAACCTAACCCTAACCCTCACCCTAACCCTAACCCTAACACTGACCCTAACCCTAACACACCCCAACACTTACCCTCACCCTAACCCTAACACTCACACTAACCCTAACCCTCACGCTCACAGTCACCCTAAGCCTAACCCTATCCCTAACCTTCCCACTCACCCTCCCCCTCACCCTAAACCTAACTCTAAGTTTCACCCTCATCCTAAACCTTACCCTTACCCTAACCCAAACCCTCAACTGAACCCTCACCCTCACCCTCACCCTAACACTCACCCTCACCCTAAACATCACCCTAAACCTAAACCTCACCCTTACCCTCACCCTAGCCCTGACCCTCACACTAAACCTAAAACTCACCTAAACCTAACCCTTACCCTCAACCTAACCCTAAGCCTAAACCTAACATAAACCCATACAGTAACCCTAACCCTCACCCTAACCCTCACCATAACCCTCACCCTCAGCCTCACCCTCATCGCAAACTTATCCCTAGCCATAACACTAACAATAACCCTAACCCTAAGCCTAACACTAACCCTAACTCGAATCCTCACACCCACCCTTACACTCAGCCTAAGGCTAAGCCTAACCATAACCCTAACACTAACCCTAACTCTAACTCTAAATCTCATCCTCACCCTAAACCGAACTCTAACCCTAACCCCAAACCTAACAATAACCCTAAATGTAACCCTAAACATAACACTCACCCTAACCCTAAACCTCACACTAACACTTACCCTCACCCTAAAACTAACCCTAATGTTAACACTAACGCTCACACTAACTCTAACCATCACCCTAACCCTAAACCTCACCCTAATACAAACCATAACCCTCATCCTCACCCTAGCGCTCACCCTAACCCTAACCCTCATCCTCACCATAAACCTCACACTAACCCTAACACTAATCCTCAATCTAAACCTCACCCTCACCCTAACCGAAACACTACCACTCACCCTAACCCTAACCATCACCCTTACCATAACCCTCACTGTCAACCTAACCCTCACCTTTACCCTTACCGTCACCCCCAACCTAACCCGCACCTTAACTCTAACCCTCAACCTAATCCTCACCCTAACCCTAACTCTACCCCTAAACCTCACCCTAACCCTAACCCTAACCCTAACCCTAAACCTAACACTAAACCTCACCCTAACCCTAACCCTAACCCTCACCCTCAATGTAACCATAACCCTAACAATAACCCTAATCCTGACCCTAACTCTCACGCTAACCCTAACCCTAACAATAACCCTAACCCTAACCCAACCCTAACCCTGTCACCCTAACCCGAACTCTAATACTAACCCTAACCCTATCCCTCACCCTAACCCTCACCCTATCCCAAACTCTAACCCTAAACCTCACCCTCACCCTAACCCTCACTCTAACCCTAACCCTAATTATCACACTCAATCTAACTCTAACCCTAACCCTCACACTCACCCTCACCCTCAGCTGAAGCCTAAGCCTAAAAATAACCCTAACCCTAACCCTCACACTCACCCTCACCCTAAACCTAATCCTAACTCTAAACCTAGCCCTCTCTCTCAACCTCACCCTTACCCTCACACTAACCCTAACCCAAACCCTAAACCGAACCCAAACACTCACCCTCACCCTAACTCTCAGCATCAACCTAAACATCAACCTAAACCTAACCCTCACCCTAACACTTAGCCTAACCCTCACCCTAACCCTAACCCTCTCCCTCACCCTCACCATCAGGCTAACACTACACCTAATCCTAACCCTCACCCTCATCTTCAACCTAACCATATCCCTAATGCTAACCCTCACCCTAAACCTAACCTCCAACCTAATCCTAACCCTCACCCTAACCCTAACGCTAACACTGACCCTAACCCTAACACTCAACACAACACTTACCCTCACCCTAACCCTAACCCTCACACTAACCCTAACCCTCACGCTCACAGTCACCCTAAGC
Source organism: Dipodomys merriami (assembly GCF_024711535.1). NCBI lineage: Eukaryota > Metazoa > Chordata > Mammalia > Rodentia > Heteromyidae > Dipodomys > Dipodomys merriami. Next base: position 106,967 of record NW_027202771.1, read on the forward strand.
CTAACCCTAAACCTAAGCCTAACCCTATCCATAAACCTCACACTCACCCTCACCCTCACCCTAAACCTAACCCTAAGTTTTACTCTCACCCTAAACCTCACCCTTACCCTAACCCAAACCCTCAACTGAACCCTCACCCTCACCCTCACCCTAACACTCACCCTCACCATAAACATCACCCTAAACCTAAACCTCACCCTTACCCTCACCCTAGCCCTGACCCTCACACTAACCCTAAACCTCACCCTAAACCTAACCCTTACCCTCAACCTAACCCTATAGCCTAAACCTAACATAAACCCTCACAGTAACCCTAACCCTCACCCTAACCCTAACCATAACCCTCACCCTAACCCTCACTCGAACCCTAAACCCAACCCCAACCCTCACCCTCACCGTAACCCTAACACTCACCCAACCCTAACTCTCACCCAAACTCTAACCCTCACACTCTCCCGAACCCTCACCCTCACTATAACACTCACCCTCATCCTCACCCTAACCCTCACCCTAATCCTAACCCGATCAGTCACCTTCACACTCACCCTCACACTCAGCCTAACTCTAAACCTCACAGTACTTCTAAACCTAAACGTCACCCAAACCCTCAGCTTACCCCTAAACCTAACCATGACCGTCACGCTAACCCTAACTCTCACCGACACCCTAGCATTCACCCTAACCCTAATCCTAACCCTAACCCTCACACCAACCGTAACCCTCACCCTAACCCTGACCCTCACCGTCACCCTAATACTAACCCTCACCCTAAACTTAACCTTCACCCTAACCCGAACCTTCACCCTAACTCTCACCCTAAACCTAACACTAACCCTCACCCTAACCCTAACCCTCACCCTTACCATAAACCTTACCCTCATCCTAACCCTCACCCTAACCCTAACCCTATCCCTAACCCTACCGCTAACCCTAATGCTCACCCTAACCATAACCGTACCCCTCAAGCTAACCCTCATCCTAAACTTAACCCTAACCCAAACTCTCACCCTAACCCTAACACTAACACTCACCCTGATTCTAATCCTCACCCGCACCCTCACCTTCATCCTCAGCCTAAACCTAACCCTAACCCTAATCCTAACCCTAACCCTCACCCTCACCCTAACCCTCACACTAACCGTTAACCTTACCCTAACCCTAAACCTAACACTAACCCTCTACCTCACCCTAAACCTCACTCTAACACTAACCCTCACACTTACACTTACCCTCACCCTACCACGTACCCTCAACCTAACCCTCACCCTAAAACTGACACTCATCCTCACTCTAAACCTAACCCTAACCGAAAACCGCACCCCAACACTTACCCTCACCCTAACCCTCACCCAAACGCTAACCCTAACGCTTAACCTCACCTCACGTGCAACCTCACCATAACCTTAACCCTAACAATAACCCTAACCCTAACCCTAAACCTAATCCTTACCCTAAGGCACACCCTCACCCACACCTTCACCCTAAATCTAACCCAAAAGCTCTCCATAACCCTAACCCTCACCCTAAAACATACCCTTACCCTAACCCGCTCCATAACCCTAAACCTAACCCTCACCCTCACCTTAAACCTCACACTAAACCTAACGCTAACGGAAAACCTTAAACTAACCCTCAACCTCACCCTAACCCTAACCCTACCCCTCATCCTAACCATCATCCTAACCCTAACTCTAAACCCTCACCCTAACCCTAAACCTAACCCTAAACCTCACCTGCACCCTAACAGTCATGCTCACCCTCACCCTCACCCTAAGTATAAACCTCACGCTAACCATCAAATTATCCCTAACCCTCACCCTAACCATAAGCCTAACACTCACCCTAACCCTAAGCCTCACCCTCATCTAACCCTCAGTGTATCCCTAACACTAAACCTTATGCTCACACTCACCCTAACCATAACCCTCACACTCAACCTCACCTCAGCTTAAACCTAAGCCTAACAATAACCCTAACCCTAACCCTCACCCTCACCCTCACCCTAAGCCTAACCCTACCCCTAAACCTAACCCTCACCCACACCCTCACCCTAACCCTAACGCAAACCTTCAACCGAAACCTCACAGTCAGCCTCACCCTAACCCTTATCTACAACCTAAACATCACCGTAAACCTAACCCTCACTCTAACCCTTAGCCTAACCCTCAACCTAAACCTAACCCTCACCCTCACCCTCACCCTCAGGCTCACCCTAACCCTAATCCTAACCCTAACCCTCACCTTCACCCTCAACCTAAACCTATCCCTAACCCTAACCCTCACCCTAACCGTAACCTCCAACCTAACCCTAACCCTCACCATAACCCTAATGCTAACCCTAACCCTAACCCTAAACCTCACCCTCACCCTCACCGTCAGCCTAAGCCTAACCCTATCCCTAACCCTCACACTCACCCTCACCCTAAAACTAACCCTAAGCCTCACCCTCACCCTCAACCTCACCTTAACCCTAACCCAAACACTCAACCGAACCTTCACCCTCACCCTCACCCTAACCCTCACCCTCACCCTAAACATCACCCTAACCCTAACCCTCACACTAACCCTCACACTAAACCTAACCCTCACATTAACCCTAACCCTCACCCTAACCCTAACCCTCAACCTAACCTTACCCTCACACTAACACTAAGCCTAACCCTAACGTGAACACTCAGAGTAACCCTAAACCTCACCTTAACGCTAACCCTCACATTAAACCTCACCCTCACCCTAAACCTAACACTACCCCTCACCCTACCCCTCACTATAACCCTAATACCAACCCTAACACTCACCCTCACCGTCAGCCTAAAATCACACTAACCCTAACCATCACCCAAACCCTAAACCCTACCCTCTCCAGAACCTTCGTCCTCACTCTAACACTCACCCTCACCCTAAACATAACCATAACACTAACCCTCACCATAACCGTAACCCTAACCCTCACCCTCATCCCAACCCTCACCCTTACCTTATCCTCACCCTAACCGTAACCCTCACACTAACCCTAAACTTAAATCTAACCATACCCCTCACTCTACTCCTCACCCTAACTCTAACCCTAAGCCTAACCCTAACCCTCACCTTAATCCTAACCCTTAAAATTACCCTCACCCTAACCCTCACCATTACCTTAATCCTCACCCTAACCCTAACCCTTATTCTACACATCACACTAACCATAACCCTCAACCTAACCCTAACCCTATCACTCATACTAACCCTAATACTCACCCTAACCGTCAACCTTACCCTCACCCTAACCCTAACCCTTACCCTAAACCTTAACCTCACCCTCACCCTAACCCTAAACCTCACCATAAACCTAAACCTAACCCTAAACCTCACCCTAGCCCTCACCCTAGCCCTAATTCTAACCCTAACCCTCAACCGAACCCTAACCCTCATCCTCACCCTAAACCTCACATTAATCCTAAACCTAATCCTCAATCGAACCCTCACCCTAACCCTAACCCAAACCCTTACCCTAACCCTCACCATAACCCTAACCCTCACCCTTATCTTAACCCTTGCCCTCAGCCTAACCCTCATGTTTACCGTTACCATTACCCTCACCCTCACCCTCACCCTCACCCTCACCCTCAGCGTAACTCTCACACTAAACCTAACCCTCACCCGAACCGTAACCCTACACCTTATCCTAACCCTCATCTTAACGCTAACCCTAACCCTCACCCCAACCCTCATCCTAAACCTCACCGCCACCCTAAACCTGACCCTAACCCTAATGATAAACCTAAACCTCACCAGAACCCTAATGCTCACCCTCACCCTAACCCTCGCCCTAACTCTCACCCTAATCCTAAGCCTAACTCTCAGCCTATCCCTCACCCTAACCCTAAGGATAACCCTAACCCTAACAATCACCCTAAAACTAACCCTCACCCTAACCCTAAAACTCACCTAATCCTCACCCTAACCCTCACTGTCAACTGCACCCTCACCCTAACCCTAATGCTAACTCTAACACTAACCCTATTGCTCATGCTATCACTTACCCACACCAAAAACCTAACCCTAACCTTAAACCTCATCCTCACCCTAAACCTCACCCTAACCCTAAACCTAATCCTAACCCTCAACCTCACCTTATCCCTAACCCTAACCCTAACCCCCACCTAACCCTAACCCTAACCTACAACGTCACCCTAACCCTCAACATCATGCGAACCCTCACCCCAAAACCTAACCCTCACCCTCACCCTAACCCTAACCATCACCCTTACCGTAACCATCAGCCTCATCCTCACCCTCACCTTTACTCTTACCATCACGCTCATCCTAACCCTCACCCTTACCCCAAACCTCACCCTAACTCTCACCCTAACCCTAACCCTATCCATCACCATAACCTTAACCCCCAACCTCACTATCACCCTCATCCTAACCCTATGCCTAAGCCTAAGCCTAACCCTCACACTCACCCTCAACTTAACCCTAATCTTAACCCTAACCCTAACCCTAAATCTCAACCTAACCCTCACCCTAACCCTAACCTTAACCCTAACACTAACCCTAACCCTAACCCTCACCCTAACCCTCCCCCTCAACCTAACTCTAACTCTAAAACTCACCCTCACCCTATCCCTAATCCTAACGTTTACCCTAAACGTAACCCTAACACTAACCCTAATTCTCACCCTCACCCTCACCTAAACCGTAACTCTAATCCTAACCCTAACATTAACACTAATCTTAACCCTAAAAGTAACCCTAACCCTAATCCTAACCTTCACCCACAGCCTCACCCTCACTGCAAATGTAACCCTAACCATAACACTTACAATAACACTAACCCTAATCCTAACCATCAACCTCACCCTAACCCTAATCCTAACCCTAACCCTCAAACTAACCCTAACCCTAAACCTCACTCTAACCCTAATACTCATCTTAACCCTCACTATAAGCCTAACCCTAACCCTCACTCTAAACCTTAACCTCACCCTAATCCTAACACTAAGCCTAACCTAAACCTCACCCTAACCCTCACACTCAGCCTAGCCCTCACCCTAACTATAACCATAACCCTAACCCTAAACCTAACCCTCACACTCACCCTCCAGCTAACCCTAACCTTATCCCTAATCCTAACCTTAACCCTCACCCTCACACTAACCCTCACCATAACCCTTAACCTCATTCTCACCCTCACCCTAACTGTAACCCTCACACTAAACCTAACCCTCAACCTAAACCTAAAACTACTCCTCACCCTAAACCTCACCCTAAACGTAACCCTAACCCTAAACCTCACCCTCACGATAGCCTTCACCTTACCCCTAATTCTAACCCTAACCCTCATCCTCACCCTAAACCTCACACTAACCCTAACCCTAATCCTCAATCTAACCCTAACCCTAACCTTTACCCTAACCGTCACCCTAAACTTAACCCTCACCCTTACCGTAACCCTCACCCTCAGCCTCAGTCTCACCTTTACTCTTACCATCATGCTCATCCTAACCATCACCCTAACGCGAACCCTCATCCTAACCCTCACCCTACCCTAACCATATCCATCACCATGACCTTAACCCCCACGCTCACCATCACCCTCATCCTAACCCTATGCCTAAGCCTAACCCTAACACTAACCCTCACCATCACCCTAGCCCTCACCCTAACCCTAATCCTTCCCCTAACCCTCAGCCTAACCCTCAACCTAACCCTAAGGCTAACCTTTACCCTAAGCCTAATCCTCACCCCCACCACCCTCAGCCAAAACCTAAGCCTAAGCCTAAGCCTAACCCTAACCGTCACACTCACCCTCACCCTAAACCTAATCCTAACACTAACCCTAAACCTAAACATCAACCTAACCATCACCCTAACCCTAACCTTAACCCTAACACAAACCCTAAGCCTAGCCCTCACCGAACCCTCCCACTCAACCTAACTCTAACTCTAAAACTCACCCTCACCCTATCCCTAATCCTAACCTTAACCCTAAACCTCACCCTAACACTAACCCTAACTCTCACCCTCACCCTCACCTAAACCTTAACTCTAACCCTAACCCTAACATTAACACTAATCTTAACCCTAAAACTAACCCTAATCCTAACCCTAAACTTCACCCTCAGCCTCACCCTCACTGCAAATATAACCCTAACCATAACACTTACAAGAACACTAACCCTAATCCTAACCATCACCCTCACCCTAACCCTAATCCTAAACCTAACCCTCACCCTAACCCTAACCCTAACCCTCATCTTAACCCTCACCCTAACCCTAACGCTAACCCTCACTCTAACCCTTAACCTCATCCTAATCCTAACAATAAACCTAACCTAAACTTCACCCTAACCATCATCCTCACCCTAACTGTAACCCAAAACCTAACCCTCAACCTAACACTCACCCTAACCTTAACCCTAAACTTAAACTTCACCCTAACTCTAACCGTATCCTTCACACTCACCCTAAACCTAAGGGTAACCCTAAACCTAACCCTAATAATAAACCTAACCCTAACTCTAATCCTAACCCTGAACCAAACCCTAAACCTAACCCTAACCCTAACCCTCACCCTAAACCTCACCCTCACCATCACAGTAACCCTAAACCTAAACCTAACCCTCACACTAAACCTAAACCTCACACTAACGCTCACCCTAACCCTCACCCTAATCCTTAACCTCACCCTAACCCTAAAGCTAACCTTCACATTAACCCTAACCCTCACCCTAAAACTAAACATACCCCTCAACCTAACCCTCATCCTAACCCTAAACCTAACCCAAACCCTCACCCTAACCCTAACATTAACCCTAATCCTAAAACTCATACTAACCCTAACACTCACCCTCAACCTCACCCTAACACTAACACTCACACTAACCCTCACCCTGAACCTAAACATAACCCTAATCCACACCCTCACCCTCATGCTAATCCTAACTCTAACCCTAAAACTAACCCTAACTGTAACCCTCACCCTCACCCTAAACCTAACCATAACCCTAACCCTAACAATAACCCTAACCCTAACTCTAATCCTAAACAAAACCCACACCCTAACCCTAACCCTAAACCTCACCCTAAACCTAACCATCCCCCTCACTGTAACCCTAACCCTAACCCTAACCCTCACCCTCACCCTAACCCTAACCCCAACCCTAATCCTAAACTCCACCCTCACCGTAACACTCACCCTAACCCTAACCCTAACCCTAAACCTCACCCTAACCCTCACCCTCAACTTAACCCTAACCAAAACCTTAATCCTCAACCTAGCCCTCACCCTAACCCTAACCCTAACCCTCACCCTAACCCTCACACTGACCCTAATCCTCACCCTAACCCTCAAACTAACAATAACCCTCACCCTAACACTAAACCTAACCCTAACACTAACCCTCACCCTCACCATAACCCTAACCAAAACCGAAACCCTCACCCTAGCCCTCACCCTAACCCTAAGCCTAATCCTCACCCTAACCCTCACACTAACCCTAACCCTTACCCTAACCCTAACCCTACCAATCACCCTAAACTTCATCTTAACACTAAACCTAAACCTAACCCTAATCCTCACCCTAACCGTAACCATAACCCTCACCTTCTCCCTCACCCTAAACTGAACTGTAAACCTCACTCTAAATCTAACTATAACCCTAACCCTAATCTTAACCCTCACACTCACCCTAACCCTAAACCTAACCCAAACCCTCAACCTCACCCTAACCCTCAGCCTCACCCTCAACCTCACCTTCTCCCTAATGCTCACCCTAACCCTAGCCCTCACCCTCACCGTAAACCTAACCCTAAACCTCACCCTCACCCTCAGCCTAAACGTAAACCTATCTCTAATCAAAACCCTAAACCTCACCCTCACCCAAACCCTTACATAACCCTTACCCTCACCCTCACCCTAACCTTAATGGTAAACCTGACACTAAACCTCACCCTCACCCTAAACCTAACCCTCACCCTCATCATAACCCTAAAGTTCACCCTCAACCTAGCCCTCACCCTAACCCAAAGCCTCACCCTAAACCTCACCCTCACACCACCCTCAAACTAAACCTAACCCTAACCCTCACCCTAACCCTAGCCCTCACCCTAAAACTAATCTTCACCCTGGCCCTCACACTAACCCTAAACCTAACGCTCACCCTCACTCTCATCCTCACCCTCAGCGTAACACTAACCCTATCCCTATTCCTAAACCTAAACCTCACCCTCACTCTGATCATCACCCTAATTCTTTCCCTCACACTAATCCTAACCCTAACCCTAACCTTAACTCTCACACTAAACCTAACCTTCACCCTAACCGTAACCCTACCCCTTACCATAAACCTCACCTTAACTCTAAACCTAACCCTCACCCTAAAGCTCACCCTAAACCTCACAGTCACCCTAACCCTGACCCTAACCCTAATCCTAACCCAAACCCTCACTATAAACCTAACCCCCACCCAACCCTATCCCTCACCTTAAACCTCACCCTAATCCTAACCCTAACCTTCAGCCTCACCCACACCCTAAACCTCACCATAACCCTAATCCTAACCTCCACCCTAACCCTAACGTTCACCCTAACCCTAACACTAACCTTAACCCTCACGCTCACCCTCACCCTCACCCTGATCATCACCCTAATTCTTTCCCTCACACTAATCCTAACCCTAACCCTAACCTTTAACACTAAACCTAACCTTCACCCTAACCGTAACGCTACCCCTTACCCTAAACCTCACCTTAACTCTAAACCTAACCCTCACCCTAAAGCTCACCCTAAACCTCACAGTCACCCTAACCCTGACCCTAACCATAATCCTAACCCAAACCCTCACACTAAACCTAACCCCCACCCAACCCTATCCCTCACCCTAAACCTCACCCTAATCCTAACCCTAACCCTCAGCCTAACCCACACCCTAACCCTCAACCTAACCCTAATCCTAACCTCCACCCTAACCCTAACGTTCACCCTAACCCTAACACTAACCTTAACCCTCACGCTCACCCTCACCCTCTCCTTAATCCTAAGCCTAACCCTAACCATCACCCTCATCCTTACCTTAACACTAAACCTAACCCTAACCCTCACTCTAACAGTAATCTTAAACCTCACCCTCAACCTAATGCTCACCCTTACTTTATCCTCACCCTAACCCTAACCCGCACATTAACCCTAATACTCACCATAACCGTAACCTTACCCCTAACCCTAACCCTCATCCTAAATTTAACCCTAACCCTTACCCTCACCCTAATAGCACCCTCAAACTAACACTTACCCTAAACCTCAGCCTAACCCTAACCCTCACCCTAAACCTAACCCTCACCCTAACACTAACCCTCACCCTCACCCTAGCCCTCACCCTAACCCTAACCCTAAAACTCACACTCACCCTCAGCCTCACCATCACCCTCAGCGTAACACTAAACATAAACCAAATCCTAACCCTAAACCTCACCCTCACCCTAAGCGTCATCCTAATTCTTACCTTCACACTAAGCGTAAACCTAACCCTAACCCTAACACTCACACTAAACCCTCACCCGAACCTTCACCCTAACCCTAATAATAACTCTAACATTCACACTAACCCTAACCCGAAACCATAACCTTTACCCTAACTCTAACACTAATCCTAACCCTAAACCTCACCCAAACGCTAACCCTTACCCTAACCCTAACCATAACCCTCAACGTAACCCTCAACCTAACCCTAAACCTAACCCTAACCCGAAACCGTCATCCTAACCCTAACCCTAACTCTAACACTAATCCTAACCCTCACCCTAACCCTAACCCTAACCCTAACCTTCTCTCTAAACCTAACCCTCACCCTAACATTAACCCTACCACTCAACCTAAACCTCATCCTAACCCTAACCCTAAACCTAATCCTAATCCTAAACCTCACCCTAACTCTAACCCTCACCCTCAACGTAACCATAAACCTAAACATAACCCTAAAAATAACCATAATCCTAAATTTTATCCTAACCCTCACCCTCACCCTAACCCTAACCCTAACCCTAACCCTCACCCTAAACCTAACCCTCACCCTCAGGGTAAACCTAAACCTAACCCTAACACTTACCCTCACACTATCACTAAACCTAACCCTAACCCTCACACTCACTCTAACCTTCACGCTAAACCTAACCCTCACCCTATACCTAACATTAACCCTAAAACTAACCCTAACCCTCACCCTAACCTAAACACTACCACTCACCCTAAACCTCATCCTAAACCTGACCCTAATCCTAAACCTCACCCTAACCCTAACACTCACCCTCAACTTAACAATAAACCTAAACATAACCCTAAAAATAACCCTAACCCTAAACTTTATCCTAACCCTCACCCTCACCCTAACCCTAACCCTAACCCTAACCCTAACCCTAACCCTCACCCTCACCGTAAACCTATACAAAAACCTAACACTTACCCTCACCCTAACATTGACCCTAACCCTAAACCTCACACTCACTCTAACCCTCACCTTAAACCTTAACCCCACCCTAACCCTCATCCTAACCCTCACCCTATCCCTAACCCTAACCCTCAAACTAACCCTAACCCTCACCCAACCCTAACCCTACCCCTCATCCTAAATCTCAACCTATCCCTAAACCTAACCCTGAAACTAACCCTAACCCTATCCCTAAACCTCACCTGCACACTAACACTCACTGTCATCCTTAAACTTACATTAAACCTAACCCTCACCCACACCCTAACCCTCAGTCTCACCCTCACCGTCAGCTTCAGCCTAACCCAAAGCCTAAACTTAACCTTATCCCAAACCCTCACACTCATCCTCACCCTAACCCTAACCTTAAGCCTCACCATCACCCTCAACCACACTCTAACCCTCAACCTAGCACTAACTCTCCCCTTACCCTAACACCCAACCTAACCCTTACACTCACCATAACACTAAGCCTAACCATACCACTAAATCTCACACTAACCCTCATCCTAAACATCATCCTATTATTAACCCTAACCCCAAACCTCACAGTCACCCTCACACTAACCCTAACTCTAAGCCTCAAACTCACAGTAACCCTAACTTAAACCCTCAAACCAATCCTTATGCTCACCCTTACACTAACCCTGACCCTCACCCTAAACATCAGCCTAAACCTAACCCTCACCCTAATGCTCACCATAACCCTAACCCTCACCCTAACCCTAATGTTCAATTTAACCCTAACCCTCAACCTAACCCTTACCCTCACCCTAACACTAGGCCTAACCCTAACACTAACCCTCACACTAACCCTTAACCTCACCATAACCCTAACCCTCAACCTAACCCTAACCCTAACCCTCTCCCTCACCTTACCCCTCACACTAACCCTAACCCTCACCCTTACCCTTATTCTTACCCTCACCCTAATCCTCACACTAACCTTAACCCAAACCCTAACCTAACCCTAATTTTGACCCTAGCCTTCAACCTAACCCTATTGCTAACCCTAACCCTCACCCTAAACCTAAACTTAACCCGGAACCTCACCCTAAACCTAACCCTACCCCTCATCCTAACCATCATCCTAACCCTAACTCTAAAGCCTCACCCTAACCCTAAACCTAACCCTAAACCTCACCTGCACCCTGACAGTAACCCTAACTCTCATGCTAACCGTAAAACTCACCCTAACCCTAACCCTCAACCTCACCCTAATTATAATCCTAATCCTCAACTTAACCATAACCCTCATCCTCACCCCAAACCTCACACTAACCCTAACTCTAATCCTCAATATAACACTCACCCTAACTCTAACCCGAACCCTCTAACCCTTAAACTAACCCTCACCCTAACCCTAAACCTAAACTTAACCCTAACCCTAAACCTAACACTAACCCTCACCCTATCCCTAATCCTAAATCTAACCCTAGCACTAACCCTAAACCTAACCCTAACCCTAACACAAAGGCTAACGCCAACCATCACCCTAACCCTAACCCTCACCCTCACCCTAACCCTAACGCTAACCCTAACCCTAACCCTAACCTCACCCTCAGCCTAACCCTAACCCTAACCCTATCCCTCACCCTAACCATAATCCTCACCCTCACCCTCACCCTAACTCTAATCCTAACCCTCACACTCACCCTCACCTTAACACTAATCCTAATGCAAACCCTATCACTAACCCTCACCCCCACACTAAACCTCACCCTAACCCTTACCCTAACACTAACCCTAACCCTAACCCTCACCCTCACCCTAACCCTAACTCTAACCCTAAACCTCACCCTCAGCCTAACCCTAACCCTAACCCTAATCCTAAACCTCACCCTAAAACTAAACCTTACCCTAACACTTACCCTCACCCTAACACTAACACTAACCCTATCACTAACCCTCACACTAATGCTCACCATCACCCTAAACCTAAAACTCACCCTATACCGAACCCTAAACCTCAACTTCACCTTAGCCCTCACCTTAACCCTAACCCTCACACTCACCCTCACCCTAACCCTAATCCTAACCCTAACCCTAACCTGAAACCTAATCCTCAACCTAACCCTCACCCTAAACCTAACCCTAACACTAACCCTCACCCTCACCTTAGTCCTCACCCTAACCCTCACCCCAAACCTAACCCTCACACTCACCCAAACCCGAACCTTAAACCTCACCCAAACTCTACCCCTAATATTAACACTAAACCTCACCCTAACCCTAACACTAACCCTCACAATCACCCTACCCTCCACCTAACCCTAATTGTAACCCTAAAGCTCATCCTAACACTCACACTAATCCTAACACTAACTCTCACCATAACCCTAAACCTAATTCTAACCCTCAAGCTAAACCAAACCGTGACCCTCACCATAACCCTAACTCTAATCCTCAACCTAACCTTAAACCTAACCTGAGCCCTAAACCTCACCCTAACCCTAAACCTAACCCTCACCCTCACCCTAGCCCTAATTCAAACCCTAAACTTAACCGTAACCCTCATGCTAACCCTCACCCTAAACCTAACCCTAAACCTCATCCTCAACCAAGCCCTAATCCTAACCATCACCCTATCCCTAAACTTAACCCTAACCCAAAACCTCACCCTCACGATAGCCCTCAAACTAACCTTAATCCTAAACCTAACCCTCATCCTAACCCTCACCTTTACCCTAAACCTCACCCTCACCCTAACCCTAACCCTAACCCTAATCCTCAACCTCACCCTAAAACTAAACTTTACCCTAACACTTACCCTCACCCTAACACTAACACTAACCCTATCACTAACCCTCACACTAATACTAACCATCACCCTAAACCTAAACCTCACCCTAACCCGAACCCTAAACCTCAACTTCACCTTAGCCCTCACCCTAACCCTAATCCTCATCCTCACACTAAACCTCACACCAAGCCTAACACTAATCCTCAATCTAACCCTCACCCTCACCCTAACCCTAACCCTTACCCTTACCCTTACCATAACCCTCACCCTCAGCCTAACCCTCACCTTTACTCTTATTGTCACCCTTATCTGAACTATCACTTACCCTAACACTAACCCTCACCCAAACCGTAACCCTAACCATCACCCTAACCCTAACCCTCACCCTTACCTTTAGGCTCAGCCTAACCCTAAGCCTAAGCCTAAACCTATACCTAAACCTCAAACTCACCCTAGTCATCACCCTCACCCTAATCCTATCCCTAACCCTCATCCTAAACCTAAACATAAACATAAACTAAACCAGCACTCTAAACCTAATCCTCACCCCCACCCTCACCCTCAGCCTAAACCTAAGCCTAAGCCTAACCCTAACCCTAACCCTCACACTCACCCTCACCCTAAACCTAATCATAAAACCCACCCTAACTCGAAACCTAAACCTCAACCTAACCCTCACCCTAAACCTAAACCTAACACTAACCCTGAACCTTACCTTAGTCCTCACCCTAACCCTCACCCCAAACCTAAACCTCACACTCACCCAAATCCGAACGTTAAACCTCACCCTAACCCTAACATTAACCCTAACCCTAACACTAACCCTCACAATCACCCTACCCTCAACCTAACCCTAATTGTAACCCTAAACTTCATACTAAACCTAAACCTAACCCAAGCCCTAAACCTCACCCTAACCCTAACCCTAACCCTCACCCTAAACCAAGCCCTAATCCTAACCCTCAGCCTATCCCTAAACTTAACCCTAACCCTAAAACTCACCCTCAGGATAGCCCTCACACTAACCCTCATCCTAAACCTAACCCGCATCCTAACCCTCACCCTAACCCTAACCCTAACACTCACCCTAACCCTAACCCTTGCACTCACCCTCAGCCTAACCCTGACTAAACCTAACCCTAACCCGAACCCTAAACCTCACACTCACCCTCAACCAAACCATAATCCTAAAACTAACCCTATCCCTAACCCTAAACTTCACCCTAAAACTCAACCTAACCGTAACCCTAACACTAACCCTAACACTAACACTCACATTAACCCTCACCTTAACACAAACTCTAACCCTAAACCTCACCCTAACCCTAACCCTAACCCTCAACTCACCCTCTCCCTCAGCCTATCCTTAAGACTAACCCTAACCCAAACCCTAACCCTAATACTCACCCTCTCCCTAACCCTCAGGCTTACCCCAAGACTAACCCTAACCCTAAACCTAACCCTAAACCTCACCCTAACCATAACCCTCACACTCACCCTAAACCAAACCCTAACCCTAACCCTCACACAAACCATAAGCCTAACCCTAAACCTAACCCTAACCCTCACACTCACACTCAACCTAAACCTAATCCTAAACCTAACCCTATCCCTAACCCTAACCCTCACACTAACCCACACCCTAGTGCTCACCCTAACCCTAATCCTAACCCTAAACCTCAACCTAACCCTCACCCTAACCCTAACCCTACCCTAACGCTAACTCAAAGCCTCACCCTCATGCTAGGCCTAGGCTTAAACCTAAGCCTAACCCTAACCCTCACCTAACCCTAACCCGAACATTAACCCTAACTCTAACCCTCACCCTCAGGCTAGCCCTCACCCTAACACTAATTCTAACAATAATCCTCATCCTAACCCTCACCCTAACCCTAACCCTAACCCTCACACTAACCCTAGCCCTAACCCTAATCCTAACCATCAACCTAATCCTAACCCTCATTCTCACTGTAACCCTAACCCTAAACCTAAACCTAAACATAACTGGAACTCTATCTCTCCCTAACTCTAACCCTAACCCTCAGCCTAATGCTAACCCTGACCCTCAGCCTAACCCTAACCCTAATCCTAACCCTCCCACTCATGCTAACCTTTACCCTAATCCTGAACCTAACCCTAAGCCTAACCCTCAAACTCACCCTAACCCTCACCCTAACCCTAAATCTAACAATAACCCTAACCCAAACCCTCACAATCAGCCTCACTCTAAACCTAACTCTAACCCTAAAAATCACTCTCACCCTAACCCTAACCCTAAACCTCACCCTAAACCTCATCCTCACCCTAGCCCTCACCCTCACCCTAATCCTAACCCTCACTCTAACCCTAACCCTCACCCTCAATGTAACCTTTACCGTACCCCTCACCCTAACCCTAAACTTAACCCAAAACCTAACCCTCACCCTCACCCTAACCCTAACCCTCACCCTAAGCCTAACCCTCACCCTCAGCCTCAGACTCAGCCTAAGCCTAAGCCTAAGCCTATCCTTAACACTAACCGTCACACTCTCCCTAAACCTAACCCTAATCCTAATCCTAACACTAACCCTAACCCTCACCCTCACCCTATCCCTCACTTTAACCCTAACCCTAACATTAATGCTAAAATTAATCCTCAATCTCAGTCTCAACCTAACCCTAACTCTAACCCTAAATCTCACCCTCACCCTAACCCAAACCCAAAACCTCACCCTAACCCTAACCATAAACCTCACCCTCAACCTAGCCCTCCCCCTAACCCTAATCCTAACCCTAACCCTCATCCTAACCCTCCTCCAAACCCTAACCTTAACCCTCAACCTAACCCTAACCCTCACCCTCAGCCTGACCCTCAGCCTAAGCCTAAGCCTAACCTTAAACCTATCCCTCACACTCACCCTAACCCAAACCCTAATCCTAATGCTGACACTAACCCTAACCCTCACCCTCACCCTAAACCTCACCTTAACCCTAACCCTAACATTAACCCTAAACCTAACCAAAACCCACAGCCTCACCCTAACCCTAACTCTAACCCTAAACGACACCCTGACCCTAACCCTAACCCTAACCCTAACCCTAAACGTCACCCTAACCCTAAACCTAAACCTCACCCTCACCCTAGCCCTCACCCTAACCCTAATCCTAACCCTAAACCTCATCCTAACCCTCCCCCTAAACCTAAGCATAACCCTCACCTTAACCCTAATATTCTGACCCTCAACCTCACCCTCAGCATAAACCTAAACCTAACCCTAACACAAACACTCACCCGCAGCCTAAGCCTAAGCCTAACCCTAAACCTAACCCTAAACCACACACTCACCCTCAGCCTAACCCTAATCCTAATCCTAACCCTAACCCTATCCCTCCCCCTAACTTTCAACTTTACCCTACCCTACCACTAACTCTAACCCTAACCCTCAACCTAACCCTCACCCTAACGCTGACTCTAACCCTAAACCTCACCCTCACCCTAACCCTAACTCTAACCCTAACCCAAAACATAAACCTCACCCTAACACTAACCCTAAACCTCACCTTCACCGTAAGTGTAAATATAAACGTTACCCTAACAATCACCCTAAACCTAACCCTAGCCCTCATCCTAACCATATCCTTCACCCTAAGCCTAACCCTCACCCTAACACTTACCCTCACCCTAACCCTAACCCGAACCCTCACACTCACTCTAACCTTTAACCTAATCCAAATCCTAACCCTAAGCCTAACCCTCACACTCACCCTCACCACAACCCTAAACCTAACCTTAACCCTCAACCTAACCCTTAGCTTCACCCTCACCATAACCCTTACCCTAACCCTCAACCTGATCATAAACTTAACCTGAAGGCTAACTCTCACCCTAACGCTAACCCTAATGCTAACCCTAACCCTAAACCTCACCCTCACCCTCACCCTCACCTTCACACTAACCCTAACCCTAACTCTCAACCTAACCCTCATCCCAACCCTCTCTAACCCTAAACCTAACCCTCACCCTAAACCTAACTTTAAACCTAACCCAAACCCTAAACCTCACCCTAACCCTCACCCTCAACCTCACCATAACTGTAACCCTAAACCTAACCCTAAAAATAACCCTAACCCTAATCCTAACCCTCACCTTACCATAACCCTCACCCTAACTCAAACCCTCACCATAAAACTTACACTCACCCTAACAATAACCCTAACCCTAAACCTCAACCTAACCCTCACCTTCACCCTAACCCTAACACAGACCCTAATCCAAAAACTCAGCCTCCTTTTCCTCCTAACCCTATATCTGAACGTAAACCTCACCCTCACCCTAACCCTAAACTTAACCCTAAACAACACCCTAACCCTAACCCTAATCCACACCCGCACCCTCAATTTCATCATAACTATAACCCTAACCCTAAAAATAAAACTAACCCTAACCCTAACCATCAACTTAAACCTAATCCTCACCTCCACAATCACCATCAGCCTAAACCTTAGGTTAAGCCTAACCCTCACCCTAACCCTCACACTCAACCTCACCCTAACCCTAAACCTAACCCTAACCCTATCCCTAAACCTCAACCTAACCCTCACCCTCACCCTAACCGTAACACTAACCCTAACCCTAAACCTCACCCTACCCATCCCCCTAACCCTAACTCTAACCCTAAACCTCACCCTTACCTAACCCTCACCCTAACCCTAAACCTCACCCTAAACCTCACCCTAACCCTAACCCTCACCCTCACCCTCCACCTCAACGTAACTCTAACCCTAACCTTAACAAGTACACTAATCCTAAACCTAAAACTAAACCTAACCCTAACCATAACCCTCACCCTCAGCCTGACCCTCACAGCAATCTTAACCCTAACTGTAACACTAAAAATAACCCTAACCCTAAACCTAACCCTAATTCTCACCCCCACCCTCATCCTCAGCCTAACCCTAAGCCTAACCTTAACCCTAACCCTAACCCTCACCGTAACCCTAAACCTAACCCTAACCCTACACCTAACCCTAAACCTAAACTTAACCATAACACTAAACCTAACCCTAATCCTCAGCTTCACCTTCACCCTAACCCAAACCTAATTCGAACTCTCACCCTAAACCTAAGCCTAACCATAACCCTAACCTTAACCTTCACACTCACTCTACCCTAACCCTAATCCTAAACCTAACCATATCCCTAAACATAACCCTTACCGTAACCCTCACCATAGCCCTCACCCTAACCCTAATCCTAACCCTAAACCTCATCCTAACACTCATACTAACCCTAACCCTAACCATCACCCTCATGCTCGGCCTAAGGCTAAGCCTAAGAATAAGCCAAACCGTACACCTGACATTCACCCTAACCCTAACCCTAACACTAACCCTAACTCTAAACCTAAACCTCACTCTCAACCTAACCCTAACTCTAACCCTAAACCTAAACCTAAACCTCATCCTAACCATAACCCTAACCTTCACCCTCACCCTCACCGTAACCCTCACCCTAACACTAACCCTCACCCTAACACTTACCCTCACCCTAACACAAACACTAACACTAAGAGTGACCCTCACACTAAGCTAACCATCACCCTAACCTAAAACCTAACCCTAACCCTAACCCTCACCCTCACCCTAGCCCTCACCCTAACCCTAAACCTCATCCTCACCCTAAACCTCACCCTAACACTAACCCTCATCTTCATGCTCAGCCTAAGCCTAACCCTAAGCTTAAGCCTAACTGTAAACCTGACCCTCACCCTAACCCTAACCCTAACACTAACCCGAACTCTAAACCTAACCCTCACCCTCACCCTCACCCTCAGCATAAACCTAAGGCTAACCCTAACCCTAACACTAACACTCAACACTCAACCTAACACTAACCCTAACCCTAATCCTAACACTAACACTAACCCTCACCCTCACCCTAACCCTAACACTAAAACTAAGCCTAACCCTCACCCTCAGCCTCACCCTAACTCTAATTCTAACCCTAAACTTCACCCTCACCCTAACCCTAACGCTAAACCTAACCCTAACCCTAACCCTAACCTAACCCTCCCCCTAACTCTCACCCTAACCCTAACACTAAACCTAACCCTAACACTAAACCTCACCCTAACCCTAACCCTAACACTCACCCTAACCCAAACCCTCACCCTCACCCTCAGCTTAAACCTAATCCTAACCCTAACGCTAAACCTAACCCTCACACTAACCCTACCCCTAACCCTAATCCTAATCCTAACCCTAACCCTATCCCTGACCCTCACCCTAACCTTCACCCTAACCCTAACCCTAACACTAAACCTAACCCTAACCCTCACCTTCAACCTCACTAACCCTAAACCTAACCTGAACACACACACTCACCCTTACCCTAACCCAATCCTATCCCTAACCCTAACCTTAGCCCTAATCCTCCACCTGACTCTCACCCTCACCCTAACCCTAACACTAAGCCTAACCCTAAACCTCAACCTAACCCTCACCCTAACCTTAATTCTAACCCTAAATCTCACCCTCACGCTAACCCTAACTCTAACCCTAAACCTCACCATAACCCTAACCCTAAACCTCACCCTCACCCTAACCCTAACCCTAAGCCTAATGCTAAATGTAACCCTAAACCTAAACCTTACCCTAACACTTACCCTCACCCTAACACTAACACTAACCCTCACATTAATGCTAACCATCACCCTAAACCTAAACCTCACCCTAACCCTAACCCCAAACCAAAACTTCACCCTGGCCCTCCTCCTAAACCTAACCCTCACCCTGACAATAAACCTCACACTAACCCTAACACTAATCCTCAATCTAACCATTACACTCACCCTAAACCTAAACGGAACCCTCACCCTTACCGTAACCCTCACCCTCAGCCTAACCCTCACCTTTACTCTTACTGTCACCCTCATCCGAATTCTCACCTTAAACCAAACCCTCACCCTAAACCTCACCCTAACCATTACCCTAACCATCACCCTAACCCTAAACCTCACCCTCAACTTCAGCCTCAGCCTAACCCTAAGCCTAAGCCTAAACCTATCCCTAATCCACACACTCACCCTAGCTCTCACCCTAACCCTAATCCTAACCCTAACCCTCATCCTAACACTTAACCTAATGATAACCTGAACCATCATTCTAAACCTAATCCTTATCCCCACCCTCACCCTCAGCCTAACCCTAAGCCAAAGACCAACCCTAAACCTAACCCTCACACTCACCCTCAACTTAAACCTAATCCTAAACCTAAGCCTAACCCTCACAGTAACCCTCACCCAGCGCTCACACTAACCCTAATCCTAAACCTAAATCTCATTCTAACCCTCACCTTAACCCTAACCCTAACCCTCACAATAGCCCTAACCCTAACACTCAGCCTAACCCTAAGCCTCACCCTCACCCTCACCCTCAGCAAAACCCTAACCCTAATCCTAACCCTCAATCTCACCCTAACCCTTATCCAAATCCTAATCCTAACCCTAAGCCTAACACTCAACCTCAACCTAACCCTCACCCTAACCATAAATCTAACACTAACCCTAACCCAAACCCTCATAATCAGCCTCAAAATAACCCTAACTCTAACCCTAAATCTCACTCTCATCATAACCCTAATCCTAACCATAAACCTCACCCAAACCCTAACCCTAACCCTAAACCTCATCCTGACCCTAGCCCTCACCCTAAACCTAATCCTAACCCTAACACTCATCCTAACCCTCACCCTAACACTGACCCTAACCCTAAACCTCACCCTCACTGTAACCCTTACCTTACACCTCACCCTAACCCTAAAGTTAACACAAACCCTAAATGTCACACTAACCGTAACCCTAACCTTCACACTAAGCCTAACCCTCAACCTCAACCTCAGCCTCAGCCTAAGCCTAACCCTCACCCAAACCCTAACCATATATCTCGCCCTCACCCTAGCCCTAACCTTAACACTCACCCTAACCCTAACCCTAACCCTCACCCTCAAAATAACTCTCACCTTAACCCTAACCCTAACATTAAACCTAAACCTAACTCACACCCTCAGCCTCAGCTTAAACCTAACTCTAACCCTAAATGTCACCCTGACCATAACTCTAACCCTAACCCTAAACATCACCCTAACCCTAAAACTAAACCTCACCCTCACACTAGTCCTCACCCTAACGCTAATCCTAACGCTAAACCTCAGCCTAACCCTCCCCTAAACGTAAGCATAACCCTCACCTTAACCCTAACATTCTCACCCTCAACCTCACACTCAGCCTAAACCTAAGCCTAAACCTAAAGCTAACCCTAACACACACACTCACCCTCAGAATAACCCTAAGCCTAACCCTAAACCTAACGCTATGCCTCCCCCTAATTCTCACCGTAACCCTAACCCTAAAACTAACCCTAAACCTAACCCTCAACCTAACCCTCACCCTAACCCTGACTCTAACCCTAAACCTCACCCTCACCCTAACCCTAACTGTAACCCTAACCCAAACCCTAAACCTCACCCTAAACCTAACCCTAACCCTCACCCTCACCTTAACCGTAAATATAAACCTTACCCTAACAATAACCCTAACCCGAACCCAAACAATAACCCTAAATCTAACCCTAACCCTCATCCTAACCATATCCATCACCCTAACCCTAACCCTCACCCTAACACTTACCCTCACCCTAACCCTAACCCTAACCCTCATACTCACCCTAAACCTTACCATAATCCTAATCCTAA
Source organism: Dipodomys merriami (assembly GCF_024711535.1). Lineage (NCBI taxonomy): Eukaryota > Metazoa > Chordata > Mammalia > Rodentia > Heteromyidae > Dipodomys > Dipodomys merriami. The sequence goes on from NW_027202771.1 coordinate 128,913, forward strand.
CACTAAGCCTAACCCTCACCCTCACCCTAACACTCTCCCTAACCCTAACTCAAACACTAAGCCTAACCCTAACCCTCACCCTCAGACTCACCCTAACCCTAACTCTAATCCTAAACCTCACCCTCACCCTTAACCTAACACTAACCATAACCCTAACCCTAACCCTAAACCTCACACTAACCCTCAACCTAACACTAACCCTAACCCTCACACTAACCCTCAACCTAATCCTCACCCTAAACATAACACTAACCCTAACCCTAACCCTCAACCTAATGCTCATCCTAACCCTAACACTAACCCTAAACCTCACCCTCACCCTAAACCTAACTCTAACCCTAAACCAAACTCTAAACCTCACTCTATCCCTAAACCTAAATCTAACCCTAAGCCTCACTGTAACTATAACCCTAAACCTAAACCTAACAATAACCTTAACCCTAATCCTAACCCTCACCTTAACCATAACCCTCACCTAACCCAAACCCTCTCCATAACACTTACCCTCACCCTAACACTAACCCTAACCCTAACGCTAACCCTCACACTAACCCTAACCCTAACCCTAACCCTAAACCTCAACTTAACCCTCTCCCTCTCCCTAACGCTAACCCTAACACTAACACTAACTCTAAACCTAAACCTCACCCTCACCCTCACCATCAGCCTAAAACTAAGGCTAACATTAAACTTAACACAAACCCTCACACTCACCCTACCCCCCACCCCAAACCTAACCTAACACTAACACTAACCCTAACCGTCACCCTCAGCCTCACCATAACCCTAATTCTAACAGAAAACCTCACCCTAACCCTAACCTTAACTTAACCCTAACCCTAACCCTAACCCTAAAACTAACACTAACCCTAACTCTAACCCTAACTCTAACACTAAACCTCACCCTAACCCTAACCCTAACCCTCACCCTAACCCTAACACTCACCCTCACCCTCACCCTCAGCCTAACCCTAAGCCTAACCCTAACCCTAACCCATACCCTCACACTAACCCTAACCCTAACACTAACCCTAACCCTAACCTTCAACCTCATCCTCAGGCTAACCCTAAGCCTAACCCTAAACCTAACCCTAACACACACACTCACCCTTACCCTAACACTAATCCTAACTCTAAACCTAAACATAACCCTCCCCCTAACTCTCAACCTCACCCTAACCCTAACACTAAGCCTAACCCTATCCCACAACCTAAACCTCACCCTAACCCTAACTCTAACACTAAATTTCACCCTCAGCCTAACCCTAACCCTAACCCAAACCCTAACATTCACCTTAACCCTAACACTAAACCTAAACCTCACCTCACCCTAACCCTAACCCTAAGCCTAATGCTAAACCTCACCCAAAACCTAAACCTTACCCTAACACTTACCCTCACCTAACACCAACACTAACACTAACAATCACCCTAAACCTAAACCTCACCCTAACCCTAAACCTAACCCTGAACTTCACTCTGGCCCTGAACCTAACACTCACCCTAGCACATACCCTAACACTAATCCTAACCCTAATGCTTGCCCTAACCCTCACTCTAAACCTAACCCTAACCCTAACACTCACCCTAAAGCTAACTCTCACCCTACACCTACCCCTAACCCTCACCCTAACCCTAACCCTCACCCTAACCCTAACTCGAACCCTAAACCTCACACTCGCCCTAACCCTAACCCTAACCCTAAACCTCACACTAACCCTAAACCTAAACCTCACCCTCACCCTAAAACTCACCCTCACCCTAAACCTAAACCTCACCCTCACACTAGCCCTCATCCTAACCCTAACCCTAACCCTAACCCTCACCCTAAACATAATCCTCACCGTAACCTTAGCACTCACACTAACCCTAACCCTAACACTCACCCTCACCCTAACCCTAACCCTAACCCTAACCCTAACCCTCTCCCTCACCCTAAACCAAACCCTAAACCTAACCCTCACCCTAAACCTAAGCCTAACCCTAACCCTAACACTAACCCTCACACTGACCCTCAACCTACACCTAATCCTAAACATAACCCTAACCCTCACAGTAACCCTCACCCTAGCGCTCACCCTAACTCTAATTCTAAACCTAAAACTCAACCTAACACTCACCCTAACCCTAACCCTAACCCTAAACCTCACCTAAATCCTAACCCTAACCCTCACCCTCATGCTCGGCCTAGGCCTAACCCTAAGCCTAAGCTTAAGCCTAACCCTAAACCTCACACTTACACTCACCCTAACCCTTATCCTAACAAAAAAGCTATCTCTAACCCTAAAGCTCACCCTCACCCTAACCCTAACTCTAACCCTAACCCTAAACATTAACCTAACCCTCACCCTAACCTTAACCCTCTCATCCTCTCCCTAACCGTAACCCTAATCCTAACCCTAACAATAACCCTCACCCTAACCCTCATTCTAACCATAACACTCACTCTAAACCTAACCCTCACCCTAATACTTAAACTCACCCTAACACTAAACCTAACCCTAAGACTAGCACTCACACTAACCCTAACACTCATCCTCACCCTAAGCCTCACACTAACCCTAAAACTAATCCTCAATATAAAACTCACCCTCACCTTAATGCTAACCCTAACCCTCACCCTATCCCTAACCCTCACCCTTACCTTAATCCCCACTATCAGCCTAAGTCTCGCTTTTAACCTTACCGTCACAATCACCCTAAACCTCACCCTAAGCCTAACCCTCATCCTAACCCTCACCCTGATTGTAACCCTAAGCCTAACCCTAACCCTGACCCTCACCCTCACCATAGACATCACCCTAACCCTAATCCTAACCCTAACCCTAATCCTAACTCTAAACCTAACCCTAACCTTAATCATCACCCTTAACCTAATCCTCAACCCCACCCTCACCCTCAGCCTAACCCTAAGCCTAAAACTAATCCTAAACCTAATCCTCACACTCAGCCTCACCATAACCCTAATCCTAAACCCAACCCTAACACTAACCCTAAACTCAACCTAACCCTCACCCTAACCCTAACCCTAACACTAACCCTAAACCTAACCCTCGCCCTAACCCTCCCCCTAACACTAACTCTATCCCTAAACCTCACCCTCACCCTAACCCTCACCCTAAACATAAACCTAACCCTTACCCTCACCCTCACCATAACTCTAACCCTAACCCTAACAATAACACTAACCCTAATCCTCACTCTAACCCTAACCCCAACTTAAACCCTCACCCTAACCGTAACCCTAACCCTCACCATCAGCTTCACCTTAACCCTAACCCAAAACCTCACCGTCAGCCTCACCCTAACCGTAAACTTAACCTTAACCATAACACTAACAATAACCCTAACCCTAACCCTAACCCTAACCCTCAGCCTCACCTTAGCCCTCACCCTAACCCTAATTCTAACTCTAACCCTCACCCTAACCCTAACCCTCATCCTCACCCTAAACCTCACACAAACCCCAACCCTGATCCACAATCTAACCCTAACCCTAACCCTATCCCTCACCTTAACCCTTACCCTAACCCTCACCCTAATCCTAACTCTCACCCTTAGGGGAACACTCACCCTCAGCCTAAGCCTCACCTTTATTCTTACCATCACACTCACCCTAACCCTCACCCTAACCCTAACCCTCATCCTAACACTCAGCCTAAACCTAACCCTATCCATCACCCTAACTCAAACCCTCACCCCCACCTTCATCCTCAGCCTAACACTAATCCTAAGCCTAACCGTAACACTAACGCTCACCCTCAACCTAGCCCTCACCCTTAACATAATCCTAACCCTAAGCCTCATCCTAACCCTCACCCTAACCCTAACCCTAAGCATCATCCAAAACCTATTCCTCATCCCCTCCCTCACCCTCAGCCTAACCGTAAGACTAAGCCTAACCCTAACCAAAACCCTCAACCTCAGGCTAAATCTCACCACAAACTAAACACAAACCATAACACTAAAAATAACCCTAATTTTAACCCTAACCCTAAACCTAACCCTCACCCCCACCCTCACCCTCAGCCTAAACCTAACCCTAAACCTAGCCATAAACCTAACCCTAATCCTCAGCCTCACCCTCACCCTAACCCAAAACCTAACCCTAATCTTCACCAAAACACTAAGCCTAACCCTAACCCTAACCCTAACTCTCACAATCACCCTCAACCTAACTCTAATCCTAAAGCTAACCCTATCCCTAACCCTAACCCTCAGCCTTACCCTCACCCTAGCTCTCACCCTAACCCTAATCCTAACCCTAAACCTCATCCTAATGCTCACCCTTACCCTAACCTTAACCCTCACCCTAGCCCAAACCCTAATCCTCACCCTCATGCTGGGCCTAAGCCTAAGCCTAAGCCAAAGCTTAACCCTCACCCTAATGTTAACCTTAACACTAAACCTAACTCCAACCCTAAACTTCACCCTCACCCTAACCCTAACTCTAAGCCTAACCCTAAACCTAAACCTCATCATAACACCAACCCTAACCCTCACCCTTACCCTCACCGTCACCGTAACCCTAAACCTAACTCTAACAATAACCCTAACCCTAACCCTAAACCTCTCCCTAACCATAACTCTCACCCTAACACTAACCCTCCCCCTAACACTAACCCTAATCCTAACTCTAACCCTCACACTAACACTAACCATCACCCTAACCCTAAATCTCACCCTAACACTAAGCCTAACCCTAACACTAACACTAAACCTCACCCTAACCCTAACCCTCATACTCACCATCAACCTAAACGTACCCCGAACCTTAACACTAACCATAAGACTCACCCTAAACTTAACCCTCAACCTAACACTTAACCTCATCCTAACACTAACCCTAAACCTAACACTAACATTCACACTAACCCTAAACCTCACCCTAATCCTAATCCTCACCCTACCCCTAAACCTAACCCTAAACCTCACTCTCACCCTAGCCCTCACGGTAACCCTAAATTCTCATCCTCACCCTAAACCTCAAACTAACACTAAATCTAATCCTCAATCTAACCCTCACCCTAACCTTAATGAGAACACTTACCCGAAGCCTAATCCTAACCCTAACCCTCACACTTATCTTAACCCTCACCCTCAGCCTAACCCTCACTTTTACACTTACTATCACCCTCACCCTAACCCTCAACCTAAACCTAACCCTCATCCTAACCCTCAACCTAACCCTAATCCTAACCATCACTCTAAAACTAATCCTCACCCCCATCCTCAACCTCAGTCTAAGCCTAACTGGAACCCTAACTCTCACTCTCACCCTCACCCTAACCTTAATCCTAACTCTAACCCTAACCCTAACAATAAACCTCAACCTTACACTCACCCTAACCCTAACCCTAAAACTAACCCTGAAACTGACCCTCAACCTAACCCTAACCCTAACCCTAACTCTAAACCTATAACTCACCCTCACCCTAATCCTAACCCTGAACCTCACCCTAAATCTAACCTAACCCTCACCCTCACCCTTATTGTAACTCTAAACCTAACCCTGCCCCTACACCTAATCCTAGCATTCAACCCCACCCTAACCCTAGTCCTAACCATAACCCTCACCCTATCTCTAACGGTCACCCTCACTGTAATCCTAACCCTCATCCTAACCCTCACCCTAACCTAACCCTAAACCTCACCCTAACACTAAACCTAATGCCCACTCTCACCCTAGCCCTCACCCTAACCCTAATCTTAACCCTAATCCTCATTCGAACCCTCACCTTAACCCTAACCCTAACCCTCACCCTAACCCAAACCCTAACCCTAACCCTCAACCTAACGCTAACCCTCACCCTCACCAAAACCCTTACCCTAACCCTCACCATAACCCTAAACTTAACCTGAAACCTAAACCTCATCCTATACCTAAACCTCACCCTCAACCTCACCCTCTGCCTAAACCTAACCCTAACCCTAAACCTAACCCTAACACACACACTCACCCTCACCCTAACCCTAATGCTAACCCTAACCCTAACCCTAACTCTCCCCCTAACTCTCACCATAACCCTAACCCTAACACGAACCCTAACACTAACCCTCAACCTAACCTTCACCCTAACCCTAACTCTAACCCAAAATCTCACCCTCACCCTAAAACTAACCCTAACCCTAACCAAAATCCTAAACCTCATCCAAACCCTAACACTAACACTAACCCTAAACCTAACACTCACCCTAACCCTAACTCTATCCCAAAACCTCACCCTCACCCTAAACCTAACTCTAACCCTAACCCAAACCCTAAACCTCACCCTAATCCTAACCCTATCACTCACCCTAACTATAAACCTTCACCCTAACCTAAACCCTCACCCTAACACTTACCCTGACCCTAACACTAATCCTAAGGGTAATACTAACCCTCACACTAACGCTAACCCGAACCCTAAAACTCAAACTAACCCTCCCCTTCACCCTAACCTTAACACTAACCATCACCCTAACCCTCACCCTAACCCTCCCCCTAACCCTATATCTAACCCTAAACCTCACCCTCACCCTAACCCTAAACCTAAACGTAACCCTAAAGCCCACCCTAAACCTAACCCTAACCCTAACCCACACCCTCACCCTCAACGGAATTCGAAACCTCATCCTAACCCTCCCCCTAACCCTAACTCTAAACCTAAACCACACCCTCACCCTAACCCTAACCCTAAAACTCACCCTAAACCTCACCCTAACCCTAACTCTCACCCCCAACCTCAAACTCACCGTAACTCTAACCCTAACCGTAACAATAACACTAACCCTAACCCTAACCCTAACCTTAACCATAAGCCTCACCCTCAGCCTCACCCTCACCGCAAACTTTACCCTAAACATAACACTAAAAATAACCCTAAACCTAACCCTAACCCTAATCCTCACCCCCACCCTCACCCTCAGCTTAACCCTAAGCATAAACCTAAGCCTAAACCTAAGCCTCACCATAACCCAAAAACTAACCCTCACCCAAACCCTAACCCTAACACTAAACCTCACTTTAAGGCTAACACTAACCCTAACCCTAACCCTAACCCGCACCCTAACCCTAACCATCACACTTACCCTCTACCTCAGCCTAACCCTAAGCCAAAACCTAACCATAACCCTAACCCTCACATTCACCCTCAGCCTAACCCTAATCCTAAACCTAACCCTATCCCTAACCCTAACCCTCAGCCTAACACTCACCCTAAACCTAACACTAACACTAACACTAAACCTAACCCTCTCCCTAACTCTCACCCTAAACATATATCTAACCCTAAACCTCAAACTCACCCTGACCCTAACCCTAAAACTAAATCTAAACCTCACCCTAACCCTAACCGTAACCCTCAACCTCACCCTAGCCCTCACCCTAACCCCAATCCTAAACGTAACCCTCATCCAACCCTCACCACAACCCTAACCCTAACCCTCACCCTAAAGCACACCCTCAACCTAACCCTCAGCCTAACCCTATGCCTAACCCTAACCCTAACCCTAACCCACACACTTACCCTCACCCTAATCCTAATCCTAACCATAAAGCTAACCCTTACTCTCACCCTAACCTCAACGTAACCCTAAACCTAAAACTATCCCTAACCCTAAACCTCATCCTAACCCTCACCCTAACCCTAATTCTAACCCTAAACCTCACCCTCACCCTAACTCAAACCCTCACCCTAACCCTAAACCTCACCCTAACCCTAACCCTCACCCTCACCCTCACTGTAACCCTAACCCTAAACCTAACAATAACCCTAAAGCTAACCCTAACCCTCACCCTAACCATAACACTCACCCTAAGCCTAACCCTCACCCTAACACTTACCCTCAAATTAACCCTTACCCTAACGCTAACACTAACCCTCAAAATAAACCTAACGCTCACCCTAACACTAAACCTCACCCTAACCCTAACCCTAATCCTCACCCTAACCCTAACCATCATCCTCACACTAAGCCTCACACTAACCCTAAACCTAATCCTCAATCTAACACTTACCATCAATCTAACACTCACCCGAACCCTTACACTAACCCTCACCCTAATCCTAACTCTCACTCTTAGGGGAAAACTCACCCTCAGCCTAAACCTCACCTTTACTGTTACCATCATGCTCACCCTAACCCTCACCCTAACCGAACACTCATCTTAACACTCAGCCTAACCCTAACGCTATCCATAATCCTAACCCTATCCCTCACCCACACCCTCAGCCTAAACCTAAGCCTAAGCCTAAACCTAACCCTAAACCTCACCCTCACCCTAGACCCCACCCTAAATCTAAGCCTAACCATAACCCTCATCCTAACCCTCACCCTAACCCTAACCCTAAACCTCACCCTAACCTAACCCTAACCGTAACCCTCAACCTAACCCTAACACTCACCCTCACCTAACCCTAACCATAACCCTCACCCTAATCCTAAACCTAACCCGAACCCTCAACCTCACCCTAAACCTAACCCTAAACTTCACCCTCACCGTAGATCTCACCTTAAACCTAATCCTAACCCTATACCTCATCCTAACCCTCACCCTAAACCTAACCCTAATCCTCAACCTAAACCTAACCCTCAACCTCACCCTCAGCCTAACCCTAACCCTAACACTAACCCTCACACTCACACGCACCCTAACCCTAATCCTAAATCTAGCCCTATCCCTAACCATAACCCTCACCCTAAGCCTCACCCTAAACCTAACTCTAAACCTCACCTTCACCCTAGCCATCACCCAAAACTTAATCCTAACTCTAACCCTCATCCTAACCCTCACCCTAACCATAACCCTAACCATCACCCTAACCCTAACCCTCAGCCTCAACCTCACCCTCAGCCTAAACTTAACCCTAAACCTAAACCTAACCCTAAACCACACACTCACCCTCATCCTAACCCTAATCCTAATTCTAACCCTAACAATAACCCTAAACCTAACGCTAACCCTCACCCTAAACATAACCCTCACCCTAACCCAAACCCCCACCCTAACACTTACCCTCACCCTAACACTAACCCTAACTCTAACACTAACCCTCACACTAACACTAACCCTCACAGAACCCTAAACCTCACCCTAACCTTAACCCTAACCCTCACCTAAACCTCACCCTCACCATGGCCCTCACCCTAACCCTAATTCTAACCCTAACCCTCAACCTAACCCTAACCCTCAACCTAACCCTAAACCTCACACTAACCCTAACCCTAATCTTCAATCTAACCCTCACCCTAACTGTAACCCGAACCCTTAACCTAAACCTCACCCTAACCCTAACCCTCACCCTTAACTTAACCCTCACCCTCAGCCTAACCCTCAACTTTACCCTTACCATCACTCTCACCCTAACCCTCAACCTTACCCTAACCCTCACCCAAACCCTCACCCTAACCCTAACCCTAAACCTTACCCTCAACCTCAGCTTAACACTAATCCTATCAGTATTCCTAACCCTAAACCTCACCTTCACCCTAACAGTCAGCTAATTCTTTCCCTCACACTAATCCTAACCCTATCCCTAACCCTAACTCTCACACTAAACCAAACCTTCACCCTAACCGTAACCCTACACCTTACCTTAACCCTCACCTTAACCCTAACTCTAACCCTCACCCTAACCCTCACCCTAAACTTAAACGTCACCCTAAATCTGACCCTAACCCTAATAACAACCCTAACCCTCACCTGAATCCTAACCCTCACCCTCACCCTAATCTCACCCTAACCCTCACCCTAATCCTAACCCTAAACCTCATCCTAACCCTCACCCTAACCCTAACCATAACCCTAACCCTAACCCTCACCCTAACCCAAACCCTAACCCTAACCCTCACCCTCACCCTAACACTTAAACTCATCCTCACCCTAAACCTCACACTTAATCGAACCCTCACCGTAACTTTAACCCTAACTGTCACCCTCACCATCACCCTTCGCTAACCCTAACCCTAACCCTCACCCTAACCATAAAACTCACCCTAATCCTCAGCCTAACCCTCACCCTAACCCTAATGCTAAGTGTAACACAGACCCAAACCGTCATGCTATCAATTACCCACACTAGAAGCCTAACACTAACCTTAACCCTCACCCTCACCCTACACCTCACCCTAACCCTAAACAATCCTAACCCTCACCCTAACCCTAAACCTAACACTAACCCTCACCTAACCCTAACCCTAACCTTCTACTTCACCCTAACCCTCACCATCACCCGAACCCTCACCCTAACCCTAACGCTCACCCACAACCTAAACCTCAAGCTCGCCCTTACCCTCACGCTCAACTAATCCTCACCTTAACCCTAAGGATTACCTAACCAACACCCTCACCCTCACCTTCACCCTAAACCTCACCCTCACCCTAGACCTCACCCTAACCATAACCCATCCCTAAACCTCAACCTCACCCTCACCATCAACCTCAGCCTATCCTTAACCCTATCCCTAATCCTAACCCTAACCCTCACCCTCACCCTAACCCTCACCATAACGCTTACCCTCACCCTCACTCTCACCCTAACTGTAACCCTCACACTAACCCTAACCCTCCCCCTTACCCTAAACCAAAACCTAACCCTAACCCTCACCCTAACCCTAAGCCTAACCCTAACCCTAACCCTAAACCTCACACTCACCCTCAACCTAAACCTAATCCTCAACCTAAAGCTAACCTTCACAGTAACCCTCACCCAGTGCTCAACCTAACTCTAATCCTAACCCTAAACCTCATTCTAACCCTCACCTTAAACCTAACCCTCACAATAACCCTAACCCTAACCCTCAGCCTAACCCTAACCCTCAACCTCACCCTCACGCTCAGCCTAACACTAAACCTAATCCTAACCCTCACACTCACCCTAACCCTTAACCTAATCCGAATCCTAACCCGAAGCCTAACCCTCACCCTCAACCTAACCCTCACCCTAACCCTAAATCTAACACTAACCCTAACCCAAACCCTCACAATCAGCCTCTACCTAACACCAATTCTAACCATGAACCTCACTCTCACCCTAACCCTAACCCTAAACCTAAACCTCACACTAACCCTAAACCTAACCCTAAACCTCATCCTCACCCTAGCCCTCACCGTAACCCTAATGCTAACCCTAACCCTCATCCTAACCCTCACCCTAACACTAACACTATCACTAAACCTCACCCTCACCTTAACCCTTACCGTACACATCACTTTAACCCTAAACATAACACAAACCTTAACTCTCACCCTATCCCTAACACTAATCGTCACCCAAAGCCTAACCCTCACCCTCAAACTCAGCCTCAGCCTAAGCCTAAGCCTAAGCCTACCCCTAACACTAACCCCCACACTCACCCTAACCCTAACCCTAATCCTAATCCTAAACCTAACCCTAACCCTCACCCTCACCCTATCACTCACCATAACCCTATCCCTAACACTAACCCTAAACCTAACCCTCACCCTCAGCCTCACCCTAACTGTAACTCTAACCTTAAATCTCAACCTCACCCTAACCCTAATCATAAACCTCACCCTAACCATAACCATAAACCTCACCCTCATCCTAGCCCTCTCCCTAACCCTAATCCTAAACCTAACCCTCATCCTAACCCTCCCCCTAAAGCTAACCTTAACACTCACCCTAACCCTAACCCTCACACTCAATCTTACCCTCAGAATAAGCCTAAGCCTAAGCCTAACCCTAACCCTCACACTCACCCTAACCCTAACCCTAATTCTAAAGCTGACCCTAACCCTAATCCTCACCCTCACCCTAACCCTCACCTTAACCCTAACCCTAACTAACATTAAACATAAACTTAACCCGCACCCTCAGCCTGACCGTAACCCTAACTCTAAACCTAAAAGTCGTCCTGACCCTAACTCTAACCCTAACCCTAAACCTCACCCTAACCCTAAAGCTAAAACTCACCCTCACCCTAGCCCTCACCCTAACCCTAATCCTAACCCTAAACCTCACCCTCACACTAAACCTAACTCGAACCCTAACCCAAACCCTAAACCTCACCCTCACCCTAACCCTAACCCTCAACCTCACCATAACTGTAACACTAAACCTAAACCTAACAATAACCCTAACCCTAATCCTAACCCTCACCCTAACAATAACAATCACCCTAACCCAAACCCTCACCATAACACTTACCCTCACCCTAACACTAACTCTAACCCTAAAGCTAACCCTCACACTAACCCTAACACTAACCCTAACATTAAACCTCAACCTAACTCTCACCCTCTCCCTAACCCTAACCCTAACGCTAACACTAAATCTAAACCTAAACCTCACCCTCACCCTCACCCTCAGCCTAAACCTAAGGCTAACATTAAACTTAACACAAACCGTCCCACTCAACTTAACCCTCACCCTAACCCTAACCCTAACTAACCCTAACCCTAACCCTCACCCTCAGCCTCACCCTAACCCTAATGCTAACAGAAAACCTCACCCTCACCATAACCCTAACCCTAACCCTAACCCTAACCCTAAACTTAACCCTAACCCTAACCCTAATCCTAACCCTCCCCAGAACTCACACCCTAACCCTAACACTAACACTAACCCAAACTCTAACCATAACCCTAACACTAAACCTCACCCTAACCCTAAACCTAACACTCACCCTCACCCTAACCGTCACCCTCACCCTCACCCTCAGCCTAACCCTAAGCCTAACCCTAACCCTCACACTAACCTAACCCTAACCCTAATTCTAATCAAACCCGAACCCTATCCCTCACCCTCACCCTAACCCTCACCCTAACCCTAAACCTAACCCTAACACTAACCTTAACTCTAACCCTCAACTTCAACCTCACCCTCAGCCTAACCCTAAGCCTAACCCTAAACCAAACATTCACCCTAACTCTAACTCTAACCCTAAACCTCACCCTCACCCTAATCCTAACCCTAAGCCTAATGCTAAACCTCACCCTAAACCTAAACCTCACCCTAACCCTAACCGTAACCGTCAACTTCACCCTGGCCCTAAACCTATCACTCACCCTCGCACATTGGCTAACCCTAATGCTCACCCTATCCCTAACTCTAAACCTAACCCTAACCCAACCCTCACCCTAACACTATCCCTCACCCTACCCCTACCCCTAACCCTCACTCTGACCCTAACCCTCACCCTAAACCTAACTCTAACCCTAAACCTCACACTCGCCCTAAACCTAACCCTAAACATAACCCTAAACCTAACCCTAACCTTAACCCTGAACCTCACCTCACCCTCAGCCTAAACCTAAACCTCACCCTCACACTAGCCCTCACCCTAACCGTAACCCTAATACTAATTCTCACCCTAACCATAACACTCACCGTAAACCTAACACTCACACTAAACCTAACACTAACCCTCACACTCACACTCACACTAACCCTAACCCTATACTTCCCCCTCACCCTAAACCAAACCCTAACCCTAACCCTCACCCTAACCCTACGCCTAACCCTATCCCTAAACCTAACTCTCCCCCGAACTCTCACCGTAACCCTTACCCTAACACGAACCCTAACACTAACCCTCAACCTAAACCTCACCCTAACCCTAACTCTAACCCATAACCTCACCCTAACCCTAAACCTAACCCTAACCCTAACCCTAACCCAAACCCTAAACCTCACCCAACCCCTAACCCTAACACTAACACTCAACTTAACATTCACCCTAACCCTAACTCTATCCCAAAACCTCACCCTCACCCTACACCTAACTCTAACCCTAACCCAAACCCTAAACCTCACCCTAACCTTAACCATAAACCTTACCCTAACCATAAACCTTCACCCTAACCTAAACCCTCACCCTAACACTTACTCTGAACCTAACACTAATCCTAACCCTAACACTAACCCTCACACTAACCCTAACCGAAACCTAAAACTCAAACTAACCCTCACCCTCACCCTAACCCTAAAACTAACCCTCACCCTACCCCTCCCCCTACCCCTCCCCCTATCCCTATATCTAACCCTAAACCTCACCCTCACCCTAACCCTAACCCTAACCTTAAATCTAAAGCCCACCATAACCCTAACCCTAACCGTAACCCACACCCTCACCCTCAACGGAATTCTAACCCTAACCCTAACAATAACACTAACCCTAACCCTAACCATCACCCTAAACCTAAACCTCACCGCAACACTCACGCTCAGCCTAACCCTAAGCCTAAGCCTAACCCTCACCCTAACCCTTACACTCACCCTCACCATAACCCTAATTCTAACCCTAAACCTATCCCTAAACCTCATCCTAACCCTCACCCTCACCCTAACCCTAACGCTAACCCTAACCCTAAACCTCACCCTAACCTTCACCCTAACCCTAACTCTAAACCTAAACCTCACGCTCATCCTAACCCTAACCCTAAACCTCACCCTAAACCTCACCCTAACACTAACCCTCACCCCCAACCTCAACCTCACCGTAACTCTAACCCTAACCGTAACAATAACACTAACCCTAACCCTAACCCTAACCTTAACCATAACCCTCACCCTCAGCCTCACCCTCACCGCAACTTTACCCTAGACCATAACACTAACAATGAACCTAAACCTAACCCTAACCCTAATCCTCACCCCCACCCTCACCCTCAGCCTAACCCTAAGTGTAAACCTAAGCCTAAACCTAACCCTCACCCAAACCCTAACCCTAACACTAAACCTCACTTTAAGGCTAAATCTAACCCTAACCCTAACCCGCACCCTAACCCTAACCCCCACACTTACCACTTACTTCAGCCTAAACCTTACCCTAACCCTAACCCTCACACTCACCCTCAGCCTAACCCTAATCCTAAACCTAACCTTATCCCTAACCCTAAACCTCACCCTAACACTCACCCTAACCCTAACACTAACACTAACCCTAAAACTAACCCTCTCCCTAACCCACACCCTAAACCTCTCTCTAACCTTAAACCTCAAACTCACCCTGACCCTAACCCTAAAACTAAACCTAAACCTCACCCTAACCCTAACCCTAACCCTCAACCTCACCCTAGCCCTCACCCTAACCCCAATCCTAAACCTAACCCTCATCCTAACCCTCACCGTAACCCTAACCCTAACCCTCACCCTAAACCAAACCCTAACCCTAACCCTCAGCCTAACCCTAAACCTAACCCTAAACCTAACCCTAACCCACACACTTACCCTCACCCTAACCCTGATCCTAACCATAAACCTAACCATTACGCTCACCCTAACCTCACCCTAACCCTAAACCTAAAACTATCCCTAACCCTAAACCTCATCCTAAAATTCACCCTAACCCTAACTCTAACCCTAAACCTCACCCTCACCCTAACCCTAACTCAAACTCTAATCCTAAACCTAAACCTCACCCTAACCCTAACCCTCACCCTCACCCTCACTGTAACCCTAACCCTAAACCTAACAATAACCGTAAACCTAACCCTAACCCTCACCCTAACCATAACACTCACACTAACCCTAACCCTAACCCTAACACTTACCCTAACCTTTACCCTAACCCTAACTCTAACACTAACCCTCACAGTAACCCTAACTCTCAACCTAACCCTAAACCCCACCCTAACCCTAACCCTAAACCTCACACTCACCCTAGACCTCACTCTAACCCTAATTCTAACCATAACCCTCACCCTAACCCTAACCATCATCCGCACACTAAACCTCACACTAACCCTAACCCTAATCCTCAATCTAACCCTCACCATCACCCTAAACCTCACGCTAACATTACACTAACCCTAACACTAATCCTAACTCTCACCCTTAGGGGAACACTCACCCTCAGCCTAAACCTCACCTTTACTGTTACCGTCATGCTCACCCTAACCCTCATCCTAACCGTAACACTCATCCTAACACTCAGCCTAACCCTAACGCTATCCATAAACCTAAACCTATCCTTCACCCTCACCATCAGCCTAAGCCTAAGCCTAAGCCTAACCCTCACCCTAACCCTCACCCTCACCCTAGCCCTCACCCTAAACCTTATCCTAACACTAACTCTCATCCTAACCCTCATCCTAACCCTAACCCTAACCATCACACAAAACCTATTCATCATCCCCACCTTCATCCTCAGCCTAACCCTAAGCCTAAGCCTAACTCTAATCCTAACACTCACCCTCATCCTAGCCCTCACCCTAACCTAATCTTAACCGTAACCCTCATCTTAACCCTCACCTTTACCGTAACCCTAACCATAACCCAAAACCTATTCCTCAACCCCAACCTCACCCTCAGCCTAAACCTAAGCCGAAGCCTAAACCTAACCCTAACCCTAAACCCAACCTAATACTAACCCTCACACTCACCTAACCCACACCATAACCCTAACCCTAATCCTAAACCTAACCCAAACCCTCAACATCACCCTAAACCTCATCCTAAACTTAACCCTCACCCTAGCTCTCACCTTAACCCTAATCCTAAACCTATACCTCATCCTAACCCTCACCCTAACCCTAAACCTAACCCATACCCTAACCCTAACCCTCAACCTCACCCTCAGCCAAACACTAACCCTAAACCTAACACTAACACTCATACTCACACTCACCCTAACCTTAATCCTAAAACTAACCCTATCCCTAACCATAACCCTCACCCTAACATTCCCCTAACCCTAACCCTAAACCTCACACTCACCCTCACCTTAACCCTCACCCTCACCCTCAGCCTAAACCTAATCCTAACCCTAACCCTAACACTAACCCTCACACTCACATTCACCCTCACTCTAACACTAATCCTAATCCCAGCCCTAACCCTAACCCTCACCTTAACCCTAACCCTCACCCTAACACTAAATCTAACACTAAACCTAACATTAGCCCTCACCCTAATCCTAAATCTAAACCTAAAGCTCACCCACACCTTAACCCTAACCCTAACCCTAACCCTAAACCTCACCCTAAACATAACACTAAACCTCACCTTCACCCTAGCAGTCACCCAAACCTTAATCCTAACTCTAACCTTCATCCTAACCCTCACCCTAACCCTAACCCTAACCATCACCCTAACCCTAACCCTCAGCCTCAACCTCACCCTCAGCCTAAACTTAAGCCTAAACCTAAACCTAACCCTAACCCACACACTCACCCTCACCCTAACCCTAATCCGAATTCTAACCCTAACAATAACCCTACACCTAACGGTAACCGTCACCCTAAACATACCCCTCACCCTAACCAAAACCCTCACCCTAACACTTACCCTCACCCTAACACTAACCCTAACTCTAACACTAACCCTCACACTAACACTAACCCTCACAGTAACCCTAAACCTCACCCTAACCTTAACCCTAACCCTCACCTAAACCTCACCCTCACCCTGGCCCTCACCCTAAGCCTAATTCTAACCCTAACCCTCAACCTAACCCTAACCCTCAACCTAACCCTAAACCTCACACTAACCCTAACCCTAATCCTCAATCTAACCCTCACCCTAACTGTAACCCGAACCCTTAACCTAAACTTCACCCTAACCCTAACCCTCACCCTTAACTTAACCCTCACCCTCAGCCTAACCCTCAACTTTACCCTTACCATCACTCTCACCCTAACCCTCAACCTTACCCTAACCCTCACCCAAAGTTCACCCTAACCCTAACCCTAAACCTTACCCTCACCCTCAGCTTAACACTAATCCTATCAGTATTCCTAACCCTAAAACTCACCCTCACCCTAACAGTCAGCTAATTATTTCCCTCACACTAATCCTAACCCTAACCCTAACCCTAACTCTCACACTAATCCACACCCTCAACCTAACCGTAACCCTACACCTTACCCTAACCCTCACCTTAACCCTAACTCTAACCCTCACCCTAACCCTCACCCCAAACGTCAACGTCACCCTAAATCTGAACCTGACCCTAATAACAACCCTAAACCTCACCTGAATCCTAACCCTCACCCTCACCCTAATTCTCACCCTGACCCTCACCCTAATCCTAACCCTAAACCTCAGCCTAAGCCTCACCCTAACCCTATGCATAACCCTAACCCTAACCCTCAACCTAACCCTCACCCTAACATAAACCCTATCCCTAACTCTCACCCTCACCTTAACCCTCATCATAACACTGAACCTCATCCTTCCCCTAAACCTCACACTTAACCGAACCCTCACCATAACTTTAACCATGTCACCCTCACCGTCACCCTCACACTAAGCCTAATCCTAACCCTCACCCTAACCCTAACTCTAAGGCTAAACCTCACACTCGCCCTAACCTTAATCCTAACCATAACCCTAAACCTCACCCTAACACTAACCCTAAACCTCAACCTCACCCTAAACCTCACCTTCACCCTAACCCTAAACCTCACCCTCACACTAGCCCTCACCCTAATCCTAACCCTAACCCTAACCCTCACCCTATACATAACCCTCACCGTAACCCTAACACTCACACTAACCCTAACTCTAACCCTCACCCTCACCTAACCCTAACCCTAACCCTCCCCCTCACCCTAAACCAAACGCTAACCCTAACCCTCACCCTAACCCTAAGCCTAACCCTAACCCTAACACTAACCCTCACACTGACCCTCAACCTACACCTAATCCTAAACATAACCCTAACCCTCACAGTAACCCTCACCCTAGTGCTCACCCTAACCCTAATCCTAAACCTAAAACTCATCCTAACACTCACCCTAACCCTAACCCTAACCATAACCCTCATCCTAATACTAACCCTAACCCTCACCCTCATGCTCGGCCTAAGCCTAACCCAAAGCCTAAGCTTAAGCCTAACCCTAACCCTCGCACTAACGCTCACCCTAACCCTAAACCTAACACAAAAGCTAACTCTAACCCTAAACCTCACCCTCATCCTAACCCTAACTCTAACCCTAACCCTAAACATAAACCTAACCCTCACCCTAACCCTAACCCTCACTCTCTGCCTAACCATAACCCTAATCCTAACCTTAACAATAACCCTAAACCTAATCCTCATTCTAACCATAACACTCACCCTAACACTAACCCTCACCCTAACACTTAAACTCACCCTAACACTAAACCTAACCCTAAGTCTAGCACTCACACTAATCCTAACACTCATCCTCACCCTAAACCTCACACTAACCCTAAAACTAATCCTCAATATAAACCTCACCCTCACCTTAACCCTAACCCTAACCCTCACCCTAACCCTAACCCTCACACTTACCTTAATCCTCACTCTCTGCCTCTCACCTTTACCCTTACCGTCACAATCACCCTAACCCTCACCTTAAGCCTAACCCTCATATTAACCCTCAAACTGAGTATAACCGTAAGCCTAACCCTAACCCTAAACCTCACCCTCACCCTAGACATTACCCCAAACCTAATACTAACCATAACCCTAATCCTAACCCTAAACCTAACCCTAACCCTAACCATAACCCTTAACCTAATCCTCAACCCCACCTTCACCCTCAGGTTAACACTAAGCTTAACCCTATCCCTAAGCCTAACCTAAGCACTCACACTAACACTAACCCTAATCCTAATCCTAACCCTAATCCTCACGCTCACCCTCATCATAACCCTCACCCTAACACTAACACTAACACTAACCCTAACCTAACCCTCACCCTAACCCTAACCCTCAATCTCACCATAACTTTAACCCGAACCCTAACAATGACACTAACCCTAAACCTAACCCTAACCCTCATCCTCACCGTATCCCTAACCCAAACCCTCACCCTAATGCTATCCCTAACCCTAACCTACACCTCACCCTAACCCTAACCCTAACCATCACCCTGAGCCTGACCCTCACCGTAAACTTAAACCTAACCATAACACTAACAATAACCCTAACCTTATCCCTAATCTAAACCTCACCCTAACCCTAACCCTAACCCACACCCTAACCCTAACCCTCACCCTCACCGTAACCCTCACCCTAACACTCACCCTAACCCTAAACATAAACCCAACCCTAAACGTTACCCTAAGGCTAACCCTAACACTCACCCTCAACCTAGCCCGAACCGTAGCCCTAATCATAAACCTAAACCTCACCCTAAACCTCACCCTAACCCTAAAACCCTAACAATCACCCTAACCCTAACCCATACCCTCACCCTCACGCTCGCCCTAAGCCTAAGACTAACCCATTAACCCTAAACTTCACACTCACCCTCACCCTCATCCTCACAGTAATTCTAACCCTAACCCTAACAATAACACTAACCCTAACCCTAACCCTCAGAGTAACCCTCACCCTCTCCCAAGCCCTCACCCTAACACTAACCCTAACACTAACCCTAACCCTAAAACTAACCCTAAGCCTACCCCTAACCCTTAACCTCAGCCTCAAACTCACTGTAAACTTAACCTGAAAGATAACACTAACAATAACCCTAACACTAACACTAATCCTAAACCTCACCCTCACCCTAACCCTAACATTGACCCTGACCCTAACCCTAACCCTCACCCCCACCGTAACCCTAACCCTCACCCTAACCCTGAACCTAACCCTAATCCTAAACCTTGCCATCATGCTAAACCTAACCCTCACCCTCACCCTTGCCCTCATCCTAACCTTAATCCTAACCCTAAACCTCATCCTACACCTCACCCTAACAATAACCCTAACCCTCAACCTAACCCTAACCCTAACCCTCAAGTTAACTCTAACACTCACACTCACCCTCACCTTCAGCCTAACACTAAACCTAAGCCTAAGCCTAACCCTCACACTCACCCTCACCTTAACCCTAATCCTAAAACTAACATTCACCCAAACCTCACCCTAACCCTCCCACTAACACTAACCCTAAACCTCAACCTCAACCTCTCCCTAACCCTAACTCTAACCCTGACCCTAAACCTAAACCTCACCCTAACCCTAACCCTAACCCGCACCCTCACCGTAACAGTAAACCTAACCCTAACAATAACCCTAACCCTAAACCTAACACTAACCCTAACAATAACCCTCACCCTAACGCTAACCCTCACATTAAAACTAACCCTAATACTAACACTAACCCTCACACTAACCCTAACCATCGCCTTAACCCTAAACCTCAACCTAACCCTATCCCTAAACCTCACCACACCCTAGCCCTCACACTAACCCTAACACTAATACTCAATGTAAACCTCACCCTCACCCTAACCCTAACCCTAATCCTCATTCTAACCCTCACCCTAACCGTAACCCTAACCATCACACTAACCTTAACCCTCAACCTCACCCTCAGCCTCAGTCTAACCCTAAGCTTAAGCCTAAGCCTAACCCTAAACCTCACCCTCAATCTAGCCCTCACCCTCACCCTAATCCTAACCCTAACCCTCATCCTAACCCTAACCTTAACCCTAACAACAACCCTAACCCTAACTCTAACCCTCATTCTAACCTTAACCCTCACCCTAACCCTAACCCTCACTCTAACACTTACCTTACCCTAACACTAACACTAACACAAACACTAATCCTCACACTAACTGTAACCCTCACCCTAACCCTTACCCTAAACCTCACCCTAACCATAATCCTAACCCTCACCCTCACCATAACTCTAACCCTAACCTTAATATTAACACTAATCCTTACCCTAAACCTAACCCTAACCCTAATCCTAACCCTCAGCCTCACCCTCCGCCTCACCCTCACCACAAACTTAACCCTAAACATAACACTAAAAATAACCCTAACCCTCACTCTAACCCTAACCCTCACCTTAACCCTAACCCTAACACTAATCCTAACCCTAAACCTAATATGAACCCTAACCCTAAACCCGAACCCTAACTCTCACCCTATACCTAACCCTAAGCCTCACCTTAACCGTAACACTCACCCTCACCCTCACGCTCAGCCTAACCCTAACCGTCACCCTAACCCTAACCATAAACCTCACCCTCACCCTAATAAACCTCCCTCTAACCCTAATCCTAACCCTATCCCTCATTCTAACCCTCCCCCTAACCCTAACCTTAACACACACCCTAACCCTAACCCTCACCCTCAACCTCACCCTCAGAATAAGCCTAAGCCTAACCGTAACCCTAACCCTCACACTCACCCTAAACCTAACCCTAATCCTAATGCTGACCCTAACCCTAACCCTGACCCTCACACTGACCCTCACCTGAACCCTAACCCTAACATTAAACCTAGACCTAACCCACACCCTCGCCCTCACCATAACCCTAAATCTAACCCTAAACGACACCCTGACCCTAATCCTAACCCTAAAACTAAACCTCACTCTAACCCTAAACCTAAACCTCACACTCACCCTGGCCCTCACCCTAACCCTAATCCTTACCCTAATCCACATCCTAACCCTCCCCCTAAACGTAAGCATAACCCTCACCTTAACCCTAAAGTTCTCACCCTCAACCTCACCCTCAGCCTAAACCTAAGCCTAACCCTAACCCTAAAACTATGCCTGCCCCTAATTCTCACACTAACCATAACCCTAACACTAAACCTAACCCTAACCTTCAACCTAACCCTCACCCTAACCCTGACTCTAACCCTAAACCTCACCCTCACCCTAACCCTAACTCTAACTCTAACCCAAACCCTAAACCTCACCCTAAATCTAACCCTAACCCTCACCCTCACCCTCACCTTAACCGTAAATATAAACCTTACCCCAAAAATAAGCTAACCCTAACCATAACAATAACCCTAACCCTAACCCTAAACCTCATCCTAACCATATCCATCACCCTAAACGCAACCCTAACCATAACCCTCACACTCACCCTAAAACTTACCCTAATCCTAATCCTAACCCTAAGCCTAACCCTCACCCTCACCCTAACACTCACCCTAACCCTAACTCCAACATTAACCCTAACCCTAACCCTCACCCTCAGCCTCACCCTAACCCTAACTCTAATCCTAAACCTCACCCTCACCCTTACCCTAACCCTAATTATAACCCTAAGCCTAACCCTAACCCTCACACTAACCCTCAACCTAAAACTAAACCTAACCCTCACACTCACCCTCAACCTAACCCTAAGCCTAACACTAACGCTAAACCTCACCCTAACCCTCAATCTCAGCCTAAACCTAAGGCTAAAATTAAACTTAACACAAACCCTCACACTCACCTTAAACCTAACCCTAAATTTAAACCTAACCCTAAACATAACCCTAAACCTCCCCCTAAATCTCACCCTAACCCTAACCCTAACACTAACCCTAATTCTAACCCTAACCCTAACACTAAACCTCACCCTAACCCTAACCCTAACCCTAACACACACCCTAAAACTAACCCTCACCCTCAACCTCACCCTCACCCTCAGCCTAAACCTAAGGCTAACCCTAGCCCTAACCCTCACACTCACCCTAACCCTTACCCTAATCCTAATTCTAACCCTAAGACTAACCCTCACCCTCACCCTAAACCTCAACCTAACCCTAACTCTAACACTAACCCTAACACTAACCCTCACAATCAGCCTCAACCTCACCCTAAAGTTAACCATAACCCTAAGCCTAAAACTCACCACAATTCTAACCCTAAACCTCACCCTAACCTAGCCCTCACCCTAACCCTAATCCTAACCCTAACCCTCATCCTAACCCTCACCCTAATACTAACCCTAACCCTCACCCTCATCATCACCCTAACCCTAACATTAACCCTAACGCTCAACCTAACTCTAAACCTCACCCTCACCGTAACCCTTACCCTAACCCTCATCCTAACCCTAAATTTAAGCCGAACCCTAACTCTCACCATAACCCTAACCCTAACCCTCACCCTAACTCTAACCCTCAACCTCACCCTCAGCCTAAGCCTAATCCTAAACCTAACCCTAACCCTAAACCTCACACTCACCCTAACCCTCAACTTAACCCTAACCCTAACATTAACCCTAACACTAACCCTCACCCTCAGTATCACCCTAAACCTAACTCTAACCCTAAAACTCACCCTCACCCTAACCCTAACCCTTACTCTCACCCTCACCCTTAACCTCAACCTCAGCCTAATCCTAAGCCTAACCCTAAATCTAACCCTAACACAAAAACTCATCCTCAACTTAACACTAATCCTAAACCTATCCCTAACCCTAACCCTCTCGCAAACTCTCACCCTAACCCTAATCCTCACCCTAACCCTAATTCTTAACCTCAACCTAACCCTCACCCTAACCTTAACCCTAACACTAACCCTAACCCGAACCCAGGAACTAACCCTACCCCTAACCCTAAATCGAACCCTAAACCTCACCCTCACCCTAACCCTAATCCTAACCCTAACCTTATTCCTCACCCTAACCCTCACCCTCACCCTGACCCTCAGCATAACTCTAAACATAACCCTAACTATAACACTAATCCTAACCCTAAACCTAACCCTAACCCTAATCCTAACACTCACCCTCACCCTAACCATAATCCTAACTCAAACCCTCATCCGAACCCTAACCCTCACACTCACTGTAACACTAACCCTCAACCAAACCCTCACCCTTAACCTCACCCTAAAATTAAACCTCACCCTAACACTAATCCTAAACCTCACCCTCACCCTAGCCCTCACCCTCACCCTAAACCTAACCCTAACCCTCATCCTAACTCTCTCCCTATCCCTAACCTTAACCCTCACCCTAACCCTAAACCTCACCCTCAACTTCACCCTCAGCCGTACCCTAAGCCTAACCCTAAACCTAAACCTAATACACACACTCACCCTCACCCTCACCCTAATCCTAATCCTATCCCTAACCCAAACACTCCCCCTAAATCTCACCCTAACCTAACGCTAACACTAACACTAACCCTAACCTTCAACCTAACCCTCACTCTAACCCTAATTCTAACCCTAAACCTCACCCTCAGCCTAAACCTAACACTAACCCTAACCCAAACACTAAACCGCAGCCTAACCCTAAACTTAATGCTCACCCTCACCCTCACCATAACCGAAACCCTTATCCTAACCCTAACAATAATTCTAACCCTAATCCTAAACCTCACCCTAACCATAACCCTCACCCTAACCCAAACCCTTACCCTAACACTTACCCTCACCCGACACTAACCCTAATATGAACACTAAACCTCACACTAACCCTAACCCTAACCCTAACCCTAAACCTCAACCTCAACCTCACCCTCACCCTAACCCTAACACTAAACCTCATCCTAACCCGCCCCCTAACCCTAAATCTAAACCTAAACCTCACCCTCACACTCACCCTAACCCTGACCCTAAACCTCACCCTAACCATAACCCTCACCATAACCCTAACACTCACCATAACATTTCCCTTCACCCTAACACTAACCCTAACTCTCACCCTCATCCTAAGCCTCACAATAACCATATCACTAACCCTAACCCTCACCCTCAGACTAGCCCTCACCCTAACCCTAATTCTAACCCTCATGCTCACCCTAACCCTAACCCTCATCCTCACCCTAAACCTCACACTAACCGTAACCCTAATCCTCAATCTAACCCTCACCCTAAACTTAACCCTAACCCTTACCCTAACCCTAAATCTAACCCTAACACTCACCCTTATTTTAAACCTCAGCCTCAGCCTAAACCTCACTATTACCCTTACCATAATCCTCACCCTAACCCTCCCCAAACCTAAACCTCATCATAACCCTCACCTAACCTAAACCAAAACATCACCCTAACCCTAAACCTCACCCTCAACCTCACGCTCAATCTAAACCTAAGCCTAAGCCTGACCCTTACCCTAAACCTCACCCTCTCCCTAGCCCTCAACCTAACCCTAATCCTAACCCTAACCCTCATCCTAACCCTTACCCTAACCCTAACACTAACCATCATCCTAACCCTAATCCTCACCCCCACCCTCAGCCTCAGCCTAACCCTAAGCCTAAGCCTAACGCTAACCCTAAACCTCAAACTCAACCTCAACCTAACCCTAATCCTAACCCTAACCCTAACCCTATCCCTTAACCTCAACCTAACCCTAACCTTAACCTTAACCCTAACAATAACCCTAACCCTAACCCATGAACTTACCCTCCCCCTAACCCTAAATCTAACACTAATCTTCACCCTCACCCTAACCCTAATCCTAAACCTAACCCTAAACCTAACACCAAACTTTACCCTCAACCTCACCCTCACCATAACTCTAACCCTAACCCTAACAATAACACTAACCCTAACCCTAACGCTCGCCCTAACCCTAACCCTATCCCTAAACGTCAACCTAACCCTCACCCTCACCCTAACCCTAACACTAAACCTAACCCTAACCCTCGCCCTAACCCTCCACCTAACCCTAACTCTAACCCTAAAACTTACACTCACCCTAACCTAACCCTAACCCTAAATCTCACCATAAACCTCACCCTACAATCACCCTCACACTCAGCCTCACCTCACCGCAAACTTAACCCTAACAATAACACTAACAATAACCTTAACCATAACTCTAACACTAACCCTAACCCTAACACTTACCTAATCCTCACCCCAACCTCACCCTAAGCCTAACCCTAACACTAACCCTAGCCCTCACCCTAACCCAAAACCTAAGCGTAAACCTAACCCTAACCGAAACACTAACCCTAACCCTAAACTTCACCGTAGCCCTAACCCTAAACCTAAACCTAAACCTAAACCTAATCCTCAGCCTCACCCTCACCCTAACCCAAAACCTAACCCTAAACCACACCCTAAACCAAAGCCTATATGTAACCCTAAACCTCACCCTCACCCTAACCCTAACCCTAAACTCCAACCTAACCCTAAACCTAAACCTCACCCTTACCCTCTACTTCACTGTAATTCTAACCCTAACCCTAACAATAACACTAACCCTAACCCTAACATTGACCCTAAACATAATTCTCAACCCCACCCTCAGCCTCAACCTCACCGCAAACATAATACTAA
This sequence comes from Dipodomys merriami, assembly GCF_024711535.1. Taxonomy (NCBI): domain Eukaryota; kingdom Metazoa; phylum Chordata; class Mammalia; order Rodentia; family Heteromyidae; genus Dipodomys; species Dipodomys merriami. Next base: position 155,815 of record NW_027202771.1, read on the forward strand.
CAATAACACTAACAATAACCCTAATCCTAACCCTAACACTAATCCTCACCCTCACCCTCATCCTCAGCCTAAACCTAGGCCTAACCCTAACCCTCAGACTAACCCTCACCGAAACCCTAACCCTAACCCGAACCGTAACCCTAAACCTAACCCTAACCCTAAACCTAACCCTAATCCTCAGCTTCACCCTCACCCTAACCCAAACCCTAACCCTAACCCGAAACCTCACCCTAAGCCTAACCCTAACCCTAACCCTAACCTTCACACTCACTCTACCCTAACCCTAATCCTAAACCTAACAGTATCCCTAAAACTAACCCTCGACGTAACCCTCACCCTAGGCCTCACCCTAACCCTAATCCTAAACCTAAACCTCACCCTAACCCTAACTCTACAAATAAACCTCAACTTCACCCTAACACCAACCCTAACCCTAACAATAAATCTCACCCTAACCCTAACCCTAACCCTCATCCTAACTCTAAACCTCACCCTCACCCTCACCCTCAGTCTAACTCTAAGCCTAACCCTAAACCTATCCCTAACACACACTCACCCTCATCCTAACACTCATCCTAACCCTCACCCTAAATCTCCCCCTACCTCTCACCCTAACACTAACCTTAGCACGAACACTAACCCTAACCCTCAACCTAACCCTCACCCTAACCCTAACTCTAACCCTAAGCCAAACCCTAAACCTCAGCCTTACCCTAACCCTAACCCTCATCCTCACCCTCACCTTAACCGTAACACTAAACCTAACCCTAACAATAACCCTAACCCTATTCCTAACCCTCATCCTAACCATAACCCTCACCCTAACCCAAACCATCACCCTAACACTTACCGGCACCCTAACACTAACCCTAACCCTAACACTAAACCTCACACTATCCCATATCCTAACCTAAACCCTAAACCTCAACCTATACCTCACCCTCACCCTAACCCTAACCCTAACCTAACTCTCACCCTAAACCTCCCCCTAACCCTATATCTAACCCTCAACCTCACCCTAACACTCACCCTTACCCTAACCCTAAACCCCACACTAACCCTAACCCTAACCTTCACCTTCATGATCAGCATAAGACTAAGCCTAAGCCTAAGGTTAAACTTAACCCTGACCCTCACCATAAACCCAACACTAACACTAACCCTAACTCTAACCCCAAACCTCACCCTCACCTTAACCCTAACTCTAACCCTAACCCTAAACCTAAGCCTCATCCTAACAATAACCCTCACCCGCAACCTCACCCTCACCATAACCGTAACCCTAACTCTAACAATAACCCTAACCCTAACCCTAACCCTCATCCTAACCATAAACTTCACCATAACCCTAACCCTCACCCTAACACTAACCCTCACCCTAACACTAACCCTCACACTAACCCTAATCATCACCCTAAACCTAAACCTCAACCCTAACCCTAACCCTCAACATAGCCCTCAACCTAACCCTAACCTTCATCCTCACCCTAAACCTCACACTAACCCTAACACTAATCCTCAATCTAACCCTCACCCTCACCCTCACCCTAACCCTCAGGCTTACCCTAACCCTCAACCTCAGCCTAACCCTCACCTTTACCCTTACCATCACCCTCACCCTAACGCTCACCCTAACCCTAATCCTCATCCTAACCCTGACCCTAACGGTAACCCCAAACATCACCCTAACCCTAACCCTCACCGTCATCATCAGACTCAACCTAACCCTAAGCTTAAGCCTAACACTAACCCTAACCCTCACACTCACCCTAACCCTAACCTTCATCCTAAACCTTAACTTAACCATAACCCTAACCATCTTTCTAAACCTAATCTTCATCCCAACCCATACCCTCAGCCTAACCCTAAGCCTCAGCCGAACCCTAACCCTAAGCCTCACAATCACCCTCACTGTAAACCTATTCCTAAACCTAAACCTAATCCTAACATTATAGCTCACCCTAACCCTCACCCTCACCCTCACTGTAACTCTAACCCTATCTCTAATCCTAACCCTCACCTTCACCCTAACCCTAACCCTTACCCTAACTCTCACCCTCACCATAACCCTAACCCTAACCCTCACCCCAAACCTCACCCTCACTCTAACCCTCACCCAACCCCTAATGCTAATCCTAAACCTCATCCTAACCCTCACCCTAATCCTAAAACTCTAACCCTAACCCTCACCCTCACACTCGGCATAAGCCTAAGCCTAAGCCTAATACTAACCCTGACCCTCACACTCACCCTCACCCTAACCCTAACCTTAACACTAACCCTAACCCTAACCCTCACACTAACCCTCACCCTAACACTAACTCTAACCCTAAAACTCACCCTCAACCTAACCCTAACCCTCACCCTCACCTTCACCCTCTGCCTAATATTAAACTTAACCCTAAGCCCAACCCTAACACTAACACTAAGACTAACCCTCACCCTAACCCTCACCTTAACCCTAACCCTAACCCTCACACTAACCCTCAACCTAACACTAACTCTAACCCTAAAACTCACCCTCAACCTAACCCTAACCCTCACCCTCACCTTCACCCTCTGCCTAATATTAAACTTAACCCTAAGCCCAACCCTAACACTAACACTAAGACTAACCCTCACCCTCACCCTCACTTTAATTCTAACCCTAACCCTCAACCTCACCATAGCTCATAACCAAACCCTAAGCCTAAGCCTAAACCTCACCCTAACCCTCACTTTAACCCTAACCCCAACTCTCACATTAACCATAACCCTCACCCTAATTCTAATCCTAACCCTAACCCTAACCCTAACCCTCCCCTTAACTCTCACCCTAACCCTAACCTTAAAAAGAACACTAACCCTAACCCTCAACCTAACCCTCACCCTAACCCTAACTCTAACCTAAACCTCACCCTCACCCTAAACCTAACTCTAACACTAACCCAAACCTTAAACCTCACCGTAACCCTAACCCTAACCCTCATCCTCACCCTCACCGTAACCGTAACCCTAAACCTAACCCTAAGAATAACCTTAACCCCATTCCTGACCCTCAAGCTAACACTTACCCTCACCCTAACACTAACCCTAACCCTCACCCTAACCCTCCCCCTAACCCTATATCTAACCCTCAACCTCACACTCACCCAAACCCTAATCCTAAAGCCCACGCTAATCCTGACCCTAACCCACACCCTCATGCTCGGCCTAAGCCTAAGCCTAAGCCTAAGCCTAAAACTAAACCTAAACCTCACCCTAATCCCAACAATAACACTAAACCTAACTCCAACCCTAAACCTCACCCTCACCCTAACCCTAACCCTAAACCTAAACCTCATCCTAACCCTAACCCTCACCCTACCCATAACCCTAACACTACCCCTAACAATAACCTTAACCCTAACCCTTATCCTCATCGTAACCATAACCTTCACCCTAACCCTCATCCTAACACTTACCCTCACACTAACACTAACCCTCCCCCTAACACTAACCCTCACACTAACCCTAACCATCACCCTAACCCTAAACCTCACCCTAACCCTAACCCTCACCTTCAACCTAGCCCTCCACCTAACCTTAACACTCATCCTCAATCTAAACCTCACACTAACCCTAAAACTAATCCTCAATCTAACCCTCACCCTCACCCTAACCCTCACACTCACTCTCACCATAAACCTAATCCTAAACATAACCCTAACCCTAAATTTAAACCTCAATGTAACACTCACCCTAACCCTAACCCTCGCCCTAAAAGTTACCCTCACACTTATCTTAACCTTCAGCCTCAGACTAATGCTCAACTTTAAGCTTACCATCACACTCACCCTAACCCTCACCCTAACCCTAACCTTAACCCTACCCATAAACCCCAACCTAACCCTAACCCTAACCCTAAACCGCACCCTCACCCTCACCATAACTGTAACCATAAACCTATCAATAACTCTACCCCTAACCCAAACAATCACCCTTACCCTAACCTTAACCCTCCCCTAATGCTCGAACTAAGCCAAAGCCTAAGCCTAACCCTAACCCTAACCCTCACCCTAACCCTAACACTAACACAAACCCTAACTCTAACCCTAAAACTCACTCTCACCCTAAAACTAATTCTAACCCTAACCCGAAACCTAAATTCATCCTAACCCTAAATCTAACACTCATCCTCACCCTCAGCCTAAACCTAAGCCTAAGATTAACCCTAACCCTAACCCTCACACTCACCCTCACCCTAAACCTAACTCTACCCCTAAACCTCACCCTCAAACTAACTCTAAACCTAACACTAAGCCTCACCCTAACCTTCACCCTAAACCTAACCCTCACCCTCACCCTCACCCTCAGCCTAAACCTAAGGTTAACTCTAGCCCTAATCCTAACACTCACACTCACCCTAACCCTAACTCTAATCCTAATCCTAACCCTAGCCCTAACCCTCACCCTCATGCTAACCCTCACCCTAACCCTAACACTAACCCTAAAACTAACCCTCACACTCAGCCTCACCCTAACCCTAATTCTAAAACTAAACCTCACCCACACCCAAACCCTAATGCTAACCATAACGCTAACCGCCCCTAAATCTCACCCTTACCCTAACACTAATACTAACCCTAACCCTAAACCTCAACCTATTCCTCACACTATCCTTAACTCTATCCCTATACCTCACCCTCACCCTAACCCTCATTCTAACCCTAACCCAAACACTAAACCTCACTCTAACCCTAACCCTAACCCTCACACTCACCCTCACAGTAACCTTAATCCTAAACATAACCCTAACAATAACCCAAAGCTAATCCTAACCCTCACCCTAACCCTAACCCTCACCCTAAACCAAACCTTCACCCTAACACTTACCATCACCCTAACACTAACCCTAACTCTAACACTAACCTTCACACTAACCCTAACCCTAACCCTAGACCTAAACCTCAGCCTAACACTCACCCTCACCCTAAACCTAACACAAACCCTATTCCTAACCCTTACCCTAACCCTCCCCCTAACCCTATATCTAACCCTTAACCTAAAGCTAACCCTAACCTTAAGCCTAAGCCTAAGCCTAACCCTAACCCTAACCCCAAAGGTAACTCTAATTCTCAGCCTCACCCTCAGCCTAACCCTAACCCTAACCCTAACCATCACCTTAACCCTAACCCTAACCCTAACCCTCACCCTAACCCTCACCTTAACCCTAAGACTAACCCTAACCCTAACCCTCCAACTCACCCTCACCCTAACCATAATCCTAAATCTAAACCTATCCCTAAGCCTAAACTTCACATTAACCCTCAGCCTAACCGTCAACCTAACCCTAATCCTAACCCTAAACCTTATCCTAACCCTCACCCTAACCCTATCCCTAAACCTCACCGTCTCCCTCACCCTCACTTTAACTCTAACTCGAACCCTAACAATAACACTAATCCTAAACCTAAACCTAACCCTCACCCTAACCCTAACACTCACCCTTACCCTAACATTAACCCTAACCATAACCCTAACCCTAAACCTCACCCGCACCCTCAACCTCAACATAGCTCTAACCCTAACCCTAACAATAATACTAACCCTAAACCTAACCATCACTATAACACTAATCCCCACCCATACCCTCAGCCTAACCCTAAGCCTAAGCCGAACCCTAACCCTAACCCTCACACTCACACTCACCTTAAACCTAATCCTAAACCTAACCCTATTCCTAGCATTATACCTCAACTTAAACCTCACCCTAACCCTCACCCTAACACTAAGCCTAACCCTAACACTCACCCTAACCATAACCTAACCCTAAACCTCACCCTAACCCTGATCCTAACACTCACCCTCACCCTCAACCTCACTGTAACTCTAACCCTGTCCCTTATCCTAACCCTCACCCTCACCCTAACCCTAACCCTAATCCAAACTCTCAGCCTCACCATAACCCTAACCCTAACCCTAAAACTAAACCTTACCCTAAGGCTAACCCTAACCCTCACCCTCACTCTAACCCTCACCCTAACCCTAATGCTAACCCTAAACCTCACCCTCACCCTCACGCTTGGCCTAAGCTTAAGCCGAAGACTTACCCTGACCCTCACACTCAACCTCACCCTAACCCTAACTGTAACACTAACCCTAACCCTAAACCTCACACTAACCCTCAAGCTAACGCTAAATCTAACCCTAAACCTCTCCCTTAAACTAACCTTAACCCTCACCCTCACCCTCACCCTCACCCTCTGCTAATATTAAACCTAAAACTAACCCCATCCCTAACCGTAACACTAAGTCTAACCCTCACCCTCACCCTTACCCTTACCTTAACCCTCACCCTCACCATAGCCCATAACCAAACACTAAGCCTAAGCCTAACCCTCACCCTCACCCTCACTTTAACCCTAATCCCAACACTCACCTTAACCATAAACCTCACCCTCACCCTAACTCTAATCCTAACCCTAACCCTAACCCTAACCCTCCCCTTAAATCTCACCCTAACCCTAACCTTAAAAAGAACACTAACCCTAACCCTCAACCTAACACTCACCCTAACCCTAACTCTAACCTAAACCTCACCCTCACCCTAAACCTAACTCTAACACTAACCCCAACCCTTAACCTCACCCTAACCCTAACCCTAACCCTCATCCTCACCCTCACCGTAACCATAACCCTAAACCTAACAATAAGAATAAACTTAACCTTATTCCTAACCCTCACCCTATCACTTACCCTCACCCTAACACTAAACCTAACCCTCAACTTAAACCTCCCCCTAACCCTATATCTAACCCTCAACCTAACACTAACGCTAACCCTAACCCTAAACCCCACCCTAACCCTAACCCTTACCCTCACCCTCATGCTTGGCCTAAGCCTAAGCCGAAGCCTAAGCCTAACACTAACCCTAAACATCACCCTAAACCCCAAAATAACACTAAAACTAACTCGAACCCTAAACCTCATCCTAACCCTAACCCTCACCCTCAACTTCACCCTCACCATAACAGTAACACTAACACTAAACCTAACAATAACCCTAACACTAACCCTAAACCTCATCCTAACCATAACCTTCAACCTAACCCTAACTATCAGCCTAACACTTACCCTCACCCTAACACTAACACTCACCCTAACACTAACCCTCACACTAACCCTAACCTTCACCCTAACCTAAACCTCACCCTAACCCTAACCCTCACGCACACCCTAGCCCTCAACCTAACACTAACCCTCATCCTCACCCTAAACCTCACACTAACCCTAACACTAATCCTCAATCTAATCCTCACCCTCACCCTAACCCTAAACCTCACCCTTACCATAACCCTCAGCCTCAGCCTAACCCTCACCTTTACCCTTACCATCACCCTCAACCTAACCCTCACCTTAACCCTAATCCTCATCCTAAACCTCACCCTAAGGGTAACCCCAACCGTCACCCTAACCCTAACCCTCAGCCTCACCCTCAGCCTCAGCCTAAACTTAAGCCTAAGCCTAAACCTAACCCTAACCCTAACTCTCACCATAGCCCTCACCCTAACCCTAATTAACACTAACCCTCATCCTAACCCTTAACCTAACCATAAAGCTAAACATCTGTCTAAACCTAATCCTCATCCCCCCCATACCCTCAGCCTAACCCTAAGCATACGCCGAACCCTAACCATAACCCTCACACTCAACCTCACTGTAAACCTAATCATAAACGTAACCCTAACCCTAACATTAAACCTCAATCTAACACTCACCCAAACCCTAACGCTAACATTAATCCTAACCCTAACGGTCACCCTAACCCTTCCCCTAACCATAATCCTAAACTTAAACCTCACCCTAAACCTGATCCTTACCCTCACCCTCACCTTCACCGTAAATCTAACCCTAACCCTAAACCTAACCCTCACTATCACCATAAACCTAACCCTAACCCTCACCCTTACCCTAACCCTCTCCCTCACCCTTACCCTTACCCTAACCCTAACACTAAACCTCACACTAACCTTAACAATAAATCTCACCCTCACCATAGCACTCACCCTAAACCTAATTGTAACCTTAAACCTCATCCAAATCCTCACCCTAACCCAAAACCTAACCTTCAACCTAACCCTAAACCTAATTCTAAACCTCAACCTAACCCTAAACCTGACCCCACCATAACCCTAACCCTAACCCTCACTCTAAACCTAATCCTCATCCTAACCCTAACCCTCACCCTCACCCTAACCCTAAAACTAAACCTCAGCCTAGCCTTCACCCTAACCCTAATCCTAACTCTAACCCTTATCCTAACCCTCACCCTAAGCCTCAACCTAACCCTAACCGTCAACATCACCAAAACCCTTACCCTAACCATCACTATAACACAAAATTTAACCCAAACTCTAACTCTCACCCTAACCCTAACCCTAACCCTCACCTGAACCCTCACCCTCACCCTCACCCTCAGCCTAACCCTAAGCCTAAGCCTAAACCTAACCCTAAACATTACCCTCACCCTAACCATCACCATAACCCTAAGCCTAATCCTAACACTAAACCTCAGCCTAACCCTAACCTTAATCCTAATCCTAACCCTAACCTTAACCCACACCCTCACCCTAACCCTCACCTTAACCCTAACCCTAACACTAACCCTAACCATATCCCTAACCTCAGTCTCATCCTAACTCTAACTGTAACCCTAAACTTCACCCTCATCCTAACCCTCAACCTAAACCTAAACCTCATCCTAACCCTAAACCTCACCCTCACCCTAGCCCTCACCCTAACTCTAATCCTAACCCTCACCCTAACACTAATCCTCATCCTAATCCTCACACTAAGGGTAACCCCGAACATCACCCTAACCTTAACCCTCACCCTCATCCTCAGCCTCAGCCTAACCCTAACCCTAAGCCTAACCCTAACCCTAACATTCACCCTCACCCTCACCCTAGCCCTCAACCTAATCCTAATCCTAAACCTAACCCTCATCGTAACCCTTAACCTAACCATAAACCTAACCCTCATTCTAAACCTAATCCTCATCACCACCCATACCCTCAGCCTAACCCTTAGCCTAAGCCGAACCCTAACCTAACCCTCATACTCACCCTTACAGTAAACGTAATCTTAAACCTAACTCTAACCCTAACATTAATCCTCAACCTAACCCTCACCCTACCCTAACTCTTACACTAACCCTAATCCTAACCCTCCCCCTAACCCTAACTCTAACCCTAAACCTCACCTCATCCTCACCCTAACCGTAACTCTAACCCTAACACTAAAACTCACCCTAACCCTAACCCTAACACTCACACTATACCGAAACCTCAATTAACCCTCCCCCTAACCCTAACTCTAAGCCTAAACCTCCCACTCACCCTAACCCTCCCCTTAACCCTAACTCTAACCCTAAACCTCCCACTCACCCTAAACCTAATACTAACCCTAACCCTAAACCTCACCTTGACCCTAACACTAACCCTCACCCTTACCCTCACCCTCACCCTCACTGTAACTCTAACCCTAACCCTAACAATAACACTAATCCTAACCTTAAACCTAACCCTAACCCTAATCCTATATCTAACCCCCACCCTCAGCCTCACCCTCACTGCAAATGTAACCATAACGATAACACTAACAATAATCCTAACCCTAAAGCTAATCCTAACCCTCATCCTCACCCTAACCCTCATCCAAACACTCACCCTAACCCTAAAACTCACCCTAACACTAACCTTAACCCTCAAGCTCACCCTAGCCCTCACCTTGACCCTAATGCTCACCCTCACCCTCACCCTCACCATAACTCTAATCCTAACCCTAACAATAGCACTAACCCTAACCATAACCCTAACCCTAACATTCACCCTCAAAATAAACCTAACCCTAAAACAAACCCTCACCCTAACCCTAACCCTAAACCTCACCCTAACCCTAACCCTAACCCTCAGCCTCACCCTCACCGTCACCGTAAACTTAACCCTAACCATAACACTAAAAATAACCCTAACCCTAACCCTAATCTAAACCTCACCCTCACCCTCACCCTAACCCTAACACTCACCCTAACACTAACCCTCACCCTCACTGTAACCCTAACCCTAACCCTAACCCTAACCCTCACCCTATCCTTAAACCTGACCCTAAAGCTAACCCCAAACCTCAACTTCACCCTAGCCCTCACCCTAACCCTAATCCTCATCCTCACACTAAACCTCACACCAACCCTAACACTAAACCTCAATCTAACCCTCACCCTCACCCTAACAATAACCCGAACCCTCACCCTTACCATAACCCTCACCCTCAGCCTATCCCTCACCTTTACTCTTACTGTCACCCTCATCCTAACATTCACCCTAAACCTAAGCCTCATCCTAACCCTCACCCTAACTGTAACCCTAAACATCACCCTAACCCTAACACTCACCCTCACCTTCAGGCTCAGCCTAACCCTAAGCCTAAGCCTAAACCTAACCCTAAACCTCACACTCAGCCTTGCCCTCACCCTAAACCTAATCCTAACCCTAACCCTCATCCTAACCTGCAACCTAACCATAACCAGAACCATCACTTTAAACCTAATTCTCATCCCCATACTCACCCTCAGTCTAACACTAAGCCTAAGCCTAACCTAACCCTAAGCCTGACACTCACCCTCATGGTAAACCTAATTCTAACCCTAAGCCTAACCCCTAAACCTAAACCTCAACCTAACCCTCACCCTAACCCTAACCCTAACCCTAACCCTAATCCTCACCCTCACCTTCCTCCTCACCCTCACCCTCACCCCAAACCTAACCCTCACCCTCACCGTAACCCTAAACCTAACCCTGACCCTAACCCTACCCCTAATCCTAATCCTAAACCTCACCCTAACACTAACACTAAACCTCACCCTCACACTAGCCCTCACCCTAACCCTAATTGTAACCCTAACCCTCATCCTAACCCTCACCCTAACCCAAACCCTAACCCAAACCCTAACCATAAACCTAATTTTACCCCTCAACCTAAACATAACCCTGACCTTCACCGTAATCCTAACCTTAACCCTCACCCTAACCCTAAACCTAACCCGAACCCTAAACCTCACCCTAAACCTAACCGTAACCCTATCCCTCACCCTAGACCTCATCCTAACCCTAATCCTAACCATAAACCTCATGCTTACCCTCACCGTAACCCTAACCCTCACCCTCACACTAACCCTAGCCCTAATCCAAACCCTCAACCTAACCCTAAACCTCACCCTCACCATAACCCTTACCCTAACCCTAACACTAAAGCTAACCCTAAACCTCAACCCAAACCTCACCCTAACCCTGACTCTAACCCTAAACCTCACCCTCAGCCTACCCCTAACTCTAAACCTAACTCAAACCCTAAACCTCACCCTAATCCTAAACCTAAACCTAACCCTATCCCTAACCCTAACCCTCACCCCAACCCTCACCCTAGCCCTAAAACAAACCCTAATCCTAACCCTAAACCTCATCTTAAATCTCAGCCTAACCCTAACCTTAACCCTCACACTAATTCTAACCCTAAACCTAAACCTCACCCTAACCCTCAACCTAATCGTCACCCTCACCCTTACCCTCAACTGAACTCTAACCCTAAACCTAACAATAACAATAACCCTCACACTCACAGTAGCTCTAACCCTAACCCTAACAATAAACCTCACCCTAAGGCTAAACATAAGCCTCACCCTCACCCTAACCCTAATTCTAATACTAAACGTCATCCTAAATCTCACCCTAACCCTAAAACACTAACCCTCACACTAGCCCTCCACCTGATGCTAAATCTAACACTAAACCTCCCCCTCACCTAACCCTAATCCTCACCCTCACCCTCAACCTCTGCCTAAAACTAAGCCTAAACTTAACTCCAACCCTAACCCTAACACTAATCCTAACCCTAACCCTAACCCTAACCCTCACCCTAACCATCAACCTCACCCGAGCACACACCCTAAACCTATCCCTAAGCCTAACCCTTACCCTAACTCTCACTCTAACCCTAACCACAACACTCAACCTAATCCTAACCCTAACCCTCAACCTAACCCTAATTCTAACACGAACCCTAACCGTAACCCTCAAAATCAGCCTCAACCTAACACTAATTCAAACCCTAAAGCTCACGCTGACCCTAAACCTAACCATAACGCTAACCCTAAACTTCACCACAACCCTAACCCGAAAACTCACCCTCACCCTAGCCCTCACCCTAACCCTAATCCTAACCCTAACCCTCATCCTAACCCTCACCCTAACACTAACCCTAACCCTCACACTCACCATCACCCTAACCCTAAACCTAACCCTAACGCTCAACCTAAACCTAACCCTCACCCTCACCTTAACCCTTACCCTAACCCTCACCTTAATCCTAAATTTAACCCGAACCCTAACTCTCACCCTAACACTAACGTTAACCCTCACCCTAACCCTAACCCTGAAACTCACCCTCACCCTAAGCCTAAGCCTAAGCCTAATCCTAACCCTAACCCTAACCCTCACACTCACCCTAAGCCATTTCCTAATCCTAATCCTAACCCTAAGCCAAACCCTCACACTCACACTAACCCTCACCTTAACTCTAATCCTAATCTTAACCCTAAGCCTAACCCTCACCCTCAACCTCAACCTCAGCCTAACCCTAAACCTAACCCTAAACCTAAACTGTAACACACACACTCACCCTCACACTAACCCTAAACCTAACCCTATCACTAACCCTAACCCTCCACCAAACTCTCTCCATAACCCTACCCCTAACACTCTTCCTAACCTAACCCTCAAACAAACCCTCACCCTCACACTAACTAAAACCCTAAACCTCACCCTCCCCCTAAACCTAAATCTAACCCTAACCCAAACCCTAAACCTCACCCTAACCCTAACCCTAACCATCATCCTAACCCTATTCCTCACTCCCATTCTCACCCTGAGCCTAAACCTAAGCCTAAGCCTAAAGATAGCCCTAACCCGCACACTCACCCTCACCCTAACAATAATCCTAACCCTACCCCTAAACCTTAACCTCAACCTAACCCACACCCTAACCTTAACCCTAACACTAACCCTAACCCTAACCCACGAACTAACCCTCCACCTAACTCTAAATCTAAACATAAACCTAACCTCACCCTAACCCTAATCCTACCCCATCCCTAAACCTCACACTAACCCTAACCCTAACCCTCACCCTCACTCTCACTTTAATTCTAACTCTAACCCTAACAATAACACTAATCCTAACCCTAAACTTAACCCTAACACTAACCATAACCCTAATCCTAACACACACCCTCACCCTAACTCTAATCCTAAATATAACCCTAACCCTCAACCTGACCATAACCTTAACCCTCATCCAAACCCTCACACTAACTCTCACCCTAACCCCAACTCTCACCCTCACCCTCAAGCTAGCCTTCACGCTAACCCTAAACCAAAACCTAACCCTCATCCTAACCCTCACCCTCAACCTCACCCTAACCCTAGACCTAATCCAAACCCTCAACCTAACCCTAAACCTCACCCTCACCATAACCCTAACTCTAAAACTCACCCTTTCCCTAAACCTAACCTTAACCCTAAACCTCACCCTAACCCTAACCCTCACTCTCCCCCTCAAGCTATCCCTCACCCTAACCCTAACCCTAACCCTCACACTCACCCTCACCCTAACCCTAATCCTAAACCTAACCCTATCCCTAAACCTAACCCTCACCCTTACACTCACCCTAACCCTAACCCTAACAATAACCCTAACACTAACCCTTACACAAACCCTCACCTTAACACTATAATTCTAAACCTTACCCTCACCCTAACCCTAACCCTCAACTTCACCCTCACACTCAGCCTATCCCTAAGTCTAACCCTAACCTAACCCTCACATTCACCCTCACCATAACCATAACCCTAACCCTAACCCTAACAATAACCCTAACCCTAACCCTAAACCTCATCCTAAACATAACCCTCACCCTAAACCCAACACTCACCCTAATATTTACCCTCACCCTAACACTAACCCTAACACTAACACTAAACATCACACTAACCCTAATCATCACCCTAACCCTAAACCTCACCCTAACCCTAAACCTCAACCTCACCCTAGCCCTCACCCAAACCCTAATCCTCATCCTCACCCAAACTTCACCCTAAGTGAACACTAATCCTCAATCTAACCCTCACCCTCACCCTACCCCTAAACTTAACCCTCGCTCTTACCTTAACTCTCACCCTCTGTCTAACCCTCAGGTTTACCCTTACCGTCACCCCCACCCTAACCTTCATCCTAATCCTAACCCTAACCCTAACCCTCACCTTGACCCTAACTGTACCCCTAATCCTCACCCTCACCCTAACCCTTACTCTAACCCTAACACTAAACCTCACCCTAACCCTAACAATAACCCTCACCCTTTCACTAACCCTCACACTCACCCTCACCCTCAGCCTAAAGCTAAGGCTAACCTAACCCTACCCCTAACCCTCACACTCACCCTAACCGTAACCCTAATCCTAATTCTAACCCTAAAACTAACCCTCACCCTCAACCCAACCCTCAGCGTAACTCTAACCCTACACTAACACTAACCTTAACCCTCACCCTCAGCCTCACACTAACCCTAATTCTATCCCTAAACCTCACCCTCACCCTACCCCTAATGCTATACCTTAACCCTAACCCTAACCCTAAATCTAACCCTCCACCTAACTCTCACCCTAACCCTAACACTAACACTAACGTTAACTCTAACTCTAACCCTAACACTAAAAATCACCCTAAACCTAACCCTAAACCTAACCCTCACCCTAATCCTCACCCTCACCCTCAGCCTAACCCTAAGCCTAACCCTAAACCTAACCCTAACCCTCACACTCACCCTATCCCTAACCCTAATCCTAATCCTAACCCTAACCCTATCCCTCACGCTCACCCTAACCCTCACCCGAACAGTAACCCTAACACTAACCCTAACACTAACCCTCAACATCAACCTCACCCTCAGCCTAACCCTAAGCCTAACCCTAAACCTAACACTTACACACACACTCACCCTCACGCTAACCCTAATCCTAAATCTAAACCTAACCCTAACCCTCCCCCTAACTCTCACCCTAATGCTAACGCTAACCCTAACCCTAACCCTTAACCTAACACTCACCCTAACACTAACACTAACCCTAATCCTCACCCTCACCCTAACCCTCATCCTCACCCTCACAGTAACTGTAACCATAAACCGAACCCTAACAATAACCCTAACCCTATTCCTAAACCTCACCCTAAGCATAATCCTCACCCTAACCCAAACCCTACCCTAACACTTACCCTCACCCTAACACTAACACTAACCGTAACACTAAACATCACACTAACCCAAACTCTAACCCTAAATTTAAACCTCAACCTAACCCTCACCTTCACCCTAACCATAACACTAATCCTAACCCTCACCCTAACCCTCCCCCTAACCCTATATCTAACCCTCAACCTCACCCTCACCTTCACCTTAATCCCTAACCCTAAACCCCACAGTAACCCTAACTCTTACCCTCACACTCATGCTTGGCCTAAGCCTAAGCTTCAGCCTAACCCTAACCCTAACCCTAACACAAACGCTAACCCTAACTCTAATCCTAAACTTCACCCTCACCCTAACCCTAACTCTAACCCTTACACTAAACCTAAACCTCATGCTAACCCTAACCCTCATCCTCACCCTCAACCTCACTGTAAATGTAACCCTAACCCTAACACTAACAATAACCCTAACCATAACACTAACCCTCACACTAACCCTAACCATCACAGTAACACTAAATCTCACCATAACCCTAACCCTAACCCTCACCCTTACCGTAACCCTCACCCTCAGCCTAAAACTCACCTTTACCCTTACCGTCACCCACACCCTAACCCTCACCATAACCCTAATCCTCATCCTAACACTCACCCTAACGGTAACCCCAACAATTACCCTTACCATAACCCTAACCCTCACCCTCACACTCAGGCTCAGCCTATCCCTAACCCTAAGCCTAAGCCGAAGCGTAACCCTCACCCTCACCCTAGACCTCACCCTAACCCTAATCCTAACCAGAGCCCTCATCCTAACCCTCACCCTAACAATAATCCTCACCCTCACACTAACCATCACCCTAACACTTACCCTCACCCTAACACTAACCCTAACCCTAACACTAACCCTCACCCTTACCCTAACCCTAATCCTAACCCTAAGCCTATCCCTAAACCTCAACCTAACCCTAACCCTCACCCTAACCCTCCCCCTAAAACTAACTCTAAACATAAACCTCATCCTCAACCTCACCCTAATCCTAAACCTCACCCTAACCCTAACCCTCACCCTCACCCTCAACTTAACTCTAACCCTAACCCTAACAATAACACTAACCCTAACCCGAACCCTAACCATAAACCTCACCCTCACCGAAAACTTAACCCTACCCTTAACACTAACAATAACACTAACTGTAACCCTAACCCTAAGTTTAACCCTAACCCTAACCCTAAAACTAACACTAAGTCTAACCCTAAACCTAACCCTCAACCTAAGCCTATCTCTAACCCTAACCCTAAACCTTTACCTCACCCTAACCCTAACACTAACCCTCACACTCACCGTAACCTTAACCCTAACCCTAACCCTAACAATAACCCTAACCCTAAACTTAAGCCTCACCCTAACCATAACCCTCAACATAACCCTAACCCTTAATCTAAGCCTCAGCCTCTCCCTATCCTAAACCTCACCCTCATCCTTACCCTAACCCTCACCCTTAACGTAACCCTCACACTTACCCTAACCCTCACCTTTACCCTTACCGTCACCCTCAACCTAACCCTTACCCTAACCCTAACCCTCATCCTAACCCTCACCCTAACCGTAACCCTAAACATCACCCTAACCCTAACCCTCAACCTCACCCTCCGCCTCAGCCTAAACCTACTCCTAATCCTAACCCAAACCCTAACCATCACCCTCACCTTAGCCGTCACCATAACTCTAATCCTAACCCTAACTCTCATCCTAAACCTGATCGAAAACATAACCCTAACCATCACTCTAAACCTAATCCTAATCCTCACTGTAACCCTAACCCTAAATCTAACCCTAACACTAACCCTAATCCTCACCCTCACTCTCACCCTAAACCAAACTCTAACCCTAACCCTAAGCCTAACCCTCATCCTCAACCTAAACTTCACACTAACCCTAACCCTAATCCTCAATCTAACCCTCACCCTCACCCTAAACCTTACCCTAAACCTAACCCTACCCCTCTCCCTACCCCTCACCCTAATCCTAATCCTAACCCTAACCCTCAACCTAACCCTAAACCTACCCCTAACGCTAACACTCACCCTAACACTAATCCTCACCCACACACTCACACTCACCCTCAACCGAACCCTCACCCTCACCCGAACTTTCATCCTCACCCTAAACCTCACCCTCACTCTAAACATCACCCAAACCCTAACCCTCACCCTAACCCTAACACAAACCCTAATCCAAACCCTCACACTCACCCTAACCCTCACCCTAACCCTTACCCTTACCCTAACCCTAACCATAACCCTCACACTAACCATAACCCTCACTCTAACCCTAACCCTGAGCCTAAACTTCACTCTCACCCTGACCCTCACCTTCAGCTTAAACCTAACCCTAGTCCTATTCTTAATCCTAACACTCACCCAAACCCTAAACCTAACCCTAACCCTAACCATCACCCTCACCTTCTCCCTCACCCTAACCCTCACCCTCACCGAATACATTACCCTAACCCTAACCCTCACCCTCACCCTGAACCTAAACTCAGCTTAATCCTCACCCTAACCCTAATCCTCACCCTAACATTAACCTTTACCTAACAGAAAATCTCATCCTTATCTTAACCCTCACCCTCAGCCTAAACCTCACTTTTACCCTTACCATCATTCTCCCCCTAACCCTCCCCCTAACCCTAAACCTCATCCTATCCCTCACCCTAATCGTAAACCTAAACATCACCCTAACCCTAACCCTCACCCTCAACCTAAAACTCAGCCTCAACCTAAGCCTAAACCTTGCCCTAAACCTCACCCTCTCTCTAGCCCTATCCCTAACCCTAACTCTAACCCTAAACCTCACTCTCACCCTACCACTAATCCTAACACTAACCCTAAACCTAAACCTCATCCTAAACCTAACCCTAACACTCACCCTCACCCTCAGCCTAAACCTAAGCTTAACATTAACCCTAACACTCAGCCTAAACCTAAACCTAAATCTACCCCTAAACTTCACCATCACCCTAACCTTAAACCTAACACTAAACCTCACCCTAACCCTAACCCTAACCCTCACCCTAAATCTAACCCTCATCCTCTCGCTCAGCCTAAACCTAAGGTTAACCCTAACCCTAACCCTAACCCTCACACTCACACTAACCCTAACCCTAATCCTAATCCTAACCCTAGCCCTAAAACTCACCCCCACCCTAACCCTCACCCTATCCCTAACACTAACCCTGAAATTAACCCTCACATTCAGCTTCACCCTAACCTTAATTCTAACACTAAAATTCACCCACACCATAACCCTAACGCTAACCCTAACCCTAAGACCCCAACTCTCATCCTAACCCTAACCCTAACATTAACCCTAACCACAAACCTCACCCTAAACCTCACTCTAACCCTAACTCTATCCCTAAACCTCACCCTCACCCTAACTCTCACTCTAACCCTAACCCAAACACTACCCTCACACTAACCCTAAACCTAACCCTCACACTCACCTTCACCGTAACCGTAACCCTAAACCTAACCCTCACACTCACCCTCACCGTAACCGTAACCCTAAACCTAACCCTAAATAAATAACCCTAAAGCTAATCCTAACCCTCAACTTAACCATAACCCTCACCCTAACCCAAACCCTCTCCCTAACACTTACCCTCACGCTAACACTAACCCTAACCTTAACACTAACTCTCACACTAACCATAACCCTAACCCTTAGCCTAAACCTCAATCTAAACCTCACCCTCACCCTAACCCTAACACTAAACGTATACCTAAAATTTGTCCTAACCCTCCCCCTATCCCTATATCTAACCCTAAACCTCACGCTAACCCTAACCCTAAGCCTAAGCCTAACCCTAAACCTAACCCTTACCCTAAACGTAACCCTAATCCACAGTCTGACACTCACCATAACATAAACACTAACACTAACACACACCCTCATCCTCAGCCTAACCCTAAGCCTAACCCTAACCCTAACCCTAACCATCACCTAAAACCTAACCCTAAACCTAACCCTAAACCTGAACCAAACCCTAATCCTCAGCCTCACCCTCACCCTAACCCAAAGCCTAACCCTAACCCTCACCATAAACCTAAGCCTGACCCTAAACCTAACCCTCACACTCACCCTCACACTAACCCTAATCCTAAACCTAACCCTATCCCTAAACCTTACCCTCACATTAACCCTCATCCTAGCCCACACCCTAACCCTATTCCTAATCCTTAAACTTATCCTAACCCTCACCCTAACCCTAACACTAACCCTCACCCTAACCCTAACCCTAACCCTCACCCTCACCCTCGGGCTCAGACTAAGGCTAAGCCTAAGCCTAAGCCTAAGCCTAAGCCGAACCCTACCCTTAACCCTCTTCCTAACCCTAACCCTAACATTAACCCAAACCCTAACCCTCACCCTCAGCCTCACCCTAACCCTAACTCTAACCCTAAATCAACCCCTCCCCCTAAACCTAAACTTCACGCTCACCGAAAAAGTAACCCTAACCCTAACCCTAACAATAACCCTAACACTAACCCACAACCTAAGAATAATCCTAACCCTAACCCTAACCCTCACCCTAACACTTACCCTCACCCTCACCCTAACCCTAACCCTAACATAAACCCTCACACTAACCCTAACACTCACCCCAATCTTAAACCTTACCCTAACCCTAAACCTCACCCTCACCCTAGCCCTCACCCTAACCCTAATTCTAACTCTCACCCTCACCCTAACCCTAACCCTCATCGTCACACTAAACCTCACCCTAACCCTAACCCTAATCCTCAATCTAACCCTCACCCTAACCCTAAACCTAAACCTTACCATAACCCTAAACTTAACCCTAACCCACACACTTATCTTAACCCTCACCCTCAGCCTAAACCTCACTTTTACCCTTACCATCATCCTCACCCTTACCCTCCTCCTAACCCTAAACCTAATGCTAACACAAACACTCACCCTCACACTAACACTAATCCTAAACCTATCCCTAACCCTAACCCTCCCCCAAATTCTCACCCTAACCCTAACCCTAACACTAATCCTAACACTAACCCTCAACCTAACCCACTCCCTAAACCTAACTCTAAACCTTAACCTCACCCTCACCCTAAACCTAACTCTAACCCAAACACAAACCCTAAACCTCACCCTAACCCTAACCCTAACCATCACCCTAACCCTAATCCTCACCCCCATCCTCACCCTCTGCCTAAACCTAAGCCTAAGCCTAAGCCTATCTCTAACCCACGAACTAACCCTCCCCCTAACCCTAAATCTAACCATAAACCTCACCCTCACCCTAACACTTATACTACCCCTATTTCTTAACCTCACCCTAACCCTAACCCTAAACCTTACCCTCACTCTAACTCAAACGCTAACAATAACACTAATCCTAACCCTAAATCTAACCCTAACCCTAACCATAACCCGAATCCTAACACACACCCTCACTCTAACCCTAATCCTAACCATAACCCTAACCCTCACACTCACCATAATCTTAACTCTCACCCAAAACCTCACCGTAACCCTAACCCTAACCCTAAACCTCACCCTCACCCTAGCCCTCACCCTATCCCTAATCCTAACCTTAATTCTCCTCCTAACCCTCACCGTCAAACTAACACTAACCCACTCCCTAACCCTAAACCTAACCCTAAAACTCAACCTAACCCTAACCCGCACGCTCACCATAAACCTAACCCTAACACTAACCCAAACACTAAACTTAACCGGAACCCTAACTCTCACCTTAACCCTAATCCAAACCTTCACTGTAACCCTCACCCTCACCCTCAGCCTAACCCTAAGTCTAACCCTAACCCGAACAATAAACCTCACATTCACCCTAACCCTTATCCTAATCCTAATCTTAACCATAAGCCTAACACACACTCACCCTAACCCTCATCCTAAACCTAACTCTAACAAGAACCCTAACCCTAACCCTCAGAATCAGCCTTAACCTAACCCTAACTCTAACCCTAAAGCTCACCCTTACCCTAAACCTAACCATAAGGCTAACCATAAACCTCATCACAACCCTAACCCTAAACCTCAACCTCACCCTTGCCCTCACACTAACCGTAATCCTAACCCTAACCCTCATCCTAACACTCACCCTAACACTAACTCTAAACCCTCAATCTCACCATCACACTAACACTAAACTTAACCCTAACACTCAACCTAACCCTAACACTCACCCTCACAGTAACCCTTAGCCTAACCCTCACCCTAACCCTAAATTTAACCCGAACCCTAACTCTCACCCAAACCCTAAACTTAACCCTCACCCTAACCCTAACCTTCAAACTCACCCTCACTCTCAGCCTAAGCCTAATCCTAATCCTAACCCTAAGCCTAACCCTCACCCTTACACTAACCCTCACCTTAACCCTAACCCTAACACTAATCCTAACCCTAAACCTCATCCTCAGCCTCACCCTCACCCTAACTCTAACCCTAAACCTCCCCCTCCCCCTAACCCTAACCCTTACCTTCACCCTAACCCTAAACCTCACCCTCAACCTCAAACTCAGCCTGACTCTAAACCTAACCCTAAACCTAACCCTGACACATACACTCTCCCTCACACTAACTCTAATCCTCAACCCCAGCCTCACCCTCAGTCTAAACCTAAGCCTAAGCTTAACACTAGCCCTAACCTTCACACTCACCCTCAGCCTAACCCTAACCCTAACCCTACCCCTAACCCTTAACCTCAACCTAACCCTCACCCTAACCTTAAACCCTAACACTAACCCTAACCCTAACCCACGAACTAACCCTCCCCAACCCAAATTTAACCATTACCCTCACCCTCACCCTAACACTAACCCTAACCCTATCCTTAAACCTCACCCTAACCCTAACCCCCACCCTCACCCTCACTTTAACTCTAACTCTAACCCTAACATTAACACTAATCATAACCCTAAACCTTACCCTAACCCTAAACATAACCCTAATCCTAACATACACCCTTACCCTAACTCTAATCCTAACCAAAACCCTAACCCTCACCCTCACCATAATTTTAACCCTCATCCAAACCCTCACTCTAACCCTAAACCTAACCCTAAACCTCACCCTAACACTAACCCTAACCCTCACCCTCACACTAGCCCTCACCCTAACCCTAATCCTAACCCTAATTCTCCTCCTAACCCTCACCCTAAACCTAACACTAACCCACACCCTAACCCTAAACCTATCCCTAACCCTCAACCTAAACCTAAACCTCACACTCACAGTAACCCTAACCCTAACCCTCACCCAAACCCCAAACATAACCCGAACAATAACTCTCACCATAACCCTAACCCTAATCCTCACTCCATTCCTCACCCTCAGCGTAACCCAAAGCCTAAACCTAACCCTATCCCTAACCCTCACAATTACCCTAACCCTTATCCTAATCCTAATCCTAATCCTAACCATCACACTCAGCCTAACCCTCATCCTAACCCTAATTATAACATGAACCCTAACCCAAACCCTCATAGTCAGCCTCAACCTAACCCTAACTCTAACCCTCACACTCACCCTCACCCTTACCCTCATCCTAATCCTAACCCTCCCCCTAACCCTAACCTTAACCCTCACCCTCACGCTAACCCTCACCCTCAAACTCACCCTCAGCCTAACCCTAAGCCTAACCCTAAACCTAACCCTAACACACACACTCACCCTCACCCTAACCCTAAACCTAAACCTATCCCTAATCCTAATGCTCCACCTAAATCTCACCCTAACCCTTAACCCTAACACTAACCCTAACCCTAACCCTCAACCTAACCCTCACTCTAACCCTAACTCTAACCCTAAACCTCACCCTCAGCCTAAACCTAACACTAACCCTAACCCAAACACTAAACCTCACCCTAACCCTAACCCTAAACCTCACCCTAACCCTCAGCATAACCGAAACTGTAAACCTAACAATAATTCTACACCTAATCCTAACCCTCACCCTATCCATAAACCTTACCCTAAACCAAACCCTCACCCTAACACTTACCCTCACCCTAACACTAACCCTAACACTAACACTAACACTAAACCTCACCGTAACCCTCCCCCTTACCCTAAATTTAACCCTAAACCTCACCCTCACCCTCACCCTAACCCTAACCCTAAGCCTCACCATAACCATAACCCTCACCCTAACCCTAACCCTCACCATAACACTTCCACACACCCTAACACTAACCCTAAACCAAACAATCACCCTCACACTAATCCTAACCCTCACCCTCATCCTAACCATCACCCTCACCCTAACACTAACCCTAACCCTCACCCTCACCCTAACCCTCACCCTAACCCTAATTCTAACCCTCATGCTCACCCTAACCCTAACCCTCATACTCACCCTAAACCTCACAATAAGCCTGATCCTAATCCTCAATCTAACCCTCACCCTAAACCTAACCCTAACCCTTACCCTAACCCTAAGCATAACCCTAACAATCACCCTTATTTTAACCTTCACCCTCAGCCTAAACCTCACCATTACCCTTACCATCATCCTCCCCCTAACCCTCCCCCTAACCATAAACCTCGTTCTAACCCTCATCCTAACTGTAAACAAAACATCACCCTAACCCTAAACCTCACCCTCTACCTTATGCTCAGCCTAACCCTAAGCCTAATCCTAACTCTTACCCTAACCCTCACCCTCACCCTAGCCCTCACCCTAACACTAATCCTAACCCTAACCCTCATCCTAACCCTTACCCTAATCCTAACCCTACCATCATCCTAATCCCAATCCTCAACCCCACCCTCACCCTCAACCTACCCCTAAGCCTAAGTCTAAGCCTACCCTAAACCTCACACTCACCCTCACCCTAACCCTAATCCTAACCCTAAACCTAACCCTACACCTTAACCTCAACATAACACTCACCCTAACTTTAACCCTAACACTAACCATAACCCATGAATTAACCCTCCCCCTAACCCTAAACCTAATCCTAACCCTCACCCTCAAACGCACCCTCACTGAAACTCTAACCCTAACACTAACAATAACACTAACCCTAACCCTAACGCTCACCTTAACCCGAACCCTAACACTAACACTCAACCTAACCCTAACACTCATCTTAACCCTAAACTTAACCCGAACCCTAACTCTCACCCTAACCCTAACCCTAACCTTCACCCTAACACTAACCCTAACCCTCACCCTCACTCTCAGCCTAACCCTAAGCCTAACCCGAACTCTAACCCTCACACTCACCTTAACCCTTATCCTAATCCTAACCCTAAGCCTAACCCTCACCCTAACCCTAACCCTCCCCCTAAACCTATATCTAATCCTAACCCTCACCCTCACCCTCACCATAACCCTAACCCTAAACCTCACCCTAACCCTCACCATAAAGCTTACCCTCACCCTAACACAAACCCTAACCCTAACACTCACCATCACACTAACCCTAACTCCCACCCTAATCCTAAACCTCACCCTAACCCTAACCCTAACCCTAACTCTAACCCTAAACCTCACCCTCATCCTAAAACTAACTCTAACCCTAACCCAAACCGTAAACCTCAGCCTAACCCTAAGCATATCCCTCACCCTCACCCTCACCTTAGCCCTCAACCTAAACCTAATTCTAACCCTCACCCTCACCCTAACCCTAACCCTCATCCTCACCCTAAACCTCACACTAACCCTAAACCTAATCCTCAATCTAACCCTTATCCTAACCCTAACCCTAACCCTTATCCTAACCTTAAACCTAACACTAACCCTCACCCTTAACGAAACCCTCACCCTCAGCCTAAACCTCACCTTTGCCTTTACCATCATCCTCACCCTAACCCTCAACCTAACACTAAACCTCATCCTAGCACTCACCCCAACAGTAAACCTAACCATCACCCTAACCCTAAGCCTCACTCTCAACCTCACAGTCAGCCTAACCCTAAGCCTAAGCCTAAGCCTTACCCTAACCCTCACCCTCAACCTAGCGGTCACCTTAACCCTAATCCTAACCCTAACCCTCATCCTAACCCTCAACCTAAACCTAAACCTAACCATCACCCTAACCCTAATCCTAACCCTCACCCTCAACCTAAACCTCACCATAACTCTAACCCGTACCCTAACAATACCACTAAACCTAAAATTAACCCTAACCCTCACCATAACCCTCACCCTCAGCCTCACCCTCACTGCAAACTTAACCCTAACCACAACACTAAAAATAACCCTAACCCTAACTCTAATCCTCAACCCCACCATCACCCTCAGCCTAATCCTAAACCTAACCCTAATCCTAACCCTAACCTTATCCCTAACCATAACCCTCACCCTCAGCATCACCCTCAACGCAAACTTAACCCAAACCATAACACTAACAATAACCCTATCCCTAACCCTAACCCTAAACCTAACCCTAACCCTCACACCCACTGTCACACTCACCCTAAACCTAAGCCTAATCCTAACCCTAAACCTAACCCTAACCCTCACCGTAACACTAACACTAAACCTAACCCTAACCCTAATCCTCAGCCCCACTGTCACACTCAGTCTAAACCTAAGCCTAATCCTAACCCTAAACCTAAGCCTAACCCTCACCGTAACACTAAACTAACCCTTACCCTAACCATAACCATAACCCTAAACCTAACCATAACCCTCAGCCTCACCCTCACCCTAACCCTAGGCCTAACCCTAACCCTAATCCTAACTCTAACCCTAACCCTAACCCTCACACTCACCCTCAGCCTAATCCTAATCCTAAACCAAACCCTATCCCTAACCCTAAACCTCACCCTAACCCTCACCCTAACACTTATCCTAAACCAAATCCTAACCCTAAGCCTAACCCTCACCCTCACTCTAATCTTCACCATAACCCTAACACTAACCCTAAACCTAACCCTCACACTCAGCCTCACCCTAACCCTAACTCTAACCTTAAACCCCACCCTCACCATAACCCTAACCCTAACCCTAACCCTATACCTCCCCCTAACCCTAAACCTAAACCTCAACCTAACCCTCACCTTAACCCTAATCCTAACACTAACCCTAACCCTAACCCTCATCCTAACCCTCCCCCTAACTCTAAGTCTAACCATAAACCTCACACTTACCCTATCCCTAATCCTAACCCTAAACCTAAACCTCACCCTAAACCTAACCCTAACCCTCACCCTCACCCTAACCCTCACAGTAACTCTAATCCTAACCCTAACAATAAAACTAATCCTAACCCTAATCCTAACCCTAACCCTAAACCTTAGCCTAATCCTAACACCTACCCTCACCCTAACCCTAATCCTCACCCTAGCCCTCACCCTAACCCTAAATCTAACCCTAATGCTCACCTTAACCCTAACACTCATCCTCACCCTAAACCTCACACTAACCCAAAACCTAATCCTCAATCTAACCCTCACCCTAACCCTAACCCTTACCCTAATCCTAAACCTAGCCCTAACCCTCGCCCTTACCTTAAGCCTCACCCTCAGCCTAAACTTCAACTTTACCCTTACCATCAACTTCAACCTAAACCTCACCCACACCGTAAACCTCATCCTAACCAACACCCTAAACTTAAACTTAACCATCACCCTAACCCTAACCCTCAACCTCAAAGTCACACTCAGCCTAAGCCTAAGCCTAAACCTAAGCCTTACCCTAACCCTCACCCTCACCCTAGCCCTCACCCTACGCCTAATCCTAACTCTAACCCTGAAACAAACACTCACTCTCATCCTAACCCTAACCATCAGCCTAAACCTAACCCTCACCCCCACCCTTGCCCTCAGCCTAACCCTAATCCTAAGCCTAACCCTAACTCTAACACTCACACTCACCCTAACACTATTCCTAACCCTAACCCTAACCCAAACCTCAAGCTAACCCTCACCCTAACCTTAACCCTAACACTAACCCTAACCCTAACTCTCGACCTAACACTCCCCCTAATACTAAATCTAACCCTAAACCTCACACTCACCCTAACCCTAATACTAACCCTAACCCTAAACCTCACCCTCACCCAAACCCTCACCCTCACCCTCACCCTCACCTTAAATCTAACCCTAACCCTAAAAATAACACTAATCCTAACCCTAAACCTAACAATAATCCAAGCACTCACCGTCACCCTAACCCTAATCCTAACCCTAACACGCACCCTAACCCAAACCGTCACCCTCTCTGTAACCCTAACCCTCATCCTAACTCTCACCCTAACCTTAACCCTAAACCTCAGGCTAACACTAATCCTAATCTTCAACCTCACCCTAGCCCTCACCCTAACCCTAATCCTAAACCTAATCCTCAACCTAACCCTCACCCTAACCCTAACCCTAACACTCACCATAACCCTAACCCTAACCCTAAACCTCAACCTAACCCTAATCCTTAAGCTCACCGTAACCCTAACCCTAACCCTCATCCTAACCTTAAACTTAATCCGAACCCTAACTCTCACCCTAACCCTAACCCTTACCCTCACCCTAACCCTAACCCTTACCCTGACCCTCATCCTACCCTAAACCTAACCTTAACCCTAACCCTAAACCTCACACTCACCCTAACCTTTACCCTAATCCTAATCATAACCCTAAGCCTAACCCTCACCCAAACCCTAACCCTCAACCTATCTCTAACTCTAACACTAACCTCTAAACCTAACCCTCACAATCAGCCTCACCCTAACCCTAACTCTAACCCTAAACCTCACCATCACCCTAAGGCTAACCCTCAAAATCACACTATCCCTCAACATGACCCTAACCCTAAACCTCACCCTCACCCTAACCCTAACCCTCACCCTCACCCTAACCCTCAGCCAAACCCTAATCCTAACCCTGAAACTCATCCTAAACCTCCCCCTATCTCTATGACTAACCCTCACCCTAACCCTAACTTTCTCATCTTCAACCTCACCCTCAGCCTAAACCTAAGCCTAACCGTAAACCTAACCCTAACACACACACTCACCCTCAGCCTAACCCTAAGCCTAAACCTAAAACTAACCTTAACCCACACACTCACCCTCACCCTAACCCTAATCCTAACCCTAACCCTAAACCTCACCCTAATCCTAACCCTAAACCTCACCCTCAACCTAGCCCTAATCCTAACACTAACCTTTATCCTAAACCTCACCCTGACCCTCAACCTAACCCTAACCATCAACATCACCAAAATCCGTGCCCTAACCATCAATCTAACCCTAAACTTAACCCAAACCCTAACTCTCACCCTAACCCTAACCCTCACCCTAAACCAAACCCTCACCCTCACTCTCACCCTCAGCCTAACCCTAAGCCTAAGCCTAAACCTAACCCTAAACATTACCCTCAACCTAACCATCACGATACCCCTAACCCTAATCCTAACACTAAACCTCATCCTAACCCTAACCTTAATCCTAATCCTAACCCTAATCCTAACCCTCACCCTCACCCTAACCCTCACCTTTACCCTAACCCTAACACTAACCCTAACCCTATCCCTCACCTCAGTCTCATCCTAACCCTAACTGTAACCCTAAACCTCATCCTCATCCTAACACTCACCCTAAACCTAAACCTCATCCTAACCCTAACCCTAAACCTTACCCTCGCCCTAGCCCTCACCCTAACCCTAATCCTAAACCTACTCCTAATCCTAACCCTCCCCTAACCCTAACCCTAACCCTCACCCTAACGCTAACCCTCACTCTCAACCTCAACCTCAGCCTAACCCTAAACCTAACGCTAACACACATACTCACCCTCACGTTTACCCTAATCCTAACTCTAAACTTAACCCTAACCCTCACCCTAACCCTAACCCTCACTTCAACCCTAATCCTAACATTAACCCTAAACCTAAACCACACCCTCAGCATCACCCTAAACCTAACCCTAACCCTGAACCTCACCTTCACCCTAACCCTAACCCTAACCCTCACCCTCACCCTAGGGCTCATCCAAAACCTAATCCTAACTCTAAACCTCAACCTAACCCTCCTCCTAACCCTATGACTAACCCTCACCCTAACCCTAAGTTTTTCACCCTCAACTTCACCCTCAGCCTAACCCTAACCCTAAACCTAACCCTAACACACACACTCATCCTCAGCCTAACCCTAAGCGTATACCTAAAACTAACCCTAACCCTCACCCTCACCCTCACCCTAACCCTAACACTAACCCTATCCCTAAAACTCCCCCTCACCTTAATCTAAACCCTAACCCTCACCCTCACCCTCACCCTCATTCTAACCCTCACCCTCACCCTGACCCTCACCATCACACTAACTCTCACACTAACCATAACCCTCACCCTAACCCTAACCCTCATCCTCACTTTCACACTCGCCCTCAGCCTAACCATAACCCAAAACCTAATCCTAACCCTAACCCTCACCCTCACCCTCACCCTTACCCCCACAGTAACCCTCAATCTCACCCTAAACATCAGCCTAACCCTAACCCTAATCCTAACCCTAATGCTTACCATAACCCTAACCCTCAACCTAACCCTCAACCTAACCCTTAATCTCACACTAACCCTAACCCTAACCCTATCCCGACATCTCGCCCTAACTCTCACACTAACCCTAACTCTCAAACCCACTCTAACGCTCACCCTCACACGAACCCTCACCCTAACCCGAACACTCAACCTCACCCGAAAACTCACCCTCACAATAAACTTCAACCTAACCATAACCCTCACCCTAACCCTAAACCTAAACCTCACCCTAAACCTAACTCTCAACCTATCCTTAACCCTCACCCTCACCCTAACACTAATCCTCATCCTATCCCTAACCCGCACCCTAAACCTAACCCTCACACTCACTCTAACCCTAAGCCTCACCCTCAACCTCACCCTCACCCTAACCCTAATCCTCATCCTAAACCTAATACTAACCCTAAACCTCACCCTCACCCTAACCCTCACCCTAACCCTTACCCTCACACTAACCCTAACCCTAAACCTCACACTAAGCCTAACCCTCACCCTAACCCTAACCCTAAACTTCAGCCTAACCCTCCCCCTAAACCTAACCCTAACCCTAATCCTCACGCTATACCTAACCTTAACCATAAACCTCACCCTAACCCTCACCCTCACCCTAACACTAATGCTAACCTTATCCCTCACCCTCACCCTAACCCTCACACTACCGCTAACCCTCACCCTAACCCTAACCCTCATCCTCATTCTAACACTCACCCTAACACTTACCCACACCCTAACCCTCACCCTAACACTTACCCACACCCTAACCCTCACCCTAAACCTAAAACTAAACCTAACCTTCACCCTAACCCTCACCCTAATCCTAACCATAACCCAAAACCTAACTCTCACCCTAACACTAACCCTCACACTCTCCCTAAATCTCACCCTAACATTTACCCTCAACCTAACCCAAACCCTAACCCTAAACCTAACACACTAACCCTAAACCTTACCCTCAGCCTAGCCCTTATACTAAACCGAAACCTAACCCTAACCCTCACCCTAAACCTAACCCTAACCCTCACCCTCAACCTCCCCTTCCCCCTCAGCCTTACCCTAACCCTAATACTAATCCTAACCCTTAACCCTCACCCTCACCCTCATTCTAACACTCACTCTCACCCTGACACTCACCATCACACTAACCCTCACACTGACCCAAACCCTCATCCTAACCCTAACCCTAACCCTCACCCTCACTTTCACGCTCATCCTAAGTCTAACCCTAACAATAACCCTAACCCTCAGCCTCACCATAACCCTAACTATAACCCCCACCCTCACCCTCACCCTCACTGGCACCCTCACCCTAACTCTCACCCTAACCCTTACCCTCACACAAACCCTAACCCTAACGCTATCCCAAAACCTCACCCTAACTCTCACCATAACCCTAACCCTCTACCACACCCTAACTCTCACCCTCAACCGAACGCTCATCCTCACCCGAACACTCAACCTCACCCTAAACCTCACCCTCAAAATAAACATCACCCTAACCATTACTCTCACCCTAACCCTAAACCTAAACCTCACACTAACCCTAATCCTCAACCTAACCATAACCCTCATACTCATCCTAACCCTAACCCTCATCCTAACCCTAAACCTCACCCTAAAACTAACTCTCACACTAACCCTAAACCTAACCCTCATCCTAACCCTAAGCCTCACCCGCAACCTCACCGTCACCCTAACCCTAAACCTAATGCTATCCCTAAACCTCACCCTCACCCTAACCCTGACCCTCACCCTAACCCTCACCCTCACCCTCACCCTAACCCTAACCCTTTCCGTCTCCCTCAACCTAACCCTCACACTCACCCTCATCCTAACCCTCACCCTAAACATCACCCTAACCCTAACCCTCACCCTAACTCTAACCCTAATCCTAACCCTCAAACTAACTCTCACCCTAAAACTAATGATAAACCTAATCCTCACCTTCAATCTGAACCTCAACCTAACCTTTATCCTCACACTAACCCTAAACCTAACCCTAACCGTAACCCTCACACTAACCCTAAACCTCACCCTAACCCTAAACCTACACATCACACTACCCCTCACCCTAACACTAAACTTAACCCTCACCCTCACTTTCACCCTTACCCTCAGCCTAACCCTAACCCTAACACTAACCCTAACACTAACCCTCACACTAATCCTCCACCTAACACTGACAAAAACACTCACCCTCACCCTAACAGTAACCCTAACCATAACTCTCATCCTAACCCTTGCCCTCAACCTCACCCTAACAATAACACTCAACCTAACCCTAACCCTCACCCTGACCCTCAGCCTAAACCTAACCCTTACCCTCAGCCTAACACTTACCCTGACCCTAAATCTCACCCTAAACCTAACCCTCACCCTCACCCTAACCCGAACCCTCATCCTAACCCTAACCCACACCTCACCCTCACTTACCCTAACACTCATCCTAACCCCAAACCTAATGCTAACCCTAAACCGCATTCTCACCCTAACCTCACCCTAACACTTACCCTCACCCTAACCCTAACCCTAATCCTCACACTGAACCTAACCCTTACCCTAACCCTAACCCTACCCCTCAGCCTAACCCTCACCCTAACCCTAAACCTCACCCTATCCCTAACCTTAACCCTAACCCTCACCCTCACCCTAACCCTGATGCTAACACTAACCTTCACCCTCACCCTAACCCTAACCTAACCCTTACCCTCACCCTAACTCTAACCCTCACCCTCACCCTAACCCTCACCCTAACACTTACCCACACCCTAACACTAACCCTAAACCTAAACCTAAACCTAACCTTCACCCTAATCCTCACCCTAACCATAACCATACCCATAACCCTAACCCTCACCCTCTCCCTAACCCTCAACATAAATTTTAACCTCAACCTAACCGAAACCCTAACCCTAACCCTAACACGCACACTAACCTTAACCCTTACCCTCAGCCGAACCCTTATACTAACCCTAAACCTAATCCTAACCCTCAACCTAACCCTATCCCTAAACCAACCCCTCACCCTCAACCTAACCCTATCCCTAAACCAAACCCTCACCCTCAAACTCCCTTTCCCCCTCAGCCTTACCCTAACCCTAAATCTAACTGTAACCCTCAACCTCACCCTCACCCTAGCCCTCACCCTAACCCTCACGCTAACCCTCACGCTCACCCTAACCCTAACCCTAAGAATAACTCTAACACTAACACTAACCGTAACCCTAAAACTCACCCTAACCCTAGCCATAACCCTAACCCTCACCCTCGCCCTCACCCTCATTCTAACCCTAACCCTCCCCCTAACCCTACCCCTAACCCTCACACTCACCCTCATCCTAAACATAACCCTAAACCTAATCCTAACCATAACCCTCACCTCACCATAACCCTAAAGATAACCCTGACCCTCACCCTCACCCCCACCCGCACCCTCAACATAACCCTCATCCTCACCCTTACCTCACACAAACCCTCAATCTCACCCTAAACATCACCCTAACCCTAACCCTCACCCTAATACTAACGCTAACCATAACCCTCACCCTCAACCTAACCCTCACCCTAACCCTTATCCTCACACTAACCGTAAACCTAACCCTATCCCGACACCTCACCCTAACTCTCACCCTAACCCTAACCCTCAAACACACCCTAACCCTAACCCTGACCTGAACCCTCACCCTCACCCCAACACTCATCCTCACCCTAACACTCACCCTCACAATAAACTTCACCTAACACTAACTCTCACCCTAACCCTAACCCTGAACCTCACCCTAACCATAACTCTCCACCTAACCTTAATCCTCACCCGCACCCTAACACAAATCCTCATCCTATCCCTAAGCCTCGCCCTAAACCTCACCCTAACCATTAACTTAACCCTGACCCTCAACATAACCCTAACCCTCACCCTCACCCTCACCCTCACACTAAACCTAAACCTAATGATAATCCTCACCCTAACCCTAATCCTCACCCACACCCTAACCCGAAACCTCACCTGAACCGGAACCCACACCCCAACTATCACCCTCACCCTAAACCTCACCCTCACCGTAAACATCACCCAAACCCGAACCCTCACCCTAACCCTAACCCTAACCCTAAACCTCACCTTAACCCTCACCCTCACCCTAACCCTTAATCTCACCATAACCCAAACCCTAACCATAACCATAACCCTCACACTAACCTTAACCCTCACCCTAAATATAACCCTAACCCTAACCTTCACCCTCACCCTGACCCTCACTTCAGCCTAACCCTAACACTAACCCTATTCCTAATCCTATCTCTCACCCTCAACCTCAAACTAACCATCACCCTAACCCTAACCTTCACCCTAACCCTAACCCTAACCATCATGCTAAACCTAACCTCACCTTAACCGTCACCCTCACCCTAATCCTCACCCTAACCCTAAGACTTACATAACCGAAACACTCACCCTAACCCTCACCCGTATTGTAACCCTCACACTGACCCTAACCATCAACCAAACCCTCACACTCACACTAGCCCTCACCCTAACCCTAATCCTAACCCTAACCCTCCCCTTCAACCTCCCCTTCCCCCTCAGCCCTACCCTAACCCTAAACCTAATCCTAACCCTAACCCTCAACAACCCTCACCCTAAACCTAACCCTAACGCTAACCCTAAAACTCACCCTAACGCTAATCCTAACCCTAACCCTCACCCTCATTCTAACCCTCTCCTTCACCCTGACCCTCAACATCACACTAACACTCACACTAATCCAAACCCTCACCCTAACCCTAACCCTAATCCTAACCTTCACCATCACCCTCATCCTAACCCTAACCCTAAACCTAACCCTAAACCTAACCCTCACCCTAAACCTAACACTCACCCTCACCATAAACATCACCCTAACCCTAACTCTCACCCTAAACCTAACCCTCACCCTAACGCTCACCCTTTCCCTATTGGTAATCCAACACCACACCCTCACACTTACCCTCACCCTAACCCTAATCCTCAAACTAACCCTAATCCTAACCCTCACACTAACCCTAATCCTCACCCTATCCATAAACCTAACCCGAACCCTCACCCTAAGCCTCACTCTAACCCTTACCCTCACCATAACCCTAAACCTCACCCTCACCCTAAAGCTCACCCTAATCCTTACCCTCATCTTAATCCGCAAACTAACCCTAGCCCTAAACCTACGGCTCACCCTAACCCTCACCCTAACCATAACCCTAACCCTAACTCTCACCCTAGCCATAACCCTCACCCTCACTGTAACCCTCACCCTAATCCTTATCCTCACATTAACCTAATCCTAACACTCACCCTAACCTTCACACTAACACTAATCCTCACCCTATCCCTATCCCTAACCCTAAACCTCACCCAAACCCTCACACTAACCCTTACCCTCACCCTAAGCCTAAAACTCACCCACACCCTTAACCTCACCCTAACCCTTACCCTCACCCTATCCCACAAACCAACCCTAACCCTAAACCTACGGCTCACCCTAACCCTCACCCTCACCATAACCCTAACCCTAAACCTAACACTCATCCTAACCCTAAACCTCACCCTCACCCTAACCCTCACCCTAAACCTTACCCTCACCCTATCCCACAAATCAACCCTAACCCTAAACCTACGGCTCACCCTAACCCTCACCCTCACCATAACCCTAACCCTAAACCTAACACTCATCCTAACCCTAAACCTCACCCTCACCCTAACCCTCACCCTAACCCTTACCCTCACACTAACGCAATCCCTAATCCTATCCCTAGCCCTAATTCTCAACAGAACACTCACCCTCACCGTAACCCTCACCCTCACACTAAACATCATCCAACCCTAACCCTCACCATAACCCTAAACCTCACACTAACGCTCACCCTCACTCTCACCCTAACCCTAACCCCAATCCTAACCCTCATCCTAACACTAACCTTCACCCTCACCCTCACCCTAACCCTAACCCTAACCCCAACACACGCCCTCACCCTAAACCTCACCCTAACCCTATCCCTAACCCTTACCTAAATGAAAACCTCACCCTCACCCTAATCCTCACCCTCTCCCTAGCCCTCGCCCTAAAATTAACCCTCACCCTAAACCTAACCCTAACCCTCACCCTCACCTTAACCCTAACCGTAAACCTAACCCTAACACTCATCCTAACCCTAACTCTAAAGCTCATGCTAACCCTAAACCTCACACTCACCCTAATCTTCACCCTAACCCTTACAGTCACCCTAACCCTTACCCTAACCTTCACACTAAACCTAATCCTCACCCTAACCCTAACCCTTCCTAACCTAACCCTTAGCCTAAGCCTCACTGTAAACCTAACCCTAAAACTAATCCTCACCCTATCCTTGACCTTAAGGCAAAACCTCACCCTAAAACTCACCCTAACCCTCTTCCTAACCCTTACCCTCACCCTAAACCTAAACCTCACCCACACCCTTTCTGTCATCCTAACACTTACCCACACCCTCACCCTCACCCTAACCCTAAACCTAAACCTAACCTTCACCGTAACGCTCACCCTAACCTTAACCCTCACACTCACCCTAACTTTTACCCTCACCCTAACCCTTACCATAACCCTAAACCTAACCCTCACACTAACCCTAACATTAACCCTCAGCCTAAAACTTATGCTAACCATAAATCTAACCCTAACCCTCTCCCTAACCCGAAACCTAAGCCTAACCCTAACCCTAACACTAATCCTAACCCTCACCCTATACCTCACCTTCACCCTAAACCTAACCCTAACCCTAACCCTCACCCCAACCCTCACCCTCACCCTAACACTAACCATAACGCTCATCCTCACACTGAACCTCACCCTAACCCGTACCCTCAGCATAACCTTAACCCTAAGCCTAAAGCTAATCCTCATCCTAACCCTAATCCTCACCCCCACACTAATCCTCACCCTCAACTGAACCCTCAACCTCACCCTAACCTTTACTCTCACCCTAACCCTACATCTCTCCCAAACCCTCACCCTAACCCTTACCCTAACCATAACCTTCAACCAAAACCTAACCCTACCCCTCACACTCATCATCACACTAAACCTAAACCTAATAATAAACCTCACCCTAACCCTAATCCTCACCCACACCCTAACCTGAAACCTCATCTGAACCCACACCCACACCCAAATTCTCATCCTCACCAAAAACCTCACCCTCACCCTAAACATCACCCAAACCCGAATCCTAAACCTCACCCTAACCCTCATTCTAACCCTTACACTAAACATAACCCGAACCCTAACCCTAACGATAATCTTAACACTAATCTTAACCCTCACCCTAACCATAACCCTAACCCTAACTTTCACCTTCACCCTGACCCTCAACGCAG
The DNA here is from genome assembly GCF_024711535.1 of Dipodomys merriami. Classification (NCBI taxonomy): domain Eukaryota; kingdom Metazoa; phylum Chordata; class Mammalia; order Rodentia; family Heteromyidae; genus Dipodomys; species Dipodomys merriami. Next base: position 193,054 of record NW_027202771.1, read on the forward strand.
CCTAACCCTAACAGTAACAATATTCCTAATCCTAACTCTCACCCTCACTGTACCATCACCCTAACCCTAACCCTCACCCTAACCCTAACACTAACCATAATGCTATACCTAACCTCAGCTTAACCCTCACACTCACCCTATTCCTCACCGTAACCCTAACACTTAAATAACCGAAACACTCGCCCTCACCTTCAACCAAAACCTCACACTCACCCTAGCCCTCACCCTAACCCTTATCCTAACTCTAACCTTCACCCTCAACCTCCCCTTCCCCCTCAGTCTTACCCTAAACCTAACCCTAAATCTAACCCTAACCCTCACCCTAATCCTAAAACTAACCATAAGGCTGAACCTCACCCTCACCCTCACCCTAACCCAAACCATAAAACTAACAATATCCCTAAACCTAACCATAACCATAACCCTAAAACTCACCCTAACGCTAATCCTAGCCCTAACCCTCACCCTCACCCTCACCGTCATTCTAACCCTCACTCTCACCCTGACCCTCACCACCACACTAACCCTCACACTATTCCTAACCTTCACCCTAACCCTAACACTAAACCTAACCCTCACCAGCACCCTCACCCTAACCCTAAACCTAAACCTAACTCTAACCCTCACCCTCACCCTAACACTCACCCTGACCATAAACAACACCCTAACCCTAACTCTCACCCTAACCCTAACCACAACCATAACCATAATGCTAAACCTAACCTCAGCTTAAAACTCACACTCACCCTAATCCTCAACATAACCCTAACACTTACATAACCGAAACACTCGCCCTCACCATCACCCAAAACCTCACACTCACCCTAGCTCTCACCCTAACCCTTATCCTAACTCTAACCCTCACCCTCAACCTCCCCTTCCCCCTCAAACTTACCCTAAACCTAACCCTAAACCTAACCCTAACCCTCAACCCCACCCTCACCCTAAACCTAAACCTAACCCTAAGGCTGAACCTCACCCTCACCCTCACCCTAACACAAACCATAAACCTAACAATATCCCTAACCCTAACCCTAACCATAACCCTAAAACTCACCCTAACGCTAATCCTAGCCCTAACCCTCACCCTCACCCTCACCGTCATTCCAACCCTCACCCTCACCCTGACCCTCACCATCACACTAAACCTCACACTATCCCTAACCCTCAACCTAACCCTAACACTAAACCTAACCCTCACAAGCACCCTCACCCTAACACTAAACCTAACCCTAACTCTAACCCTCACCCTCACCCTAACACTCACCCTCACCATAAACAACACCCTAACCCTAATACTCACCCTAAACCTAACCCTAACACTCACCCTAAACCTAACCCTCAACATAACGCTCACCCAATCCCTAACGCTAACCCAACACATCACACTCACAAAAACCCTAACAATAAACCTTATACTCACACTAACCCTAATCCTAACCCTCACCCTAACCCTCACACTAACCCTAATCCTCACCCTATCCCTAACCCTAACCCTCACACTCACCCTAACCCTCACCCTAATGCTTAACCTCACCCAACCCTAACCCTCACCTTCACCCTAATCCTCACCGTAACTCTTACCAACACCCTCACCCTCAACCTAACCCCAACCCTAAACCTAACCTTCACCAATACGCTCAACTTAACCCTAACCCTCACCCTCACCCTAACTCTCACCATAATTTTACCCTCACCCTAACCCTTACCCTAACCCTAAACCTAACCCTCACACTAACCCTAAACCTAACCCTCAGCCTAAACCTTATGCTAACCCTAAATCTAACCCTAACCCTCACCCTAACCCTAAACCTAAACCTAACCCTAAACCTCACACTAACCCTAACCTTAATGCTCAGCCTAACACTCATCCTAACCCTAACCCTAACCCTAATCCTAATCCTCACCCTCACCTGAACCCTAACTCTAAACCTAAACCTAACACTCACCCTTACCCTAACCTAACACTATCCCTAACTTAAACCCTAACCCTAACCCTCACCCTATACCTCACCATCAACCTAACACTAACCCTAACCCTAAACCTCACCCTAACCCTCACCCTAACCCTAACACAAACCCTAACCATCATCCTCACACTAAACACCACCCTAACCCTTACCCTCACCATAACCTTAACCCTAAGCTTAAGACTAATCCTCACCCTAACCCTAACCCTCACAGACACACTAACCCTCACACTCACCCTCACCCTCACCCTAATACTGACCATAACCCTAACCCTAATCCTAAAACTAAACCTAACACTCACCCTCAAACTCACCCTAACCCTAAATTTCACCCTAACTCTCACATTCACCCTAACCCAAACCCTAACCCTAACCCTCAAAGTAACCCTACCCATAACCCTAATCCTCACACTCTCCCTAACACTCACCCTAAAATTACCCCTCTCCCTAACCATCACCATAACCCTAACCCTAATCGTAACCCTCAATCTAACCCTAACTCTACCCTTCACCCTCATCTTCACACTAACGCTAAACCTAATGCTAAACTTCACCCTAACCCTAATTCTCAAACACACCCTAACCCAACACCTCACCCGAACCCGAACCCTCACCCGAACCCTCATCCTCACCCTCACCCTAAACATCACCCAAACCCTAACCCTCACCCTAACCCTGACTCTAACCCTAACTCTCACACTTACCCTCACCCTGGCCCTCACCCTCAGCCTAACCCTAACCCTAACCCTATTCCTAATCCTAAATCTCACCCTCACACTCACCCTAAACCTAACCCTAACCCTAAATCTCACCCTCACCCTCACCCTCACCCTAACCCTCACCCTTATCTTAACCCTCACACTGACCCTTACCATCACCCTAACCCTAAACCTCACCCTAACCCTAACCCAAACTCTCACCGTAAACCTACCCTTAGCTTAATCCTCACCATAATCCTTACCCTAACCCTAATACTTACCTAACCAAAACAGTCACCCTCACGCTAAACCTCACCCTTACCATCACCCTCAACCTCCGCTTTCTGCTCAGCATTACGCTATCATGAACCCTAATCCTAACCCTAAACTTCAATCCCACCCTCACCCTAAGACTAACCCTAACGCTAACTCTCACCCTCAACCTCATTCTAACCCTCACCTCACCCTTATCCTAACCTTCACCCTCACCCTAAACATCAGCCTAACCCTAAATCTCACCCTAAGCCTAACCCTAACCCTAACCCTAACCCTCACCCTCAACCTAAACATCAACCTAACCCTTATACTGACACTAACCCTAACCCTCACACTAACCCTAAACCTCACCCTAACCCTAACCCTTCTCCTCACACTACCCCTCACCCTAACCCTAACCCTAAACCTCACCCTCACTTTCACCCTCAACCTCAGCCTAACCCTAACCCTAACACTTACCCTAAACCTCACCCTAACCCTAACCCTCACCCTATACCTCACCCTCACCCTAACCCTAACCCTAACCCTAATCCTAAACCTCACCCTAACCCTCACTCTAACCCTAACCCTAACCCTAACCCTAACCCTAACCCTCATCCTCACCCTCAGCCTAACCCTAAACCTAATCCTAATCCTAAACCTAACCCTCACCCTCATAGTCACCCTAAACCTCAGCCTAACCCTGACCCTTATGCTCACCGTCACCCTCACCCTAACCCTAACAATAAGCCTAACCCTAACCCTAACCCAACCCTCACCCTAACCCTAATTCTAACCCTCACCCTAACCCTAAACCTAACCCTAACCCTAAACCTCACCTTCACCCTAACCCTAATCCTAACCCTAACCCTCACACTCACCCTAACCTTAACCCAAACACTAACCCTCAACCTAACCCTCCCCATAACCCTAAGCCTAACCCTGAAACTGTCCCTCACCCTAAAGTTCTCCCTAACCCTTACCCTCACCCTGACCCTTACCCTCACCCTAAACCTAACCCTCCCACTAACCCTACCCCTCACCCTAACCCTAAACCTAAAACTAACCCTCACCCTCACCCTCACCCTAACCCTTATCCTCACCCTCACCCTAACCCTCACACTAACCCTAACCCTCACCCTAACCCTACCACTACCCCTCACCCTTACCCTCAACCTAACCCTAACCCCAACAATAACCCTCACACACCGTCACCCTAACACTCAACCTAACCCAAACCCTCACCCAAACCCTAACCTTCACACTCTCCCGAAACCTCACCCTCACTCTAATACTCATCCTCACCCTAAACATAACCCTAACCCTAACCCTCACCATAACCGTAACCCTAACCATCACTTTAATAGTAAACCTAAACCTCACCCTCACCCTCACCCTGACCTTATCCTCCCCCTAACCCTAACCCTCACACTAACCCTCACCCTAAACCTAACCCTAACCCTAGCACTCACCCTAACCCTCACCCAAACTCTAACCCTAACCCTTACCATCAACCTCACCCTAACCCTCACCATTACTTAACCCTCACCCTAATCCTAACCCTCACCCATACCCTAACCCTCACCCTCACCCTCACCCTAACCCTCACCATCAACCTACACATCACCCTAACCCTAAACCTCACCCTAACTCTAAACCTCACCTAATCCTCACTCTAAACATAACACTTACCTAACCGAAACCCTTCCGCTCACCCTGACCATAACCCTAACCCCAAACCTAGCCCTCACCCTAACCCTCACCCTCAACCTGACCGTCACCCTAATGCTCACCCTAAACCTAACCCTCACTCTATCACTCACCCTAACCCTAACCCTATCCCTAAACCTCACCCTAACACTTACAATCACCCTAATCCTTACACAAACACTAACCATCAACCTAACCCTCACCATAACCCTAACCCTAACTCTAATACGAACCCTAATCCTCATCCTCACCCTAAACCTCAAACCTAACCCTTACCCTCTCCCTAACTCTAAGCCTAAACCTAACCCTAACCCTCACACTAAACCTAACACTCAGCCTAACCCCAACCCTACCCCTCACTCTAACCCTCACCTTAACCTAACCCTAGCCCTAACCCTCACCCTCACCCTAGGCCTCAACCTAACTCTAAACTTAACCCTAAACCTCACCCTCAACCTCACCCTCACCATAACCCTAACCCTAACACTAAGCATCAGCCAAACACCTCACCCTAATCCTAACACTTACCCTCACCCTCAACCTAACACTCACAGTTAACTGAACCCTCACCCTAATCCTACCCCTCACCAATAACCTAACCCTCACCCTCACCCTAACACTCACCCTCATCCTACATATCACCCTAACCCTAACCCTCACCATAACCCAAACCCTCACCTAATCCTCACCCTAAACATAACGCTTACCTAACTGAAAATCTCACCCTCACCCTCACCCTCACCCTAGCCCGCACCCTAACCCTAACCCTAAGCCTAACCCTCACCCTCACCCTGACCATAACCCTAACCCAAAACCTAGCCCTCACCCTAACCCAACCCTAATCCTCACCCTCACCCTGATTGTCACCCTAACGCTCACCCTAACCCTAACCCTCACTCTAACCCTCACCCTAACCCTAACCCTAAAACTCACCCTAACCCTAACCCAAACACAAACCATCAACCTAACCCTAAACCTAACCCTAACCCTAACACTAACCCTCACACTAATCCTCACCCTTACACTCACGGTAACCCTAACCCTCACTGTCAACCAAACCCTCAACCTAACCCTGACCCTCACACTAGTTCTAACCCTAATCATAACCCTAATGCTCACACTAAACCTAACCCTCACTCTAACCCTAACCCTACCACTCACGCAAACCCTAACCTTAACCCCAACCCTATCCCGCAACATCACCCTAAACCTAACCCTCACCGACACACTAGCATTAACCCTAAACTTAATCCTAATCCTAACTCTCACCCTAAACCTAAACCTCACCGAAACCCTCAGCCTCAACCTCACCCTAACTCTCACACTAACCCTAACCCTAAAGCTAAACCTAACCCCAAACCTCACCCTAACCCTCACCCTCACACTAACCCTAACCCTCACCCTCACCCTAACCCTCAACCTAACCCTTAACCTCACCCTAACCCTAACCCTCACACTAAACCTACCCCTCATCCAAAACATAACCCTCACCCTAAACCTAACTCTTATCCTAACCCTAAACCTCAAAATCACCCTCACCCTCAACTCACCCTAACCCTAAACCTAACAATCACCCTAAACCTAACCCTAACCCTAATGCTAATTCTAACCCTCACACTCACCCTAAACCTCACACTAACCCTTACTCTCACCATAAATCTAACCCTAACCCTAACCCTCACCCTGACCCTAACCCTCACCCTGACCCTAACCCTCACCCTGACGCTAATCCTAACCCAAAACTTCACCCTAACCCTCACCCTAAGCCTAACCAAAAACCTAACCTTAACCCTAACCCTTATCCTAAACCTCAGCCTAACCCTAACCGTATCCCTAACCATAACACTCACCCTAACGCTCACCCTAACTGTAACCGTACCCCTGAACCTAACCCTCATCCTAAACTTAACCCTAACCCAAATCCTCACACTGACCCTAACCATAACACTCACCCTAACCCTAAACCTCACCCTCACCCTCACCCTCATCCTCAGCCTAACCCTAACCCTAATTCTAACCCTAACCCTCACACTCATACTACCTCTAACCCTAAACCTAATCCTAACCCTCAACCTCTCCCTCACCCTCACCCTAACCCTAAACCTCACCCAAGATTTCAGACTAACCCTCTCCCTAACCGTCATTCTAACCCTAACCCTAAACCTAACCATAACCCTAAACCTCACCCAATACTTCATACTAACCCTCTCCCTAACCGTCATTCTAACCCTAACCCTAAACCTAACCATAACCCTAAACCTCACTCTCACCTTAACCCTATCCCTAACCCTTACTTTCACCACACTCACCAAAACCCTCACCCTGAATCTTTGCTTCACCCTAACCCTCATCCTAAACTTCACTCTATCCCTAACACTAACCCTAAGCCTCACCCTAACCCTAACCCTACCCCTCATCCTTAATCTCAACCTAACCCTAAACCTAACCCTAACAGTAACCTTAAATGTAACCCTAAGCCTCACTTGCACCCTAACACTCACTGTCACCCTTACCCTTACATTAAACCTAACCTTCACCCACACCCTACCCTTCAGTCTCACCCTCACCCTCACCCTCAGCCTAACACTCACCCTCAGCCTAACCGAAAGCCTAAGCCTAACCCTAACTCTAACCCTCACACTCACCCTCACCCTAACCCTAACTCTAAGCCTCAACGACACCCTCAAACTCACCCTAACCCTTACCATAACCCTAACCCTCACCCTAACCCTAATCATCACCCTATACCTAACCCTCACCCTAACCCTTACACTCAACCTAACACTAAGCGTAAACCTAACAGTAAATCTCACACTAACCCTCACCCTAATCATCAACCTATACCTAACCCTCACCCTAGCCCTCATCCTAAGACTAATCCTATCCCCAACCCTCACCCTAAAGCTAACATTCAACCTAACCCTAACCCTCAACCTCATCTAACCCTCACCCTATCCCTAATCCTAACCCTCACCCTAACCTGCACCCTAACCCTAACCCTAACCTAACCCTAACACTCACCCTAACCCTCACCCTAAACCTAATGCTAACCCTTAACCTCACCCTAACCCTAACACTAACACTAACCCTCAACCTCACCCTAAACCTCAGCATAACCCTAACCCTCACCCCAACACTTACCCTCACCCTAACCCTCACCCTAACGCTAACCCTAACTCTAAACCTCACCTCACCCGCAAACTCAATTTAACCCTAACCCTAACACTACCAATAACCCTAACCCTAACCCTAAACCTAATCCTTACCCTAACCCACACACTCAACCTCACCTTCACCCTAAACCTAACCCTCGCCCTCTCCATAAGCCTAAACCTCAACCTAACCCTAACCCTCACACTCACCCTAAACCTCACCCTAAAACTTACCCTTACTGTAACCCTAACCCTAAACCTAAACCTAACCCTAATCCTCAGCTTAAACCTCACCCTAAACCCAACCTTAACGGTAACGCTCAAACTAACCCTGATCCTCACCCTAAACCTAACTCTACCCCTCATCCTAACCATCATCTTAACCCTCACCCTAATCCTCACACTAAACCTAAACCTCACCCGCACCCTAAACCTCACCCTCACCCTAACCCTCACCCTAACCCTAACCCTAACCGTCACCCTCACCCTCACGCTCACCCTGAGCCTAACTTAAAACCTAACTTAAAACCCTCTCCTTAAACCTAACCCTAACCCTCACCCTCACCCTAACCTTTAACCTTACCATCACCCTAACCCTCACACTAACCCTAACCCTCACCCTAACCCTAACCCTAACCGTCACCCTCACCCTCACGCTCACCCTGAGCCTAACTTAAAACCTAACGCTACTCCTAACACTAACCCTCAACTTCACCCTCACACTAACCCTAACCCTAACCCTAAGCCCAACCCTCACACTCACCCTCACCCTCACCCTAAGCATCACTGTCAACCTCACGCCCACCTCATGCTCAACCTCACCCTAACCTTAAACCTAACACTCACCCTAAACCTATCTCTCACCCTAACCATAAACCTCACAATCACCCTCACACTCACCTCACTGTAACCCTGAACCTAACCCTAACCCTCACCCTGAACCTCACCCTAACCTTAATGCTAAATCTAACCCTCACACTCACCCTAAAACTCACGCTAACCCTTACTCTCACCGTAAATGTAACCTTAAACCTAACACTCACCCTGACCCTAACCCTCAACCTGAACCTAACCATAACCCTAACCTTCACCCTAACCCTCACCCTAACCCTAACCCTAACCCTAAACCTCATCCTAAACCTCACCCTAACGCTAACCCTATCCCTAACCCTAACGCGAACCCTAACGCTCACCCTAACCGTAAACTTATCCCTCAATCTAACCCTCATTCTAAATTTAACCCTAACCCAAACCCTCCCCTTAACCCTAACCCTAACACTGACCCTAACCATAATCCTCACCCACACTCTCAGCCTCATCCTCAGCCTAAACCTAACCCTAACCCTAATCCTAACCCTAACCCTCACTCTCATCCTAACTCTAACCCTAACCCTAACCCTGACTCTCACCCTCACCCTCACCCTCACCCTAAAACTTACCCTCACCCTAACCCGAACCCTAACTCTAAACCTCATCCTAACCCTCTCCATACCCCTCATCCTAACCCTAACCTTAATCCTTACTGTAACCCTAAACCTCACCATCACCCTCACCCTAACCCTAACCCTTACACTCACCCTAACCCTCACCGTAAATCTTACCCTCACCCTAACCCTCATCCTAACCCTCACCCTATCCCTAACCCGAACCCTCAACCTAAACCTTACACTCACTCTAACACTTAGCCTAACCCTAAGCCTAAGCCTAACCCTAAACCTAAACCTCACAGTCACCCTCACCCTAACCCTAAACTTAAGGAAAACCCTCCCACTAACCCTCACAGTCACCCTCACAATAACCCTAGCCCTAAGGCTCACCCTCACCCTCAACCTCCCCCTAACCCTAATGCAAACACTCAAACCAACCCTCACCCTCACAATCACCCTAACCCTCACCCTCACCCTAAACATCACCCTAAACCTAACTCTCACCCTAATCCACACCATCACCCTAACCCTCACCCTAACCCTAACCCTCATCTTAACCCTAACCCTCACCCTCATCTAACCCTCACCCTAACCCTAACCCTAAAACTCACCCTAACCCTCAACCTCACCCTCACCCTAACCCTAACCCTCACACTAACCCTCACCCTTACACTAAACTTCACTCTTACCGTAAACCCTCAACCTCACCCTAACCCTCACCCTTCCCCTTATTCTTACCCTCACCCTAACCCTCACCCTAACCCTAACCCTCACCCTAATGTTACCCTAACCCTCACCCTACCCCTCATCCTATCCATAATGCTAACCATAAGCCTCACCCTAACTCTCACCCTAACCCTTAACCTTACCCTAACCCTAACCCTGACACGAACCCTCTACCTCACCCTAAAACTCACCCTAACCCTAACCCTCACACTTACACTTACCCTCACCCTAACACTTACCCTCACCCTAACCCTCAACCTAACACTAACCCTCAGCCTCACCCTAAACCTCACCCTAACCGTAACCCTCACCCCAACACTTACCCTCACTCTAACGCTAACCCTAACGCTTAACCTCACCTCACCTGCAACCTCACCGTAACTGTAACCCTAAACCTAAACCTAACCATAACCATAACATTCACCCTAAACCTCACCCTAACTCTAACCCTAACCCTAACACTCACCCATACACTAACCCTCACCCTCACCCTCACCCTAAACCTTAACCTCATCCTATACATCACCCTAACCCTCACCCTCACACTAACCCTCAACCTAACCCTTACCCTCACCCTAACCTTAACCCTAAACCTAACCGTAACGCTCACACTAAACTTACCCTCTCCCTAAACCTAACCCTAACCCTCTCCCTAACCCTAACCCTAACCCTCACCCTAACCCTAGGCCTCACCCTAACTCTAACGTTAACCTAAACCTCACCTTCACCCTCACCCTCACCCTAACCCTAAACCTAAACGTCACCCTCACCCTCACCCTCACCCTCAGCCCAACTGTAAACCTAACCCTACTCCTAAACCTTACCCTCACCCTCACCCTCCCTCTAACCCTAACCCTAACCCTCAACCTCACCCTAAACCTAACCCTCACCCTAAACATAACCCTCACAATCACTCTCACCCTCACTTCATCCTAAACCTAAACATAAATCTAACCCTCACCCTAAACCTCACCCTAACCCTAATGCTAACTCTAACCCTCAGACTCACACTAGTTCTGACCCTAACCCTAACCCTCACCCTAACCTTAAACATAACCCTAACCTTTCCCTAATCCTCATCCTCTCGCCCTCTCGCTAAACCTAATCCTAACCCTAACAATCACCCTCATCCTACCTCTAAACCTAACCCTAACCCTAAACCTCAACCTCACCCTCACCCTCACCCTAACCCTAACCCTCACCCTAACACTCATCCTAACCCCCTCCCTAACTCTAAACCTCACCTTAAACCTCACCGTCACCCTCACCCTCAACCTAACCCTAACCCTAACCCTAACCCTCACCCTAACCCTAACCCTAACACTAACCCTCATCCTAACCCTCTCTCTAACCCTAAACCTAACCCTAACCCTAAGCCTAACAGTAATCTTAAACCTCATCCTCACCCTAACCCTAACCCTAACCCTAACCCTCACACTCACCCTAACCCTCACCCTAAACCTTAACCTCACCATAACACTCATCCTAACCCTCACCCTAACCCTCAAACTAACCCTAACCCTCACCCTAACCCTAACTCTTCCCCGCATCCTAACTCTCAACCTAACCCGAAACCTAAACATGAGGCTGACCTTAACCCTAAACTTAACCCTCACCTTCACCCTAAAACTCACTGTCACCCTAATCCTTACATTAAACCTAACCCTCACCCACACCCTAACTCTCAGTCTTACCCTCACCCTCACCGTCAGTCTAAACCTAAGCCTAAGCCTAACCCTAAACCTCACACTCACCCTCACCCTAACCCTAACCCTAACACTCACACTCACACTCACCCTCAGCCTAACCCTAACCCTAATCCTCACCGTCACCCTCAACCTCACCCTAACCCTCACCCTAACCCTAAGCCTCACCCTAACCCTAACCCTCACCCTAAACCTAACCCACAACCTACGCCTTACACTCACCCTAACACTAAGCCTAACCCTAACACTCTCACACTAACCCTCACCCTATCCCTTAACCTAACCCTCAAACTCACCCTAACCCTAACCTTACCCCATATCCTAACTCTCAACCTAACCCTAACCCTAACACTGACGTTAAAACTAACCCTAACCTTAACCCTCACCCATACCCTAGCACACGTTGTCACTATAACCTTTACATTGTACCTAAACCTCACCCACACCCTCAACCTGAGTCTCAACCTAACCCTATCTGAACCCTTCAAACCAAACCTCACCCTCACATTAACCCTCAGCCCCACCGTAAACATCACCCTAACCCTAACCCTCACCCTAATCTTCACCCTAACCCTAACCCTCACCCTAACCCTAACCCTCAACCTAACACTAAGCCTACCGTAACACTAATCATCACACTAACACTAGACCTCAACCTAAACCTAAAACTCACCCTCACCCTAACCCTAACCCTAACCCTCACCCTCACCCTAGCACTCACACTAACCCTAATCCTAAACCTAACCCTCACCCTAAACCAAACCCTCAACCTAACCCTAACCCTGACCCTCATCTAACCCTCACCCTAACCCTAACCCTAAACCTCACCCTAACCTTCACACTCACCCTCAACCTAACCCTCACCCTCAGCCTAACCTTCACCCTTACTGTAACCCTCAACCTCACCCTAAACCTCACCCTTCCCCTTATTCTTACCCTCAACCTAACCCTCACCCTAACCCTAACCCTCATCCTTACCTAACCCTAACCTTCACCTTAACCTTAATGGTCACCCTAACTCTCACCTTCACTCTAACCCTCACCCTAACCATTAATCTCACCCTAACCATAACCCTAACAATAACCCTCAACCTCACCCTAAACTTCACCCTAACCCTAAATCTCACCCTAAAACTTACCCTCACCCTAAACCTCACCCTAACGCTAACCCTAATACTAAACCTCACCTCACCCGCAACCTCTCCGTAAACGTAACCTTAACCCAAACACTAACAATAACCCTAACCCTAACCCTAAACCTAATCTTTACCCTAACCCACAACCTCATGCTAACCTCCACACTAAACCTAACCCTAAACCTCTTCCTAACCCTAACCCTCACCCTAATCCTAACCCTCACACTCACCCTAACCCTCACCCTAAAATTTACCCTCAGCCTAACCGACACCCTCACCCTAAACCTAACCCTAAACCTCACCTTTACCCTCACCCTAACTCTAACCCTACCCCTCATCCTAACCCTAATCCTAACCCTAATGATCACCCTCACCCTAACCCTAAACCTAACCCTAAACCTCACCCGCACCCTAGAAATCACCATCACACTCACCCTCACCCTAACCCTCACCCTCACCCTAACCATCACCCTATCCCTAACCCTCACCCTAACAATAGCCTAACACTCAACTTAACCCTAATTTTCACCCTCACCCTCAGCCTCAGCTTAACCCTAAACCTAATCTTAACTCTAACCCTCACCCTCACTCTAATCCTCACCCTAACCAGAACCCTAACGCTCACACTTACCCTAACCCTAATCATCACACTCACCCTCACCCTCAGCTTCAACCTAAGCCTAACAATAACACGAACCATAACCCTCACACTCACCCTCACACTAAACCTAATCCTAACCATAAACCTAACCCTCACCCTCACTCTAACCCTAACCCAAACCCTCAACCGAACCCTCTCCTTCACCCTCACCCTAACCTTCACCCTCACCCTAAACATCACCCTAAACTTAACCCTCACCCTAAACCTATCCCTCACACTAACCCTAAACCTCACCCTAACCCTAACCCTCAAAATAATCCTTACCCTCACCCTAACACTAAGCCTAACCCTAACACTAACTCTCACAGTAACCCTAAACCTCACCCTAACCCTAAACCTAACCCAAAACCTCACCCTAACCCTAAACCTCACCCTAACCCTAACCATCACCGTCACCCGAGCCTTCACCCTAACCATAATCCTAACCCTAAACCTCACCCTAAACCTAACCCTCACCTTCACCTTAACCCTAAGCCTCACCCTCATCTCACCCTCACCCTAACCATAACCATAACCCTCACCCTCACCCTAAATATAACCCTCACCCTAACACTCAACCTCACCCTATCCTTCACCCTTAACGTAACCGTCACGTCACCCTAACCCTCACCCTAACCCTAACCCTCACCGTAACCCTAATGCTAACCCTAACCCTCACCTCACCCTAACCCTCACCCTTACCCTTAACCTCACCCTAAGCCTAACCCTAACACTAACCTTCAACATCACTCTAAATCTCACACTAACCCTAACCATTACCCGAAAACTTACCCTCAACCTAACACTTAACCTCACCCTAACCCTCACCCTAACGCTTACACTAACTCTAAAATTCACCCTCACCCTCACCCTCACCGTAACCGTAACCCTAGCCCTAACAATAATCCTAACCCTAAACCTAAACCTATTCCTTACCCTAATCCACACCCTCACCTGCACCTTCACCCTAAACCTAACCCTAACCCTCTCCCTAACCCTATACCTCACCCTAAACCTAATCCTCACCCTCAACCTAACCCTCACCCTAAAACTTACCCTCACCCTAACACTCATCCTAACTCTAAACCTAACCCTAACCCTCACCTTAACCCTCATCCTAACACTAAACCTAATGCTAACGCTCAAACTAACCCTAACCCTAATCCTAACCCTAACCCTAACCCTCATCCTAACCATAAACCTAACCCTCACCCAGCCCTAAACATAGACCTAAACCTCACCCACAACCTAACACTCACGCTCACCCTCAGACTCACCCTAACCATCACCCTATCCCTAGCCCTCACCCTAACCGTAAGCCTAACACTCACCCTCACCCAAACCCTTACCCTCACACTCTCCTGAACCCTAACCCTCACTCTAACACTCAAACTCATCCTCACCCTAACCCTCACCCTAACCCTAGCCCTATCAGTCACCCTCACCCTCTCCCTCAGCCTAACTGTAAACCTAACAGTACTCCTAACCCTAAACCTCACCCAAACCCTCAGCTTAACCCTAAACCTAACCCTCACCGTCACCCTAACCCTAAACCTCACTGACACCCTACCATTCACCCTAACCCTAATCCTAACCCTACCCCTCACTCTAACCCTAACCCTCACCCTAACCCTCACCCTAAACCTCACCCTCACCCTCACCCTAACCCTCACCCTCACCCTAACCCTAACTCTAAACCTAGCCCAAACCCTCAACTTAACCCTGACCCTAACCCTCACCCTCACCCTTACCTTTAACCTAACCCTCAACCTAACACTCACACTAACCCTAAACCTCACCCTAACCCTAACCCTCACCGTAACCCTCACCCTCACCCTAGACTCACCCTAACCCTAAAACTAACCCTAACCCTCAACCTAACCCTAACCCTCACCCTCATCTAACCCTCACACTAACCCAAATCCTAACACTCACCCTCACCCTATCCCTAACCCTAACGCTAAACCTCACCTCACCCACAACCTCAACTTAACCGTAACCCTAACCCTTATCCTAACCCTCACCCTCACCCTAACCCTCAACCTCACGCTCACCCTAACCGTAACCCTAACCCTAAACCTCACCCTAACCCTCACTCTAACCCTAACCCTAACCCTCACCCTCACCTTAGCCTTTAAACTTACCCTCCCCCTAACCCTCACACTAATCCTAACCCTCACCCTAACCCTAACCCTAACCGTCACCCTCAACCTCACGCTCACCCTCAGCCTAACTTTAAACTTAATGCTACTCCTAACACTAACCCTCAACTTCACCTCCACACTAACCCTAACCCTAACCCTAAGCCCAACTCTCACACTCACCTTCACCCTCACCCTAAGCCTTACTGTCAACCTCATGCTCACCCTCACCCTAATCCTAACCCTAACCCCCACCCTTAACCTAACCCTCACCCTAAACCTAATGCAAACTTTAACCCTCACACTCACCCTAAACCTCACGCTAACCCTTACTCTCACCGTAAATCTAACCCTAACCTAACACTCACCCTGACCCTAACCCTCACCCTACACCTAACCGTAACCCTAACCTTCCCCCAACCCTCACCCTAACCGTAACTTTAACCCTAACATTAATCCTCATCCTAAACCTCACCCTAAACCTAACCCTTTCCCTAACGCTAACGCTAACCCTAATGCTCACCCTAACCATAAACGTACCTGTCAACCTAACCCTCATCCTAAACTTAACCCTAACACAAACCCTCACCTTAACCCAAAATCTAACACTCACCCTAACCCTAATCCTCACCCACACTCTCACCCTCATCCTCAGCGTAAACCTAACCCTAACCCTAATCCTAACCCTAAAACTCACCCTCATCCTAACTCTAAACCTAACCCTATCCCTGACTCTCACCCTCACCCTCACCCTCACGCTAACCCTTACCCTCACCCTAAACTGAACTCTCACTCTAAACCTCATCCTAACCCTCTCCATAACCCTCATCCTAACCCTAAAACTAACCCTTACCGTAACCCTAAACCTCACCCTCATCCTAACCCTAACCCTAAACTTAACCCTCACACTCACCCTAACCCTCACCCTAAACCTTACCCTCACCCTAACCCTCATCCTAACCCTCACCCTATCCCTAACCCTAACCCTCAACCTAACAATTACACTCACTCTAACACTAAGCCTAACGCTAACACTAACTCTCACTCTAAACCTCACCCTAAACATCACTCTATCATTAACCCTATCCTTAACCCTCACCATAACCCTAACTCTCACCCTCACCCTCACCCTCAACCTAATCATAAGCATAAGCCTAATTCTAAACCTAACCCTCACAGTCATCCTGAACCTAACCCTAACACTAAGGCTCACCCTCACCCTCAACCTCACCCTAACCCTAACACAAACCCTCAAATCAACCCTCACTCTCACCCTCACCCTAACACTCACCCTCAACCCTAAACATCACCCTAAACCAAACCCTCACCCTAATCCTCACCATCACCCTAACCCTCACCCTAACCCTAACCCTCATCCTAACCCTAACCCTCACCCTTATCTAACCCTCACCCTAACCCTAACCCTAAACTTCACCCTAAACCTCAATCTCACCCTCACCCTAACCCTAACCCTCACACTAACGCTCACCTTATCCTAAACTTCACTCTTACCGTAAACCGTCAACCTCACCCTAACCCTCACCCTTCCCCTTATTCTTACCCTCACGCTAACCCTAACCCTCACCCTAACGTAACCCTAACCCACATCCTAAACATAATGCTAACCATAACCCTCACCCTAACTCTCACCCTAACCCTTAAACTTACCCTGACACGAGCCCTCTAACTCAACCTACACCTCATCCTAAACCTAACCCTCACACTTACACTTAACCTCACCCTAACACTTACCCTCACCCTAACCCTCACCCTAACACTAACCCTCAGCCTCACGCTAAACCTCTCTGTAACCGTAACCCTCACCCCAACTCTAACCCTCAACCTACGCTCAACCTAACAATAACCCTAAAGCTTAACCTCACCTCACCTGCAACCTCACCGTAACTGTAACCCTAACCCAAACCCTAACCCTAAACCTAACTATAAACCTACCCCTCAACCTAACCCTCACCCTAACTCTAACCCTAACCCTAACCCTCAACCATACCCTAACCCTCACCCTCACCCTCACCCTAACCTCACCCTAACCCTAAGCCTATCACTCACCCTAACACTTACCCTCACCCTAACCTTCACCCTCACCTAATCCTATCCCTAACAATAAACCTTAACTAACCGAAAACCTCATCCTCACACTCAACCTCACCGTCACCCTAAACCTAAACCTCACCCTGACCGTCACTCTAACCCTCACCCTAACACTAACCCTCACTCTAACCCTCACCCTCACCATTAACCTAAACCAAACCCTAGCCCTCACCCTAACCATAACCCTAACCCTCACCCTCACCCTGACCATCAACCTAACCCTCACGCTAACCCTAACCCTCACTCTAACCCTCAACCTCACAAAAACTCTAACCCTAAACTCACCCTAATCCTTACCCTCAGCCTAACCCTAACCAAAAACCTAACACTCCACCTCACCCTCACCATTACCCAAACCCAACCCTAACACTAATACTAACCCTAACCCTCACCCTCACACTATCCCTCAACCTAACCCTTACACTCACCCTAACCCTAAACCAAACCTAACCCTAACCCTCACACTAAACCTACCCTTGCCCTAAACCTAACCCTAACCCTCTCGCTAACCCTATCCCTAACCCTAACCCTCACCCTAACCCTAGGTCTCATCCTATCTCTAAACTTAACCCTAAACCGCACCTTCATCCTTACCCTCACCATAACCCTAAACCTAACCCTAACCATGAGCTTAACCCTAACCCTCACCCTCACCCTCACCCTCACCCTAATCCTAACACTAGTTCTAAACCTAGACCTCACCCTCACTCTAACACTCAACTTAACCTTTACGTAACCCTAACCCTAACCATAACCCTCACACTAACCCTAACCCACATCCTCACCCTAAACCTAACCCAAACCATAAACCTTACCCTCACAGTCACCCTAACCCTAACCCTAACCCTAACAAAAACCTAATCCTAACCCTAAACCTAACCCTCAACCTAAACCTAAATGTAACCCTCAAACTAACCCTAAACTTAACCCTAACCCTAACCCTCAGCCTCACCCTAACCCTAACTCAAATTTTAACGCTCACACTAACCCTCGCCATAACACTCTCCGTAACCCTCAGCCTCAATCTCACCCTAACCCTCACCCTAACCCTTACCCTCACACTAATCCAAAACGTAACAGTAACTCTGACCCTCACCCTAACCCTCACCCTAACCCTTAACCTCACCCTAACCCTAACCCTCAAATGAAACCTAACCCTCACTCTAACCCTAAGCCTAACTCTCACCCAAACCCTCACCTTAATCCTAACCATAAACCACACCGTCACTCTAACCCTAACCCTCACCGACACCCTAGACCTCACCCTAACCCTAATCCTAACCCTAACCCTCACCGTAAACCTAACCCTCAACCTAAACCTGACACTAAACCTAACCCTCAACCTCACCCTAATCCTCACCCTAACCCTAACCCTACACCTAACCCTCATCCTAACCCTCACCTAACCGTTAACCTCACCCTCACCCTAACCCTCACACTAACCCTAACCCTCACCCTAACCCTAACAATAACCGTCACCCTCACCCTCACCCTCACCCTCAGCCTAACTCTAAACCTAACCCTACTCCTAAACCTTACCCTCACCCTAAACCTCACAATAATCCTCACCTCACTTCATCTTAAACCTAAACATAACCCTAACCCTCACCCTAAACCTCAACCTAACCCTAATGCTAACTCTAACCCTCACACTCACCCTAACCCTCAAACTGACCCTAACCCCCACCATAACCTTAATCCTAACCCTAAACTTTACCCGAACCCTCATCCTAACCCTCTCGCTAACCCTAATCCTAACCCTAACAATCACCCTCATCCTACCTCTAAACCTAAACATAAACCTAACCCTCAACATCACCCTCACCCTGACCCTAACCCTAAGCCTCATCCTTACCCTAAACCTCACCATAGCCCTCATCCTAACCCTCTCCCTAACCCTAACCCTAACCCTAACCCTAAGCCTAACATTAAACCTAAACCTCATCCTCACTCTAACCCTAACCCTAAACCTAACGCTCACACTCACCCTAACCCTCACCCTAAAACTTACCCTCACCCTAACCCTCATCCTAAACCTCACCCTATACCTAACCCTAACCATCAAAATAACCCTAAACCTCACTCAGCCTAACCCTAAACCTAAACATGGGGCTAACCCTAACCCTAAACTTAACCCTCATCCCCACTCTAAAACTCACTGTCACCCTAATCCTTACATTAAACCTAACCCTCACCCACACCGTAACCTTCAGTCGTACCCTCATCCTCACCCTCAGCATAAACCTAAGCCTAAGCCTAACCCTAACCCTAACCCTCACACTCACCCTCACCCTAAACCTAACCCTAAGCCTCACCGTCACCCTCAACCTCACCCTAACCCTAACACTATCCCTATCCCTAACCCTAAGCCTCAGCCTAACCCTAAAACCTCAACCTACGCCTTACACTCACCCTGACACTAAGCCTAACCCTAACACTCTCACACTAACCCTCTCCCTATCCCTAAACCAAACCCTCAAACTAACCCTAACCCTCACCCTAACCCTCACCCTACCCCTCATCCTAACTCTCAACCTAAACCTAAACCTAACCCTGACCCTAACACTAACCCTAACCCTAACCCTCACCCGCACCCTAACATTCGCTGTCACCCTAACCCTTACATTAAACCTAAACCTCACCCACAACCTCAACCTCAGTCTCAACCTAACCCTAACCGAAACCTTCAAACCAAACCTCACCCTCACCCTAACCCTCACCCCCACCCTAAACATCACCCTAACCCTAACCCTCAACCTAACCCTAAACGTCAACCTACACCTAACCCTCACCCTAACACTAAAACCAACCCTATCACTAACCCTCAAACTAACCCAAGACCTAACCCTAAACCTAACCCTCACCCTCACTCTATCCCTAACCCTAACCCTCACCCTCACCCTAGCCCTCACCCTAACCCTAATCCTAAACCTAACCTTAACCCTCACCCACAGCCTAAACTTCACTCTTACCGTAACCCTCAACCTCACCCTAAACCTCACCCTTCCCCTTATTCTTACCCTCAACCTAACCCTCACCCTAACCCTATCCCTCACCCTTACCTAACCCTAAACCTCACGCTAACCATAATGGTAACCCTAACTCTCACCCTCACCCTAACCCTCACCCTAACCCTTAACCTCACCCTAACCATAACCCTAACAATATCCCTCAACCTCACCCTAAACTTCACCCTAACCCTAACTCTCACCCTAACACTTACCCTCACCCTAACCTTCACCCTAACGCTAACCCTAACCCTAAACCTCACCTCACCCGCAACCTCAAAGTAACCTTAACCCTAACCCAAACCCTAACAATAACCTTAACCCTAACTCTAAACCTAAACTTTACCTAACCGTCACCGACACCCCTGCCCTCACCCTCACCCTAACCATAATCCTACCCTAAACCTTACCCTAATCCTCACCCTCAACCTAACCCTCACCCTAATCCTCACCCTAACCCACACCCTAACCCTAACCCTCAAACTCATCCTAACACTCACCCTAACCCTAACCCTAACCCTCACCCTCACCCTAACCCTCACCCTAACCCTTAACATCACCCTCATCCTAACACTCACACTAACCCTAACGCTCACCCTAACCCTTACCCTAAACGTCACCCTCACCCTCACCCTCACCCTCAGCCTCACTCTAAATCTAACACTACTCCTAACACTAACCCTCAACCTCACCCTCACACTAACCCTAACCATAAACCGTAACCATAAACCCTAAGCCTAACCCTCACACTCACCCTCACCCTCACCCTAACCTCACCCTAACCCTCACCCTCACCCTAACCTTAAACCTAACCCTAACCCTCACCCTAAACCTAACCCTCACCCTAAACCTAAATCTCACAATCACCCTCACCCTCACCTCACCCTAAACCTAAACCTCACCCTAAACCTAAACGTCACAATCACCCTCACCCTCACCTCACCCTAAACCTAAACCTAATCCTAACCCTCACCCTAAACCTCAACCTAACCCTAATGCTAACTCTAACCCTGAGACTCACCCTAACCCTCACCCTGACCCTAAATCTCACCCTAAACTTAACCCTAACCCTAACCTTTACCCTAACCCTCAACCTAAATTTCTCCCTAACCCTAATCCTAACCCTAACAATCAAACTCATCCTACCTCTAACCCTAACCCTAACTCTAACCCTCAAACTCACCCTCACCCTCACCTTAACCCTAACCCTCATCCTTACCCTAACCCTACCCCTCATCCTAACTCTCAACCTAACCCTAAACCTAAACATGGCCCTACACTAACCCTAACCTTATCCCTCACCCCCACCCTAAAACTCACTCTCACCCTAACCCTTACATTAAACCTAACCCTTACCCACACCCTACCCTCAGTCTTACCCTCACAATCACCCTCAGCCTAAACCTAAGCCTAAGCCTAACACTAACCCTAAACCTCAAACTCACCCTCACCCTCACCCTAACCCTAACACTAAGCCTCACCGTCACCCTCAACCTCACGCTAACCCTTACCCTAACCCTAACCCTCACCCTCACCCTAACCCTAACCCTAAACCTAACCCTAACCCTCAACCTACGCCTTACACTCACCCTAACACTAAGCCTAAATTTAACATTCTCACACTAACCCTCACCCTAAACCTAACCCTAAACCTCAAATTAACCCTAACCCTGACACTAACCCTAACCCTACCCCTCACCCTAACTCTCAACCAAACCCTAAACCTAACCCTGACCCTGACCCTAACCCTGACCCTGACCCTAACCCTAACCCTAACCCTCGCTGTCACCCTAACCCTTACATTAAACCTAAACCTCACCCACACCCTCAAACTCAGTCTCAACCTAACCCTAACCGAAACCTTCAAACCAATCCTCACCCTCACCCTAACCCTCACCCCTACCCTAAACATCATCCAAACCCTAAACCTCATCCTAATCCTCACCCTAAACCTAACCCTCACCCTAACCCTAACCCTAACACTAAGCCTAACCCCTAACACTAACCCTCACAGTAACCCTAGACCTCACCCTAAACCTAACCCTCACCCTAACCCTAACCCTAAACCTCACCCTCACCCTAGCCCTCACCCTAACCCTAATCCTAAATCTAACCCACAACGTCACCCTAACCCTCACCCTTCCCCTTATTCTTACCCTCAACCTAACCCTCACCCTAACCCTAACCCTCACCCTCAACTAACCCTAACTCTCACCCTCACCCTAACCCTCACCCTAACCCTTAACTTTACCCTAACCATAACCCTAACAATAACCCTCAGTCTCACCCTAAACTTCACCCTAACCCTAACTCTCACCCTAACGCTTACCCTCACCCTAACCCTCACCCTAACGCTAACCCTAACCCTAAACCTCACCTCACCCGCAACCTCACCATAACCATAATCCGAACCCAAACCCTAACAATAACCCTAACCCTAACCCTAAACCTAATCTTTACCCTAACCCACAACCTCACCTTCACCTTCATCCTAAACCTAACCTAACCCTCTACCTTACCCTAACCCTCAACCTAACCCTAACCCTCACACTCAACCAAACCTTCACCCTAAAATTTACCCTCACCCAAACCCTCAACCAAACCCTAAATCTAACCCTAACCCTCACCTTTACCCTCACCCTAACCCTAACCCTAATGCTAACCCTCAAACTAACCCTAACCCTCACCCTCACCCTAACCCTACTCCTCATCTTAACCCTAATCCTAAACCTAACAATCACCCTCACCCTAACCCTAAATCTAACCCTAAACCTCACCCACACCCTAACAATCACCATCACCCTCACCCTCACCCTAACCCTCACCCTCACCCTAGCCATCACCCTATCCCTAACCCTCACCCTAACCCTAAGCCTAACACTCAACTTAAACCTAAACTTCACCCTCACCCTCACCCTCAGCCTAACCCCAACCCTAATCCTATCCCTAACCCTCAACCACACCCTAACCCTCACCCTAACCCTAACCCTCACCCTTCCCTAAACCTAACCCTCACGATGACCATAAAGGTAACCCTAAATCTCACCCTCACCCTTACCATCAACCTAACCCTTAATCTCACCCTCACCATAACCTTAACAATAACCCTCAACTTCACCCTCAACGTCACCCTAACCCTAACTCTCACCCTAACACTTTCCCTCACCCTAACCTTCACCCTAATACTAAACCTAACAGTAAACCTCACCTCACCCGCAACATCACCATAACCGTACCCCTAACCCAAAACCTAACAATAACCTTAACACTAACCCTAAACCTAATCTTTACCCTAACCCACAAACTCACCCTGACCTGCACCCTAAATATAACCATAACCCTCTCCCTAACCCTAACCCTCACCCTAACCCTAACCCTAACATTCACCCTAACTATCACCCTAAAATTTACCCTCAACCTAACCATCACCCTAACCCTAAACCTAACACTAACCCTCACCTTTACCCTCACCCTAACCCTAACCTTACCCCTCATCCTAACCCTAATCCTAACCCTAACAATCACCCTCACCCTAAACCTAAACCTAACCCTTAACCTCACCCGCACACTAAAAATCACCATCACACTCAACTTCACCCTAACACTCACCCTCACCCTAACTATCACCCTACCCCTAACCCTCACCCTAACAATAGCCTAACACTCAACTTAACACTAATCTTCACCCTCACCCTCACCCTCAGCCTAATCCTAACCCTAACCCTTGCCCGCACCCTAACCCTCACCCTAACCCGAACCCTAACGCTCACACTTACCCTAACCCTAACCCTCATACTCACCCTCAACCTCAGCTTAAACCTAAGCCTAACAATAACACGAACCATAACCCTCACACTCACCCTTATCCTAAACCTAACCCTAAACCTAAACCTAACCCTCACCTCACCGTCCTCCTCACCCTAAACCCATCCCAAACCCTCAAACGAACCCTCTCGCTCACCCTAACCCTAACATTCACCCTCAACCTAAACATCACCCTAACACTAAACCTCACCATAACCCTAACCATCACACTAACCCTGACCCTCTCCCTAACCCTAATTTTCAACCTAAGCCTTACCGTCACCCTAACACTAAGCCTAACCCGAAAACTAACCCTCACAGTAACCCTAAACCTCACCCTACCCATAACCCTCACCCTAACCCTAACCATCTCCGTCAGCCAAGCCCTCACCCTAACCCTAACCCTAACCCTAACCCTCACCCTAAACCTAACGATCACCTTCACGCTAACCCTATCCCTCACCCTCATCTCCCCCTCACCCTAACCCTAACCATAACCCTCACCCTCACCCTTAACCTAACCCTGAAACTCACCCTAACCTTCACCCTTAACGTAACCCTCAAACTCACCCTTACCCTCACCCTCAACCTAACCCTAATCCTATACCTAACCCTAACACTAACCCTCACCCTAACCCTCGCCCTAACCCTAAATCTAACCCTAAACCTCACCCTCACCCTAACCCTAATCCTCACCTTAACCCTAAACCTCAACCTAACCCTAACCCTAACCCTCACCCTCACCCTCACCCTCACCCTCACCATAACTCTAACCCTAACCTTAAAAAAATCACTAATCCTAACCCTAAACCTAACCCTAACCCTAATCCTAACCCTAACCCTCACCCTCAGCCTCACCATCACTGCAAAGGTAACCTTAACCATAACACTAACAAAAACCCTAACCCTAATCCTAAACCTCACCCTCACCCTAATCCTAATCCTAACCCTAACCCTCACCCTAACCCTAACCCTCACCCTCACCATAATCCTAACCCAAATCCTAAACCTCACCCTAACCCCAATCCTCACCCTCACCCTAACCATAACCCTCACACCTACCTTCACCCTCAACGTAACCCTAAGCCTAAGCCTAAACCTAACCCTCACACTCAACCTCACCCTAACCCTAAGACTATCCCAAAACCTCAACCTAACCCTCACCCTCACCCTAAGACTAACACTAACCCTAACACTACCTCTCACCCTAACCCTCACCATCAACCTAATTCTAACTCTCAACCTCACCCTCAACCTAACCCTAACCCTAAACCTCACCGTAAACCTCACCCTAACCCTAACCCTCACCCTCACCCTCACTGTAAATCTAAACCTATCCCTCTAAATAATACTAACCCTATCCCTAACCTTGAATCTAAACCTAAAAATAAACCTCACCCTCAGCCTCAACTTCACTGCAAACATAACTGTAACCATAACACTAACAATAACCCTAACCCTAACCCTCAATCTCACCCTAAAACTCACCCTAACACTAATCCTCAATCTTACCCTCACCCTCACCCTACCACTAACCCTAACCCTCTCCCTAACCCTAACCCTAACACACACATTTACCGTAATCCTGACTCTCAGCCTAACCCTCAACTGTACCATTACTGTCACCCTCACCCTAACCCTCACACTAACTCTCACCGTCATGCTAAACCTCTCCCTGACAGTAACCCTAAGCCTCACCCTAACGCTAACCTTCACCCACACCATAATTTTGACACTAACCCTCACACTAACCCTCACCCTAACCCTAACACTAACCCTAACCCTCACCCTAACCCTAAACCTCACCATAAGCCCAATTCTATCCCTAGACCTCACCCTCACCCTAACCCTAACCCTAACACTAAACCTCATCATACCCCTAACCCTAACCCTCAACCTAACCCTAACCCTGACCCTCACCCACACCCTCAGCCTAAACCTAGGGCTAACCCTATCACTCACCCTAATCCTCACACTCACCCTAACCGTAATTCTAAACCTCACCCTCACCCTAGCCCTCACCCTAACCCTAACCCAAATCCTCACCCTAAACCTCACATTAACCCTAAAATTAATCCTCAATCTAAACCACACCCACACCCTAACCCTAACCCTAACCCTAACCCTCACCCTATCCCTAAACCTCGCATTTAACTTAATCCTTACTCTCAGCCTAACCCTCAACTTTACCCTTACTCTCACCCTCACCCTAACCCTCACACTAAACCTAACCCACATCCTAACCTTCACCCTGACCGTAACCCTAAGCATCACCCTAACCCTAAACCTCACCCACACCCTAATTTTAACACTAACCCGCACCCTGACCCTCACCGTAACCCTTACTCTAATCCTAACTCTAAAACTAAACCTCACCCTAACCCTAACCCTAACCCTCATCCTAAACCTAACCCTCGCCCTCACCCTCACCCTCAGCCTAAACCTAAGGCTAACACTAACACAAACCCTAACCCTCACACTCACCCTCACCCTAACCCTAACCTTCACCCTCACCCTCACTCTCAGGCTAACCTAAGCCTAACCCTTAACCTAACCCTCACACTCAACCTAACCCTACCCTAATCCTAATCCTAACCATCACCATAAACCTCACCCTAAGCCTAACACTCACTCTAACCCTAACCCTAACACTAATCCTAAACTTCAACCTAAGCCTAACTCTAACAATAAACCTCACCCTCAAGCTAACCCTAATCCTAAACCTAACACTAACCCTATCAGTAAACCTCACCCTCACCCTAGTCCTCACTCTAACCCTAATCCTAAACCTAACCTTCGTCCTATCCCTTACACTAACTCTAATCCTAACCCTCACCCGAACCCTAACCCTCACACTCAACCTCACCATCAGCCTAACCCTAAGCCTAAACCTAAACCTAACCCTAACCCACACACTCACCCCCACCCTAACCCTAATCCTAATCCTAATCCTAACAATAACCCTAACCCTAAAGCTAACCCTCACCCTAAACATAACCCTCAAACTAACCCTAACTCTCACCCTAATACTTACCCTCACCGTAACACTAACCCTAACCCTAACACTAACCCTCACATTGACTCTAACCCTCACCCTAAACCTAAACCTCACCGTAACTCTAAACCTCACCCTCACCCAAGCCCTCACCCTAACCCTAATTCTAACCCTAACCCTCAAACTAACCCTAACCCTCATCCTCACCCTAAACCTCACACTAACCCTAACCCTAATCCTCAATCTAACCCTCACCCTAATCCTAACCCGAACCCTTAACGTAACCCACAGGCTAAGCCTAACCCTCAACCTTACTTTAACCCTCACCCTCAGCCTAACCCTCACCTTTACCCTTATCATCAACCTCACCCTAACTCTCACCCTTACCCTAACCCTCACCCTCACCCTCAGCGTAACACTAACCCTATCACTATTCCTAACCCTAAACCTCACCCTCACCCAAACTGTCTCCCTAATTCTTACCCTCACACTAATCCTAACTGTAACCCTAACCCTAACTCTCACACTAAACTTAACCCTTACCCTAACCGTAACCCTACCCTTACCCTAACCCTCACCTTAACCCTAAATCTGACCCTCACCCTAAACCTCACCCTAAACCTCACCGTGACCCTAAACCTGACCCTAACCCTATTAATAACCCTAACCCTCACCCGAAACCTAACCCTCACCCGAACCCTAATCCTAAACGTAACCCTTAGCCTAAAACTCTCCCTAACCCTAAGCATAACCCTAACCCTAAACCTCACCCTAACCCTCACCTTAACCCAAACCCTAACCCTAACCCTCAGCCTCAGCCTCACCCTCACCCTAACCCTTAACCTCGTCCTCACCCTAAACCTGACACTTAACTGAACCCTCACCGTAACTCTAACCCTAACCGTCACCCTCACCATCACCCTCCTGCTAACTCTAACCTTCACCCTCACCCTAACCCTTAAAACTCACCCTAATCCTCACCCTGAACCTCACTTTCACCTGCACCCTCACCCTATCCCTAACCCTAACCCTCACCCTAACCCTCACTCTCACCCGCACCCTCACCCTATCCCTAACCCTAACCCTCACCCTAACCCTCACCCTAAACCTAATGCTAACTCTAACACTCACCCCAAGCCTCATGCTATCACTTACCCACACCACAAACCTAACCCTAACCTTAACCCTCACCTTCACCCTTAACCTCACCCTAACCCTCAACCTAATCCTAACCCTCCCCCTCACCCTAACCCTAAACCTAACCTCATCTAAACCTAACCCTAACATTCAACCTCACCCTAACCCTCACCATCACCCGACCCCTCACCTTAACCCTAACCCTCACACACACACTAAACTTCAAGCTCACCCTCACCCTAGCCCTCAACTAATCCTCACCTTACCCTAACCATTACCTAAACAAGACCCTCCAACTCACCCTCACCTTCACCCTAAACCTCACCCTCAACCTAGGCCTCACCCTCAGCCTATTTCTAACCCTATCCCTAATCCTAACCCTAACCCATAACCTAAACCTCACCAAAACCCTTACCCTCACCTTCACCGTAACCCTCACACTAAACCTAACCCTCACCCTAAACTTAACCCTACCCCTCACCCTAACCCTAACACTAAACTTAATCCTAACCCTAAACCTCACCCTCACGCTAGCCCTCACACTAACCCTAATTCTAACCCTAACCCTCACCCTAAACTTCAACCACACCCTAAACCTCACACTAACCCTAACCCTATTATTCAGTCTATCACTAACCCTAACCCTTACCCTAAACCTGAACCTCAGCATAACCCTCACCTTTACTCTTACCGTCACGCTCATAATAACACTCACCCTAACCCGAACCCACATCCTAACCCTCACTCTAAACCTAACCCTATCCATCACCATAACCCTAACCCTCATGCTCACAATCACCCTAAGCCTAAAGCCTATTCATAAGCCTAACCCTGACCCTAAACCTCACCCTCAACCTTGCCCTCACCCTAACCCTAATCCTACCCCTAACCCTCTTCATAACCCTAAGGCTAAGCAGCACCCTAAGCCTAATCCTCATCCCCACCCTCACCCTCAGCCTAACCCTAAGTCTAAGCCTAATCCTAAACCTAACCCTCAAACTCACCCTCACCCTCACCCTAATCCTAATCCTAACCCTAACCCTAACTGTAAACCTCAACCTAACCCTCACCCTAACCCTAATGATAACCCTAACTCTGAACCTAAACCTAACCCTCACCATAACCCTCCCCCTCAACCTAACTCTAACCCTAAACCTCACTCTCACCCTATCCCTAATCCTAACCCTAACAATAAAACTCACCCTAACCCTTACCCTAACACTCACCCTCACTCTCACCCTAACACAAAGCATAAGTCTAACACTAACCCTAACATTAACACTAATCCTAACCCTAAAACTAAACCTAAAACTAACCCTAACCTTCACCCTCACCCTCACCCTCACTGCAAATGTAACCATAACCATAACACCTACAATAAACCTAACCCTAATCCTAACCATCACCCTCACCCTAAACCTATTCCTAACCCTAACCCTCACACTAACCTTAACCCTCACCCTCACTGAAACCCTAACCATCATCTTAATCCTCACCCTAACCCTAAAACTAACCCGCAACATAAACCTTAACCTCACCCTAATCCTAACACTAAGCCTAACCTAAACCTCACCCTAAACCTCCCCATCACCCTAACCTTAACCCAAACCCTAATCCTCAATTTAACGCTAACCGTAACCCTAACCCTAAACCTCACATTAACCCTAACTCTCACCCTAACCCTAACCCTACCCCTCACCCTTCCCCTCATGCTAACTCTAACACTCACGCTTACCAGAAACCTAACACTAACCCTAACCCTAAAACTCACCTTAAGGCTAACTCTAACCCTAAAGCTAAACCTAAACGGCACCCTAACCCTAACCCTCACCCTCAACCTCACCCTCAGCCTAACCCTCAGCCTAAACCTAACCCTAACCCTAACCCTCACACTCACCCTCACCCTAAACTTACTCCTAAACCTAACCCTATCCCTAAACCTAACACTCACCCTAACGCTCACCCTAACCCTAACCCTAACACTAACCATAACTCTAACCCTCACCCTAATCCTAAATCTAACCTTAAACCTCACCTTCACCCTAACCCTGACTCTAACAATAACCCTAAAACTATTTCTCACCATAACCCTAACCCTAAACCTCACCCTCACAGTAACCGTAACCCTAACCCTAGCAATAATCCTAACCCTAACCCTAAAACTCACCCTAACCATAACCCTCACCCTAACCCTACAACTCACCCTAACACATACCCTCTAACGAACACTAAACCTCACACTAACCCTAACCCTCACCATAACCCTAAACCTCACCCTAACACTAACCCTAACCCTAACCTTCACCCTAACCCTAATTCTAACCCTAAACCTCACCCTAACCATAAACCTCATCCTCACCATAATCCTCACAGTAACCCTAACACTAATCCTAAATCTAACCCTCACCCTCACAATAACGCTCACCCTAACCCTTACTCTAACCCTCAGCCTAACCTTAACCCTCACCCTTACAGTAACCCTCATCCTCAGCCTAACCCTCACCATTAACCTTAACTTCACCCGCAACCTAACCCTCACCCTAAGCCTAAACTTAACCGAAACCTAACTCTCACCATAACCTTAAACCTAACCCTCACCTTAACCCTAAACCTCACCCTCACCCTCACCCTCAGCCTCACGCTAAGCCTAATCCTAAATCTAACCCTAATCCTCACACTGACCCTCTCCCTAACCCCAATCCTAATCCTAACCCTAAACCTAACACACACCCTCGCCCTAACCATCACCCTAAACCTAACCCTAACACTAACCCGAACCCTCACCCTAACCCTCACCCTAATCCTATATATAAACCTGAACTACAAACTCACAGTGACACTAACCCTAACTCTAACCCTAAACCTAACCCTAACCCTAACCCTAAACCTCACCCTCACCCTAGCTCTCACCCTAACCCTAATCCTAAACCTAACCCACATCCTAACCATCAACCTAACCCTCACCCTAACCCTAAACCTCACACTCAACCTAACGCTCAGGCTAACCCTAAGACTAACCCTAAACCTAAACGAAACCCACACCCTCACCCTCACCCTAACACTAGCTATAACCCTAATCCTAACCCTAAATTTAACCCGAACTCTAACTCTCACCCTAACCCTAACCCTAACCCTCACCCTAACCCTAAATGTCACCCTCACCCTCAATGTAAACCTAACCCTAAACCTAACAATAACCCTCACCCTAACCCTAACCCTCACCCTAACCCTAACCCTCACCCTAACCCTAACCCTCACCCTAACCCTAAACCTCACCCTAACCCTAACCCTAACCTTCAGCCTCACCCACGCCCTCACCCTAATACTAATTCTAAGCCTAACCCTCACACTAACCCTAACCCTCATCCTCACCCTAAACCTCACACTAACCCTAACCCTAATACTCAATCTAACCCTAACCCTCACCCTAATCCTCACCCTAACCCTTACCCTAACTCTCATGCTAATCCTAACCCTCACCCTTAGGGGAACACTCACCCTCAGCTTCACCCTCATCTTTACTCTTGGGGACACGCTCACCCTTACCCTCACCCTAACCCTAAACCTCATCCTAACACACAACCTAACCCTAACCGTATCCATCATCCTAACCCCAACCCTCACCCTCAGTCTAACCCTAAGCCTAAGCCTAACTCTAACCCTAACCCTCAACTTCACCCTTGCCCTCACCCTAAACCTAATCCTAACCCTAACCCTCATCCTAACCCTCACCCTAACCCTAACCCTAACCATCATCCAAAACCTATTCCTCACCTCCACCGTCACCCTCAGCCTAATCCTAAGCCTAAGCCTAACCATAACCATAACCCTCACCCTCAGCCTCACCCTCACCCTAACCCAAACCCTAACCCTAACCCTCACCCTAACTCTAAGCCAAACCCTAATGCTAGCCCTCACCCTAAACCTAATTCTAACCCTAAACCTCATCCTAACCCTCACCCTAACCCTAACCCTATCCCTAACCCTAACACTACCCCTAACTCTAACCCTAAAACTCACCCTCACACTAACCCTAACTGACCCTAACCCTAAACCTAATACTCATCCTAACCCTAACCCTCACCCTCACCTTCAATGTAAACCTAACTGTAACCCAAACCTAACAAAAACCCTAAACCTAACCCTAACCCTCACCTTAATCATAACCCTCACCCTAACCTTAACCCTCACCCTAAACTTAACCCTCACCCTAAAATTAACCCTCACCCTAACACTAACCCTAATCCTAACAATAACACTAACCCTAACCCTAACCCTAAACCTAAACATAAACCTCACCCTCAGCCTCACCCTCACCGCAAACCTAACCCTAACCATAACACTAAAAATAACCCTAAACCTAACCCTAAACCTCACACTCACCCTCACCCTAACACAAATCCTAAACCTAACCCTATCCCTAACCCGAAACCTCACCCTAACCCTCACACTAGCCCTCAACCTAAACCTAATCCTAACCCTTAACCTCATTATAAAACTCACCCCAAACCTAAACCTCACCGTAACCCGAACCCTAACCATCATCCTCATGCTTGGCCTTAGCCTAAGCCTAAGCCTAAGCCTAAGCCTAACCCTAACCCTCACCCTATTCCTAAACCTAACACTTACCCTAACTCTAACCCTAAACCTCACCCTAACCCTAACTCTAGCCCTAACCCTAAACCTAAACCTCAAACTAACCCTAACCCTAACCCTCACCCTCACTGTAACCATAACCCTAACCCTAACCCTAAAATAACCCTAAGCCTAACCCTAAACCTCACCGTAAGCATAACCCTCATCCTAAACCTAACCCTCACCCTAATATTTACCCTCACCCTAACTCTAACACTAACGCTTACACTAACACTAAACATCACCCTAAACCTAAAACTCACCCTAACACTAACCTTAACCCTGACCTCGACCTAGCCCTCACCCTAACCCTAAACCTCATCCTCACCCTAAACCTCACACTAACCCTAACATTAATCCTAAATCTAACCCTTACCCTCACCCTGACACTAAACCTAACCCTCAACCTAACCCTAACCCTCAATATAACCGTAACCCTCACCCTCAGCCTAACCCTCAGCTTTGCCCTTACCGTCACCCCCACCATAATCCTCACCCTAACCAAACTCTCATCCTAACCCTCACCCTACCCCTAACTCTACCCCTAAACCTCAATCTCACAGTAACCCTAACTCTAACCCTAACACTAACAATAAACCTCACCCTAAACGCAAACCTCACCCTCACCCTCACCTTAACCGAAACCCTAACGCTAACCCTAACAATAACCCTCACCCTTACCCTAACCCTCAACCTAACCATAACCCTCACCCTAACCCTAACCCTCACATTAACACTCATCCTCACCCTGAACCTCACACTAACCCTAAACCTAATCCTCAATCTAACCCTCACCCTAAACCTAACCTTAACCCTTACCCTAATCCTAAACCTAACCCTAATCCTCACCCTTATCTTAACTCTCACCCTCAGCCTAAACCTCACCTTTAAACTTAACATCATCCTCACCCTAACCCTAAACCTCATCCTAACCCTCAACCTCACATTAAACCTGACCCTAACCATAATACTCAATCTAACCTTCACCCTAACCCTGACCCTCACCCTCACCGTAGCCCTCACCCTAACCCTAATCCTAACCCTAACCCTCATGCAAATACTTACCCTAACCCTAACCCCAACCATCACTCTAACCCTAACCCTCATCCCCACCTTCAACCTCAGCCTAACCCTAAGCCTAAGCCTAACCCTAACCCTAAACTTAACATACCATCACAGTAACCCTAATCTTAACCCTAACCCTAACCCTAACCCTAACCCTAACTCTAACCCTCACCCTCACCCTAGCCCTAACCCTAACACTAATTCTAACCCTCACCCCCAACTTAACCCTAAACCTCAACCTAACCCTCACCCTTATCTTAATCCTAACAATAACCCTAAACCGAACCCTCGACCTAACCCTCCCCCTAACCCTAAATCTAACCCTAAACTCACTTTCACCCTAACCCAAATCCTAACCCTAACCACCACCCTAACCCTAACCCTCACCCTCACCGAAACCCTAACCCTCATCCAACCCATCACCCTAACCATAACCCTAACCCTAAACCTCACCCAAACACTAACCCTAAACCTCACCCTCAACCTAGCCCTCACCCTATCCCTAAGCCTAACCCTAGTCCTCATCCTAACACTCACCCTAACACTAAACCTAACCCTAAACCTCAACCTCACACTCACCATAACAATTACCCTAATCCTCAACCTAACACTAAGGCAAACCCTCACCCTCACCCTAATCCTCACCGTAAACCTAACTCTAACACTAACCTTAACCCTAACCCTCACCATCAGCCTCACCCTAAACCTAACTCTAACCCTAAACCTCACTCTCACTTTAACCCTAAGCCTAACCCTAACCCTCAAAATAACCTTAACCCTCACCCTCACTGTAACCCTTACCCTAACTCTCACCCTAACCCTTAACTTAACGCGAACCCTAACTCTCACCTTAACTCTAACCCTAACCCTCACCCTAACCCTAACCCTCACCCTCACCCTCAGCCTAACCTTAAACCTAACCCTAACCCTCACACTCACCCTAACCTTAACCCTAATCCTAATAGTAAACCTAACCCTAACCTTCACCCTCACCCTAACCATCACGTTAAGCCTAACCCTAACATTAATCGTAACCTTAACCCTAACCCTAAACCTCACCCTAACACAAACTCTAACCATCACCCTCACCCTAGCCCTCAACCTAACACTAACCCTCATCCTCACCCTAAACCTCACACTAACCATAACAATAATCCTCAATCTAAACCTCACCCTCACCCTAACCCTAACCCTAAACCTCACCCTAACCCTAACCCTCACCCTTACCGTAACCCTCATCCTCAGTCTTAACCCTAACGTTTAACCTTACCTTCACTCCCACCCAAACCCTCACCCTAACCCTAACCGTAACCCTAACCCTAACTCTACCCCTAAACCTCACCATCAGGCTAACCCTAACTCTAATACTAACGCTAACACTAAACCTCACCCTAACCCTAACCCTAACTCTCACCCTCAACCTCATCCTCAGTCTAACCCTAAGTCTAAGCCTAACCCTTACCATAACACTCACCCTCACCCTAGCCTCACCCTAAACCGAATACTAACCCTAACCCTCATCCTAACCCTCACACTAAACCTAAACTTAACCATCACCACAACCCTAATCCTCACCCCCCTCACCCTCAGCCTAACCCTAAGCCTAAGCCTAACCCTAAACATCACACTCACCCTCACCCTAACCCTAATCCTATCCATAACCCTAACCCTATCCCTAAACCTCAACCTAACCCTCACCCTAAACTTAAGCCTAACACTAAACCTAACCCTAACCCTCGTCCTAACCCAACAACTAACCCTAAATCTAACCCTAAACCTCATCCTCACCCTAACCCTAATACTAACCCTAACGCTAACAATATCACTAATCCTAACGAGAAACATAAACCTAATGCTAAACCTAACCCTAATTCTAACAATCACCCTCACCCTAACACTAATCCTAACCATAACCCTCAACATAACCCTAACCCTCATCCTCACTGTAACAATAAACCTCATCCTAACCCTCAACCTAACCCTAAACCTAAACCTAAACCTTACCCTAAAACTAACCCTAACCCTCAACCTCACCCTAGCCCTCACTCTAACCCTAATCCTAATGCTCACTGTAACCCTAAACTTAACTGAACCATAACTCTCACCCTAACCCTATCGCTAAGCCTCACCCTAACTCTAACCCTCACCCTCACCCTCAACCTCAGCCTAACCCTAGGGCTAAGCCTAACCCTAACCCTAACTGTCACACTCACACTAACACATATCCTAATCCTAATCCTAACCCTAAGCCTTAACCTCACCCTCACCCTAACTCTCACCCTAACCCTAACTCTCTCCCTAACACTAAACCTAACCCTCACCCTAACCCTAACCCTCACCCTCACCCTCATCCTCAGCCTAACACTAACCCTAAGCTTAACCCTAACTCTAAACCTCAGCCTCACCCTAACCCTAAACTTAACCCTAAAGCTTACCCTAAACCTAACCCTAAACTTCACCCCCACCCTAGCCCTCACCCTAACCCAAATTCTAACACTAACCCTCGTCCTAACCCTCCCAAAAACCGTAACCCATTCCCTCACCCTAACCCTAACCCTAACGCACATCCTCATCCTTAGCCTAAACCTAACCCTAACCATAAACCTCAACCTAACCCTCCAACTAAACCTAAACATAAACCTCACCCTAATCCTAACCATCATCCTCAACCTCACCTTCACCCTAAACTTAACCCTAACCCTCACACTAACCCTAATCCTAACCCTCACTCTCTGCCTCACCCTAACCCTAACTCTAACACTAAACCTCACCCTCTCACTAACACTAACACTAACCTGAAACCTAAACCTCACCATAACCGTAAACCTAAACCTCACCCTCACTTAGCCCTTACACCAAACCTAATCTTAACACTAACCCTAATCTTATTCCTTACCCTAACACTAACCCTTACCCTCCCTCTAAACCTCTCTCTAACCCTAACCCTAACCCTCAACCTAACCCTCACACTAAACCTGACTCTAACCCTAAACCTCAACATCACCATAACCCTAACTCTAACCCTAACGCAGACCCTAAACCTCACTCTAACCATAATTCTAACCCTCACACTCACCCTCACCGTAATTGTAATCCTAAACCTAACCCTAACAATAAGCATAACCCCAATCCTAAACCTCACCCCAACCATAACCGTCACTGTAACCCATACCCTAACCCTAACAATAACCCTCACACTAACCCTAACCCTAACCTCACCCTAACCCTAACTCTAACCCTAAACCTAACACTAAAAACCTCACCCTAACACTAACCTTGATCCTCAACCTCACCCTCACCATAACAGTAACCGTAACCCTAATCCTAACAATAACCGTAACCCTAATCCTAACACTCACTCTCACCCTAACCCTATTACTAACCCTAACCCTCACCCTAACCCTAAACCTCACCCTTACTATAACCCTAACCCTCATCCTAACCCTCACCCTAACCCTAAACCTAAACCTAAACCTCACCCTAACACTAACCCTCACCCTCACCCTAGCCCTCACCCTAACACTAATCCTAACCCTAATCCTCACTCTAACCCTCATCCTAACTCTAACCCTAAACCTCACCCTAATCCTAACCCTAACCCTAACCCTCAACCTAACCCTAACACTCATGCTCAATTTAACCCTAACCCTAACCCTCACCCTAAACCTAAACTTAACTGGAACCCTAACTCTCACCCTACCCTAACCCTAACCCATAACCTAACCCTAACCCTCACCCTGACCCTCAGTGTAATCCTAAGCCTAACCCTAACCCTAACCCTAACCCTCACACTCACACTAACCCTTACCCTAATCCTAATCCTAACCCTAACCCTAACACTCACCCTCACCCTCAGCCTCACCTTAAACTTAATTCTAACCCTAAACCTCATCCTCACCCTAACACTAACCCTAAACCTAAACCTCACCCTAACCCTAAACCTAACCCTAAAACTCACCCTCAACCTAGCCCTCACCCTAACCCTAATCCTAACCCTAAACCTCATCCTAACCTTCCCCATAACCCTAACCCTAACCCTAACCCTCACCCTCATATTCACCCTCAGCCTAATCCTAAGCCTAAACCTAAGCATACCCCTAAACCTAACCCTAACCCTCACAGTCACCAGAACCCTCACCCTTACCGTAACTCTAACCCTAACCCTCACCCTACCCCTAAACCTAACCCTCCCCCTAACACTATATCTAACCCTAAACCTCACCCTCACCCTCACCCTAACACTATCCCTAACCCTAATCCTCACCCTAACCCTCTCCCTAACCCTATATCTAACCCTAAAACTCAACCTCACCCTAACTGTAACGCTAACTCTAACACTAAACCCCACCAAAACCCTAACGCTAACCCTCACCCACACCCTCACCCTCACCATAACTCTAACCCTAACCCTAACAATAACACTAAACCTAAACTGAAACCCTAATCCTCAAGCCCAATCTCACCGTCTGCCTAACCTTAACCCTAAGCCTAACCCTCACCCTAACCATTACACTCACCCTCATCCTAACACTAATCCTAAACGTAATCCTATCCCTAAACCTCAAACTAACCCTCACCCTCACCCTAACCCTAACACTAACGCTAACTCTAAACCTCACCCTAACCCTCCCCCTAATCCTATCTGTAACCCTAAACCTCACCCTCAACCTAACCCTAACCCTAAACATAAACCTCACCCTAACCCTAACCCTCACCCTCACCCTCAACCTCACCATAAGTCTAAACCTAACCCTAACAATAACACTAACCATAACCCTAACACTAACGATAACCATAACCCTCATCCTCAGACTCACCCTCACTACAAACTTAACCCTGACCATAACACTAACAATAACCCTAACCCTAACCCTAAACTTAAGTCTAATCCTCACCCCCACCCTCAACCTCAGCATAATCCTAAACCTAACCCTAACCCTAAACCAAACCCTCACCGTAACCCTAACACTAACCCCAACACAAACACTAACCCTAACCCTAAACCAAACACTAAACCTAACCCTTAACCTAGCCCTAAACCTCAGCCATACCCTCACCCTAACCCAAACCCTAACCCTAACCCTCACCCTAATCTTAAGCCTAACCCATATCCTAGCCCTCACCCTAAACCAAATCCTAACCGTAAAACTCATCCTAACCCTCACCCTCACCCAAACCTTAACCCTCACCCTCATGCTCAGCCTAAGACTAAGCCTAACCCTAACCCTCACCCTATCCCTAACCCTAACACTACCCATAAATCTAACCCTAAACCTCACGCTCACCCTAACACTAACTCTGACCCTAACCCTAAACCTAATCCTCATCCAACCCTAACCCTCACCCTCACCTTCACCGTAACCCTAAATGTAAGCCTAAACCTAACAGAAACCCTAAACCTAACCCTCACCCTAATCATAACCCTCACTCTAACTTAACCCTCACCCTAACATTTACCCTCACCCTAACACTAACCCTAACACTAACACTAACGCTAACACTAACCCTAACCATCACCCTAACTCTAAACCTGATGCTAACCAAAACCCTAACCATCACCCTAACCCTAAACCTCACCCTAACCCTAACCCTCACCCTAACCCTCACCCTCAGTGTAACCCTAAGCCTAACCCTAACCCTAACCCTCACACACACCCTAACCCTAACCCTCACCCTAACCCTATCCCTCACCCTCTCCCTCACCCTTAGCCTAACAGTAAGCCTAACCCCAACCCTAAACCTCACACTGACTCTAACAATTACCCTAATCCTAATACTAACACTAAGGCTAACCCTCAACTTCACCCTAACCCTCACCATAACCCTAACTCTAACACTAACTGTAACCCAAACCCTCAGCCTCAGCCTCACCCTAAACCTAACTCTAACCCTAAACCTCAACCTAACCCTAACCCTCACCCTCACTGTAACCCTTACCCTAACCCTCACCCTAACCCTAAATTAACCCAAACCCTAACACTCACCCTAACTCTAACCCTAACCCTCACCCTAACACTAACCCTCACCCTCACCCTCACCCTCAGCCTAACCATAAGCCTAACCATAACCCTACCCCTAACACTCATACTCACCCTCACCATAACCATAATCCTAATAGTAACCCTAACCCTAACCTTCACCCTCACCCTAACCGTCACCTTAAGCCTAACCCTAACATTAATAGTAACCCTAACCCTAACCCTAAACCTCACCCTAACACTAACCCTAACCATCACCCTCACCCTAGCCCTCAACCTAACACTAACCCTCATACTCACCTAAATCTCACACTGACCCTAACACTTATCTTCAATCTAAACCTCACCCTCAACCTAACCCTAAACCTAAACCTCAACCTAACCCTAAACCTCACCCTTACTGTAACCCTCATCCTCAGCCTAACCCTCACGTTTACCCTTACCTTCATCCCCACCATAACCCTCACCCTAACCCTAACCCTAACCCTAACTCTACCCCTAAACCTCACCCTCAGGTTAACCCTAACTCTAATCCTAACCCTAACACTAAACCACACTCTAACCATAACCATAACCCTC
The DNA here is from genome assembly GCF_024711535.1 of Dipodomys merriami. NCBI lineage: Eukaryota > Metazoa > Chordata > Mammalia > Rodentia > Heteromyidae > Dipodomys > Dipodomys merriami. Next base: position 233,925 of record NW_027202771.1, read on the forward strand.
ACCCTCAACCTCATCCTCAGTCTAACCCTAAGCCTAAGCCTAATGCTTACCTTAACCCTCACGCTCACCCTAGCCTCACCCTAAACCGAATCCTAACCCTAAACCTCATCCTAACCCTCACACTAAACCTAAACCTAACCACCACCATAACCCTAATCCTCACCCCCCTGCACCCTCAGCCGAACCCTAAGCCTAAGCCTAACCCTAACCATCACACTCAACCTCACCCTAACCCTAATCCTAACCCTAACCCTAACCTTAACCCTAAACCTCAACCTAACCCTCACCCTAACCTTAAGCCTAACACTAACCCTAACCCTAACCCTCGTCCTAACCAAACTAACCCTAAATCTAAACCCTAAACCACACCCTCACCCTAACCCAAATACTAACCCTAACCCTAACAATATCACTAATCCTAATGATAAACATAACCATAACACTAAACCTAAACCTAATTCTAACAATCACACTCACCCTAACCCTAATCCTAACCCTAACCCTCACCCTAACTCTAACCCTAAACCTAAAACTTACCCTAACAATAACCCTAAACCTCAGCCTCACCCTAGCCCTCACCCTAAACCGAATCCTAACCCTAATGCTCACCCTAACCCCAAATTTAACCGAATGCTAACTCTCACCCTAACCCTAACCCTAAGCCTCACCCTAACCCTAGCCCTCAGCCTCACCCTCACTCTCAGCCTAAACCTAAGGCTAAGCCTAACCCTAACCCTAACTGTCACACTCACCCTAACCCTATCCTAAACCTAATCCTAACCCTAAGCCTTAACCTCACCCTCACCCTAACCCTGACCCTAACCCTAACTCTCACACTCACCTTAACCCTAACACTCACCCTCACCCTCAGCCTAACCCTAAGCCTAAGCTTAACCCTAACTCTAAACCTCAGCCTCACCCTAACCCTAACCCTAACCCTAAAGTTTACACTAAACCTAAACCTAAACCTCACCCTTACCCTAGCCCTCACCCTAAACCAAATCCTAACCCTAACCTCATCCTAACCCTCATCCTAACGGTAATCCTAACCATCATGCTAACCATAAACCACACACTCAACTTCATGTTCAGCCTAACCCTAAGCATAAGCCTAAGTCTTACACTAAACCTCACACTCTCCCCAGCCCTCACCCTCACCCTAACCCTAACCATCACCCTAACCCTAATCCTCAACTCCACCCTCAACCTCAACCTAACCCAATGCCTAGCCCTAAGCCTAACCCTAACACTAACCCTCACCTTATCCCTAACCTTAACCCTAACCCTAATACTAACCCTAACCCTAAACATAACCTTACACCTAACCCTAAACCTAACCCTAATCCTCAGCCTCAACCTCAGCCTAAACCAAACCCTAACCCTAAACCTCACCCTAACTCTAAGCCTAACCCTAACCCTAACCCTGACACTCACACTTACCCTAACCCTAATCGTAACCCTAACCCTATCCCTAACACTAACCCTCACCCTAAACCTCACCTTAGCACTCACCCTAATGCTAATCCTAACCCTAAAGCTCATCATAACCCTCACCCTAACCCTAACCCTAACCCTCACCCCATCCCGAAACCTAACCCTCACCCTCATGCTGGGCCTAAGCCTAAGCCTAAGCCTAAGCCTAACCCTAATCCCAACCCTCACCCTAACCCTAACCCTAACACTTACTGTGACCCTCACTCTCATCCTAACCCTCATCTTTACCCTAACCGTCACCCCCAAACTAACCCGCACCCTAACCCCAAACCTCACCCTAAACCTCACCCTAACCCTAACTCTATCCCTAAACCTCAACCTCACCCTAACCCTAACACTAAACATCACCCTAACCCTAACCCTAACCCTCACCCTCACCCTGACCGTAACCATAACCCTAACCCTAACACTAACAATAATTCTAACCCGAACCCTAACCCTCACCCTAACCTTAACCCTCACCCTAACCCTAAACCTAATCCTCAATCTACCCCACACCCTAAACCTAAACCTAACCCTACCCTAACCCTAAACCTAACCCTAACCCTCACCCTTAACTTAACCCTCACCCTCAGCCTAAAAGTCCCCTTTACTCTTACCATCATCCTCACCCTAACCCACACCCTAACCCTAACCTCATCTTAACCCTCACCCTAACAGTAAACTTAACCATCATGCTAACACTAACCCTCACCCTCAACCTCATGCTCAGCCTAACCCTTAGCCTAAGCCTAAGACTTACCCTAAACCTCACCCTCTCCCCAGCCCTCACCCTAACCCTAATCCTAAACATCACCCTAAACCTAATCCTCAAACCCACCCTCACCCTCAGCCTAACCCTAAGTGTAAGCTTAAGCGTAAACCTAACCCTCACCCTCACCCTCACCCTCACCCTAACCTGAACCCTAACAATAACCCTAACCCGAACCCTAGACCTAACCCTCTCCCTAACCCTAAACCTCACTCTCACCCTAACCCTAATCCTAACCCTAACCCTAAACCTCACCCTAAACCTAACCCTAACCCTCAACTTCACCCTCACTTTCACTCTATCCCTAACCCTAACAATAACACTAATCCTAACCCTAAACCTAACCCTAACCCTAAGCCTAACCCTAATCCTTATACTCACCCTCACCCTAACCCTAATTCTAACCCTAAACCTCAACCTAACCCTAACCCTCACATCACCTTAAACCTAAATCTCATCCAAAACCTCACGCTAACCCTAAACCTAAACCTAAACCTCAACCTAACACTAACCCTAAACCTCACGCTCAACCTAGCCCTCACCCTAACTCTAATATGTACCCAAATCCTCATCCTGACCCTCACCCTCAACCTAACCCTAACCCTAACCCTAAACCTCAACCTAAACCTAACCCTCACGCTCACCATAACCCTAACCCTAACCCTCACCCTAACCCTAAACTTAAAGCGAACCCTAACTCTCACCCTAAACCAAACCCTAACACTCACCCAAACCATAACCCTCACCCTCACCCTCACCCTCAGCCTAAACCTAGCCTAACCCTAACCCTAACACTAAGCCTCACCCTGACTGTAACCCTTACCCTAACCCTATACTTATCCAGAAGCAAAATATTTAACCTAACCCTAACCCCAACACTCACCCTATCCCTAATATTAAACCTCACCCTCACCCTAGACCGCACCCTAACCCTAAACCTAACCCTAACCCTCATCCTAACCCTCCCTCTAACCCTTACCCTAACCCTCACCCTAACCCTAACCTTCACACTCAACCTCACCCTCAGCCTAACCCTAAGCCTAACCCTAAACCTAACCCTAACACACATGCTCACCTTCAGCCTAACCCTAATCCTAACCCTAACCCTCACCCTCACCCTCACCATCAGTGTAATCCTAATCCTAACCCTAACCCTAACACTAACCCTCATGCTCACCCTAACCCTTACCCTAATCCTAATCCTAACCCTAACCCTAACCCTCACCCTCACCCTCAGCCTCACCTTAACCCTAACTCTAACCCTAAACCTAAACCTCACACTAAACCTAACCCTAAACCTCACCCTAACCCTAACCCTCATGCTCACCCTAACCCTTACACTAATCCTAATCCTAACCCTAACACTAACCCTAACCCTCACTACAAACCTACCCCTAAATCTAGCCCTAACAATAACCCTAAATCTAATCCTAACCCTCACCCTAACCATAACCCTCACCCTAACCCATACCCTTCACACAAACATTTACCCTCACCCTAACACTTATCCTCACCCTAAGACTAACCCTAACCCTAACACTAACCCTCACACTAACTCTAACCCTAACCCTAACCCTAAACCTCAACCTAACCCTCACCCTCAAACTAACCCTAACACTAACCCTAACCCTAACCCTCACCCTAACCCTATATCTAACCCTAAACTTCACCCTCACCCTCAACCTCACCGCAACCATAAACCTAACCCTAACCCTAACGATAACCCAAACACTAATCCTAAACCTCACCCTAACCATAACCCTCACCCAAACCCATACCCTCACCCTAACACTTATCCTCACCCTAAGACTAACCCTAACCCTAACACTAACCCTCACACTAACCCAACCCTAACCTTTAACCTAAACCTAAACCTAACCCTAACCCTAGTCCTAACCCTAAAGCTAAACCTCACCCTAACCCACCCTGTAACCCTAATTCTAAACCTAAAACTCACTCTAACCCTAACCCTAACCCTAACTCTAAACCCCACCCTAAACCTAACCTTCACCCTCACCCTAAACCTCACTGTAACTCTTACCCTAAACCTAACAATAACACTAACCCTAACCTAACCTTAACCCTAACCATAACCCTCACCCTCAGCCTCACCCTCACCTCAAACTTAACCCTAAACATAAGACTAAAAATAAACCTAACCCTAAGCCTAACCCTAAACATAACCCTAATCCTCACCCCCAAACTCACCCTCAGCCTAAGCCTAAGCCTAACCCTAACCCTAACTCTAACTCTAACCCTCACCTTAACCCTTACACTAACCCTAACCTTAAAACTAACCCTAACTCTAAATCTAACCCTAAACCTAACCCTAATCCTCAGCCTCTCCGTCACCCTAACCCAAACCCTAGCCCTAATCCTCATCCTAAATCTAAGCCTAACCCTAACCCTAACCCTAAACCTCACACTCATCCTCCCTCACCCTTACCCTAATCCTAATCCTAACCTTAGCCGTAACTCTAACCCTCACACTAACACTCATCCTAGCCCTCACACTAACCCTAATCCCAACCCGAAAACTCATCCTAAACCTCACCCTAACCCTAACCCTAACCCTAAACCTCACCCACATGCTCAGCCTAAGCCTAAGCCTAAGCCAAAGCCTAAAAATAAACCCAACCCTCACCCTAACCCTAAACCTAACCCTAACCCTCACCCTAACCCTAACCTTCACCCTAACACTTACCCCCAACCTAACACTAATCCTAACACTAACACTAACCCGCACACTAACACTAACCCTCACCCTAATCCTAAACCTCACCCTAACCCTAACCCTAAACCTAACCCTCATCCTCACCCTAGCCCTCACCCTAACCCTAATTCTAACCCTCACCCTCATCCTAACCCTAACCCTCGTCCTCACACTAAACCTCACACTAACCCTAAACCTAATCCTCAATCTAATCCTCACCCTAACCCTAACCCTAACACTTACCCTAACTCTAACCCTCACCCTAACAATCCCCCTAACCCTATATCTAACCCTAAAATTCACCCTCAACGTATCCCTAATACTTACCCTAATCCCCACCCTAACCCTAAACCTAACACTTACCCCCAACCTCACCTTCACGTTAACTCTAACCCTAACCCTAACAATAACACTAAACCTAAACCGAACCATCACCCTAACTAACCCTAATCCTCACCCCATCCTCACCCTCAGCCTAACCCTAAACCTAAGCCTAACTCTCACCCTAACCCTCACACTCACCCTCACCCTAACCCTAATCCTAAACCTAACCCTATCCCTAAACCTCAACCTAACCCTCACCCTCACCCTAACCATAACACTAACCCTAACCCTAAACCTCAAACTAACCTTCCCCTGAACCTAAATCTAACCCTAAACCTCACCCTAACCCTAACCCTCACCCTCACCCTCAACCTCACCATAGATCTAACCCTAACCCTAACAATAACACTAACCCTAACCCTAAACATAAACCTCATCCTCAGCCACACCCTGACCACAAACCTAACACTAACAATAACCCTAACCCTAACCCTAACCCTAATCCTCACCCCCACCCTCATCTTCGCCTAACCCTAAGCCTAATCCTAACCCTAACACTAACCCTCACCTTAACCCTAACCCTAACCCTAACCCTAAACCTAAACCTAATCCTAACCCTAAACCTAACGCTAATCCTCAGCCTCACGCCCACCCTAACCCAAACCCAAACCCTAAACCTCAGCCTAAACCTCAGCCTAACCCTAACCCTAACCCTCACACTCACCCTCATTCTAACCCTAATCCTAAAACTATCCCTATCCCTAAACCTAACCGTCACCCTAACCCTCACTCTAACCCTAATCCTAACCCTAAACCTCATCCTAACCCTCACCCTAATCCTAACCCTAACCCTCACCCTAACCCTAACCCTGACTGTCACATTCATGCTCGGCCTAAGCCTAAGCCTAAGCCTAACAATAACCCCAACCCTCACCCTATCCCTAACCCTAACACTAACCCTACCTCTAACCATAAACCTCACTCTCACCCTAACTCTAACTCTAACCCTAACCCTAAATCTAAACCTAATCCTAACCCTAAACCTAACCCTCACCCTCAAACTCACCGTAACCCTAACCCTCACCCTAAACCTAATAATAACCCAAACCCAAACCCTAACCCTCAAACTAAACATAACCCTCACCCACACCCTAACCCTCACCATAACACTTACCCTCACCCTAATACTAACATTATCCTTAACAATAACCTTCACACTAACCCTAAACATCACCCTAACCCTAACCCTCACCCACAACCTTCCCCGAACCCTAACCCTAACCCTCACTCCACTGTAACCCTCATCCTCAGCCTAAACCTCACGTTTAACCTTAACATCACCCCCACCCTAACCCTTACCCTAACCCTCACCCTAACACTCACCCTAACCCTAACTCTACCTCTAAACCTCACCCTCACCCTAACCCTAACTCTAACCCTAACCCTAACACTAAACCTCACCCTATCCCTAACCCTAACCCTAATCATAACCCTCACACTAACCCTAACCCTCTCCCCACCACTAATCCTTACCCTCAACCTCACACTAACCCTAACCCTAGTCCTTAATCTAAACCTCACCCTCACCCTAACCCTAACTCTAACCCTAAACCTAACACTAAACCTCACCCTATCCTTAAACCTCACCCTAATCATAAACCTCACACTAACCTTAACCCTCTCCCTAACACTCATCCTTACACTAAAACTCACACTAACCCTTACCCTAGTCCTTAATCTAACCCTCACCCTAACCCTAAACCTAACCCTTTCCCTAACTCTAAACCTAACCCTATCCCTCACCCTTATCTTAACCCTAACACTCAGACTAAACCTCACCTTTAACCTTACCATCATCCTCACCCTAAACCTCACCCTAACCATAAACCTCATACTAACCCTCATCCAACCCATAAACCTAACCATCACTTTAATCCTAACCCTCACCCTCAACCTCATGCTCAGCCTAAACCTAATCCTAATCCTAACCCTTACCCTAACCCTCACCCTCACCCTAGCCCTCACCCTGACCCTAATCCTAACCCTAACCCTCATCCTAACCCTAAACCTCACCCTCACAGTAACCATTACCCAAACACTCAACCTAACCCTAAACTTAACCCCAACCCTAATTATCACCCTAAAACTAACCCAACCCTCACATTAACCATAACCCTAACCCTCACCCTCACCCTCACCATAACCGTAACCCTAACCCTAAAAATAACCCAAAACCTAACCTTAACCCTCACCCTAACCATAACCCTCTCCCTAACCCTAAATTTCAATTAACAGTTATCTTCACCCTAACACTAACCCTAACCCTAACACTAATCCTCACACTAACCCTAACCCTCACCCCAATCCTAAACATCACCGTAATGCTAACCCTAACCCTAACCCTCACCTTCACCCTAGCCCTCACCCTAATCCTAATTCTAACCCTCACCCTAACCCCAACCTTCATCCTCACCCTAACCTCACACTTAACCTAACCCTAATACTCAATCTAACCCTCAACCTGACTCTAACCCTAACCATTACTCTAACCCTAACCTAACCTTAACCCTCACCTTAACCCAAACCCTCACCCTAACACTTACCCTCACCCTAACAATAACCCTACCCTAACACTAACTCTCACACTAACGCAAATCCTAACCCTAACCGTAAACCTCAACCTAACCCTCACCCTCACCCTAACCCTAACACTAACCCTAACCTTAACCCTCCCCCTAACTCTCCCCCTAACCCTATATCTAACACTAAAAGTCACCCTCACCCAAACCCTAACCCTAACCCTAACCCTAAACCCCACCTTAACCTAACCAAAACCCTCACCCTCACCCTCAAACTCATTGCAACCCTAACCCTAGCCCTAACAATAACACTAACCTTATCCCTAACCCTAACCCTAATCATAACCCTCACACTCAGCCTCACCCTCACCGCAAATTTATCCCTAACCATAACACTAACAATAACCCTAACCCTAACCCTAATCCTCACCCCCACCCTCACCCTTAGCTTAACCCTAAGCCTAACCCTAACTCGAACCCTCACCGTAACCCTAACCTTAAACATAACCCTAACCCTAACCCTAAATCTAACCCTAACCCTAACCCTAAACCTAACCCTAATCCTCAGGCTCAGCCTCACCCTAACCCTAACCCTCACCCTAACACTAACCCTCACCCTAACCCTAAGCCTAATCCTAACCCTAACCCTAACCCTCCCACTCACCCTCACCCTAAAACTAATCGTAAACCTAACCCTATCCCTAACCCTAACCCTCACCCGAACCCTCACCCTAGCCCTAACCCTAACCCTAATCATAACCCTAAACCTCATCCTATCTCTCACATGAACCCTAAGCCTAACCCTCAACCTAACCCTAACCCTAAACCTCACCCTCATGCTCGGACTAAGACTAAGCCTATCCCTCACCCTAACCCTAAACCTCACCCTCAACCTCACACTCAGTCTAACCCTAAGCCTAAGCCTAAGCCTTACCCTAACCTTCACCCTCACCCTATCCAACACCCTAACCCTAATCCTCACCATCACCCTAAACCTAATCCTCACCCCCACCCTCACCCTCACCCTAACCCTAAGCCTAAGGCTAACCCTAACTGTAACCCTCACACTCACCCTCACCCTAACCATAATCCTAACCATAACCCTAACACTAACCCTAAACCTCACCCAAAATTTCACCCTAACCCTAACCCTCACCCTCATCCTCAACCTCAAAGTAACTCTAACTCTAAACCTAACAATTACACTAACCCTAACCCTAACCATAACCCTAACCATAACCCTCACCCTCAGCCTCAACCTCACAACAAACTTAACACTAACCAAAAAACTAACAATAACCCTAACCCTAAACAAACCCTAATCCTCAACGTAACTCTAAACCTAACCCTAAACCTATCCCTAACCTTAACCATAAGCCTAAACCTAATTCTCAGCCTCACACTCAACCAAAACCCAATACCTAACGCTAACCCTCACTCTAACCCTAAGCCTAACCCTAACCCTAAATCTAACCCTCACACTCTCCCTCACCCTAACCCTAATCCTAAACCTAATCCTAGCCCTAGCCCTAACCCTCACCCTATGCTTCACGCTAGCCCTCACCCTTACCCTAAATCTAACCCTAGACCTCACCATCACCCTAACCCTAATCCTAACCCTAGCCTTAAACCTCACCCTAACCCTGACCCTCAACCTCACCCTCACCCTCATCCTCACCTTAACTCTAACACTAACACTAACAATAACACTAATCCTAATCCTAAACCTAACCCTAACCTTAACCCTAATCCTAATACTCACCCTCACCCTAACACTAATTTTAACCCTAACCCCAACCCTAACCCTAACATTCATGTCACTATAACCCTAACCCTCATCCGAACCCGCACCCTAACCCTAGCCCTAACCTAAACCTCACCCTAACACTAACCCTAACTATCAACCTCACACTAGCCCTCACCCTAACCATAATCCTAACCCTAACCCTCATCCTAAACCTCACACTAACCTTAACACTGTCACATTAACCCTAACACTAATCCTAACCCTCAACCTAACCCTAAATCTCATGCTCACTGTAAGCCTAACCGTAACCCTCACCTTAACCCTAAACATAATGTGAACCCTAACTCTCCCCCTAACCCTCACCCTAACCCTAACCCTCACCCTCACCCTCACCCTCAGCCTAACCCTAAGCCTAAGCCTAACCCTAACCCTAACCCTCACCCTCACCCTAACCCTCACCCTAACCTTAAATCTAACACTCACCCTCACCCTAACCCTACCATTCAGCCTCACCCTAACCCTAACTCTAACCCTAAACCTCATACTCACCCTAACCCTAACCCTAAACCTAACCCTAAACCTCACCTTAAACCTAACCCTAAACCTCACCCTCACAATAGCCCTCACCCTAAACCTAATCCTAAAACAAATCCTCATCCTAACACTCATCATAAGTCTAACCCTCACACTCAACCTCACCCTAAACTTAAACCTAACCCTCAACCTAACCCTAAGTATAACCTGAACCCTAACCCTCACCCTAACCCTAACCCTCACCCTCAACCTCCCCTTCAGCCTAACTCTAAGCCTAACCCTAAACCTGACCCTAATAATCACAATCACCCTCACCCTAACTCTAATCCTACCCCTAACCCTAACTCTAACCCTCCCCCTAACTCTCACCGTAAACCTAACCCGAACATTAACACTAACCCTAACCCTCAAACTAACCCTCACCAGAACCCTAATTCTAATCCTAAACCTCACCCTCACTATAAACCTAACTCTAACCCTAATCCATACCCTAAACCTCACAATAACTCTAACCCTCAACCCCTCTCTCACCCTCACCGTAACTGTAAACCTAACCCTAACAATAACACTAACCTTAACCTGAACTATCACCCTAACCCTAATCTTCACCCCCACCCTCACCCTCAGCCAAACATAAGCCTAATCCTAACCCGCACCCTAACCCTTACACTCACACTCACCCTAACCCTAATACTAACCCTAAACCTATCCCTGTACCTCATCCTAACCCTCACCCTCATCCTAAGTCTAACACTAACCCTAACCCTAAACCTCACCCTAACCCACCTCCTAACCCTAATTCTAACCCTAAACCTCACCCTCACCCTAACCCTAAACCTCACCCTAAACCTAACCCTAAACCTCACCCTCACAATAGCCCTCACCCTAACCCTAATCCTAAAACAAATGCTCATCCTAACACTCATCATAAGTCTAAACCTCACACTCAACCTCACCCTAACCTTAAACCTAACACTCAACCTAACCCTAACCCTCACCCTCAGCATAATCCTTACCCTAACCCTCACCCTAACCCTAAATATAACCTGAACCCTAACCCTCACCCTAACCCTAACCCTCCTCCTCAACCTCCCCCTCAGCCTAACCCTAAGCCTAACCCTAAACCTGACCCTAATAATCACACTCACCCTCACCCTAACTCTAATCCTAACCCTAACCATAACTCTCACCATAAACCTAACCCGAACATTAACACTCACCCTAACCCTCAAACTAACCCTCACCAGAACCCTAATTCTAACCCTAAACCTCACCCTCACTATAAACCTAACTCTAACCCTAACCCAAACCCTAAACCTCACAATAACTCTAACCCTCAACCGCTCCCTCACCCTCACCGTAACTCTAAACAGAACCCTAACAATAACACTAGCCCTTACCTGAACTATCACCCTAACCCTAATCCTCACCCCCACCCTCACCCTCAGCCTAAACATAAGCCTAATCCTAACCCTCACCCTAACCCTTACACTCACCCTCACCCTAACCCTAATACTAAACCTAAACCTATCCCTAAACCTCATCCTAACCCTCACCCTCATCCTAAGTCTAACACTAACCCTAACCCTAAACCTCACCCTAACCCACCTCCTAACCCTAACTCTAACCCTAAAACTCACCCTAACCCTCACCCTCACCGTCACCCTCAACCTCACCTTAACTCTAACCCTAACCCTAACAATAACACTAACCCTAACCCTAACCCTTAGTATAACCATAACCCTCACCCTCAGCCTCACCCTCACCGCAAACTTAACCCTAACAATAACATTAACAACAACCCTAACCGTAACCCTCACCCTAACCAAAACCCACACCCTAACACTTACCCTCACCTTAACACTAACCCTAACCCTAACACTAACCCTCACACTAACCCTAAACCTAACCGTAACCCTAAACCTCAACCTAACCCGCACCCTCACCCTAACCCTTACACTAACACTAAAAATAACCCTCACCCTAACCATCCCCCTAACCCTATATCTAACCCTAAACCTCACCCTCACACTAACCCTAACCCTAACACTTAACCCCACCCTAACCCTAACACTGAACCTCACCCGCAACCTCACCCTCACCATAACTCTAACCCTAACCCTAACAATAACCCTAACCCTAAACCTAACCCTAAGCCTAACCCTAACCCTTATCCTAATTCTAATCCTAACCCTAAACCTAACCCTCACCATCATCCTAACCCTCAACCTAACCCTAACTCTAACACTACCCCTATCCCTAACCCTCACCTTCAGCCTCACCCTAACCCTAACTCTAACCATAAACCTCACCTTCAACCTAACCCTAACCCTAATCTTAACCCTCAACCTCACCCTAACCCTAACCCTAAACCTCACCCTCACCCTATCCCTCACCCTAAACATAATCCTAACCCTACAGCTCATCCAAACCCTCCTCATAACCCTAACACAAATCCTCACCCTAAACCAAACCTTAAACCTCAACCTCAACTTCAGCCTAACCCTAACCTTCCCCCTAACCCTCACACTCACCCTAACACTAACCCTAATCCTAAACCTAACCCTATCCCTAAAGCTCAACCTAAACCTCACGCTCACTCTAAACCTAACCCTCAACTTAACCCTAACCCTCACTCTCAGCGTAAACCTAACCCTAACCCTAACACTCACCCTAACCATAACCCTAACCCTAATCCTCACCCCCACCCTCACCATCAGCCTAACTCTAAGGCAAACCCTAACCCTAACCCTAACCCTCACCATAACCCTAAAACTAACCCTAACCCTAACCTTAAACCTAACCTTAACTCTAACCCTAAACCTAAACCTAATCCTCAGCCTCACCCTCTCCCTAACCCAAAAACTAACCCTAACGCCCATCTTAACCCTAAGCCTAAACCTAACCTTAACCCTAACCCTCACACTCACTCTCACCCTATCACTAATCCTAAACCTAACCCTATCTCTAACCCTAAACCTCACCCTAAGCCTCACCCTAGCCCTCACCCTAAACCTAACCCTAACCCTAAACCTCACTCTAACTCTCACCCTAACCCAAACCTTAAGCCACACCCTCATGCTCGGCCTAAGCTTAATCTTAAGCCTAAGCCTAGCCCTAACCCTAACCTTCATCCTAACCATAACTGGAACAGTAACACTAACACTAACACTAAACCTAACCGTCACCCTAAGCCTCCTACTAACACTATATCAAAATCTAAACCACACGCTCACCCTAACCCTAACCCTTAACCGCACTCTAAACCTAACCCTAACCCTCACCCGCACCTAACCTCACCTTAACTCTACTCTAACCCTAACCCTAAAAATAACACTAACCCTAACCCTCAACCTAACCCTAAACCTAACACTCACCCTAACCCTCAGCCTAACCCTAAGCCTAACCCTAACCCTAACCCTCACCCTCACCCTAACCCTAACCCTAACCCTCTCCCTAACCCTAACCCTCACCCTAACCCTCAGCCTAACCCTAAGCCTAAATCTAACACTAACACTAACCATTACACTCACCCTAAATCTAACCCTAACCCTAAACCTAACCCTCACCCTCAGCCTCACCAAAACACTAATCTATGCCTAATCCTCACCCTCACCCTAACCCTAAAGCTAATCCTAAACCTCACCCTAACACTAACCCTAAACCTCACCCAAAACCTAGCCCTCTTCCTAAACCTAATCCTAAACCTACCCCTCACCCTAACCCTCCAATTAACTCTAACCCTAACCCTCACCCTAACCCTAACCCTCACCCTCAACATCACCCTCAGCCTAACCCAAAACCTAAACCTAACCCTCACCCTAACCCTAAGCCTAACCCTAACCTTAACCCTCAACCTAACCCTCACACTAACCATAAACCTAAACATCACCCTAACCCTAACCCTAACCCTCACCCTCAACCTCAAGCTCAGCCTATCCCTAAGCATAAGCCTAAGCCTATCCGTCACCCTCAAGCTCAACCTCACTGTAACTCTAACCCTAACCCAAACAATAAAACTAATCCTAAGCCTAAATATAACCCTAACCCTAACCCTAACCTAATCCTAAAACTCACCCTCACTCTAAGCCTAATCCTAACCCTAACCCTCACCCTAATGCTAACCCTCACCCTTACAGTAACCTTAACTCTCATCCTATCCCTGAACCTAACACTAAACCCTAAACCTAAACCTCACCCTAACACTAACCCTAACCCTCACCCTCTCCCTAGCCCTCACCATAACCCTAATCCTAACCCTAATCCTCATCCGAACCCTCACCCTAACCCTAACACTAACCCACACCCTAACCCTAACCCTAACACTAACCCTCACCCTAAACCTAACCCTCACCCTAACCCTATCCCTCACGCTGACCCTCACTCTCAGCGAAAACCTAACCCCAACCCTCACCCTCACGCTAACCCTCACCATATCCCTAAATCTAAAACTAGCCCTAACCCGAGCCCTCACCCTCAGCCTCACCATAACCCTAACTCTAACCATAAACCCCACCCTCAACCTAACCCTAATCCTAAACCTAACCCTAAACCTCACCCTAACCTTAATGCTAAAACTCAACGGAAACCTCACAGGAACCCTTACCCTAACACTAACCCTCGAACTAACCCTCCCCCAAACCCTAATTCTACCCTAAACCTCACCCTCACCCTAACCATAATTCTAAACCTAACTCTAAAACTCACCCTAACCCTAACCTTAACCCTCTCCCTCACCATAACTCTAAAACTAACCCTAACAATAACACTAATCCGAACCATAAACCTAACCCTAACCCTAACCTTAATCCTTACCCTCACCCTCACCCTAACCGTAATCCTAATCATAACCCTCACCCTAACCCTAACCCTCACCATTACTGTAACCCAAACCCTCATCCTAACCCTCACCCTAACCATAACCCTAAACCTCACCCTAACACTAACCCTAACCCTCATCCTCACCTTAGCCCTCACTCTAACCCAAATCCTCACCCTAATCCTCATGCAAAACCTCACCCTAACACTCACCCTAACCCTCACCCTAATCCTAATCCTAACCCTAACCCTCACCCTAACACTAACCCTCACCCTCACCCTCAGCCTAAACATAAGCCTAACCCAACACTAACACTAACCCTCACCCTAACCCTCACCTTAACCCTAACTCTACTACTAACTCTAACCCTAACCCTCACACTCAGCCTCACTCTAAAACTAACTCTACCCCTAAACCTCACCCTCACCCTAACCCTAACCCTAACCTAATCCTAAACCTCACTCTAACCCAAATCCTAACCCTAATCCTCATCCAAATCCTCACCCTAACACTCACCCTAACCCTCACCCTAATCCTAATCCTAACCCTAACCCTCACCCTAACACTAACCCTCACCCTCACCCTCAGCCTAAACATAAGCCTAACCCAACACTAACACTAACCCTCACCCTAACCCTCACCTTAACCCTAACTCTACTACTAACTCTAACCCTAACCCTCACACTCAGCCCACTCTAAAGCTAACTCTACCCCTAAACCTCACCCTCAGCCTAACCCTAACCCTAACCTAATCTTAAACCTCACCCTAACCCTAACCCTAAACATCAACTTCACCCTAGTCCTCACACTAACCCTAACCCTAAACCTCACACTCAACCTCACCGTAACCCTAACCCTAAACCTAAACCTAACAAAAACCCTAACTCTAACCCTAAACCTCACCCTAACCATAACCCTCACATTAACCCTAACCCTCAACCTAATCCTAAAACTCACTCTAACCCTAACCCTAACTCTAACCCTCACACTCACTCTAGCCCTCAACCTAATCCTAATTCTAACCCTCACCCACATCCCAACCCTAACCCTCATCCTCACCCTAAACCTCACACTAACCCTAACCCTAACCCTAATGCTCAATCAAACCCTCACCCTAACCCTAATACTAACCCTAAACCTAATCCTAAATTTCACCCTAATCTTAATCCTCACACTCAGCCTAAACCTCACCTATACCCTTAACATCATCCTCACCCTAACCCTAAACCTCTTCCTAACCCTCACTCTAACCATAAACCTAACCATCACCCTAACCCTAACGCTCACCCTCAACCTCACGCTCAGCCTAAACCTAAGCCTAAGCCTAATCCTTACTCTAACCCTCACCCTCACCCTAGCCCTCACCCTAACACTAATCCTAACCCTATCCCTCATCCTAACCCTCACCCTAACCCAAATCCTCACCCGCACCCTCACCCTCAGCCTAACCCTAAGCCTAAGTTTAAGCCTAACCCTAACCCACACATACCCTCACACTAATCCTAATCCTAACCCTAACCCTAAACCTCAACCTAACTCTCACACTTAACTTAACCCTAACACTAACACTAAATCTAACACATGATCTAACCCTCACCCTAACCGTAAATTTAATCCTAAAATTCAGGCTCACCCTAACACAAATCTTAACCCTAGCCCTCACCCTCACACTAATCCTCACACTCACTGTGACCATAACCCTCATCCTAACCCTATACCTCACCCTCACCCTCACCCTAACCCAAACCGTAAACCTAACCCTAAACCTCACCCTCACCCTAGCCCTTACCCTAACCCTAATCCTAACTCTAACCCTCATACTAACCCTCCCCCTAATCCTAAAGATATCCCTCAACCTAACCCTAACACTCACCCTCAACCTCACCCTCAGCCTAACCCTAAGGCTAACCCTAAACCTAACCATAACACACACTCACTCTCACCCTAAAGCTAAACCTATCCCTAACCCTAACCATAACACTCACCCTAACTCTTCCCCTAACCCTAACGCTAACACGAACGCTAACCCTCAATCTAACCCTCACCCTAACCATAACTCTAACCCTAAACCTCACCCTCACTGTAAACCTAATTGTAACCCTAACCTAAAACCTAAACCTCACCCTAACCCTTACCCTAACCCTCAACCTCAACATAACCTTAACCATAAACCTAACCCTAACAATAACCCTAACCCTAATCCTAAACCTCACCCTAACCATAACCCTTACCCTAAACCAAACTCTCACCCTAACAGTTAACCTCACCCTAACAATGACCCTCAACCTAACCCTCACCCTCACCCTAAACCTAACACTAACCCTAACCCTAACAATAATACTAACCCTAACCCTCTCCATAACCCTACACTTAACCTGAACCCTAACTCTCAACTTAACCCTAATACTAACCCTCACCCTAATCCTAAACCTAAACCTAATCCTAACCCTCACACTCACCCTAACCCTTACATTAATCCTAAACCTAACACTAAGCCTAACCCTCACCCTCAACATAACCCTCACTGCAACCCTCTCTAACACTAACCCTAAACCTAACCCTCACCCTCAGAATCACCATAACCCTAACCCTAAACCTAAACCTCACCCTTACCCTAACCCTAACCCTAAACCTCACCCTCACCCTAGCCCTTACCCAAACCTAATCCTAACCCTAACACTCATCCTAACCCGCACCCTAACACTAAACCTAACCCTCATCCGCACCCTCACCCTCATCCTAACACTAACCCTAACCCTAACCCTCAACCTAACGCTAAACCTCACCCTCACTATAACCCTTACCATAACACTCTCCCTAGCTCTAAACTTAAACCGAACCCTAACTCTCACCCTAAATCTTACCCTAACACTCACACTAATCCTAACCCTCACCCTCACCCTCAGCCTAAACCTAAGCCTAACCCGATCCCTAAGGCTAACCCTCACACTCAACCTAACCCTAATACTAATCCTAATCCAAACCCTAACCCTAACCTTCACCCTCACCCTAACCCTCACCTTAAGCCTCATCCTAACGTTAATCCTAACCCTACCCCTAAACCTCACCTTAACACTGACCCTAAACACCACCCTAACACTAAACCTCACCCTAACCTAAACCTCACCCTAACCCTCACCCTCACCCTAGCCCTCACCCTAACCCTAATCCTCATCCTCATCCTAACCCTAACCCTTAATATAACACTCACACTCAGCCTAACCCTAACCTTTACCCTTACCGTCACCCCCACCCTAACCCTCACCCTAAACCTAACCCTCACCCTAACCCTAACTCTAACCCTAAACCTCACCCTCACCCTAACACTAACTCTAAACCTAAGCCTAACACTAAACCTCACCCTAACCTTAAACCTAACCCTCACCCTCAACCTCACCGTAACCTTAACCCTAACCCTGACAATAACCCTAACCATAACCCTAACACTAACAATAACCCTAACTCTAACCCTAGCCCTCCCCCTAACCCTATATCTAAACCTAAACCTCACCCTCACCCTAAACCTAACCCTAACCCTAAACCCGACCCTAACCCTAAACCTAACCCTTACCCGCACACTCACCCTCACTGTAACTCGAACCCTAACCCTAACAATAACACTTACCCTAACCACAACCATCACCCTAACCCTAGTCCTCACCGCCACCCTCACCCTCAGCCTAACCCTAAGCCTAAGCCTAACCCTCACCCTAATCCTCATACTCATGGCACCGTAACCCTAATCCTAAACATAACCCTATCCCTAAATCTCAACCTAACCCTCAGCCTCACCCAAACACTAATATAACACTAATCCTAAACCTCAACCGAACCCTCCCCCTAAATCTAACTCTAAACCTAAACCTCATCCGCACCCTAACAATAAACCTAACACTAACCCTAATCCTCACACCAACCCTCAACCTCAGCCTAACCCTAACCCTAAGCCTAAACCTCACCATAACCCTAACCCTAACCCTAACACTAACCCTAACTGTAAAACAAATCCAAAACCTAACCCTAATTCTCAGCCTCACCCTCACCCTAACCAAACCCTAACACTAACCCGTACCCTAACCCTAAGCGTAACCCTAACCCTAACTCTAACACTCACACACTCTCACTCTAACCCAAATCCTAATCCTAACCCTATCCCTAAACCTCACCCTAACCCTCACCCTCACCCTCACCCTATACCTAACCAGAACCCTAACCCTAACCCTCACACTCACCCTAACCCTTACCCTAATCCTAACTCTAACGCTAAACCTCACCCTCACCCTAACAATAAACCTAACCCTAATCCTCACAGCCACACTCACCCTCAGCCTAAACCTAACCTTAACCCTAACCCTAACCCTCACTGTAACCCTAACCCTAACCCTAACACTAACACTAACCCTAAACCTAAACCAAACCCTAAACCTAACCCTAATCCTCAGCCTGACCCTCACCCTAACCAAACCCTAACATTAACCCTCACCCTAACCCTAAGCCTAACCCTAACCCTAACCCTCAGACTCACCCTCGCCCTAACCCAAATCCTAAATCTAAACCTGTCCCTAACACTAACCCTCACCCTAACCCTCACCCTAGCCCTCACCCTAAACCTAATCCTAACCCTAAAACTCATCCTAACCCTCACCTAACCCTAACCCTAACCCTCACCCTCATGCTCAGCCTAAGCCTAAGCCTAATCCTAATCCTAACACTAACCCTCACCCTATCCCTAACCCTAACACTATCCCTAACTCTAACCCTAAACCTCAACCTCACCCTAACCCTAACTCTAAGCCTAACCCTAAACATAAACCTCATCCTAAACATAACCCTAAACCTCACCCTCACCCTCACTGTAACAGTAATGCAAACCATAACAATAACCCTAACCCTAACCCTCACCCTAACCATAACCCTCACTCTAACCCTCACACTCTACCTAACATTTACCCTCACCCTAACACTAACCCTAACACTAACACTAACTTTATCACCCTAACCCTAAACCTCACTCTAACAATAACCCTAACCCTCAACCTCACCCTAGCCCTCACCATAACGCTAATCCTCCTCCTCATCCTAAACCTCACAATAAACCTTACACTAATCGTCAAACTAACCCTCACCCTCAACCTAACCATAAACCTAACACTCACCCAAAACCTAACCCTCACCCTTACCGTAACCCTCACCCTCAGGTTAATCCTCAACTTTACCCTAACCATCACCCCCACCCTAACCCTCACCCTAACCCTAACCCTCACCCTAACCCTAACTCTACCCGTAAACCTCAACCTCACCCTAACCCTAACTCTACCCCTAAGCCTAACACTAAACCTCATCCTAACCCTAACCCTAAACCTCACCCTCACACTCATTGTAACCGTAACCCTAACCCTAATCCTAACAATAACCCTAACCCTAACCCAACCCTCACCCTAACCATAACCTTCACCCTAATATTAACCCTCATCCTAACAGTAACCCTAACCCTAACACTAACACTCAGACTAACCCTAACCCTCAACCTAATCCTAAACCTCACCCTAACCCTAACCCTAACTCTAACACTCAACCTCACATTAGAACTCACCCTAACCCTAATCCTAACACTCACCCTCACCCTAACCGTAATCTTAAGACCCTAACCCTCAACCTAACCCTAAATCTCACCCTCACCGTAACCCTAACCCTCATCCTAACCCTAACCCAAACCCTAACCCTAACTCTAAACCTCACCCTAACACTAACCCTAACCCTCAACTTCACCCTAGCCCTCACCCGAACCCTAATCCTAACCCTAACCCTCAATTTAACCCTAAAATTAACCGAACCCTAACTCTCACCCTAAACCTAACCCTAACACTCACCCTAACCCTTACTCTCACACTCACCCTCAATCTCAGCCTAAAACTAAGCCTAAGCATAACCCTAACCCTAACCCTCAAACTCGCCCTAATCCTTACCCTAATCCTAATCCTAACCCTAAGCCTAACCCTCACCCTGAACCTCAACCCCACCCTAACCCTCACCCAAACACTAACTCTAAAACTATCACTAAACCTAACCCTCAACCTCAGCCTCAACATACCCTAACTCTAACCCTAAACCTCATCTTCACCCTAACCTTAACTCTAACCCTAAACCTACCACTAAACCTCACCCTAACCCTAACCCTCACCCTCACCCTCACCCTCAGCCTAACCCTAAGCCTAAGCCTAACCCTAAGCCAAACCCTCACACTCACACTTACCTTACCCTAATCCTAATCCTAACCCTAAGCCTAACCCTCACCCTGAACCTCAACCCCACCCTAACCCTCACCCAAACACTAACTCTAAAACTATCACTAAACCTAACCCTCAACCTCAGCCTCAACATACCCTAACTCTAACCCTAAACCTCATCTTCACCCTAACATTAACTCTAACCCTAAACCTACCACTAAACCTCACCCTAACCCTAACCCTCACCCTCACCCTCACCCTCAGCCTAACCCTAATCCTAATCCTAACCCTAAGCCTAACCCTCACCCTCACCCTATCCCTAACCCTAACACTATCCCTAACTCTAACCCTAAACTTCAACCTCACCCTAACTCTAACTCTAACCCTAACCCTAAACCTATACCTCATCCTAAACATAACCCTAAACCTCACCCTCACCCTCACCCTCACTGTAACAGTCACCCAAACCCTAACAATAACCCTCACCCTAACCCTCACCCTAACCATAACCCTCACTCTAACCCTCACGCTCAACCTAACATTTGCCCTCACCCTAACACTAACCCTAACACTAACACTAAACCTAACTATCACCCTAACCCTAAACCTCACTCTAACAATAACCCTAGCCCTCAACCTCACCCTAGCCCTCACCATAACGCTAATCCTCCTCCTCATCCTAAACCTCACAATAAACCTTACACTAATCGTCAAACTAACCCTCACCCTCACCCTAACCATAAACCTAACACTCACCCTAACCTTAACCCTCACCCTTACCGTAACCCTCACCCTCAGGCTAACCCTCACCTTTACCCTTACCATCACCCCCACCCTAACCCTCACCCTAACCCTAACCCTCACCCTAACCCTAACTCTACCCGTAAACCTCAACCTCACCCTAACCCTAACTCTACCCCTAAGCCTAACACTAAACCTCATCCTAACCCTAACCCTAAACCTCACCCTCACACTCACTGTAACCGTAACCCTAACCCTAATCCTAACAATAACCCTAACCCTAACCCAACCCTCACCCTAACCATAACCTTCACCCTAATATTAACCCTCACCCTAACACTTACCCTCATCCTAACAGTAACCCTAACCCTAACACTAACACTCAGACTAACCCTAACCCTCAACCTAATCCTAAACCTCACCCTAACCCTAACCCTAACTCTAACACTCAACCTCACATTAGAACTAACCCTCACCCTCACTGTAAACCAAACCCTAAGCCACACCCTAACCCTAAACTTAACCCGAACCTGAACTCTCACCCTAACCCTAACCCTAACCCTCACCCTAACCCTAACCCTCCTCCCTCACACTCACCTTCAGCCTAACACTAATCCTAACCCTAACCCTAACCCTAACCCTCACACTCACCCTCACCCTAACCCTAATCCTAATCCTAAAACTAACCCTAAAATTCACCCTCACCCTAACCCTCAACTTAAGCCTAACCCTGACATTAATTCTAACCCTAACCCTTACACTAAACCTAATCCTCACCCAAAACCTAACACTAACGCTAACACTAATCCTCAATCTAACCCTCACCCTCACCCTCACCCTAGCCCTCACGCTAACCATAACCCTCATGCTCACCATAAACCTCACACTAACCCTAACACTAATCCTCAAATTAACCCTCACCCTCACCCTAACATTAACCTTAACCCTTACCCTAAACCTAACCCTCCCCCTTACCATAACCCTCACTTTCAGCCTAACCCTCATCTTTACCCTTACTGTCACCCGCACCCTAAACCTCACCCTAACCCTACCCCTCACCCTGACCCTAACACTACCCCTAAACCTCCCCCTCACCCTCACCCTACCTCTAAACCTAACCCTAACACTAAACCTCACCCTATCCCTAACCCTAACCCTCACCCTCAACCTCATGCTCAGCCTAACCCTAAGCCTAAGCCTAACCCTTACCCTAACCCTCACCCTCACCCTAGCCCTTACTCTAACCCTAATCCTATCCCTAACCCGCATCCTAACCCTCACCCTAACCTTGAGCCTAACCATCACCCTAACCCTAATCCTCACCCCCACACTCACCCTCAGCCTAAGCCTAAGCCTAAGCCTAAGCCTAATCCTAACCCTCACACTCACCCTCACCCTAACCCTAATCCCAACCCTAACCCTAACCCTTAACCTCAACCTAACCCTCACCTTAACCTTAACACTAACAATAACCCTAAACCTTACCCCAATCCTAATCCTAACACTAATCCTAAATCTCATCCTAAGCCTCACCTTAACCGTAAGTCCAACCCTAAACCTCACCCTCACCCTAACCCTAAACCTAACCTTAACCCTAAACCTCACCCTAACCCTAAACCAAAACTTCACCCGCACCCTAACCATCACCCTAACCCTAATCCTAACCCTAACCCTCATCCTAACCCTCAACATAACCCTAACCCTAACACTCACCCTAAACCTAACCTCACCCTCACCCTCACTGTCAGTCTAAATCTAAGGCTTACCCTAAGCCTTACCCTAAACCTAACCCTAAACCTCACACTCACCAGCACCCTCACCCTCACCCTCACCATTATTCTAACTCTAACCCAAATCCTAACCCTAAACATCACCCTAACCCTAACCCTAACACTAACCCTCACACTCACCCTAACCCTAACACTATCCCTAACACTAACCCTCACCCTAACCCTCCCCCTAAACCTATATCTAACCGTAAACCTGTCCCTCACCCTAAACATAACCCTAACCATAAACCCTACCCTAACCCTAACCCTCACCGTAACTCCAACCCTAACCCAAACAAAAACACTAACCCTAACTGTAACCATCACCCTAACCGTAATCCTCACAACCAACCTCACCCTCTGCCTAACCCTAAGCCTAAGCCTAACCCTCACCCTAATCCTCATACTCATGGCACCCTAACCCTAATCCTAAAACTAAACCTATCCCTAAATCTCAACCTAACCGTCACCCTCACCCTAACCCTATCACTAACCCTAACCCTAAACCTCACCCTAATCCTCGCATTAAACCTAACTCTAACCCTAAACCATACCTTCACCCTAAATATAAACCTAACCCTAACCCTAATCCTCACACCCACCCTCACCCTCCGCCTAAACCTAACCCTAACCCTAACCCTAACCCTTACAATAACCCTAACCCTAACCCTAACACTAACCCTAACCCTAAACCAAACACTAAACCGAACCCTAAACCTAACCCTAATCCTCAGCCTGACTCTCACCCTAACCAAACCCTAACATTAACCCTCACTTTAACCCTAAGCCTAACCCTAACCCTAACCCTAACCCTCACACGCACCCTCACCGTAACCCAAATCCTTAATCTAACCCTATCCCTAAACCTAACCCTCACCCTAACCCTCAACCTAGCCCTCACCCTAAACCTAATCCTAACCCTAAACCTCATCCTAACCCTCACCTTAACCCTAACCCTAACCCTCACCCTCATGCTCAGCCTAAGCCTAAGCCTAAGCCTAAGCCTAACCCTAACACTAACCCTCACCCTATCCCTAACCCTAACACTATCCCTAACTCTAACCCTAAACCTCACCCTCAACCTAACCCGAACTCTAACCGTAACCCTAAACCTATACCTCATCCTAAACATAACCCTAAACCTCAACCTCACCCTCACTCTCACTTTAACAGTAACCCAAACCCTAAGAATAACCCTAACCCTAACCCTCACCCTAACTATAACCCTCACTCTAACCCTTACCCTCAACCTAACATTTACCCTCACCCTAACACTAACCCTAACACTAACACTAACGCTCACACTAAAACTATCACCCTAACACTAAACCTCACTCTAACAATAACCCTAACCCTCAACCTCACCCTAGCCCTCACCATAACGCTAATCCTCCTCCTCATCCTAAACCTCACAATAAACCTTACAATAATCGTCAAACTAACCCTCACCCTCACCCTAACCATAAACTTAACACTCACCCTAACCCTAACCCTCACCCTTACCGTAACCCTCACTCTCAGGCTAACCCTCACCTTTATCCTTACACTCACCCCCACCCTAACCCTCACCCTAACCCTAACCCTCACCCTAACCCTAACTCTACCCGTAAACCTCACCCTCACCCTAACCCTAACTCTACCCCTAACCCTCACCCTTGCCCATAACTTAACCCTAATGGTAGCCCTAACCCTCATCCTAATCCTCCCCCTAACTCTAACCCTATTTCTCATCCTAACCCTAACCCTCACCCTCAACCTTACCCTCAGCCTAACCCTAAACCTAACCCAAACACACACACTCACCCTCACCCTAACACTAATCCTAACCCTAACCATAACCATAACCCAAACCCGACCCCTAATTCTCAATCTAAACCTAACCCTAACACTAACCCTAATCCTAACCCTCAACCTAACCCTCACCCTAACCCTAACTCTAACCCTAAACCTCACCCTCACACTAACACTAACACTAACCATAACCCAAAACCTAAACCTCACCCTAAACCTAACCCTCACCCTCACCCTCAAGCTCACCGTAACTATACCCCTAACCCTAACCATAACCATAACCATAACCCTCACCCTCAGCCTCACCATCACCGCAAATTAAACCCTAACCATGACACTAAAAATAATCCTAACCCTAAACCTAACCCTAATCCTCAACCCCACACAGACCCTCACCCTCAGCCTAATCCTAAACCTAACCCTAACACTAACCCTAAACCTAAACCTCACCCTAACCCTCACCCTAACCCTAACTCTAACCCTAAACCTCACCCTCACCCTAACCCTAACCCTAACCCTAAACCTCACCCTAAACTTAACCCTCACCCTCACCCTCAACCTCACCGTAACTCTAAAACTAACCCTAACAATAACACTAACCCTAACCATAACCATAACCATAACCATAAACCTCACCCTCAGCCTCACCCTCAGCGCAAACTTAACCCTAACCATAACACTAACAATAACCCTAACACTAACCATAACCCTAATCCTCACCTCCACCCTAACCCTCAGCCTAACCCTAAGCCTAACACTAACCCTAACCCTATCCCTTACTGTAACCCTAACCCTAACACTAACACTAACCCTAAACCTAACTCTAATCCTAAGCCTCACACTCACCCTAACCAAACCCTAACCCTAAACCTCACCCTAACCCTAAGCCTAACCCTAACAATAACCCTAACCATCTCACCCTCACTCTAACTCTAATACTAAACCTAAACCTATCCCTAACCCTAACCCTCGCCCTGACCATCCCCCTAGCCCTCACCCTAACCCTAACCCTAACCCTAAAACTCATCCTAACCCTCACACTAACCCTAACCTTAACCCTCACCCTAAACCTAATCCTAACCCTCACCCACATGCTGGGCCTAAGCCTAAGAGAAAGCCTAAGCCTAAGCCTAACCCTAAGCCTCACCCTAACACTAACCCTAACTCTAACCCTAAACCTCACCCTCACCATTTCCCTAACTCTAACCCTAACCCTAAACCTAAACCTCATCCTAACTCTAAAACTAACAATAACCCTAACCCTAACCCTAACCCTAAAACTAACCCTAACCTAATCCTAACCCTAACACTCAATCTAACCCTAACCCTAACCTTAACCCAAACTCTAAACCTAACCCTAACCCTTAAACTAACCCTAATCCTCAACCTAATCGTAAACCTCACCCTAACCCTAACACTAACATTCACCCTCAACCAAGCCCTCAACCTAACATTACTTCTAACCCTAATCCTTATCCTAACCCTAACCCTCATCCTCACACTAACCCTAACCATGACACTAAAAATAACCCTAACCCTAAACCTAACCCTAATCCTCAACCCCACACAGACCCTCACCCTTAGCCTAATCCTAAACCTAAACCTCACCCTAACCCTAATCCTAACCCTGAACCTAATCCTAACCCCCTAACCCTAAACCTAATCCTAACCCTCACACTTACCTTAATCCTCACTCTCAGCCTAAACCACACCTTTACCCTTACCATCATCCTCACCCTAAGCATAAACCTCATCCTAACCCTACACTAACCTTAAACCTAACCATCACCCTATCCCTAACCCTCACCCTCAACTGTAAAACTAAGCTTAAGCCTAACCCTTACTCTAACCCTCACCCTCATCCTCAATCTAACCATCACCCTAACCCAAACCCTAACCCTTACTCTAACCCTAAACTTAACCCTAACCCTCACTCTTATCTTAACCCTCACCCACAGCCTAAACCATACCTTCCTCTTACAATCTTCCTCGCCCTAATCCTCACCATAACCCTAAACCTCATCCTAACCCTCACCCTAACCATCAACCTAACCATCCCCCTCTCTAACCCTCACCCTCATCCTCAAACTCAGCCTATCCCTAAGCATAAGCGTAAGCCTAACACTCACCCTCACCCTCACCCGCACTGATAATGTAAACCTAACCCTAACAATAACACTAATCCTAAGTCTAAACCTAACACTAACCCTAACCCTACCCTAATCCTAACCCTCACCCTCACCCTAACCTTAATCCTAACCCTAACCCTCAACCTAATGCTAACCCTCACCTGTACAGTAACCCTAACCCTCCCCCTAACCCTCAAACTAACCCAAAACCTAACACTAAACCTCATCCTAATCTTAACCCTAACCTGCACCCTCACCCTCACCGTAACCGTAAGCCTAACCCAAACCTAACAATAACCCTAAAACTAACCCTAAACCTCACCCTAAACCTAACCATCAACCTAACATTAACCCTCACCGTAACACTTACCCTCCCCTAACACTAACCCTAACCCTAACAGTAACCTTTACACTAACCCTAACCCTCACGCTAATCCTAAAACTCACCCTAACGCTAACCCTAACTCTAACCCTCACCCTCACCCTAGCCTTCACCCTAACCCTAATTCTAACCCTCACCTTCACCCTAACCCTAACCCTCATCTTCACCCGAAACCTCACACTAACCCTAACCCTAACGCTAATGCTCCATCAAACCCTCACCCAAACCCTAATCTTAACCCTAAACCTAATCCTAACCCTCACACTTACCTTAATCCTCACCCTCAGCCTATACCTCCCCTTTACCCTTACCATCATCCTCACCCTAACCATAAACCTCATCCTAACCCTAACCCTAACCTTAAACCTAACCATCAGCCTATCCCTAACCCTCACCCTCAACTGTAAAACTAAGCCTAAGCCTAACCCTTACCTTAACCCTAACCCTTAACCCTCCCCCTCATCCTAGCCCTCACCCTAACCCTAATCCTAACAATAACCCTCATCCTAACCCACACCCTAACGCTAAACCTAACCATCATCCTAACCCTAATCCTCACCCCCACCCTCACACTCAGCCTAACCCTAAGCCTAAGCCTCCCCCTAACCCTAAATTTAATCCTAAAACTCACCTTCACCATAACCCAAATCCTACACCCAAACCCTCACCCTAACCCTAACCCTCACCCACAATGTGACCCTAACCCATATCCTAACCCTCACCCTAACCCTAATCCTAATCCTAAACCTCACCCAAACACTAACACTAAGCCTCACCCTCACTCTAGACATCACCCGAACCTTAATCCTAACTCTAATCCTCAACTTAACCCTGACCTTAAACCTAACACTAACCCTCACCCTAATCCTAAGCCTAACTCTGACCCTCAACCTAACCCTAAACATCACCCTCACTGTAACCCAAACCCTACCCTCACCCAAACCCTAAACTTATCCTGAACCCTAACTCTCACCCTAACCCTACACCTAACTATCACCCGAACCCTAATCCTCACCCTCACACTCACCCTAAGCCTAACCCTAAACCTAACACTAACCATCACACTCACCCTAACCCTTACCCTCATCTTAATCCTAACACTATGCCTTACCCTCACCCTCATCCTAACCCTCACTGTAATCCTAACTCTAAAACTAACACTAACCCTAACCCTCACCCTCAGACTCACCCTAACCCTAACTCTAATCCTAAACCTCACACTCACACTAACCCTAACCCTAACCCTAACCCTAAACTTCACCCTAACCCTAACCCTCACCCTCACACTCAACCTCACCATAACTCTAACCCTAAACCTAACAAAAACACTAACCCTAAACATAGCCCGAAGCCTAACATAACCCTCAACATCAGCCTCAACCTCACCGCAAACTTTACACTAACCATAACACTAACAATAACCCAAATCCTAAACCTAAACCTAATCCTCACCCCCATCCCCACACTCACCCTCAGCCTAACCCTAACCCTAACCCTAACGCTAACCCTAACCCTCAACCTAACCCTAACCATCACCCTAACCATCACCCTAAACTTAACTCTAAACCTAAACCTCACCCTAACACTAACCCTAAACCTCACCCTCACCATAGCCCTCACCCTAACCCTAATCATAACCCTAATCCTCATCCTAACCCTCACCTTAACTCTAACCCTAAACCTCCCCCTAACCCTAACCTAACTCTAAGCCACAACCTAACCCTAATCCTCACCCTCAATGTAACCCTAACCCTAACACTCACCCTAACCCTAAACTTAACCTGAACCCTAACTCTCACCCTAACCCTAACCCTAACCCTCACCCTAACCCTAAACCTCACCCTCTCCCTCACCCTCAGTGTAACGCTTAGCATAACGCCTAACCCTAACCTTAACTCTCACACTCACCCAAACCCTTAACCAAATCCTAATCCTAAACCTAATCCTATCCTTCACGCTCAGCCTCATCTTAAGCCTAAGTGTAACCCTAAACCTCACACTCACCCTAACCCTAACCCTAACCCAAACTGTAAACCTCACCCTAACCCTAACCCTAAACATCACCCTCACCTTAGACTTCACCCTAACCCTAATCCTAACCCTAACCCTCATCCTAACCCTCCCCATAACCCTAACACTAAACCTCACCCTAATTCTAACCCTCACTCTCACCCTTACCTTACCCTAATCCTAATCCTAAACCTAAGCCTAAACCTCACCCTCACACTAACCCTCACCCTAACCCTAATCCTAATCCTAACCGTCACCCTAACCCTAACCCTCACCATTACTATAACCCTATCCCTCATCCTAACTCTCACCCTAACCCTAACCATAACCCTAAAACTCACCCTATCACTAACCCTTCCCCTCTCCCTCACCCTAGCCCTCACCCTAACCAAAATCCTAACCCTAATCCTCATCCTAAACCTCACCCTAACCCTAACCCTCACCCTAACCCTAATCTTAACTTAACTGTCACACTAACACTAATCCTCACCCATACCCTCAGCTTAAACCTAAGCCTAACCCAACACTAACACTAACTCTCACCCTCACCCTAACCCTAAATCTAACACTAACCCTAACCCTCATGCTCAGCCTCACTCTAACCCTAAACCTCACCCTAAACCTAACCCTAACCTAATCCTAAACCTCACCCTAATCCTAACCCTAAACAGCACCCTCACCCTAGCCCTCACCCTAACCCTAATCCTAAAATTAAGTTTCATCCTAAAACTAGGCATAACCCTAACCCTAACCCTCACCCTAACCCTAAACCTCACCCTCACCCTCTCCCTGAGGTTAACATTAAGCCTAACCCTAACACTAAATCTAACCCTCACACTCACCGTAAACCTAACCCTAATACTCATCCTAAACCTTACCCTTACCCTAACTCTAACCCTAACCCTAACCGATACCCTAACCGAAACCCTAATCCTAATCCTAACCCTAAGCCTAAGCCTCACCATCACCCTCACCCTTACCATAACCCTCACCCTAACCCTAAATCTAACACTAACACTAAACCTAAACCTCGACCTCAGCCTCACCGTTACCCTAACTCTAACCCTAAACCTCATCCTCACCATAACCCTAACTCTAACCCTAAACCTAACACTAAACCTCACCCTAACCATAACCATAACCCTCACCCTCAACTTAACGGTAACCCTAACCCTAACTCTAACAGTAAACCTCACCCTCACCCTAACCCTAAACCTAAACCTAACCCTAATCCTGACCCTAACCCTAATCCAAACCTCACCTTCATCCTAGCACTCACCCTAACCCTAATCCTAACCCTCAACCTAACCCTAACCCTCACCCTCACTGTAACCCTAACCCTAAACCTCACCCGAACCCTAAACTTAACCCGTACCCGAACTCTCACCCTAACCCTAACCCTAACCCTCACCCTAACCCTAACCCTCCTCCTGCACCCTCACTTTCAGCCTAACACTAAGCCTAACCCTAACCCTAACCCTAACCCTCACACTCACCCTCACCCTAACCCTAATCCTAATCCTAAAACTAACCCTAAACCTCACCCTCACGCTAACCCTCACCTTAAGCCTAACCCTAACATTAATTCTAACCCTAACCCTTACCCTAAACCTAATCCTCACCCAAAACCTAACACTAACCCTAACACTAATCCTCAATCTAACCCTCACCCTAACCCTAACCCTCATCCTCACCCTAAACCTCACACTAACCCTAACACAAATCCTCAAACTAACCCTCACCCTCACCCTAACATTAACCCAAACTCTCAACCTAAACCTGACCCTCACCCTTACCATAACCCTCACTTTCAGCCTAACCCTCATCTTTACCCTTACTGTCACCCGTATCCTAACTTCACCTTACCCCTATCCTTCCCCCTGACCCTAACACTACCCCTAAACCTCACCCTCCCCATCACCCTACCTCTAAACCTAACCCTAACACTAAAACTCACCCTATCCCTCACCCTAACCCTCACCCTCAACCTCATGCTCAGCTTAAACCTAAGCCTAAGCCTAACCCTTACCCTATCCCTCACCCTCACCCTAGCCCTTACCCTACCCCTAATTCTATCCCTAACCCTCATCCTAACCCTCATCCTAACCTTGACCCTAACCATCACCCTAACCCTAATCCTTACCCCCACTCTCACCCTCAGCATAATCCAAAGGCTAAACCTCCCCCTAACCCTAAATTTAATCCTAAAACTCACCTTCACAGTAACCCAAATCCTAACCCTAACCGTCACCATAACCCTAACCCTTACCCTCACTGTGAACCTAACCCAAATCCTAACCCTCACCCTAACCCTAACCCTAACCCTAAACCTCACGCAAACAATAACCCTAACAAGCACCCTCAACCTAGACCTCACCCGAACCTTAATCCTAACCCTAATCCTCATCCTAACCCTCACCATAACCTAACTCTAACCCTCACCATAATCCTAAGCCTAACCCTAACCCTCAACCTAACCCTAAACCTCAAACTCACTGTAACCCTAACCCTAACCCTCACCCGAACCCTCAACTTATCCCGAACCCTAAATCTCACCCTAAACCTACACCTAACTCTCACCCTAACCATAACCTTCACCCTCACCCTCACCCTGAGCCTAACCCTAAAAGTAACCCTAACCCTCACACTAACCCTAACCCTTACCCTAATTCTAATCCTAACACTAAGCCTTACCCTCACCCTCACCCTAACGCTCACTGTAACCCTAACTCTAACACTAACCCTAACCCAAACCCTCACCCTCCGACTCACCCTAACCCTAACTCTAACCCTAAACCTCACCCTCACCCTAACCCTTACCCTAAACCTAACCCTAAACCTAACCCTAAATCTCACCCTCACCCTAGCCGTTACCCTACCCCTAATCCTAACTGTAACCCTCATCCTAACCCTCACTCTAACCCTAAATCTCACCCTAACCCTAACCCTAAAAATCAACCTAACCCTAACCCTCTTCCTCACCCTAAACCACACAGTACCCTAACACTAATTCTCAATCAAATCCTCTCCCTAAACCTAACCCTAAAACTCACCCTGACCCTTACCCTACACCTAAACCTCACCCTCAACCGAACCCTAACTCTAACCCTAACCTTAACTCTAAAACTCACCCTATCCATAACCTTAACCCTCACACTCAACCTCATGCTCACCCAAACCCTACGCCTAACTCTAACCCTAACCCTCACACTCACCCTAACCCTTACGCTAATCCTAATCCTAACACTAACCCTTACCCTCACCCTCACCCTAACACTCACCATAACCCTAACTCTAACAATAACCCTAAACGTAACACTCAGCCTAACCCTAACTCTAACCCTAAAGCTCACACTCACCTGCACCCTCCCCGTCACTGTAATTCTAACCCTAACCCTAACCCTAAACCTCATCCTAACTCTCAACTTAACCCTAACCCTAAAACTCACCCTCACTGTAACTCTAACCCTAAACTTAAACCTAACCCTAAACCTCACCCTAACCGAAACTCTATCACTAACCCTAATCCTAACCCTAACCCTAACCATATATCTAACCATAAACCACAACCTCACCCTAACCCTAACACTAACCCTAACAATATATCTAACCCTAAACCTCACCCTCACCCTAACCCTAACCCTAACCCTAACTCTAAACCCCACCCTAACCCTAACCCTAACCCTCACCCGCACTCTCACATCACCGTAACTCAAACCGTAACCCTAACAATAACACAAACCCTAAGCCTAAACATCACCCTAACCCTAATCCTCACCCCCACCCTCACCCTCAGCCTAACCCTAAGCCTAAGCCTAACCCTCACGCTAACCCTCATACTCATGCACAACCTATACCTAATCCTAACCCTAACCCTACCCCTAAACCTCAACCTAACCCTCACCCTCACCCTAACATTGATAATAACACTAACCCTAAACCTCCCCCTAACCCTCCCCCTAACCCTAACTCTAACCCTAAACCTCACCCTCACCCTAACCCTAACCCTAACTCTAACCCTAAACCTCACCCTAAACCTAACCCTCATCCTCAACCTCAACCTCACTGTAACTCTAACCCTAACCCTAAAAATAACACTAACCCTAACCTAATCCTAAACCTAACCATAACCCTAACCCTCACCGCAAACTTAATCCTAACCATAACACTAACAATAACCCTAACCCTAAACCTAAACCTAATCCTCATCCCCACCCTCACCTTCATCCTAACACTAAGCCTACCCCTAACCCTAAACCTCAAGGTAACCTAACCCTAATTCTAACACTAACACTAACCCTAACCCTAAACCAAACCCTAAACCAAACCTTAATCCTCAGCCTCACCCTCACACTAACTCAAACCCTAACACTAACTCTCACCCTATCCCTAAGCCTAAGCCTAACCCTAACACTAACCCTAACCCTCACACTCAACCTCACTGTAATCCAAATCCTAAACCTAAACCTATCCCTTACCCTCACCCTAATCCTCACCCCAGCCTTCACCCTAAACCTAATCCTAAACCTAACTCCCACACTAACCCTAAACCTAACATTCCACCTCACACTCACCCTAACCGTAACCCTAACCCTCACCCTAACACTAAATTTAACCCAAACCCTAACTCTCATGCTAACGCTTCCCCTAATTCTCACCCTAACCCTAACGCTCAGCCTCACCCTCACCCTAAACCTCAACCTAACCCTAATCCTAAACCTCACCCAGACCTTAGCCCTCACCCTAACCCTAATCCTAACGCTAACCCTCATCCTAACCCTCACCCTAACACTAACCCTAACCCTCATGCTCACCCTCACACTAACACTAACCCTAACCCTAACCGTAACCCTCAAACTAATCCTAACCCTCACCTTCACTGTAAACATTACCCTAAACCTCACCCTAACCATCAATTACCCCCAACCCTAACTCGCACACTCACCCTAACCCTAACACTCACCCAAACCATAACCCTCACCCTCAACCTCACCTTCAGCCTAACACTAAGCCTAACCCTAACCCTCACACTCACTCTAACCCTAACCCTAATCTTAATCCTAACACTAACCCTAAACCTCACCCTTACACTAACCCTCATCTTAAGCCTAACCCTAACAACAATCCTAACCCTAACCCTAAAGCTAATCTTAATCCTCACCCTAAACCTCACACTAACCCTAACACTAATCCTCAAACTAACTCTCACCCTCACCCTAACCCTAACCCTAACCCTCACCCTAAACCTAACCCTCACCCTTACCATAACGCTCACTCACAGCCTACCCCTCAACTTTACCCTTACCGTCACCCCCACCCTAATCCTCACCCTAACCCTACTCCTCACCCTGACCCTAAACCTACCCCTAAACCTCACATTCACCCGAACCCTAATTCTAACGCTAACCCAAACACTAAACCTCAACCTATCCCTAACCCTAAACCTCACCCTCAACCTCAGGCTCAGCCTAACCCTAACCCTAAGCCTAACCCTTCACCTAACCCTCACCCTCACCCTAGCCCTCACTCTAACCCTAATCCTAACACTAAACCTCATCCTAACCCTCAACCTAAACCTAAACCTAACGATCACCCTAGCCCTAATCCTCAATGCCACCCTCACCCTCAGCCTAAACCTAAGCCTAATCCTAACCCTAACCCTAACCCTCTCACTCACCCTCCCTCTAACCCTAATCCTAAACCTAACCCTAACCCTAACCCTAAACCTCAACCTAAACCTCACCTTAACCTTAACCCTAATACTAACCCTAATATTAACTTTCGACCTAACCCTCCAACTAAACCTAAATCTAACCCTAAACCTCACCATCACCCTAACTCTAATTCTAACCCTAGCCCTAAACCTCAACCGAAACCTAACCCTAACCTTCACCCTCCCCCTCACCCTCACCATAACTCTTACACTAACCATAACAATAACACTAATCCTATACCTAAACCTAATCCTAACCCTAACCCTAACCCTAATTCTAACACTCACCCTCACCCAAACTATAATCTTAACCCTAACCCTCATCCTAACCCTAACCCAAACCCTAAACCTAAACCTTACCCTAACACTAACCCTAAACCTTACCCTAACCCCAGCACTCACCCTAACACTAATCTTAATCCTAACCCTCACCCTAACCCTAAACTTAACTGAACCCTAAAACTCACCCTAATCCTAACCCTAACCCTCAACCTCACCCATACCCTCACCCACACCCTCACTCTCAGCCAAACACTAAGCCTAAGCCTAACCCTAGCCCTATCCCTCACACTCACCCTAACCCTTACCCTAATCCTATTCCTAACCCTAAGCCTAACCGTCACCTTCACCCTCAGCCTCACCCTAACTCTAACCCTCACCCTAACCCTAACTCTAACACTAACCCAAAACCTAACCCTCAACCTCAGCTTCACCCTGACCCTAACTCTAAACTTAAACCTCATCCTCACCGTAACCCTTATTCTAACCCTAACCCTAACACTAACCCTCACCCTAACCCTAATCCTAACCCTCACCCTCACCCTAAACCTCATCCTAACCCTAAACCTAACCCTAACCCTTACCCTCCAGCTTACCTGCACCCTAAGCATAACCCGAAACCTAACCCTAACACTAACCCTCATGCTAACCCTCACCCTAACACTCACGATAACGCTAACAATCACTCTCACCCTAACCCTAACCCTAACCCTCAACCTAACACTCACCCTCATCCTAAACCTAACCCTGACCCTAACACTCACCCTTATCCTCACACTCACCCTAAGGCTAACCCTAATCCTCACTCTCACCCTATCCCTCACCCTAACCCTTACCCTCACCATAACACTAACACTAACCCTAACCCTAACCATCACACTAAACCTAGCCCTCACCCTCACTCTAAACATACCCTCACCATAAATCTCACTCTAACCCTTAGCCTCACCCTAACACTCACCCTAAGCCTTAGCCTCACCCTAACCCTCATCCAAACCCTAAGCCTAACCCTAATCCTCAACCTAATGCTCACCCTAACCGTAACCCTAACTTTAACACTCACCCTAATCATCACCATAACCCTAAATCTTACCCTAACCCTCACACTAACCCTAAACCTCACCCTAACACTATCCCTACCCCTCATTCTAACCCTCATCCTAAACCTAACACTAACCCTCACCCTAACCCTAAACCTAACCCTCACCCTAACCCTAACCCTAACCCTCACCCTAACCCTAACCCTAACCCTCACCCTGACCCTGGCCCTCACACTACCCCTAAACATAACACTCACCCTCACTCTAACCGTTACCCTCACCCAAACCCTAACCCTAACTCTACCCATAAACCTCACAATAAACCTATCCCTCACCCTAACCCTAAACCTAAGCCTCACCCTAACCCTAACATTAAGGCTAACGCTTACCCTCACCCTCACGCTAGCCCTCACCCAACCCCTAATCCTAACAGTTACCCTCACCCTAACTCTAACCCTCACCCTCACCATAACCCTCACACTAACTATTATCCTCAACCTAACCCTACCCCTAACCCTGACCTTAACTCTCACACTAACCCTAACTCGAACCCGAACCCTAAACTTACACTTACACCGAACCCTAACAATAACCCTGACCCTAAGCCTCACCCTAACCCTAACATTAACGCTAACGCTTACCCTCACCCTCACGCTAGCCCTCACCCAACCCCTAATCCTAACACTTACCCTCACCCTAACTCTAACCCTCACCCTCACCATAACCCTCACACTAACTATTATCCTTAACCTAACCCTACCCCTAACCCTGACCCTAACTCTCACACTAACCCTAACTCGAACCCAAACCCTAACCTTAAACTTACCCTGAACCCAAACACTAACCCTGACCCTAACCCTCACAGTAAACCAAAACCTAACCCTCACACTAAACCTAAACCTACCTCTCACTCTAACCCTCACCCTAACCCTAACCCTAATCCTAAAACTCAGCCTCATCCTCACATAAACCCTAAACCTAACCCTAAACCTTAGCCTAACCCTAAGCCTCACCCTAACCCTAATCGTAACCCTCAAGTTCACCCTAACCCTAACCCTAACTGTTACGGTTACCCTCACCCTCACCCTAAACCTAACGCTAACCCTAACCCTCACCCTCACCCTAACCATCACCCTAACCCTTATCCTCACACTAAACCTAACCCTAACTCTAACCTTAACCATCACACTAACCCTAACACACACCATAACCCTAAACCTACCGCTCACCCTAACACTCACCCTAACACTAACCATCACCCTAACCCTAAACCTAGCCCCCACCCTCGCCCTAACACTCACTATCACCCTAACCCTCACCCTAAACCTAACCCTCACCCAGCACCTAACTTTCACCCTCACCCTCACCCAACCCTCACCCTCAACCTAAACATCACCCCAAACTTAACCCTCACCCTAACCCTATTCCTAAGCCTCACCCTAACCCTCACCCTCACCCTAACCTTCAACATGACCCTAATCCTCACCCTATCCCTAAACCTAACACTTACCTACCGAAACCCTCACCCTCACCCTCACCCTAACCCTGGCCCACACGCAAGCCCTCACCCTAACCCTAATCCTACCCATAACCCTCACCCTCACCCAAACACTCACCCTCAGCCTTACCCGAACCCTAACCTTTATCCTAACACTAACCCTCACCCTCACACTAACGCTCACCCTAACCCTAACCCTAACCGTCAGCCTCACCTTATACATTACCCTAACCCTGACCCTAACCCTCACACTAACAATCACCACAACACTCACACTCACCATAATCCTCACGCTCACCCTAACCCACAACCTAACCCTTACACTTACCCTAATCCTACACCTACCCCTCACTCTAACCCTCACACTAACCCTAAACCTAACCCTAACCCTCACCCTAGAACTCACCCTAAACCTAATCCTAACCCTAACCCTCACACTAATCCTTATGCTCACACTAACCCTAACCATCAACCTCAACCTAACCTTCACCCTAATCTTCACCCTAACCCTAACCCTAACCCTCAAGCTAGCCCTCACCCTAACCCTCACCCTAACCATCACCCTCACCCTAACCTTCACCCTCACCCTAACCCTCACCCTCACCCTAATCCTCAACTTCACGCTAATCCTCACCCTATCCCTAACCCTAACATTTACCTACCAAAACCCTCAGCCTCACCCTCAGCCTCACCCTAATCCTCGACCTCATGAAAGCCCTCACCCTAACCCTAATCCTGACCATAACCCTCAACCTCACCCTCACCCTCACCTTAACCCTCGCCCTCACACAAGCCCTTACCCCAAACCTAACCCTCAACCTAACCCTAACCCTAACCCTCAACTTCACCCTCACCCTAAACCTAACCCTAACACTAACCCTGACCCAGACCCTCAACCTCACCCTAACCCTCACCCTAATCCTTACCCTCACACTAACCCTAAACCTAACCCTAAACCTATCCCTCATCCTAGACCTAACCCTAACCCTCACACTAACAGTAACCCTAACCCTAAACCTCACCATCACCCTAACCCTAACCCTCACCCTAACCCTAGACCTCACCTTAACCCTAATTCTAACCCTAACCCTCAGCCTAACCCTAAACCTCATCCTAACCCTTCACCCTCACCTTAACCCTCCACCTCACCCTAACCTAACCCTAACTATAACCCTAACCCTCACCCTAAACCTAATACTAACCCTAACCCTCACCCTCATCCTAACCCTCACCTAACCATTA
This sequence comes from Dipodomys merriami, assembly GCF_024711535.1. Lineage (NCBI taxonomy): Eukaryota > Metazoa > Chordata > Mammalia > Rodentia > Heteromyidae > Dipodomys > Dipodomys merriami. Next base: position 273,707 of record NW_027202771.1, read on the forward strand.
GCCTCACACTAACCCTAACCCTAATTCTAACCCTAACCCTCACAATAACCCTAACCCTAACCATAACCCTAAACCCACAACTCACCCTAACCCTAACCCTCACCCTAACCCTCACCCTAACCCTATCCTTAACCCTCAACCTCACACTAATCTTCACTTTCACCCTAACCCTCACCCTAAACCTTACCCTCACCCACACCCTAACCCGAACCCTAACCCGAACCCTCACCCTCACCCAACCCTGACCCTCACCCTAAACATCACCGTAACCTTAACCCTCACCCTAACCCTAATCCTAACCTTCACCCTAACCCTCACCCTCACCCTAACCCTCAACTTCACCCTAAACCTCACCCTATCCCTAACCCTAACCAAACTACCTAACCCTTACCTACCTAAACCCTCACCCTCACACTCACCCACACCCTAACCCTCGCCTTCATGCAAGCCCTCCACCTAACCATAATATTAACCGTAACCCTAATCCTAACCCTCACCCCTCACCGTAAACCTAACCTTAACCCTCACCCTAACCCTAACCAGACCCTTACCTTCAACCTCAACCTAAGCCTAATTCTAACCCTAACCCTCAAACTAACTCTAAACCTCACCATAACCCTAAACCTAGCCCTCAACCTAACACACACCCTAAACCTAACCCTCACCCTAACCCTAAACCTAACCCCCACCCTCACGCTAACACTCACTGTCACCCTATCCTTCAGCCTAAACCTAACCCTCAGCCTCACCCTAACCGTAAGCCTAATCCTAACCCTAACCCTAAACCTCACACCCACCCTAACACTCATGCCAAACCTTACCCTCACCCTCCCCCTAACGCTAACCCTAACCATAACCCTCACACTAAACCTAACCCTGACCTAACCCTAACCCTAACCCTCATCCTAACCCTATCCCTAAACCTAACACACACCCTAACCCTAATGCTAACCATAAACCTCAGCCTAACCCTAACCCTCACCCTGACCCTCAACATACACCTCACACTAAACCTCACCCTAACCCTCACCCTAACCCTAATCCTCAGCCTCACCCTCAGCCTCGGAATAACCTTAAAGCTAACTCTTACCCTCACCCTCACCTCTTACACTCACACTCACCATATACCTTATGCTAAACCTAACACTCACCCTCACCCTAACCCTCAACCTAACCCTCACCCTCAACCTAACCCTAACCCTCACCCTCACACTAATCCTAAACCTAAACCTCACCATAACCATAACCCTAACCCTCACCCCATCCCTAAACCTCACCCTAACCCTAACACTAACCCTCACCGTCAACCTCACCCTAACCCAAACCCTAACCTTCACCTTAACCCTCGCCCTAACACTAACGCTAACCCTACACCTCACCCTCAACCTAAACCTCACCCTAACCCTTACCCTCACCCTAAATCTAACGCTAAACCTAACCCTAACCCTCACACTTAACCTAAACCTAACCCTAAACCTAACCCTCACCCTAACCCTCACCCTCACCCAACCCTAGCCCCCAGGCGAACGCTAACCCTAACCCTCACTCTCACCCTCACCCTAATCCTTTCTCTCACCATAACTCTACCCCTAACCCTCACTCTAACACTCACCCTAACCCTAAACGTAACCCTCATCCTAACCCTAATCCTCACCCTCACCCTAACGATAAACCTAACCATAACCCTCACTGGAACGCTAAACCTAACCCTAAACCTAACACTTACACTAACCCTCACCGTCACCCTAACCGTCATCCTAACCCTAACCCTCACACACATCCTTACCTTCACCCTCACGCGAACCCTCACCCTCACCCTAAACCTCAACCTCACCCTAAACTTCACACTAACACTAAACCTCACCCTAACCCTCACCCTCACCCTCACTCTAAAACTCACCCTTACCCTCAAATTCAACCTAAGCATAACCCTAAACCTAACTCTAATCCTAAACCTAAGCCTCACCATCACCCTCAACCTAAGCCTAAACCTAATCCTAACCCTCAGCCTCACCCTCACCTTAACCCTAACCCAAACTCTAAACCTTAGCCTAAACCTAACCCTCACCATATCCCTAATCCTAACCCTCACACTCACCCTAACCGTAACCTCACCCTAAATCTAATGCTAACCTTAACCGTCACCCTCACCCTAACCATTATCCTCACACTAACCCTAACCCTAAATCTAACCCTAACCCTCACAATAACCCTAACCCTCACTATAACCCTAACCCTACAACTCACTGTAACCCTCACCCTAACCCTAACCCTCACCCTAACCGTCACCTTAAACCAAACCCTAACCCTCAACCTCACACTAATCCTCACTGGCACCAAACCCTCACCCTAAACCTAACCCTCACCCACAACTTAACCCGAACCCTCACCCGAACCCGAACCCTCACCCAACCCTCACCCTTACCCTAAACATCACCCTAACCTTAACCCTCACCCTACACCTAATCTTAACCCTCATACTAATCCTCACCCTCACCCTAACCCTCACCTTCAACCTAATCCTCACACTAACTCTAACCCTCACCCTAACCCTAACCCTCACCCTCACCCTCACCCTACCTGAAACCTTAACCCTAACTCTCACCCTAAATTTAACTCTCAACCCAACCCAACCCTAACTCTCAATCTGTCCCTCACCCTAAACCTAAAACTAACTGTAACACTGACCCTCACCCTCACCCTAACCATCATCCTAAACCTTACCGTTATCCTAAACCTCACCCTAACCCTAAACCTAACCCTAACCCTCACGCTAACCCTCACGGTAACCCTAACCCAAATTATAACCCTCAACCTAAACCTCACCCTAACCCTACCCCTACCAGTAATCCTCACCTTCACCCAAACCCTCACCCTAACCCTTACCCTCACCCTAAACCTAATGCTAATCCGCACACTAACCCTAACCCTCACCCTTACCCTAAACCTACCCCTCACACTAAAGCTAACCCTAACTCTAACCCTAATCCTCACCCTAACCCTAACGCTAACCCTAACCCTCACCCTAACCCTAACCCTCAGGTTCAAGCTCAACCTGTCTAACCCCAACCATAATCCTAATCTTAACCCTAAACCACACCCTCACCCTCATCCTAACTATAACCCTAACCCTAACCCTAACCCTCACGCTCACATTAACCTCACCCTCAACCTCACCCTTACCCTCACCTTCACCTTAACACTCACGATAACCCTAACCCTCACTCTCACCCTAAACCTCACCCTAACAATTACCCTCACCCTAACTCTAACCCTAACCCTAACCCTCACACTAAACCTAGCTCTCACCCTAACCCTAGCGATACCACTCACACTAACCCTCACCCTAACCCTAACCCTAACACTCACCCTAAACCTAATGCTAACCCTAACCCTCAACATCACCCAAGCCCTCAATTTTATCCTAACCCTAAGCCTAAATTTCACACTCAACCAAACCCTCAGACTAACCCTAACCCTCAACCTAACCGTAACCCTCACCCTCACTCTCACCCTCACCTTCAGCCTAACCCTAACCCTAACTCTATAACTAACCCTAACACTCAACCTCACCCACACCCTCACCCTCACCCTACACCTAACCCTCACCCTAAACCTATCCCTCACCCTAATCCTAACCCTAACGCTCACACTCACCCTCACCCTAACCCTAAACCTAACTCTCAGCCTCACCCTAACCGTAAGCATAACCCAACCCCTAACCCTAACCCTCACTCTCACCATAACCCTCACCCTAAACATTACCCTAAACTTCACCCTAAATCTAACCCTAACCATAACCCTCACACTAAACCTACACCTCACCCTAACCCAAAACCTAGCCCTCACCCTCACTCTAAACCTCACCCTCATCATAACCCTAAACCTAAAACTAACTCACCCTAACCCTAACCCTAACCCTAAACCTAACCCTAACCCTAACCCTCACCCTAACCCTCACCCTCACCCTAACCCTCAACCTCAGCCTAACACTAAGCCTAAGCCTAACCCTCACCCTAACCCTCACACTCACCCTCACCCTAACTCTAATCCTAAACTTAACACTATTCTTAACCTCAACCTAAGCCTCACCCTCACCCTAACCCTAACCCAAATCCTCACACTAACCCTCACCCTAACCCTAACTCTAACCTTCATGCTCACCCTCACCCTAACCGTAACTCTAACCCTAAAACTCACCCTAACCCTAACCTTCACCTTCACCCTCAACCTCACCGTAAATCTAGCCCTAAACCTAACAATAATACTAACCCTAAACCTAACCCTAACCCTAACCCTCAACCTCAGCCTCACCCTCACAACACAATTATCCCTAACCCTAACACTAACAATAACCCTAATCCTAAGCCTAACCCTAACCCTAATTCTAATCCTCACCCCCACAGTCACCCTCAGCCTAACCCTAAACCTAACCCTAACCCTAACACTAACCCTAAACCTAAACCTAACCCTAAATCTAACCCTAAACTTAACCCTAATCCTCAGCCTCACCTGCACCGTAACCCAAACTCTAACCCTAACCCTCTCCCTAACTCTAAGCGTAATCCTAACCCTAACCCTAAGCCTCACACTTACCCTCACCCTAACCCTAATACTAAACCTAACCCTATCCCTAACCCTAACATTCACCCTATCCCTCACCCTAGCCCTCACCCTAACCCTAACCCTAAACCTCATCCTAAACCTGACACTAACCATATCCGTAACCCTCATCTTAACCCAAACCCTAACCCTCACCCTCATGCTCAGCCTAAGCCTAAGCCTAAGCCTAACCATAACCCTCATCCTAACCCTAACACTAACCCTAACCCTAACCCTAAATCTCACCCTCAACCTAACCCTAACTCTAACCCTAACCCTAACAATAACCCTAACCCTCACCCTAAACATAATCCTCACCCTAAACCTAAACCTCACCCTAAAACTTACCCTCACGCTACCACTAACCCTAACCCTAACACTAACCCTCATACTAACACTAACCATAACCTCAGCCTAACATTAAACCTAACCCTCAACCTAAACCTAACACTCACGCTCAATGTAACCCTCACTATAACCCTAACCTGAACCATCACACTAACCCTAATCCTCACCCACACCCTCACCCTCAGCCTAAACTAAGCTTAACCCTAAACCTCACCCTAAACCTCCCCCTAACCCTAACCCTAACACTAAAACTCACCCTCTGCCTAACAATAACCATAACCCTAAACCTCAACCTAACCATAAACTTCACCCTCACCCTCAACCTCACCGTAACTCTAACCCTAACCCTAAAAATAATACTAGCCCTAACCGTCACCTTCAGCCTCACCCTCACGGCAAACTGAACCATAACCATAACACTAACAATAACACTAACCCTAAGCCTAACCCTATCCCTAACCCTAATCCTAACCCCATACACTCACCCTCAGCCTAATCCTAAGCCTAAGCCTAACCCTAACCCTAACCCTCACCGTAACCCTAACCCTAACCCTAAAACAAACCCTAACCCTAAACCTAGCCCTAAATGTAACCCTAAACCCAAACCTAATCCTCAGTCTCACACTCACCCTAACCCAAACCCTAATGCTACCAGTCACGCTAACTCTCAGTCTTATCCTAAATCTAAACCTAATCCTCACACTCACTCACACCCTAACCCTAATCCTAAACCTAAACCTATCCCTAACCCTAACGCTCACCCTAACCCTCACCCTAGCCATCACCCTAACCCTAATCCTAACCATAAACCTCATAATAACCCTGACCCTAACCCTAACCCAAACCTTAAGCCTAACCCTAAACCTAATCCTCACCCTCAGGCTCCGCCTAAGCCTAAGCGTAAGCGTAAGCCTAACCCTAACCCTAACCCTCCATAACCCTAACCATAACCCTAAACCTAACTCTAAACCTAAATCTCACCCTCACCCTAACCCTAAGTCTAACCCTAACCCTAACCCTAAAAATAACCCTAAACCTCACCCTAACCATAATGCTCACCCTAACCCTAACCCTCAACCTAACACTTACCCTCCCCCTAACACTAACCCTAACACTAACACTAACCCTCACACTAACCCTAACCCTCACCATAATCCTAAACCTCACCCTAACACTAACCCCAACCCTCACCCTCACCCTAGCCCTCACCTTAACCGTAATTCTAAACCTTACCCTCACCCTAAGTCTAACCCTCATCCTCACCCTAAACCTCACACTCACCCTAAACCTAATCCTCAATTTAACCCTCATCCTAACCCTAACCCTAACCCTTACCCTAGCCCTAAACCTAACCCTAACCCTCACACTTATCTTAAACCTCACCCTCAGCCTAAACCTCACCTTTACCATTACCATCATCCTCAGACTAACCCTCACCCTAATCCTAAACCTCATCCTAACCGTCACCTTAAACGTAAACATAACCATCACACTATCCCTAACATTCACCCTCAACCTCACGCTCAGCCTAACCCTAATCCTAAGCCTAAACCTTCCCCTAACCCTCCCACTCACCCTAGCACTCACCCTAACCATAATCCTAACCCTAAACCTCATCCTAACCCTCACCCTCACCCTCACCCTAACCCTAGTCCTAAACCTAACCCTATCCATAAACCTCAACCTAACCCTCACTCACACCCTAACCCTAACGCTAACCCTAACACTAAACTTCACCCTAACCCTCCTCTAAGCATAACTCTAACCCTAAACCTCACCCTCACCCTCACCCTAACCCTAACCCTAACCCTAAACCTCACCCAAACCCTAACACTCACCCTTGCCCTCAACCTCCCCATAACTCTAAACCTAACCCTAACAATAACACTAACCCTAAACCTAACCATAACCCTAACCCTCACCCTCAGCCTCAACCTCACCACAAACTTATCCCTAACCATAACACTAAAAATAAACCTAACCCTAAGCCTAACCTTAACCCTAACTCTAATCCTCACCCCACTCTCACCCTCAGCCTAACCCAAAGCCTAAGCCTAACCCTAACCATAACCCTCACTGTAACCCTAACCCTAACCCTAACACTAACCCTAACCCTCAACCTAACCCTACATCTAAACCTAATACTCAGCCTCACCTTCACCCTAACCCTAACCCTCACCATAACTCTCAGCCTAACAATATCCTTAACCCTAACCCTCACACTCACCCTCACCCTAACCCTAATCCTCAAACTAACCCTATCCTTAATGCTAACCCTCACCCTCACTGTAACCCTTACCCTAACCCTCACCCTAAACATAAAATTAACCCGAATCCTAAATCTCACCCTAACCCTAACCTTAACCCTCACCCTAACCCTAGCCCTAAACCTCACCCTCAGCCTAACCCTAACCTAACCCTAACACTAACACTAACACTAACTCTAAACCTAACCCTAAATCTAATCCTAAACCTAAGCCTAATCCTCATCCTCACCTGCACCCTAACCCAAACTCTAACCCTAAACCTCACCCTAACTCTAAGCCTAATCCTAATCCTAACCCTAACCCTCACCCTCATCCTAGCCCTCAACCTCACCCTAACCCTAACCCTAAACCTCATCCAAAACCTGACACTAAACACAACCGTAACCCTCACCATAACCCGAACCCTAACCCTAACCCTCATGCTCAGCCTAAGCCTAAGCCTAAGCCTAACCCTAACCCTAACCCTCACCCTAACACTAAAACTAACCCTAACTCTAAGCCTAAATCTCACCCTCACCCTAACCCTAACGTGAACTATCACCCTAACCTTAATTCTCACCCACACCCTCACCCTCAGCTTAACCCTAAGCCTAACCCTAAACCTCACACTAACCCTCCCCTTAACCATAACTCTAACCCTAAAACTCAACCTCTCCCTAACAATAACCCTAACCCTAAACCTCACCCTTAACCTAACCTTCACTCTCACCCCCAACCTCACCGTAACTCTAACCCTAACCCTAAAAATAACACTCGCCCTAACACTTACCCTAACCCTCACCCTCAGCATCACCCTCACGGCAAACTTAACCATAACCATAACACTTACAATAACCTTAATCCTAAGCCTAACCCTATACCTAACCCTAATCCTAATCCCCACCCTCAACCTCACCCTAACCCTCACCCTAAACCTAACGTGAACCATCACCCTAACCTTAATTCTCACCCACACCCTCACCCTCAGCCTATCACTAAGCCTAACCATAAACCTCACCCTAAACCTCCCCCTAACCCTATCTCTAACCCTAAACCTCAACCTCTCCCTAACAATAACCCTAACCCTAAACCTCACCCTTACCCTAACCTTCACTCTCACCCTCAACCTCACCATAACTCTAACCCTAACCCTAACAATAACACTAACCCTAACACTTACCCTAACCCTCACCCTCAGCCTCACCCTCACGGCAACAATAACCATAACCATAACACTTACAATAACCCTAACCATAAGCCTAACCCTATACCTAACCCTAATCCTAACACCCACCCTAAAACTCAGCCTAACCCTCAGCCTAACCCTAAGCCTAACCCTTACCCTAACCCTCACAGTAACCCTAACTCTAACCCTAACACAAACCCTAACCCTAAACCTAGCCCTAAATCTAACCCTAAACCTAAAGCTAATCGTCAGCCTCACACTCACCCTAACCCAAACCCTAACCCTAATCCTCACCTTAACTCTCAGTCTAACCCTAACCCTACCCCTAACCCTCACACTCACCCTCAACCTAAACCTAATCCTAAACCTAACCCTATCCCTAACACTAACCCTTACCTTAACCCTCACCCTAGCCCTCACCATAACCCTGACCCTAACCCTATCCCTAACCCTAAGCCTAACCCGAAACCTAATCCTCACCCTCATGCTCCGCTTAAGCCTAAGCGTAAGCCTAAGCCTAACCCTAACCCTAACTCTCCCTAACACTAACCCTAAACCTAACCCTAAATCTAAATCTAAATCTCACCCTCACCCTAACCATAACTCTAACACTAACCCTAACAATAACCCTAAACCTCACCCTAACCATTACGCTCACCCTAACCCAAACCCTCACGCTAACACTTACCCTCACCCTAAAATTAACCCTAACCCTAACACTAACCCTCACACTAACCATAACCCTCACCCTAATCCTAAACCTCACCCTAATCCTAACCCCAAGCCTCACCCTCAACCTAGCCCTCACCCTAACCCTAATTCTAAACCTTACCCTCACCCTAACCCTAACCCACATCCTCACCCTAAACCTCACATTCAACTAACTCTAATAGTCAATTTAGCCCTCACCCTAACCCTAAACCTAAACATTAACCTAGCCCTAAACGTAACTCTAATCCTCAAACTTATCTTAACCCTCACCCTCAGCCTAAACCTCACCTTTACCCTTACCATCATCCTCAGCCTAACCCTCACCCTAACCCTAAACCTCATCCTAACCATCACCCTAACCTAAAACCTAACCATCACCCTAACGCTAACCCTCACCCGCAACCTCCCGCTCAGCCTAACCCTAACCCTAAGCCTAACCCTAACCCTAACCCTAAACCTCACCTTAATCCTAACAATAACCCTAACACTAACCCTAACCCTATACCTAACCCTAAATCTAACCCTAAACCTAACCCTAATCCTCAGCCTCACTTGAACCCTAACCCAAACCCTAACCCTCACCTTAACTCTAAGCCTAAGGTTAACCCTAAAACTAAGCCTCACACTTACCCTCACCCTAACCCTAATCCTAAACCTAACTCTATCCCTAATCCTAACCCTCACCTTAACTCTCACCCTAGCCCTCAACCTAACCTTAAACCTCATCGTATACCTGAAACTAACCATAACCCTAATCCTCACCCTAACCCGAACCCTAAACCTCACCATCATGCTCGGCCTAAGCTTAAGCCTAAGCCTAAACATAACCCTAACCCTCACACTAACAATAACCCTAAAACTAACCCTAACTCTAACCCTAAACCTCACCCTCACCCTAACCCTAACTCTAACCCTAACCCTAACCCTAACAATGACCCTAACCCTCACCCTAGACATAATCCTCACCCTAAACCTAAGCCTCACCCTAACACTTACCCTCACCCTAACACAAACCTGAACCCTAAAACTAACCCTCACAATAACCCTAACCCTAGACTCACCCTAACCCTAACCCTAACCCTAACCCTCAACATAACCCTAACCCTCACGCTCAACGTAACCCTCAAACTAACCCTGACCCTCACCCTAAAACTTGCCCTCACCCTAACACTAACCCTAACCCTAATCCTAACTCTAACCCTCACCCTCACCGTAACCATAATCGTAACCCTAACCCTAACAAAAACCCTAACCCTAACCCTAACCCTAACCATTACCCTCACCCTAAACCTAACCCTCACCCTAACACTTACCCTCACATTAACACTAACCGTAACCCGAACACTAAGCCTCACACTAACCCTAACTATCACCCTAACCCTATACCTCACCCTAACACTAATCCTAAACCTCAACCCAACCCTAGCCCTAACCCTAATACTCATCCTCACAGTAAACCTCACACTAAGCCGAACACTAATCCTCAATCTAACCCTCACCCTCACCCTAACCCTAACCCTAACCCTCGCCCTAAACATAACCTTTACCCTTACTGTAACCCTCACCTTCAGCCAAATCCTCACATTACCCTTACTGTCACCCCCAACCTAACCCTCACCCTAAGCCTAACCCTCACCCTAACACTAACTCTACCCATAAACCTCACCCTCACCCTAATCCTAACTCTAACCCTAACCCTAACACTAAGCCTAACACTAAGCCTAACCCTAACCCTCACCCTCACCCTCACCATAAACCTTACCCTAACCAGAACACTCACCCTCACCCTAACCCTAATCTTAACCCTAAACCTGAACCTAATCCTAACCCTCAACCTCACCGTAACCCTTATCCTAGCCCTCACCCTAACCGTAAACTTAACCAGAATCTTACTCTCACCCTAACCCTAACACTAACTCTGACCTTAACCCTAACATTAAAACTCACCCTCACCCTAGCCCTCGCCCTAATCCTAATCCTAACCCTAACCCTCATCCTAACCCTCCCCCTAACCCTTAACCTAACACTCACACTAACCCTAAACCTCACTCTAAACCTGACCATCAGCCTAAACCTAAGCCTAACCCTAAACCTAACCCTAACACACACACTCACCCTCACTCTAACATTAATCCTAACCCTAACCCTCACCCTCACCCACACCCTAAGTGTAACAATAAGCCAAAAACACACCCAAACCCTAACCCTCACAATCACCCTAAACCTTACCCTAATCCTAATCCTAACCCTAACCCTAATGCTCACCCTCAGCCTCAACTTAACCCTAACTCTAACCCTAAACCTCACCCTCACCCGAACCCTAAACCTAACCCTAACCTTAAATCTCATCCTAAACATCACCCTCACCCTAGCCCTCACCCTAAACCTAATCTGAACCCTAACCCTCATCCTGACCTTCCCCATAACCCTAACCCTAAATCTCACCCTAATTCTAACCCTCACCCTCATGCTCAGTTTAACACTAAGCCTAATCCAAAACCTTACCCTAACCCTCACCCTCACCCTAGTCCTCACCCTAACACAAATCCTAACCATAACACTCAACCTAACCCTAAACCTCACCCTCACCCTAACCCTTACCCTAACCCTAACCCTGACCCTCACCCTTACCCTAATCTTAACACTAAACCTCAACCTAACCCTAACCCTCAACCTCACTGTAACCATGACCCTAATCCTCAACCTAACCCTAAACTTAACCTGAACGCTACTCTCACCCTAACCCTAACCCTTACTCTCACCCTAACCCTAACATTAAACCTCAACCTAACCCTAGCCCTCACGATAATCCTAATCCTAACCCTTACCCTCACACTCACCCTCGCCCTCAGTGTAACCCTAAGCCTAATCCTAACTCTAACCCTAACCCTCACACTCACCTTAACCCTTACCCTAATCCTAATCCTAACCCTAACTCTCACCCTCACCCTCAGCCTCACCTTAAGCCTAAATCTAACCCTAAACCTCAACCTCACCATAACCCCAACCCTAAAACTAACCCGATTCCTCACCCTAACCCTAACTCTAACCCTAATCCTCACCCTCACCCTAACCCTAAACATAACCCTAAAACTCACCATAAACCTAACCTTCACCCTCACCCTCAACCTCACCGCAAATCAATCCCTAACCCTCACAATAATCCTAACCCTAACCCTAACTCTAAACCTAAGCCTCACCGTCACCCTAACCTTAAACCTAAACCTCAACCTCAGCCTCACCCTCACCGCAAACTTAACCCTAACCATAACACTAACATTAACCCTAAACCTAAGTCTAACCCTAACCTTAACTCTAATCCTCACCCCCACAGTCACCCTCAGACTAACCATCTCCCAATCCCTAACCTTAACACTAACCCTAACCCTAAACCTAACACTAAATTTAACCCTTAACCTAACACTAATCCTCAACCTCAACTGCACCCTAAACCAAACCCTAACCCTAACTCTCACCCTAACTCTCAGGCTAAACCTAAACCTAACTCTAAGCCTCACACTCAACCTCACCCTAACCCTAATCCTAAACCTAACCCTATCCCTAACCCTAACCCTCAACCTAACACTCACCCTAACACTCACCCTAACCTTAACCCTAACCCAAAACCTCATCCTAAACCTGACAGTAATCATAACCCTAAACCTCACCCTAACCCTCACCCTAACCCGAACCCTCATGCTCGGCCTAAGCCTTAACCTCAGCCTAAGCCTAACCCTAACCCTCACACTAACCCTAACCCTAACACTAACCCTAACTCTAACCCTAAATCTCACCCTCACACTCACCCTAAACCTACCATAACCCTAACAATAACCGTAACCCTCACTCTAACCATAATCCTCACCCTAACCATAATCATCACCCTAACCCTAAAACTCACCCTAAAACTTGCCCTTACCCTACCGCTAACCCTAATCGGAACACTAACCCTCACAAAAACCCTAACCCTAAACTCACCCTAACCACAACCCTAACCTGAAACCTCAACCTAAGCCTAATCCTCACGCTCAACTTAACCCTAACCCTAACCATAATCCTCACCCTAACCCTAACCCTCATACTAACACTTACCCTCACCCTAACACTAACCCTAATCCTAATCCTATCCCTAACCCTAACCCTCACCCTCACGCTCACCGTAACTATGACCCTAACACTAATGCTAACAGTAACCCTTAGCCTAACCCTAACCCTCACACTAACCATAACCCTCACCATAACCCTAAGCTCACCCTAACACCCTCACCCTAAAACTAACCCTATCCCTACCACTAACCCTCACACTAACCCTAACCATCACCCAAACACTAAACCTCACCCTAACACTAACCCTAAACCTCAACCTCACCTTAGCCCTCACCCTAACCCTAACCCTCATCCTCACCCTAAACCTCACACTAACCCTAACACTTATCCTCAATATAACCCTCACTCTCACTCTAAACCTAACCCTAACCCTCACCCTAACCCTAACCCTCACCCTTACCATAAACCTCACCCTCAGTCTAACCTTCAACTTTACCCTTAGCGTAACCCCCACCCTAACCCTCACCCTAACCCTAGCTCTAACCCTAAACCTCACCCTCACTCGAAACCTAACTCTAAACATAACCCTACCACTAAACCTCATCCTAAATCTAACCCTAAACCTTATCCTCAACCAAACGCTGAGCCTAACCCTAAGCCTAAGACTAACACTTACCCTAAACCACACCCTCACCCTAGCCCTCACCCTAACCCTAATCCTAAAACTAACCCTCATTCTAACCCTCACCCTAACCCTAACCCTAACCATCACCCTAACTCTAATCCTCACCCCCACCCTCACCCTCAGCCTAACCCTAATCCTAAGCCTAAGCCTAACCCTAATCCTCACACTCACCCTCACCCTAACCCAAATCCTAACCCTAACTAAACACTAACCCTAAACCTCAACCTAACCCTCACCCTAATCTTAACACTAAAACCCTCGACCTAACCCTCCAACTAAACCTAAACCTAACCCTAAACCTCACCATCACCCTAACCCTAAACCTAACCCTCACCCTCACCCTCACCCTCACCATAACTCTAACCCTAACCCTAACAATAACACTAATCCTAACCCTAAAACCAACCCTAACCCTAACCCTAATGCTAACACTCACCCTCACCCTAACCCTAATACTAACCCTAAACCTAACCCTAACCTGCCGATTAACTCTCACCCTAAACCTAACCCTAACACAAACCATAACCCTAACCCTCAACCTAACCCTCTCCCTAACCCTAACTCTAACCCTAAACCTCACCACCACCCAAAACCTAACTTTAACTCTAATGCAAACCCTAAACCTCACGCTAACCCTAACCGTAACCCTCACACTCACCCTCACCATAACCTTAACCCTAAACATAACACTATTAATAACACTAACCCTAATCTTAACCCTCAACCTAACCATAAACCTCACCCTAACCCAAACCCTGACCTAACACTTATCCTCACCTTAACACTAACCCTAACCCCAACCCTAACCCTCACACTAACCCTAACCCTAACCTTACCCTAACCCTAACCCTAACCCTAACCATCAACCTAAACCTAAACCTCACGCACAACCTAACCCTAACCCTAAACATAAACCTCACACTAACCCTAACCCTCATACTAACACTTACACTCACCCTAACACTAACCCTAATCCTAATCCTAACCCTAACCCTAACCTTCACCCTGACCCTCACCGTAACCGTAACCCTAACCCTCACGCTAACAATAACCTTAAACCTAACCCTAACCCTCACCTAACCATAACCCTCACCATAGCCCTAAGCTCACTGGAACACGCTCACCCTAACACTAAGCCTAACCTCAACACTAACCCTCACACTAAGCCTCACCATCACCCTAATCCTAAACCTCACCCTAACACTAAACCTAAACCTCACCCTGACCTTAGCCCTCAACCTAAACCTAACACTCATCCTCACCCTAAACCTCACACTAACCCTAACATGAATCCTCAATCTAAACTTCACACTCACCCTAACCCTAACCCTAATCCTCACACTAACCCTCACTCTAACCCTAACCCTCAACTTTACCTTTACTGTCACCTTCACCCTAACACTCACCCTAAACCTAAACCTCACCTAACCCTCATCCTAAACATAACCCTAACCATCACCCTAACCTTAACCCCAACCCTCACCCTAACCCTAACCCTCACCCTTACCATAACCCTCACCCTCAGCCTAACCCTCAACTTTACCCTTACCGTCACCCCCACCCTAACACTCACCCTAACCCTAACCCTCACCCTAACCCTAACTCTACCCCTAAACCTCACCCTCACCCTAACCCTAACTCTAACCCTAACCCTAAAACTAAACCTCACCCTAACCCTAACCCTAAACACTTATCCTCAACCAAAGGCTCAGCCTAAACCAAGCCTAAGCCTAACACTTACCCTAAACCACACCCTCACACTGGCCCTTATCCTAACCCTAATCCAAACCCTAACCCTCATCCTAACACTCACAGTAACCCTAACACTAACCATCACCGTAACTCTAATCCTCACCCCCATCCTCACCCTCAGCCTAACCCTAAGCTAAGCCTAAGCTTAACCCTAAACCTCACATTCACCCTCACCCTAACCCTAATCCTAACCCTAACTCTAACAATAACCCTAAAACTCAACCTAACCCTCACCCCAACCTTAACCCTAAAACTGACCCTAAACCTAACCCTCGACCTAACCGTCCAACTAACGCTAAACCTCACCCTCACCCTAACACTAATCCTAACCCAAAAACTAAACCTCACCCTAACCCTAAACCTAACCCTCACCCTCACCCTAACCATAACTCTGACCCGAACCCTAACAATAACACTAATCCTAACCCTAAACCTAAACCTAACCCTAACCCTAATGCTAACACTCACCCTCACCCTAACCCTAATCCTAACCCTCAACCTAACCCTAACCCTCACCTCCACCGTAACCCTTACCCTCATCCTAACCCTCACCCTAAACCTAAACCTAACCTTAAACGTTACCCTAACACTAACCCTAATCTTCACCCTAAACCTAGCCCTCAACCTAACCCTACTCATAACCCTAAACCTCATCCTAACCCTGAACCTAACCATAATCCTAACCCTCACCCTAACCTTGACCCTATCCCTGAACCTAACCCTAACTCTCATCCTAACACGTACACTCACCCTAATACTAATCCTATCCTAATCCTAACCCTAACCCTAACCCTCACCCTCAACCTCACCGTAACAGTAACCCTAACCCTAACGCTAACAATAAACCTAACCCTAACCCTAACCCTCACCCTAACCATAACCCTCACCATAACCCTAAGCTCACCGTAACACCTTCACCCTAACACTAAGCCTAACCCTAACACTAACCCTCACACTAACCCTAACCATCACCCTAACACTAAACCTCACCCTAACACTAACCCTAAACCTCACCCTCACCTTAGCCCTCACCCTAACCCTAACCATCATCCTCACCCTAAACCTCACACTAACCATAACACTTATCCTTAATCTAACCCTCACTCTCACTGTAACCCTAACCCTAACCCTCAAGCTAACCCTAACCCTCACCCTTACCATAAACCTCACCCTCAGCCTAACCCTCAACTTTACCCTTACCGTCACCCCCACCCTGACCCTAAACCTAACCCTAACCCTAACACTAACTCTACCCCTAAACGTCACCCTCACCCTAACCCTAACTCTAACCCTAACCCTAACACTAAACCTCACCCTAAACCTATCCCTAACCCTTATCCACAACCAAACACTACCCCTAACCCTAAGACTAAGCCTAACACTTACCCTAAACCAAACCCTCACCTTAGCCCTCACCTTACCCTAATCCTAAACCTAACCCTCATCCTAACCCTCATCCTAACCCTAACCCTATCCATTATCATAACTCTAACCATCACCCCCGCCCTCACCCTCAGCCTAACACTAAGCCTAAGCCTAAGCCTATCCCTCACACTCACCCTCACCCCAACCCTAAACCTAACCCTAACTCTGACATTAACCCTAAACCTCAACCTAACCCCCACCCTAACCTTAACCCTAAAAGTAATCCTAACCCGAACCCTCAACCTAACCCTCCAACTAGCCCTAAACCTAACCCTAAACCTCACCCTCACCCTAACTCTAATCCTAACCCTAAACCTAAAACTCACCCTAACCCTAAACCTAACCCTCACCCTCACCCTCACCATAACTCTAACCCTAACCCTAAAAATAACACTAATCCAAACCCTAAACCTAACCCTAACCCTAACCTTAATGCTAACACTCACCCTCACCCTAACCCTAATCCTAACCCTAACCCTCATCCTAACCCTAACCCTCACCCTCACCGTAACCCTAACCCTAATCCTAAATATCACCCTAAACCTAACCCTCATCCTAACACTTACACTCACCCTAACACTAACCCTAATCCTCACCCTCAACCTAACCATCAACCTAACCATAATTGTAACCCTAATCCTCATGCTAACCCTCACCCTAACCGTAATCCTAACCCTCATCTTAACTCTAACCCTAACCCTCAACCTAACCCTAACCCTCACGCTCACCATAATCCTAAACCTAAACCTCACCTTAAACCTAAACTTAACCTGAACCCTAACACTCAAGCTAACCCTAACCCTAAAGCTCAACATAAACTAACCCTCACCTTCACCCTCTACCTTACCCTAAATATAAGCCTAAGCCTAACCCTAACCCTAAACCTCACACTCACCCTAACCATTACCCTAATCCTAATCCTAACCCTAAGCCTAACCCTCACGCTCAACCTTAACCCTCACTCTAACCCTAACTCTAAAACTAACCCTAACACTAACCCTCAACCTCAGCCTCACCCTTACCCTAACTCTAACCCTGAACCTCACACTCACCCTAAACCTAACCCTAACCCTAACCCTAAACCTCACCCTAACACTAACCCTAAACCTCACCCTCAGCCTAGACCTCACGTAACCCTAACCCTAACCCTCATATTAACCTCACCCTAAAACTAACCCTAACCCTCAACCTAACACTAATCATAACCCTAAACCTCAACCTAACCCTAAACCTCAGCGTACCCCTTACCGTAACCATCACCCTAAACAAAAAATTAAAACGAATCAGAATTCTCAACATCACCCTAACCCTAACAATCACCTTAACCCTAACCCTAAACCTCACCCTCAACCTAGACCTCACCCTAACCCTAATCCTAACCCTAACCCTCATCCTAACCCTCCCCATAATCCTTACCCTAACCCTCACACTAAACCTAACACTCACACTCAACCCAAGACTCAGCCTAACCCTAAGCCTAAACCTAATCCTAACCCTAACCCTAAACCTCACACTCACCCTAACCCTAACCCTAATCCTAACCTTAACCTTAACCCTCACCTCACCCTAACCCTCACCCTAACCCTAACCCTAAACCTAACACTAACCCTAACCCTAACCATCACCCTCAGCCTCAATCTAACCCTAACTCTAACCCTAAACCTCACCCACACCATAACCCCAACTGTAACCCTAACCCTAAACCTCACCCTCAACCTATCCCTCACCCTAACCCTAATCCTAACCCTAACACTCATCCTAAACCTCCCCATATCCCTAACCCTAACCCTCACCCTAACCCTAACCCTAACACTCACACTCACACTCAGCCAAACCCTAAGCCTAAACCTAATCCTAACCCTAACCCTAAACCTCACACGCACCCTAAACCTAACCCTAATCCTAAACTTATCCTTAACCCTCACCATAACCCTAACCCTCACCCTAACCCTAACACTAAACCTAAAACTAACCCTAACCCTAAACCTCACCCTCAGCCTCACCCTAACCCTAACTCTAACCCTAAAGCTCACCCTCACCATTACCCCAACCCTAACCCTTACCCGAAACCTCACCCTAACCATAACCCTAACCCTAACCCTAACCCTAACCCTAAACCTCACCCTCATCCTAACCCTATCCTTAACCCTAAAACTCACCCTAACCCTAATCTTGAACCTCACCCTCAAAGTTATGGTAACTCTAGCCCTAACCCTAACAATAACACTAAACTTAACCCTAACCCTCACACTTACCCTCAGCCTCACCCTCACCGCAAACGAAACCCTAACCATAACACTAACAACAACCCTAACCCTAAACCTAACTCTAATCCTCACCCCCAGTCACCCTCAGCCTAACCCTAAGCCTAACCCTAACCCTAAGCCTAACCCTCAACATAACCCTCACACTAACTGTAACCCTAAACCTAACCCTAAATCTAACCCTAAACCTAACCCTAAATCTAACCCTAAACCTAAGCCTAAACATCAGCCTCAACTGCACCCTAATACAAACCGTAACCCTAACCCTCAACCTAACTCTAAGCCTAACCCTAACCCTAACTCTAAGCCTCACACTCACACTCACCCTAACCCTAATCCTAAACCTAACCCTATCCCTCACCCTAAACCTCACCCTAACCCTCAACCTAGCCCTTACCCTAACCTTAACCCTAACCCTAAACCTCATCCTAAACCTGACAGTAACCATAACCTTAACCCGAACCCTAACCCGAACCCTAACCCGAACCCTCATGCTCGGCCTAAGCCTAAACCTAAGCCTAACCCTAACCCTCACCCTAACATTAACCCTAACACTAACCCTAACTCTAATCCTAAAGCTCACCCTGACCCTAACACTAACTCTAACCCTAACCCTAACCCTAATACTAACCCTCACCCTATCACTAACCCCAACCATAAAACTAACCCTCACGCTTACCCTAACCCTAAACTCACCATAAACCTAACCCTAACCCTAACCCTCAACCTAACCCTAACCTCACGCTCAACCTAACCTTAACCTCACGCTCAACGTAACCCTAACCCTAACCCTGACCCTCACCCTAACTATTACCCTCAGCATAACCCTAACCCTCACCCTAACACTTACCCTCACCTTAACACGAACCCTAATCCTAATCCTAACTCGAAACCTAAGCTTCACCCTCACAGTAACCGTAACCCTAACCCTAACCCTAACCAAAACCCTAACCTTAACCCTAACCCTCTCCCTAACCCTTACCCTCACGCTAAACCTAACCCTCACCCTAACACTTACCCTCACCTTAACACTAACCGTAACCCAAACACTAAGCCTCACACTAACCCTAACCATCACCCTAACCCTATACCTCACCCTAACACTAATCCTAAACCTCAACCTAACCTTAGCCCTAACCCTAACCTTAACACTCATCCTCACGGTAAACCTCACACTAACCCTAACACTAATCCTCAATCTACACCTCACCCTCAACCTAACCCTAACCCTAACCCTAACCCTAACCCTCAACCTAACCCTAACCCTAACCCTTACTGTAACCCTCACCCTCAGTCTAAACCTCACCTTACCCTTAGTGTCACCCCCACCCCAACCCTCACCCTAAGCCTAACACTCAGCCTAACATTAACTCTACTCCTAAACCTCACCCTCACCCTAACCCTAATTCTAACACTAACCCTAACACTAAACCTCACACTAACCCTAACCCTAAACCTCACACTCACCATCACGCTCAGCTTAACCCTAAGCCTAAGCTAAACCCTAACCCTAACCCTCACCCTCACCCTAGCCCTCATCCTAAAACAAATCCTAACCGTAACCCTCAATCTAACCCTAACCCTTAACCTCACCCTAACCCTAATGTTAACCCTAAACCTCAACCTAACCCTAACCATCAACCTCACAGTAACCCTTCCCTAACCCTAATCCTAACCCTAACCCTCACCCTCAGCCTAATCCTCACCTTAACCCTAACCCTAAACCTAACACTAACACTAACCCTAAACCTCACCCTCAGCCTCACCATAACACTAACTCTAACCCTAAACCTCACCCTCAACCTAACCCTAACACTAACCGTAACCCTAAACTTCACCCTAAAACTAACCCTAAACCTAACCCTCACCTTAGCCATCACCCTAACCCTGACCGTCATTCTCACCCTAAACCTCACACTAACCCTAACACTTATCCTCACTCTAACCCTCACCCTTACTCTAACCCTAACCCTAACCCTCACCCTAACCCTAACACTAAACCTTACCATAACCCTCACCTTCAGCCTAACCCTCACCTTAACCTTACCGTCACCCCCACCCTAACATTCAACCTAACCCTAACTCTAACCCTAAACCTCACCAACACCCTAACCTTAACTCTAAACCTACCCCTAACACTAACCCTCACCCTAACCCTAATCCTAACCCTTAACCTCACCCAAACGCTCAGCCTAACTCTAAGCCTATGCCTAAAACATACCCTAACCCACACCCTCATCCTAACCCTCACCCTAACCCTAATCCTAACCATCACCCTAGCCATAATCCTCACCCCCACCCTCACCCTCAGCCTAACCCTAATCCTAAGCCTAAGCCTAACCCTAACCCTCACACTCACCCTCACCCTAACCCTAATCCTAACCATAACTCTAACACTAAACCTAAACCTCCACCTAAACCTCACCCTAACCTTAACCCTAAAACTAACCCTAACCCGAACACTTGACCTAACCCTCCAACTAACACTAAACCTATCCATAAACCTCACCCTCTCCCTAACCCTAATCCTAACCCTAAACCTAAAACTCACCCTAACCCTAAGCCTAAACCTCACCCTCACCCTCACCCTCACGCTCATCATAACTCTAACCCTAACCCTAACAATAACACTAATCCTAACCTTAAACCTGACCCTAACCCTAACCCTAATGCTAACACTCACCCTCACCCTAACCCTAATCCTAACGCTAATACTCAACCTCACTCTAACCCTAAAACTCACCCTAACCCTCACCCTTACACTAATCCTCAACCTCACCATAAACCTAACCCTCATCCTAACCCTCATCCTAAACCTAACCCTAAACTTAAACCTTACCCTAACACTAACCCTAATCCTCACGCTCACCCTAGCCCTCAACCTAACCCTAATTGTAACCCTAATCCTCATCCTAACCCTCACACTAACCCTAATCCTAATCCTCACCCTAACCCTAACGCTAACCTCACCCTAACCCTAAACTTTACCTGAACCCTAAATCTCAAGCTAACCCTAACCCTAACCCTCAACCAAAAGCTAATCCTCACACTTATCCTCTCCCTCAGCCTAATCATAAGCCTAAGCCTAAACCTAAACCTAAGACTACCCCTCACCCTCACCTTAACCCTCACCCTAACCCTTACATTAACACTAACCCTAACCCTAACCCTCAACCTCAGCCTCACTCTTACCTAACTCTAAGCTTAAACCTCACCTTCACTCTAACCCTAACCCTAACCGTAAACCTCACCCTAATCCTAAACCTAAACTTCAACCTCAGCGTAGCCCTCACCCTAACCCTAATCATAACCCTCATCCTAACCCTCACCCTAAAACTAACCCTAACCCTCACCCTCACCCTAACCCTAATAATAACCTTAAGCCTCAACCTATACATAGCCCTCACCCTCACTCTCACCGTAACCCTTACCTAACACACACCGTAAACCTAAACTTAACCCGAATCCTAAATCTCACCCTAACCCTAACCCTAACCCTAACACTCACCCTAACCCTAAACCTCACCCTCACCCTAGCCCTCACCATAACCCTAATCCTATCCCTAACCCTCATCCTAACCCTCCCCCTAACCCTTAACCTAACCCTCACCCTAACCCTAACCATCACCCTCAACCTCACCCTAAGCCTAACTCTAAATCAAACCCTAACACACACACTCTCTCTCACCCTAACCCTAATCCTAACCATTACCCTCACCCTCACCCTCACACTCAGTGTAACCCTAAGCCTAATCCTAACCCTAACCCTAACACTCACACTCACCATAACCCTTTTCTTAATCTTAATCCTAACCCTAACCCTCACCCTCACCCTCAGCCTCACTTAAGCCTAACTCTAACCCTAAAACTGACCCTCACCCTAACCCTAACCCTAACCCTAAACCTCACCCTCACCCTAGCCCTCACCCTAACACTAATCCTAACTCTAACAATCATCCGAACCCTCCCCATAACCCTAAACCTAACCCTTACCCTAACCCTAATCCTCAAAGTCCAGTGCAAACTGAACAGACCAGCAAAGATACAGATTTCCAATCAGGTGGTCATATTTCCAACTCCACTACTTGTGACTTGGAGAGATCACATAGACTTGTTGTATCTTAGCTGCCATGTCATAAGCGGAAAATATAATAACTCCCTTCTCCTATTTGTTGAAGTTGTTGTTGTTTTAATGGTTGTGTGTGTGGAAGTACTGGGTTTTAAAGCTTGGGTACTGTACTTTAGTCTTTGTGTTCATATCTGGTACTCTACCACTTGAGCCACAGATACACTGGTGGCTTTTTGCTGCTTAATTGGAGTAAGAGACACAGCGACTCACCCTCACCCTCAGCCAAACCCTAAGCCTAACCCTAATACTAACCCTAAACCTAACACTCACACTCACCCTAACCCTAACGCTAATCCTAATCCTAAACTTAACCCTAAACCTCACCCTCAATCTAACCCTCACCTTAACCCTAACCCTAAACCTAACACTAACCCTAACCCTAACCCTAACCCTCAGCTTCACCGTAATCCTAACTCTAACCCTAAACCTCATCCTCACCATAACCCCAACTCTAAACCTAACCCGAAACCTCACCCTAACCCTAACCCTAACTCTAACCCTAAACCTCACCCTCACACTAACCCTAAACCTAACCCTCACCCTCAGCCTCACCCTCAGCGCAACTTAACCATAACCATAACACTAACATTAACCCTAACCCTAAGCCTAACCCTAACCCTAACTCTAATGCTCACACACACAGTCACCCTCAGTCTAACCCTAACCCTAACCCTAACCCTAACCTTAACACTACCCCTATCCCTAAACCTAACCCTAAATTTAACCCTTAACCTAACCCTAATCCTCAACCTCACCTGCACCCTAAAACAAACCCTAACCCTATCCCTCACCCTAACTCTCAGACTAAACCTAAACCTAACCATAAGCCTCACACTCACCCTCACCCTAACCCTAATCCTAAACCTAACCCTATCCCTAACCCCAACCCTCACCCTAACCCTCACCCTAACCCTAACCCTAACACTAAAACTCATCCTAAACCTGACACTAAGCATAAACCTAACCCTCATCCTAATCCGAACCCTAACCCTCACCCTCATGCTCAGCCTACCTAAGCCTAAGCCTAACCCTCACCCTAAACCTCACCCTAACCCTAACCCTCACCCTCACCCCAACCCTCAGCCTAACCCTAACCATAACCCTAACCCTCACACTCACACTCACTCTAACCATAACCCTAATCCTAATCCTAACCCTAATCATACACTCAGCCTCAGACTAACCCTCACCCTAACCCTAACCCTAAACCTAACACTAACCGTAAACCTAACCCTAACCCTAACCCTAAACTTCACCCTAACGCGAACCCTTAACATCACCCTCACCCTAACCCTTACCCTAACCCAAAACCTAACCATAACCCTCATCCTAACCCTTCCCCTAAACCTACCCCTCACCCTCAACCTCACCCTCAGCCTAACCCTAAGCCTAACCCTAAACCTAACCCTAATACACACAATGACCGTCACCCTAAACCTAATCCTATCCCTAAATCTAACCCTAACCCTAACCCACACATTAACTCTCATCCTAACCCCAACCCTAACACTAACCCTAACTCTCAACCTAACCATCACCCTAACCTTAACTCTAACCCTAAACCTCACCCTCACCCTAACCCTAACACTAACCCTAACACAAACCCTAAACCTCACCCTAAACCTAACCCTAACCCTCACCCTTACTCTCACCGTAACCTTAACCCTAAACCTAACCCTAACAATAACCATAATCCTAAACCTCACCCTAACCATAGCCCTCACCCTAACCCATACCCTCACCCTAACACTTACCCTCACCCTAACACTAACCCTAACCCTAACACTAACACTCACACTAATCGTAACCCTCACCCTAATCCTAAACCTCACCCTAACCCTAACCCCAACCCTCACCCTCATCCTAGCCCTCACCCTAACACTAATTCTAAACTTAAACCTCACCCTAACCCTAACCCTAAACTTAACCCTGAACCCCACCCTAACCCTAACCCTAACCCTCACCCGCACCTTCAACCTAACTGGAACTCTAACCTTAACACTAACCCTAACCCAAACCATCACCCTAACCCTAACCTGAACCCACACTCTCAACCTCAGCCTAACTCTAAGACTAACCCTAAAGCTCAACCTAAACCTCACCCTAACCCTAAACTTCACCCTCACCCTCAAACTCACGATAACTCTAAACCTAACCCTAACAATAACACTAACCCTAACCCTAAATCTAACCCTCACCCTCAGCCTCACCCTCACCGCAAACTTAACCCTAACCATAACACTAACAATAACCCTAACCCTAACACTGATCCTAACCCCCGCCCTCACACTCAGCCTAACCCTAAACCTAAATCTAAGCCTAACCATAACCCTAAACTTAACACAAACCCTAACCCTAAACCTAGCCCTAAATCTAACCCTAAACCTAATCATAATCCTCAGCCTCACCCTCACCCTAATCCAAACCCTAACCCTAACCGCACCCTAACTCTAAGTCTAACCCTAACCCTAAACCTCACACTCACCCACACCCTAACCCTAATTCTAAACCTAAACCTATCCCTAACCCTAAACCACATCCTAACCCTAAACTTAACCTTAACCCTACCTCTCACCCTAACCCTAACCCTAAACCTCACCCTAACCCTAACCCTCACCCTCACCCTCACCCTCAAACTCACCCGCACCCTCACACTAACAGTAACTCTAACCCTAAACCAAACCCTAACCCTAACACTAAACGTCACCCTAACCCTAACCCTAAACATCACATTCACCCTAGCCCTCACCCTAACCCTAATCCTAACCCTAACCCTCATCCTAACCTTCCTCATAACCCTAACCCTAACCCTCAACCTAACCCTAACCCTCATCCTCACCCTCAACTTCAGCCTAACCCTAAGCCTAATGCTAAGCCTAACCCTAAACCTAACCCTAACCCTCACACTCACCCGCTCCCTCACCCACACAGTAACTCTAAACCTAACCCTAACCCTAACCCTAAACCTAACTCTCACCCTCACCCTCACCCTAACAATAACCCTATACCTAACCCTCACCCTACCCCTGCACCTAACCTTATATCTAACCCTAAACCTCACCCTAAGCCTAACCCTAACCCTAACCCTAAACCCCACCCTAAACCTTACCTTATCCCTAACCCTAAACCCCACCCTAACCGTAAACCTAACCCTCACTCTCACCCTCACCCTCACCATAACTCTAACACTAACCCTAACAATAACACTAACCCTAAACCTAACCATCACCCTAACCCTAATCCTCACAGCCACGCAGATGCTCAGCCTAACCCTAAGTCTTATCCTACCCCTCAAACTAACCCTCACACTCACGCTCATGCTCACCCTAACCCTAACCCTAACCTCACCCTAACCCTCCCCCAAACCCTAACTCTAACCCTAAACCTAACCCTCACCGTAACCCTAACCCTAACCCTAATCCTAAACCTCACCCTAACACTAACCTTCACTCTCACTCTCAACCTCACTGTAAATCTAAACCAAACCCTAACAATAACAGTAACCCTAACCCTAACCCTAACCCTAACCAAAACCCTCACCCTCAGCCTCACGCTCACTGAAAACTTAACTCTAACCATAACACTAACAATGACCCTAACCCTAACCCTAACCCTAATCCTCACCCCCACCATCTCCCTCACCCTAACCATAACTTAACCCTAAACCTAAACGTAACCCTAACCCTCACCGAAACCCTAAACCTAACCTTAACCCTAACACAAACCATAACCCTAAACCAAAACATAAACCTAACCCTAATCCTCAGTCTCACCCTCACCCTAACCAAAACCCTAACCCTAACCCTCACCCAAACCCTAAGCCTAACCCAACCCTAACCCTCACACTCACCCTCACCCTAATCCAAATCCTAAACCTAACCCTATTCTAACCCTAACCCTCACCCTAGCCCTCACCCTAAACCTAAACCTAAACCTCATCCTAACCCTCACCCTCACCCTAAACCTAATCCTAACCCTAACCCTAACCCTAACACTCAACCTAACCTTAACCCTCACCCTAACACTAAACTTAACCTGAGCCCTAACTCTCAAGCTAACCTTAAACCTAACCCTCAACCTAAAGCTAACCCTCACCCTCACCCTCTCCCTCAGCCTAACCCTAAGCCTAAGCCTAAACCTAACGCTAACCCTCGCACTCACCCTAACCATTACCCTAATCCTAATCCTAAACCTAAGCCTAACCCTCACCCTCACGTTAACCCTCACCCTAACCCTAACTCTAACACTAACCCTAATCCTAAAC
This sequence comes from Dipodomys merriami, assembly GCF_024711535.1. Classification (NCBI taxonomy): domain Eukaryota; kingdom Metazoa; phylum Chordata; class Mammalia; order Rodentia; family Heteromyidae; genus Dipodomys; species Dipodomys merriami. Next base: position 301,366 of record NW_027202771.1, read on the forward strand.
CTCAACCTCAGCCTCACCCTTACCCTAAATCGAAACCTAAACCTAACCCTCACCCTAACCCTAACCCTAACCCTAAACCTGACCCTAACCCTAACCCTAAACCTCACCCTCAGCCTAGCCCTCACTCTAATCCTAATCCTAACCCTCATCCTAACCCTCACCCTAACACTAACCTAACCCTCACCCTCAACCTCACCCTAACACTAATCCTAACCCTAAGCCTCAACCTAACCCTAAACCTCACCCTCACCGTAACCCTTACCCTAACAGTCACCCTAAACATAAACTTAACCCGAATCCTAACTCACCCTAATTCTAACCCTAACCCTAACCCTCACCCTAACCCTAACCCTAAACCTCTCCCTCACCCTAGTCCTCACCCTAAACCTAATCCTAACCCTAACACTCATCCTAACCCTCCCACTAACCCTTACCCTAACCCTCACGCTAACCCTTACCCTCACCCTCAACCTCACCCTCACCCTCAGTGTAACCCTAAGCCTAATCCTAACCCTAACCCTAACCCTAACTGTCACACTAACGCTTACCATAATCCTAATCCTAACCCTAACCCTCACCCTCACCCTCAGCCTCACCTTAAGCTTAACTCTAACCCTAAATCTCACCCTCAACCTAACCCTAACCCTAACCCTAAACCTCACCCTCACCCTAGCTCTCACCCTAACACTAATCCTAACTCTAACAATCATCCGAACCCTCCCCATAATCCTAAACCTAACCCTCACCCTAACCCTAATCCTCAAAGTCCAGTGCAAACTGAACAGACCAGCAAAGATACAGATTTCCAATCAGGTGGTCATATTTCCAACTCCACTACTTGTGACTTGGAGAGATCACATAGACTTGTTGTATCTTAGCTGCCATGTCATAAGCGGAGAATATAATAACTCCCTTCTCCTATTTGTGGATGTTGTTGTTGTTTTAATGGTTGTGTGTGGTGGAAGTACTGGGTTATAACGCTTGGGTACTGTCCTTTAGTCTTTGTGTTCATGTCTGGTACTCTACCACTTGAGCCACAGATCCACTGGTGGCTTTTTGCTGCTTAATTGGAGTAAGAGACACAGGGACTCACCCTCACCCTCAGCCAAACCCTAAACGTAACACTAATACTAACCCTAACTCTAAACTTCACACTCACCCTAACCCTAACCCTAATCTTAACCCTGAACCTCACCCTAACCCTAAACCTGACCTTCACCCTAGCCCTCACCCTAACCCTAATCCTAATCCTAACCCTCATCCTAACCCTCCCCATAACCCTAAACCTAACCCTTACCCTAACCCTAACCCTCAGCCTCACACTAACCCTCATCCTAAATCTCACCCTAACCCTAAACCTCATCCTAAACCTGACACTAATCATAACCCTAACCCTCACCTTAACCTGAACCATAACCCTCACCCTCATACTTGGCCTAAGCCAAAGCCTAAGCCTAACCCTCACCCTAACCCTAACCCTAACTCTAACCCTAAATCTCACCCTCACCCTCACCCTAACACTAAATCTAACACTAACCCTAACACTAACAATTACCCTAACCCTCACCCTAAACATAATCCTCACCCTAACCCTAAACCTCAACATAACACTTGCCCTAACCCTACCACTAACCCTTAAAATAGCCCTAACCCTAACCTCACCCTAACCAGAACCCTAAGACGAACCCTCAACCTAAGCCTAATGTTCATGCTCAACTTAAACCTAACCCTAAGCATAATCCTCACCCTAACCCTAACCCTTATCCTAACAATTACACTCACCCTAACACTAACCCTAATCCTAATCCTAACCCTAACCCTAACCCTCACCCTCACCCTCACCATAACCCACACCATAACCCTAAGCTCACCCTAATACCCTCACCCTAACACTAACCCGAACCCGAACACTAACCCTCACACTAACCTTAACCATCACCCTAACCCTAAACCTCACCCTATCACTAACCCTAAACCTCAACCTCAACTTAGCCCTCACCCTAATCCTAACCCTCATCCTCACCCTGAACCTCAAACTAACCCTAACACAGATCCTCAATCTAACCCTCACCCTCACCCTAAACCTAACCCTAACACTCACCCTAACCCTAACCTTCACCCTTACCATAACCCTCACCCTCAGTCTAACCCTCAAATTTACCCTTACCGTTACCCCCACCCTAAACCTAACCCTAACCCTAACCCTAACCCTAACCCTCACCCTCACCCTAACCCTAACCCCTAAACCACAGCCTCACTCTAATCCTAACTCTAACCCTAACCCTAACACTAAACCTCACCCTAACTCTAACCCTAACACTTATCCTCAACCAAACGCTCAGCCTAACACTAAGCCTAAGCCTAACACTTACCCTAACCCACACCCTCACCCTAGCCCTTACCCTAACACTAATCCTAACCATAACCCTCATCCTAATACTCACCCTAACCCTAACCCTAAACATCACCCTAACTCTAAGCCTCACACCCACCCTCACCCTCAGCCTAACCCTAAGCCTAAGCCTAACACTAGCCCTAACCCTCACACACACCCTCACCCTAAACCTAATCCTAACACTAACTCTAAAACTAACCCTAAACCTCCACCTAACCCTCACCCTAACCTTAACCCTAAAACTAACCCTAACCCTAACCCTGACCTAACCCTCCAACTAACCCTAAACCTAACCCTATACCTCACCCTCACCCCAACCCTGGACCTAACCCTCACCCTCACCCTCACCCTCACCATAACTCTAACCCTAACCCTAACAATAACACTAATCCTAACCCTAAACCTAACCCTAACCCTAACCCTAATGCTAACACTCACCCTCACCCTAACCCTAATCCTAACTCTCACCCTAACCCTAACCCTAAAACAAACCCTAACCCTAACCCTCAACCTAACCCTCACCCTAACCCTAACTCTAACCCTAAAACTCACCCCCACCCAAAACCTGACTCTAACCCTAATGCAAACCCTAAACCTCACCTTAACCATAACCGTAACCCTCATACTCACCCTCACCGTAACCTTAACCCTAAACCTAACCCTATCAATTACCTTAACCCTAATCTTAACCCTCAACCTAACCATAAACCTCACCCTAACCCAAACCCTTATCCTAACACATATCCTCACCCTAACACTAACCCTATCCCCAACACGAACCCTACACTAGCCCTAAACTTAACCTCACCCTAACCCTAACCGTAACCCTAACCCTCACTCTAACCCTAACCCTCACGCTAAACGGAACCCTAACCCTAACCTTAAATCTCACCCTAACACTAACCCTCATCCTTACACACTCACCATAACACTAAACCTCATCCTAATCCTAACCCTAACCCGAAGCCTCACCCTCACCCTCACCGTAACCCTATCCCTAACCCTAACACTAACAATAAACCTAACCCTAACCCTAACCCTCACCCTAAACATAACCCTCACCCTAAACCTAACCCTCACCCTAACACTTTCACCCTAACACTAACCGTAACCCTAACACTAACCCTCACACTAACCCTAACCATCACCCTAACCCTAAACTTCACCCTAACACTAACCCTAAACCTCAACCTCACCTTAGCCCTCAGCCTAACCCTAACCCTCATCCTCACCCTAAACCTCACACTAACCCTAACACTTATCCTCAATCTAACCCTCACTCTCACTCTAACCCTAACCCTAAACCTCACCCTAACCCTAACTCTCACCCTTACCATAACCCTCACCCTCAGCCGAACCTCAACTTTACCCTTACCATCACACCCACCCTGACCCTCACCCTAACCCTAACCCTCACCCTAACCCTAACTCTACCCCTAAACCTCACCCTCAACCTAACCCTAACTCTAACCCTAACTCTAACACTAAACCTCACCCTAACCCTAACCCTAACCCTTATCCTCAACCAAAGGCTCAGCCTAAACCTAAGCCTAAGCCTAAAATGTACCCTAAACCACACCCTCACCCTAGCCCTCACCCTAACCCTAATCCTAACCATAACCCTCATCCTAACCCTCACCCTAACCCTAAAACTAACCATCACCTTAATTCTAATCCTCAACCCCACCCTCACACTCAGCCTAACCCTAAGCCTGAGCCTAAGCCTAAACCTCACCCTAACCCTCACCCTCACCCTCACCCTAACCCTAATCCTAACCCTAACTCTAACACTAACCCTAAACCTCAACCTAACACTCACCCTAACCTTAAACCTAAAACTAACCCTAACCCTAACCCTCGACCTAACCCTCCAACTGACCCTAAACCTAACCCTAAACCTCACCTCACCATAACCCTAACCCTAACCCTAAACCTAAAGCTCACCCTAACCCTAAACCTAACCCTAACCCTCACCCTAACCCTAAAACTACCCCTCAGCCTAACGCTAACCCTCAACATCAACTCAACCCTGTTGCTAACACAAATGCTCACTCTCAACCTAAGTCTCAGCCTAACCCATACCTTCACCATAACCCTATCCCTTACCCTCTCTCTAACCCGCACCCTACACCTTCCCCTCACCCTAAGCCTAACCCTAACCCAAACCCTAAACCTAACCCTAACCTTCACCCTAACCCTCACCCTAACTCTCACCCTAACCTAACCCTAACCCTCACCCTAACCCTCACCCTAACCCTAAACGTAACCCTAACCCTCACCCTCACCGTAACTGTCATCGTAACCCTTACCCTCACCCTATCCCTAAACCTAACAATAAACCTCACCCCAACCCTAACACTCACCCGAACCCTCACTCTCACCTTCACCCTCACCCTAAACATCACCCTAACCCTAACCCTCAACCTAACCTTAACCCTCACCCTCACATTAACCCTAACCCTAACACTCAACCCTAACCCTACACTTAACGCTAAACCTAACCCTCACCATCATCCTAGCGCTCAACCTAACCATAACTCTAACCCTAACCCTAACCCTAAAGCTCACCTTCACCCTCAACCTCACCCTCACCCTCAGCCTAATCCTAACCCTAACCCTAATACTAACCCTAAACCTCACACTAACCCTACATCTACCCCTAAGGCCAAACCTAATCTTCACCCTCACCCTCACATTAACCCTTACCCGCACCCTCACCTTTACCTCACATTAAATCCAACCCTCACGGTCAACCTAAGGCTAACCCTAACCCTCACCCTTACCCTCACCCTAACCCAAACCCTCACCTTCACCCTCACCATAACCTTAACCATAACCCTAACCCTCACCCTAACCCTAAACCTAAACCTAACCCTAAACCTCACCCTAACACTTACACACATCATAACCCTAACCCTAACACTCACCCTTACCCTAAACTTAACCCTAACCCTCACCATAACCCTCAAAATAAACCTAATGCAAAACCAAAACCTCACCCTCACCCTAAACCTAAAGCTACCCGTAACAATCACCCTCACCCTAAACCTCACCCTAAACCTTACCCTCACCCTAACTCTAATCCTAACCCTCACACTAACCTTAACCCTCAACCTAACCCTAAACCTCACCCTCACCCTAAGCCTCACCCTATACATAACCCTAACCCTAATGCTCACCCTAACCCTAACCTTCATCCTAACCCTAACCCTCACCCTAATCTTCACTCTAACCCTAACCCTAACCCTTACATAACCGAAGCCCTCACACCCACCCTCATCCTCACCCTAACCCTCAACCTCATCCTCGCCCTCACCATAAACCTAACCCTCACACTAATCATAACATTAACCCTAACCCTCACCGTAAACCTTACCCTAGCCCTAACCCGAACTTTAACCCTCACCATCACCCTCACCCTAACCCTTACCCTCATCCTCACCCTCACCCTAACCCTCACACTAACCCTAAACCTCACGCTAACCCTAACACTAAACAAAACCCTCATCCTAACCCTCAAACTAAGCCTAAACCTAACCCTAACCCTCACCCTCACCATCACCCTAAACATAACACTAACCCTCAGCCTCACCCTAATCCTTAACCTCACCCTAACCCTAACACTTACCCTTACCTAACCGTCACCCTAATCCTACCATTCACCCTAAACCTAACCCTACCACTTACACTAACACTCATCCTAACCCTAACCCTAACCCTAACCCTCACCCTAACACTAACCCTACCCCTACCCTAACCCTGAAAAACACCCTAACCCTCATCCAAACCCTAATGCAAACCCGAACCCTAAACCTCACCCTAACCCTAACCCTAAACCTCACACTAACCCTAACCATCACTCTAACCTTAAACTTCATCCTATCCCTGACAATCACCCTAATCCTCACCCTAACCCTAATCTTAACCCTTAGCTAACTGAAACTCTCAAACTCACCCTAACCCTCAACCTCACATTAGACTTCACCATAAACCTTACCATAAACCTAACAATAACACTCACCGTCACCCTAAACCTAACACTAAGCCTTAACCTTACCCTAACCCTAACCCTAATTCTAATCCTCACACTAACCCTAACCCTCATCCTAACCCTAACCCTCAACCTGACATTAAACCTCACCCTAATCCTTACCCTCACCCTAACCCTAACCCTAAATCTAACCCTCAAACTAACCCTAACTCTAACACTTACCCACAACCTAACCCTAACCCTAAACTTAACCCTAACCCTAACCCTAACCCTAAACCTAACCCTAACACTAACCCTAACCCTCACACTAACACTCAGTCTAACCCTAACCCTAAACCTCCCCATCACCCTAACCCTCACACTAACCCTAACCCTCACCTTAAACCTAAACCTAACCCTCACCTTCACCCTCAAACTCACCCTCAGCCTAACCCTAAAGCTAACACTAATCCTAACCCTAACCCTCACCCGCACCCTCACCCTCACCCTAACCCTAATCCTAACCCTCAACCTCACCCTCAGCCTCACCCTAACCCTCACCTTCACCCTCACCCTAACCCTAAACCTATCCCTATCGCTCACCCTAATCCTAATGCTAACCCTAACACTCACCCTCACCCTAACCCTCACACTAACCCTTACCCTCACCCTAACCCTAACCTCACCCTCATTCTAACCCTCACTCTAACACTTACCAAAAACCTAACGCTCACGCTAACCCTCACCCTAACACTAACACTAACACCAACCCTAAACCTCACCCTCACCCTCACCCTCAGCCTAAACTAAACCTATCCCTCACCCTCATCCTAAACCTAACGCTCACCCTAACCCTCACCCTCACCCCTACCCTCTCACCAACCCTAACCCTCATCCTAAACCTAACCCTAACCTTCACATGAAACCTAACCCTCACCCTAACCCAAACCCTCAAACTAATCCTATCCCTAACCCTAATCCTCACTTCACCCTAATCATCACCCTAACCGTTACAGTCACCCTCACCGTAACAATCACACTAACAATAACCCTCACCCTAACCCCAACCCTAACACTCACCCTCACCCTCACCCTCACCCTCAGCCTAACAAAAACCCTAACCCTAAACCTCATCCTCACCCTAACCCTAACCCTCACCCTCACCTTAGACCTCACCCTAACACTAACCCTAACCTTAACCATCATCCTCACCCTAACCCTCACACTAATCCTAACACTAACCAAAACCCGCAACCTAACCCTCACCCTCACCCTAACCCTAACCTTCACACTATCCCTCACCCTAACCCTAAACCTAACACTCACTCTTACTCTAACCCTCACTCTAAACTTTACCCTCACCCTAGTCCTAACCGTAGCACTCACCGTAACCCTCACCCTAACACTAATGCTAACCCTAACCCTCACCCTCACCCTAAGCCTCACCCTAACACTTACCCTAACCTTAACCCTAACCCTAATCCTGACCCTAAACTTCAAAAACCTATCCCTCAGCCTACCCCTACCCTAACATTCACCCTAACCCTAACCCTAACCCTCACCCTAACCCTCACCGTAAACTTTTCCCTAACCCTAAACCTAAACCTAACCCTAAACCTCAAAATATCCCTAACCCTAACCCTAACCGTCACCCTCACCCTAAGCCTAACCCTCATCCTAACTCTCACCCTCACTCTAATCCTCACCCTAATCCAAATCTAACCCTCACCCTAACCCTAACCCTAACATTAACCCTAACCCTCACACTAAACCTCAACCTAACCCTAACCCTATCCCTAACCTTAACCTTCACCCTAAACGTCAACCTAACCCTAACCCTATCCCTAACCCTAACCTTCACCCTAAACCTCAAACTTACCCTAACCCTCACCCTCACTCTAACCCTCACCCTAATCCTTACCCTCACGTTAACCCTAACACTAAACCTAACCCTAAACATCACACTAAACCTATCCCTCACCTTAACCCTAACCCTAGCATTCACCATAACACTAAAACTAACCCTCACCCTAACCCTCACTGTAAACTTTACCCTATCCCTAACCCCAATTATCACCCTAACCCTAACCCTAACCCTCACAATCACACTCACCCTAGGCCTCACTCTAACCCTCAATCTAAACCTAACAATCACCATATCCCTAAGCCCTACTCTAACACTAACCCTCACCCTCACCCTAACCCACACCCTAACCCTAACCATAACACTAAACAAAACCCTCACCCTAACCTCACCCTAACCCTAACCATAACCCTAATTCTCACCATCACACTAAACCTCATTTTAACCCTAACACTAACCCTCACCCGAATTCTTACGCTCACCCTAACCCTCACGCTATCTCTCATCCTAACCCTCACCGTAATCCTTATCCTAAACCTAACCCTAACCCTAACCCTCACCCTAACCCTCACCCAAACCGTAACACTTACCCTAACACTAACCCTCACCCTCACCCTAAACCTCACCCTAGACCTAACCCGAACACTAACCAAAATCCTGACATTAACCCTCACACTAACTCTAACCTTCACCCTACCCCTACCCCTAAACCTAACCCTAACACTCATCCTCACCCTAACCCTCATCAGAACACTTACCCTCACCCTAACCCTCACCCTAAATCTAACCCTAACCCTACCCTATCACTCACCCTAACCCTAACCCTAACCCTCACCCTCACTCTAACCCTCACTCTAAACCTTACCCTCACCCTAGCCATAACGCTAAGGCTCACCATAACCCTCACCCTTAACTTAAGCCTAAACCTAACCCTAAACGTCACCCTAACCCTCCCCATAACCCTAACCCTAACCCTAATCCTCACCCTCAACCTAAACCTAACCCTAATCCTTAATCTCACCCTAACCATAATCCTAACCCACACAGTAATCCTAACTCTCACCCTAACCTTATCCCTCCCTGTAACCCTCACCTAACACTAACCCTAAAACAAAACCTCACCCTTACCCTATCCCTACCCCTCATGCTCAACCTAACCTTCAACCTCAACATCACCCTCACCCTAACCCTAACCATCACCTAAACCCTAACCCTCACGTGAACCCTCACCCTCACCCTCAGCCTCACCCTCACCCTAAACATCACACTAACCTTAACCCTCACCCTAACCCTAAACCTAACACTCAGCCTAAACCTAAAGGTCACCCTAACACAAAAACTCATCCGAAACCTCAAACTAACCCTAACGCTAACCATTACACTAACCCTAACCCTTAACCTCAGCCTCACCCTCACCCTAACACTAATCCTCACCCTCACCATCACCCTAAACCTAACACTAACGCTCACCCTCACCCTAATCCTTAACCTCACCCTAACCCTAACCCTTACCCTTACCCTAACCGTCACCCTAATCCTAACATTCAACCTAACCCTAACCCCGCCCCTTACCCTAACCCTCATCCTAACCCTAACCCTAACCCTAACCCTCACCCTAACACTAACCCTAACCCTAACCTTAACCCTAATATTAACCCTATCCGTCAACCTAATCCTAACCCTAACCCTAACCATAACCCTCACCCTAAAGCTCACCCATACACTAACTCTCAACCTCAACCTAACCCTCACCTTAACCCTTACCCTCAACCTCACCCTAACTCTCACACTAACCCTAACACTCACCCTAAACCTAAAGCTAAACCTAACTCTGACCCTAACCCTAATGCTCACCCTAATCCTCACCCTCACCCTAAAACTCACCCTAACATTTACCCTCACCTTATCTCAAATGCTAAACCTAACCCTACCCCTTACACGAAACCTACATCTCACTCTAACACTAAACTTAACATTCTCCCTACCCTAACACTAACCCTCACACTAAACCTCAGCTTAACCCTTACCCTAACCCTAAACCTATCCCTAACCCTAAACATCACCTTAACCCTAACGCTAACCCTAACCCTCAACCTCACCCTAGCCCTCACCATAACCCTCAACCTAACCCCAACCCTCAACCTAAACCTAACACTTACCCTAACCCAAACCCTCACCCTCAAACTAACCCTCACCCTAAACCTAACCATACCACTAAACAAAACCCTCAGCCTAAACCTCACCCTAGCCCTAACCCTAATCCTACCCCTCACCCTACCCCTCACCCTAAACCTCACCCTCACCCTAACCCTCACCTGAACTCTTACACTCACCCTAACCCTCACCCTATCCCTAACACTAAACCCTCACCCTAACCCTCACCCTAACCCTCACTCCAACCCTAACCCTAAACCTAACCCTTACCCTCACCCTAACTCTCACCCTTACCCTCACCCTAACTCTCACCCTAACCCTTAACCTCCTCCTAACTCTAAACCTAACCCTTAACCTAAACCTCACACTATCCCTAACCCTCACCCTAAACCTAACCCTACCTCTTACCCTAATCCTCATCCTATTCCTAACTCTAAACCTAACCCTCACCCAAATCCTAATTCTCACCCTCACCCTCATCCTCAACCTAACCCTAACCCTAACCATAGTCCTAATGCTAACCCTCACCCTAACTCTAACCCTAACCTTCACACTCACCCACACCCTAACCCTAAACCTAACCCTAACATTCACCCTAACCCTAACCCCAACCCTCACCCTAATTCACACCCTAACCCTAACCCTAACCCTAAACCTCACCCTCACCCTAAACCTCACCCTCACACTTACCCTAATCCCAACCCTAAGTCTAAACCTTAACCTAACCCTCACACTAATCCTAACCCTCACCCAAACCATAACCAAACCCTCACGCTAATACTCATCCTATCCCTAACCCTAATATTGACCCTCACCCTAACCCTAAACCTAACCCTAACCCTAAACCTAACCCTCAAATTTACGTAAGCGAAAACCTCACCCTCAACCTCACCCACACCCTAAACCTCACCCTCACCCTAGCCCTCACCCTAACCCTCACTCTATCCCTAACCCTAACGCTATCTCTCACTCTCACCCTAACCCTCAAACTCACCCTCACCTTAACACTAACCCTAATCCTCACCCTAGACCTTCCCCTAACCCTAATGCTAAACGTAAAGCTCATCCTCACCCTAAACCTTATGCTAACCCTATCAATCACCCTCACCCTAACCCTCACCTTAACACTTATCCTCACCCTCAACCTAACCCTAACTCTAACTCTAACTCTCACACTAACCCTAACCCTAACCCTCACCCTAACCCCATCCCTAACATTAACCCTAAACTTCACCCTAATTCTCAACCTAACCCTAACATTAACTCTAACCCTCACCATCACCCTAACCCAACCCCTAAGCCTAAACCTAACCCTAACCCTCAGCATAACCCTCACCCTAACACTAATGCTAACTCTAACCCTCACCCTCACCCGAAGCCTCACCCTAACAATTACCCTGACCTTAATCCTAACTCTAATCCTGACCCTAAACCTCACAAAAAACCTATCTCTCAGCCTACCCCTAACCCTAACATTCACCCTAACCCTAAACCTAACCCTAACCCTCACCGTAAACTTTTCCATAACCCTAAACCTAAACCTAACCCTAAACCTCACAATATCCCTAAGCCTAACCCTAACCGTCACACTCACCCTAAGCATCACCCTTATCCTAACCCTCACCCTCATTCTAATCCTCACCCTAATCCTAACCCTAACCCTCAACTTAACCCTAACCCTGACATTAACCCTAACCCTCACACTAAACCTCAACCTAACCCTAAACCTACTTCTAACACTAAACCTCACCCTAAACCTCACACTTAACTTACACCTCACCCTCACCCTAACACTCACACTAGCCCTTACCCTCACGTTAACCCTAACACTAAACCTAACCCTAAGCCTCACACTAAACCTATCCCTCACTTTACCCCTAACCCTAACATTCACCCTAACCCAAACCCTAACCCTCACTGTACATTTTACCCTAACCCTAACCCTATCCCTAACCCCAATTCTCACCCTAACCCTAACCTCACCCTCACCCTCACCTTAGCCCTCACTCTAACCCTCAATCTAACCCTAACCCTCACTTAACCCTAACCCCTACCCTAACACTAAGCCTCACCCTCACCCTAACCCACACCCTAACCCTAACCCTAACACTAACCAAAACCCTCACCCTAACCTCACCCTAACCCTAACCCTCACCCTAATCCTCACCCTCACACTAAACCTCATCTTAACCCTAACACTAACACTCAACCTAACCCTAACCCTCACCTGAACTCTTACCCTCACCCTAACCCTCACCCTAACTCTCATCCTAACCCTCACCCTAATACTTACTCTAACCCTAACCCTAAACCTCACACTAACCCTCACCCAAACCGTAACACTTACCCTAACACTAACCCTCACACTCACCCTAAACCACACCCTAGACCTAACCCTAATACTAACAAAAACCCTCAAAGTTACCCTCACCCTAACTCCAACCCTCACCCTACCCCTAACCCTAAACCTAACCCTAACACTCATCCTCACCCTAAACCTCCCCCCAACACTTACCCTCACCCTAACCCTCACCCTAAACCTAACCCTAACCTCACCCTATCCCTCACCCTAACCCTAACCCTAACCCTCACCCTCACTCTAACCCTCACTCTAAACCTTACCCTCACCCTAGCCCTAACCGTAAACCTCACCGTAACCTTCACCCTAAACTTAACCCTAAACCTAACCCTAAAACTCACCCTAACCCTCCACTTAACCCTAACCCAAACCCTAATCCTCACCCTCACACTAAACCTAACCCTAATCCTTACCCTCACCCTAACCATAACCCTAACCCACACAGTAATCCTAACTCTCACCCTAACCCTAACCCTATCCCTCCCTGTAACCCTCACCTAACACTAAACCTAAACCTAAACCTCACACTAACCCTAACCCTAACCCTCATGCTCACCCAAAACTTCAACCTCACCATCACCCTCACCCTAACCCTAAACCTCACCAAAACCCTAACCCTCACGAGAACCCGAACCATCACCCTCAGCCTCACCCTTACCCTAAACATCACACGAACCCTTAGCCTCACCCTAACCCTAAACCTAACACTCAGCCTAAATCGAACGGTCACCCTAACCCAAAACCTCACCCTAATCCTCAAACTAACCCTAACGCTAAACATTACCCTAACCCTAACCCTCACCCTCACCATCACCCTAAACTTAACTCTAACCATCACCCTCACCCTAATCCTTAACCTCACCCTAACGCTAACCCTTACCCTTACTTTAACCATCACCCTAATCCTAACATTCACCCTAATCCTAATGCTACGCCTTACCCTAACCCTCATCCTAACCCTAACCCTAACCCTAACCCTCACCCTAACACTAACCCTAACCCTACCCCAACCCTCAAAAACACCCTAACCTTCACCCTAACCCTAATGCAAACCAGAACCCTAAACCTCACCCTAACCCTAACCCTAACCCTAAACCTCACACTAACCCTAACCATCACTCTAAACCTAAACTTCATCTTATCCCTGACCCTCCCCCTAATTCTCACCCTAACCCTAATCTTAACACTTACCTATCCGAAACCCTCACCCTCAACCTCACCCTCACCCTAACCCTCAACCTCACATTAGACCTCACGATAAACCTTACCCTAAACCTAAAAATAACCCTCACACTAACCCGCACCGTCACCCTAAACCTAACCCTAAGCCTTAAACTTACCCTAACCCTAACTCTAACCCTAACACTAACCCTAACCCTCATCCTAACCCTAGCACTCACCCTCACACTAAACCTCACCCTAAACCTTACCCTCACTCTAACCTAACCCTAAATCTAACCCTTAAAATAACCCTAACCCTCATCCTAACCCTAACTCTAACACTTACCCACAACCTAACCCTAACCCTAACCCTAAACCTAAACCTAACCTTAACCTAACTCTAACCCTAACACTAATCCTCACACTAACACTCACCCTAGCCGTAACCCTAACCTTCCCGCTCACCCTAACCCTCACACTAACCCTAACCCTCACCATAAACCTAAACCTAACCCTCACCTTCACCCTCAAACTCACCCTCAGCCTAACCCTAACGCTAACACTAATCCTAACCCTAACCCTCACCCACCCCCTCACCCTAACCCTAGTCCTAACCCTCAACCTCACCCTCAGCCTCACCCTAACCCTCACCCTCACCCTAACCCTAAACCTAACCCTATTCCTATCGCTCACCCTAACCCTTATTCTAACACTAACCCTCAATCTCACCCTAACCCTCACATTAACCCTTACCCTCACCCTAACCCTAACCTCACCCTCATTCTAACCCTCACTCTAACACTTACCCACAATCTAACACTCAGCATAACCCTCACCCTAACCCTAACACTAGCACTAACACGAACACCAACTCTAACCCTCACCCTCACCCTCACCCTCAGCCTAACCTAACCCCAACCCTCACCCTCATCCTAACCCTAACGTTAATCCTAACCCTCACCCTCACCCTAACCCTCTCACCAACCCTAACCCTCACCCTAACCCAAACCCTCACCCTAACCCTATTCCTAACCCTAATCCTCACTTCACCCTAATCATCACCCTAACCGTTACAGTCACCCTCACCCTAACAATCACACTAACAATAACCCTCACCCTCACCCCAACCCTAACACTCACCCTCACCCTCAACCTCAGCCTAACAAAAACCATAACCCTAAACCTCACCCTCAACCTCACCCTAACCCTTAACCAAACCCTTACCCACAACCTAACCCTCACCCTATCGCTAATGCTAACCTTAAACTTCACCCTCACCCTAACCCTTACCCTCACCTTAACCCTAACCCTAATCCTAACCCGAATCCTCACACTAAATCTAACCTTAACCCTATCCCTCAGCCTAACCCTCACCCAAATCATAACACTAATCCTCTCCCTATCCCTAATCCTAAACCTAACCCTAACCCTCACCCTCACCACTAACCCTAACCCTAACCATCACCCTCACCCTAACCCTCACACTAACCCTAACACTAACCAAAACCCTCATCCTAACACTCACCCTCACCCTAACACTAACCCTCAACCTATTACTCACAATAATCCTAACCCTATCCCTCACCCTCACTCTAACCCTCACTTTAAACCTAACCCACACCCTTGCCCTAAACCTAACGCTCACCGAAACCCTCACCCTAAACTTAACCCTAAACCTAACCCTAACCCTGACCCTCACCCTCCCCATAACCCTAACCCTAACCCTAATCCTCACCCTCACACTAAACCTAACCCTAATCCTTACCCTCAACCTAACCATAACCCTAACCCACACAGTAATCCTAACTCTCACCCTAACCCTATCCCTCCCTGTAACACTCACCTAACACTAACCCTAAACCTAAACCTCAACCTAACCCTACCCCTACCCCTCATGCTCACCCTAAACTTCAACCTCAACATCACCCTCACCCTAACCCTAACACTCACCCAAACCCTAACCCTCACGAGAACCCGAACCCTCACCCTCAGCCTCACCCTCACCTTAAACATCACACTAGCCCTAAGCCTCACCCTAACCCTAAACCTAACACTCAGCCTAAACCGAACGGTCACCCTAACCGAAAACCTCACCCTAATCCTCAAACTAACCCAAAAGCTAACCATTTCCCTAACCCTAACCCTCACCCTCACCATCATCCTAAACCTAACACTAACCCTCACCCTCACCCTAATCCTTAACTTCACCCTAACCCTAACCCTTAACCTTACTCTAACCGTCACCCTAATTCTACTATTCACCCTAACCCTAACCCTACCCCTTACCCTAACCCTCATCCTAACCCTAACCCTAACCATCACCCTAACACTAACTCTAAACCTACACCTAATCGTCAAAAACACCCTATCCCTCACCCTAACCCTAATGCAAACCGAACCCTAAACCTCACCCTAATCCTAACCCTCACCCTTAACCTCACACTAACTCTAACCATCACTCTAACCCTAAACTTCATCCTATCCCTGATCCTCCCCCTAATCCTCCCCCTAGCCCTAACCTTAACCCTTACCTAACCGAAACGCTCACCCTAACCGTCACCCTCAACAAAACCCTCAACCTCACATTAGACCTCACCATAAACTTTATGCTAAACCAAACAATAACCCTCACACTAACCCTCACCGTCACCCTAAACCTAACCCTAAGCCTTACCCTCAACCTAACCCTAACCCTAACTCTAACCCTCACACTAATCCTAACCCTCATCCTAACCCTAACCATCACCCTCACCCTAAACCGCACCCTAATCCTTACCCTCAACATAACCATAACCCTGACTCTAACCCTCAAACTAACCCTAACCTTCATCCTAACCCTCACTCTAACACTTACCCACAACCTAACCATAACCCTAAACCTCTCCCTAACCCTAACCCTAACCCTAACACTAACACTAACCATAACCCTTACTTCACCCTAATCATCACCCTAACCGTTACAATCACCCTCACCCTAAAAATCACACTAACCCTAATCCTCACCCTAACCACAACCCTACCACTCACTCTCACCCTCACCTTCAGCCTAACAAATATCCTAACCCTAAACGTCACCCTCACCCTCACCCTAACACTAACCCTAACCATCATCCTAACCCTAACCCTAACCCTCACCGTCATCCTCAGCCTAACCCTAACCCTAACCCTAAAGCTAAACCTAACCCTCACCCTCACTCTTACCCTAACCTTACTCCTCACCCTAAACATCATCCTCACTCTAACCCAAACACTAACCCTAAACCTCACCCTCACCTTCAGCCTAACCCTAACCCTAACCCTCACCCTCACCCTAAACCTCAACCTAACCCTAATACTCACAATAACACTTAACATCACCCTAATCCTAATATTAACCCTAACCCTCACCCTATCCTTCATCCTAATCCTAACCCTAACCCTAACCCTAACCTCACCCTAATGCTAACTCTAACCCTCACCCTCACTCTAGCTCTCAACCTAACCCTAATCTTAAACCTAAACCTCACCCTCAGTCTCACCTTAATCCTAACACCCTAACCCTCACCCTCACACTTATCCTCGGCCTAAGCCTAAGCCTTAGCCTAAGACACCCTAAGTCTCACATTCACGTTCACCCTACCCCTAACCATAACACTAACCCTTACCCTAAACCTCACACTAACTCTTACCTTACGCTAACTGTAACTTCTACCTAACCCTAACCCTAACCCTCAACTTCACCCTAGCCCTCCGCCTAACACTAAGCCGAACCCTAACACTAACCCTAACCATAAATCTCACCCTAACCCTCACCCTAACCCTAACCCTCACCCTCACGCTAGTCCATACACTACCTCTAAGCCTAAGCCTAACCCTCAACCTAAACCTCACTCTAACCCTAAACCAAACCCACAACCTAAACCTAACCCTCACCCTGACCCTCACCCTAACTGTAATCCTAAGCCTAACCCTAAACCTAATCCTCAAACTCACCCTCACCTTAACCCTATTCCTAATCCTAACCCTAGCCCTAACCCTCACCCTAAACCTCACACTAACACTACCTCTAACACTAACCCTCACCATAAACCTCACCCTCAGCCTGACCCTCACCACAAACTTAACCCTAACCATAAAAATAACAATAACCCTAAAACTAACCCTAACCCTAACACTCACTGTAAACCTAACCCTAACCCTAACCATAACCCTAAACCTTACCCTAACCCTAACCCTAACCCTAACCCTAATCATCACCCTCACCCTCACCCTAACCCAAACCCTAACCCTAACCCTCACCCTAACCCTAACCCTAACCCTAAACCTACCCTAACCCTAACCATAAACCTAAACCTAACCCTAACCCTGAACCTCATCCTAATCCTCACCCTACCCCTAACCCTAACCCTCACACTAACCCTCACCCTCATGCTCGGCCTAAGCCTAACCCTAACCCTAACCCTAACCCTCACCCTAAACCTCACCCTAACCCTAACCCTAACAATAATCCTAACTCTAACCTTAAACCTCACCCTAACCCTAACCCTAACCCTAACCCTAACTCTCACCCTCACAGTAACTTTAAACCTAATCCTAATCCTACCAGTAACCTTAACCCTAACCCTAACACTCAACATATCCATAACCCTCACTCTAACCCTAACCCGAACACTAACCCGAACCCTCACTCTCACCCTTAGGTTCGGCCTAAACCTAAGCCTAAGCCTAAGACTAAGACTAACCCTTACCCTCACACTCAACCTCACACTAACGCTAACAGTAACACTCACCCTAACCCTAACCCTCACCCTCACCCTAACCCTCCGCCTAACACTAAGACTATCACTAACCCCAACCCTAACCCTAATACTAACCCTAAACCTAACCCTCACACTAAACCTCACACTAACCCTCACCCTCACCCAAGCCCATAACCTAACCCTAAGCCTAATCCTAACCCTCACCCTAAACCTCACTCTAACACTAACCCCAACCCTCACCCTAACCCTAACCCTCACCCTCACCCTCTGCATAACTCTAATCCTATCACCAACCCTAACCCTCACCTTAAACCTCACCTTAACGCTAACCCCAACACTAACCCTAACCCTAAACCTAACCATAAACCTCACTCTCAGCCTCACCCTCACTGCAAACTTAACTCTAACCATAACACTAACAATAACCATAACGCTAACCCTAACCATAAGCCTAACCATCACTGTAACCCTACCCTTAACCCTAATCCTAACCGTAACCCTAAACCTTACCCTAACCCTAACCCTAACTCTAACCCTAATTCTCACCCTCAACCTCACCCTAAACCAAACCCTAACCCTAACCCTCACCATAACCCTAACCCAAACCCTAAACCTAACCCTAACCCTAACCCAAAACCTAAACCTTACCCTAACCCTACACCTAACCCATACCCTAAACTTCATCGGAACCCTCACCCTAACCCTAAACCTCACACTAAACCTAACCCTAACCCTCACCTTCATGCTCGGCCAAAGCATATGCCTAAGCTTAAGCCTAAACCTAACCCTAACCCTAACCCTCACCCTAACCCTAACCCTAAAAATAACCCTAACCCTCACCCTGTCCATAACCCTCACCCTAATCCTAACCCTCACACTCACCCTTAGGCTCGGAATAAGCCTAAGCCTAAGACTAAGAGTAACCCTTACCCTCACACTCACCCTAACCCTAACAGTAACACACACCCGAACACTAACCCTCACACTAACCCTCAACCTAACACTAACACTAACCCTAAACCTCACCCAAACCCTAACCCTAACCCTCACCCTCACCCTCTGCCTAACACTAAGCCTATCCCTAACCCCAACCCTAACCCTAACACTAACCCCAATCCTAACCCTCACCCTAACCCTCATTCGAACCTTGACCCTAAACCTCACCCTCACCCTAGCCCATACCCTAACCCTAAACCTAATCCTAAACTTCACCCTAACCCTCACTCTAACCCTAACAGCAACCCTCACCCTAACCCTAACCCTAAACCTCACCATCAACATAACTCTAATCCTAACCCTAACCCTAAACCTAATCCTCACACTCACCCTCACCTTAACCCTAATCCTAATCCTAACCCTAACACTCACCCCAACCCTAAACCTCACCCTAAACCTAACCCTAACACTAACCCTAACCCTAACTCTAACCCTAAACCTCACCCTAACCCTAAACCTCACCCTAACACTTACCTTCACCCTAAAACTAACTTTAACCCGAACACTAACCCTCACACTAACCCTAACCATCACCCTAAACTTAAAACTCACCCTAACCCTAACCCTAACCCTCAACATAGCCCTAACCCTAACCTTTACCCTAACCCTAACACTCATCCTAACCCTAATCCTCACACTCACCCTCAAGCTGGGCCAAAGCCTAAGCATAAGTCTAAGACTAACCTCATCCTAACCCTAAACGTAACCCTATCCCTAAACCTAACCCTCACACTAAGCCTCACCCTAAAACTAAAACTAACTCTAACCATAAACCTCATGCTCAGCCTCACCTTCACCGTAAACTTAACCCTAAACATAACACTAAGTATTACCCTAACCCTAACCTTAATCCTCACCATAACCCTAAACCTAACCCTAACACTAACCCTAACCAAGACCCTAACCCTAAACCTCACCCTCACCCTAGGCCTCACCCTAACCCTAACTCTCATACTCACCCTAAACCTCACACTAACCCTAACATTAATGCTCAATCTAACCCTCACACTCAACCTAACCCTAAACCTAACCCTCACCCTAACCCTAACCTTCACCGTTACCATAAAACTCACCCTCAGCCTAACCCTCACCTTTACCCTTACTGCCCCTCACCCTAACCCTAACCCTCACACTCAACGTAACCCTAACCATAACCCTAAACATCACCCTAACGCTAACCTTAACCCTCACCCTCACTCTAGCCCTCACACTAACCTTAAACCTAACTCTAACCCTAAACTTGCTCCTAAGCCTCACCCTAACCCTAAAACCCTAAACCTCATCCTAACCCTAACCCTCTCCCTCACACTCATGCGCGACCTAAGCCTAAGACTAAGCCTAAGACTAACCTTAACCCTCACACTCACCCTAATCCTCACCGTAACCCTGAAACTAATCTCACCCTCACCCTAGCCCATACTCTAAGCCTAAGCCTAAGCCTAACCCTCACCCTAACCCTCACCCTAACCCTAAGTCTAATCTTAACCCTAACCTTCACACTCACCCTCACACTAACCCTAACTGTAACACTAACCCTAACCCTAACACTAAACCTCACCCTAATGATAACTCTAACCCTAAACCTCATCCTCACCCTAACCCTAAAAATCACTCTCACTCTAACCCTCCACCTAACACTAAGCCTATCCCTAACCCCAACCCTAACCCTAACATTAACACTTAACCTATACCTCAAACTAACCTTCACCCTAACCCTGACCCTAAACCTCACCCTAACCTTAGCCCATAATCTAACCCTAAGCCTAATCCTAAACCTCACCCTAACCCTCACTCTAACCCTAAACCCGACCCGAATCTAATGCTAACCCTCACCCTCACCCTCACCCACAGCCTAAACCTAAGCCTAACAGTAACCCTAACCCTAAACCTCACACTCACCCTAAACCTAAGCCTAACCCTAACACTAACCCTAAACCTAACCCTCACCCTAAAGCTAACTCTAACCCTAATCCTCACCCTAACCCTAACCCTAACCCTAAACGTCACCCTCACAGTCACTTTAAACCTAACCCTAATCCTAACAATAACCCTAACCCTAACCCTAACCCTCACCCTGTCCATAACCCTCACCCTCAACCTAACCCTAACCCTTACCCTCACCCTTTGGCTCGGAATAAGCCTAAGCCTAAGACTAAGTCTAACCCTTACCCTCACACTCACCCTTACCCTAACCCTAATACTAACACTCAACCTAAATCTAATGTTCACACTAACCCTCACTCTAACACTAACACTAAACCTAAACCTCACCCAAACCCTAAACCTAACCCTCACCCTCACCCTCACCCTCCGCCTAACATTAAGCCTATCCCTAACCCCAACCTAACCCTAACCCTAACCCTAAACCTAATCCTAACCCTCCCCATAACCCTAACCATAACACTCACCCTAACACTAACCCTCACCCTCACCCTAGCCCATACTCTAAACCTAAGCCTAAGCCTAACCCTCACCCTAACGCTCACACTCACCCTAAGTCTATTCCTAACCGTAACCCTCAGACTCACCCTCACCCTAACCCTAACTGTGACATTAACCCTAACACTAACACTAATCCTCACCCTAATGCTTACTCTGAACCTAAACCTCATCCTCATCCTAACCCTAACCCTCACCCTCACCGTCACCCTCCGCCTAACACTAAGCCTATCCCTAATCCAAACCCTAACACTAACACTAACCCTAAACCTAACCCTCAACCTAACCCTGACCCTAACCCTCACCCTCACCATAGCCCATACCCTAACCCTAAGCCTAATCCTAACCCTCACCCTAACCCTCACTCTAAACCTAACCCCAACCCTAACCTAACCCTAACCCTCACCCTCACCCTCACCCTCAGCCTAAACCTAAGCCTAACAGTAACCCTAACCCTAAAACTCACACTCACACTAAACCTCCCCCTTACGCTAACCCTAACACTAACCCTAACCCTAACTCTCACCATAACCCTAACAAAACCTAAACCTCACCCTAAACCTAACCCTCAACCTCAACCTCAAGCTGGGCCTAAGCCTACGCATAAGCCTAAGACTAACCCTAAACCTCACACTCACCCTCACCCTAACTGTAAACGTAACCCTAACCCTAACCCTAACCTTCACACTCACCCTCACCCTAATGCTAACCCTAACCCTAACCCTAACCAAAACCGTCACTCTCAGCCTCAACTTCATCGCAAACTTAACCCTAACCATAACACTAACAATAAACCTGACCCTAACGCTAACCCTCACCATAACCCTAAACATAAACCTAACACTAACCCTCACCATAACCCTAACCCTAATCTTTACCCTCACCCTCACCCGAACCCAAACCCTAACCCTCACCCTCACCCTAACCCTAACCGTATCCCTAAACCTAACCCTAACCCTAATCCTAACCCTAAAACTAACCCTAACCGTAATCCTAACCCTAAATCTCATCCTACTGCTCACCCTAACCCTAACCCTAACCCTCACCCTAATCCTAACCCTAACACTCACCCTCATGCTCCGCCTAAGCCTAAGCCTAACCATAGCCAAAACCCTAACCCTCACCCTAACCATAAACCTAATTCTAACACTAACTCTATCCCTAAACCTCACCCTCACCCTAACCCTAACTCTAAACCTAACCCTCAACCTAGTACTCATCCTAACCCTAAACCTAACCCTCATCTTCACCCTCAACTTCACCCTCACCCTAACCCTAAACCTAACCCTAACAATAAACCTAACCCTAACCCAAACCCTATTCATAACCCTCACCCTCACCCTAAGGCTAACCCTAAACATAACACTAACCCTCACCCTCACCCAAACCCTAACCCTCAACTTCACCCTAACCCTAACCCTAAAACTCACCCTCACTCTAACCATCACCCTAACACTCAAGATTACCCTAACCCTCACTCTCATCCTAAACCTCACACTAACCCTCAACCTAACCCTAACATGAACCCTTACCCCTAGCCTAACGCTATCACCAACCCTCACCATAACCCTCACCCTCAACCTATCCCTAACCATAACACTAACCCTAACCCTAACCCTCACACTAACCCTTAAGCTCACCCTAACCCTAACCCTAATCCTCACCCTCACACTAACCCTCACTCTAATCATAACTCTAACCCTAAACCTATCCCTAACTCTAACCACCACCCTAACCCTAACCCTAACCCAAACCCTACCCCTCACCCTAATCCTTACCCCTACGCTACCACTAAACCTAACCCTCACAATAACCCTCACCCTAACCCTAACCCTAACCCTAAATGTCAACCTAACCCTCACACTCAACCTCACCCAAACCGAAACCCTAACCGTTACCCTAACCCTAAACCTAACCGTAACACTCACCCTTATCTTAACCCTCACCCTCAGCCTAAACCTCACCTTAACCATTACCATCATCATCACCCTAACCCTAAATCTCATCCTAAACCTCACCCTAACCATAACACTAACCATCACCCTAAACCTAATCCTCACCCCCACCCTCACCCTCAGCCTAACCCTAAGCCTAACCCTAAACCAAAACCTAAACCTAACCCTCACCCTCACCCTAACCGTAATCCTAACTGTAACCCTCACACTAATCCTAACCCTCAACCTCACCTTAACCATAACCCTCATCCTAACCCTCACCCTATCCCTCACCCTAACCCTAAACCACAGCCTTACCCTCACCATCACTGTGACCCTAACCCTAATCCAAACCCTCACCCTAACCCTAACCCTAAACCTAACCCTACCCCTCACCCTAACCCTTACCCCTACCCTACCCCTAAACCTAACGCTCACAATAACACTCACCCTAACCCTAACCCTAACCCTAAATGTCAACCTTACCCTCACCCTCAACCTCACCCGAACTGAAACCCTAACCCTTACTCTAACCCTAAACCTATCCCTAACACTCACCCTTCTCTTAACCCTCACCCTCAGTCTAAACCTCACCTTAACCATTACCACCATCCTCACCCTAACCCTAAATCTCATCCTAAACCTCAGCCTAACTTTAACCCTAACTATAACCCTAAACCTAATCTTCACCCCCACCCTCACCGTCAGCCTAACCCTAAGGCTAAGCCTAAGCCTAACCCTAACCCTAACCCTCACACTCACCCTCCTCCTAACCCTAATCCTAACGCTAACCCTAACCCTGAACCTAAACCTAAACCTAACCCTCGCCCTCAGCCTAACCCTAATCCTAACCCTAACCCTCACACTAATCCTAACCCTCAACCTCACTGTAACCATAACCCTCATCCTAACCCTCACCCTATCCCTCACCCTAACCTTAAACCTCAGCCTAACCCTCAGCCTCACTGTGACCCTAACCATAATCCAAACCCTCACCCTAACCCTAACCCTAACCCTAACCCTAAACCTCACCCTAACCCTAATCCTAACCCTCACCCTCATCCTCACCCTCATTGTAAAATTAACCCTAACCATAAAACTAACAATAACCCTAAACCTAAACCTGATCCTAACCCTCACCCTCACCCTAACCCTAACACTAACCCTTACCCTAACCCTAACCCTCACCCTCAACGTAACCCTAACCATAAACCCTAAACCTCACACTAACGTTAACCCTAACCTTCACCCTCAATCTAGACCTCACCCTAACCCTAATCCTAACCCTAAACCTCATCCTAACACTCAACCTAACCCTAAAATACTAACTCTCATCCTAACCCTAACCTCTCCCTCACACTCATGCTCGGCCTAAGCCTAAGCCTAAACCTAAGACTAAACATAACCCTCACACTCACCCTAACCCTCACCCTAACACTAACACTAACCTTCAACCTCACCCTAGCCCATACTCTAACCCTAAGACTAAGCCTAACCCTCATGCTAACCCTCTCCCTCACCCTAACTCTAATCCTAACCCTAAACCTCACACTCACCCTCACCCTAACCCTAACTGTGACACTAACCCTAACCCTAACACTAACCCTCACCCTAAAGCTAACTCTAAACCTAAACTTCATCCTCACCCTAACCCTAACACTCACCCTCACCCTCACCCTCCGCCGAACACTAAGCCTATCCCTAACACTAACATTAACCCGAAACCTAACCCTCACACTAACCCTCACCCTAACCCTGAACCTAACCCTCACCCTCAACCTAGCCCATACCCTAAACCTAAGCCTATTCCTAAACCTCACCCTAACCCTCACTCTAACCCTAACCCCATCCCTCACCCTAAACCTAACCATCACTCTCACCCTCACCCTCAGCCTAAATCTAAGCCTAACAGTAACCCTAACCCTAAACCTCACACTCACCCTAAACCTTACCCTAACACCAACCCTAACACTAACCCTAACCCTAACCCTCACCCTAACCCTAACTCTAACCCTAATCCTCACCCTAAGCCTATCCCTCACCCTCACCCTCAAGCTGGGCCTAAGCCTAAGCATAAGCCTAAAACTAAATCTAACCCTCACACTCACCGTCACCCTAACTCTAAACGTAACCCAAACCCTCGCACTAACCCTCAACCTAACGCTAAACCTAACTCTAACCCTATCCATAACAATAACCCTCACCCTCAGCCTCACGCTCACCGCAAACTTAACCCTAACCATAACACTAACAATAACCCTAATCCTCACCATAACCCTAACCCTAAACCTAACCCTAACCCGAACCCTAGACCTAATCCTTACCCTCACCCTCACCCTAAACCAAACCCTAACCCTAACCCTCACCCTAACCCTAACCTTAACCCTAAACCTAACCCTAACCCTAATCCTAACCCTAAACCTAATCCTAACCATAACTTTAACCCTAAATCTTATCCTAACCCACACCCTTACCCTAACCCTACCCCTCACCCTAACCCTAACCTTAACCCTCACCCTCATGCTCGGCCGAAGCCTAAGCCTAAGCCTAACCATAACCCTAACCCTAACCTTCACCCTAACCATAAACCCAACACTAACCCTAACTCTAACCCTAAACCTCACCCTCACCCTAACTCTAACTCTAACCCTAACCCTAAACCTAAACCTCACCCTAACCATAACCCTAACCGTCACCCTCACACTCACTGAAAATGTAACCCTAACCCTAATCCTAACAATAACCCTAACCCTTACCCTAACCCTCACCCTATCCATAACCCTCACCCTACCACTAACCCTCAACTTAACACTAACCCTAACCCTAAAACTAACCCTCACACTGACCCTGAACATCAAACTAACCCTAAACCTCACCCTAAACCTAACCCTAAACCTCCCCCTCACCCTAGCCCTCACCGTAACCCTAATCTTCATCCTCACCCTAAATCTCACACTAATCCTAACACTAATCCTCAATCTAACCCTCCCCTTCCCCCTAAACCTAACCCTAACCCGCACCCTCACCCTCACCCTAACCCTAACCTTCACCATTACCATAACACTCACACTCAGCCTAACCCTCACCTTTACCCCTACTGTCCCCCTCACCCTAACCCTCACCCTAACCCTCATCCTCATCCTAACCCTCACCCTAACCCTAACCCTAACCCTCACCCTCAATGTAACCTTAACCCTAACCCTAAACTCACCCTAATGCTAACCCTAACACTCACCCTCACTCTAGCCCTCACCCTAACCCTATTCCTAACGCTAAAACTCATCCTAACCCTCACCCTAACCCTCACCCTCACCCTAGTCCATAACCTAACCCTAAGCCAAAGCCTACCCCTCACACTAACCCTCACTCTAACCCTAACCCAAAGCCACACCCTAACCCTAACCCTCACCCTAACCCTAACTCAAATCCTAAGCCAAACCATAACCCTAATCCTCAAACTCACCCTCACCTTAACCCTAATTCTAATCCTAAACCTAACCCTAACCCTAAACCTAAGCCTTACCCTCACCCTCACCCTAACTCAAACCCTAATCCTAACCCTCACCCTAACCCTAAACTTAACCTTAAACCTAACCCTAACCCTAATCCTAACCCTAAACCAAACCCTAACCGTAACCTTTACCCTAAATCTCATCCTACCCGTCACCCTAACCCTAACCCTAACCCTCACCCTAACCCTAACCCTAACCCTCACCCTCATGCTTGGCCTAAGCCTAACCCTAACCCTAACCCTAACCCTAACCCTAACCCTAACCCTAAACCTCACCCTCACCCTAACCCTAAACCTAAACCTGATCCTAAACCCAAACTTAACCCTCACCCTTACCCTCACCGTAAAGTAACCCTAACCCTAACCCTAACAATAACCCTCACCCTAATCCTAACACTCAACCTAACCATAACCCTCATCCTAACCCTAAACCTCACCATAACACGAACCCTAACCCCAACACTAACGCTCACACTAACCCTAACCATCACCCTATCCCTAATCCTCACCCTAACACTAACCCTAAACTTCACCCTCACCCTAGCCCTCACACTAACCCTAACCCTCATCCTCACCCTAAACCTCACACTAACCCTAACACTAATCCTCAATCTAACCCTAACACTAAACCTTACCCTAACCCTCATCCAAACCCTAACCCTCATCCTTACCGTAACCCTCACCCTCAGCCTAACCTACAACTTCACCCTTTCCCTCAGCCTAACCCTAAGCCTAACCCTAACCATAACGCTAAGGCTCACACTCACCCTCACC
Source organism: Dipodomys merriami (assembly GCF_024711535.1). Lineage (NCBI taxonomy): Eukaryota > Metazoa > Chordata > Mammalia > Rodentia > Heteromyidae > Dipodomys > Dipodomys merriami. The sequence goes on from NW_027202771.1 coordinate 329,662, forward strand.
CTCACACTAATCCTAAAGCTAACCCTATCCCTAACTCTAAACTTCACCCTAAACCTAACCCTCACCCTAACCTCACCCTAACACTTATCCTAACCTACACACTAATCCTAACCATCACACTTAGGGGAACACTCACCCTCAGCCTAACCCTGATCTTACTCTTACCGTCTGCTCATCCTAACCCTCACCCTAACCCTAAACCTCATCCTAACACTCACTCTAACCCTAACCCTATCCATCACCCTAACATTAACCCTCATCCTCACCTTCACCCTCACCCTAACCCTAAGCCTAAGACTAACCCTAACCCTCACCCGCACACTAGCCCTAACCCTAAACCTAAGCCTAACCCTAACCCTCATCTTAACACTCACCCTTACCCTAACCCTAACCATCACTCAAAACCTATTCCTAACCCCCACCCACACCCTCAGCCTAACCCTAATCCTAAGCCTAAGCCTAACCCTAACCCTCATCCTCACCCTAGCCCGCACCCTAACCCTAATCCAAACCATAACCCTCACCCTAACCCTCACCCTAAACCTAACCCTAAACCTCACAATAAACCTAACCCTAACCCTCAACCTAACCCAAACCCTCACCCTTACCGTAAACCTAACCCTAAACCTCACCCTAAAACTAAACCTAACCCTAACCCTAAACCTCACCCTAAACCTAACCCTAACCTTAACCCTCACCCTAGCCCTCATCTTAACCTGAATCCTAACCCTATACCACATTCTAACCCTCACCCTAACCCTAAACCTAACCCTCACCCTAACCATAATCCTCATCCTCACCCTCAGCCTAAACCTAAGCCTAAGCCTAACCCTAACCCTAAACCTCACATTCAACCTCACCCTACCCTTAATCCTAAATCTAATCCTATCCCTAACCCTAACCTTCACCCTCTCCCTAGCCCTAAACCTAAACCTAATCCTAACCATAACCCTAATCCTAACCTTCACCCTAACCCTAACCCTAACCATCACCCAAAACCTATTTCTCATGCCCAACCTCACCCTCAGCCTAACCCTAAGCCTAACCCTAACCCTAACCTTAACACTCACCCTCACCCTACCCTGCACCCTAAACCTAATCCAAACCATAAACGTCACCCTCAACCTAAACCTAAACCTCACCCTCAACCTCAGCCTAAACCTCGGCCTACCCCTAACCCTAACACTAACCCTCACACTCACCCTCACCCTAACCCTAATGACAGCCCTAAACCTAACCATCAAACTAACCCTAATCCTCACCCTAACCCTAAACCTAACACTGACCCTAAACCTAACCCTCAACCTAACCCTAACTCTAAACCTAAACCTCAACTTCATCTTAAGCCTATCCCTAACCCTAACCCTAAACCTCACCCTAAACATAACCCTAAACGTCACCTTCATCCTAACCCTCATCCTAATCCTCACCCTAACCCTAACCCTAACCATCACCTTAACCCAAACCCTCAACCTCAACCTCACCCACAGCCTAACCCTAAGCCTAAACATAAACCTAACCCTAACCCACACACTCACCCTCACCCTAACCGTAATCCTAATCTTAAACCTAAGAATAACCCTAACCCTAACATTAACCCTCACCCCAAACATAACCCTCACCCTAAACCTAACCCTCACCGTAACACTTACCCTCACCCTAACACTAACCCTTACTCTAACACTAACCCTCACACTAACCCTAGCCCTCACCCTAACCCTAAACCTCACCCTAATCCTAACCCTAAAATTCACCCTCACCCAAGCCCTCACCCTAACCCTAATTCTAAACCTAAGCCTCAACCTAACGATAACCCTCATCCTCACCCCAAACCTCACACTAACCCTAACCTTAATCCTCAATCTAACCCTCACCCTAATCCTAACCTGAACCCTTAACCTAACCCTCACTCTAATCCTAACCCTCACCCTTATCTTAAACCTCACCCTCAGCCTAACCCTCACCTTTACCCTTACAATCACCCTCACCCTAACCCTCACCTTTACCCTAACCCTCACCATAGCCCTCCCACAACCCTAACCCTAACCCTCAACCTCACCCTCACCCTCATCGTAATACTAACCCCATCAAAATTCATAACCCTAAAGCTCAACTTCACCCTAACTGTCACCCTAATTCTTAACCTCACACTAATACTAACCCTAACCCTAACCATAACTCTCACACTAAACCTAAACCTCACCCTATCCATAACGCAACCCATTACCCTAACTCTCACATTAACCATAACTCTAACCCTCACCCTCACCCTCACCCTAACCCTCACCCTAATCCTAATCCTAACCCTCAGAATAACCCTCACACTAACCCTAAGTATAAACCTAGCCCTAACCCTCACCCTAACCCAAACCCTAACCCTAACCCTCACCCGTAACCTAACCCTCACTCTAAGTCTTAAACTCATCCCCACCCTAACCTCACATTTAACGGAAACCTCACCTTAACTATAAATCTAATCATCACCCTCACCGTCACCCTCATGCTAACCCTAATCCTAACACTCACCCTAACCCTAAAACTCACCCTAAACCTCACCTTAAACCTCACTCTCACCCTCACCTTCACCCTAACCCTAAACCTAACCCTCAACCTAACCCTCACCCTAAACCTAATGCTAACTCTAACACTCACCCCAAACCTCATGCTATCACTTATCCACACCACAAACCTAACCCTAACCTTAACCCTCACACTCACCCTAAATCTCACCGTAACCCTAAACCTAATCATTACCCTCACCCTCAACATAACCCTAACCATAACCCTCACCCTCACCCTAACCCTCTCCATAAACCTTACCCTCACCCTCACCCTCACCCTCACCATAACCCTCACACTAAACCTAACCCTCACCCTAAACCTAACCCTACCCCTCACCCTTACCCTCACCCTAAACTTAACCCGAACCCTATCCCTTACCCTAACCCTCACCCTTACTGTAACCCTCACCTTTACTCTTACCATCACGCTCATACTAACCCTCACCCTAACGCGAACCCACATCCAAACCCTCACCCTAACCCTAACCCTAACCATCACCATAACCCTAAGCCTCACCCTCACCATCACCCTCAGCCTAAACCTAACTCTAACACTAACCCTCACTCTCACCCTAGCATTCAGCCTAACCCTAATTCTAACCCTAACTCTCATCCTAAACCTCACCCTAACCTTAAGGATAACCATCACCCTAAGACTAATCCTCACCCCCACCCTCACCCTCAGCCTAACCCTAAGCCTAAGCTTAATCCTAAACCTAACCTTCACACTCACCCTCACCCTAACCCTAATCCTAACCCTAACCCTAACACTAACCCAAACCTCAACGTAACCCTCACCCTAACCCTAAAGCTAACCCTAACACTAACCCTAACCCTAACCCTCAACCTAACCCTCCCCTTCAACCTAACTCTAACCCTAAACCTCACCCTGACCCTATCCCTAATCCTAACCCTAACCCTAAACCTCACCCTAACCCTAACCCTAACGCTCACCATCAACCTCACCTAAACCTCACACTAACCCTAACCATAATCCTCAATCTAATCCTCACCCTAAACCTAAACCTAACCCTTACCCTAACCCTAATCCTAAACTTCACCCTCACCCTAAACCTAATCCTAACCCTAACCCTAACCCTCACCCTAACCTTAACCCTTACCCTTAAGGGAACCCTAACACTCATTCTAACCCTCACCCTAACCCTAATCCTAAACCTCACCCTAACACTAACCCTAACACTCTCCCTTACCCTAGCACTCACCCTAACCCTAAACCTAACCCTAATCCTCATGCTACCCATCACCCTAACCCTAACCCTAACCTTAACAATAGCCCTCAACCTAACCCTAATCCTCACGCTCACCATAACCCTAACCCTAACCCTAAACTCAAACCGAACCCTAACTCTCACACTATCCCTAACCCAGCACTCAACCTAACCCTAAGCCTCACCCTTACCCTCACCCTCAGCAAAACTCTAAGCCTAACCCTAACCTTTAACCGAACCCTCACGCACACACTACACCTTATCCTAATCCTAATCCTAACCCTAAGCCTAACCATCAACCTGACCCTAACACTCACCCTAACCCTAACACTAACCCTTACCTTAACCCTCGACCTAACTCTCCCCCTAAGGCTAAGTCTAACCATAAAGCTCAACCTAAACCTAACCCTAATCCTAACCCTAAACCTAAACCTCACCCTAACCCTAAACCTAACCCTCACCCTCACCCTTACTGTAACTCTAAACCTAACCCTAACAATAACACTATTCCTAACCCTAAACCTAAACTTAACCCTAACCCTAACCCTAATCCAAACACTCACCCTCAACCTAACCCTAACCCTCACCCCCACCCTCACACTCAGCCTCAGCCTAAGCCTAAGCCTAACCCTTAACCCTAACCCTTACACTCACCCTAACACTAAACCTAACCCTAAACCTAACCCTAACCTTCACCCTCACCCTAACCCTCACCTTAACCTTAACCCTAACATTAACCCCAAACCTAACCCACACCCTCAGATTCACCCTAAACCTAACTCTAACCCTAAACGTCATCCTGACCCTCTCCCTAACCCTAACCCTAACCCTACACCTCACCCTAACCCTAAAACTCAAACTCAATCTCAGCCTAGCCCTCAACCTAACCCTAATCCTAACCATAAACCTCATCCTAAACCTCTCCATAATCCTAAGCCTAACCCTCACCCTAACCCTAACTATATCACCATCAACCTGACCCTCAGCCTAACCCTAAGCCTAACCATAAACCTAACCCTAAAACACACACTCACCCTCATCCTAACCCTAAGCCTAACCCTAAACCTAACCCTAACCTACACACTCACACTCACCCTATCATTAATTCTAACCCTAACCATATTCCTCCCCCTAACTCTCACCCTAACCCTAACCTACCCCTCACAAAAACTCTAACCCTAACCCTCACCCTCAGTCTCAGCCTAAGCCTAAGCCAAAACCTAACCCTAACCCTCACACTCACCCTAACTCTAAACCTAATCCTAACCCTAACCCTAATCCTCTCCCTCAGCCTCACCCTAACCCTAACTCTAACCCTAAATCTCACCCTTACACTTACCCTGACCCTAATCCTATCCTTAAACCCTTACTTCACCCTAACCCTAAACCTAAACTTCACCCTCACCCTAGCCCTCCCCCTAACCTTAATCCTAACCTTAACCCTCATACTAACCCTCCCCCTAACCCTAACCCTAACCCTAACACTAATCCTAACCCTCACCCTCAAACTCAACCTCAGCCTAATCCTAACATTAACCCTAACCCTCACCCTAACCCTAACCCTCACCCTCACCCTAACCCTAACTCTAATCCTAACCCTAACCCTAACCCTCACACTCACCCTCACCTTAACAATAATCCTAATCCTAACCCTATCACGAAACCTCAGCCACACACTAAACCTCACCCTAACACTTACCCAAATAGTATCCCTAACCTTAACCTAACCCTCACCATAAAACTAACTCTAAACCTAAACCTCACCCTCACCTTAACCCTGAACCTAACCCTAATTCTAAACCTCACCCTAAACCTAAACCTTATCCTAACACTTACCCTCACCCTAACACTAACACTAACCCTATCACTAACCCTCACACTAATGCTAACCATCACCCTAAACCTAAACCTCACCGTAACCCTAACCCTAAACCTCAACTTCACCTTAGCCCTCACCCTAAGCCTAACCTTCATCCTCACCCTAAACCTCACACTAACCCTAACACTAATCCTCAATTTAACCCTCACTCTCACACTAAATTCTAACCCGACCCTCACCCTTACCATCACCCTCAACCTCAGCCTAACCCTCACCTTTACTCTTATAGTCAACCTCATCCTAACCCTCACCCTAACCCTAACCCTCATCCTAACCCTCACCCTAACCGTAACCCTAACCATCACCCTAACCCTAACCCTCGCCCTCACCTTCAGCCTCAGCATAACCCTAAGCCTAAGCCTAAACCTATCCCTAAACCTCACAGTCATTGTAGCCCTCACTCTAACTCGTATCCTAAACCTAACCCTCATCCTAACCCTAAACCTAACCATAAACTAAACCAGCACTCTAAACCTAATCCTCATCCCCACCCTCACACCTCAGCTTAACCCTAAGCCTAAGCCTAACCCTAACCCTAACCCTCACACTCACCCTCACCCTAAACATAATCCTAACCCTAACCCTAACCCTAAACCTAAACCTCAACCTAACCCTCACCGTAAACCTAACCCTAAACCTAACCCTCACCCTGACCTTAGTCCTCACCCTAACCCTCACCCCAAACCTAACCCTCACCCTCACCCAAACCCGAACCTTAACCCTCACCCTAAGCCTACCCCTAACATTAACCCTAAACCTCACCCTAACCCTAACACTAACCCTCACAATCACCCTAGCCCTCAACCTTACCCTACTTGTAACCCTAAACCTCATCCTAACCCTCACCCTAAACCTAACCTTAACCCTCACCCTAAAACTAAACCTAATTTTCACCCTCAAACTAAACCTAACCCTAATCCTCACCATAACCCTAACCCTAAACCTAACCCTCACCCTCACCTAGCCCTCATCCTAACCCTAATCCTAACTGTAACCCTCATGCTAACACTCACACTAACCCTAACTCTCACCCTAAACCAAGCCCTACTCCTAACCCTCAACCTATACCTAAACTTAACCCTAACCCTAAACCTCACCCTCATGATAGCCCTCACACTAACCCTAATCCTAAACCTAACCCCCATTATAACCATCACCCTAAACCTAACCCTAACCCTCTCCTTAACCCTAACCCTCACCCTCACTCTCAGCCTAACCCTAAGCCTACCTCTAACCCTAACCCGAACCCTAACCCTCACACTCACCCTCACCCAAACCCTAATCCTAAAATGAACCCTATCCCTAGCCCTAAAACTCACCCTAAATCTCAACCTAAACCTAAACCTAAAACTAATCCTAACACTAACCCTCACACTAACCCTCACCTTAAGTCAAACTCTAACCCTAAACCTCACCCCCAACCTAACCCTAATCCTCACCCTCACCCTGTCCCTCAGCCTATCCCTAAGCCTAAACCTAACCCAAAACCAAACCCTCACACTCACCCTCACCCTAAACTTCAGCCTTACCCTAAGACTAAGCCTAAGCCTAAACCTAACCCTAACCCTCACCTTAACCATAAGCCTCACCTTAACCCTAACACTCACTCTAACCCTAACCCTAACCCTAACCCTCACCAACACCCTTACCCTAACCGTAACCCTCACCTTCACCCTAAATCAAACCCTAACCCTAACCCTCACCCAAACCCTAAGCCTAACTCTAAACCTAACTCTAACCCTCACACTCACCCTCAACCTAAATTAATCCTAAACCTAAACCTATCCCTAACCCTAACCCTCACACTAACCCTCAACGTTGTGCTCACCCTAACCCTAATCCTAACCCTAAACCTCAACCTAACCCTCACCCTAACCCAAACCCTCACCCTAACAATAACTTTAAGCCTCACTTTCATGCTAGGCTTAGGCTAGCATGAACCCTAACACGAACACTAACCCTTACTATAACCCTAAACCTCACCCTCACCCTAACCCTAAACCTAACACTAACTCTAAAACTCAACCTAACCCTAACCCTCACCCTCACCCTAGCCCTCAGCCTAACCCTAATCCTAACATTAATCCTCATCCTAAACCTCACCCTAACCCTAAACCTAACCCTCACCCTAACCCTAGCCCTAACCCTAACCCTATCCCTCAACCTAATCATAACCGTCACTCTCACCGTAACCCTAACCCTAACCCTCACCCTAAACCGAAACTTAACTGGAACCCTAACTCTCACCCTAACCCTAACCCTAACCCTCAGCCTAATCCTAACCTTCACCCTCACCCTCACCCTAATAATAAATCTAACAATAACCCTAACCCAAACCCTCACAATCAGCCTCACCCTAACCCTAACTCTAACCATAAAAATCAGTTTCACCATAACCCTAACCCTAACCCTAACCCTAAACCTCACCCTAACCCTAACCCTAACCCTAATCCTCATCCTCAACCTAGCCCTCACCCTCACCCTAATCCTAACCCTAACCCTCATCCTAACCCTCACCCTAACCCTAAAACTCAACCTCACTGAAACCCTTACCCTACCCCTCATCCTAACCCTAAACTTAACCCAAACCCTAACTCTCACCCTAACGCTAACCCTAACCCTCACCCTAAGCCTAACACTCACCCTCAGCCTCAGCCTCAGTCTAAGCCTAAGCCTAAGCCTAACCCTAACACTAACCCTCACACTCTCCCTAACCCTAACCCTAATCCTATTCCTAAACTTAACCCTAACCCTCACCCTCACCTTATCCCTCAACTTGACCCTAACCCTAACACTAACCCTAAACCTAAGCCTCACCCTCAGCCTCACCCTAACCCTAACTCTAACCCTAAAACTCATCCTCACCCTAACCCTATCCCTAAAAGTCACCCTAAACCTAAGCATAAACCTCACCCTCAACCTAGACCTCCCCCTAACCCTAACCCTCATCCTCACCCTCCCCCTAACCCTAACATTAACTTTCACCCTAACACTAACCCTCACCCTCAGCCTCAACCTCAGCCTAAGCCTAACCCTAACCCTAAACCTCACACTCACCATAACCCTAACCCTAATCCTAATGCTGACACTAACCCTAACCCTCACCCTCACCCTAACCCTCAACTTAACAATAACCCTAACATTAACCCTAAACCTAACCCACACCCACAGCCTTACCCTAACCCTAACTCTAACCCTAAACATCACCCTGACACTAACCCTAAGCTTCACCCTAACCCTAAAACTAAAACTCACCCTCACCCTAACAATAAAACTAACCCTAACCCTAAACCTCATCCTAACCCTCCCCCTAACCCTAACTCTAAACCTAAACCTCACCCTTACCCTAACCCCAACCCTAAACTTAAACCTCACCCTAAACCGCACCCTAACCCTAATCCTCACCCTCACCTTCACCCTCCACCTCACCTTAACTGTGACCCTAACCCTAACTATAACACAAACCCTAACCCTAACAGTAACCTTAACCCTAACCATATCCCTCACCCTCAACCTCACCCTCAACGCAATCTTAACCCTAACCATAACACTAACAATAACCCTAACCCTAAACCTAACCCTAATTCTCACCCCCACCCTCATCCTCAGCCTAACCCTAAGCCTAACCCTCACCGTATACCTAACCCTAAACCTAAACCTAACCCTAACACTAAACCTAACACTAATCCTAAGCTTCACCCTCACACTAACACAAACCCTAACCCGAACCCAAACTCTAACCCTAAGCCTAACCCTAACCCTAACCCTAACCTTCACACTCAATCTACCCTAACCCTAATCCTAAACCTAACCATATCCCTAAACATAACCCTCACCATAACCCTCACAATAGCCCTCACCCTAACACTAATCCTAACCCTAAACCTCATCCTAAAACTCACCCTAACCCTGACCCTAACCCTCACCGTCATGCTCGGCCTAAGCCTAAGCCTTAGCCTAAGGCTAACCTTACACCTGACCCTCACCCAAACCCTAACCTTAACACTAACCCTAACTCGAAACCTAAACCTCACTCTCACCATAACCCTAAATCTAACCCTAAAGCTAAACCTAAACCTCATCCTAACCCTAAACCTAACCTTCACCCTTACCCTCACCTTAACCCTCACCCTAACCCTAACCCACACCCTAACACTTACCCTCAGCCTAACACAAACCCTAACACTAACACTGACCCTCACACTAAGCTAACCATCAAACTAACCCTAAACCTAAATCTGAACCTAACCTTCACCCTCACCCTATCCCTAACCCCCATCTTCCCCCTAAACCTCACCATAACCCTAACACTAATCCTCAATCTAACCCTCACCCTCACTCTACCCCGAACCCGAAAACTCACCCTAACCCTAACCCTGACCCTTACAGTAACCTTAAACCTCAGCCTAACCTTCATGTTGACCCTTACGGTCACCCCCACCCTAACCCTCACCCTAACCCTAAGCCTCACCCTCATGCTCGGCCTATGCCTAAGCCTAAGCCCAAGCTTAACTGTAAACTTGACCCTCACCCTAACCCTAAACCTAACACTAACCATAACTCTAAACCTAAACCTCATACTCAAGCACACCCTCAGCATAACCCTAAGGCTAACCCTAACCCTCACACTCACACTAACCCTAACCCTAATCCTAATCCTAACCCTAACCCAAACCCTCACACTAACCATAACCCTCACCCTAACCCTAACCCTAACACTAACCCCAAACCTAACCCTAACCCTCACCCTCAGCCTCACCTTAACCCTAATTCTAAACCTAAACTTCACCCTCACTCTAATCCTACCGCTAAACCTAACCCTAACCTTAACCCTAACCCTAGCCCTCCCCCTAACTATCACCCTAACCCTAACACTAACACTAACCCTAACTCTAACCCTTACCCTAACACTAAACCTCACCCTAACCCTAACCCTAAGCCTCACCCTAACCCTAAACCTCACCCTCACCCTCACCCTCAGCCTAAACTTAAGCCTAACCCTAACCCTAACCATAACCCTCACACTAACCCTAAACCTAAGCCTAATCCTAATCCTAACCCTCAACCTAACCCTCACCCTAAATCTAAACCTAACCCTAATACTAACCCTAAACCTAACCCTAACCCTAACACTAACACTAACCCTCACACTCACCCAAACCCTAACCCTAATACTAATCCTAACCCTAACCCTAACCCTCACCCTCACTCTCACCCTCACCGTAACCCTAACCCTAACACTAACCCAATCCCTAACCCTAACCCTCACCCTCAGCCTCACCTTAACCCTAATTCTAACCCTAAACTTCACCCTCACCCTAACCCTACCGCTAAACCTAACCCTAACCTTAACCCTAACCCTAGCCCTCCCCCTAACTATCACCCTAACCCAAACACTAACACGAACCCTAACTCTAACCCTTACCCTAACACTAAACCTCACCCTAACCCTAACCCTAAGCCTCACCCTAACCCTAAACCTCACCCTCACCCTCACCCTCAGCCTAACCTTAAGCCTAACCCTAAACCTAACTCTAACCCTCACACTAACACTAAACCTAACCTAATCCTAATCCTAACCCTAACCCTAACCCTCACCCTAACCCTAAACCTAACCCTAACACTAACCCTAACCCTAACCCTCACCTTCAACCTCACCCTCAGCCTAACCCTAATCCTAACCCTAACACACACACTCACCCTTACCCTAACTCTAATCCTAACCCTAACCCTAATCCTAACCCTCACCCTCATGCTCGGCCTAAGCCTAACCCTAAGCCTAAGATTAAGCCTAACCCTAACCCTCACAGTAATGCTCACCCTAACCCTAACCCTAACACAAAAGTTAACTCTAACCCTAAACCTCACTCTCACCCTAACCCTAACACTAACCCTAACTCTAAACATAGGCCTAACCCTCTTCCTAACCCTAACCCTCACTCTCACCCTAGACATCAACCTAACCCTAATCCTAACCCTAACCCTAATACTAACCCTAAACCTAAACCTAACCCTAACCATCACACTTAACCTAATCCTCAAACCCACCCTCACACTCAGCCTAACACTAAGCCTAATCCTAATCCTAACCCTAAACCTCACACTCAGCCTCACCATAACCCTAATCCTAAATCCAACCCTAACACTAAACCTAAACCTCAACCTAACCCTCACCCTAACCCTAACACTAACCCTAAACCTAACCCTCCCCCTAACCCTCCCCCTAACACTAACTAACACTAAACCTCACCCTCACCCTAACCCTCACCCTAAATCTAAACCTAACCCTCACCCTCACCGTAACTCTAACCCTAACCCTAAAAATAACACTAACCCAAACCCTCACCCTAAACCTAACCCTAAATTAAACCCTCACCCTAACCGTAGCTCTAACCCTAACCCTAAATCTCACCCTAACCCTAACCCTAACCCTCAACGTCAGCCTCACCCTAACCGTAAACTTAACCTTAACCATAACACTAACAATAACCCTAACCCTAACCCTAATCCTAAACCTGACGCTCACCCTAAACCTAACCCTAACACTCACCGTAACCCTAACCCTAAACCTCACCCTAACCATGAAATTAACACAAACCCTAACTCTCACCCAAACGCTAACCCTAACTCGAATCCTAAATGTAACCCTCACCCTCAGGTTAACGCTAAGCCTAACCCTATCCCTAAGCCCAACCTAAGCATTCACCCTAACACTAACCCTAATCCTAATCCTAAACCTAACCCTAACCCTCACCCTCCTCCTAACCCTCAACCTAACTCTAACCCTAAGACTAACCCTAACCCTTACCCTAACCCTCACCCTAACACTTACCCTAATCCTAACTCTCACCCTTAGGGGAACACTCACCCTCAGCCTAACCCTCACCTTTATTCTTACCGTCACACTCACCCTAACCCTCACCCTATCCATAACCCTCATCCTAACACTCAGCCTAACCCTAACGCTATCCATCACCCTAACCCAAAACCTCACCCTCATCCTCACCCTAAGCCTAACCCTAAGCCTAAGCCTAAGCCTAACCCTAACCCTCACCCTTACCCTAGCCCTCTCCCTAAACATAATCCTAACGCTAAGCCTCATCCTAACACTCACCCTAACTATCACCCAAAACCTATTCCTCACCTCCACCCTCACCCTCAGCCTAACCCTAAGACTAAGCTTAACCCTAACCATAACCCTCAACCTCAGGCTCACCCTCACCACAAACTAAACCCAAAACACAACATTAAAAATAAACCTATTTTTAACCCTAACCCTAAACCTAATCTTCACCCCCACCCTCACCCTCAGCCTAACCCTAACTCTAAACCTAATCCTAAACCTAACCCTAATCCTCAGCCTCAACCTCACCCTAACGCAAACCCTAACCCTAATCCTCACCAAAACCCTAAGCCTAAGCCTAACCCTAACCCTAATTCTCACACTCAGCCTCAACCTAACCCTAATCCTAAACCTAACCCTATCCCTAAACCTAACCCTCACTCTTACCCTCACCCTAGCTCTCACCCTAAAACTAATCCTTACCCAAAACCTCATCCTAACACTCACCCTTACCCTAACCCTAACCCTCACCCTAACTCTAACCCTAATCCTCACCCTCATGCTGGGCATAAGCCTAAGCCTAAGAGAAAGCTTAACCCTAACCCTAACCCTCATCCTAACCCTAACACTAAAACTAACCCTAACTCCAAACCAAAACCTCACCCTCACCCTAACCCTAACTCTAAGCCTAACCCTAAACCTAAACCTCATCCTAACCCCAAACCTAACCCTCACCCTTACCCTCACCATAACCGTAACCCTAACCCTAATGGTAACAATAACCCTAGACCTAACCCTAAACCTCACCCTAACCATAACCCTCACCGTAACCCTATCACTCACACTAACCCTAACCCTCACCCTCACCCTCACCCTAACCCTAACCCTAAACCTCCCCCTCACCCAAAACCAAAGCCTAACCTTAACCCTCACCCTAACCCTAAGCCTAAGCCTAACCCTAACCCTAATATTAACCCTCACACTGACCCTCAACCTACACCTAATCCTAAACCTAACCCTAACCCTCACAGTAACGCTCAAACTAGCACTCACCCTAACTCTAATCCTAAACCTAAACCTCATCCTAACCCTGACCCTAACCCTCACCCTAACACTAACCCTAATCCTCACCCTCATGCTCGGCCTAAGCCTAAACCTAAGCCTAAGCTTAAACCTAACCCTAACCCTCACACTAATGCTCACCCTAAACCTAATCCTAAAACTAACCCTAACTCCAACCCTAAACCTCACCCTCACACTAACCCTTACTCTAACCCTAACCCTAAACCTAAACCTCATCCTAACCCCAAACCTAACCCTCATCCTTACCCTCACCGTAAAGATAACCCTAACAATAACCGTAACAATAACTCTAACCCTAACCCTAAACCTCACCCTAACCATAAGCCACACCCTAACACTAACCCTCACACTAACCCTAACCATCACACTAACCCTAACCCTTACCCTAATCCTAAACCTCACCCTTACCCTAAACCTAACCCTAAACCTCACCCTCACCCTAGCCCTCACCCTAACCCTAATTCTAACCCTCACCCTCACCCTAACCCTAATCCTCATCCTCACCCTAAACCTCAAACTAACCCTAACCCTAATCCTCAATCTAACCCTCACCCTAACCTTAACCCGAACCCTTACCCTAAGCGTAACCCTAACCCTAACCCTCACACTTATCTTAACCCTCACCTTCAGCCTAACCATCACCTTTACACTTACTATAACCCTCACCCTAACCCTCACCCTAACCCTAACCCTCATCCTACCCCTCAACCTAACCCTAATCCTAACCATCACCCTAACCCTAATCCTCACACTCACCCTGACCCTAACCTTAATACTAACTCTAACCCTAACCCTAACAATAAACCTCAACTTAACCCTCACCCTAACCCTAACCCTAACACTAACCCTAAACCTGCCTTCAAACTAATCCTCCCCCTAACCCTAACTCTAAACCTGAATCTCACCCTCACCCTCACTGTAACTCTAACCCTAACCCTATCCCTACCCCTAATCCTAGCCCACAACCTCACCCTAATCCTAGTCCAAACCCCAACCCTCACACTATCCCTAACCCACACCCTCACAGTAATCCTAACCCTCATCCTAACCCTCACCCTAACCCTAACTAATCCTAAACATCAACCTAACACTAACCCTAATGCCCACCCTCACCCTAGCCCTCACCCTAACCCTATTCCCAACCCTAATCCTCATTAGAACCCTCTCCCTAACCCTAACCCTAACCATAACCCTCAACCTAATGCTAACCCTCAGCCTCACCAAAACCCTTATGCTAACCCTCACCCTAACCCTAAACTTAACCCTAAACCTAACCCTCATCGTAACCCTAAACCACACCCTCAGCCTCACCCTCAATCTAACCCTAAGCCTAACCCTAAACCTAACCCTAACACCCACACTCACCCTCACCCTAACCCCAACGCTAAAGCTAACTCTCTCCCTAACTCTCACCGTAAACCTAACCCTAACACGAACCCTAACACTAACCCTCAACGTAACCCTCACCCTAAAACTAACTCTAACCCAAAACCTCACCCTCACCCTAAACTTAACTCTAAGCCTAACCCAAACCCTAAACCTCACCCTAACACTAACCCTAACACCAACCCTCAACCTAACCCTCACCCTAACCCTAATTCTATCCCAAAACCTCACCCTCACCCTAAACCTAACTCTAACCCTAACCCAAACCCTAAACCTCACCCTAACCCTAACCATAACCCTTTCCCTAAACATAACCCGCACCCTGACCCAAACCCTCACCCTAACACTTACCCTGACGCTAACACTAATCCTAACCCTAACACTAACCCTCACACTAACCCTAACCCTAACCCAAAAACTCAAACTAACCCTCAACCTCACCCTAACCCTAACACTAACCCTCACACTAACACTCACCCTAACCCTCCCCCTAACCCTATATCTAACACTAAACCTCACCCTCACCCTAAACCTAACCCTAACCTTAACCCTAAATCCCACCCTAACCCTAACGTTAACCCTCAGCTGCACCCTCACCCTCACCGGTATTCTAACCCTAACCCTAACAAAAACACTAACCCTAACCCGAACCATCACCCTAACCCTAATCCTCACACCCACACTCACCCTCAGCCTAACACTAAGCCTAAGCCTAACCCTCACCTTAACCCTTACACTCACCCTCACCCTAACCCTAATCCTAACCCTAAACATATCCCTAAACCTCATCCTAAACCTCACCCTCACACTAACCCCAACGCTAAACCTAACCCTAAACCTCACCCTAACAATCCACCTAACCCTAACTTTAACCCTAAACATCACCATCACCCTAACCCTAACACTAAACCTAAACCTAAACCTCACCATAAACCTTACCCTCACCCTCAACCTCAACTTTACCGTAACTCTAACTCTAACCGTAACAATAACACTTACCCTAACCCTAACCCTAACCATAACCATAACCCTCACCCTCAGCCTCACCCTCACCACAAACTTTACCCTAAATATAACACTAACAATAACCCTAAACCTAACCCTTACCCTAATCCTTAACCCCACCATCCCACTCAGCCTAAACCTAAGCCTAATCCTAAGCCTAAACCTAAGCCTCACCATAATTCTAACCCTATCCCTCACCCAAACTCTAACCTTAACACTAAACCTCACCTTAAGGCTTACTCTAACCCTAACCCTAACCCTAACCAGCACCCTAACCCTAACCCTCACACTTAACCTCTACCTCAGCCTAACCCTAAGCCTAAACCTAACCTTAACCCTAACCCACACACTCACCCTCACCCTAACCCTAGTCCTAAATATAAACCTAACCCTTACCTTCACACTAACCCTCACCCTAACCCTAAACCTAAAACTAACCCTAACCCTAAACCTCAACCTAACCCTCACCCTAACCCTAACTCTAACCCTAAACCTCACACTCACCCTAACCCTAACTCAAACCCTAACCCTAACCCTAATCTTCACCCTAACCCTAACCCTCATACTCACCCTCACTGTAAACTTAACCCTAAACCTAACAATAACACTAAACCTAACCCTAAACTTCACCGTAACCATAACATTCACCCTAACCCTAACCCTCACCCTAACACTTACCCTCACCCTTACCCTAACCCTAACTCTAACACTAACCCTGACAGTAACCGTAACTCTCACCCTAATCCTAAACCACACCCTAACCCTAACTAGCACCCTCAACTTAACCCTAATCCTAATCCTAACCCTCACACTAGCCCTCTCCCTAACCCTAATTCTAAACATAACCCTCACCCTAACTCTAACAATCATCCTCACCCTAAACCTCACACTAACCCTAACCCTACTCCTCAATCTAACCCTCACCCTCACCCTAACCCTCACCCTAACCCTTACACTAACCCTCACCCTAATCCTAACACTCACCCTTAGGGAAACACTCACAATCAGCCTAAACCTCACCTTTACTATTACCGTCATGCTCACCCTAAGCCTCACCCTAACCGTAACCCTCATCCTAACACTCAGCCTAACCCTAACCCTATCCATCACCCTAACCCTATCCCTCACCCTCACCCTCACCCTCAAGCTAAACCTAAGCCTAAGCCTAAGCCTAACCATAACCCTCACCTTCACCCTAGCCCTCACCCTAAACCTAATCCTAACCCTTACTCTCATCCTCACTCTCACCCTAACCCTAACCCTAACCATCACCCAAAACCTATTCCTAACCCCCACCCTCACCCTCAGCCTACCCTAAACCAAACCTAACACTAACCCTAACCCTCACCCTCACCCTAGCCCGCAACGTAACCCTAATCCTAACCATAACCCTCATCGGTAACCGTCACCCTAACCCTAACCCCAAACTTCACCCTAACCTAACCCTAACCCAAACCCTCAAACTAACTAACCCTAACCCTCACCCTCACCGTAACCCTAACCGTAACCCTGACCCTAACCCTAAACCTAACCCAAAACTTAAACCTCACCCTAAAACTAACTCTAATCTTAACCCTCACCCTAGCTCTCACCCGAACCCTATACCTCATCCTAACCCTCACCCTAAACCTAACTCTAACCCTCACCCTAATCCTCACCCTCAACCTCACCCTCAGCCTAACCCTAACTCTCACCCTAACATTAACCCTCACACTCACACTCACCCTAACCCTAATCCTAAATCTAACCCTATCCCTAACCATAACCCTCACCCTAACCCTCACCCTAACTCTTACCCTAACACCAATCCTAACAGTAACTCTCATACTAACCCTAACTCTAACCCTAAACCTCACCCTCACCCTCACCTTAACCCTCACCCTCACCCTCAGCCTAAACCTAAGCCTAAGCCTAAGCCTAACCCTAACCCTAACACTCACACTCACCCTCACACTAACACTAATCCTAATCCAAGCCCTAACACTAAACCTCACCCTAACCCTAACCCTCATCCTCACCCCAAACCTAACACTAACCCTAACCCTAACCCTCAGCCTCAACCTCACCCTCAGCTTAACTTTAAGCCTAAACCTAAACCTAACCCTAAACCACACACTCACCCTCATGCTAACCCTAATCATAATCCTAACCCTAACAATAACCCTAACCCTAGCGCTATCCCTCACCCTAAACATAACCCTCACCCTAACCCAAACCCTCACTTTAACACTTACCCTCACCCTAAAAGTAACCCTAACTCTAACACTAACCCTCACACTAACACTAACCCTCACAGTAAACCTAACCCTCACCCTAACCTTAACCCTAAACCTATCCTAAACCTCACTCTCACACTGGCCCTCACCCTAACCCTAATTCTAACCCTAACCCTCAACCAAACCCTAACCCTGAACCTCACAATAAACCTCACACTAACCCTAAACCTAATCCTCAATCTAACCCTCACCCTAACCCTAACCCTCACCCTTATCTTAAACCTCACCCTCACCCTGACGGTCAGCTAATTCTTACCCTCACACTAATCCTAACCCTAACCCTAACCTAACACTCACACTAAACCTAACACTCACCTAACCGTAACCCTACCCCTTACCCTAACCCTGACCTTAACCCTAACTCTAACCCTCACCCTAACCCTCACCCTAAACCTCACCATCACCCTAAATCTGACCCTAACCCTAATAACAATCCTAACCCTCACCCGAACATTAACCCTCACCCTCACCCTAATCCTGACCCTAACCCTCACCCTAATCCTAACCCTAAACCTCAGCCTAACCCTCACCCTAACGCTAAGAATAACCCTAACCCTAACCCTCACCCTAACCCACACCCTAACCCAAACCCTAACCCTAACCCTCACCCTCACCCTAACCCTCATCCTAACACTTAACCTCATCCTCACCCTAAACCTCACATTAACCAAACCCTCACCGTAACTCTAACCCTAACTGTCACCCTCACTGTCGCCTTCACGCTAAGCCTAACCCTAACCCTCACACTAACCCTAAAACTCATCCTAATCCTCAACCTAACCCTCACCCTAACTGTAATGCTAAGTCAAACCGTCAGCCGAACCCTCATGCTATCACTTACCTACACCACAAACCTAACCCTAACCTTAACCCTCACCCTCACCCTAAACCTCACCCTAACCCTAAACCTAATCCTAACCCTCACCCTAACCCTAACCCTAACACTAACCCTCACCTAACCCTAACCCTAACCTTCTACGTAACCCTAAACATCACCATCACCCGAACCCTCACCCTAACCCTAACTCTCACCCACACCCTAAACCTCAACCTCACCCTTACCCTAACCCTCAACTAATCCTCACCCTAACCCTAACCATTACCTAACCAAGAACCTCACCAGCACCCTCACCTTCACCCTAACCCTCACCCTCACCCTAGACCTCACCCTAAACATAACCCTAACCCTAAACCTCACCATCTCCCTCACCCTCAATCTCAGCCTATACCTAACCCTATCCCAAATCCTAACCCTAACCCTCACCCTCACTGTAACCCTCACCATAACCCTTACCCTCACCCTCACCCTCACCCTAACCATAACCCTCATACTAAACCTAACCCTCACCCTAAACCTAAACTTACCCCTCACCCTAAACCTCACCATAAACTTAACCCTAACCCTAACCCTTACCCTCACACTAGAACTCACCCAAACCCTAATTCTAACCCTAACCCTCATCCACACCCTAAGCCTCACAATTACCCTAACCCTAATCCCCAATCTAACCCTAACCCTAACCCTAACCCTTACAATAACCATCAACGTAACACTAACCCTCACCCTTAACGTAACCCTCACCCTTAGCCCAACCCTCAACTTTACTCTTACTGACACGATCATTGTAACCCTCACCCTAACCGGAACCCTCAGCCTAACCCTCACTGTAACCCTAACCCTATCCATCACCATAACCCTAACCCTCACCCTCACCATCACCCTCAGCCTAAAAGTATGCCTAAGCCTAACCCTAACCTTAACCCTCCCCTCACCCTAGCCCTCACCCTAATCCTAACCTAACCCTAACCCTCATCCTAACTCTCACCCTAACCATAAGGCTAACCATCACCCTAAGCCTAATCCTCACACCCATCCTCACCCTCAGTCTAACCCTTAGCCTAAGCCTAATCCTAACCTTAACCCTCACACTCACCCTAACACTAATCATAACCCTAAACCTAAGCATAACCCTAAACCTCAATCTTACACTAACCCTAAACCTAACGCTAACCCTAACACTAGCCCTAACTCTAACCCTCACCCTTATCCTCCCCCTCAACCTAACTCTAACCCTAAAAATCTCCCTCATCCTATCCCTAATCCTAACCCTAACTCTAAACCTCACCCTAAACCTAACCCTAACCCTCACCCTCACCCTCACCATACCATAAGTCTAACCCTAACCCTAACATTAACACTAACCCTAACATTAACCTAACCCTATCCCTAACCATAATCCTCACCCTCATCCTCACCCTCACTGCAAACTTAACCCTAAACATAACACTAAAAATAACCCTAACCTTAACCCTAAACCTAACCCTAATCCTCACCTCCACCCTGACCCTAAACCTAACCCTAACCCAAACCCTAACCCTAATCCTCTCCCTAAACCTAAGCCTAACCCTAACCCTAACCGTAAACCTCACACACACTCTCACCCTAACCCAAATTCTAAACCTAACCGTATCCCTAACACTAACCCTCAACCTAAACCTCACACTAGCCCTTAACCTAAACCAAACCCTAACACTCACCCTCACCCGAACCCTAACCCTCACGCTCACCCTCACCGTCAGCCTAACCCTAAACCTAAGCCTAACCCTAACCCTAACCCTAACACTCACACTCATCCTAACCTTAATCCTAACCCTAAACCTCACCCTAACACTAAACCTCACCCTAAACTTAACCCTAACACTAACCCTAACCCTCACCATAACCCTAACCCTCATCCTCACCATAAAACTCACACTAACCCTAACTCTAAGCCTAATCACCAATCTACCCCTCACACTAACCATAACCCTCACCCTAACCCTACCCTTCACCCTAACACTTACCCTCACCCTAACATTAACCCTAACCACCATCACCCTAATCCTAAAACTCATCCTAACCCTAACCCTAACTCTAACCCTCACAATCACCCTAGACCTCACCCTAAACATAATTCTAACGCTAACCCTCACCCTAACCCTAACATTCATCCTCACCCTAAACCTCACACTAACCCTAATTCTAACCCTAAACCCCAATCTAACCCTCACCCTAAACCTAACCCTAAACGTAACCCAAAACCAACTTACCCAAAACCTAAAACTCACCCTAACCGTAATCCAAACCCTCACCCTAACCATAACCCTCACCATAAACCAAACCCTCACACTAACACTAATCATCACCTTAACCGTCACCCTAAACCTCACACTCACCCTCACCCTAACCCTAATCCTAAAAATAACCCTATCCCTAAACTTCAACCTAACCCTCACCCTCACCCTAACACTAACCCAACCCTAAACCTCACCCTAATATTACCCTAACCCTAACTCTAATCCAAAACCTCACCCTCAACCTACCCCTTAACCTAAACATAAATCTCAACCAAAAGGTCACACTAACCCTAAACCTCACCCTCACCCTCAACCTCACTGTTACTCTAACCCTAACCCTAACCCTAAACATAACCATAACCATCACCCTAAGCCTCACCCTCACCACAAACTTAACCCTAACTATAAAACTAACAATAACCCTAGACCTAACCGTAACCGTAACCCTCACCATAACCCTAACCCTAACCCTGATCCTAAACCTAACCCTATCCCTAAGCCTAACCCTAACCCTAACCCTCCCACTCACACTCAACCTAACCCTAATCCTAAACCTAACCCTATGCCTAAACCTAATCCTCATCATAACCCTGACCCTAACCCTAACACTAATCCTAACCGTAAACCTCATCCTAGCACTCAACCTAACCCTAATACAAACCCTCACCCTCACCCTAACACTAACCCTCACCCTCACCCTAAACCTCAGCAAAACCCTATCACCCTAACCGTCACCCTAAACCTCACACTCACCCTATCCCTTACCCTAATCCTAATGCTAACCCTAACCCTACCCTGCACCCTCAGCCTCAACTTAACCCTAACTCTAACCCTAAACCTCACCCTCACCCTAACCCTAACCCTAAACCTAAACCTCAACATAACCCTAACCCTAACCATCGCACTCACACTAAAACTTACCCTAATCCTAATAGTAAACCTAAGCCTAACCCTCAACCTCAACCTAACGCACAACCTAACCCTAACCCTAACACTAACCCTCACCCTAACCCTATACCCTAACCCTCAAACTAACCCTAACCCTCACTCTCACCCTCACCCTCAGCCTAAACCTAAGGCTAACACTAACCCTAAACCTACCCCTCACACTCACCCTAACCCTAAACCTAATCCCAATAATAACCCTAAACCTAATCCTCACCTTTCCCTCAGCCTCACCCTAAACCTAATTCTTAACCTAAACTTCACCCTCACTCTAACTCTAACGCTAAATCTAAACCTAACCCTAACCCTAACACTCACCCTAACCCTCATCCTAACCCTAACTCTACCCCTAAACCTCACCCTCACCCTAACCCTAAATCTAACACTAACCCTAACACTAAACCTCATCCTAACCTTAACCCTAACCCTCAAACTAACCCTAACCCTCACGCTCACCCTCACCCTCAGCCTAAACCTAAGGCTAACCCTAACCCTAACCTCACCCTCACACTCACCCTAACCCTAACCCTAATCCAAATCCTAACCCTCACCCTCAGCCTCACCCTAACACTAATTCTAACGCTGAATTTCACCCTCACACTAACCCTAACGCTAACACTCACCGTAACCCTAACCCTATACCAGTCCTCCCCCTAATTCTCACCATAACCCTAACCCTAACACTAAACCTAAAACTCAACCTAACCCTCACCCAAACCCTAAATCTAAGCCTAAACCTCATCCTCACCCTAACCCTAACCCTAAACCTAATCCTAAACCTCACCCTAAACTTCACCCTAACCCTCAGCCTCACCCTCAACCTCACTGTAACTCTAACCCTAACCCTAAGAATAACACTAACCCTAAACCTAACCATAACCGTAACATTAACCCTCACCCACAGCCTCACCCTCACTGTAAATTTAACCCTAACCATAACACTAACAATAACCCTAACCCTAACCCTAATCCTAACTCTAACCTCAACCACACCCTCACATTCAGCCTAATCCGAAGCCTAAACGTAACCCTAACCCTAACCCTAAACCTCACCCTAACCCTAACCCTAACCCTAAACCTAACCCTAATCCTCAGCCTCAACCTCACCCTAAACCAAACCCTAACCCTAACCCTCACCCTAACCCTAAGCCTATATCTAACCCTAAACCTCACCCTCACCCTAACCCTAACCCTAACCTTAACACTAAACCCCACCCTAACCCTACCCTAACCCTCACCCGCACCCTTACCCTCACCGTAAATCTAACCCTAACCCTAACAATAACAATAACACATCCTCACACCCAACCTCACCCTCAGCCTAATGCTAAGCCTAAACCTAACCCTCACCCTAACCCTCACACTCACGCTCACCCTAATCCTAATCCTAAACATAACCCTATCCCTAAACCTCAACCAAACCCTCACCCTCACCCTACCCCTAACACTAACCCAATCCCTAAACCTCACCCTAACCCTCCGGCAAACCATAACTCTAACCCTAAACCTCACCCTCACCCTAACCTTAACCCTAAACCTACCCTAAAGCTCACCCTAACCCTAACCCTCACGCTCACCCTCAACTTCACCATAAATCTAACCCTATCCTTAACAATAACACTAACTCTAATCCTAACCCTAACCCTCACTCTCACCCTCACCCTCACTGCAAACTTAACCCTAACCATAACACTAAAAATAATCCTCACCCTAACCGTAACCCTATCCCTAATCCTCACCCCCACCCTAAACCTCAGCCTAACCCTAAGCCTAACCCTAACCCTAACCCTCCCTGTAAACCTAACAGTAACACTAAAACTAACACTAACACTGACCCTAAACCTAAGCCTAACCCAAACCCTAACCCTAATCCTCACCCTAACCATAAGCCTAAACCTATCCTTAACCCTAACCCTCACACTCACTCTCACCCTAACCCAAATCCTAAACCTAACCGTATCACTAACCCTAAACCTCAACTTAACCCTCATACTAGCCCTCACCCTAAACCTAACCCTAACCCTCACCCTAACCCGAACCCTAACCCTCTTCCTCATGCTCCACCTAAGCTTAAGCCTAAGCCTAAGCCTAACCCTAACCCTAAACTTCACCCTATCCCTAACCCTAACACTAACCTTAACTCTAACCCTAAATGTCACCCTCACACTAAGCCCAACTCTAACTCAGACCCTAAACCTAAACCTAACCCTAAAACTAACCCTCACCCTAACATATACCCTCACCCTAACACTAACCCTAATGCTAACACTAACGCTCACACTAACCCTAACCATCACCCTAACCCTTAAACTCACCCTAACACTAACACTAACCCTCACCCTCACCCTAGCCCTCACACTAAACCTAACCCTCAGTCTCACCCTAAATCTCACACTAACCCTAACACTAACCCTCAATCTAACCCTCACCCTAACCCTAACCCTAACCCAAAACCTAACCCTAACCCTAACCCTCACCCTTACCGTAACCCTCACCCTCAGCTTAAGCCTCATCTTTACCCTTACTGTCACCTGCAACGCAACCCTCACCCTAACCCTCACCCTCACCCTAACCCTAACTCTACCCCTAAACCTCATCCTCACCCTAACCCTAACTCTAACCCTTACCCTAACACTAAATCTCACCCTAACCCTGTCCCTAACCCTCACACTCAACCCTCAGCCTAACCCTAAGCCTAAGCCAAACCCTAACCCTAACCCTCACACTCACCCTCACCCTAACCCTAATCCTAACCCTAACCCTAACCCTAACCCTAAACCTCAACCTAACCCTCACCCTAACCTTAACCCTAACCCTAACCCTAACCCTCACCATAAACCTAACACTCATCCTCACCATAAAACTCACACTAACCCTATCTCTAAGACTAATCCCCAATCTAACCCTCACACTAACCATAACCCTCACCCTAACCCTAACCATCACCCTAACACTTACCCTAACTATAACACTAACCCTAACCCTAACACTAACCCTAACACTAACCCTAACTATCACCCTAATGCTAAACCTCATCCTAACCCAAACCCTAACTCTAACCCTCACCCTCACCCTAGGCCTCACCCTAAACCTAATTCTAACCCTAGACCCTCACCCTAACCCTAACACTCATCCTCACCCTAAACCTCACACTACCCTAACTCTAACCCTAATCCCCAATCTAACCCTCACCCTAACCCTAAACCTAACCCTAAAACTCACCCTTATCTTAACCGTCACGCTCAGCTTAACCCTCAACTTAACTCTTACCATCATCCTCACCCTAACCCTAAACCTCATCCTAACCCTCACCCGAACCGTAAACCTAACCATCAACCTAACCCTAACCCTCACCCTCAACCTCACGCTCAGCCTAAACCTATCCCTAAGCCTAACACTTAACCTAACACTGACCCTCACCCTAGCAATCACCCTAACCCTAATCCTAATGCTAACCCTCACCTTAACCCTAACCCTAACCATCACCCTAACCCTAATCCTCACCCCCACCCTCACGCTCAGCCTAAACCTAATCCTAAACCTAACCCTAACCCTACCACTAAACCTCAACCTAACCCTCACCCAAAACTTATCCCTAACAATAACCCTAACCCTAACCCTCGACCTAACACTCCAACTAACCCTAAATCTAACTCTAAACCTCACCGTCACCATAACCCTAATCCTAACCCTAAACTCACCCTAACCCTAACCCTAACCCTCAACTTCACCCTCACCCTCACCCTCTCCATAACCCTAACCCTAACCTCAATAAGAACACTAATTCTAACCCTAATCTTAACATCACCTTAACACTAACCCTAACCAAAACACTAACCCTCACTCTAACCCTAAACTTAACCGAACCCTAACTCTCACCCTAACACTAACCGTAACCCTCACACTAACCCTAACGCTCACCCTCACCCTCACCCACAGCCTAAGCCTAAGACTAACCCTAACCGTAACCCTAACCGTCACACTCACCCTAACCCTTACCCTAATCCTAATCGGAAAATAAACCTAACACTCAACATCAATCTAACAATCAACCTAACCCTAACTCTAACACTAACCCTAAAACTAACCCTCACCCTAACCCTAACCCTAACCCTCAACCTAACAATAACCCTCACGCTCACCGTAACACTTACCCTAACCCTCACTCTAACCCTAAACTTAACCGAACCCTAACTCCCACCCTAAACCTAACCCTCACCCTCGCCGTAACCCTAACACTCACCCTAATCCTCAGCCTAACCCTAACTCTACACCTAAACCGCAGCCTCACCCTAACGCTAAATCTAACCCTAACCCTAACACTAAAACTCACCCTAACCCTAACCCTAACTCTCAAAAGAACCCTAACCCTCACCCTCACCCTCACCCTCAGCCTAAACCTAAGGATAGCCCTAACCCTAACCCTAACCTTCAAACTCACCCTAACCCTAACCCTAATCCAAATCCTAACTCGAAACCTATTCCTCACCTTCACCCTCAGCCTCACCCTAACCCTAATTCTAAATATAAACTTCACGCTCACCCTAACCCTAACGCTAACACTAACCATAACCCTACCCCTAACCCTCCCCCTAACTCTCACCGTAACACTAACATTAACACTAACCCTAAACCTCAACCTAACCCGCACCAGAACCCTAACTCTAACCCTAAAACTCACCCTCAACCTAACCCTCACTCTAACACTTACCCAAATCGTAAAAATCACCCTAACCCTAATCCAAACCATCACCCTAACCATAACCCTCACCCTAAACCAAACCCTCACCCTAACACTTACCATCACCCTAACCCTCACCCTAAACCTCAACCTAACCCTCACCCTCACCCTAACACTAACCCTAACCCTAAACCTCACCCTAATACTCCCCCTAACCCTAAACCTCACCCTCAAACTACCCCTAACCCTAAACCTAAACCTCAACCTAAAGGTCACACTAACTCTAAACCTCAACTTCACCCTCAAACTCACTGTAACTCTAACCCTAAAACTAACGGTAAACATAACCATAACACTCACCCTAAGCCTTACCCTCACCACAAACTTAACCCTAACCATAACACTAACAATAACCCTAGCCCTAACCGTAACCGTAACCCTCATCATAACCCTAACCCTAACCCTAATCCTAAACCTAACCCTATCCCTAAGCCTAACCCTAACCTTAACCCTCACACTCACCCTCAACCTAACCCTAATCCTAAACCTAACGCTAGCCTAAACCTAACCCTCACCATAACCCTCACACTAGCCCTCACCCTAACCCTAATCCTAACCTTAAAACTCATCCTAGCACTTACCGTAACCCTAAACCTAATCCTCAACCTCACCCTAACCCTAAACCTCAGCCTCACCCTCAACCTCAACATAATCCTAAGCCTAACCCTAAACCTAAACTTAACCCTCAAAATCACCCTATTCTTTACCCTAATCCTAAACCTAACCCTAACACTACATTGCACCCTCAGCCTCAACTTAACCCTAACTCTAACCCAAAACCTCACCCTCACCCTAACACTAACACTAAACCTAAACCTCACCCTAACCCTAACCCTAAACCTCACCCTCAACCTAGCCCTCACCCTAACCCTAATACTAACCCTAAACCTAAACCTAACCCTCCCCATAACCCTAACACAAAACCTCACCTAATCCTCACCCTCACCCTCACCCTCACCCTCAGCCTAACCCTAAGTCTAACCCTAACCTTAACCCTCACACTCACCCTAACCCTAACCCTAATTCTAATCCTAACCCTAAAACTAACCCTCACCCTCAACCTAATGCTCACCTTAATCCTAACCCTAACCCTCAACTTCTGCCTCACTCTAACCCTAACTCTAACCCGAAACATAACCCTAACCCTAACCCTAACCCTATCCCTAAACCTCATCTGACCCATAACACTAACCCTCACCCTCACCTTCACAGTAACCGTAACCCTAACCCAAACCCTCACCCTAACACGTACCCTCATCATAACACTTACCCTCACCCTAACACTAACCCTCACACTAACCCTAATCATCACCTTAACCCTAAACCTCACCCTAACACTATCCCTAAACCTTACCCTCACTCTAGGTCTCACCCTAACCCTAACTCTCATCCTCACCCTAAACCTCAAACTAACCCTAACAATAATCCTCAATCTAATCCTCACCCTCACCATAACCCTAAACCTAAAAATAACCCTAACACTAAACCTCACCCTAACCCTAACCCTAACCCTCAAATTAACCCTAAACTTCACCCTCACCCTCACCCTCAGCCTAAACCTAAGGCTAACCCTAACCCTAACCCTAACCCTCACACTCACCCTAACCCTAACCCTAATCCAAATCCTAACCCTAAACCTAATCCTCACCATCACCCTCAGCCTCACCCTAACCCTAATTATAAAACTAAAATTCACCCTCAACCTAACCCTAACGCTAACACTAACCATAACCCTAACCCTAACCCTTAACCTCCCTCTAACTCTCACTGTAACCCTAACCCTAACACTAACCCTAAAACTCAACCTAACCCTCACCAGAACCCTAACTCTAACCCTAAACCTCACCCTTACCCTCACCCTCACTCTAACACTTACCCAAATCCTAAAACTCACCCTAACCCTAATCCAAAAACTCACCCTAAACATAACCCTCACCCTAAACCAAACCCTCACCCTAACACTTACCATCACCCTAACCCTCACCCTAAACCTCACACTCACCCTCACCCTAACCCTAATCCTAAACCTAACCCTATCCCTAAACCTCAACCTAACCCTCGCCCTCACCCTAACACTAACCCTAACCCTAAACCTCACCCTAACACTCCCCCTAACCCTAACTCTAAACCTAAACCTCACCCTCAACCTACCCCTAACCCTAATCCTACACCTCAACCTAAAGGTCACACTAACCCTAACCCTCACCGTCACCCTCAAACTCACTGTTACTCTAACCCTAAACCTAACAATAACACTAAACCTAACCCTAACCCTAACCCTAAACATAACCCTTACCCTCAATCTAAGGCTCATCCTCACCACAAACTTAACCCTAACCATAACACTAACAATAACCCTAGCCCTAAACTTAACCATAACCCTCACCATAACTCTAACCCTAACCCTAATCCTAAACCTAACCCTATCCCTAAGCCTAATCCTAACCCTAACTCTCACACTCACCCTCAACTTAACGCTAATCCTAAACCTAACCCTAGGCCTTAACCTAAAACTCCCCATAACCCTCAGACTAACCCTCACCCTAACCCTAATCCTAACCCTAAACCTCATCCTAGCACTCACGCTAACCCTAAACCTAACCCTCACCCTCACCCTAACCCTAACCCTCACATTCACCCTCAACTTCAGCATAACTCTAAGCCTAACTCTAACCCTAAACTTAACCCTCACACTCACCCTATCCCTTACCCTAATCCTAAAACTAAAACTAACCCTACACCGCACCCTCATCCTCAACTTAACCCTAACTCTAACCCTAAACCTCACCCTCACCCTAACATTAACACTAAACCTAAACCTCACCCTAACCCTAACCCTTAACCTATCCCTAAACCTCATCCAAACCATAACCCTAACCGTGAGGGTGAGCTTCACCCTCACAGTAATTGTAACCCTAACCCTAACGCTAAAAATAACCCTAACCCTAACCCTCACCCTAACACTTACCCTCACCCTAACACTAACCCTCACACTAACCCTAATCATCACCTTAACCCTAAACCTCACCATAACACAAACCCTAAAACTTACCCTCACCCTAGCCCTTACCCTAAGCCTAAATCTCATCCGCACCCTAAGCCTCACACTAACCCTAACACTAATCCTCAATCTAAACCTCAACCTCACCATAACCCTAACCCTAACACTAAACCTCACCCTAACCCTAACCCTAACCGTCAAACTAACCCTAACCCCCACTCTCACCCTCAGCCTAAACCTAAGGCTAAACCTAACCCTAAAACTAACCCTCATACTCACCCTAACCCTAACCCTAATCCAAATCCTAACCCTAACCCGAATCCTCACCTTCACCCTCAGCCTCACCTTAACCCTAATTCTAAACCTAAGCTTCACCCTCACCCTAACCCTAACCATAAACCTAACCCTCCCCCTAACTCTCACCGTGACCCTAACCCTAACACTAACCCTAAACCTCAACCTAACCCTCACCAGAACCCTAACTCTAACCCTAAACCTCACCCTCACCCTCACCCTCACTCTAACACTTACCCAAATCCTAAAACTCACCCTAACCCTAATCCAAACACTCACCCTAAACATAACCCTCACCTTAAACCAAACCCTCACCCTAACACTTACCATCACCCTAACCCTCACCCTAAACCTCACACTCACCTTCACCCTAAACATAATCCTAAACCTAACCCTATCCCTAAACCTCAACCTAACCCTCACCCTCACCCTAACACTAACCCTAACCCTAAACCTCACCCTAATACTTCCCCTAACCCTAACTCTAACCTTAAACCTCACCCTCAACCTACCCCTAACGCTAACCCTACACCTCAACCTAAAGGTCACACTAACCCTAACCCTCACCGTCACCCTCAAACTCACTGTAACTCTAACCCTAAACCTAACAATAATACTAAACCTAACCCTAACACTAACCCTAAACATAACTCTTACGCTCACCCTAAGACTTACCCTCACCACAAACTTAACCCTAACCATCACACTAACAATAACCCTAGCCTTAACCCTAACTGTAACACTCACCGTAACCCTAACCCTAACCCTAATCCTAAACCTAACCCTAACCCTAAGCCTAACCCTAACCCTAACTCTCACACTCACCCTCAACCTAACGCTAATCCTAAACCTAACCCTATGCCTAAACCTAAAACTCACCATAACCCTCAGACTAACCCTCACCCTAAACCTAATCCTAACATTAAACCTCATTCTAGCACTCACCCTAACCCTAAACCTAACCCTCACCCTCACCCTAACCCTAACACTCACATTCACCCTCAACCTCAGCATAACCCTAAGCCTAACCCTAAACCTAAACTTAACCCTCACACTCACCCTATCCCTTACCCTAATCCTAAAATTAACGCTAACTCTACCCAGCTCCCTCAGCCTCAACTTAACCCTAACTCTAACCCTAAACCTCACCCTCACCCTAACCCTAAAACTAAACCTAAACCTCACCCTAACCCTAACCCTAAACCTCACCCTCACCCTAGCCCTCACCCTAACCCTAATCCGAAACCTAAACCTAATCCTAACCCTCCCCATAACCCTAACCATAACACTCACCCTAACGCTCACCCTCACCCTCACCCTCAGCCTATCCCTAAGCCTGACACTAACCCTAACCCTCACACTAACCCTAACCCTAACCCTAATCCTAATCCTAACCCTAAACTTAACCCTCACCCTCAACCTAACCCTCAACTTAAGCCTAACCCTAACATTAATACTAAACCTAACCCTCAACTTCTGCCTCACCCTAACCCTAAATCTAACCCTAAACCTCACCCTAACCCTAACCCTATCCCTAAACCTCATCCAAACCATAACCCTAACCCTCACCCTCACCCTCACAGTAACCTTAACCCTAACCCTAATGCTAACAATAACCCTAACCCTAACCCTAACCCTCACCCTAATATTTACCCTCACCCTAACAGTAACCCTAACCCTAACACTAACACTCACACTAACTCTAATCATCACCTTAACCCTAAACCTCACCCTAACACTTACCCTAAACCTTACCCTCACCCTAGCCCTCACCCTAACCCTAACTCTCATCCTCACCCTAAACCTTACACTAACCCTAACACTAAATCTCAATCTAACCCTCACCCTCACAATAACCCTCACCCTAACCCTCACCCTAACATTAACCCTCACCCTTACCGTAACCCTCACCCTCCGCCTAACCATCACCTTTACCCTTACCATCTCCTCCACACTAACCCTAACACTAAACCTCACCCTAACCCTAACCATAACCCTCACCCTAAACCTCACGCTCAGCCTAATGCTAAGCCTAAGCCTAACCCTTACCCTAACCCTCACCCTCACCCTAGCACTCACCCTAACCCTAATCCTAACCCTAACCCTCACCCTAACCCTAACCCTAATGATCACCCTAACCCTAATCCTTACCCCCACCCTCACCCTCAACCCTAAGCGTAAGCCTAAACCTAACCCTCACACTCACCCTCACGCTAACCTTAATCCTAAACCTAACCCTAACACTAAACCTCAACCTAACCCTCACCCTAACCTTATCCCAAACACTAACCCTAACCCTAATCCTCGACCTAATCCTCCAACTGACCCTAAATCTAAATCTAAACCTCACCCTCAGCCTAACCCTAATCCTAACCCTAACCCTAAACCTCACCCGAACTCTAAGCCTAACCCTCACCCTCACCCTCACCATAACTCCAACCCTAACAGTAACAATAACACTAATCCTAACCATAATCATAACCCTCATGCTCACCTTAACCCTAACCCTAACCCTCACGCTAACCCTAAACTTAACCGAACCCTAAATCTCTCCCTAACCCTAACCCTAAACCTCACCCCAACCCTAACCCTCACCCTCTCCTTAAATCTAAAACTACCCCTAAGAATAACACTAACCCTAAACCTGACCATAACTGTAACCATAACCCTCACCCGCAGCCTCACCCTCACTGCAAATTTAACCCTAACGATAACACTAAAAATAACCCTAACCCTATCCCTAATAGTAACTCTAACCTCACCCCCACCCTCACCCTCAACCTAACCCGAAGACTAAATGTAACCCTAACCCTAACCCTAAACCTCACCACAACCCTAACCCTAACCCTAATCCTAAACCTAATCCAATGTCTAAACCTAACCCTCACCATAACCCTCACCCTAGCCCTCAACCTAACCCTAATCCTAACCCTAAACCTCATCCTAACTCTCACACTAACCCTAAACCTAACCTTCACCCTCATGCTTGGCCTAAGCCTAAGCCTAAACCTAATGCTAAACCTAACCCT
Organism: Dipodomys merriami; assembly: GCF_024711535.1. Lineage (NCBI taxonomy): Eukaryota > Metazoa > Chordata > Mammalia > Rodentia > Heteromyidae > Dipodomys > Dipodomys merriami. The sequence goes on from NW_027202771.1 coordinate 363,271, forward strand.
CACCCTACCCCTAACCCTAACACTAACCCTAACTCTAACCCTAAAAATAACCCTAACCCCAACCCTAAATCTACCCCTGAACCTCATGCTCACCCTAAACCTAACTCTAACCCTAACCCAAACACTAAAACTCACCCTAATCCTAACCTTAACCCTCACCCTAAACCTAACCCTAACCCTCACACTCACGCTAACACTAACCCTAATCCTAATCTTAACCCTAAACCTAACCCTCACCCTCAACCTAACCTTCACCTTAAACCTAACCCGAACACTAATCCTAACCCTAACCCTATCCCTAAACCTCATCTGAACCATAACCCTAACTGTCACCCTCACCCTCACAGTAACCGAAACCTTAACCCTAACGCTAACAATAACGCTAACCCTAACCCTCACCCTAACACTTACCCTCATGCTAACACTAACCCTCACACTAACCCTAATTATCACCTTAACCCTAAACCCCACCCTAACACTAACCCTAAACCTTACCCTCACCCTAGCCCTCACCCTAAACCTAACTCTCATCCTCACCCTAAACCTCACACTAACCCTAACACTAATCCTCAATCTAAACCTCACCTTCACCATAACCCTAACCCTAACAATAACCCTAACACTAAACCACACCCTAACCATAACCCTAACCCTCAAACTAACCCTAAACCTCACCCTCACCCTCAGCCTAAACCTAAGGCTAAACCTAACCCTAACCCTAACCCTCACACTAACCTTAACCCTAACCCTAATCCAAATCCTAACCCTAACCCGAATCCTCACCTTCACCCTCAGCCTCACCCTAACCCTAATTCTAAACCTAAACTTCACCCTCACCCTAACCCTAACTCTAAGCCTAACCATAACCCTAACCCACCCCCTAACTCTCACCGTAAACCTAACCCTAATACTAACCCTAAACCTCAACCTAACCCTCACCAGAACCCTAACTCTAACCCTAAACCTCACCCTAACCCTCACCCTCACTCTAACACTTACTCAAATCCTAAAACTCACCCTAACCCTAATCCAAACCCTCACCCTAAAAATAATCCGCACCCTAAACCAAACCCTCACCCTAACACTTACCATCACCCTAACCCTCACCCTAAACCTCACACTCACCCTCACCCTAAACCTAATCATAAACCTAACCCTATCCCTAAACCTCAACCTAACCCTCACCCTCACCCTAACACTAACCCTAACCCTAAACCTCAACCTAAAGGTCACACTAACTCTAAACCTCACCCTCACCCTCAACCTCACTGTAACTCTAACCCTAACCCTAACCCTAGACATAAACATAACCCTTACCCTAAGCCTTACCCTCACCACAAACTTAACCCTAATCATAACACTAACAATAAGCTTAGCCCTAACCCTAACCATAACCCTCACCGTCACTGTAACCCTAACCCTAATCCTAAACCTAACCCTATCCCTAAGCCTAACCCTAACCCTAACCCTCACACTCACCCTCAAAATAACCCTAATCCTAAACCTAACCCTATGCCTAAACCTAACCCTCACCATAACTCTCACACTAGCTCTCACCCTAACCCTAATCCTAACCCTAAACCTCATCCTAGCACTCACCCTAACCCTAAAGCTAACCGTCACCCTAACCCTCAACCTCAGCATAACCCTAAGCCTAACCCTAAACCTAAACTTAAACCTCACACTCAACCTTTACCCTAACCCGAAAACTAAGCCTAACCCTACCCTGCACCCTCAGCCTCAACTTAACCCTAAATCTAACCCTAAACCTCAACCTCACCCTAAGCCTAACACTAAACCTAAACCTCACCCTAACCCTAACCCTAAACCTCACCCTCACCCTAGCCCTCACAACAACCCTAATCCTAACCCTCAACCTAATCCTAATCCTTGCTATAACCCTAACCCTAACCCGCACACTAACTCTCAACCTCACCCTCACCCTCACCCTCAGCCTAACCCTAAGCCTAACCCTAACTCTCACACTCACCGTAACACTAACCCTAATGCTAATCCTAACCCTAACCCTAACCCTCACCCTCAACCTAACCCTCACCTTAAGCCTAACCCTAACATTAATCTTAACCCTAACTCTCAACTTCTGCATCACCCTAAACCTAAATCTAAACCTAAACCTTATCCTAACCCTAACCCTAACCCTAACCCTAACCCTCACCCTAACATTAACCCTCACCCTTTCCGTAACCCTCACCCTCCACCTAAATATCACCTTTACCCTTACCATCTCCTCCACACTAACCCTAACACTAAACCTCACACTAACCCTAACCATAACCCTCACCCTCAACCTCATGCACAGCCTAACGCTAAGCCTAATCCTAACCCTAACCCTCACCCTAACCCTAACCCTAACGATCACCCTAAACCTACTCCTCATCCCCAACCTCACCCTCAGCCTAACCCTAAGCGTAAACCTAACCCTAACCCTCACCCTCACCCTCACCCTAACCCTAATCCTAAACCTAACCCTAACCCTAACACTAAACCTCAACCTAACCCTCACCCTAACCTTATCCCGAACACTAACCCTAACCCTAAACCTCGACCTAATCCTCCAACTAACCCTAAATCTAACACTAAACCTCACTCTCACCCTAACCCTAATCCTAACCCTAATCGGAAACCTCACCCCAACTCTAAGCCTAACCCTCACCCTCACCCTCACCCTCACCATAACTCTAACCCTAACAGTAACAATAACTCTAATGCTAAACATAATCCTAACCCTCATGCTCACCTTAACCCTAACCCTATCCCTCTCGCTAACCCTAAACTTAACCGAAACCTATCTCTCACCCTAACCCTAACCTTAAACCTCAACCCAACCCTAACCCTCACCCTCACCTTAACTCTAAACCTAACCCTAAGAATAACACTAACCCTAAACCTAACCATAACTCTAACCATAACCCTCACCCGCAGCTTCACCCTCACTGCAAATTTAACCCTAACCATAACACAAAAAATAACTCTAACCCTAATCCTAATACTAACTCTAACCTCACCTCCACCCTCACACTCAGCTTAACCCGAAGTATAAATGTAACCTTAACCCTAACCTTAAACCTCACCTTAACCCTAACCCTAACCCTAATCCTGACCCGAACCCTATGCCTAAACCTAACCCTCACCATAACCCTCACCCTAGCCCTCAACCTAATCCTAATCCTAACACTAAACCTCATCCTAACACTCACCCTAATCCTAAACCTAACCCTCACCCTCATTCTCAGCCTAAGCCTAAGCCTAGGCCTAATCCTAACCCTAACCCTCACCCTACCCCTAACCCTAACACTAACCCTAACTCTAACCGTAAACCTAATGCTCACCCTAACCCTAACTGTAAACCTAACTCTACACTAACCCTAACCCTAACCGTAAAAATAACGCTAACCCCAACCCTAAATCTACCCCTGAACCTCATGCTCACCCTAACCCTAACTCTAATCCTAACCCTAACACTAAAACTCACCCTAACCCTAAACTTAACCCTCACCCTAAACCTAACCCTCACCCTCACCCTCACCCTCAGTCTAAACCTAAGGCCTACCCTAACCCTAACCCTAACCCTCATACTCACCCTAACCCTAACCCTAATCCTAATCCTAACCCTATCCCTAAACCTAACCCTCACCCTAATGCTAACACTAACACTAACCCTCACCCTCAGCCTCACCCTAACCCTAATTCTATCACTTAACCTCACCCACACCCTAACCCTAACACTAACCCTAAACATAACCCTAACCCTAATCCTCCCCCTAACGCTCACCCTAACCCTAACACTAACACCCTAACCCTAAACCTCAACCTAACCCTGACCTTAAACCTAACTCTATCACTAAACCTCAACCTCACCCTAACCCTCACATTAACCCTAACCCAAACCCTAAACTTCACCCTAACCATAACTCTAACCCTCAACCTCACCCTCACAGTAACCCTAACCCTAAACCTAAACCTAACAATAACCCTAACCCTAATCCTAACCCTCACCTTAACCATAACCCTCACCCTAAACCAAACCCTCACCTTAACACTTACCCTCACCCTAACACTAACCGTAACCCTAACACTAACCCTCAAACTAACCCTAACTTTAACCCTAACCCTAAACCTCAACCTAACCCTCACCATCACCCTAACCCTAACACTAACCCTATGACTAAGCCTTAGGCTAACCCTCCCCCTAAACCTATAACTAACCCTAAACCTCACCCTAACCCTAACCATAACCCTAAACATAACACTAAATCTAACCCTAACCCTAACCCTAAAAGTAACCCTAATCCTCAGCCTCACCCTCACCCTAACCCAAACCCTAACCCTAACCCACACCCTAACCCTCACCCTACCTCTAAGCCTAACCCTAACTCTAACCCTAACCCTCACAAACACCCTCACACTAACTCTAATCCTAAACCTAACCCATTCCCTAACCCTAACCCTCACCCTTACCCTCACCCTAGCCTTCACACTAACCCTACTCCTAACACTAAACCTCCTCCTAAACCTCACTCTAACCCTAACCCTAACCCTCACCCTAACCCTAACTCTAACCCTCAACCTCATGCTCGGCCTAAGCCTAAGCCTAAGAATAATCCTAAACCTAACCATATCCCTAACCCTCACCCTAACCCTAACCCTAACACTAACTCTAAGTCTAACCCTAAATCTCACCTTCACCCATTCCCTAACTCTAACCCTAACCCTACCCCTAACAATAAACTTAAACCTAACCCTAACCCTCACCCTAACCATTACACTCACCCTTACCCTAACTCTCACCCTACCACTTACCCTCACTCTAACACTAACCCTAACAATAACACTAAGGCTCACACTAACCCTAACCATCACCCTAACCCTAAACCTCACCCTAACACTAACCCTAACCCGAACCCTCACTGTAGACCTCACCCTAACCCGAACCCTCAACCTCACCCTAAACCTCACACTAACCCTGATACTAATTCTCAATCTAACCCTCACCCTCACCCTAACCCTAACAGTAAACCTCCACCTAACCCTAACACTCACTCTTACCGTAACCCTCATCCTCAGCCTAACCCTCACCTTTACCCTTACCGTTACCCACACACGAACCCGCACCCTAACCCTAACCCTGACCCTAACCCGCACCCTCACTCTAACTCTACACCTAAAACTCACATTCACGCTAACAGTAACTCTAACCCTAACCCTAACACTAAACCTCACAATAACCCTAACCCTAAACCTGATCCTCACCCTCACCGTAACCGTAACCCTAACCCTGACCCTAACAATAAACCTAATCCTCAATCTAACGCTCACCCTAACACTTACCCTAACTCTTACCCTAACCCTAAACCTAACACTAACACTCACACTTATCTTTACCATCACCCTCAGCGTAAAACTCACCTTTACCTTTACGATCATCCTCACCGTAACTCTAAATCTCATGCTAACCCTCACCCTAACAGTAAACCTAACCATCACACTAACCCTAACCCTCACCCTCAACCACATGCTCAGCCTAACCCTAAGCCTAAGCCTAACATTAACCCTAACCCTAATCCTCACCCAAAACCTCAATCTCAGCCTAACCCTAAGCCTAAGCCTAAGATTAACTCTAACTCTCCCACTCACACTAAATCTATTCCTAAGCATAACCCTAACCATAAACCTAAACCTCAACCTAACCCTCACCCTAAACTTAACCCTAACACTAACACTAACCCTAACCGTAAACCTAACCCTCTAACTAACCCTAAATCTAATGCTAAACTTCACCCTCACCCTAACTCTAATCCTAAATCTAACCCTAAACCTCACCCTAACCCTAACCCTAATCCTCACCCTCAACCTCAGATTCACCATCACCAAAATTCTAACTCTAACCCTAACAATAACACTAATCTTAACCCTAAACCTAACCCTAACACTAACCCTAATCCTAACACTCACCCTCAACCTAAACTTAATGCTAACCCTAACCCTAACACTAACACTAACCCTCACCCTAACCCTAACCCTCACACTCACTGTAACCCTAATCCTCAACCTAACTCTCAACCTAACCCTAAACCTAACCCTAAAACTTAATCTAACACTAACCATAACACTGACCCTCAACCTAGCCCTCACTCTAACCCTAATTCTAAACCTAATCCTCATCCTAACCCTCACCCTAACCCTAACATTAACCATCACCCTAACCCTAACCCTAACCGTCAAACTAACCCTAATCCTCACGTTCACTGTAACCCTAACCCTAACCCTGACCCTAACCCTGAACTTAACCGAACCCTAACTATCACCCTAACCCTAATCCTATCCCTCACCCTAACCATAACCCTCACCCTCACCCTCAGCCTAACCCTAAGCCTAAGCCTAACCCTAACCCTAACTGTCATACTCACCCTAACCCTTACCATAATCCTAATTGTAACCCTAAGCCTAACCCTCAACCTCAACCAAACCCTCAACCTAAACTTAACTCTAACACTAAACCTATCCCTAACCCTCAACCTCAGCCTCACGCTAACCCTAACTCTAAATCTCACCCTCACCCTAACCCTAACCCTAAACCTCACCCTAACCCTAAGCTAAACCTCACCCTCACCCTACCGCTCACCCCAACCCTAAACCTAACCCTAACCTTCCCCCTAACCCTATCTGTAACGCTAAATCTCACCCTCAACCTAACCCATACCCTCACACTAAACCCCACCCTAATCCTAACACTCAACAACAACCTCACCCTCACCGGAATTCTAATCCTAACCCTAAAAATAACACTAATCATAACCCTAACCATCACCCTAATGTTAATCCTCACCCCACCCTCACCATTAACCTAACCCTAAGACTAAACCTAACCCTCACACTAACCCTCACACTTACTCTCACCCTAACCCTAATCCTAAACCTAACCCTATCTCTAAACCTCAACCTAACCCTCACCCTCACCCTAACCCTAACACTAACCCTAACTCTAAACTTCACCCAAACCCATCCCCAAACACTAACTCTAATCATAAACCTCACCCTCACCCTAATCCTAACCCTAACCCTAAACCTAAATCTCAATCTAACCCTAAACCTAACCCTCAACCTCAACCACACCGTAACTCTAACCCTATCCCTAACAATAACACTAACCCTAACCCTAACCCTAACCCTAACAATAACCCACATCCTCAGCCTCACCCTCACTGCAAACTTAACCCTAACCATAACCCTAACAATAACCCTAACCCTAATCCTAAATCTAACCCTAATCCTCACCCCCACCCTCACCCTCAGTCTAATCCTAAGCCTATCCCTAACCCTAACCCTAACCCTCCCTGTAACCCTAACCCTAACCCTAACACTAACACTAACCCTAACCCTAAACCTAACCCTAACCCAAACCCTAAATCTAATCTTCACACTAACCCTAATCCTAACCCTAACCCTAACCCTAAATCTCACACTCAATCTCACCTTAACCCAAATCCTAAACCTAACCCTATCCCTAACACTAACCCTCAACCTAACCCTCACACTAGCCCACACCCTAAACCTAACCCTAACCCTCACCCTAACCCCAACCCTAACACTCCCCCTCATGCTTGGCCTAAGCCAAAGCCTAAGCCTAAGCCTAACCCTAATCCTAACCCACACCTTATCCCTAACCCTAACACTAACCCTAACTCTAACCCTAAATCTCACCCTCAACCTAAGCCTAACTCTAACCCTAACCCTAAACATAAACCTCAACCTAACCCTAACCCTAAACCTAACCCACACACTAATATTTACCCTCACCCTAACACTAACCTTAACGCTAACACTAACGTTCACACTAACCCTAATCATCACCCTAACCCTAAACCTCACCCTAAACTAACCCTAAAGCTCACCCTCACCCTAGCCCTCAACCTAAGCCTAACCCTCATCCTCACCCTAAACCTCACGCTAACCCGAACACTAATCCTCAATTTAACCCTCACCCTCACCTTAACCCTTAACTTAACCCTCACCCTAACCCTAAACCTCACCATTAGCGTAACCCTCACCCTCAGCCTAACCCTAACCATAACCCTAACCCTAAACCTCACACTAACCCTAACCCTAAACCTCAACCTTACACTAGCCCTCACCCTAACCCTAATCCTAAACCTAATCCTCATCCTAACACTAACCCTAACCCTCACCCTCACCCACACCCTAACCCTAATCCTAACCCTAACCCTCAACCTAACCCTAACCCTCACCCTCACCATAACCCTTATCCTAACCCTCAACCAAACCCTAAACTTAACCCGAACGCTAACTCTCACCCTAACCCTAACCCTCACCCTAAACCTCACCCTTCACCTCAACCTCACCCTAGCTCTCACCCTAACCCCAATCCTAACCCTAAACCTCATCCTAACCCTCCCCCTAACCGTTAACCTAACCCTCACCCTAACCCTAACCTTCACCCCCAACCTTGCCCGCAGCCTAACATTAAGCCTAAACGTAAACCTAACCCTCAATCTAACCCTCACCCTAACCCTAAATCTAACTCTGAACCTCACCCTCACCCTAACCCTAACTCTAACCCGAACCCAAACATTAAACATCACTCTAACCCTAAACCTCACCCACACCCTCACTGTAAACGTAACACTAAACCTAACCTTAACAATAACCCTAATCCTAATCCTAACCCTCAACCTAATCATAACCCTCACCCTAACCAAAACCCTCACCCTAACACCTACCCTGATCCTAACACTAACCCTAACTCTAACCCTAACTTCACCCTAACCCTAACCCTAACAATAACCCTCAACCTAACCCTAACCCTCACGCTCAAGGTAACCCGAACCCTACCTCACCCTAACCTTAAACTTAACCTGAACCCTAACTCTCACCCTAACCCTAACCCTAACCCTAAACCTAACCCTAACCCTCACCCTCACCCTCAGCATAACCTTAAGCCTAACCCTAACAATAACCCTAACCCTAACCCTAACCCTCATCCTAAACATAACCTTCACCCTAACCATAAACGTCACCCTAACAATTACCCTCAACCTAACACTAACCCTAACCCTAACACTAACCCTCACACTAACCCTAAGTCTCACCCTAACCCTAAACCTCACCCTAAACCTAACCCTCAGCCTCAACTTATCCCTCAACCTAACCCTAACTCTCATCCTCAACCTAAACCTCACACTAACCCTAACACTAATACTCAAACTAAACTTCACCCTCACCCTAACCCTAAGACTCACCCTGACCGTAACCCTCACCCTCAGCCTAACCCTCACCTTAACCCTTACCGTCACCCTCAACCTAACCCTCACCCTAACCCTAATCCTCATCCTAACCCTCATCCTAAGGGTAACCCCAACCATAACCCTAACCATAACCCTCAAACTCTCCCTCAGCCTCAGCCTAAACCTAAGTCTAAGCTTAACCCTAACCCTAAACCTCATGCTCAACCAAGCCCTCACCCTCACCCTCACCCTCAGCATAAACTTAAGCCTAAACCTAACCCTAAGCCTAGCCCTCACACTCACTCTAGCCCTTACCCTAATCCTAATCCTAACCCTTTCCTTAATCCTCACCCTCACCCTCACCCTAACCCTAATCCTAACACTAAACCTCACACTAACCCTAACCCTAAACCTCACCCTCACCCTAGCCCTCACCCTAACCCTAATCCTAACCCTAACCCTCATCCTAACCCTCCCCATAACTCTAACCCTTACCCTCACCCTCACCCTCACCCTAGCCCTCACCCTCACCCTCAGCCTAACCCTAAGACTAACCCTAACCCTAACCCTAACACTCACACTCACCCTAACCCTAACTCTAATCCGAATCCTAAACCTAAACCTAACCCTCACCCTCAAACTTAACCTCAATTTAAGCCTAACCCTAACATTAATCCTAAGCCTAACCCTCAACTTCAGCCTCACCCTAACCCTAACTCTAACGCTAAACCTCACCGTGACCCTAACCCTAACTCTAACCCTATCCCTAAACCTCATCCGAACCCTAACCCTAACCCTCACCCTTACCCTCACAGTAACTGTAACCCTAACCCTAACGCTAATAATAACCCTAACCCTAACCCTAACACTCACCCTAAACATAAACCTCACCCTAACCCTAACCCTCACCCTAACACTTACCCTCACCCTTACACTAACCCTAACCCTAACACTAACCCTCACACTAACCCTAATCATCATCTTAACCCTAAACCTCACCCTAACACTAACCCTAAACCTCACCCTCACCCTAGCCCTCACCCTAACCCTAATTCTCATCCTCAACCTAAACCTCACACTAACCCTAACACTAATCCTCAATTTAACCCTCACCCTCAAAATAACTCTAATCCTAACCCTCACCTTAACATTAACCCTCACCCTTACCGTAACCCTCACGCTCTGCTTAACCCTCACCTTTACCCTTACTGTCACCCCCACACTAACCCTAACACTAAACCTCACCTTTACCCTAACCCTAACCCTTACCCTCAACCTCACGCTCAGCCTACCCCAAAGCCTAAGCCTAACATTTACCCTAACCCTCACCCTCACCCTAGCCCTCACCCTAACCCTAATCCGAACCCTAACCCTCATCCTAACACTCACCCGAACCCTAACCCTAACCATCACCCTACCCAAATCCTCACCCCCACCCTCACCCTCAGCCTATCCCTAAGCCTAAGCCTTACCCTAACCCTCACACTCACCCTCACCCTAACCCTAATCCTAAAACTAACCCTAACCCTAACATTAAACCTCAACCTAAACCTCACCCTAATCTTATCCCTAACACTCACCCTAACCCTAACCCTCAACCTAACCCTCCAACGAACCCTAAATCTAACTGTAAACCTCACCCACACTCTAACCCTAATCCTAACCCTAACCATAAACTTCACCCTAACCCTAACCCTCACACTCACCCTCACCCGGCCCCTCACCATAACTCTAACCCTAACAGTAACAATAACACTAATCCTAACCCTAATCCTAACCCTCACTCTCACCATAACCCTAACCCTAACCATCACCCTAACCCTAAACTTAACCAAACACTAACTCTCACCCTAACCCTAACTGTAACCCTCGCCTGAACCCTCACCCTCACCCTCACCTTCACCCTCAGCCTAACGCTAAGCCTAACCCTAACCCTAACCCTAACGTCACTCACCCTAACCCTTACCTTAATCCTAATCGTAACCCTAAGGCTAACCCTCAACCTCAACCTAACCCTCAACCTAACCCTAACTCTAAAACTAACCCTAACCCTCACCCTCACCCTAACCCTAACCCTAACCCTCAACCTAACCCTAATCCTTACTCTCACCATAACCCTTACCCTAACCCTCACCCTAACCCTAAAGTTAACCGAACCATAACTCTACCCCTAAACCTCACCCTCAACATAACCCTGAATCTAACAGTAAACCTAACAATAAACCTCAACCTAACCCTAATCCTAACCCTCAAACTAACCCTAACCCTCACCCTCACACTCTCCCTCAGCCTAAACTTAAGGCTAACCCTAACCCTAACCCTAACCCTCACACTCACCGTAACCCTAAACCTAATCCATATCCTACCCCTAATCCCTAACCCTCACCCTCACCCTCAACCTCACCTTTACCCTAATTCTAAACCTAAACCTCACCATCACCCTAACCCTAACGCTAACCCTAACAATAATCCTAACTCTAACCCTAACCCTCACCCTAACTCTCACCGTAACCCTAACCCTAACCCTAACCCTCAACCTCACCCTCAACCTCAACCTCATCCTAACCGTAATTCTAACGCCAAACCTCACTCTCAACCTAACCCACACTCTAACCCTAATACTTACCCTCACCTTAACCCTCACCCTAACCCTCATACTCACCCTCACCCTAAACCTAATCCTAAACTTAACCCTAACCATAACCCTCACCCTAACCCAAACCCTCACCCTAACACTTACCCTCACCCTAACCCTCACCCTTACCCTCACACTCACCCTCACCCTAACCCTAATCCTAAATCTAGCCCTATCCCTAAACCTCACCCTCACCATAACACTAACCCCAACCCTAAACCTCACTCTCAACCTACCCCTAACCCTAACTGTAACCCTAAACCTCAACCTAAAAGTCACACTAATCTTAACCCTAAACCTCATCCTCAACCTGTAACTCTTAACCTAACCCTAACAATCACCCTAACCCTAACCCTAACCCTCACCTTCATGCTCGGCCTAAGCCTAAGCCTAAGCCTAATCCTAACCCTAACCCTCACCCTAACCCTAAACCTAACACTAACCCTAACTCTAACCGTAAACCTCACTCTCACACTTACCCTAACTCTAACCCTAACACTAACCAGAACCCTAACCCGCAACCTAAACATAACCCTCACCCTAACCCTAACCCTCACCCTAACACTTACCCTCACCCTAACACTAAACCTAACCCTATCACTAACCCTATCCCTAACACTAACGCTCATACTAACCCTTACCATCATCCTAACCCTAAACCTCAACCTAAACCTAAACTTAAACCTCACCCTCACGCTAGCCCTCACCCTAACCCTAATCCTCATCCTCACCCTAAACCTCACACTCACCCCAACACTAATCTTCAATCTAACCCTCACCCACACACTTCTCCTAACCCTAACCCTCACCTTTACCTTAACCCTAACCCTCAGCCTAAACCTCACCTTTACCCTTACCATCATTCTCACACTAATCCTCCCCCTAACCCTAAAACTCAGCCTAACCCTCACCTAATGGTAAACCTAACCATCACCCTAACCCTAACCCTCACCCTCAACCTCACGCTCAGCCTAACCCTAAAAGCCTGAGCCTAACCCTTAACCTAACTCTCACCCTCACCCTAGTCCTTACCCTAACCCTAATCCTAAACCTAACACACACACTCACCCTCCCCTTAAACCTAATCCTAAGCCTAAAACTAACCCTCCCCCTAACTCTCACCCTAACACTAACCCCAACACTAACGCTAACCCTAACCCTCAACATAAACCTAACTCTAACCCTAAACCTCACCCTCACCATAAACTTCACCCTAACCCTAAACCTAACCCTCAAACTATCACTAACCCTAAATCTAACCCTAAACCTCATCTTCACCCTCAACTTAACCCTAACCCTAACCGTATACCCCACCCTAACTCTAACCCTAAACCTCACCCGCAACCTCACCCTCACTGTAACTCTAACCCTAACCCTAACACTAACCCTCACACTAACCCTAAACTTAAACCTAACCCTAAAACTCAACCTAACCCTCATTCTCACCCTAATCCTAACACTAACCCTGTACTTAACCCTTACCCTAACCCTCCCCTAATCCTATATCTAACCCTAAACCTCACCCTAACCCTAACCCTAAGCCTAAGCCTAACCCTAACCCTAAACATAACCCTAAACATAACATAAATCCTCAGCCTCACCCACACACTAACCCAAACCCTAACCCTAACCCACACCCTAACCCTTAGCCGAACCATAAGCCTAACCCTAAGCCTAACCACAACACTCACACTCACCCTCACCCTAACCCTAATCCTAAACCTAACCCTACCCCTAAACCTAACCATCTCCCTAACCCTCAGCCTAGCCCTCACCCTAACCCTAATCCTAATGCTAAACCTTATCCTCACCCTCACCCTAATCCTAACCCTAACCCTCACCCTAACCCTAACCCTAACCCTCACCCTCATACTCGGCCTAAGCCTAAGCCTAAGCCTAAGCTTAACCCTAACCCTAACCCTCATCCTAACCTTAACCCTAACACTAACCCTAACTCTAAAAGTAAACCTCACCTTCATCCTAACCCTAACTCTAATCCTAACCCTAAACCTAAACCTCACCCTAACCCTAAACCTAACCATCACCCTCACCCTCACTGTAACTGTAAACCTAACCCTAAGCCTAAAAATAACCCTAACCGTAACCCTAACCCTCAGCCTATCCATAACTCTCACCCTAAACCTAACCCTCACCCTAACACTTACCCTCACCCTAACACTAACCCTAACCCTATCACTAAACCTCACACTAACCAGAACCATCACCTTAACCCTAAACCTCAGCCTGAACCTAAACCTAAACCTCACCCTCACCCTAGCCCTCACCCTAACCCTAACCCTCACCATCACCCTAAACCACACACTAACCCTTACACTAATCCTCAATCTAACCCTCACTCACATCCTTCCCATAACCCTAACCCTCCCCCTAAACCTAAAAATCATCCGACCATAACCCTTATCCTCAGCCTAACCCTCATGTTTACCCTCATGGTCACCCCACCCTAACCCTTACTCTAACCATAACACTCACACTAACCCTCATCCTAACCCTAACACTATCCCTAAACCTCATCCTCACCGTAACTCTAACTCTCACCCTAACCCTAACACTAAACCTCATCCTAACCCTAACCCTATCAATCACCCTCACCCTCAGCATAACTATAACCCTAACCCTAACCCTAACAATAACCCTAACCCTAACCCTCAACTTAACCATTACCCTCACCCTAACCCTAACCCTCACCCTAACACTTACCCTAACCCGAACACTAACCCTAAACCTAACAGTAACCCTCACACTAACCCTAACCCTCACCCTAATCCTAAACCTCACCCTAACCCTAACCCTAATCCTCAATCTAACCCTCACCCTACTCCTAACCCTTACCCTTACCCTAACCCTAAACCTAACCCTAATCGTCACCCTTAACTTAAATCTCACCTTCAGCCTAAACCTCACCTTTACCCTTACCATCATTCTCACCCTAACCTTCCCCCTAATCCTAAACGTCAACCTACCCCTCACCCTAACTGTAAACCTAACCATCACCCTTACCCTAAACCTCACCCTCAACCCCACGCTCAGCCTAACCCTAAGCCAAAGCCTAACCCTTACACTAAACCTCACCCTCTCCCTAGCCCTCTCCCTAAACCTAATCCTAACACCCACACTCGCCCTCAGCCTAACGCTAAGACTAAGCCTCACCCTAACCCTAACCCTCACACTCACCCTCACCCTAACCCTAATCCTAACCCTACCCCTACCCCTACCCCTTAACCTCAACCTATCACTCACACTAAACTTAACCCTAACACTAACACTAACGGTAACCCACGAACTAACCCTCCCCCTAACCCTAAATCTAACCATAAACCTCACCCTCTCCCTAACCCTAATGCTACCCCTAAACCTAAAACTCAACCTAAACATAACCCTAACCCTCACCCTCACCTTAATTCTAACTCTAACCCTAACCCTAACCCTAACCCTAAACCTAATCCTAACACAGACCCTCATCCTAACTCTAATCCTAAACCTAATTATCCTCCTAACCCTTACCCTAAACCTAACACTAACCAACACCCTAACCCTAACCCTAAACCTAACCCTAACCCTCAACCTAACCCTAACCCTCACGATCACCGTAACCCTAACCCTAAGCCTCATCCTAACCATAAACTTAACTCGAACCTTAACTCTCACCCTAACCCTAAGCCTAAAACTCACCCCAACCCTAACCCTCACCGTCACCCTCACCCTCAGCCTATACCTAACCCTATCCCTAACCCTAACCCTAACCTTCAAACAAACCCTAACCCTTTCCCTAATTCTAATCCTAAACCTAATGCTAACCCTCACCCTCACCCTAACCCTAACCGTAACCCTAACCCTAAGTCGAACACTAAACCTAACTCTAACAATCACAATCAGCCTCACCCTAAACCTAAATCTAACCCTAAACCTCACCCTCACCCTAAACCTAAACCTAACCCTAATCCTAATGGTAAACCTCACCCCAACCCTAACCCTAAACCTCACCCTCACCCAAGCCCTCACCCTAAGTCTAATCCTAACCCTAACCATCATCCTAACCCTCACCCTAACACTAACTCTAAAAATAACCATCACCCTAACCCTAACCCTAACGCTAACGCTCAACCTAACCCTAACACTCACCCTCACTGAAACCCTCACCCTAACCCTCACCCTAACCCTAAGCTTAACCCTAACCCAAACCTCACCCTAACCCTAACCCTAACCCTCAAGCTAACCCTAACCCTCACGCTCACCCTCACCCTCAGCCTAAGCCAAGCCTAAGCCTAACCCTAACCCTAACCCTCACACTCACCCTAAGCCTAATCCTAATCCAAATCCTAAACCTAACCCTAATTTGCACCCTTACCCTAACCATCACCTTAACCCTAACCCTAACACTAACACTAAACCTAACCCTCAACCTCAGCCTCACCCTAACCCTAACTCTAACCCTACACCTCACCCTCCCCCTAACCCTAACTCTAACCCTAACCCTCACCATGAACCTCAACCTCAGCCTAACCCTAAGCCTAAACCTAAACCTAACCCTAACGCACACACTGACAATCATCCTAACCCCAATACTAAACCTATCCCTAACCCTAACCCTCCCACTAACTCTCACCCTAACCTTAACCCTAACACTAACCCTAACCCTAAACCTCAACCTAACCCTCACCCTAACCATCACACTAAACCTAATCCTCAGCCCCACCCTCACCCCCAGCCTAACCCTAAGCCTAAGCCTAAAAATAAACCTAAAACTTACACTAAACCTCACCCTAACCCTAAGCATACCCTATCCCAAACCCTAACCCTTAACCTCAACCTAACCTTCACCCTAACCTTAACCCTAACACTAACCCTAACTCTAACCCACAAACTAACCCTCCCGCTAACCCTAAATCTAACCCTAAAACTCACACTCAACCTAACCCTAACACGAAACCTCACCCTAACCCTAAACTTCAACCTGACCCTCACCCTCACCCTCACCGTAAGTCTAACCATAAACTTAACAATAACACTAATCCTAACCATAAACCTAACCCTAACCCTAACCCTAACCCTAATCCTAACACTCACCTTCAGCCTAACCCTCATCATTACCCTTACCGTCACCCAAACCCTAACCCTCACCCTCACCGTAACCCTAACCCTCATCCAAACCCTCACCCTAAACCTAACCCTAAACCTAAACCTCACCCTAACACTAACAGTAAACTCACCCTCACCTTAGCCCTCACCCTCACCCTAATTTTAACCCTAATTCTAATCCTAATCCTTTCCCTAACCCTAACCCTAATCCTCACCCTAAAACTAAACCTAACCCTAACCCTAAACCTCAACCTAACCCTAACCCTCAAGCTCACTGTAACACTAACCCTAACCCTCATCCTAACCATAAACTTACCCTGAACCCTAACTCTCACCCTAACCCAAACCCTCAGTCTCAACCTAGCCCTAACTTTCACCCTCACCCTCACCCTCAGCCTAACCCTAGGCCTAACCGTAACCCTAACTCTCACACTCACCCTATTACCCTAATCCTAATCCTAACCCTAAAGCTAACCCTCACCCTCACCCTATTCCTCACCCTAACCCTAACCCTAACACTAACCCTAACTCTAACAATCTCAATCAGCCTCACACTAACCCTATCTCTAACCCTAAACCTCACCCTCACCCTAACCCTAACCGTAACCCTAAACCTCACCTAGCCCTAAACCTAAACCTCACCCTCACCCTAGCCTTCACCCTAACCCTAATCCTAACCCTAACCCTCATCCTAAACCTCACGCTAACACTAAGCCTAACCCTAACCCTCACACTCACCGTAATCCTTACCCTAACCCTCACCCTAACCCTAAACTTAACTCGAACCCTAACTCTCACCCTAACACTAACTCTTACACTATCCCTCACCTTCATCCTAAGCCTAAGTTTAATCCTAATCCTAACCCTCACACTCACCCTAAACCTCACATTAACCCTAACCCTAACACTAAACCTAACCTTAACTCTCACCCTCAGCCTCACCATAACCCTAACTCTAAACCTAAATCTCACCATCAACCTAACCCTAACCCTAAACTTCACCATCACCCTAGGCCTCTCCCTAACCCTAATCCTAACCCTAATCCTCATCCTAACCCTCAACCTAAACCTAACCGTAACCCGCACCTTAACCCTAGCACTTGTCTCTCAACATCACCCTCAGCCTAACCCTAAGCCTAACCATAAACCTAACCCTAACACACACAATCACACTCACCCTAAACCTAATCCTAACCCTATCCCTAACCCTAAACCACCCCCTAACGATCACCCTAACACTAACCCTAACACTAACTCTAACCCTAACCCTCAACCTAACCCTAACTCTAACCCTAAACCTCACCCTCACCCTAACGCTCATCATAACACTTGCCCTCAACCTAAACCTAACCCTAACCATAACCCTCCCCCTAAGCCTAAACATCATCTTACCCTTCACCCTAAACTTAAACCTAACCATAACCCTAACCCTAACCCTAAACCTCAACCTAAACCTCACCCTCACCCTAACCGTAACACTAACCCTAACACTAACCTTCCCACTAACCCTCCCCCTAACCATATATCTAACACAAAACCTCACCCTCACCCTCACCCTAAACCTAACCCAAACCCTCACCCTAACCATAAACCTCACCCTAACCCTAACCCTCACCATAACACTTACACTCACCCTAGCACTAACCCTAACCCTAACACTCACCCTCACACTAACCCTAACCCTCACCCTAATCCTAAACCTCACCCTAACAATAACACTAACCATAACCCTCAACCTCACCCTAGCCCTCACCCTAAACCTAAATCTAACCCTCACCCTCAGCCTAACCCTAACCCTCACCCTCACCCTAAGCCTCACACTAACCCTAAAACTAATCTTCAATCTAACCAACACCTAACACTAACCCTAACCCTATCCTAACCCTAACCCTTATCCTAACCCTAAACCTAACCCTAACACTCACGCTTATCTTAACCCTCAACCTCAGCCTAAACCTCACCATTACCCTTACCATCAGCCTCACCCTAACCCTTACCCTAACCCTAACTCTAACCCTAAACCTCACCCTCTCCCTAAATCTAACTCTAACCCTAACCCAAAACCTAAACCTCACCCTAACCCTAACCCTAACCCTCACCCTCACATTCACCCTAGCCCTCAACCTAACCGTAATTCTAAACCTCACCCTCACCCTAATCCTAACCCTCATCCTCATCCTAAACCTCACACTAACCCTAACCTTTATCCTCAATTTAACCCTCACCCTCACCCTAACCCTAACACTTACCCTAACCCTAAAACTAACCCTAAACCTCAACCTTAACGAAAACCTCACCCTCAGCATAAACCTCTCCTTTACCCTTATCATCATCCTCATCCTAACCCTCAACATAACCCTAAACCTCATCATAACCCTCACCCTAACCATAAACCTAAATATCACCCTAACCCTAACACTCAACCACACCCTCACCCTCAGCCTAACCATAAGCCTAAGCCTTACCCAAACCCTCATCCTCACCCTAGCCCTCACCCTAACCCTAACCCTAATCCTAACCCTAACCCACATCCTAGCCCTCAACCTAACCCTAAAACTAACCATCACCCTAACCCTAATCCTAACGCCCACCCTCACCCTCAGCCTACCCCTAAGCCTAAGCCTAACCCTCACCCTAAACCTCACACTCACCGTCACCCTAATCCTAATCCTAAACCTAACACTATCCCTAAACCTCAACCTAACCCTCTCCCTCACCCTTACCCTAACACTAACCCTAGCCCTAAACCTCACCCTAACCCCCCCAACACTAAGTCTAACCCTACACTAACCCTAAACCTAACCCTCACACTTACCCTCAACCTCACTGTAAATCTAACCCTAAACCTAACAATAATCCTAACTCTAACCCAAACCCTAACCCTAAACATAATCGTCACCCTCAGCCTCACCCTCACCGCAAACTTAACCCTAACCATAACACTAACAATAAGCCTAACCGTAAACCTAAACCTAAACCTAACCCTAATCCTCACCCCCACAATCACCCTCAGCCTAACCCTAAGCCTAAGCCTAACCCTAACCCTAACTTTAAACCTAAACATAAACCTCACTGTCAGACACACCCTCACAGCAAACTTAACACTAACCATAACATTAACAATAACCCTAACCATAAACCTAACCCTAATCCTCATCATAACCCTCACCCTAAACCTAACCCTAATCCTCACCCTAACCCTAACCCTAACAATAATCCTCAACCTAACCCTAACCCTTACCCTAAGTCTAATTCTAACCCTCACCCTCACCCTAACCCTAACCCTCATGCTCACCCTAACCCTAAGCCTAACCGTAATCCTCAACCTATACCCTAACCCTCACCCTCACAGTAACCCTTACCCTAACCCTTACCCTAAACCTAAACTGAATTAACACTAACTCTCACCCTAAACCTAACCCTAACACTTACCCTAACCCTAACCCTCACCCTCACCCTCAGCCTAAGACTAAGCCTAAGCCTAACCCTAACACTAACGTTCACACTAACCCTAACCCTAACCCTAATCCTAAGCCTGAAAATAACCCTCACCCTCACCCTAACCCTCACCTTAACCCTAACCCTAACATTAACCCTAACCCTAACCCACACCCTCAGCTTCATCCGAACCCTAACTATAACACTAAAGGTTACTCTGACCCGAACCCTAACCCTAACCATAACCCTAAACCTCACATTAACCCTAACACTAACCCTTACCCTCACCCTAGCCCTCACACTAACCCTAATCCTAACTCTAAACCTCATCCTAACCCTAAGTCTAACCCTCACCCTAACCCTAACTTGCTCACCCTCAACCTCACCCTCAGCCTAACCCTAAGCCTAACCCTAAACATAACCCTAACACACACACTCACCCTCAGCCTAACCCTAAGCCTAAACCTAAATCTAACCCTAACCCACACACTCACCCTCACCCTAACCCTAAACCTTACTCTAACTCTAACATTATCCCTCCCCCTAACTCTCCCCTAACCCTAAACCTAACACTAACCCTAACCCTAAACCTCAACCTAACCCTGACTCTTACCCTAAACCTCACGCTCACCCTAACCTTAACTCTAACCCTAACCCAAACCCTAAACCTCACCCTAACACTAACCTTAAACCACACCCTCACAGTAACCATAAACATAAACCTTACCCTAACAATGACCCTAACTCTAATCCTTAGCCTCACCATAACACTAACATTAAAGTTAACCGTAAACCTCACCCTAACCCTCCCCTAAACCTAATTCTAAACCTAAACCTCACCCTCATCCTAACCCTAACCCTAACCCTAAACCTCACCCAAGCCCTAACCCTCACCAGCACCCTCACGCTCACTGTAACTCTAACCCTAACCTTAACATTAACCCTAACCCTAACACTAACCATCACCCTAACCCTAATCCTAACCCCCAAACTCACCCCCAGCCTAACCCTAACCCTAAGCCTAAACCTAACCCTAACCCTCACACTCACCCTCACTCTAACCCTAATCATAAACCTAACCCTATCCCTAAACGTCAACCTAACCCTCACCCTCACCCTAACTCTCACCCAACCCCTCAACCTAACCCTAATCCTAATCCTGAACCTCATCCTAAACCTCACCCTAACCCTAATCTTAACACTCAAACTAACCCAAACCCTAAATCTAAACCTTACCCTAACCCTAAACCTAATCTGCACCCTCACCCCTACCCTCAACTTAACTCTAACCATAACAATAACCCTAACCCTAATCCTAAGCCTAACCCTCAAACTCACTGTAACTCTAACCCTAACCCTAACTCTAAACAACACCCTAACGCTAACCATAAGCCTCACCCTCACTCTAGCCCTCACCCTAACCCTAATACTAACCCTAAACCTCATCCTAACCCTCACCCTAACCCTAAAACCCTAAATCTCACACTAACCTTAACCCTCAGTCTGACCCTCACGCTCAGCCTAAGCCTAAGCATAAGCCTAAGACTAACCCTATCCCTCACACTCACCTTCACCCTAAACATAACTGTAACACTAACCCTAACACTAACCCTCACACTAGCCCTCAACCTAATGCTAAATCTAACCCTACACCTCACCTTCACCTAACCCTAACTCTAACCCTCCCCCTCCCCCTAACACAAAGCCTAACCCTAACTCCAACCCTAACCCTAACACTAAGCCTAACACAAACCCTCACCCTAACACTCACCCTAACCCTCAACCTCACCCTAGCCCACACCCTAAACCTAAGCCTAAGCCTAACCCTCACCCTAAACTTCACTCTAACCCTAACCCCAACCCTAATGCTATCCCTAAACCTCACCCTCACCCTCACCGTAAACATAACCCCAATCCTAACTTTAACCCTAACCCTCACCCTCACCATAAACCTCACCCTAACCCTAACACTACCACTAAACCTAACCCTAAACATAACCCTAAACATAAACCTCACCCTCAGACTCACCCGAACCGCAAACTTTACCCTAAACATAACAATAACAATAACCCTAACCCTCACCCTAACAATAACCCTAACCCTAAACCTAACCCTAACTCTAACCCTAACCCTAACCCTAAACCTAAACCTGACCCTAACCCTAATCCTATCTCTCACCCTCAACCTCACAGTAACCATAACACTAACCCTAACAGTTACAATAACCCTAACCCTAACCCTAACTCTCATGCTAACCATATACTTCACCCTAACCCTAACCCTCACCCAAACACTTATCCTCACCATAACCCTAACCCTACTACTGAAACTCACCCTAAACCTTACCCTAATCCTAATCCTTTCCCTAAGCCTAACCCTCACCCTCACCCTAACCGTTACCCTAACCCTAACCCTCACCCTCAGCCTCACCCTAACCCTAACTCTAACCCTAAACTTCAATCTCACCCTAACCCTAACCATAACCATAACCTTAAACCTCACCCTAACATTAACACTAAACCTCACCCTCACCCTAGCCCTCACCCTAACCGGAAACCTAACGATAACCCTCATCCTAACCCTCAACCTAACACTAACCCTAACGCTCACCCTCACCTTCACCCTAACCCTAAACATAAACTGAACTCTAACTAACATCCTAACACTAACCCTCACCCTAACCTAAACCTCACTCTCACCCTCAACCTCAGTCTAACCCTAAGCCTAACCCTAACCCTAACCCTAAACATTACCCTCACCCTAACGATCAATCTAACCCTAACCCTAACCCGAACCTGAAAGCTCACCCTAACACTAACCCTAATCCTAATCCTAACCCTAAACCTCCCCCTAACTCTCACCCTAACCATAACCCTAACACTAACACTAACCCTAACCCTCAACCTAACACTCACCCTAAACCTAACCCTAATCCTAAACCTCACCCTCACCTTAACCCTAACTCTCACCCTAAGCCAAATCCTAAACTTCACCCTAACCCTAACCCTAACCCTCATCCTCACCCTCACCGTAACTGTAAACCTAAACCTAACCCTAACAATAACCCTAACCCTATTCCTAACCATCACCATACCCATAACACTCACCCTAACTCAAACACTCACCCTAATATTTACCCTCACCTTAACACTAACCCTAACCCTAACACTAACCCTCACACTAACGCAAACCCTAACCCTAAACCTAAACCTCAACGTAACCCTCACCCTCACCCTCACCCTAACACTAACCCTAACCCTAACCCTAACCCTAACCCTCACCCTAACCCTATATCTAACCCTCAACCTCAACCTCACCCTCACCTTAACCCTAACCGTAAACCCCACCCTAACCCTAACCCTAACCCTCACCCTCATGCTCGGCCTAAGCCTAAGGCTAAGTCTAACCCTAAACCTAACCCTCACCCTAACCCTTACACTAACACTAACCCTAACTCTAACTCGAAACCTCACCCTCACCCTAACCCTAATTCTAACACTGACCCTAAACCTAAACATCATCCTATCCCTAAACCTCACCCTCACCCTCACCATAACCGTAACCCTAACCCTAACAATAACCCTAACCCTAACCCTCATCCTAAACATAACCTTCACCCTAACCATAAACCTCACCCTAACACTTACCCTCACCCTAACACTAACACTAACCCTAACACTAACCCTCACACTAACCCTAACTCTCACCCTAACCCTAAACCTCACCCTAAACTTAACCCTCACCCTCAACCTACCCCTCAACCTAACCCTAACGCTCATCCTCACCCGAAACCTCACACTAACCCTAACACTAATCCTCAATCTAACCTTCACCCTCACCCTAACCCTAAGACTCACCCTGAACGTAACCCTCACCCTCAGCCTAACCCTCACCTTTACCCTTACCGTCACCCTCACCCTAATCCTCAACCTAAACCTAAGCCTCATCCTAACCCTCATCCTAAGGGTCACCCCAATCATCACCTTAACCCTAACCCTCACCCTCTCACTCAGCCTCAGCCTCAGCGTAACCCTAAGCTTAACCCTAACCCTAAGCCTCACCCTCAACCTAGCCCTCACCCTAGCCCTCAACCTAACCCTAATCCTAACCCTAACCCGCATCCTAACCCTTAACAACCAGAACCCTAACCATCATTCTAAACATAATCCTTACCACCCAGTACACTCAGCCTAACCCTAAGCATAAATGAAGCCTAACCCTAACCCTCACACTCATCCTCACTCTAAGCCTAATCCTAAAACTAACCCTAACCCTAATATTAAACCTCAACCTAACGGTCAAACTAACCACAAGCCTAACACTAACCCTAATCCTAACCCTCACCCTAACCCTCCCCGAAACCCTAACTCTCACCCTAAACCTCACCATCACCCTAACCACAACCCTATCCCTAAACCTCACCCTAACCCTGATCCTAATCCTCAACCTCACCCTCACCCTCACTGTAACTCTAACCCTAACCCTAACTATTACACTAACCCTAACACTAACACTAACTTTGACACTCACCCTAACCCTAAACCAAACCCTCACCTTAACACTAAACCTAACCCTAACCCTCACCCTAACGGTAACCCTAACCCTAAACCTCAGCCTAACGCTAACCCTAACCCTCATCCTCACTCTAGCCCTCACCCTAAACCTAATGCTAACCCTAATCCCTCAACTTCACGCTCGGCCTAAGCCTAAGCCTAATCCTAAGACTAAACGTGACCCTCACAGTCACCCTCACCCTAACCCTAACCGTAACCGTAACCCTAACCCTAACCCTCAACCAAACCTTAACCAGAACCATCACTCTAAACCTAATCCTCATCCCCACACGCACCCTCAGCCTAACCCTAAGCCTAAGCCTAACCCCAAGCCTAACCCTCACACTCACCCTCACCCTAACCTTAATCCTAACCCTAAACATAACCCTAAACCTAAACCTAAACCTAACCCTCACCCTAACGCTAACCCTAACTCTAACACTCACCCTCACCTTAGTCCTCACCCTAACCCTCACCCCAAACCCAACCCTCACCCTCACCAAAACACGAAACCTAACCCTCACCCTAACCCTACCCCTAACCCTAAACCTAATCCTCACCTTAGCCCTAACCCTAACCCTCACCCTCAACCTAGCCCTTACCCTAAACATAATTTTAACCCAAATCCTCATCCTAACCCTCACCCTAACTCTAACCCTAATTTTCAACCTAACCCTAAACCTAAGTCTAACCCTCAACCTAACCCTAACCCTAAACCTCACCATAACCTGACCCTAACCCTCTCCCTAACCCTAAACCTTACCTGAACACTAAACCTCACCCTAAGCCTTACCCTAAACCTCACCCTCACCCTAGCCCTCACCCTAACCCTAATCCTAACCCTAACCCACATCCTAAACCTTAAACTAACCCTAAACCTAACCATCACCCTAACCCTAATCTTAACCCCCACTCTCACCCTCAGCCTAACCCTAAGCCTAAGTCTAACCCTCACCCTAAACCTCACACTCACCGTCAACCTAACCCTAATCCTAAACTTAACACTATCCTGAAACCTCAACCTAACCCTCTCCCTCACCCTTACCCTAACACTAACCCTAGCCCTAAACCTCACCTTAACCCTCCCCCTAACCCTAAGTCTAACCCTAAACCTCACCCTCACCCTTACCCTAACCCTAACCCTAACCCTCACACTCACCCTCAACCTCACTGTAAATCTAACTCTAAACCTAACAATAACCCTAACTCTAACCCAAACCACAACACTAAACATAATCGTCACCCTCAGCCTCACCCTCACCGCAAACTTAACCCTAACCATAACACTAACAATAATCCTAACCCTAACCCTAACCCTAAACCTAACCCTAATCCTCACCCCCACTATCACCCTCAGCCTAACCCTAAGCCTAAGCCTAACCCTAACCCTAACCTTAAACCTAACCATAAACCTCACCCTCAGCCACACCCTCACACCAAACTTAATTATAACCATAATATTAACAATAACCCTAACCCTAAACCTAACCCTAATCCTCATACTAAACCTCACCCTAACCCTAACCCTACCACTCACCCTAAACCTAACCCTAACAATAATCCTCAACCTAATCCTAACCCTCATGCTTACCGTAACCCTAACCCTAACTCTCATCCTAGCCCTAAGCTTACCCCAAACCCTAACACTCACCCGCACCTTCACACTCATCCTAACCCTAAGCCTAAACCTAACCCTAACCCTAACCCTCACACTCACCCTATTACCCTAATCCTAATCCTAACCCTAACCCTAAGCCTCACCCTCATGCTAACCCTCACCTTAACCCTAACCCTAACACTAACCCTAACCTTAACACTCACCTTCAGCCTCCCCCTAACCCTAACTCTAAACCTAAAACTCACACTCACCCTAAACCTAACCCAAAACCTCATCCTAACCCTAACCCTAAACCACACCCTCATTCTAGCCATCCCCCAAACCCTAAACCTAACCCTAACCCGCACCTTAACCCTAACCCTCACCCTCAACCTAACCCTCAGCCTAACCATAAGCCTAACCCTTAACTTAACCCTAACACACGCACTCACCCTCACCCTAACCATAATACTAACCCTATCCCTAACCCTAACCCTCACCCTAACCCTATCCCTAACACTAACCCCAAACCTAACCCTCAACCTAACCCTCACCCTAACCCTAACTCTAACTCTAAACCTCACCCTCACCCTAACCCTCACCATAACACTTACCCTCAACCTAACCCTAACCCTAACCCTAACGCTCCCCCTAACCCTAAACGACATCCTAACCCTCATCCTAATGGTAAACCTAAACATCACCCTAACCCTAAGCTTAACCCTAAACCTCAACCTCACCCTCATCCTTACCCTAACACTAACCCTAAACATAACCCTCCCCCTAAACCTATAGCTAACCCTAAACCTTACCATCACTCTCACCATAACACTAACCCTAACCCTAACCGTAACCATAAACCTCAGCCTAAACATAACCCTGACCATAACACTTACCCTCACACTAACACTAACCCTAACCCTAACACTCACCCTCACACTAACCCTAACCCTCACCCTAATCCTAAACCTCACCCTAACTCTAATACTAAGCATAACCCTCACCCTCATCCTAGCAATCACTCTAATCTTAATTATAAAAATCCCCCTCACCCTAATCCTAACCCTCATCCTCACCCTAACCCTAAGCCTAACCCTAAACCTCAACCTAACCCTAACCCTCACCCTCACAGTAACCCTTACCCTAACCCTCACCCTAACGCTAAACTTTATCCCAACATTAACTCTCACCCTAAACCTAACCCTAACACTTACCCTATCCCTAACCCTCACACTCAGCCTCACCTTCAGCCTAAGACTTAGCCTAAGCCTAACCCTAACCCTAACCTTCACACTTACCCTAACCCTAACCCTAATTCTAAGCCTAACCCTAACACTCACCCTCACCCTAACCCTCACCTTAACCCTAACCCTAACATTAAACCTAATCCTAATTCACACCATCAGCCTCACCCTAACCCTAACTCTAACAATAAACCTCACCCTGACCCGAACCCTAACCCTAACCCTAACCCTAAACCTCACCCTAACACTAACACTAACCCTCACCCTCAACCTAGCCCTCACACTAACCATAATCCTAACCCTAAACCTCATCCTCACCCTCCCCCTGTCCCTAAGCCTAACCCTCACCCTAACCCTAACTTTCTCACCCTCAACCTCACCCTCAGCCTAACCCTAAGCCTAACCATAAACCTAACCATAACACACAAACTCACCCTCAGCCTAAACCTAAGCCTAAACCTAAATCTAACCCTAACCCACACACTCACCCTCACCCTAACCCTAATCCTAACTCTAACCCTAACACTATCCCTCCCCCTAACTCTCACCCTAACCCTAAACCTAACACTAACCCTAAACCTAAACCTCAACCTAACCCTTACCATAACCCTAAACCTCACGCACACCCTAAACCTAACTCTAACCCTAACCCAAACCCTAAACCTCACCTTAACACTAACCTTAACTCACACCCTCACAGTAACCATAAACATAAACCTTACCCTAACAATAACCCTAACTCTAATCCTAAGACTCAACATAACCCTAAAATTAACCCTAACCGTAAACCTCACCCTAACCCTCCCCTAACCCTAACTCTAACCCTAAACCTCACCCTCATCCTAACCCTAACCCCAACACTAAACCTCACCCTAACCCTAACCCTCACCCGCACCCTCAACCTCACTGTAACTCTAACCGTAACCCTAACATTAACCCTAACCCTAACACTAACCATCACCCTAACCCTAATCCTAACCCCCAAACTCACCCTCAGCCTTACCCTAAGCCTAAGCCTAACCCTAACCCTAACCCTCACACTCACCGTCACCCTAACCCTAACCCTATCCCTAAACTTCAACCTAACCCTTACCCTCACCCTAACCCTAACACTAAACTTAACCCTAACCCTCACCCTAACACTCCCCCTAACCCTAACTCTAACCCTAAAACTTACCTTCACCCTAACCCTAACCCTAACCCTAAACCTCACCATAAACCTCACCCTAACCCTCATCCTCACCCTCAATGTCAATCTCACTGTAACTCTAACCAAAACCCAACAATAAGACTAACACTAATCCTGACCCTAACCCTAACACTAACCATAAACCTCACCCTCAGCTTCACCCTGACTGCAAACGTAACCCTTACCATAACACTAACAATAACCCTAAACGTAAATCTAAACCTAACCCTAACCCTAACCCTTACCTACTACTCACCACCAACCTCACCCTCAGCCTAACCCTAATCCTAACCCTAAACCTAACCCTAACCCTCACTGTAACCTAAACCCTAACCGTAACCCTAACCCTAACTGAAACACTAATCCTAACCCCAAACCTAACCCTAACCCTAACCCTAAACCTAACACTAATCCTCACCCTCACCCTCATGCTTACCCAAACAATAACCCTAACCCTCACCCTAACACTAAGCCTAACCCTAACCCTAAGCCAAAACCTAACCCTAATCCTCACACTCACCCTCACCCTAACCCTAATCAAAAACCTAACCCTATCCCTAACCCTAACCCTCACCCTAACCCTCACCCAACCCCTCAAACTTACCCTAATCCTAATCCTAAACCTCATCCTAAACCTCACTCTAACCCTAAACTTAACATTCAAACTAACCCAAACCCTAAATCTAAACCTCACCCTAACCCTAAACCTAATCTGCACCCTCACCCCTATCCTCAACTTAACTCTAACCATAATAATAACCCTAATGCTAAACCTAAGCCTAACCCTCAAACTCACTGTAACTCTAACCCTAACCCTAACTTTAAACCACACCCTAACGCTAACCATAAGCCTCACCCTCACTCTAGCCCTCACCCAAACCCTAATCCTAACTCTAAACCTCATCCTAACCCTCACCCTAACCCTAAAACCCTAACCCTCACACTAACCTTAACCCTCACCCTCACCCTCATGCTCAGCCTAAGCCTAAGCCTAAGCCTAAGACTAACCCTATCCCTCACACTCACCTTCACCCTAATCATAACTGTAACACTAACCCTAACACTAACACTAGCCCTCAACCTTACGCTAAATCTAACCCTAAACCTCACCATCACTTAATCCTAACCCTCCCCCTCTCACTCCCCCTAACACAAAGCCTAACCCTAACTCCAGCCCTAACCTTAACACTAACCCTAACCCAAACCCTCACCCTAACACTCACCCTAACCCTCAAACTCACCCTAGCACACACCCTAAACCTAAGCCTAAGCCTAACCATCACCCTAATCTTCACTCTAACCCTAACCCCAAACCTCACGCTATCCCTAAATCTCACCCTCACCCTCACCGTAACCCAAACACTAATCCAAACCTTAACCCTAACCCTCACCCTCACCCTAAACCTCACCCTAACCCTAACACTAACACTAGTCCTAACCCTAAACATAACCCTAAACATAACCCTCACCCTCAGCCTCAACCGAACCGCAAACTTAACCCTAAACATAACACTAAAAATAACCCTAACCCTCATCCTAACAATAACCCTAACCCTAAACCTAACCTTAACTCTAACCCTAACCCTAAACCTAAACCTAAACCTGACCCTAACCCTAATCCTAACACTCAGCCTAACCCTCCCCGAAACCCTAACTCTAACCCTAAACCTCATCCTCACCCTAACCATAACCCTTACCCTAAACCTCACCCAAACCTGATCTTAACCCTCACCCTCACCCTCACTGTAACTCTAACCCTAACCCTAACTATTACACTAACCCTAACACTAACCCTAACGCTGACCCTCACCCTAACCCTAAACCAAACCCTCACCTTAACCCTAACCCTAACCCTAACCCTCAACCTCACGGTAACCCTAACCCTAAACTCAGCCTACCGCTAACCCTAACCCTCATCCTCACTCTAGCCCTCACCCTAAACCTAATGCTTACCCTAAACCTCACCCTTACCTTCACGCTCGGCCTAAGCCTAAGCCTAAGCATAAGACTAACCCTGACCCTCACAGTCACCCTCACCCTAACCCTAACCGTAAACTTAACCCTAACCCTAACCCTCACACTAACCCTCACCTGAACGCTAACTCTAACCCTAAACCTCACCCTCTCCCTAACCCTAAACCTCACCCTAACCCTCACCCTCTGTCTAACATTAAGGCTAACCCTAACCAAAACACTAACCCTAATACTAACCCTAACCCCCACCCTAACGCTCACCCTAAACCTAACCCTAACCCTAACCCTCACCTGCACCATAGCCCATACAGAAACCTAAGCCTAAGCCCAACCCTCAACCTAAACCTCACTCTAACCCTAAGCCCAAAGTTCACGCTAACCATAACCCTCACCCTCACCCAAACCGTAACTCTAATCCTAACCCTAACCCTAACCATAACACTCACCCTAAACTTAACCCTAATCTTACTCCTAACACTAACGCTAACCGTAAACCTAACCCTAACCCTCACCCTAACCCTAACTCTAACCCTAAACCTCAACCTCACCCTAACCCTAACCCTAATCCTAAACCTCACTCTAAACCTAAACCTTACCCTAACACTTACCCTCATCTTAAAGCTAACACTAACCCTAACACTAACCCTCACATTAACACTAACCATCACCCTAAACCTAAACCTCACCCTAACCCTAACCCTAACCCTCAACTTCACCCTAGTGATCACGCTAACCCTAACCCTCAACCTCACCCTAAACCTCACACTAACCCTAACACTAATCCTCAGTCTAACCCTCACCCTCACGCTAACCCTAAACCACACCCTTACCATAAACCTCACCCTCAGCCTAACCCTCACCTTTTCTCTTACAGTCACCCTCATCCTAACCCTCAACCTAAACCATCACCCTAACCCTAACCCTCACCCTCAAATTCAGCCTCAGCCTAAACCTAACCCTAAGCCTAAACCTAACCCCAAACCTCACACTCACCCTAGCCCTCACCCTAACCCTAATCCTAACCGTAACCCTCATCCTAACCCTCAACCGAACCTTAACCAGAACCATCACTCTAAACCTAATCCTCATCCCCACACGCACCCTCAGCCTAACCCTAAGCCTAAGCTTAACCCCAAGCCTAACCCTCACACTCACCCTCACCCTAACCTTAATCCTAACCCTAAACATAACCCTAAACCTAAACTTAAACCTAACCCTCACCCTAACGCTAACCCTAACTCTAACACTCACCCTCACCTTGATCCTCACCCTAACCCTCACCCCAAACCCAACCCTCACCCTCACCAAAACACGAACCCTAACCCTCACCCTAACGCTACCCCTAACCCTAAACCTAATCCTCACTTTAACCCTAACCCTAACCCTCACCCTCAACCTAGCCCTCACCCTAAACCTAATTTTAACCCTAACCCTCATCCTAACCCTCACCCTAAATCTAACCCTAATCTTCAACCTAACCCTAAACCTATTTCTAACCCTCAACCTAACCCTAACCCTAACCCTCACCATAACCTGACCCTAACCCTCTCCCTAACCCTAAACCTAAACCGAACACTAAACCTCACCCTAAGCCTTACCCTAAACCTCACCCTCACCCTAGCCCTCATCCTAAACCTAATCCTAACCCTAACCCTCATGCTAACCCTCACCCTAAACCTAACCCTAACTCTAACCCTAACCCTAAATCTAAAACTCATCCTAACCTTAATCCTAATCCTCACCCTCTCCCTCACTGTAACCATAACCCAAACACTAACACTTACAATAACCCTAACCTAACCCTAACCCTCATCCTAACCATATCCTTCAACCTAACCTTAACCCTCATCCTAACACTTACCCTCACCCTAATCCGAACCCTAAACCTCACACTCACCCTAACCCTCAACCTAACCCTAATTCTCACACTAACCCGAACCCTAATGCTAGGCTTCAGCCTGACCCTAAACGTAACTCTACCCTACACCTCACCCTCACCATAACCGTAACCCTACCCATAACTCTAAAGCTCACCCTAACGCTAACCATAAACCTCACCCTCACCCTAGCCATAACCCTAAACCGAATTCTCACCCTAAACCTCATCCTAACCCTGACCCTAACACTAACCTTAACCCTCACTCTAACACTCACCCCAACCCTAAACCTAACCCTAACCCTCAACCTAATCCTAACTGTCACCCTCACCAAAACCCTTACCCTAAACCTTACCCTAACCCTAACCTTAACCCTCACCCTAACCCTAACTCTCACCATCACCCTCACCTTCAACCTAACCCTAACCCTAACCCTAAACGTTACACTCTCCCTAACCCTAAACCTCACCCTAACCCTAAATTTAATCCTAATAGTAACCATAACCCAAAGCCTCAACCTCACCCTAACCCTCACCTTAACCCTAATCCTAACACTAACCCTAACCCTAACCCTCACCCTCAGCCACATCCTAACCCTAACTCTAACCCTAAACCTCACGCTCATCCTAACCCTAACCATAAACCTAAACCTCATCCTAACCCTAACCCTAAACCTCACCCTCACCCTAGCCCTCACCCTAACCCTAATCCTAATCCTAACCCTCATCCTAAACCTCCCCCTAACCCTAACCCTAACCTTCACCCTAACCCTAACTCTCACCCTCAAACTCACCATCAGCCTAAGCCTAAGCCTAACCCTAAACCTAACACACACAATCACCTTCAGCTTTACCCTTATCCTAACCCTAAACCTAACCCTAACCCTAAGCCTCGCTCTAACTCTCACCCTAACCATAACCCTAACACTAACCTAACCCTAATCCTCAACCTAACCCTCCCCTAACCCGAACTCTAATCCTAAACCGCACCCTCACCCTAAACCTAACTCTAACCCTAACTGAAACACTAAACCTCACCCTAACCCTAAACCTAACCCTCACCCTCACCCTCACCTTAACCTTAACCCTAAACCTAACCCTAACAATAACCCTAAACATAATGCTAACCCTCACTCTAACCATAACCCTCATCCTAACCCAAACCCTCACCCTAACACTTACCCTCACACTAACACTAACCCTAACGCTAAAACTAACCCTGACACTACCCCTAACCCTAAACCTAACCCTAAACTTCCACCTAACCCTCACCCTTACCCTATCCTTAACACTATCCCTAACCCTAAGCCTCACTGTCACCTCCCTTAACCCTATATCTAACTGTAAACCTAACCCTCACCCTAATCCAAAACCCCACCCTAACCATAACACTAATCCTCACCCGCACCCTCAACCTCACCTTAACTCTAACCCTCACCATACCAATAACACTAACCCTAACCCTAACCATCAATCTAACCCTAATCCTCACCCCCACCCTCAGCCTCACCCTCACCTCAAACTTAACCCTAACCATAACACTAATAATAACCCTAACCCTAACCGTAATCCTCACCCCCATACTCATACTCAGCCTAAACCTAAGCCTAACCCTAACCCTAACCCTAATCTTCACCCTCACCCCAGCCCTCAACCTAACCCTAACACTCATCCTCACTCTAAACCTCACCCTAACCCTAACACTAATACTCAATCTAACCCTCACCCTCACCCTAACCCTAACCATAACACTCACCCTAACCCTAACCTTCACAATTACTGTAACTCTTGCACTCAGACTAAACCTCATGTTTACCCTTACCGTCACCCCCACCCTAACCCTCACCCTAAACCTCACCCTCACCCTATTCCTCAACCTAACCCTAACTCTACCCCTAAACCTCACCCTCACCCTAACCCTAACTCTAACCCTAACCCTAACACTAAAACTCACCCTAACCCTAACCCTAACCCTCACCCTAACCCTAAACCTCGCCCTCACCCTTAGCCTCAGCCTAACCCTAAGCCTCACCATAAACATATGCCAAACACACACACTCACCCTCACCCTAACACTAATCCTAACCCTAACCCAAACCCTAAACCTCCCCTCAACTCTCACCCTAACCCTAACCTTAACACGAACATTAACCCTAACCCTCAACCTAACCCTCACCCTAAACCTAACTCTAAACGAAACCTCACCCTCACCCTAAACCTAACTCTAACACTAACCCAAAACCTAAAACTCACCCTAACCCTAACCCTAACCCTCATCCTTACCCTCACCGTAACCATAAACCTAAACCTAAACCTAAGAATAACCCTAACTCTATTCCTAACCCTCACCCTAACACTTACCGTCACCCTAACACTAACCCTAACCCTCCCTCTAACCCTCACCCTAACCCTATATCGAACCCTCAACCTCACCCTCACCCTAACCCTAACTCCTAACCCCACCCTAACCCTAAAGCTAACCCTCACCCTTTGCTCGGCCTAAGACTAACCCTAAGCCTAAGCCTAAAACTAAACCTAAACCTCACCCTAACCCCAACAATAACACTAAACCTAACTCTAATCCTAAACTTCAAACTCACCTTAACCCTAACTCTAACCCTAACCCTAAACCTAAACCTCACCCTAACCCTAACCCTCACCCTCACCCTCACCCTCACCGTAAACGTAACCCTAACCCTAACGCTAACAATAACCTTAACCATTACCATAACCTTCATCCTAACCATAACTTTCACCATAACAATAACCCTCACCCTAACATTTACCCTCACCCTAACACTAACCCTAAACCTAACACTAACCCTCACACTAACCCTCACCATCACACTAATCCTAAACCTCACCCTGATCCTAACCTTCACCCTCAACCTAGCCCTCAACCTAACGCTAACCCTCATCCTCACCCTAAACCTCACACTAACCCTAACACTAATCCTCAACCTAAACCTAACCGACACGCTAACCCTAACCCTCACCCTTACCTTACCCCTCACCCTCAGCCTAACCCTCACCTTTACACTTACCGTCACCCTCAACCTAACCCTCACCTTAACCCTCACCCTAACCCTAATCCTCATCCTAACCCTCACCCTAATGGTAACCCCAAACATCCCCCTAACCCTAACCCTCACGCTCACCCTCAGCCTCAGCCTAACACCAAGCCTAAGCCTAAACCCAACCCTAACCCTCACCCTCACCCGAACACTAATCTTAACCCTAACCCTCATCCTTACCCTTAACCTAACCATAAACCTAACCAACTTTCTATACCTAGTCCTCATCCCCATACCATACCTTCAGCAAAAACCTAAGCCTAAGCCGAACCCTAACCCTAGCCATCACACTCACCCTCACCGTAAACCTAATCCTAAACGTAACGCTAACCCTAACATTAAACCTCAACTTAACCCTCACCCTAACCATAATACTAACACTGACCCTAACCCTAACGCTCACACTAACCCTCCCCCTAACAAGAACTCTAACCCTAAACCTCACCCTCACCCTAACAATAACCCTATCCCTAAACCTCACTGTAAACCTGATCCTAACCCTCACCCTCACCCTCACTCTCACAGTAACTCTAACCATAACCCTAATCCTAACCTTCACCCTCACCCTAACCCTAACACTAACACTCACCCTAACCCTAACCCTCTCCCTCACCGTAAACCTAACCCTAACCCTAACCCTAAACCTCACCCTAACCATAACAATAACAATCACTCTCACCCTAGAGCTCACCCAAAATTTAATTGTAACCTTAACCCTTATCCAAACCCTAACCCTCACCCTAACCCTAACCCTAAAACTAACCCTAACCCTAAACCTCACCCTATTCCTCACCCTAACCCTAACTCTAACCCTAAACCTCACCCTCACTCTAACACTAACCCTAAACCTCACCCTCACCCTAGACCTCAACCTAACCCTAATGCCAACCTTAACCCTCATCCTAACACTCACCCTAACCCTAAACCTAACCCTCACCCTAACCCTAAACCCCACCCTCAACCTCACCCTTAGCCTAACCCTAAGCCTAACCCTAAACCTAACCCTAACCCACACACTCACCCTCACTCTAACCCTAAACCTAAAACTAACCCTAACCCTAACCCTCACCCTCACCTTAGCCTTCACCCTAACCCTAATCCTAATCCTAACCCAAACTCTAACCATAACCCTAACCCTAAACCTCACCCTAAACCTAACACTATCCCTCACCCTCACTGTAAGGGTAACCCTAACCCTAACCCTAACAATAACCGTAACCCTAACTCTAACCCTCACCCTAAACTTAACACTCACCCTAACCCTAACCCTCACCCTAACACTTACCCTCACCCTTATCTTAACCCTCAGCCTTAGCCTAATCCTCACATTTAGGCTTACCATCACACTCACCCTAACCCTAATTCTAACCCTCACCCACACCCTAACCCTCACCTCATCTTCCCCCTAAACCTCACACTAACCCTAAACCTAATCCTTAATCTAACCCTCACCCTAATCCGAAACCTAACCCTTACTCTAACCCTAAACTTAAACCTAAACCACACCCTTATCTTAACCCTCACCCTCAGACGAAACCTAACCTTTACCCTTACCATCATCCTCACCCTAACCCTCCCCCTAATCCTAAACCTCATCCTAAAACTCACCCTAACAGTAAACCTAACCATCAGCATAACCCTAACCCTAACGCTCAACCTCAAGCTCAGCCGAACCCTAAGCCTAAGCCTAACCCTTACCCTAACCCTCACCCTCTCGCGAGCCCTCACCCTAACCCTAAATCCTAACCCTAAGCCTCATCCTAACCCTCACCCTAAGCCTAAACCTAACAATCACCCTAACCCTAATCCTCATGCACACACTCACCCTCAGCCTAACCCTAAGCTGAAGCCTAACCCTAACCCTAACACTCTCACTCACCCTCATCCTAACCCTAATCCAAATCCAAACCCTACCCCTAACACTTAAACTCAACTTAACCCTCACCCTAACCTGAACCCTAATATTAACCCTAACTCTAAACCACGAACTAACCCTCTCCCTAACCCTAAATCTAACCATAAACGTCACCCTAACCCTAACCCTAACCCTACCCCTAACACCAAACCTCACCCTCACCCTCACAATAACCCTCACCCTCACTGTAACACTAAACCTCACCCTAGCCCTCACCCTAACCCTATTCCTAACCCTAAACCTTATCCTAACCCTCACCCTAAACCTAACACTAACCCTCACCCTCATGCTAGGCCTAAGCCTAAGCCTAAGCCTAAGCCTAACTCTAACCGTAACCCTCACCCTAACCCTAACCCAAACACTAACCCTAACTCTAATCCTAAATCTCACTCTCACCTTAACCCTAACTCTATCCCTAACCCTAAACCTAAACCTCACCCTGATCCTCACCGTGACCATAACCGATACCCTAACCCTAACAATAACCCTAACCCTAACCCTAACCCTCACAATAAACATAATCCTCACCCTAAACCTAACCCTCACCCTAACACTTACCCTCACCCTAACACCTACCCTAACACTAGATAACCCTCAAACTAACCCTAACCATCACCCCAACCTTAAACCTGACCCTAACCCTAAATCTAACCCTCACCTTCACCCTAGCCCTCAACCTAACCCTAACCCTCCTCCTCACCCTAAACCTCAACCTAACCCTAACACTAATCCTCAATCTAACCCTCACCCTCACCCTACCCCTACCCCTAACACTCACCCTAACCCTAACCCTCACCATTACCGTAACTCTCACCCTCAGCCTAAACCTCACGTTTACCCTTACTTTCACCCACACCCTAACCTTCACCGTAACCATAACCCTCTCCCTAACCCTCACCCTAACCATAACCCTAACCCTCACCCTAACCCTAACTCTACCCCTAAACCTAACCCTCAACCTAACCCTAACTCTAACCCTAACCCTAACACTAAACCTTACCCTAACCCTAACCCTCACCCTAACACTAAACCTTAACCGTAAACCTAATCCTAAGCCTAACCATAAACCTATCCCTAACATACACACTCACCCTCACCTTAACACTAATCCTAACCCTAACCCTAATCCTAACCCTCTTTTTAACTCTCACTCTAACACTATCCTTAACACAAACACTAACCCTAACCCTCAACCTCACCTTCACTCTAACCCTAACCCTAAACCCCACCCTAACACTAACCCTAACCCACACCCTCATGCTCAGCCTAAACCTAAGCCTAAAACTAACCCTAAACCTCACCCTAACCCCAACAATATCACTAAACCTAACTCTAACCCTAAACCTCACCTCAACCCTAACCCTAACTCTAACCCTAACCCTAAAGGTAAACCTCACCCTAACCCTAACCCTTCACCTCACCCTCACCCTCACTGTAACCGTAAGCCTAACCCTAACCCTAACAATAACCCTATCCCTAACCCTAACCCTCATCCTAACCATAACCTTCACCCTAACACTAACCCTCACCCTAACACTTACCCTCACCCTAACACTAACCCTAACCCTAACACTAACCCTCACACTAACCCTAACCATCACCCTAACCCTAAACCTCACCCTAACCCTAACCCTAATCCTCACAATAAATCTCAAACTAACCCTAACCCTAATCCTCAATTTAACCCTCATCCTCACCCTAACACTAACCCTCACCCTCAGCCTAATCCTCACCTTTACACTTACCGTCACCCTCACCCTAAACCTCTCTCTAACCCTAACCCTCACCCTCACCCTCAGCCTCAGCCTAAACGTAAGCCTAAGCCTAAACCTAACCTTAGCCCTCACCCTCACCCTAGCCCTCACCAGAACCCTAATTCGAACCCTAAACCTCATCCTAACCTTAACCTAACCATAAATCTAACCAACATTCTAAACCTAATCCTCATCCCCCACCCATACTCTCAGGCTAATCCTAAGCCTAAGCTGAACCCTAACCCTCACACTCACCCTCATCGTAAACCTAATCCTAAAGGTAACCCTAACCCTAACATTAAACATCAACCCAACCTTCACCCTAACCCTCACCCTAACCCTAACTCTAACCCTAAACCTCACCCTCACACTAACCATAACCCTAAACCTAAACCTCACCCTAAACCTGATCCTAACCCTCAGCCTCACCCTCACCCTCACTGTAACTCTAACCCTAACCCTAATCCTAACCCTCACCCTCACCCTAAACCTAAACCTAACCCTCACCCTAACCCTAACCTTCACCCTCACCGTAACCCTAACCCTAACCCTAACCCTATACCTCACCCTAACCCTAACAATAACACTCAACCTCACCGTAACCCTCACACTAAACCTAATTGTAACCCTAACCCTTATCCCAACTCTCACCCTAACCCTAACCCTAACCATCAACCTAACCCTAAACCTAATTCTAACCCTCAACCTAACCCTAACCCTGACCACACTGTAACCCTAAACCTAACCCTCACCCTAATCCTAACCCTAATCCTCACCCTCATGCTGGGCGTAAGCCTAAGCCTAAGACAAAGCCTAAGCCTAACCCTAACCCTCATCCTAAACCTAACCCTAAAACTAACCCTAACTCCAACCCTAAACCTCACCCTAAACCTCACCCTAACAGTAATCCTAACCGTAAACCTAAACCCTATCCCTCACCTTAACCCTAACTTTAACCCTAAACCTCACCCTCACCCTAAACCTAAACCTAACCGTAACTCTAACCCTCACCCTCAACCTAACACTCAACTTAACCCTAATCCTCATCCTCACCCTAAACCTCATCCTCACCCTAGCCCTCACCCTAGCCCTCACTCTAACCCTAATTCTAACCCTAACCCTCATACTAACCCTTAACCTAACCAGAACCCTAACCATCATTCTAAACCTAATCCTCATCCCCACCCATACACTCAGCCTAACCCTAAGCCTAAACGAACCCTAACCCTAACCCTCACACTCACCCTCACCGTAAACCTAATCCTAAAACTAACCCTATCCATAATTTTAAACCTCTACTTAACCCTCAACCTAACCCCAAGCCTAACATTAACCC
This sequence comes from Dipodomys merriami, assembly GCF_024711535.1. Classification (NCBI taxonomy): domain Eukaryota; kingdom Metazoa; phylum Chordata; class Mammalia; order Rodentia; family Heteromyidae; genus Dipodomys; species Dipodomys merriami. The sequence continues at coordinate 404,220 of NW_027202771.1, forward strand.
TAATCCTAACCATCACCCTAACCCTCCCCCAAAGCATAAAACTTACCCTAAACCTCACCTTCACCCTAACCATAACCCTATCCCTAAACCTCACCCTAACTCTTATAATAATCCTCACCTTCACCCTCACCCTCACTGTAACTCTAACCCTAACCCTAGCTATTACACTAACCCTAACCCTAACCCTGAATCTCACCCTAACACTAACCCTAACCCAAACCCTCACCTTAACCCTAACCGTAACCCTAACCCTCACCCTCACTGTAACCCTAAACCTAAACCTCATCCTAACGCTAACCTTAACATTCATCCTCACTCTAGCCCTCACCCTAAACCTAATGCTAACCCTAAACCTCACCCTCACCTTCACGCTCGGCCTAAGCATAAGCCTAAGCCTAAGACAAACCCTGACCCTCACACTCACCCTCACCCTAACCCTAAACGGAAGCCTAACCCTAACCCTAACCCTCACACGAACACTAACTCTAACCCTAAACCTCACCCTCACCCTAACCCTAAACCTCACCCTCACCCTCAACCTCTGCCTAACATTAAGCCTAACCCTAACCCCAACCCTAACCCTAATACTAACCCTAACCCGTACCCTAACGCTCACCCTAACCCTAACCCTAACCCTCACTCTCACTATAGCCTATGCCAAAACCCTAAGCCAAAGCCTATCCCTCACCCTAACCCTCACTCTAACACTAACCCCAACGCTCACCCTAACCATAACCTCACCCTCACCCTCACCTTAAATCTAATCCTATTCCTAACCTTAACCCTAACACTCACCCTCACCTTAACCCTAATCCTAATCCTAACCCTAACTAGCAACCTCACCCCCACACTAAATTCCACCCTAACCCTCACCCTCAAACTAATCCTAACCCTAACCCTAATCCTAAACCTCACCCTAAACCTAAACCTTACCTTAACACTTATGCTCAGCTTAAAACTAACACCAACCCTAACCCTAACCCTCACACTAACGCTAACCATCACCCTAAACCTAAACCACACCCTAACCCTAACCCTAACCCTCAACTTCACCCTTGCCCTCACCCTAACCCTAACCCTCATCCTCACCCTAAACCTCACACTAACCCTAACACTAATCCTCAATCTAACCCTCACCATCACCCTAACCCGAAACCTCACCCTTACAATAACCCTCACCCTCAGCCTAACCTCACCTTTTCTCTTACAGTCACCCTCATCCTAACCCTCACCCTAAACCATAACCCTCATCCTATCCCTCACCCTAACCTTAACCCTAAACATCAATCTAAACCTAACCTTCACTTTCAAATTCAGCCTCAGCCTCATCCTAACCCTAAGCCTAAACCTAACCCCGAAACTAACACTCACCCTAGCCCTCGCCCTAACCCTAATCTTAACCCTAACCCTCATCCTAACCCTCAACCTAACCTTAACCAGAATCATCACTCATCCCTACACTCACCCTCAGCCTAACCCTAAGCCTAAGCCTAACCCTCAGCCTAACCCTCACACTCAGCCTCACCTTAACCTTAATCCTAAACCTAAACCTAACCCTAAACCTAAACTTAACCCTCACCCTAACGCTAACCCTAACCCTAACCCTCACCCTCACCTTAGTCCTCACCCTATCCCTCACCCCAAACCTAACCCTCACCCTCACCGAAACATGAACCCTAACCCTCACCCTACCCCTAACCCTAAACCTAATACTAACCTAATACTAACATAAACCTAACCCTCACCCTCACCGAAACATGAACCCTAACCCTCACCCTAACCCTACCCCTAACCCTAACCCTAATAATAACACTCATCCTCACCCTACACCTCACCCTAACCCTAATTGTAACCCTAACCCTCATCCTAACCCTCACCCTAACCGTAACCCTAACCCTCAACCTAACCCTAAACCTAATTCTAACCCTCAACCTAACCCTAACCCTTACCCTCACCGTAACCTAACCATAACCCTCACCCTAACCCTAAACCTAACCCAAACCCTAAACCTCACCCTAAGTATAAACCTAACCCTCACTCTCACCCTATCCCTCATCCTAAACCAAATCCTAACCCTAACCCTCATGCTAACCCTCACCCTCCCCCTAACACTCACACTAAACCTAGCCCTAATCCTAACCCTCAACATAACCCTAACCCTCACCCTCACCATAAACCTAACGCTAACAATCTCCTTATCCCTAAACTTAATTCTAACTCTAAACCTCACCTAACCCTAACACTAACCCTCACCCTCATGCTAGACCTCATCCTAACTCTAATCCTAACCCTAACCTGTAGTGACCGTCTACTCGACCAGCGAGGAAAAACGACCACCACACCAGGAGTCTTCTCAGATCACGCTTTATTGGAGAGCCTTTTAGTTGTAGGAGAGCTTGGGCGCGAGAGAGCGTGCACCCGAAACACAGCCGCTTATATATGAGAATCGGAACGCGGGTCTTTCTATTGTTGGTCGCCTGCCTTTCACCGTCACCAGGTGTCATGGGATTGGCTGGGAACTCTACCTGGCTCGTGCACGCGCACAGCCCAGGAGTCCCGCCAAGCACCAAGTGGGCGGAGTCTCGCCTCGGCTCCCTACAGTTCCCCCTTCTTTGTTTTATGGCAACAGGTAAGAGTAGAGGTTGGGCCTCTGTCTAAGACATTAATGAGAGGACCTTGCACTGGCCTTCGCCTGAGGGGCGCGCCTTCCCCAGTGATGACCAGGCCCGTCCGATGCCTTTTTTGCAGAGGTGGGATCTTGGGCATCAACCCACTTGCAACCCAGCATGCTCTTCTTGAGGAGATGAGAACCATCTCCTCAAGTGCAGTGCACTTGCCTTGCACCCTGTCCCAAATTGCAAATTGCATACCTGTCCCGGTGCAATGGGATCCCCTGATCCCTCGGGGTGCTAAGGCTATGCAGAATGGTAAGGCTTAACTGCCTCTTAGGGCCGACAGCCAAATCTGGGGTGAGGATCCACTCTCCAAAGCGGCTAATGCTTGCGAGATAACAACCTTGTCCCTTCTGGTTTGGGCTCGAAGGCGACAGACCAACCATAGGCAGACCACGCATCCTCCCAAGCAGCAGGCTAAAAACATTCCGACTCCCACCCACTCTTTGGAAAAGGACACCGCAGAGGCAATCCAGTCAGTAAATTGTAACAGCCCACAGCATCATCGGTTTAGCTATCACAGGGATTGCTATTAGCACTGTTGCTAACAGCAGGAAGATCAGCTGCATCTTCAAGAGGGGGTTTTTCTGCAGTCTCCACCGGCCTGGTCAGTCTCGTTGGCACCCAGTGAGGTACTTCTTGACTCTGTGGAAAACACAAACAGCTCCCCTGGATCTCGTTATTACCGGATCCGGTCCATACCATTTATTATTAATAACATCCTTCCACATAACCATGTCTTTAGTATCCATGGAGTCTCTTGTCATATGCCGATCTGCGGCAGACTGATCGTTGTCATTTAGAATTAAAAAATTAAGGGTAAAGAGCGCAAGAGAAAGTCTTTCCCTGGGGGACGCGGACTCAGCAACTCCCCCTTTTTGTTTTTGAAGCATTTCTTTTATGCTTCTATTAGCTCTTTCCACTATACCTTGTCCTTGAGGATTGTAGGGCAATCCGGTGGTGTGGGCAACCTGCATTTGTGCGCAAAAGGCGCGAAAACCATGGGAAGTATAAGCAGGGCCATTATCCGTCTTAAGTCTAAGGGGCTTTCCCCAAGCTGCCCAAGCTTCTAAGCAGTGTATTCTGACGTGAGACACCTTTTCTCCTGCCAGAGGTGTGGCATGAATGACACCAGAAAAGGTGTCCACAGACACATGTAAATATTTCAACTTACCAAATTCCGTCAGATGAGTAACATCCATTTGCCATAGGGCGTTTGGTCTCAACCCCCTGGGGTTTACCCCCACATGGGGAGGATGAAGAAAGGTAACACAAGATTTACAGGCTTTAACAATATCTCTTGCCACATGCCTGGACAAATTATATCTTTTCCTAAGGGTATTAGCAGGTACATGATACAATCTATGAAAGTCTTTTGCCAATTCTACAGGATCAGCAGCGACCAGAGCCACAGCCCGAGTTGCCTGGTCCACCAAATCATTACACTTTGCCATCGGGCCCGGCAACATAGAGTGGGCACGAATATGTCCAATATAAAAAGGATGTTTTCTGTTTAAGATAAGGGATTGAATCTGTAACAAAACATTAGAAATTGTACTGGCCTGCTTAACTGAAGCAGCAACTTCAAGAGAAGCAACAGCATTTACAACATATAATGAATCAGAAAATAAATTAAAAGGTTGATCAAATCTTTTAAAAACTTCAAGCACAATTAAACATTCAACAGCCTGTGGGACATTCGGCAGAAAATTAAAGACTACCGGCTGTTTGTGTCCTTGAACAAAAAAGGCACCTTGTCCAGATTTTGATCCATTCGTAAAGATGGTTAGAGCATCAGCCAAGGGCTCCTTTGAAGTGACAACAGGAAAATACACTAAATTTTTGTTAACTATGGCAAGCAGAGGATGCTTAGGATAATGATTATCAATTACATTTGGAAATGAGCAAACAAGAATTGCCCACATATCCACTGTGGCTGCTAAAATTTCAACTTGCTCACGGGTGTATGGAATAATTAATTTATCTGGAATTTTTGCAAAGTGCATCAAACAATACTTTATACCCAAAATTGCCTGTTTAGCCACTAATTCAGGAAAATATTGAACAGTTTTTGCTCCCACAGAATCATAGCATTAATAGTTAGCCTTTGAAGCAAGGCAGTGGTATAATTGGCCGTCACTCCATAAGTCCGGACTGCCTCAACTAAATCCTTAAGCTGGAAGTAGGAAACCGGCTCAAAAATTCTCTCATTGGTAATGGGATTCTCAAAGACTGGGAAAGCGGCTGCTAATCGCGACCAGGTTTTTTCTTTTATAAAGTGACTCTTCCCTGCCGGCGGGCACGGCGGGGGGGCCGACGGGTGAGGGGCAGCTCCGTTTCCTCTCCCTGGCTGCTGCGGTACTCCCACCCCTAGGGGGCGCCACCCTCGATATCTGTCTGCCACGTGCTCCGCCGCAGCCTCTTCTAAGTCTTCACTATCAGCTGGATCAAGCTGTTCTCCCTCCTCCTCTAACATTTCTTCCTCTGAGTCACTCACAAGATTACTATATTCTTGGTCCCGCCCTTCCACATGTAGGGCTGAGAACCGGTTTGCTTTTAAAGAAGGGCAAGGGGGTCTCCTTGAGACCCCCTCCTCTCTGAAACCCTTCTCCTTTTGTGAGGGCTGCAGCCCCTCTTGCTTTAATTCTTTAGGATCCTTTTGTCTTTTTTCCCTTTTTCTTTTAGGCCTATTTTCCTCCCCCTTACTGTATGCTGACTCTGATAGACTATCCTGATGCTGCGTTAGTACTTTGCGTCCTTCCTGGATTAAATCAAACCCTCCCTCCTCGAGGCAAGTGTGCACCATCAAAAAGACAAGCCACAAGGGAAGAAGCAATGCAAGCAACCAATAAATATCTAAATCTACAGTGAACAGCATACCGGGGGATATTTACCGACGTCTCCTCTCCGCGTGTTGAGTTCTGGCTCCAATTCGGCCTCTCCCGCGGGTCCCGTCCCAGGTTCGTTCCCGGGTTTCGGCACCAGTTGTAGTGACCGTCTACTCGACCAGCGAGGAAAAACGACCACCACACCAGGAGTCTTCTCAGATCACGCTTTATTGGAGAGCCTTTTAGTTGTAGGAGAGCTTGGGCGCGAGAGAGCGTGCACCCGAAACACAGCCGCTTATATATGAGAATCGGAACGCGGGTCTTTCTATTGTTGGTCGCCTGCCTTTCACCGTCACCAGGTGTCATGGGATTGGCTGGGAACTCTACCTGGCTCGTGCACGCGCACAGCCCAGGAGTCCCGCCAAGCACCAAGTGGGCGGAGTCTCGCCTCGGCTCTCTACACTAACCCTAACCCTAAACCTCACACTCACCCTCACCTTAACACTAGTCCCAAACCTAACCTTAACCCTAGCCTCACCCTCACCCTAAACCTCACCCTAACCCTAACCCTAACACTAACCCTAACCCTAAACATAACCCTAAACCTCACCCTCAACCTAGCCCTCAACCTAACCCTAACCCTCATCCTCACCCTAAACATCACACTAACATCAACACTAATCCTCAATCTAACCTTCACCCTCACCCTAACCCTAAGCCTCACCCTGACCGTAACCCTCACCCTCAGCCTAACCCTCAACTTTACCCTTACCGTCACCCTCGCACTAACCCTCACCATAATCCAAATCCTCATTCTAACCCTCACCCTAAAGGTAACCCCAACCATCACCCTAAACCTAACCATCACCCTCACCCTCAGCCTCAGCCTAATCCTAAGCATAAGCCTAACCCTAACCCTAACCCTCACCCTCACCCTAGCCCTCATCCTAACCCTAATTCTAACCCTAACCCTCATCCTAATGCTTAACCTAACCAGAAACCTAACCATCGTTCTAAATCTAATCCTCATCCCCACCCATACACTCAGCCTAACCCTAAGCCTAAACGAACCCTAACCCTAACCCTCACAGATATCCTCACCGTAAACCTAATCCTAAACCTAACCCTAACCCTAATATTAATCCTCAAACTAACCCTCACCCTAACCCCAAGCCTAACACTAACCCTAATCCTAACCCTCCCCGAAACCCTATCTCTAACCCTGAACCTCACCCTCACCCTAACCATAACCCTTACCGTAAACATAACCCAAACCTGATCATAACCCTCACCCTCACCGTCACTGTAACTCTAACCCTAACCCTAACTATTACACTAACCCTAACCCTAACCCTGACCCTCACCCTAACCCTAAACCTAACCCAAACCCTCACCATAACCCTAACCCTAACCCTAACCCTCACTGTAACCCTAACCCTAAACCTCACCCAAACGCTAATCCTAACCCTCATACTCACTCTAGCCTTCACCATAACACTAATTCTAACCCTAAACCTCACCCTCACCTTCACGATCGGCCTAAGCCTAAGCCTAAGCCTAAGACAAACCCTGACCCTCACAATCACCCTCAAACTAACCCTAACCCTATCCCTAACCCTAACTCTCACACTAACCCTCACCTGAACGCTAACTCTAACCCTAAACCTCACCCTCACCCTAACCCTAAACCTCACCCTCACGCTCACCCTCTACCTAACATTAAGACTAAACCTAACCCCAACCCAAACCCTAATACTAAACCTAACCCCCAGCCTAACGCTCACCCTAACCCTAACCCTAACCCACACCCACAACATAGCCCATACCAAACACTAAGCCTAAGCCTAACCCTCACCATAACCCTCACTCTAACCCTAACCCCAACACTCACCCTAACCATAACCCTCATCCTCAACTTCACTCTAACTCTAATCCTAACCCTAACCCTAACCATAACACTCACCTCACCTTAACCCTAATCCTAATCTTAACCCTAAGTCCAATCCTCAACCCCACCCTAAATCTCACCCTAACCCTAAATCTAACCCTAACCCTAACCCTCACCCTAACCCTAACTCTAACCCTTAACATCACCCTCACCCTAACCCTAACCCTAACCCTAAACGTAAACCTCACCCTAAACTTAAACCTTACCCTAACACTTAATCTCACCTTAAAACAAACATTAAACCTAAAAATAACCCGCACACCAACGCTAACCATCACCCTAAACCTAAACCTCACCCTAACACTGAGCTTAACTCTCAACTTCACCCTAGCCCTGACCCTAACCCTAACCCGAACCCTAAAACTCACACTCACCCTGTTACCCTAATCCTAATCCTAACCCTAAGCCTAACCCTCAGCCTCACCCTAAGCCTCACCCTATCCCTAATTCTAACACTAACCCTAAACCTAACGCTAGTCCTCAGCCTCACCCTAACCCTAACTCTAACACTAAACCTCACTCTCAACATTACCGTAACCCTAACCATAACTCTAAATCTCACCCTAACAATAAAAATAAACCTCACCCTCACCCTAGCTCTCACCCTAACCGGAATCCTCACCATAACCCTCATCCCAACACTCACCCTAACACTCACCCTAACCCTCACTCTCACCCTCACCCTAACCCTAACCCTAACCCTAACCCTCACCCTAACCCTAACTGTTACCCTCACCATAACCCTTACCCTAACCATCACCCTAACCCTAAACTTATCCCGAACCCGAACTCTCACCCTAACCCTAACCCTAACCCTCACCCTAACCCTCACCCTCACCCCCACCCTAAATCTCACCTTAACCCTAATCCTAACACTAACCCTAAACCTAACCCTCACCCTCAACCTCATCCTAAACATAACTCTAACCCTAAACCTCACCCTCATCCTAACCCTAACCCTAACCCTAAACCTCATCCTAAACCTAACACTAAACCTCACCCTCAACCTAGCCCTCACCCTAACCTTAATCCTAATCCTAACCCTCATTCTAACCCTCCCCCTAACCCTAACACTAACCCTCACCCTAACCCTATCCCTCACCCTAAACCTCACCCTCAGCCTAGCTGTAAGCCTAACCCTAAACCTAACCCTAACACACAAACAATCACCTTCAGCTTTACCCTAATCCTAACCCTAAACCTAACCCTAAACCTAAGCCTCCCCCTAACTATCACCCTAACCATAACCCTAACACTAACCCTAACCCTAACCCTCAACCTAACCCTCACACTAACACTAAACCTAATCCTAAACCTCACCCTCACCCTAGACCTAAATCTAACCCTAACTGAAACCCTAAACCTCACCCTAACCCTAAACCTAACCCTCACGCTCACCCTCACCTTAACCTTAACCCTAAACCTAACCCTAATAATAACCCTAACCATAATCCTAAACCTCACTCTAACCATAATCCTAACCCTAACCCAAACCCTCACCTAACATTTACCCTCACACTAACACTAACCGTAACCCTAAAACTAACACTCACACTAACCCTAACCCTAACCCTAACCCTAAACTTCAACGTAACCCTCAACCTCACCCTAACCCTAACACTAACGCCAACCCTAAACTTCACCGTCACTCTCCACCTAAACCTATATCTAACTGTAAAACTCACCCTCACCCTAACCCTCTCCCTAACCCTAAACCCCTCCGTAACCCTAACCCTAATCCTCACCTGCACCCTCAACCTCACCTGAACTCTAACCCTAACCCTAACAATAACACTAACCCTAACCATAATCATCACTCTAACCGTAATCCTCACCCCCACCCTCATCCTCAACCTAACCCTAAGCCTAAGCCTAACCCTAACCCTCACCTTCTCCCCAGGCCTCAACCTAACCCTCACCCTCATGCTCACTCTAAACCTCACCCTAACTCTAACACTATTCCTTAAACTAACACTCACCCTCAACCTACCCCTAACCCTAAAACTTACTCTAAACCTAACCTTCAACATTACCATAACTCTCACCCTCAGCCTAACCCTTGTTTACCCTTACCGTCAACTCAACCCTAAAACTAACCCTAACCCTAAACCTAACCCTAACTCTCACCCTGACCCTAACTCTACCCCTAAACCTCACCCTCAACCTAACCCTAACTCTAAACCTAACCCTAACACTAAACCTCACCCTAACCCTAACCCTAACCCTCACTCTAACCCTAAACCTCAACCTCACCCTTAGCCTCAGCCTAACCCTAAGCCTCACCATAAAATTATCCCTAACACACACTCACCCTCACCCTAACACTAATCCTAACCCTAACCCTAACCCTAACCCTCCCCTTCACTCTTACCCTAACCCTAACCTTAACACGAACACTAAACCTAACCCTCAACCTAACACTCACCCTAACCCTAACTCTAACGGAAACCTCACCCTCACCCTAACCCTCACTCTAACACTAACCCGAACACTAAACCTCACCCTAACACTAACCCTAACCCTCACCCTCACCCTCACAGTAACCGTAAACCTAAACCTGACCCTAACATTAACCCTAAAGCTAATCCTAACCCTCACCCTAACCATAACCGTCACCCTAACTCAAACCCTCACCCCAACACTTACCCTCACCCTAACACTAACTCTAACCCTAACACTTACCCTCCCAGTAACCCTAACCCTAACTCTAACCATAAACCTCATCTAACCCTCACCCCCACCCTAAACCTAAAACTAGCCATATTCCTATCCCTTAACCTAACACTCCCCCAACCCTATATCTAACCCTAAACCTCACGCTAACCCTAACCCTAAGCCTAAGCCTAAAACTAAACCTAACCCTAACCCTAACCCTAACCGTAAGCCTATCCCCAAACCACACACTCAAGCTCAGTCTAAACCTAAGCTTAACGCTAACCCTAACCCTAACCATCACATTAACCCTAACCCTATCCCTAACCTTAACACTAAACCTAACGCTAATCCTCAGCCTCACCCTCACCCTAAACCAAACCCTAACCCTAACCCTCACCGTAAACCAAAGCCTAACGCTAACCCTAACCCTCACACACACCCTCACCCTAACCCTAATCCTAAACCTAACCCTACCCCTAAAGCTAACCCTCATATTAACCTTCAGCCTAGCCCTCACCCTAACCCTAATCGTAACCCTACAACTAATCCTAACCCTCCCCCTAACCCTAACCCTAACACTAAACCTAACCATAAACCTCACCTTCAGCCTCACCCTAACCCTAACTCTAAACCTAAACCTGCCCCTACACCTAAACCTAACCCTAACCCTCACCCTAACACTAAACCTCACCCTCACCCTCAACCTCAGCCTAACCCTAAGCCTAACCCTAACCCTAAACCTAACCCTAACATACACACACACCCTCACGCTAACTCTAATCCTAACCCTATCCCTAACGCTAACCCTCCCACTAACTCTCACCGGAACCCTAACCCTAACACTAACCGTAAACCTAAACTTCAACCTAAACCTCACCCTAACCCTAACTCTAACCCTAAACCTCACCCTCACCCTAAACCTAACTCTAACCCTAACCCAAACCCTAACCCTCACCCTAACCCTACACCTAACCATCAAAATAACCCTAAACCTCAACCCCACCCTCATCTTCAGCCTAACCCGAAGCCTAAGCATAACCCTAACCCTAATCCTCACATTCACCCTCACCCTAACCCTAATCCTAAACCTAACCATAAACCTAACCCTTAAACTCAACATAACTATCACCCATAACCATAACCCTAACCCTAACCCTAACACTAACCCACGATCTAACCCTCCCCCTAACCATAATCTAACCCTAAACCTCACCCTCACCCTAACCCTAACCCTAAACTTCATCCTAACTCTAAGTCACCCTGACCCTCACCCCCACCCTTAACTTAATTCTAACCATAACCTTAACAATAACACCAATCCTAACCCTATACCTAACCCACATGCTAACCCTAGCCCTAATACTCACACTCACCCTCACCCTAACCCTAATCCTAAACCTAACTATAAACATAACCCTTAACCTCAACCTAACTGTCACCCTAACCTTAACCCTAACACTAACCCTAATACTAACCCACGAACTAACCCTCCCCTTAACCCTGAATCTAACCCTAAACCTAACCCTCACCCTAACCCTAATCCTAACCCTAACCCTAAACCTCACTCTAACCCTAACCCTCACGCTCACCCTCACCGTAACTCTAACCCTAACCCTAACAATATCACTAATCCTAACACTAAACCTAACCCAACAACAACCCTAATCCTAAAACTCACCCTCACCCAAAACCTAATAATAACCCTAACCCTCACCCTAACCCTAAACTTCATTCTCACTGTAAACCTAACGCTCATTCAAACCCTTACCCTAACTCTAACCCTAACCATAAAGCTCACCCTAAAACTAACCTTAACACTCACCCTCGCCCTGGCCCTCACCCTAAACCTAAACCTAACCCTAATCCTCAACCTAACCCTCACCCTAACCCTAACCCTCACCCTCACCCTAAACCTAACCCTCAACCTAACCCTAACCTTCACGCTCACCGAAAACGTAACCCTAACCCTAACCCTAACAATAACCCTAAGCCTAACCCTCACCTAACCATAAGCCTCACCCTAATCCTAACCCTCACCCTAACCCTAACTCTAACCCTCACCCTCACCCTAACCCTAAACCTCATCCTCTCCCTAAACCTCACACTAACCCGAACCCTAACCCTTACCCTAACACTAAACTTAACCCTAACCCACACCCTTATCTTAACCCTCAACCTCAGCCTAAACCTCAACTTTACCCTTACCATCATCCTCACCCTAACCCTCCCCCTAACCCTAAACCTCATCCAAAAACTCACCCTAACAGTAAACCTAACCATCACCCTAACCCTAACACTCACCCTCAACCTCAAGCTCAGCGTAACCCTAAGCCTAATCCTAACCCTTAACCTAACCCTCACCCTCTCCCTAGTCCTCACCCTAACCCTAATCCAAACCCTAACCCTCATCTTAACCCTCACCCTAAGCCTAAACCTAACAATCACCATAACCCTAATACTCACGCCCACACTCACCCTCAGCATAACCCTAAGCGGAAGGCTAACCCTAACCCTAACACTCAAACTCACCCTCACCCTAACCCTAATCCGAAAACTAACCCTACCCCTAAAACTTAACCTCAACCTAACCCTCCCCCTAATCTTAACCCTAATATTAACCCTAACACTAACCCACGAACTAACCCTTTCCCTAACCCTAAATCTAAACATAAACCTCACCCAAACCCTAACCCTAAACCTACCCCTAACACTAAACCTCACCCTCACCCGAATCCTAACCCTCACCCTCACTGTAACTCTAACCCTCACCCTAACCCTCACCTTAACCCTATTCCTAACCCTAAACCTCATCCTAACCCTCACCCTAACCTTAATCTTCACCTTCATGGTAGGCCTAAGCCTAAGCCTAAGCCTAACCCTAACCGTAACCCTCACCCTAACCCTAACACAAACACTAACCCTAACTCTAACCCTAAACCTCACTCTCACCCTAACCCTAACTCTAACCCTAACCCTAAACCTAAACCTCACCCTAACCCTAACCCTAACCCTCAGCCTTAACCTCACTGTTCCCATACCCGATACCCTAACCCTAACAATAACCCTAACCCTAACCTAACACTCACCCTAAACATAACCCTCACCCTAACCCTAAAACTCACCCTAACACTTACCCTCACCCTAACACTAACCCTAACAATAACACTAACCTTCACCCTAACCCTAACCCTCACTCAAACCCTAACCCTCACACTCATGCTTGTCCTAAGCCTAAGCCTAAGCCAAAACCTAACACTAAACCTCACCCTAACCCCAATAACACTAAAACTAACTTTAACCCTAAACCTCACCCTCACCCTAACCCTAACTCTAACCCCAACCCTAAACCTAAACCTCATCCTAACCCTAACCCTCACCCTCACCCTCACACTCACTGTAACCGTAACCCTAACACTAACACTAACAATAACCCTAACCCTAACCCTAACCCTCATCCTAAACAAAACCTTCACCCTAACCCTAACCCTCACCCTAACACTAACCCTCACACTAAACCTAACCATCACCCTAACACTAACCCTCACACTAAACCTAACCATCACCCTAACACTAAACCTCACCCTAACCATAACACTAATCTTCAATCTAACACTCACCCTCACCCTAACCCTAACCCTCACCCTTACCCTAACCCTCACCCTCAGCCTAACCCTCACATTTACCCTTACTGTCACCCTCACCTTAACTCTCACCCTAACACTAATCCTTATCCTGACCCTCACCCTAACAGTAACTCCAACCATCAACCTAACCCTAACCCTCACCGTCAACCTTAGCCTCAGCCTAACACTAAGCCTAAGCCTAAACCTAACCCTAACCCTCACCCTCACCCTAACCCTAACCCTCACCCTAATCCTAACCCTAAGCCTCATCCTAACCCTTAACTTAACCATAAACCTAACCATCTTTCTAAACCTAATCCTCATATACACCCATACCCTCAGCATAATCCTAAGCCTACGCTGAACACTAACCCTAACCCTCACACTCACCCTTACCTTAAAACTAATCCTAAACGTAACCCTAATCATAAATGTAACCCTAACTCTAACATTAACCCTCATCCTAACCCTCACCCTCACCCTAACCCTAACCCTAAACCTCACCCTAACACTAACCCTAACCCTCACCCTCACCCTAGCCCTCACCCTAACCCTAATCCTAACCCTAAGCCTAATCCTAACCCTTAACTTAACCATAAACCTAACCATCTTGCTAAACCTAATCCTCATATACACCCATACCCTCAGCATAACACTAAGCCTAAGCCGAAACCTATCCCTAACCCTCACACTCACCCTTACCGTAAACCTAAACCTAAATGTAACTCTAACCCTAACATTAATCCTCAACCTAACCCTCACCCTAACCCCAACCCTAACCCTAACCCTAACCCTAACTCTCACCCTAACCCTCCCTATAACCCTAACTCTAACCCTTAACCTCACCCTCATCCTAACCATAACCCTAACCCTAAACCTCACCCTAAACCTGATCCTAACCCTCACCCTCACCCTCACCCTCACTGTAACTCTAACCCTAACCCTAATCCTAACACCGAACCTCACCCTAACCCTAACCCTAACCCTAACCCTCACCCTAAACCTAACCCTCACCCTCACCGTACCCTAACCCTAACCCTAAACCTCACCCTAACCCTAACAATAACCCTCACTCTCACCCTAGCCCTCACCATAAACCTAATTGTAACCCTAAACCTCATCCAAACCCTAAACCTAACCCTAACCCTAACCATCAACCTAACCGTAAACCTAATTCTAACCCTCAAACTTAACCCTAACCCTGACCCTACGCTAACCCTAAACCTAACCCTCACCCTAAACCTAACCCTCATCATAACCCTAACCCTCACCCTAACCCTAACCCTAACACTAAACCTAACCCTAAAACCAAACCATATCCCTCACCCTAAACCTAACTCTAAACCTAAATCTCATCCTCACTCTAACCATAACCCTAACCCTAAACCTCACCCTCACCCTAGCCCTCACTCTAACCCTAATGCTAAATTTAACCCTCATTCTAACCCTCACCCTAACCCTAAACCTAACCCTTACCCTAATCCTAACCCTCACCTTTAACCTCACCGTTAGCCTACCCTAAGCCTAACCCTAAACCTAATCCTAACCCACCCACTCACCCTAACCTAACCATTACCCTAACCCTCAACCTAACCGTAACCCTCACCCTCAAGCTCACCTTTAGCCTAACCCTAAGATTAACCTTAAACCTAACCCTAACCCACAAACTCACCCTCAGCCTAAACCTAATCCTAACCCTAACCATAAACCTAACCCTAACCCTCACCCCCACCCTAGCCTTCACCTTAACCCTAATCCTAACCCTAACCCAAACTCTACCCATACCCCTAACCCTAAACCTCACCCTAAACCTAACCCTAACCCTCACCCTCACTGTAAGGGTAAACCTAACCGTAACACTAACAATAACCCTAAAACTAACTCTAACCCTCACCCTAACCATAACACTCACCCTAACCCTAACCCTCACCCTTACAGTAAGCCTAACCCTAACACTAACCTTCACACTAATCTTAACACTCAACTTAACCCTAAATCTCACACTAACCCTAATCCTAACCCTCACCCTCACCCTAGCCCTCAAGCTAACCCTAATTGTAACCCTAACCCTCACCCTAACCCTCACACTAACCTAACCTTAATTCTCAATCTAACCCTCACCCTCACCCTAACCCAAACCATAACCCTTGCCCTAACCCTCACCCTAACCTTCACCCTTACCCTTTTCTTAACTCTCAGCCTCAGCCTAATCCTCACCTTTCCACTTACCATCACCCTCACGCTAAACCTCAACCTAACCCTAACCCTCATCCTTATCCTCACCTTAAGCTTAACCCTAACCATCAACCTAACCCTATCCCTCACTCTCAACCTCACCCTCAGACCGATCCTAATCCTAAGCCTAAACCTAACCCTAACCCTCACCCTAACCCTAACCCTCACCCAAACCCTAACCCTAACTCTCACCCTAACCCTAACCCTAACCCTACTCGTAAACCCCACCCTAAAATTAACCCTAAACCGCACGCGCACCCTCACCCTCACTGTAACTCTAACCCTAACACCATCAATAACACTAAACCTATCCCGAACCATCACACTTACACTATCCCTAACCGTCACCCTCACACAACCCTAACTCTAACATTAACCCTAACTCTAATCCTAAACCTCACTCTCACCCTAACACTAATTCTAACCCTAACCCTAAACCTAAACCTCATCCTAACCCTAAACCTAACACTCACCCTCACCCTTAGCCTAAAGCTAAGCCTAACACTAACCCTAACCCTAACCCTCACACTCACCCTCACCCTAAATCTAACTCTACCTCTAAACTTCACCCTCAACCTAACCCTAAATCTAACTCGAAACCTAACACTAAAACTCACCCTAACTCTAACCCTAAACCTCTCCCTAAACCTAACCCCCACCCTCATCCTCACCCTTAGCCTAAACCTAAGACTAACACTAACCCTAAAATGAAACCTCACACTCACCCTAGGCCTAACCCTAATCCTAATCTTAACCCTAGCCCTAACCTTCACCCTAACCTAAGCCTCACCCTAACGCTAAACCTAAAACCAACCCTAACCATAACCCTCCCCCTAACCCTCACCCTAACTCTGACACTAACATTAACCAAACCCTAAACCTCAACCTAACCTCACCCCAACACTAACTCTATCCCTAAACCTCACCCTCACCCTAACCCTCACTCTAACCCTAACCAAAACACTAAACCTGACCCTAACCCTAACCCTCACACTCAGCCTCACAGCAACCGTAACCCTAAACCTAACCCTAACATTAACCCTAAAGCTAATACTAACCCTCACCCTAACCATAACCCTCACCCTAACGCAAACCCTAAACCTAACACTTACCCTCACCCTAACACTTACCATACCCCTAACACTAACCCTCACACTAACCCTAACTCTAACCCTAATCCTAAACCGCAACCTAACCCTAGCCCTCACCCTAACCCTAACACTAACCCTAGTCCTAATCCTTACCATAACCCTCCCCCTATCCCTACATCTAATCCTAAACCTCAGGCTAACCCTAACCTAAGACTAATCCTAACCCTAACCCTAACCCTAAACATAACCCTAAACCTAACCCTAAACATAACCCTAATCCTCAGCCTCACTCTCACCCTAACCCAAACCCTAACCATAAACCAAACCCTCACCCTCAACCTAACACTAAGCCTAACCCTAAGCCTAACCCTAACAATCACCTTAACCCTAACCCTAACATTAAACCTAAGCCTAACCCTAACCCTAACCCTCACCCTAAACCTTACCCTAATACTAATCCTAACCCTAAGCCTAACCCTCACACTCACCCTAACCCTTACACTAACCCTAAATCTAACACTATCCCTAACCCTAACCCTCACAATCAGCTTCACCCTAACCCTAAAAAGAACCCTAACCCTCACCCTCACCCTAAACCTAACCATAAACCTAACCCTAAACCTCAACAAAACCCTAACCCAAAACGTCACCCTTACCCTAGCCCTCAACCTAAACCTAATCCTAACCCTAACCCTAACCCTAACCCTAACCTAACCTTAACCCTCACCCTCACATAACCCGTACCCTAACCCTCACCCTAACCCTAAATTTAACCCGAACCCTAACTCTCACCCTAACCCTAAACCTTACCCTTACGCTAACCCTAACCCTCACCCTCAACCTCAACCTCAGCCTAACCCTAAGCCTTACCCTAAAACAAACCCTAACACACACACTCACCCTCACCCTAACCCTAATCCTAACCCTATCCCTAACCCTAACCCTCCCCCAAAATCTCACCCTAACCCTAAAAATAACAATAATCCTAACCCAAACCCTCAACCTAAACCTCACCCTTACCATAACTCTAACCCGAAACCTCACCCTCACCCTAAACTTAACGCTAACACTAACTCAAACCCTAAACCTCACCCTAACCTTAACACTAAGCAACACCCTAAATCTAATCCTCACCCCCACCCTCACCCTCAGCCTAACCTTAAACCTAAGCCTAACCCTAGCACTAACCCTAACACTCACCCTCACCCTAAACCTAATCGTAACTCTAACCCTAACCCTTACCCACGAACAAACCTTCCCCCAACCCTAAACCTAACACTCACCCTCACAATAACTCTAACCCTCACCCTAATCCTAACCCTCACCCTAACCCTAACTCTAACCCTAAAGCTCACCCTCACACTAGCCCTCACCCTAACCCTAACCCTAACCCTCATCCTAACCCTCCCCCTAACCTTAAACTTAACCCTCACTGTAACCCTAACCCTCACCCTCAACCTCACCCTCAGCCTAAACCTAAGCCTAACCCTAAACCTAACCTTAACAAACACACTCACCCTCACCCTAACCCTAATACTAACCCTATCCTTAACCCTGACACTCCCCCTAAATCTCACCCTAACCCTAACCCTAACACTATCCCTAACCCTAACTCTCAACCTAACCCTCACTCTAACCCTAACTCTAACCCTAAACCTCACCCTCAGCCCAAAACTAACACTAACCCTAACCCAAACACTAAACCTCACCCTAACCCTAAACCTCACCCTCACCCTCATGATAACCAAAAGCCTTAACCTAACCCTAACAATAATCCTAACTCTAATTCTAACCCGCACCCTCACCCTAAAGTTAAACCTAAACCTAACCGTAACCCTAAATCTCACCCTCACCCTAGCCCTCACCCTAACCCTAAACCTAACCCTAATCATCATCCTAACCCTCAACCTAACACTAATCCTAAACCTCACCCTCACACTCACCCTAACCCTAATCCTAACCCTAACCCTCAACCTAACCCTAACCCTCACCCTCACATAACCCTTACACTAAGCCTCAACCTAACCCTAAATTTCACCCAAACACTAACTCTCACCCTAAACCTCACCCTAACCCTCACCCTAACCCTAACCCTCACCCTCAGCCTCACCCTGAGCCTAAGCCTAACCCTAACCCTAAAACTAACACTAACCCTCACACTAACCCTAACCCTAACCCTAAACCTCACCGTAACCCTAATCCTAACCCTAACTCTAACCCTAAACCTAATCCTAACCCTAAACCTAACCCGAATCCTCAGCCTCACACTCACCCTAACCCAAACACTAACCCTAAACCTCACCTTCACCCTAACCCTACCCCTAACCCTAAAGCCCACTCTAACCCTAACCCTAATCCTCACCCGAACCCACAACCTCACCATAACTCAAACCCTGACCCTAACAATAACACTAACCCTAACCCTAACCATCACCCGAACCCTAACCCTCAACCCCACCCTCATCCTCAGCCTAACCCTAAGCCTAACCGTAAACCTCAGAATAACCATTACTGAAACCCTAACCATAATCCTAACCCTAACCCTAACCATAACCATAACCCTAAACCTAACCCTCATCCTCAGCTTCACCCTCACCCTAACACAATCCCTAACCCTAACTCTCACCTTAAACCTAAGCCTAATCCTAACCCTAACCCTAACCATAACCATAACCCTCAAACTAACCCTAATCCTCAGCTTCACCCTCACCCTAAGCCAAAACCAAACGCGAATCCTCACGGTAACCCTAAGCCTAACCCTAACCCTAACCCTAACCTTCACACTCACTCTACCCTAACCCTAATCCTAAACCTAACAGTATCCCTAAACCTAAACCTCAACGTAACCCTCACCCTAGCCCTGACCCTAACCCTAATCCTAACCTTAACCCTCACCCTATCCCTAACTCTAACCCTAAACCTCAACCTCAACCTAACCCTAACTCTAACCCTAACCCTAACACTAAACCTCACCCTAACACTAACCCTAACCCTCACCATAACCCTAAACCTCATCCTCACCCTCACCGTCAGCCTAACCCTAAGCCTAAACCTAAACCTATCCCTAACACACACTCACCCTCACTCTAACACTAATCCTAACCCTAACCCTAACCCTCCCCCTAACTCTCACCCTAGCCCTAACCTTAACACGAACACTAACCCTAAAACTCAACCTAACCCTCACCCTAACCCCAACTGTAAACCTAAGCCAAACCCTAAACCTCACCCTTACCCTAACCCTAACCCTCATCCTCACCCTCACCTTAACCGTAACAATAAACCTAACCCTAACAATAACACTAACCCTATTCCTAAAACTTACCCTAACCATAACCCTCACCCTAACCCAAACAATCACCCTAAAACTTACTCTCACCCTAACACTAACCCTAATCCTAACACTAACCCTCACACCAACCCAAAACCTAACCCTAACCCTAAACCTCAGCTTAACCCTAACCCTCACCCTCAACCTAGCCGTCAACCTAACCCTAACCCTCATCCTCACTGTAAACCTCACACTAAACCTAACACTAATCCTCAATCTAACCCTCACCCTCACCCTAACCCTAACACTAACCTTAACCCTCACACTCACCTTAGCCCATAACCAAACCCTAAGCCTAAGCCTAACCCTCACCCTAACCCTCACTCTAACCCTAACCCAAACACTCACCTTAACTATAACCCTCACCCTTAACCTCACCCTAACTCTAATCCTAAAACTAACCCTAACCCTCCCCTTAATTCTCACCCTAACCCTAACCTTAACACGAACACGAAACCTAACCCTCAACATAAACCTCACCCTAAACCTAACTCTAATCTAAACCTCACCCTCACCCTAAACATAACTCTAACACTAATCCAAACCCTAAAACACACCATAACCTTAACCCTAACCCTCTACGTAACCTTCACCCTAACCCTTACCCTAACCTTAAACCTAACCCTCACCCTAACCCTAATCCTCACTCTTAAATTCACCCTTACCCTAACCCTAAGCCTAACCCTAAAACTAACCCTAACCCACACACTCACCCTCAACCTAACCCTAACCCAAACCTTCAACCTGACCCTAAACCTCACCCTCAACCTCATCCTTAGCCTAACCCGATGCCTAACCCTAAACCTAACACTAACCCACACACTCACCCTCACCATAACCCTAATCCTAACCCTAAACCTAAACCTAACCCTAAACTTCAACCTCACCCTACACTTCACCCTAACACTAATCCTAACCCTAACCCAAACTCAAACCATAACCCTAAACCTAAACCTCACCCTAAACCTAAACCTAACCCTCACCATCACTGTAAGGGTAACCCTAACCCTAACCCTAACAATAACTGTAATCCTTACCCTAACCCTAAACCTAACCCTAAAACTTACCCTTATCTTAACCCTCAGCCTCATACTAATCTTCACCTTTACACTTACCATCACCCTAACGCTAACCCTCACCCTAAACTTAACCCTCATCCTAACCCTCACTCTAACCGTAACCCTAACCATCACCCTAACCATATCCCTCACCCTCAACCTCACCCTCAGACTAACCCTAAGCCTAAGCCTAAACCTAACCCTAACCCTAAATCTCACCTTAGCCCTCACCCTAACCATAATCCTAACCCTAACCCTCACCCTAACCCTAACCCTAACCCTACCCATAAACCCCTCCCTAACTCTAACGCTAACCCTCACCCGCACACTCACCCTCACCGTAACTCTAACCCTAACCCTATCAATAACACTAACCCTAACGTGAACCATCACCCTAACTCTAACCCTAACCCTCACCTTCATGCTTGGACTAAGCCTAAACCTAAGCCTAAGCCTAACCCTAACCATAACCATCACCCTAACCCTACCCTAACACAAACTCTAACTCTAATTCTAAACCTCACTCTCACCCTAACACTAATTCTAACCCTAACCCTAAACCTAAACTTCATCCAAACTCTAACCCTAACACTCACCCTCACCCTCAGCCTAAACCTAAGCCTAACATTAACCATAACATTAACCCTAACACTATCCCTCAAACTCAACCTCACCCTAAACCTAACTCTACCCCTAAACCTCACCATCACCCTAACCCTAAACCTAACACTAAACCTCACCCTAAACCTAACACTAACCCTCACCCTAAACCTAACCCTCACACTCACCCTCACGCTCAGCCTAAACCTAAGGCTAACCCTAACCCTAACCCTAACACTCACAGTCACCCTAACCCTAATCCTAAACTTAACCCTAGCCCTAACCCTCATCCTCACCCTAACCCTCACGCTAACTCTAACACTAAAACTAAAACTAACCCTCACACTCAGCCTCACCCTAACCATAATTAGAACACTAAACCTCACCCATACCCTAACCCTAACACTGACCCTAATACTAACCCTAACCCTAACCCACCCAATATCTCACCCTAACCCTAACACTAACCCTAACCCTAAAACTCAACCTAACCATGACCCTAACCCTAACTCTATCCCTAAACCTCACCCTCACCCTAACCCTCACTCTAACCCTAACCGAAACACTAAACCTCACCCTAACTCTAACCCTAAACCTCACACTCATCCTCACAGTAACCATAAGCCTAAACCTAACCCTAACAATAACCCTAATGCTAATACTAACCCTCACCCTAACCAGAACCCTCACCCTAACCCAAAACCTCACCCTAACACTTACCCTCACCCTAACCCTAACCCTAACCCTAACACTAACCCTCACATTAACCCTAAGCCTAAACCTAACCCTCACCCTCTCCCTAACCCTAACACTAACCCTATTTCTAACCCTTAACCTAACCCTCCCCCTAACCCTATATCTAACCCTAAACCTCACACTAATCCTAACCCTAAGCCTAAACATAACTCTAAATGAAAACCTAATCCTCAGCCTCACCCTCACCCTATCCCAAACACTAACCCTAACCAACACCCTCACCCTCAGCCTAACCCTAAGCCTAACCTTAAAAATAACCCTAACCATCACCTTAACCATATCCCTAAGCCTAACCCTGAACCAAACCCTAATCCTCATCCTCCCTCTCACCCTAACCCAAACCCTAAACCTCACCCTAAACCTAAGCCTAACATTAACCCTAACCCTCACATTAACCCTCATCCTAGCCCTCACGCTAACCCTAATCCTACCCCTAAACCTTACCCTGACCCTCAGCCTAACCCTCACCCTCACTCTAACCATAACACTAACCCTATTCCTAACCATTAACCTAACCCTCCCCCTAACCCTATATCTAACCCTAAACCTCACGATAACCCTACCCCTATGTCTAAGCCTAACCCTAACGCTAACCCTCACCCTAACCCTAGCCTTAACACTAACCCTAAACCTCACTCTCACCCTCAGCCTCACCCTAACCTTAACTCTAAACCGAAACCTCCCCCTCAACCTAACCCTAACCTTCACGCTCACCGAACACGTAACCCTAAACCTAACACTAACCCTAACAATAAACCTAACCCTAACCCTCAATCTAACCATAACCCACACCCTAACCCTAATCCTCACCCTAACACTTACCCTCACCCTAACACTAACCCTCACACTAACCATAACCCTCACCCTAAACCTAAACCTCACCCTAACCCTAATCCTCACCCTCAACCTAGCCCTCACCCTAACCGTGATTCTAATCCTCACCCTCACCCTAACCCTAACCCTCATCCTCACACTAAGCCTCACCCTAACCCTAACTCTAATCCTCAATCTAACCCTCACCCTAACCCTAACCCTAACCCTTACCATAACCCTACACTTAACCCTAACCCAAACCCTTAACTTAAACCTCATCCTCAGCCTAAACCTCACGTTTAACCTTACAATCATCCTCAACCTAACCCTCCCGCTAACCCTAAAACTCATTCTAACCCTCACCCTAACTGGAAAACTAAACATCACCCTAACCCTAACCCTCACCCTCAACCTCAAGCTCAGCCTAAACCTAAGCCTAAGCCTAACCCTTACCTTAAACCTCACCCTTTCCCTAGCCCTCACCCTAACCCTAATCCTAACCCTAACCCTCATCCTAACCCTCACCCTAACCCTAAACCTAACCATTACCCTAACCCTAATACTCACGCCCACACTCACCCTCAGCCTAACCCTAAGCCGAAGCCTAACCCTAACACACACACTCACCCTCACCCTAACCCTAATCCTAAACCTAAAACTACCCCTAATGCTTAACCTCAACCTAACCCTCACCCTAACATTAACCCTAACACTAACCCTAAACCTAAACCACAAACTAAGCCTCTCCCTAACCCTAAATCTAACCATAAACCTCACCCTCATCCTAACCCTAATCCTACCCCTAACCCTAAACCTCACCCTAACCCTAACCCTCACCCTCACCCTCACCCTCACTTTAACTCTAAGCCTAACAGTAACACTAATCCTAAACCTCAACCTAACCCTAAGCCTAATCCTAACACACACCCTCACCAAAACCCTAATCCTAACCATAACCCTAACCCTCACCCTCAACATAACCATAACCCTCATCAAAACCCTCACCCTAATCCTAACCCTAACCCTAAATCTCACCCTAACACTAACCCTAACCCTCAGCCTCACCCTAGCCCTCACCAGAACACTAATCCTAACCCTAAGTCTCCTCCTAACCATAAAACTAACACTAACCCACACCATAACCCTAAACCTAATCCTAACCCTCAAATTAAACCTAACCCTCACACTCACCGTAACCCTAACCCTAACCCTCAACCAAACCCTAAACTTAACCCGAACCCTAACTCTCACCCTCACCCTAACACTAACCCTCATCCTAACCCTCACCCTCAACCTCATCCTCAGCCTAACCCTAAGCCTAAACCTAACCCTAACCCTCACATTTATCCTAACCCTTAACCTAATTCTAATCCTAACCCTAAGCCTAACCCTCACCCTCACCCTAATCCTCACCCTAACCCTAACTCTAACACTAACCCTAACCATAACCCTCACAATCAGCCTCAACCTTACCCTAAATCTAACCCTAAACCTCACCCTCACCCTAAACCTAACCATAACCCTAATCCTAAAACTCACAACAACCCTAACCCTAAACCTCACCCTCCACCTAGCCCTCACCCTAACCCTAATCCTAACCCTAACCCTCATCCTAACCCTCACCCTAAAACTAACCCTAACCCTCACCCTCACCATCACCCTAACCCTAACCCTAACCCTAACGCTCAACCTAACTCTAACCCTCATCCTAACCGTAACCTTTAACCTAACCCTCACCCTAACCCTAAATTTAACCTAACCCTCACCCTAACCCTAAATTTAACTGAACCCTAACTCTCACCCTAACCCTAAACCTAACCCTCACCCTAACCCTAACCCTCACCCTAACGCTCACCTTCAGCCTAAGCCTAAGCCTAATCCTAACCCTAACCCTTACACTCACCCTAAGCTTAACCCTAAACCTAATCTTAAACCTAAGCCTAACCCTCACCCACACACTAACCCACACCCTATCCCTAACTCTAAGACTAACCCTAAGCCCAACGCTCACAATCACCCTCACCCTAACCATAACTCTAACCCTAAACCTCACCCTCACCCTAACGTTAACCCTAAACCTAACCTTAACCCTAAACCTCACCCTCAACCTCAACCTCAGCCTAACCCTAAGCCTAACCCTAAACCTAACCCTAACACAAACACTCACTCTCACTCTAACCCTAATCCTATCCCTATCCCTAAACCTAACCCTCCCCTAAACTTTCACCCTAACCCTAATCCTAAACCTAACCCTAACCCTTAACCTTAACTGAACCCTCACCCTAACCTTAACCCTAACACTAACCCTAACACTTCCAGGAACTAACCCTCCCCCAACCCTAAATCTAAACCTAAGCCTCACCCTCACCCTAACCCTAATCCTAACCCTAACCCTAACCCTCTCCCTAACCCTAACCCTAACCCTCATTCTTACCCTCAGCGTAACTCTGTCCATAACCCTAACAATAACACTAAACCTAATCCTAAACCTAACGCTAACCCTAAACCTAACGCTATTTCTAACACTCACCCTTACCCTAACCATAATCCTAACCCTAACCATCACCGGAACCCTAACCTTCACCCTCACTGTAACACTAAACCTCATCCAAACCCTCACCCTTACCCTAACCCTAACATTTAACACTAAACCTAAACCTCACCCTCACCCTAGCCCTCACCTTAACCTTAATCCTCATCCTAACCCTCACCCCAACCCTAAACCTAACCCTCACCCTAACCCTAAACCTAACTCAAACCCTCAACCTAACCCTAACCCTTATGTTCACGGTAACCCTAAATTAACCCTCACGCTAACCCTAAACTTAACCCGAACCCTATCACTCACCCTAAACCTAACCCTAACACACATCCTAACCCTAAACTTCACTCTCACCCTCAGCATAACCCTAAGCCTAACCATAACCCTAAGCCTCACACTCAACCTAAACCTTACCCTAATCTTAATCCTAACCCTAAGCTTAACCCTCACTCTCACCCTAACCCTAAATCTAACACTAACCCTAACCCTGACCCTCACAATCAGCCTCACCCTAACACTAACTCTAACCCTAAACCTCAACCTCACATTAACACTAACCCTAACACTAACCCTAACCCTAAGCAAAACCTCACCGTAACCCTAACCCTAAACCTCACCCTCAACCTAGCACTTACCCTAACACTAATCCTAACCCTAACCCTCATCCTAACCCTCACCCTAACAATAAACCTAAGCCTAACCCTCACCCTCAGGGTAAACCTTACCTTAAAACTCACCCTGACCCTAAACTTTAACTGAACCCTATCTCTCACACTAACCCTAACCCTAACCCTCAACTTCAACTTCACCCTCAGCCTAAGAATAAGCCTAACAGTAACTGTAACCCTAACCCTTACACTCAGCCTAACGTTAAGCCTAATCCTAATCCTAAACCTAACCCTAAGCCTCACCCTCACCCTAACTCTCACCTTAACCCTAACCCTAACCCTAACCCTCACCCTCAGCCTCATCCTAACCCTAACTCTAACCCTAAATCTCAACCTCACCCTAAGCCTAACCCTAAACCTAACCCTAAACCTCACCCTAAACCTAATCCTAAACCTCACCCTAACCCTAGCCCTCACCCTAACCCTAATCTTAACCCTAACCCTCATCCTAACCCTCCCCCTAACCCTAACCTTAACTCTCACCCTAACCCTAAACCTCACCCTCAACCTCACCGTCAGCCTAACCCTAAGCCTAACCCTAAACCTAACCCTAAAACACACACTCACCCTCACCCTAACCCTAATCCTAAACCTATCCCTAAGCCAAACGCTCCCCCTAAATCTCACCCTATCCCTAACCCTAACACTAACCCTAACCCTAACCTTCAACCTAACCCTCATTCTAACCCTATCTCTTACCCTAAACCTCACCCTCAGCCTAAACCTAACAATAAACCTAACCCAAACACTAAACCTCAACCTAACCCTAACCTTAACCCTCACCCTCACCATAACAGAAAACCTAAACCTAACCCTAACAATAATTCTAACCCTAATCCTAAACCTCACCCTAACCATAACCCTCACCCTAACCCAAAACCTCACCCTAACACTTACCCTCACCCTAACACTAACCCTAACACTAAACCTCACACTAACCCTAACCATAACCCTAACCCTAAAACTCAACCTAAACCTCACCCTCACCCTAACACTAACCCTAACACTAAACCTCACCCTAACCCTCCCCCTAACCCTAAATCTAAACCTAAACCTCACCCTCACCTTCACCCTAACCCTAAACCTAAACCTCACCCTAACCATAACCCTCACCCTAACCATAACCCTCAACATAACACTTCCGCTCACCCTCACACTAACCCTAAACCTAACACTCACCCACACACTAACTCTAACCCTCAACCTCATCCTAACCCTCACCCTAATCCTAACACTAACCCTAACCCTCACCCTCACCCTAGCCCTCACCCTAAACTTAATTCTAACCTTCATGCTCACCCTAACCCTAACCCTCATCCTCACCCTAAACCTCACACTAACCCTAACCCTAATCCTCAATCTAACCCTCACCATAACCCTAACCCTAAACCTTACCCTAACCCTAAACCTAACCCTAACACTCACCCTTATTTTAACCCTCAGCCTCAGCCTAAACCTCACTTTTACCCTTAGCATCATCCTCACCCTAACCCTCCCCCTAAACCTAAACTTCATCCTAACCCTCACCCTAACCGTAAACCAAAATATCACCCTAACCTTAAACTTCACCATCAACCTCACCTTCAGCCTAACCCTAAGCCTAAGCCTAAGCCTAACCCTCACACTCACCCTCACCCTAACCCTAATCCTAAACCTAACCCTAAACCTAACCCTTAACCTCAACCTAACCCTCACCCTAACCTTAACCCTAACACTAACCCTAACCCTAAAACATGAACTAACCCTCCCCCTAACCCTAAATCTAAGCCTAAACCTCACACTCACCCTAACCCTAATCCTAACCCTAACCCTAAACCTCACCCTAAACCTAACACTAACCCTCCCCCTCCCCCTCACCCTCATTGTAACTCTAACCCTAACACTAACAATAACACTAACTCTAACCCTAACGCTCACCCTAACACTAACCCTATCCCTAAACGTCAACCTAACCCTCACCCTCACCCAAACCCTAATACTAAACCTAACACTAACCCTCACCCTAACCCTCCACCTACCCCTAACTCTAACCCTAAAACTTACCCTCACCCTACCCTAACTCTAACCATAAACCTCACCATAAACCTCACCCTACCCTCACCCTCACCCTCAACCTCAACCTCAACCTCACTGTAACTCTAAACCAAACCTTAAAAATAAGACTCACAATAATCCTAAACCTAACCCTAACCCTAACCATAACCATAACCCAAACCCTGAGCCTCACACTTCCCGCAAACTTAACCCTAACCATACCATAACACTAACAATAACCCTAACCATTATTCTAACCCTAACCCTAACCCTAACCCTTACCTAAAACTCACCCCAAACTCACCCTCAGCCTAACCCTAACCCTAACCATAACACTAACCCTAACACTCACCGTGACCCAATCCCTAACCATAAACCTAACCCTAATCGAAATACTAAACCTTACCCCAAACTTAAGGCTAACCATTGCCCTAACCCTAACCCTAATCCTCACCCTCATTGTCACCCTAACCCAAACAATATCCCTAACCCTCACCCTAACCCTAAGCCTAACCCTAACCCTAGTCTTCACCCTAACCCTAACCCTAACCTTAACCCTTATCCTAACCCACAGCCTAACTTTAAACCTAACCCTCACCCTAAATCTAACCCTCACTCTTAACTTCACACTTAGCCTAACCCTAAGCCTAATCCTAAACCTCACCCTAACCCACACACTCACCCTCAACCTAACCCTAACCCTAACCCTCACACTAACCCTAACCCTCACCCTCAACCTCACCCTGAGCCTAACCCAAAGCCTAACCCTAACTCTAACCCTAACCCACACACTCACCCTCACCATAACCCTAATCCTAACCCTAACCCTAACCCTAACCCTAAAACTCACCCTCACCCTAGCCTTCACCCTAACACTAATCCTAAACCTAACCCAAACTCTAACCATAACCCTAACCCTCAACCTCACCCTAAACCTAACCCTAACTCTCACCCTCACTGTAAGGGTAACCCTAACCCTAACCTTAACAATAACTGTAACCCTTACGCTAACCCTCACCCTAAAGCTAACACTTACCCTTAACTTAAACCTCGGCCTCAGCCTAATCATCACCTTTACACTTACCATCACCTTACGCTAACCCTCACCCTAACTCTAACCCTCATCCTAACCCTCACCCTAATCGTAACCCTAACCATCACCCTAACCCTATCCCTGACCCTCAACCTCACCCTCAGACTAACCCTAAGAATAAGCCTAAACCTAAACCTAATCCTCAACCTCACCCTAGCCCTCACCCTAACCATAGTCCTAACTCTAACCCTCACCATAACCCTAAACCTAACCCTCACCCACACCCTTATTCTCACCGTAACTCTAACCCTAACCCTATCAATAACACTAACCCTAACCCGAACCATCACCCTAACCTTAACCCTAACCCTCACCCTCATGCTCAGACTAAGCCTAAGACTAAGCCTAAGCCTAACCCTAACCCACACCCTAACCCTCAACCTTACACTAAACCTAACTCTAACCCTAAACCTCACTCTCACCCTAACACTAATTCTAAACCTAACCCTAAACCTAAACCTCATCCTAACCCTAACCTAACACTCACCCTCAGCCTCAGCCGAAACCTAAGCCTAACATTAACCCTAACCCTAACCCTCACACTCACCCTCACCCTAAACCTAACTCTACCCCTAAACCTCACCCTCACCCTAACCCTAAACCTAACAATAAACCTCACCCTAACCCTAAAGCTAACCCTCACACTAAACCTAACCCTCACCCTCACCCTCACGCTCAGCCTAAACCTAAGGCTAAGCCTAACCCTAACCCTAACACTCACACTCATCCTAACCCTAACCCTAATCCTAATCCTAACCCTAGCCCTAACCCTCATCCTCACCCTAACACTCACTGTAACCCTAACATAAACCTAAAACTAACCCTCACACTCAGCCTCACCCTAACCCTAATTCTAACACTGAACCGCACCCACACCCTAACCCTAATGCTAGCCCTAAACATAACCCTAACCCTAACCACCCCCAACTCTGACCCTAACCCTAACACTAACCCTAACCCTAAACCTCAACCTAACCTCACCCTAACCCTAACTGTATCCCTAAATCTCACCCTCACCCTAACCCTCACTCTAACCCTAACCCAAACACTAAACCTTACCCTAACCCTAACCCCAAAACTCACACTCACCCTCACAGTAATCGTAACCCTAAACCTAACCCTAACAATAACCCTAAAGCTAATCCTAACCCTCACCCTAACCATAACCCTCAGCCAAAACCAAACCCTCAACCTTAAACTTACCCTCACCCTAACACTAACCCTAACACTAAAACTAACCCTCACACTAACCCTAACCTTAAACCTAAACCTAAACCTAAACCTCAACCTAAACCTCACCCTCACCCTAACCCTAACACTAACCCTATTCCTAACCCTTACCCTAGCCCTCCTGCTAAACCTATATCTAAACCTAAACCTCAGGCTAACCCTAAGCCCAAGCCTAAGCCTAAGCCTAACCCTAACCCTAAAAGTAACCCTAATCCTCAGCCTCACCCTTACCCTAACACAAACCCTAACCCTAACCAACAACCTCACCCTCAGCGTAACCCTAAGCCTAACCCTAAACCTAAACCTAACCATCACCTTAAACCTAACACTAACCCTAACCCTAACCCTTAACCAAACCCTAATCCTCAGCGTCCCCCTCACCCTAATCCAAACACTAAATCTAACCCTCACACTCACACTCAACCTAAACCTAATCCTCAAGCTAACCCTATCCCTAAACCTAACCCTCACATTACCCTTCAGCCTAGCCCTCACCCTAACGCTAATCCTAATCCTAAAACTTATGCTAACCCTCAGGTAAACTCTAACCTTAACCCTCACCCTAACCCTAACCCTCAACGTAAGCCTCAACCTAACCCTAACTCTATAGCTAACCTTAACCCTCACCCTCACTGTCACCATAACTGTAACCCAAAACCTAAGCCTAAAAATAACCCTAACCCTCACCCTCACCCTAACACTAATCATAAACCTAAAACTACCCCTAACCCTTAACGTCAACCTAATCCTCACCCTAACCTTAACGCTAACACTAACCCTAAACCTAACCCACGAACTAACCCTCCCCCAACTCTAAATATAAACATAAACCTGACACTCACCCTAAACCTAATCCTAACCCTAACCCTAAACCTCACCCTAACACTAACCCTAAGCCTCACCCTCACCCTCACCCTCAATTTAACTCTAACTCTAACCCTAACAATAACACTAATCCTAAACCTAAATCTAACCCTAAGCCTAACCCTAACCCTAATCCTAAAACACACCCTCACCCTAACCCTAATCCTAACCATTACCCTAACCCTCACCCTCACCATAACCTTAACCCTCATCCAAACCCTCACCCTAACCCTAATCTTAACCCTAATTCTCCTCCTAACCCTCACCCTAAACTTAACACTAACCCTGACCCTAACCCTCAAAATCAGCTTCAACCTAACCCTAATTCAAACCCTAAACCTCACCCTCACCCTAAACCTAACCATAACCCTAACCCTAAAACTCACCACAACCCTAACCCTAAAGCTCACCCTCCCCCTAGCCCTCACCCTAACAATAATCCCAACCCTAAGCCTCATCCTAAACCTCATCCTGTCACTAACCCTAACCCTCATCCTTACCATCACCCTAAGCCTAAACCAAACTCTCAAACTAACTCTAAACCTCACCCTCACCATAACCCTTACCCTAACCCTTACCCTAACCCTAAATTTAACCCGAACCCTAACGCTCACTCTAAACCTAACCCTAACCCTCACCCTAACCCTAATCCTCACCATCACCATCAGCCTCAGCCCAAGCCTAAGCCTAATCCTAACCATAACCCTAACCTTCACACTCAACCTAAGCCTAACCCTAATCCTAATCCAAACCCTAAGCCTAAACCGACACTCAACCTAATCCTAACACTAACCCTAACCCTAACCCTAACCCTTGCCTAATCCTCAACCCCAACCTCACCCTCAACCTAACCCTAAGCCTAACCCTAACACTAACCCTAACCCTCATCGTAACCCAAACCTTAACCTTAACCATAACCCTAACCGAAACACTAACCCTAACCCCAAACCTAAACCTAACCCTTACCCTAACTGTAACCCTAATCCTCAACCTCAATGTCACCGTAACCCAAACAATAACCCTAACCCTCACCCTAACCCTAAGCCTAACCCTAACCCTAACCCTCACACTCACCCTCACCCGAACCCTAATCCTAAACCTATACCTATCCCTAAACCTAACCCTCACATTAACCCTCACCCTAGCCCTCAAACTGACCCGAATCCTAACCCTAAACCTCATCCTAAACCTCACCCTAACCCTAACCTTAACCCTCACACTAACCCTAACCCTGAACCTAAACCTCGCCCTAACCCTAAACCGAATCCTCACCCTCACCCTTACTCTCAACTTAACTCTAACCCTAAACATAACAATAACCCTAAACCTAAACCTAACCCTAACCAACAAACTCACCGTAACTCTAAACCTAACCATAACACTAAAACTCACCCTAATCCTCACCCTTACCTTCACCCTAAGTCAAACCCTAATCCTCACCCAAACCCTCACCCTCAGCCTAACCCTAAGCCTAAACCAAACCCTAGCCCTAACCATCACCTTAACCCTAACCCTAACCCAAACCCTAACCCTGAACCAAAACCTAATCCTCAGCTTCACCCTCACCCTATCCCAAACCCTAACCCTAACCCTCACCCTAACCCTAAACCTAACCCTAAACCTAACCCTCACACTCACCCTCACCATAACCATAATATTAAACCTAACCATATCCCTAAACCTATCCTTCACATTAACCCTCAGCCTAGCCCTCATGCTAACCCTAAACCTTAACCTAACCCTCACCCTAACCCTACCCCTAAATCTCACCCTCACCTTCAGCCTCACTTTAACTCTAACTCGAACCCTAACAATAACACTAATCCTAAACCTAAACCTAACCCTAACCCTAAACCTAATCCTACCACACACCCTCACCCTAACCCTAATCCTAACCATAGCACTAACCCTCACCCTAAACCTCACACTAACCCTAACACTAATCCTCAATCTAACCCTTACCCTCACCCTAAACCTAACCCTCACCATTACCCTAACACTAACCCTAACCATAACCATAATCATAACCCTCTACCTCAGCCTCACATTCAAAGCAAACATAACCCAAATCATAACACTAACAATAACCCTAACACTCACCCTAATCCTAATCCTACCCCTACCCCTAAACCTCACCCTAGCCCACACCCTAAACCTAAGCCTAAGCCTAACCCTCACCCTAACTCTAACTCTAACCCTAACCCCAAACATCAACCGAACCCTAACCTTCAACCTCACCCTCAGCCTAACTCTAATCCTAACCTGAACCCTAAACTTAACCCACACACTCACAGTCACCTTAACCCTAGACCTAATCCTAACCTTAACACTAACCCTCACCCTCACCCTAAACCTCACCCTGAACCTAACCATAACCCTCAACCTCAGCCTCACATTCACAGCAAACTTAACCCAAACCATAACACTAAAAATAACCCTAACCCTCACCCTCAACCTAACCCTAAACCTAAACCTAAACCTAACCCTAAACCTAACCCTAACCCTAAACCTAAACCTGACCCTAACCCTAATCCTAACCCTCACCCTCACCATCACAGTAACCATAACCCTAACCCTAACCCTTACAATAACCCTAACCCTAACCCTATACCTCATCGTAACCATATCCTTCACCCTAACCCTAACCCACACCCTAAAGCTTATCCTCACCTTAACCCTAACCCTCACACTCACCCTAACCCTCACCCTAATCCTAATCCTAACCCTAAGCCTAACCCTCTCCTGCACCTTAACCCTCACCCTAAACCTAACTCTAACACTAACCCTAACCCTAACCCTCACCCTCAGCCTCACTCTAACCCTAACTCTAACCCTAAACCTCCCCCTTCCCCCACCCTAACTCTAAACCTAACCCTAAACATCACCCAAACCCAAACCCTAAACCTCACCCTCACCCTAGCCCTCACCCTAATCCTAATCCTAACACTAAACCTCACTCTAACCTAACCTTAATCTTAATCCTAACCCTACACCTAACCCTCACCCTCACCCTAACCCTCACCTGAACCCTAACCCTAACACTAACCCTCACCTTCACTCTAATCCTAACCATAACTGTAACCCTAAACCCCACCCTCACCCTAACCCTCACCCTAAACCTAAACCTCCCCCCTACCCTAACCCTAATCCTCACCCTCACCCTAAAACTCACCCTAACCCTAATCCTAACCCTCCCCCTAGCCCTAACCCTAACCCTCACCCTAATGCTAACCCTCACCCTCAACCTCACCCTCAGCCTAACCCTAAGCCTAACCCTAAACCTAACCCTAACACGAATATTCACCCGCACCATTACCCTAATCCTAACCCTAAAACTTACCCTCACCCTCACCCTAACCCTCACCTGAACCCTAACCCTAACACTAAACCTCACCTTCACTCTAATCCTAACCATAACTGTAACCCTAAAACCCACCCTCACCCTAACCCTCACCCTAAACCTAAACCTCCCCCCTACCCTAACCCTAATCCTCACCCTCACCCTAGCACTCACCCTAAACCTAATCCTAACCCTAACCCTCATCCGAACCCTCCCCCTAGCCCTAACCCTAACCCTCACCCTAATGCTAACCCTCACCCTCAACCTCACCCTCAGACTAACCCTAAGCCTAACCCTAAACCTAACCCTAACACAAATATTCACCCGCACCATTACCCTAATCCTAAACCTAAACCTTACCCTCCCCCTAATTCTCACCCTAACCCTAACCCTAACACTAATACTACCCCTAACCCTCAACCTAACTTTCACCATAACCCTACCTCTAACCCTAAACCTCAACATCACCCTAAACCTAACTCTAACCATAACCCAAACCCTAAACCTCACCATAAAACTAAACCTCACCCTCACCCTCAGCCTAAAACTAAACCTGACCCTAACAATAACCCTAACACTAATCCTTACCCTCACCCTAACCATAATGCTCACCCTAACCCAAAACCACACCCTAACACTTACCCTCACCCTAAAACTAGCCCTAACCCTAATACTAACCCTCACACTAACCCTAACCCAAACCCTAAACTTCACCCTAACCCTAAGCCTATATCTATCCCTAAACCTCACGCTCAGCCTAACCCTGACCCTAACCCTAACCCTAACCCTCACCGGCACCCTCAACCTCACTATAACTCTAACCCTAACCCTAACCCTAACACTATCCCTAACCCTAACCATCACTTTAACCCTAATCCTCACCCCCACCCTCAGCCTCAGCCTAACCCTAAGCCTAACCGTAACCCTCAGACTAACCTCACCGAAACCCTAACCCTAACACTAACCCTAGCCCTAAACCTAATCCTAACCCTAAACCTAACCCTCATTATCAGCATCACCCCCACCCTAACCTAAACTCTAACCCGAACACTCACCCTAACCCTAAGCCCAAACCTAACCTTAACCCTAACCTTCACACTCACTCTACCCTAAACCTAATCCTAAACCTAACACTATTCCTAAAACTAACCCTCACCATAATCCTCACCCTAGCCCTCACCCTAACGCTAATCCTAACCCTAAACCTCAAACTAAACCTAAATCTACCCCTAATCCTCAACCTGACCCTAACACTAACTCTAACCCTAACACTAACACTAAAGCTCACCCTAACCCTAACCCTAACCCTCACCCTAACCCTAAACCTCACCCTCACCCTCAGCCTATCGCTAAACCTAACCCTAAACCTATCCCTAACACACACTCACCCTCAACCTAACACTAATCCGAACTCTAAACATAACCCTTCCCCTAACTCTCACCCTAACCCTAACCTTAACACGAACACTAACCCTAAACCTCAACTTAACCATCACCCTAACCCTAACTCTAAACCTAAACCTCACCATCATGCTAACCCTAACTCTAACCCTAACCCAAACCCTAAACCTCACCCTAACCCTAACCCTAACACTCATCCTCACCCTCACCGTAACCATAACCCTAAACCTAAACCTAACAATAACCCTAAACCTATTCAGAACCCTCACCCTAACCATAACCCTCACCCTAACCCAAACCATCACCCTATTACTTACCCTCACCCTAACACTAACCCTCACCCTAACATTAACCCTCACACTAACCCAAGCCCTAACCCTAACCCTAAACTTCAACCTAACCCAGACCCTCACCCTAACCCTAAAAATAACCCTAAACATAACCCTCACCCTAACCCCCCCTTAAAGTTATATCTAACCCTCAACCTCACCCTCACACTCACCCTAACCCTAACCCTAAACCCCACCCTAACCCTAACCCTACACCTCACCCTCATGCTCAGCCTAAGCCTAAGCCTAAACTTAACCCTAACCCTAACACTCACCATAACCCCAACACTAACACAAAACCTAATTCTAAACCTAAACCTCACCCTCAAACTAACCCTAACACTAACCCTAACCCTAAACTTAAGCCTCATCCTAAACCTCACCCTCACCCTCACCCTCACCGTAACTGTAACCCTAACCCTAAACCTAACAATAACACTAACACTAACCCTAAACCTCATACTAACCATAACCTTCACCCTAATCCTAACCCTCACCCTAACACTTACCCTCATCCTAACACTAACCCTAACCCTAACACTAACCCTCACACTAAACCTAACCCTCACAATAACCCAAAACCTCACCCTAACCCTAAACCTCAACCTGAACCTAGCCCTCAACCAAACCCTAACCCTCATCCCCACCCTAAAACTCACAATAACCATAACACTAATCCTCAATCTAACCCTTAACCTCACCCTAACCCTAACCCTCACCGTTACCCTAACCCGAATGCTCAGCCTAACCCTCACCTTTACCCTTACTGTGACCCTCAACCTCACCCTCACCCTAAATCTAAACCTCATCCTATCCCTCACCCTAATGGTAACCCCAACCATCACCCTAATCCTAACCCTCACCCTCAGCCTCAACCTAATCCTAAGCCTAAGTCTAAGCCTAACCCTAACCCTCACCCTCACCCTAGCCCTCACCCTAACCCTAATCCTAACCCTAACTCTCATCCTAACCCTTAACCTAACCATAACCCTAACCATCTTTCTAAACCTAATCCTCATCAACACCCATACCCTCAACCTAACCCTAAGCCTAAGCCGAACCCTAACCCTAACCCTCACACTCACCCTCACTGTAAAACTTATCCTAAAACAAACACTAATCCTAGCATTATACCTCAACCTAACCTTCACCATAACCCTAACCCTAACACTAACGCTAACCCTAACCCTCACCCTAAATCTCCCCCTAACAGTATCTCTAACCCTAAACCACACCCTCACCCTAACCATAACCCTAAACCTAAACCTCACCCTAACCCTGATCCTAAACCTCACCATCACCCTCACCCTCACTGTAACTCTAACCCTATCCCTAATACTAACCCTCACCCTCACCCTAAACCTAACCCTAACCCTAACTCTCAGCGTCACCATAATGCTAACCCTGAACCTAACCCTAAACCTCACCCTAATGCTAACCCTAACCCTCACCCTCACTCTAACCCTCATCCTAACCCTAATGCTAACCCTAAACCTCACCCTCACCCTCAGGCTCGGCCTAAGCCTAAGCCTAAGCCAAAGATTAACCCTGACCCTCACCCTCACCCTAACCCTAACCGTAACACTAACCCTAACCCTAACCCTCACACTAACCCTCAACCTAACACTAACTCTAAACCTAAACCTCACCCTAACCCTAACCCTAACCCTCACCCTCACCCTCACCCCTTGCCTAATATTAAACCTAATCCTAACCCTAACCATAACCCTAAAAATAAGAGTAACCCTTACCCTAACACTCACCCTAACCCTAACCCTAACACTCACCCTCACCATAGCCCATAACCAAACCCTAAGCCTAAGCCTAACCCTCACCCTAACCCTCACTCTAATTCTAACCCAACACTCAATTTAACCATAAGCCTCACCCTCACCCTAACTCTAATCCTAACCCTAACCCTAACTCTAACCCTCCCCTTAACTCTCACCTTAACCCTAACCTTAAAAGGAACACTAACCCTAACCCTCAACCTAACCCTCACCTTAATCCTAACTCTAACCTAAACCTCACCCTGACCCTAAACCCAACTCTAACATTAACCCAAACCCTAAACCTCACTCTAACCCTAACCCTAACCCTCATCCTCACCCTCACTGTAACCGCAAACCTAAACCTAACAATAAGAATAACCTTAACCCTATTCCTAACCCTCACCCTAACACTTGCTCTCACCCTACCACTAACCCTAAACCTCACCCTAACCCTCTCCCTAACCCTATATGTAACCCTCAACCTCACACTCACCCTAAACCTAACCTTAAACCCCACATTAACCCTAACCATAACCATCACCCTTATGCTCGGCCTAAGCCTAAGCCTAAGCCTAAGCCTAACACTAACCCTAAACATCACCCTAACCCCAACAATAACACTAAACCTAACTCTAACCCTACACCTCACCCTCACCCTAACCCTAATTCTAACCCTAACCCTAAACCTAAACCTCATCCTAACCCTAACCTCACCCTCAACCTCACCCTCACCCTCACCGTAAAAATAACCCTAACCCTAACAATAACCCTAACCCTAACCCTAACCCTCATACTAAGCATAACCTTCACCGTAACCCTAACCCTCACCCTAAACCTAACCCTCATCCTAACATTTACCCTCACCCTAACACTAACACTCACGCTAACACTAACCCTCACACTAACCCTAACCATCACCCTAACCCTAAAATTCACCCTAACCCTAGCCCTCAACCTCAACCTAGCCCTCAACCTAACCCTAACCTTCATCCTTACCCTAAAACTCACACTAACCCTAACAGTAATCCTCAATCTAACGCTCACCCTCACCCTAACCCTAACACTCACCCTTACCGTTAACCTCACCCTCAGCCTAACACTCACCTTTTCCCTTACCATCACCCTTACACTAACCCTCAGCCTAAAACTAATCCTCATCCTAACCCTCACCCTGACGGTAACCCCAACCATCACCGTAACCCTAACCCTCACACTCACCCTCAGCCTCAGCCTAAACCTAAGCCTAAGCCTTGGCCTAACCCTAACCCTCACCCTCACCCTAACCCTAAACCTCATCCTAACACTTAACCTAACCATAAACCTAACCATCTTTCTAAACCTAATCCTCATCCATACCCATATCCTTAGCCTATCCCTAACCCTAAGCCGAACCCTAACCTTAACCCTCTCACTCACCCTCACTGTAAACCTAATCCTAAACCTAACCTTATTCCTAAAATTAAACCTCAGTCTAACACTCACCCTAACCCTAACCCTAACCCTAACCCTAATGCTCACCCTGAACCTCCCCCTAACCCTAACTCTAACCCTAAACGTCACCCTCACCCTAACCCTAACCCTAAACCTCAACCTAAACCTAATCCTTACCCTCAACCTAACCCTCACTGTAACTCTAACACTAACCCTAATCCTAACCTCACCCTCACCCTAACCCTAACCCTAACACTCACCCTTATCGAACATTCACCCTCACCGTAACACTAACCCTAACCCTAACCCTAAACCTCAACATAACCCTAAAAATAACCCTCAACCTCACCCTAGCACTCACCCTAAACCTAATTGTAACCTTAAACCTCATCCAAAACCTCGCCCTAACCCTAACCCTAACCCTAAACCTAATTCTAACCCTCAACCTAACCCTAAACCTGACCCCACCGTAATCCTAACCCTAACTCTCACCCTAAACCTAAACCTCGTCCTAACACTAACCCTCACCCTCACCCTAACCCTAACACTAATCCTAACCTTAAATCTCACCCTATACCTCACCCTAACCCTAAATCTAACCCGAAACCTGACCCTCACCCTAACCCTCACCCTAACCCTCACCCTAACCCTAAAACTCACCCACAACCTAGCCTTCACCCTAACCCTAATCCGAACCTTAACCCTCATCCTAACCCTCACCCTAACCCTAAACCTAACCCTCAAACTAACCCTAAACCTCACCCCTAACCTTACCCGAAGTCTAACCCTAAGCCTAACCCTAAACCTAACCCTAACCCACACACTCACCCTCAACCTAACCCTAACCCTAACCCTCACCCTAACCCTAACCCTCATCCTTAACCTCACCCTTAGCTAACCCTAAGCCTAACCCTAAACCTAAACCTAACACACACACTCACCATCACCCTAATGCTAATCCTAACCCTAACCCTAACCCTCACCCTCACCCTTGCCTTCACCCTAACCCTAATCCTAAACCTAACTCAAACTCTAACCATAACCCTAACCCTAAACCTCACCCTAAACCTAACCCTTACCCTCAACCTCACTGTAAGGGTAACCCTAATCCTAACCCTAACAATAACCGTAACCCTAACTCTTACCCTCACCCTAACCCTAACAATCACCCTAAACCTAACCCTCATCCTAA
Organism: Dipodomys merriami; assembly: GCF_024711535.1. Taxonomy (NCBI): domain Eukaryota; kingdom Metazoa; phylum Chordata; class Mammalia; order Rodentia; family Heteromyidae; genus Dipodomys; species Dipodomys merriami. The sequence goes on from NW_027202771.1 coordinate 445,726, forward strand.
CACTTGCCCTCAACCTTATCTTAACCCTAAACCTCAGCCTAATCCTGACCTTTATGCTTACCAATACCCACACCCTAACCCTCACCCTAATACTAACCCTAATCCTTACCCTCACCCTAGCCAAAACCCTAACCATCACACTAACCCTATCCTTCACCCTCAACCTCACCCTCAGACTAACCCCACGCCTAAACCTAAACCTAACCCTAACACTCAACCTCACCCTAGCCCTCACCCTAACCATAATCCTAACCCTAACCCTCACCCTAACCCTAACCCTAACCTTACCCATAAACCCCACCCTAACCCTAAACCTAACCCTCACCTGCACCCTCACCCTCACCGTAACTCTAACCCTAACCCTATCAATAACACTAAACCTCACCCGAACCATCACCCTAAACCTAACCCTAACCCTCACCCTCATGCTCAGACTAATCCTAAGCCTAACCCTAACACTAAACCTACCTCTCAACCTAACCCTATTCCTAACCCTAACCCTAACTCTAAACCTAAATCTCACTCTCACCCTAACACTAATTCTAACCCTAACCCTAAACCTAAACCTCATTCTAACCTTAACCCTAAGACTCACCCTCACCCTCATCCTAAACCTATGCTTAACATTAACCCTAATCCTAACCCTCACACTCACCCTCACCCTAAACCTAACTCTACCCCTAAACTTCACTATCACCCTAACCCTAAATCTAACACTAAACCTCACCCTAACCCTAACCCTAAGCTCACCCTAAACCTAACCCTCACCCTCACCCTCAGCCTAAACCTAAGGATAACCCTAACCCTAATCCTAACCCTCACAATCACCCTAACCCTAAACCTAATGCGAATCCTAACCCTAGCCCTAAACCTCACCCTCACCACAAACCTCACCCTAACCCTAAAACTAACCCTGAAACGAACCCTCACACTCAGCCTCATCCTAACCCTAATTCTAACACTAAACCTCACCCACACTATAACCCTAACGCTAACCTTCATCCTGACCCTAACACTAACACTAAACCTAAATCTAACCCTAATCCTCCCCCTCAACCTAACCCTCACTCTAACCCTAACCCAAACACTAAACCTCACCCTAACCCTAAACCTCACCCTCACCCTAGCCTTCACCCTAACCCTAATTCTAATCCTCACCCTCACCCTAACCCAAAGCGTCATCCTCACACTAAGCCTCACCCTAACCCTAACCCTAATCCTCAATCTAACCCTCACATAACCCTTACCATAACCCTAAACTTAACCCTAACCCACACACTTATCTTAAACCTCACCCTCAGCCTAAACCTCACTTTTACCCTTACCATCATCCTCACCCTTACCCTCCCCCTAACCCTAAACCTCATCCTAACCCTAACCCTAGCCGTAAACCTAAACATCACCCTATCCCTAACCCTCACCCTCAACCTCAAGCTCAGCCTAACCCTAAGCCTAAGCCTAACCCTTACCCTAAACCTCACCCTCTCCCTAGCCTTCACCATAACCCTAATCCTAACCCTAACCGTCATCCTAACCCTCACCCTAACCCTAAACATAACCATCACCCTAACCATAATCCTCAAGCCCACACTCACCCTCAGCCTAACCCTAAGCCGAGGTCTAACCCTAACCCTAACACTCACACTCACGTTCAACCTAACCCTAATCCTAAACCTAACTCTACCTCTAACCCTTAACCTCAACCTAACCCCCACCCTAACCTTAACCCTAACACAAACCCTAACCTTAACCCACGAACTAACCCTCCCCCTAAGCTTAAATCTAAACATAACCTCACCCTCACCCTAACCCAGTCCTACCCCTAACCCTAAACCTCACCCTCACCCTAACCATAACCCTCACACTCACCCTCACTTTAACCCTAACTCTAAACCTAACAATAACACTAATCCTAACCCTTAACCTAACCCTAACCATAACCATAACACTAATCCTAACACACACCCTCACCCTAACCCTAATCCTAACCATGACCCTAACCCTCACCCTCACCATAACCTTTACCCTCATCCAAACCGTCACCCTAACCCTAAACCTAACCCTGAACCTCACCCTAACACTAACCCTAACCCTCACCCTCAACCTAGACCTCACCCTAACCCTAATCCTAACCCTAATTCTCCTCTTAATCCTCAGCCTAAACCTAACACTAATTCACACCCTAACCCTAAACCTAACCCTAACCCTCAACCTAACCCTAACCCTCAAACTCAAGGTAACACTAACTCTAACGCTCATCCAATCCCTAAACTTAACACAAACCCTAACTCTCACCCTAACTTTACTCCTAACCCTCACCCTAACCCTGAACCTCACCCTCAGCCTAACCCTAAGCCTAAACCTAACCCTAACTCTAACCCAAACAATCACCCTAACTCTTATCCTAATCCTAATCCTAACCCTAAGCCTAACCCTCACCCTCACACTAACCCTCATCCTAAACCTAACTCTAACACGAACCCTAACCCTAGCCCTCACAATCAGCCTCAACCTAAACCTAACTCTAACCCTAAAGCTCACCCTCACCCTAAACCTAACCATAACGCTAACCCTTAAACCTCACCACAACCCTAACCCTAAACCTCAACCTCAACCTAGCCCTCACCCTAACCCTAATTCTAAACCTAACCCTCATCCTAACCCTCACCCTAACACTAACCCTAACCCTCACCCTCACCATCACCCTAACCCTAAACTTAAACCTAATGCGCAACCTAACCCTCACTCTCAACCTCACCGTAACCCTTACCTTAACCCTCACCCTAACCCTAAATTTAACCCGAACCCTAACTCTCACATAAAACCTAAACTTAACCCTCACCCTAACCCTAACCCTCAAACTCACCTTCACCCTCAGCCTAAGCCTAAGTCTAATCCTAACCCTAACTCTAACCCTCACACTCACCCTAAGCCTAACCCTAATCCTAATCCTAACCCTAAGCCTAACCCTCACCCTCACTCTAACCCTCACCTTAACCCTAACCCTAACACTAACCCTAACCCTAACCCTAACCCTCAGCCTCACCCTAACCTTAACTCTAACCCTAAACCTCCCCCTCCCCCTAACCCTAACCCTTACCCTCAACCTAAGCCTAACCCTCACCCTCAACCTCAACCTCAGCCTAACCCTAAACCTAACCCTAAACCTAACGCTAACACACACACTCACCCTCACACTAACACTAATCCTAAACCTTTCCCTAACCCTAACCCTCCCTCAAATTTTCACCCTAACCCTAACCCTAACACTAATCCTAACCCTAACCCTCAACCTAACCCTCACCCTAAACCTAACTCTAACCCTAAACCTCACCCTCACCCTAAACCTAACTCTAACCCAAACACAAACCCTAACCCTCACCCTAACCCTAACCCTAACCATCACCCTAACCCTAATCCTCACCCCCATCCTCACCCTCAGCCTAAACCAAAGCCTAAACCTAACCCTATCCCTAACACTCGCACTCACCCTCACCCTAACCCTAATCTTAACCCTACCCCTAAACATTAACCTCAACCTAACCCTTACCCTAACCTTAACCCTAACACTAACCCTAACCTTAACCCACGAAATAACCCTCCCCCTAACCCTAAATCTAACCATAAACCTCACATCACCCTAACCCTAATCCTACCCCTATCCCTAAACCTCACCCTAACCCTAACCATAACCCTCACCCTCACTTTAACTCTAACTCAAACCCTAACAATAACACTAATCCTAACCCTAAATCTAACCCTAACCCTAACCATAACCCGAATCCTAACACACACCCTCACCCTAACCCTAATCCTAACCATAACCCTAACACTCACCATAATCTTAACCCTCACCCAAACCCTCACCGTAACTGTAACCCTAACCCTAAACCTCACCCTCACCCTAGCCCTCACCCTAACCCTAATCCTAACCCTAATTCTCATCCTAACCCTCACCCTCAACCTAACACGAACCCACTCCCTAACCCTAAACCTAACCCTAAACCTCAACTTAACCCTAACCCGCATGCTCAATATAACCCTAATCCTAACCTTCACCCAAACCCTAAACTTAACCGGAACCCTAACTCTCACCCTAACCCTAATCCAAACGCTCACCGTAACCCTCACCCTCACCCTCAGCCTAACCCTAAGTCTAACCCTAACCCTAACACTAACCCTCACAATCACCCTAACCCTTATCCTAAACCTAATCCTAACCCTAAGCCTAAGCCACACCCTCACCCTAACCCTCAGCCTAAACCTAAATCTAGCATGAACCCTAACCCTAACCCTCACAATTAGCCTTACCCTAACAATAACTCTAAACCTAAAGCTCACCCTTACCCTAAACCTAACCATAAGGCTAACCATATACCTCACCAAAGCCTAACCCTAAACCTCAACTTCACCCTTGCACTCACACTAACCCTAATCCTTACACTAACCCTCATCCTAACACTCACCCTAACACTAACTCTAACCCTCAACCTCACCATCACACTAACCCTAAACTTAACCCTAACACTCAACCTAACCCTAACCCTCACCCTCACAGTAACCCTTACCCTAACCCTCACCCTAACCCTAAATTTAACTCGAACCCTAACTCTCACCCAAGCCCTAAACTGAACCCTCACCCTAACCCTAACCCTCAAATTCACCCTCACTCTCAGCCTAAGCCTAAGCCTAATCCTAACCCTAAACCTAACCCTCACACTCACCCTAAGCCTAACCCTAATCCTAATCCTAACCCTAAGCCTAAACCTCACCCTCACACTAACCCTCACCTTAACCCTAACCCTAACACTAACCCTAACCCTAACCCTCACCCTCAGCCTCACCCTAACCTTAACTCTAACCCTAAAACTCACCCTCCTCCTAACCCTAACCCTTACCTTCACCCTAACCCTAAACCTCACCCTCAACCTCAACCTCAGCCTAACTCTAAACCTAACCCTAAACCTAACCCTAACACATACACTCTCCCTCACACTAACCATAATCCTAACCCCCATCCTCACCCCCAGTCTAACCCTAAGCCTAAGCTTAACCCTAGCCCTAACCCTCACACTCAACCTCACCTTAACCCTAACACTAACCCTACACCTAACCCTTAACCTCAACCTAACCCTCACCCTAACCTTAACCCTAACACTAACCCTAAGGCCAACCCACGAAATAACCCTCCCCCTAACACTAAATCTAACCATAAACCTCACCCTCACCCTAACCCTAATCCTACCCTTATCCCTAAACCTCACCCTAACCCTAACCATAACCCTCACCCTCACTTTAACTCTAGCTCAAACCCTAACAATAACACTAATCCTAACCCTAAATCTAACCCTAACCCTAACCATAACCCGAATCCTAACACACACCCTCAACCTAACCCTAATCCTAACCATACCCCTAACCCTCACCCTCACCCTCACCATACACACAACCTAACCCTAAACCTCACCCACAAAGTAACCCTTAACCTAACAATCACCCTAACCCTAAATTTAACCCGAATCCTAACTCTCACCCAAACCCTAAACTTAACCCTCACCCTAACCCTTACCCTCAAACTCAACCTCTCTCTCAGCCTAAGCCTAAGCCTAATCCTGAATCTAACCCTAACCCTCACACTCACCTTAAGTCTAACCTTAACACTAACCCTAACCCTAACCCTCACCCTCAGCCTCACCCTAACCCTAACACTAACCCTAAACCTCAGCCTCCCCCTAAACCTAACCCTTACCTTCACCCTAACCCTAAACCTCACCCTCAACCTCAACCTCAGCCTAACTCTAAACCTAACCCTAAACCTAACCCTAACACATACACTCTCCCTCACCCTAACCATAATCCTAACCCCCATCCTCACCCTCAGTCTAACCCTAAGCCTAAGCTTAACCCTAGACCTAACCCTCACACTCAACCTCACCCTAACCCTAACACTAACCCTACACCTAACCCTTAACCTCAACCTAACCCTCACCCTAACCTTAACCCTAACACTAACCCTAACCCTAAACCACTAACTGACCCTCCCCCTGACCCTAAATTTAACCTTTACCCTCGCCCTCACCCTAACCCTAATCCTACCCCTATCCCTAAACCTCAGCCTAACCCTAACCCTAACCCTCACCCTCACCCTCACTTTAACTCTAACTCTAACCCTAACAATAACACTAATCCTAACCCTCAACCTAACCCTAACCCTAACCATAACCCTAATCCTAACATACACCCTCACCCTAACGCTAATCCTAACCATAACCCTAAACCTCAGCCTCACCATAATTTTAACCCTCATCCAAACCCTCACTCTAACCCTAACCCTATCCCTAAACCTCACCCTAACCATAACCCTAACCCTCAACCTCACCCTAGACCTCACCCTAACCCTAATCTTAACCCTAATTCTCCTCCTAACCCTCACCCTAAACCTAACACTAACCCACACCCTAACCCTAAACCTATCCCTAACCCTCAACCTAACCCTAACACTCACACTCACAGTAACCCTAACCCTAACCCACACATAACCCTAACCCAAACCCCAAACATAACCCGAACCCTAACTCTCACCATAAACCTAACCCTAAACCTCACTCCCATCCTCACCCTTAGCCTAACCCTAAGCCTAAACCTAACCCTATCCCTAAACCTCACAATCACCCTAACCCTTATCCTAATACTAATCTTAACCCTAATCCTAAACCTCACACTCAAACTAACCCTCATCCTAACCCTAACTATAACACGAACCCTAAAACTAAACCTCACAGTCAGCCTCAACCTAACCGTAACTCTAACCCGCACACTCACCCTCACCCTTACCCTAATCCTAACCCTAACCCTAACCCTTAACCTCAACCTAACCCTCACCCTAAACTTAACCCTAACAATAACCCTAACCCTAACAGTAACCCTAACCCTAACCCACGAACTAACCTTCACCCTAACACAAATCTTACCCTAAACCTCACCCTCACCCTAACCCTAATCCTAACCCTAACCCTAACCTCACCCTAACCCTAAACCTAACCCTCACTCTTACCCTCAGCATGACTCTAACCATAACCCTAACAATAACACTAATCCTAACCCTAATCCTAAACCTAACCCTAACCCTAACCCTAATCCTAACACTCACCCTCACCCTAATACTAATCCTAACCCTAACCCTCACCGAACCCTCACTTTAACTCTAACCCTAACAATAACACTAGTCCTAACCCTAACCCTAACCCTAACCCTAACCCTAACCCTAATCCTAACCATAACCCTAACCCTCACCCTCACCATAATTTTAACCCTCATCCAAACCCTCATTCTAACGTAACCCTGACCCTAAACCTCTCCCTAACACTAACCCTAACCCTCACCCTAGCCCTCACCCTAACCCTAACCCTAATGCTAACACTAATTCTCCTCCTAACCCTCACCCTAAACCTAACACTAAAACAAACCCTAATCCTAATCCTATCCCTAACCCTCAACATAACCCTAACCCTCACACTCACAGTAACCCTAACCTTAGCCCTCACCCAAACCCAAAACATAACTCGAACCCTCTCTCACTCTAACCCTAACCCTAATCCTCACTCCCATCCTCACCCTCAGCCTAAACCTAAGCCTAAACCTTACCCTATCCCTCACCCGAACCCTAACCCGAACCCTCACTGTAACACTAACCCTCATCCAAACCCTCAACCTTACCCTCACCCTCTCACTAGCCCTCACCCCAACCCTAAACCTAAACCTAATCCTCAACCTAACCCTCACCCTAACCCTAACCCAAACCCTCACCCTAACCCTAAACCTAACTCTAAACCTCAACCTAACCCTAACCCTCATGCTCATCCTAACTATAACCGTAACGCTCAGACTAGCCCTAAACTTAACCCAAACCCTAACTCTCAAACTAAACCTAACCCTAACACTCACCCTAACACTAACCCTCACCCTCACCCTCAGCATAACCCTAAGCTTAAACATAACCTTAACCCTCACACTCACCCTAAACCTTACCCTAATCCTAACCCTAAACCTAAGCCTTACCCTCACCCTCACCCTAACCCTCACCCTAACCCTAACTCTAACACTAACCCTAACCCTAAACATCACAATCAGCCTCACCATAAACCTAACTCTAAACCTAAACCTCAACCTCACCCTCACCCCAAACCTAAGCCTCATCCTCACTCTAGCCCTCACCCTAAACCTAATCCTAACCTAACACTCATCCTAATCCAAACCCTATTACTAAACCTAATCCTAACCCTCACCATCACCATAAACGTTACCCTAACCCTCACCCTAACCCTAAACTTAACCAGAACCCTAAATCTCACCATAACCCTAACCCTAAACCTCACCCTAAACCTAAACTTCAACCTCACCATCACCCTCAGCCTAAGCCTAAGCTTAACCTAACCCTAAGCCTAAGCCTAACTGTAACCCTAACCCTTACACTCTGCCTAACCTTAACCCTAATCCTAACCCTAACTTTAACCCTAAATCTCACCGCACCCTAACCCTCACCTTATCCCTAACACTAACCCTAACTCTAACCCTCACCCTCAGCCTCATCCTAACCCTAACTCTAACCCTAAATCTCACACTCACCCTAACCCTAACCCTAACCCTAACGCTAAAACTCACCCTAAACCTAATCCTAAACCTCAACATAGCCCTCACCCTAACCCTAATCCTAACCCTAACACTCATCATAACCCTCCCCCTAACCCTAAGCTTAACCCACACCCTAATGCTAACCCTCACGCTCAAACTCACTCTCAGCCTAAACCTAAGCCTAAACCTAAACCTAACCCTAACACACACATTCACCCTCACCCTAACCCTAATCCTAAACCTATCCCTAACCCTTATGCTCCCCCTAAATCTCACCCTAACCCTAACCCTAACTCTAACCCTAAACCTCACCCTCAGCCTAAACCTAACACTAACCCTAACGCAAACACTAAACCTCACCCTAACCCTAACCCTAACCCTCACCCTAACCCTCAGCATAACCGAAACTCTGAACCAAACAATAATTCTAAACCTAATCCTAACCCTCACCCTAACCATAAACCTCACCCTAACCCAAACTATCACCCTAACACTTACCCTCATCCTAACACTAACGCTAAAACTAACACTAACACTAAACCTCACCCTAAACCTACCCCTACCCCTAAATCTAACCCTAAACCTCACCCTCACCCTCACCCTAACCCTAACCCTAAGCCTCACCTTAACCATGAACCTCACCCTAACCCTAACCCTCACCATAACAATTCCCCACACCCTAAAACTAACCATAAACCAAACACTCAGCCTCACACTAATCCTAACCCTCACCCTCAACCTAACCCTCACCCTAACACTAACCCTAACCCTAACCCTCACCCTCACCCTAGCCCTCACCCTAACCCTAATTCTAACCCTCATGCTCACCCTAACCCTAACCCTCATCCTCACCCTAAACCTCACACTAAGCCGAATCCTAATCCTCAATCAAACCCTCACCCTAACCCTAACCCTAACCCTTACCTAACCCTAAGCATAACCCTAACACTCACCCTTATTTTAACACTCAGCCTCAGCCTAAAGCTCACCATTACCCTTACCATCATCCCCACCCTAACCCTCCCCCTAACCTTAAACCTCATTCTAACCCTCACCCTAACCATAAAACAAAACTTCACCCTAACCCTAAAACTCACCCTCAACCTCATGCTCAGCCTAACCCTAAGCGAAGCCTAACCCTTACCCTAACCCTCACCCTCACCCTCGCCCTCACCATAACACTAATCTTAACCCTAACCCTCATCCTACCCCTTACCCTAATCCTAATCCTACCATCATCCTAATCCTAATCCTCAACCCCACCCTCACCCTCAACCTACCCCTAAGCAGCCTGAGTCTAAGCTTACCCTAACCCTCACCCTCATCCTCACCCTAACCTTAATCCTAACCCTAAACCTAACCCTACACCTTAACCTCAACCTAACCCTCACCCTAACTTTAACTCTAACACTAACCGTACCCCATGAACTAACCCTCCCCCTAACCCTAAATCTAACCCTAAACCTAACCCTCATCCTAACCCTAATCCTACCCCTAAACCTACACCTCACCCTAAACATAACCCTAACCTACACCCTCAACCTCACCCTCACCAAAACTCTAACCCTAACCCTAACAATAACACTAACCATAACACTAACGCTCACCTTAACCCAAACCCTAACACTAATCCTCAACCTAACCCTATCCCTCATCCTAACTCTAAACTTAACCGGAACCCTAACTCTCACCCTAACCCTAACCCTAACCATCACCCTCACCCTCAGCCTAACCCTAAGCCTAATCCGAACCCTAACCTTCACACTCAGCTTAACCCTTATCCTAATCCTAATCCTAACTCTAAGCCTAACCCTCACTCTAACCCTAACCCTCCCCCTAAACCTATATCTAACCCTCAACCTCACCCTCACCCTCACCATAAACCTAACCCTAAACCTCACCCTAACCAGAACCCTCACCCTAACCCTAACGCTCACCATAACGCTTACCCTCACCCTAACACTAACCCTAACCCTAACACTCACGATCACACTAATCCTAACCCTCACCCTAATCCTAAACCTCACCCTAACCCTAACCCTAACCCTAACTCTAACCCTAAACCTCACACTCATCCTAAAACTAACTCTAACCCTAACACAAACCCTAAACCTCAGCCTAACCCTAAGCATGTCCCTCACCCTTACCCTCACCCTAGCCCTCAACCAAACCCTAATTCTAACCCTCACACTCACCCTAACCCTAACCTTCATCCTCACCCTAAACCTCACACTAACCCTAAACCTAATCCTCAATCTAACCCTTATCTTAACCCTAACCCTAACCCTTATCCTAACCCTAAAAGAAACCCTAACCCTCACCCTTAACGAATCCCTCACCCGCAGCCTAAACCTCACCTTTACCTTTACCATCATCCTCACCATAACCCTCAACCTAACACTAAACCTCATCCTAACACTCACCCCAACCGTGAACCTAACTATCACCCTAACCCTAACCCTCACCCTCAACCTCACACTCAGCCAAATCCTAAGCCTAAGCCTAAGCCTTACCCTAACCCTCAACCTCAACCTAGCCGTCACCCAAACCCTAATCCTAACCCTAACCCTCATCCTAACCCTCAACCTAAACCTAAACCTAACCATCACCCTAACCCTAATCCTAACCCTCACCCTCAACCCCAACCTCACCATAACTCTAACCCTTACCCTAACAATAACACTAACCCCAAACTTACCCTAACCCTCACCATAACCCTCACCCTCAGCCTCACCCTCACTGCAAACTTAACCCTAACCACAACACTAAAAATAACCCTAACCCTAACTCTAATCCTCACCCCCACAATCACACTCAGCCTAATCCTAAACCTAACCCTAATCCTAACCCTAACCTTAACCTTAACCATAAACCTCACCCTCAGCATCATCCTCACCGCAAACTTAACCCAAACCATAACACTAAAAATAACCCTATCCCTAACCCCAACCCTAACCCTAACCCTAATCGTCACCCCCACTGTCACACTAACCCTAAACCTAAGCCAAATCCTAACCCTAAACCTAACCGTAACCCTCACCGTAACACTAACACTAACCCTAACCCTAACCCTAATCCTCACCCCCACTGTCACACACAGCCTAAACCTAAGCCTAATCCTAACCCTAAACCTAACCCTAACCCTCACTGTAACAATAAAACTAACCCTAACCCTAACCATAACCATAACCCTAAACCTAACTATAACCCTCAGCCTCACCCTCACCCTAACCCTAACCCGAACCCTAACCCTCATCCTAACCCTAATCCTAACTCTAACCCTAACCCTAACCCTCACGCTCACACTCAGCCTAATCCTAATCCTAAAACAAACCCTATCCCTAACCCTAACCCTCACCCTGACCCTAATCCTCACCCTATCCCTAACACTAACCCTAAACCTAACCCTCACCCTCAGACTCACCCTAACCCTAAATCTAACGTTAAACCCCACCCTCACCCTAACCCTAACCCTAACCCTAAACCTCCCCCTAACCCTAAACCTAAACCTCAACCTAACCCTCACCTTAACCCTAACCCTAACACTAACCCTAACCCTAAACCTCATCCTAACCCTCCCCCTAACTCTAAGTCTAACCATAAACCTCACCTTTACCCTATCCCTAATCCTAACCCTAACCCTAAACCTCACCCTAAACCTAACCCTAACCCTCACCCTCACCCTAACCCTCACAGTAATTCTAATCCTAACCGTAACAATAAAACTAATCCTATCCCTAAACCTAACCCTAACCCTAAACCTAACCCTAACCCTAAACCTAAGCCTAATCCTAACACCTACACTCACCCTAACCCTAATCCTAACCCTAACCCTCACACTAATCCTAAACCTCAACCTCACTGTAACCCTAACCCTCACACAAACCCTCACTCGAACCCTAAACCTAACCCTCAACCTATCCCTTACCCTCACCCTCAAACTCACCCTCAGTCTAAACCTAAGCCAAACCCTAAACCTAACCCTAACACACACACTCACCCTCACCATAAAGCTAATCCTAACCCTAACCCAAACCATGACCCTAAACCTCCCCCTAACTCTCACCCTAAATCTAACCCTAAAACTAACCCTAAACCTAACCCTCAACGTAAGCCTCAACCTAAACCTAACTCTATATCTAACCTTAACCCTCACCCTCACTGTCACCGTTATTGTAACCCAAAACCTAAGCCTAAAAATAACCCTAACCCTCACCCTCACCCTAACACTAATCATAAACCTAAAACTACCCCTAACCCTTAACGTCAACCTAATCCTCACCCTAACCTTAACGCTAACACTAACCCTAACCCTAACCCATGAACTAACCCTCCCCCAACTCTAAATATAACCATAAACCTGACACTCACCCTAACCTTAATCCTAACCCTAACCCTAAACCTCACCCTAACACTAACCCTAAGCCTCGCCCTCACCCTCACCCTCAATTTAACTCTAACTCTAACCCTAACAATAACACTAATAATAAAACCTAAATCTAACCCTAAGCGTAACCCTAACCCTAATCCTAAAACACACCCTCACCCTAACCCTAATCCTAACCATTACCCTAACCCTCAACCTCACCATAACCTTAACCCTCATCCAAACCCTCACCCTAACCCTAATCTTAACCCTAATTCTCCTCCTAACCCTCAACCTAAACCTAACACTAACCCTAACCCTAACCCTCAAAATCAGCTTCAACCTAACACTAACTCAAACCCTAAACCTCACCCTTACCCTAAACCTAACCATAACTCTAACCCTAAAACTCACCACAACCCTAACCCTAAAGCTCCCCCTCCCCTAGCCCTCACCCTAACGATAATGCCAACCCTAACCCTCATCCTAAACCTCACCCTATCACTAACCCTAACCCTCATCGTCACCATCACCCTAAGCCTTACCCAAACTCTCAAACTAACTCTAACCCTCGCCCTCACCATAACCCTTACCCTAACCCTCACGCTAAATTTAACCCGAACCCTAACTCTCACCCTAAAGCTAACCCTAACCCTCACCCTAACCCTAATCCTCACCATCACCCTCAGCCTCAGCCTAAGCCTAAGCCTAATCTTAACCTTAACCCTAACCCTCACACTCACCCTAAGCATAACCCTAATCCTAATTCTAACCCTAAGCCTAAACCGCACACTCAAACTATCCCTAACACTAACCCTAACCCTAACCCTAACCCTTACCTAATCCTCTCCCCCAACCTCACCCTCAGCCAAACCCTAAGCCTAACCATAACACTAACCCTAAACCTCACCGTAACTCAAACCCTAACCTTAACCCTAACCCTAACCGAAACACTAGCACTAACCCCAAACCTAACCCTAACCCTTACCCTAACACTTACCCTAATCCTCAAACTCAATGTCACCCTAACCCAAACAATAACCCTAACACCCACCCTAATCCTAAGCCTAAACCGAACCCTAACCCTCACACTCACCCTCACCCTAACCCTAATCCAAAACCTAACCCTCACCCTAACCCTCACCCTAGCCCTCAAACTGACCCTATTCCTAACCCTAAACCTAATCCTAAACCTCACACTAACCCTAACCTTAACCCTCACACTAACCCTAACCCTAAACCAAAACCTCACCCTAACACTAAACCGAATCCTCACCTTCACCCTTACTCTCAACTTAACTTTAACCCTTAACCTAACAATAACCCTAAACCTAAACCTAACCCTAACATTCACACTCACCATAACTCTAAACCTTACCCTAACACTAAACCTCACCCTAATCCTCACCCTCACCGTCACCCTAACTTAAACCCTAATCCTCAACCACACCCTCACCCTCAGCCTAACCCTAAGCCTAAACTTAACCCTAAACCTAACCATCACCTTAACCCTAACCCTAACCCAAAACCTTACCCTGAACCAAAACCTAATCCTCAGCCTCACCCTCACCCTAACCCAAACCCTAACCCTTACCCTCACCCTAACCCTAAATCTAACCCTAACCCTAACCCTCACACTAACACTCACCATAACCATAATCCTAAACCTAACCCTATCCCTAAACCTATGCTTCATATTAACCCTCAGCCTAGCCCTCACGCTAACCCTAATCCTAACCCTAAACCTTATCCTAACCCTCACCCTAACCCTACCCCTAACCCTCACCCTCACCTTCAGCCTCACTTTAACTCTAACTCGAACCCTAACAATAACACTAATCCTAAACCTAAACCTAACCCTAACCCTAACCCTATACCTAATCCTACCACACACCCTCACCCTAACCCTAATCCTAACCATAGCACTAATCCTCACCCTAAACCTCACACTAACCCTAACACTAATCCTCAATCTAACCCTTACCCTCACCCTACACCCTAACCCTCACCCTTACCCTAACACTAACCCTAACCATAACCATAATCATAACCCTCAACCTCAGCCTCACATTCAAAGCAAACATAACCCAAACCAAAACACTAACAATAACCCTAACCCTCAACCTAGCCCACACCCTAAACCTAAGCCTAAGCCTAACCCTCACCCTAACTCTCACTCTAACCCTAACACCAAACCTCAACCGAAACCTAAACCTGAACCTCACCCTCAGCCTAACTCTAATCCTAACCTGAACCCTAACCTTAACCCTCACACACACAGTCACCTTAACCCTAGACCTAATCCTAACCTTAACCCTAACACTCACCCTCACCCAAAACCTCACCCTAACCCTCAACATAACCCTCAGCCTCAGCCTCACATTCACAGCAAACTTAACCCAAACCATAACACTAACAATAACCCTAAACCTCACCCTCAACCTAACCCTAAACCTAAACCTAAACCTAACCCTAACCCTAACCGTAACCCTAAACCTAAACCTGACCCTAACCCTAATCCTAACCCTCACCCTCACCCTCACAGTAACCATAACCCTAACCCTAACCCTTACAATAACCCTAACCCTAACCCTATACCTCATCCTAACCATATCCTTCACCCTAACACTAACCCACACCCTAAAGCTTATCCTCACCTTAACCCTAACCCTAAACCTCACCCTAATCCTAATCCTAACCCTAACCCTAACCTTCACCCTCACCCTAACCCTCACACTAAACATAACTCTAACACTAACCCTAACCCTAACCCTCACCCTCAGCCTCACTCTAACCCTAACTCTAACCCTAAACCTCCCCCTCCCCCCACCATAACCCTAACCCTAACCCTAAACATCACCCAAACCCTAAACCTAAACCTCACCCTCACCCTAGCCCTCACCCTAATCCTAATCCTAACACTAAACCTCACTCTAACCCTAACATTAATCTTAATCCTAACCCTAAACCTAACCCTCACCCTCACCCTAACACTCACCCTAACACTAACCCTCACCCTCACTCCCAACCTAACCATAACTGTAACCCTAAACCCCACCCTCATCCTAATCCTCACCCTAAACCTAAACCTCCCCCCTACGCTAAACCTAAACCTCACCCTCAACCTAGCACTCACCCTAACCCTAATCCAAACCCTAACCCTCACCCTAATGCTAATGCTCACACTCAACCTCACCCTCAGCGTAACCCTAAGCCTAACCCTAAACCTAACCCTAACACAAATATTCACCCTCACCTTTACTCTAATCCTAACCCTAAACCTTACCCTCCCCCTAATTCTCACCCTAACCCTAAGCCTAACACTAACACTACCCCTAACCCTCAACCTAACCCTCACCCTAACCCTAAACCTCACCCTCACCCTAAACCTAACTCTAACACTAACCCAAACCCTAAACTTCACCATAAAACTAACCCTCACCCTCACCCTCAGCCTAAAACTAAACCTGACCCTAACAATAACCCTAACACTAATCCTAACCCTCACCCTAACCATAATGATCACTCTAACCCAAAACCTCACCCTAACACTTACCCTCACCCTAAAACTAACCCTAACCCTAACACTAACCCTCACACTAACCCTAACCCTAAGCTTAACCCTAAACCTCACCGAAACCCTAACCCTAACCCTAAAGAGAATTAACCCTAACCCTAAATCTAACCCTAATCCTCAGCCTCACCCTCAACCTAACCCAAACACTAACCCTAAACCTCACCCTAACCCTAAGCCTATATCGAACCCTAAACCTCACCCTCAGCCTTACCCTAACCCTGACCCTAACCTTAAACCCCAACCTATCCCTAACCCGCACCCTCAACCTCGCCATAACTCTAACCCAAACCCTAACACTAACACTAATCCTAACCCTAACCATCACTTTAACCCTAATCCTCACCCCCACCCTCAGCCTCAGCCTAACCCTAAGCCTAACCATAACTCTCAGACTAACCATCACCGAAACCCTAACCCTAACCCTAAACCTAAACCTAACCCTAACCCTAAACCTAACCCTCATTATCAGCTTCACCCCCACCCTAACCTAAACTCTAACCCGAACACTCACCCTAACCCTAAGCCCAACCCTAACCTTAACCCTAACCTTCACACTCACTCTACCCTAAACCTAATCCTAAACCTACCATTACTCCTAAACCTAACCCTCATCATAACCCTCACACTAGCCCTCACCCTAACGCTAATCCTAACCCTAAACCTCAAACTAACCCTAAATCTACACCTAAACCTCAACCTCACCCTAACCCTAACTCTAACCCTAACACTAAACCTCACAATAAACCTAACCCTAACCCTCACCCTAACGCTAAACCTCACCATCACCCTCAGCCTAACCCTAAGCCTAACCCTAAACCTATCCCTAACACACACTCACCCTCACACTAACACTAATGCTAACCCTAACCCTAACCTACCTCTCACCCTAAACCTAATCTTAACACGAACACTAAACCTAACCCTCAACTTAACCATCACCCTAACCCTAATTCTAAACCTAAACCTCACCATCATGTTAACCCTAATTCTAACCCTAACCCAAACCCTAAACCTCACCCTAACCCTAACCCTAACCCTCATCCTCACCCTCACCGTAACCATAACCCTAAACCTAACCCTAACAATAACCCTAAACCTGTTCCGAACCCTCAGCCTAACCATAACTCTCACCCTAACCCAAACCATCACCCTATTACTTACCCTCACCCTAACACTAACCCTAACCCTAACAATAACCCTCACACTAATCCAAGCCCTAACCCTAACCCTAAATCTCAACCTAACCCAGACCATCACCCTAACCCTAAAAATAACCCTAAAAATAACCCTTACCCTAACCCCCCCTTAAAGTTATATCTAACCCTCAACCTCACCCTCACACTCACCCTAACCCCATACCTAAACCCCACCCTAACCCTAACCCTAACCCTCACCCTCATGCTCAGCCTAAGCCTAAGCCTAATCTTAACCCTAACCCTAACCCTCACCAAAACCCCAACACTAACACAAACCCTAACTCTAACCCTAAACCTCATCCTCACCCTAACCTTAACACTAACCCTAACCCTAAACCTAAGCCTCACCCTAACCCTAACCCTCACCCTCACCCTCACCCTCACCGTAACTGTAACCCTAACCCTAAACCTAACAATAACCCTAACCCTAACCCTAAACTTGATCCTAACCATAACCTTCATCCTAACCCTAACCCTCACCCTAACACTTACCCTCATCCTAACACTAACCCTAACCCTAACACAAACCCTCACACTAAACCTAACCCTCACACTAACCCAAAACCTCACCCTAACCCTAAACCTCACCCTGAACCTAGCCCTCAACCAAACCCTAACCCTCATCCTCAACCTAAAAGTCACACTAACCATAACACGAATCCTCAATCTAACCCTCATCCTCACCCTAACCGTAACCCTCACCTTTGCCTTAAACCGCACGCTCAACCTAACGCTCACCTTTACCCTTACCGTGACCCCGAACCTCACCCTCACCCTAACCCTAATCCTCATCCTATCACTCACCCTAATGGTAACCCAAACCATCACCTTAATCCTAACCCTCACCCTCACCCTCAGCCTCAACCTAACCTTAAGCCTAAGCCTAACCCTAACCCTAACCCTCACCCTCAACCTAGCCCTCACCCTAACCCTAATCCTAAACCTAACCCTCCTCCTAACACTTAACCTAACCATAACCCTAACCATCTTTCTAAACCTAATCCTCATCCCCACCAATACTCTCAGCCTAACCCTAAGCCTAAGCCGAACCCTAACCCTAACCCTCACACTAACCCTCACTGTAAACCTTATCCTAAAACTAACCTTAATCCTAGCATTATACCTCAACCTAACCCTCACCCTAACCCTAACCGTAACACTAACCCTAACCCTAACCCTCCCCCTGACCATAACTCTAACCCTAAAACATACCCTCACCCTATCCATAACCCTTACCCTAAACCTCACCCTGACCCTGATCCTAACCCTCACCGTCACCCTCACCCTCACTGTAACTCTAACCCTATCCCTAATACTAACCCTCAACCTCACCCTAACCCTAACCCTTACCCTAACTCTCACCCTTACCATAACACTAACCCTAAACCTAACCCTAAACCTCACCCTAATGCTAACCCTAACCCTCACCCTCACTCTAACCCTCATCCTAACCCTAATGCTAACCCTAAACCTCAACTTCACCGTTATGCTCGCACTAAGCCTAAGCCTAAGCCAAAGATTAACCCAGACCCTGACCCTCACCCTAACCCTAACCCTAACCGTAACACTAACCCTAACACTAACCCTCACACTAACCCTCACCCTAATGCTAATTCTAAACCTAAACCTCACCCTCACACTAACCCTAACCCTCACCCTCACCCTCACCCTCTGCCTAATATTAAACCTAAACCTAAACCTAACCCTAACCCTAACAAGAAGAGTAACCCTCACCCTAACCGTCACCATAACCCTAACCCTAACACTCACACTCACCATACCCATAACCAAACCCTAAGCCTAAGCCTAACCCTCACCCTAACCCTCACTCTAATCCTAACCCCAACACTCACCTTAACCATAACCCTCACCCTCACCCTAACTCTAATCCTAACCCTAACCCTAACTTTAACCCTCCCCTTAACTCTCACCCTAATGCTAACCTTAAAAGGAACACTAACCCTAACCCTCAACCTAACCCTCACCCTAATCCTAACTCTAACCTAAACCTCACCCTTACCCCAAACCCAACTCTAACATTAACCCAAACCCTAAACCTCACTCTAACCCTAACCCGAACCCTCATCCTCACCCTCACCGTAACCGCAACCCTAAACCTAACAATAAGAATAACCTTAACCATATTCCTAACCCTCAACCTAACATTTACCCTCACCCTAACACTAACCCTAAACTTCACCCTAACCCTCTCCCTAACCCTATATGTAACACTCAACCTCACACTCACCCTAAACTTAACCCTATACCCCACATTAACCCTAACCCTAACAATCACCCTTGTGCTCGGCCTAAGCCTAAGCCTAAGACTAAGCCTAACACTAACCCTAAACATCACCCTAACCCCAACAATAACACTAAACCTAACTCTAACCCTACACCTCACCCTCACCCTAACCCTAATTCTAACCCTAACCCTAAACCTAAACCTCATCCTAACCCTAACCCTCACCCTCACCCTCACCCTCACCCTCACCGTAACCGTAACCCTAACCCTAACCCTCACCGTAACCCTAACCCTCACCCTAACACTTACCCTCACCCTAACACTAACACTCACCCTAACACTAACCCTCACACTAACCCTAACCATCACCCTAACCCTAAACTTCACCCTAACCCTAACCCTCAAACTCAACCTAGCCCTCAACCTAACACTAACCCTCATCCTCACCCTAAACCTCACACTAACCCTAACAGTAATCCTCAATCTAACGCTCACCCTCACCCTAACCCTAACACTCACCCTTACCGTAAACCTCACCTTCAGCCTAACACTCGCCTTTACCCTTACCATCACCCTCACACTAACCCTCAACATAAAACTAATCCTCATCACAACCCTAACCCTAACGGTAACCCCAACCATCACTCTAACCCTAACCCTCACCCTCACCCTCAGCCTCAGCCTAAACCTAAGCCTAAGCCTTGGCCTAACCCAAAAACCTCACCCTCACCCTAACCCTAACCCTCTTCCTAAACCTTAACATAACCATAAACCTACCCATCTTTCTAAACCTAATCCTCATCCCCACCCATACCCTCAGCCTAACCCTAAACCTAATCCGAACCCTAACCTTAACCCTCACACTCACCCTCACCAAAAACCTAATCCTAAACCTAAACCTAACCCTAACATTAAAACTCAGTCAAACACTCACCCTAACCCTAACCCTAAACCTAAACCTAATGCTCACCCTAACCCTCCCACTAACCCTAACTCTAACCCTAAACGTCACCCTCACCCTAACCATAACCCTAACCCTAAACCTCACCCTAAACCTGATCCTTACCCTCACCCTCACCCTCACCCTCACTGTAACTCTAACCCTAACCCTACTCCTAACCCTCACCCTCACCCTAATCATAACCCTAACCCTCACCCTTAACCTAACCCTCACACTCACCGTAACCCTAACCCAAACCCTAAACCTCAACATAACCCTAACAATAACCTTCAACCTCACCCTAGCACTCACCCTAAACCTAATTGTATCCTTAAACCTCATCCAAAACCTCACCCTAACCCTAAACCTAACCCTCAACCTAACTCTAAACCTAATTCTAACCCTCACCCTAACCCTAACCTTGACCCCAACGTAACCCTAACCCTAACTCTCACCCTAAACCTAAACCTCATCCTAACCCTAACCCTCACCCTCACCCTAACCCTAACATTAATCCTAACCTTAAACCTCACCCTATACCTCACCCTAACCCTAACTCTAACCCTAAACCTGACCCTCACCCTAACCCTCACGTTAACCCTAAAACTCACCCTCACCCAACCTTCACCCTAACCCTAATCCGAACTTAACCCTGATCCTAACCCTCACCCTAACCCTAAACCTAACCATCAACCTAACCCTAAACCTCACCCCTAACCTCACCCTTTGTCTAACCCTAAGCCTAACCCTAAACCTAACCCTAACCCACACACTCACCCTCAACCTAACCCTAACCCTAACCCTCACCCTAACCCTAACCCTCATCCTCAACCTCACCCTTAGCCTAACCCTAAGCCTAACACTAAACCTAAACCTAACACACACCTTCACCCTCACCCTAATGTAAATCCTAACCCTAACCCTAACCCTCACCCTCACCCTAGCCTTCACCCTAACCCGAATCCTAAACCTAACTCAAACTCTAACCATAACCCTAACCCTAAACCTCACCCTAAACCTAACCCTTACCCTCAACCTCACTGTAAGGGTAACCCTAATCCTAACCCTAACAATAACTGTAAACTTAACTCTTACCCTCACCCTAACCATAACAATCACCCTAAACCTAACCCTCATACTAACACTTACCCTCAACCTTATCTTAACCCTAAGCCTCAGCCTAATCCTGACCTTTATGCTTACCATCACCCTCACCGTAACCCTCACCCTAGTCCTAACCCTAATCCTTACCCTCACCCGCACCCTCACCCTCACCGTAACTCTAACCCTAACCCTATCAATAACACTAAACCTCACCCGAACCATCACCCTAAACCTAATCCTAACCCTCACCCTCATGCTCAGACTAAGCCTAAGCCTAACCCTAAACCTAACTCTCAACCTAACCCTATCCCTAAACCTAACCCTAACTCTAACCCTAAATCTCACTCTCACCCTAACACTAATTCTAACCCTAACCCTAACCGAAACCTCATCCTAACCTTAACCCTAAGACTCACCTTCACCCTCAGCCTAAACCTATGCTTAACATTAACCCTAAACGTAACCCTCACACTCACCCTCACCCTAAACCTAACTCTAACCCTAAACCTCACCATCACCCTAACCCTAAATCTAATACTAAACCTCACCCTAACCCTAACCCTAACCTCACCCCAAACCTAACCCTCACCCTCACCCTCAGACTAAACCTAAGGATAACCATAACCCTAAACCTAACCCTCACACTCACCCTAACCCTAAACCTAATCCTAATTCTAACCCTAGCCCTAAACCTCACCCTCACCCCAACCCTCACCCTAATCCTAAATCTAACCCTGAAACTAACCCTCACACACAGTCTCTCCCTAACCCTATTTCTAACACTAAACCTCACCCACACCATAACCCTAACGCTAACCCTAACCCTAAACCTAACACTAACCCTAACCACAAACCTCAACCTAACCCTCAGCCTAACCCTAACTCTATCCCTAATCCTCACCCTCAACCTAACCTTCACTCTAACCCTAACCCAAACACTAAACCTCACCCTATCCCTAAACCTAACCCTCACACTCACCCACACCGTAACCGTAACCCTAAACCTAACCCTAACAATAACCCTAAAGCTAATCCTAACCCTCAACCTAACCATAACCCTCACCCTAACCCAAACCCTTGCCCTAACACTTACCCGCACCCTAACACTAACCCTAACCCTAACACTAACACTCACACTAACCATAACCCTAACCATTAGACAAAACCTCAACCTAACCCTCACCCTCACCCTAACCCTAACACTAAACGTATTCCTAAACCTTGTCCCAACCCTCCCCCTAACCTAAACCTCACGCTAACCCTAACCCTAAGCCTAAGCCTAACACTAAACCTAACCCTAACCTTAAACATAACCTTAATCCACAGCCTGACCCTCACCCTAACCCAAACACTAACCCTAACCCACACCGTCATCCTCAGCCTAACCCTAAACTTAACCCTAACCCTAACCCTAACCATCACCTTAAACCTAACCGTAAACCTAACACTAAACCTGAACCAAAACCTAATCCTCAGCATTACCAATACCCTAACCCAAACCCTAACCCAAACCCTCACCCTAACACTAAGCCTGACCCTAAACCTAACCCTCACACTCACCCTCACCCTAACCCTAATCCTAATCCTAATGGTATCCCTAAACCTTACCCTCACTTTAACCCTCATGCTAGCCCTCAACCTAACCCTAATAATAACCCTAAAACTTATCCTAACCCTCAACATAACCCTAACCCTCACCCTAACCCTCACCCTAACCCTAACACTAACACTAACCCAAACCCTAACCCTCAACCTCAACCTCATCCTAACCCTAACTCTAACCCTAAATCTCCTCCTCCCCATAACCCTAACCTTCACGCTCATCGAAAAAGTAACCGTAACCCTAACCCTAACAATAACCCTAACCCTAACCCTCACCCTAAGCATAATCCTCACCATAACCCTAACCCTCACCCTAACACTTACCCTCACCCTAACCCTAACCATAACCCTAACACTAGCCCTCACACTAACCCTAACCCTCACCCCAATCCTAAACCTCACCCTAACCCTAAACCTCAACCTCACCCTAGCCCTCACCCTAACCCTAATTCTAACCCTCACCCTCAACCTAGCCTTCAACCTAACCCTAACCCTCATTCTCACCCTAGCCCTCACCCTAACCCTAATTCTAACCCTCATGCTCACCCTAACCCTAACCCTCATCCTCACCCTAAACCTCACACTAACCCTAAACCTAATCCTCAATCTAACCCTCACCCTAACCCTAACCCTAACCCTTACCCTAACCCTAAACCTAGCCCTAACACTCGCCCTTATCTTAACCCTCAACCTCAGCCTAAACCTCAACTTTACCCTTACCATCATCTTCAACCAAAACCTCACCCTAACCCTAAACCTCATCCTAACCAACACCATAAACTTAAACTTAACCATCACCCTAACCCTAACCCTCAACCTCAACCTCACACTCAGCCTAAGCCTAAGCCTAAACCTAACCCTAAACTTTATCCTAAACCTCACACTGACCTTCAAAGTAACCCTAACCATCACCATCACCAAAATCCTTACCCTAACCATCAATCTAACCCTAAACTTAACCCAATCCCTAACTCTCAACCTAACCTTAACCCTCACCCTAACCCGAACCTTCACCCGAACTCTCACCCTCAGCCCAACCCTAAGCCTATGCCTAACCATAACCCTAAACATTACCCTCAACCTAACCATCACCATAACCCTAACCCTAATCCTAACACTAAACCTCACCCTAAACCTAACCTTAATCCTAATCCTAACCCTAACCCTAACCCTCACCCTCACCCTAACCCTCACCTTAACCCTAACCCTAACACTAACCCTATCCCTCACCTCAGTCTCATCCTAACTCTAACTGTAACCGTAAACCTCATCCTCATCCTAACACTCACCCTAAACCTAAACCTCATGTAACCCTAAACCTAAACCTTACCCTAGACCTAGCCATCACCCTAACCCTAACCCTAACCCTAACCCTAATCCTAACCCTCCCCCTAACCCTAACCCTAAACCTCACCCTAACCCTCACCCTAACGTTAACCCTCACCCTCAACCTCACCCTCAGCCTAACCCTAAACCTAACCCTAACACACATACTCACCCTCACGTTTACCCTAATACTAATCCTAACCCTAACCATAACTCTCACCCTAACCCTAACCCTCACCTTAACCCTAACCCTAACATTAACCCTAACCCTAAACCACACCCTCAGCCTCACACTAACCCTAACCCTAACCCTAAACCTCACCGTCACCCTCACCCTAACCCTCACCCTCACCCTAGCGCTCATCCAAACCCTAATCCTAACCCTAAACCTCATCCTAAACCTCCCCCTAACCCTATGACTAACCCTCACCCTAACCCTAACTTTGTCACCCTCAACCTCACCCTCAGCCTAAGCCTAAGCCTAACCCTAAACCTAACCCTAACACACACACTCACCCTCAGCCTAACCCTAAGTGTATACCTAAAACTAACCCTAACTCTCACCCTCAGCCTCACCCTAACCCTAATTCTATCCCTAAACCTCACCCTCACCCTACCCCTAATGCTAAATCTTAACCCTTACCCGAACCCTAACCCAAACCCTCCCCCTAACTCTCACCCTAACCCTAACACTAACACTAACGCTAACTCTAACCCTAACACTAAACCTCAACCTAACCCTAACCCTAACCCTATCCCTCACCCTAACCCTCACCCTCACACTCAGCCTAACCTTAAGCCTAACCCTAATCCTAACCCTAACCCTCACACTCACCCTCTCCCTAACCCTAATCCTAATCCTAACCCTAACCCTATCCCTCACCCTCACACTAACACTCACCCGAACCCTAACACTAACACTAACCCTAACCATAACCCTCACTATCAACCTCACCCTCAGCCTAACCCTAAGCCTAACACTAAACCTAACACTCACACACACACTCACCCTCACCCTAACCCTAATCCTAAACCTAAATGTAACAATAAACCTCCGCCTAACTCTCACCCTAACGCTAACCCTAACACTAACCCTAACCCTCAACCAAACCCTCAACCTAACCCTAGCTCTAACCCTAAACCTCACCCTCACCCTAAACCTAACTCTAACCCTAACCCAAACCCGAAACCTCACCCTAAGCCTAACCCTAAACCTCATCCTCACCTTCACCCTAACCCTAACTCTAACAATAATGCTAACCCTATTTCTCACCCTAACCCTAACCCTAAACCTCACCTTCACCTTCACCCTCACAGTAACCGTAACCCTAACCCTAGCAATAAACCTTACCCTAACCCTAAACATCACCCTAACCATAACCCTCACCCTAACCCTAAAACTCACCCTAAAACATACCCTCAAACTAACACTAACCCTCACACTAACCCTAACCCTAACCATAACCCTAAACCTCACCCTAACACTAACCCTAACCCTAACATTCACCCTAACCCTAAATCTAACCCTAACCCTCACCCTAACCATAAATCTCATCCTCATAATAAACCTCACACTAACCCTAACCCTAATCCTAAATCTAACCCTCACCCTCACAATAACCATAACCCTAACCCTTAACCTAACCCTCAGCCTACCCTTAACCCTCACCCTTACAGTAACCCTCACCCTCAGCCTAACACTCACCTTTAACCTTAACGACACCCGCAACCTAACCCTCACCCTAAGCCTAAACTTAACCGAAACCTAACTCTCACCATAACCTTAAACCTAACCCTCACCTTAACCCTAAACCTCACCCTCACCCTCACCCTCAGCCTAACCCTAAGCCTAACCCTAAACCTAACCCTAATCCTCACACTGACCCTCTCCCTAACCCCAATCCTAATCCTAACCCTAAACCTAACACACACTCTCACCCTAACCATCACCCTAAACCTAACCCTAACACTAACCCGAACCCTTACCCTAACCCTCACCCTAACCCTATATCTAACCGTAAACTACAAACTCACAGTGACCCTAACCCTAACCCTAACCCTAAACCTCACCCTAACCCTAACCCTAAACCTCACCCTCACCCTAGCCGTCACCCTAACCCTAATCCTAAACCTAACCCACATCCTAACCCTCAATCTAACCCTAAACCTAACCCTCACCCTAAACCTAAACCTCACACTCAACCTAACCCTCAGGCTAACCCTAAGACTAACCCTAAACCTAACCATAACCCACACACTCACCCTCACCCTAACACTAACTATAACCCTAACCCTAAATTTAAACCGAACCCTAACACTCACACTAACCGTAACCCTAACCGTCATCCTAACACACAACCTAACCCTATGCGTATCCATCAACCTAATCCCAACCCTCACCCTCAGCCTAACCCTCAGCCTAAGCATAACTCTAGCCCTAACCCTCAACCTCACCCTAAACCTAATCCTAACCCTAACCTTCATCCTAACCCTCACCATAACCCTAACCCTAACCATCATCCAAAACCTATTCCTCACCTCCACACTCACCCTCAGCCTAACCCTAAGCCTAAGCCTAAACCTAACCATAACCCTCACCCTCAGCCTTACCCTCACCCTAACTCAAATCCTAACCCTAACCCTAAACCTAACATACCCTCACAGTAACCCTAATCCTAACCCTAAACCTAACCCTAACCCTAACTCTAACCCTCACCCTCACCCTAGCCCTAACCCTAACCCTAATTCTAACCCTCCCCCTCACCTTAACCCTAAACCTTAACCTAACCCTTAACCCTAAACTCACACTCACCATAACAATTACCCTAATCCTAAACCTAACATTAAGGCTAACCCTCACCCTCACCCTAATCCTCACCGTAACCCTAACTCTAACACTAACCTTAACCCCAACCCACACCATCAGCCTCACCCTAAACCTAACTCTAA
Source organism: Dipodomys merriami (assembly GCF_024711535.1). NCBI lineage: Eukaryota > Metazoa > Chordata > Mammalia > Rodentia > Heteromyidae > Dipodomys > Dipodomys merriami. The sequence continues at coordinate 473,662 of NW_027202771.1, forward strand.
CCACAAACCTCAATCTCACCTTAAGCCTAACCCTAACCTTAACCCTCAAACTAACCCTAAAGCTCACCCTCACTGTAACCCTTACCCTAACTCTCACCCTAACCCTTAACTTAACCCGAACCCTAACTCTCACCCTAACTCTAACCCTAAACCTCACCCTAACCCTAAGCCTCACACTCACCCTCAGCCTAACAGTAACCCCAACCCTAACCCTCACACTCACCCTAACCTTAACCCTAATCCTAATAGTAAACTTAACCCTAACCCTCACCCTCACCCTAACCATCACCTTAAGCCTAACCCTAACATTAATCGTAACCAAAACCCTTACCCTAAACCTCACCCTAACACTAACCCTACCCATCCCCCTCACCCTAGCCCTCAACCTAACACTAACCCTCATCCTCACCCTAAACCTCACACTAACCCTAACACTAATCCTCAATCTAAACCTCAACCTCACACTAAACATAACCCTAAACCTCACCATAACCCTAACCAGCACCCTTACCGTAACCCTCATCCTCAGCCTTAACCCTCACGTTTTAACTTACCTTCACTCCCACCCTAACCCTCACCCAAACCCTAACCGTAACCCTAACCCTAACTCTACCCCTAAACCTCACCATCAGGCTAACCCTAACTCTAATCCTAACCCTAACACTAAACCTCACCCTAACTCTAATCCTAACCCTAACACTAAACCTCACCCTAACCCTAAACCTAACCCTCACCCTCAACCTCATCCTCAGTGTAACCCTAAGCCTAAGCCTAACCCTTACCCTAACCCTCACCCTCACCCTAGCCTCACCCTAAACTGAATCCTAACCCTAACCCTCATCCTAACCCTCACACTAAACCTAAACCTAACCATCACCATAACCCTAATTCTCACCCCCCCTCACCCTAAGCCTAAGCCTAACCCTAACCATCACACTCACCCTCACCCTAACCCTAATCCTAACCATAACCCTAACCCTAACCCTAAACCTCAACCTAACCCTCACCCTAACCTTAAGCCTAACACTGAACCTAACCCTAAACCTCGTCCTAACCCAACAAGTAAACCTAAATCTAACCCTAAACCTCATCCTCACCCTAACCCTAATACTAACCCTAACCCTAACAATATCACTAATCCTAACGAGAAACAGAACCCTAATGCTAAACCTAACCCTAATTCTAACAATCACCCTCACGCTAACACTAATCCTAACCCGAACCCTCAACCTAACCCTAACCCTCACCCTCACTGTAACCCTAAACCTCATCCTAACCCTCACCCTAACCCTGACCCTAAACCTAAACCTTACCCTAAAACTAACCCTAACCCTCAACCTCACCCTAGCCCTCACTCTAACCCTAATCCTAACCCTAATGCTCACCCTAACCCTAAACTTAACCGAACCCTAACTCTCACCCTACCCCTATCCCTAAGCCTCACCCTAACCCTAACACTCACACTCACCCTCAACCTCAGCCTAACCTTACGGCTAAGCCTAACCCTAACCCTAACTGTCACACTCACACTAACCCATATCCTAATCCTAATCCTAACCCTAAGCCTTAACCTCACCCTATCCCTAACCCTAACCCTAACCCTAACTCTCTCCCTAACCCTAAACCTAACCCTCACCCTAACCCTAACCCTCACCCTCACCCTCATCCTCAGCCTAACCTTAAGCTTAAGCTTAACCCAAACTCTAAACCTCAGCCTCACCCTAAACCTAACCCTCACCCTAAAGCTTACCCTAAACCTAACGCTAAACTTCACCCCCACCCTAGCCCTCACCCTAACCCTAATCCTATCCCTTACACTAACACTAACCCTTACCCTCCTTCTAAATCTCACCCTCAGCCTAATCCTCACGTTTACCCTTACCTTCACCCCCACCCTAACCCTCACCCTAACCCTAACCCTAACCCTAACCCTAACTCTACCCCTAAACCTCACCCTCAGGCTAACCTTAACTCTAATCCTATCCCTAACACTAAACCACACCCTAACCCTAACCCTAACCCTCACCCTCACCCTAGCCTCACCCTAAACCGAATCCTAACCCTAACCCTCATCCTAACCCTCACATTAACCTAAACCTAATCATCACCATAACCCTAATTCTCACCCCCCTGCACTCTCAGCCTAACCCTACGCCTAAGCCTAACCCTAACCATCACACTCACCCTCACCCTAACCCTAATCCTAACCCTAACCCTAACTTTAACCCTAAACCTCAACCTAACCCTCACCCTAACCTTAAGCTTAACAGTAACCCTAACACTAACCCTCGTCCTAACCCAACAACTAACCCTAAATCTAACCCTAAACCTCAAATTCACCCTAACCCTAATACTAATCCTAACCCTAACAATATCTCTAATCCTAAAGATAAACATAACCCTATTGCTAAACCTAAACCTAATTCGAACTATCACACTCACCCTAACCCTAATCCTAACCCTAACCCTCACGCTAACTCTATCCCTAAACCTAAACCTTACCCTAACACTAACCCTAACCCTCAGCCTCACCCTAGCCCTCACCCTAAACCGAATCCTGACCCTAATGCTCACCCTAACCCTAAATTTAACGGAACCCTAACTCTCACCCTAACCCTAACCCTAAGCTGCACCCTAACCCTAGCCCTCACCCTCACCCTCACCCTCAGCCGAAACCTAAGGCTAAGCCTAACCCTAACCCTGTCACACTAACCCTAACCCATATCATAATCCTAATCCTAACCCTAAGCCTTAACCTCACCCTCACCCTAAACCTCACCCTAATCCTAACGCTCATGCTCACCCTAACCCTAACCCTCACCCTCAACGTCACCCTCAGCCTAACCCTAAGCCTAAGCTTAACCCTAACTGTAAATCTTAGCCTCACCCTAACCCTAACCCTAACCCTAAAGCTTCCGATAAACCTAAATCTAAATCTCACCCTCACCCTAGCCCTCACCCTAACCCTAATCCTAACCCTAACCCTCATCCTAACCCTCCTCAAAACCCTAAAACATTCCCTCAACCTAAACCTAACCCTCACCCACATCCTCATCCTTTGCCTAACCCTAACCCTAACCCTGACCTCAACCTAACCCTCCACCTAAACCAAATCCTCAACCTCACCCTAATCCTAACCCTCATCCTCAAACTCACCTTCACCCTAAACCTAACACTAACCCTAAAGCTAACCCTCAATCTCAGCCTCACCCAAACCCTAACTCTAACCCTAAACCTCACCCTCTCACTTAACCTAACCTTATCCCGAGCCCAAAACTTCACCATAAACCTAACACTAAACCTCACCCTCACCTTAGACCTTACACCAAACCTAATCCTAACCCTAACCCTAATCCTATCCCTTACTCTAACACTAACCCTTACCCTCCCTCTAAATCTCAACCTAACCCTAACCCTAACACTAACCCTAACCCTAAGCCTCAACCTAACCCTCACCCTAACCCTGACTCTAACCCTAAACCTCACCCTCACTCTAACCCTAACACAGACCCTAAACCTCACGCTAACCTTAACTCTAACCCTCACCCTCAGCCTCACTCTTGCCCTCACCCTAACCCTAATCCTAACCCTAACCCTAACCCTAACTGTAACCCTAAACCTCACCCTAACACTAACCCTAACCCTCACCCTCAACCTAGCCCTCAACCTAACCCTAATCCTAACCCTAATCCTCACTCTAACCCTCATCCTAACTCTAACCCTAAACCTCACCCTAACCCTAACCCTAACCCTAACCCTCAAACTAACCCTAACACTCATGCACAATTTAAGCCTAACCCTAAACTTCACCCTAAACCAAAAATAAACGGAACCCTAACTCTCACCCTAACCCTAACCCTAACCCATACACTAACCCTAACCCTCACCCTCACTCTCAGTGTAATCCTAAGCCTAATCCTAACCCTAACCGTAACCCTCACACTCACACTAACCCTTACCCTAATCCTAACCCTAACCCTAATCCTAACCCTCACCCTCAACCTCAGCCTCACCTTAACCGTAACTCTAACCCTAAACCTCATCCTCAACCTAACCCTAACCCTAACCCTAGCCCTCACCCTAACCCTAATCCTAACCCTAACCCTCATCCTAACCTTCCCCATAACCCTAACCCTAACCTTCACCCTAACCCTAACCCTCACCCTCACATTCACCCTCAGCCTAATCCTAAGCCTAAACCTAAGCCTACCCCTAAACCTAACCCTAACCCTCACAGTCACCATCAACCTCACCCTCACTGTAACTCTAACCCTAACCTTAACCCTCACCCTAACCCTAACCCTAAACCTCCCCCTAACCCTAACCCTCCCCCTAACTCTATATCTAACCCTAAACCACACCCTCACCCTAACCCTAACACTAATCCTAACCCTAACCCTCACCCGAACCCTCTCCCTAACCCTATATCAAACCCTAAACCTCAACCTCACCCTAACTGTAAACCTAACCCTAACCCTATACCCCATCAAAACCCTAAACCTAACACTCACCCGCACCCTCACCCTCACTGTAACTCTAAACCTAACCCTAACAATGACACTAACCCTAAAATGAAACATCTCCCTAACCGTAATCCTCACCCCCAAACTCACCCTCTGCCTAACCCTAACCCTAAGCCTAACCCTCACCCTAACCATTACACTCACCCTCATCCTAACTCTAATCCTAAAACTAACCCTGTCCCTAAACCTCAACCTAATCCTAACCCTCACCCTAACCCTAACACTAACGCTAACCCTAAACCTCCCCCTAACCCTCCCCCTAACCCTACCTGTAACGCTAAATCTCACCCTCAACCTAACCCTAAACCTAACCCTAAACCTCACCCTAACCCTAACCCTCAACCTTACCATAAGTCTAACCCTACCCCTAACAATAACACTTACCATAACCCTAACCCTAAACATAACCCTCAACCTCAGCCTCACCCTCACTACAAACTTAACCCTCACCATAACACTAACAATAACCCTAACCCTAACCCTAAACCTAACTCTAATCCTTACCCCCACCCTCACCCTCCGCCTAAACCTAACCCTAACCCTAAACCTAACCCTCACCGTAACCCTAACACAAACCCTAACACTGACACTAACCCTAACCCTAAACCAAACTCTAAACCTAACACTAAACCTAACCCTAATCCTCAGCCTCACCCTCATCCTAACCCAAACCCTAACCCTAACCATCACCCTAAACCTAAGCCTAACCCTAATCCTTACCCTCACCCTAAACCTAATCCTAACACTAACCCTCACCTTAACCCTAACCCTAATCCTCACCCTCATGCTCGGCCTAAGCCTAAGCCTAAACCTAAGCCTAACCCTAACCCTAACCCTAACCCTCACCCTATCCCTAACCCTAACACTACCCCTAACTCTAACCCTAAACCTCACCCTCACCCTAAACCTAACTCTGATCATAACACAAACCTAACCCTCATACTAACCCTAACCCTCACCCTCACCTTCACCATAACCCTAACTGTAACCCTAAACCTAACAAAAACCCTAAACCTAACCCTAACCCTCACCCTACTCATAAACCTCACCCTAACCTTAACCCTCACCTAACATTTACCCTCACCCTAACACTAACCCTAAGACTAACACTAACGCTCAAACTAACCCTAACCATCACCCTAACCCTAAAACTCACCCTAACATAAACCCTAACAATCACCCTAAACCTAAACCTTACCCTAACCCTAAACCTCACCCTCATCCTCACCTTCAGTGTAACCCTAAGCCTAACCCTAAACCTAACCCTCACACACACCCTAACCCTTACCCTAATCCTAATCCTAACCCTATCCCTAACCCTCACCCTCAGCCTCACCTTAACCCTAATTCTAACCCTAAACCTCACCCTCAACCTAACCCTAAAGTTAACCCTAACACTAAAACTCATCCTCATCCTAACCCTAAACCTCACACTCACCCTAACCCTAATCCTATCCCTAACACTCGTGCTAACCTTCCTCATAACCCTAATCATAACCCTTACCTTAACACTAACCCTCACCCTCACCCTCAGCCTAACCCTAAGCCTAACCCTACGCCTAACCCTAAACCTAAAAGTAATCCTCACACTCATTCGCACCCTCACCCTCACTGTAACTCTAACCCTAACCCTAACCCTAAACCTCACCCTAATCCTAACCGTAACCCTTCCCCTAAACCTATATCTAACCGTAAACCTCACCCTCACCCTAACCCTAAAACTAACCCTAAACCTAACCCTCACGCTAACCACCTCCATAACCCTATATGTAACCCTAAACCTCACCCTCACCCTAACAGTAACCCTAACCATAACTCTAAACCCCACCCTAACCCTAAACCTAAACCTCAACCGCACCCTCAGCTTCACCATAACTCTAACAATAACCCTAACAATAACACTAACCCTAACCCGGACCATCACCCTAACCCTAATCCTCACCCCCAGCCTCACCCTCTGCCTAAGCCTAAGTCTAAGCCTAACCCTCACCCTAACCTTTACACTCACCCTCATTGTAACTCTAATCCTAAACCTAACCCTATACCTAACCCTCAACCTCACCCTAACCCTAACACTAACGCTAACCCAAACCTCAACCTAAACCTCCCCCTAAACCTATCTGTAACCCTAAACCTCACCCTCAACCTAAACCTAACCTTAACCCTAACCCTAAACCTCAGCCTAACCCTAACCCTCACCCTCACCCTCAACCTCAACATAAGTCTAACCCTAACCCTAACAATAACACTAACCCTAACCCTAACCATATGCATAACCCTCACCGTCAGCATCACCCTCACTGGAAACTTGAACTTAACCATAACACTAACATTAACCCTAACCCTAACCCTAACTCTAATCCTCACCCCCACCGTCACCCTCAGCCTAACCCTAACCCTAACCCCAACTCTAATCCTAACTCCCACTGTAACCCTAAAACTAACCCTAACACTAACACTAACCCTAAACCAAACCCTAACCCTAACCCTAAACTTAAACCTAACCCTAACCCTAACCGTAAACTTAACCTGAAACCTAACTCTCACCCTAACCCTAAAACTAACCCTCACCCTAACCCTAACCCTCATCCTCACACTCACCCTCATCCTAACCCTAAGCCTAAACCTAACCGTAACCCTAACCCTCACACACACCCTAACCTTTCCCTTAATCCTAATCCTAACACTAAGCCTAAACCATACCCTCACCCTAACGCTCACTCTAACCCTAACTCTAACACTAACCCTAAACCTAACCCTCAACCTCAGCCTCATCCTAACCCTAACTCTAACCCTAAACCTGCCCCTAACCCTAACTCTAACCATCACCCTAACCCTAATTCTCACCCACACCCTCACCCTCAGCCTAATCCTAAGCCTAAGCCTAACCCTAAACCTAACCCTCACACTCACCCTCACCATAACCCTAATCCTAATCTTAACCCTAACTCTAACCCTAACCCTAAAACTCAACCTAAACCTCACCCTAACCTTAGCACTAACACTAACCATAACCCTATCCCTGGACCTAACCCTGTAACTAACCCTAAATCTAACCCTAAACCTCACCCTCACCCTAACCCTAATCCTAATAATAACCCTAAACCTCACCGAAACCTTAACCCAAACCCTCACCCTCACCATAACTATAACCCTAACCCTAAAAATAACACTAGTCCTAACCCTAAACCTAACCATAACCCTAGTCCTAATGCTAACACTCACCCTCACCCTAAGCCTAATCCTAACACTAACTCTCACCCTAACACTAACCCTCACCCTGACCATAACGCTAACCCTCATCCTAATCCTCATCCTCACCCTAGCCCTCACCCTAACCCTAATCCTAACACTTACTCTCATCAAAACCCTCACCCTAACAATCACCCTAAACCTAATACTCACCCCCACCCTCACCCTCAGCCTGACCCTAAGCCTAAGCCTAACCCTCACACTCCCCCTTACAATAACCCTAAACCTAACCCTAACACTAACCATAACCCTAAACTTCAAAGTAACCCTCACCTAACCTTAACCGTAACACTTACTCTAACCCTGGACCTAAGCGTCCACCTAACGCTAAATCTAACCCTAAAACTCACCCTCACACTAACACAAGTCCTAACCCTTACCCTCATCCTAACCCTAATCCTCACCCTAAAGTTAACCCTAACCCTCATGCTAACCCTCACCCTAACATTAACCCTAACACTAAACCTTACCCTAACACTAACCCTAATCCTCAACCTCACCCTCGCCTCAACCTTACCCTAATCATAACCGTAATCCTCATCCTAACCCTCACCCTAACCCTAACTTTAACCCTAATCCTTAGCCTAAATCTAACCCTCACCCTAACCCTAAACTTAACCGAACACTAACTCTCACCCTAAGAGTAAACCTAAACTCACCCTCACCCTCACCCTCAGCCTAATCCTAAGCCTCAGCCTAAACCTAACCCTAACCCTCACACTCACCCTAACCCTTACCCTAAACCTAATCCTAACACTAAGCATAACCCTCACACTCAGTCTAACCCTCACCGTAACCCGAAGTCTAACACTAAACCTAACCCTAAACCTCAAGATCAGACTCACCCTTACCCTAACTCTAACCCTAAACCTCACCCTCAGCCTAACCCTAAGCCTAACCTTAAACCTAACCCAAACACACACACTCACCATCACGCTAACCCTAATTCTAACCCTAACCCTAACCCTAAACTTCAACCTAACCCTCACCCTTACTATAAACCTAAACCTCACCCTCACCCTAAACCTAACTCTACCCCTAACCCAAACCATAAACCTCACCCTAACCCTAACCCTAACCCTCAACCTCACCCTCAACATAACCATAAACCTAAACCTATCCCAAACAATAACCCGAACCCTAATCCTAACCCTTAACCTAACCATGACCCTCACCCTAACGCAAACCCTCACCCTAACATTTACCCTCACCCTAACACTAACCCTAACCCTAACACTAACCCTACCACTAACCCTTACACTAACCCTAACCCTAAATTCACCCTAACCCTAACACTTACTCTAACCCTCAACCAAAACATAAACCTCACGCTCCACGTAACCCTAACCGTAACCCACACCCTAAACCTAAACTTAACTTGAACCCTAACTCTCACCCTAACCCTAATCCTAACCCTAACCCTCACCCTCACCCTCACCATCAGCGTAACCCTAAGCCTAAACCTAACCCTAACCCTAACCCTCACACTCAACCTAGCCCTTACCCTAATCCTTATCCTAACCCTAACGCTAAGCCTCATCCTCAGTCTCACTTTCACCCTAACTCTAACCCTAATCCTAACCCTAACTCTCCTCCTAACCCTCCCCATAACCCTAACCCTAAACCTCACCATACCCCTAACCCTCACCCTCATGCTCAGCCTAAACCTAAACCTAAAACTAACCCTAAACCTCACACTCACCCTAATCCTAATCGTAAATATCACCCTCACCCTAACCCTGACCCTCACCCTCACCCTCATCCTAACATTAAGCCTAACCCTAACCCTTACCCTAATCCTCACACTCACCCTAACCCTAAACCTAATCCTACTCCTAACCCTAACCCAAACCCTCACCCTCAACCTAACCCTCATCTTAAGAATAACCTTAACATTAATCCTAACCCTCAACCTCACCCTCAGCCTCACCCTAAACTTAACTCAAACACTGAACCTAACCCTGAACCTAACCCTAACCCTAACCCTATCCCTAAACCTCATCCTTACCCTAACGCTAACCTCACCCTCACCCTCACCCTAACACTAACCCTAACCCTAACACTCACGCTAACTCTAAAACTAACCCTCACAATAACACTAACCATCACCCTAACCCTAAACCCCACCGTAACACTAACCCTAAACCTCACCCTAACTCTAGCCCTCACCCTAACCCTTACCCTCATCTTCAACCTAAACCTCACACTAACCCTAACACTAATCCTCAATCTAACCCTCACCCTCACCCTGACCCTAATGATAAACCTCACCCTAACCCTAACTCTCACCCATACCTTAACCCTCACCCTCACCCTAAACCTCACCTTTACCCTTACGGTCAACACCACCCTAACCCTAACCCTAAACCTCACCCTCACCCTATCAATAACTGTACCCCTAAACCACACCCTCACTCTAACCCTAACTCTAACCCTAACCCTAACACTAACCCTCACCCTAACCCTAACACTAAACATCACCCTAACCCTAATCCTCACCCCCACCCTCACACTCAGCCTAAAACTATGCCTAAGCCTAACCCTAACCCTAACCCTAACCCACACCCTCACACTCACCCTCACCATAACTCTAACACTAAGCCTAACAATAACACTAATCCTAACCCTAAACCTAACCCAAACAATAACCATAACCCTAATGCTAACACTCCGCCTCACCCTAACCCTAATCCTAACCCTCTCCGTAACTCTCCCTCTAATCCTATATCTAACCCTCAACCTCATCCTCAACCTAACCCTAAACCTAACCGTAACCATAATCCCCACACTAACCCTAACACTAAACCTCACCCGCAACCTCACTCACAAGGTAAATCAAACCCTAACACTAACAATAACACTAACCCTAACCATCACCCTAACCCTAATCCTCACACCCACCCTCACCCTCAGCCTAACCCTAAGCCTAAGCCTAACCCTCACCCTAACCCTCACACTCAGCCTCACCCTAACCCTAATCCTATACCTAATCCTATCCCTAAACCTCAAACTAAACCTCACCCTCAACCTAACCCTAACCCTAACCCTAAACCTCACCCTCAGGAGAACCCTAACCTTAACTCTAACCCTAAACCTCAACCTCACCCTAACCCCAACCCTAACCCTAACCCTAAACCTCACCCTAACCCTAACACTAAACTTCACCCTCTCCCTAGCCCAAACCCTAACCCTAATCCTAACACTAACCCTAATCCTAACCCTCCCCCTAACCCTAAACCTCACCCTCACCCTAACCCTCAACTTAAGCCTAACCCTAACATTAATCCTAACCCTAAACCTCATGCTCAGCCTCACCCTAAAACTGTCTCCAACCCTAAACTTCAACCTGACACTAACCCTAAACCTAACCCTATCCCTATAATTCATCCTAACCCTAAACCTCACCCTAACCCTAACCTTAAACCTCACCCTCATCCAAGCCCTCACCCTAACGCTAATCCGAACCCTAACCCTCAACCTAAACCTAACCCTGACCCTCACCGTAACTCTTACCCTAACCCTCAAATAACCCGAAATAAAACTCTCACCCTAAACCTAACCCTCACTCTCACCCTAACCCTCACCCTAAACCTCATGCTCACCCGAGCCCTCACCCTAACCCTAATCCTAACACTAACCCTCATCCTAACCCTCCCCCTAACCCTTACCATTACCCTCACCCTAACCCTAACCCTCACCCTCAACCTCACCCTCAACCTAACCCTGACCCTAACCCTAAACCTAAACCTAACACACACCCTCACCCTAACACTAATCCTAACCCTTACCCTAATCCTAACCCTAACCCTCCCCCTAACTCTTAACCTAAGCCTAAGCCTAACCCTAACAATAACCCTAAACCTAATCCTAACCCTCACCCTAACCAAAACCCTCACCCTAACCCAAACCCTCATCCTAACACTTACCCTCACCCTAACACTAACCCTAACCCTAACAATAACCCTAACCCTAACCTCACCAGAACCCTAAACCTAACCCTAACCCTCAACCTAACCCTAAACCTCATGCTCAAGGTAACCCTAAACCTAAACCTCACTCTAATCCTAAGATTAACCTGAACCATAAATATCACCCTAACCTTAAACCTGACACTAACCCTAAACCTCACACTCACCTTAACCCTTACTGTAATCCTAATCCTATCCCTAACCCTAACCCTCACCCTCAGCCTCACCTTACCCTAATTCAAACCCTAAACCTCACACTCTCCCTAACCTATGCATTATCCTAAACCTCACCTTAACCCTTACCCTAATCCTAATCCTAACCCTAACCCTAACACTCACCCTCATCCACACTGTAACATTAAGCATAACCCTAACCCTAACCCTAACCCTCAAGCTCACCCTAACCCTTACCCTAATCCTAATCCTAGCCCTAACCCTAACCCTCACCCTCAGCCTCACCTTAACCCTACCTCTAACACTAAACCTCATGCTCACCCTAAACCTAAACCTATACCTCACCCTAATACTAACCTCAGCCTCACCCACACCCTCAGCCTAAACCTAACCCTAACCCTCACACTCACCCTAACCCTAACCATAATCCTAATCCTAACCCTAACCCTAACCCTCACCCTCACCCTAACCCTCACCCTAACCTTATCCCTAACACTAACACTAACCCTAACCCTAACCCTCACCCTCATCCTCACCCGAACCCTAATTCTAACCCTAAACCTCACCCTCACCCTCACCCTAACCCTAACCATAACCCTAACCCTCACCCTAACCCTAACCCTAAACCTCACCCTCACCCTAGCCCTTACCATAAACCTAATCCTAAACCTAACCCTCATACTAAGTCACCCTCTAACTCTATCCCTCCCCCTCAACCTCCCACTCTGCCTAACCATAAGCCTAACCCTAAACCTAACCCTAACACACACAATCAGCCTCACCCTAACCCTAATCCTCACCCCCACCCTCACCTTCAGTCTAACCCTAACAATAACCCTAAACCGCATCCTAACCCTAAACTTCACCCTCACCCTCAACCTAACCGTAATTCTAAGCCTAACCATAACAATAACACAAACCCTAACCCTAACAATAACCCTAACCATAACTCTCTCACTCAGCCTCAGCCTCACCGCAAACTTAACCCTAACCATAACACTAGAAATAAACCTAACACTAAGCCTAACCCTAAGGCTAACTCTAATCCTCAGCCCCACCCTCACCCTCAGCCTAACCCTAAGCCTAAACCTAACCCTAACCCTATACCTCACCATCAGCTTCACCTTAACCCTACCTCTAACACTAAACCTCATGCTCACCCTAACCCTAAACCTAACCCTAAACCTAAACCTCACCCTAACCCTAACCTCACCCTCACCCTCACCCTCAGCCTAACCCTAAATCTAACCATAACCCTCACACTCACCCTAACCCTAACCGTAATCCTAATCATAAACCTAACCTTAAACCTCACCCTCACCCTAAACCTCATCCTAACCCTAATCGTAAGCCTTACCCTCAACCGAACCCTAACCCTCACCCTCACCTTAATCCTTACCCTAACCCTCACCCTAGCCCTAAACATAACCTGAAACGTAACTCTCAACCTAAAACTAACCCAAACCTAAAACCTCACCCTAAACCTAACGCTAAACCTCACCGTCAACCTAGCCCTCACCCTAACCTTAATCCTAACCTTAACCCTCATCGTAAACCTATCCCTAACCCTTAAGCCAACCCTCATCCTAAACCTAACCCTCAACCTCAACCTCACCCTCAGCCTAACCCTAAGCCTAACGCTAAACCTAACACTAACACACACAATCACCCTCACATTAATCCAAATCATAACCCTAAACCTCACCCTCACCCTCACCCTCAGTGTAACCAAAAGCCTGACCCTAACACTAACCCTAACCCTCACACTCACCCTAATCCTTACCCTAATCCTAATCCTACCCCTAACCCTAACCCTCACCCTCAGCCTCTCCTTAAACCTAACTCTAATCCTAAAACTCACCCTCACTTTCACCCTATCATTAACCCTAACCCTAAACCTAACCCTAAACCTCACCCTTATCTTAACCCTCACCCTCAGCCTAAAAGTCAACTTTACCCTTACCATCATCCTCAAACTAACCCACACCCTAACCCTAACCTCATCCTAACCCTCACCCTAACCTTAAAATTAACCATCATGCTAACACTAACCCTCACACTCAACCTCATTCTCAGCCTAACCCTAAGCCTAAGCCTAAGACTTACCCTAAACCGCACCCTCTCCCCAGCCCTCACCCTAACCCTAATCCTAACCATCACCCTAACCCTAATCCTCAACCCCACACTCACGCTCAGCCTAACCCTAACCCTAAGCCTAACCGTAAACCGAAACCTCACAGTCACCCTCACCCTAACCTTAATTCTAACCCTAACCCTAACCCTAACCTTAAAACTCAACTTAACCATCACCCTAAACTTAAACCTAACACTAACCCTAACGCTAACCCTCGAACTAACCCTCCTCCTAACCTTAAATCTAAACCTAAACCTCACTCTCACCCTAACCCTAGTCCTAACCCGAACCCTAAACCTCACCCTAAAACTAACCCTAACCCTCACCCTCACCCTCACTGTAACTCTAACCCTAACCCTAACAATAACACTAATCATAACACTAACCCTAACCCTAACCCTAAGCCTAACCCTAATCCTAACACTCACCCTCACCTAACCCTAATTCTAACCCTAACCCTCAACTTAACCCTAACCCTCACATCACTGTAACCCTAAATCTTATCCAAACCCTCACCCTTACCCTAACCCTAAACCTAAACCTCAACCAAACACAAACCCTATCCCTCAGCCTCAAACTAGCCCTCACCCTAACTCTAATCTGAACCCTAATCCGAATCATAACCCTCACCCTCACCCTAACCCTTACCCTAACCCTAATACTAACCCAAACCCTAATGGTCAACTTAAACCTAACCCTCACGCTCACCATAACCCTAACTCTACCCCTCACATTAACCCTAACCTTCACCCTCACCCTCACCCTCAGCCTAAACCTAGCCTAACCCTAACCCTAACCCTAACCCTCACACTCACCCTAACCCTTACCCTAACCCTATAATAACCCTAAGCCAAACCCTCACACTCACTCTAACCCTCACTCTAACCCTAAATCTAAAACTAACCCTAACCCTAACCCTAGCCATAAGCTTCACCCTAACCCTAACTCTAACCCTGAACTTCACCCTCACCCTAACCCTAACACTGACCCTAAACCTAAACGTCACACTAGCCCTAACCCTAAACCTCACCCTCACACTAGCCCTCCCCCTTACCCTAATCCTAACCCTCATCCTAACCCTCACACTAACACTAACCCTAACCCTCACACTCACCCTCACCCTAACCCTAATCCTAACGTAAACCTAACCCTCACCCTCACCTTAACCCTTATCCTAACCCTAAATTTAACCCGAACCAAAACCCTCACCCT
Source organism: Dipodomys merriami (assembly GCF_024711535.1). Classification (NCBI taxonomy): domain Eukaryota; kingdom Metazoa; phylum Chordata; class Mammalia; order Rodentia; family Heteromyidae; genus Dipodomys; species Dipodomys merriami. Next base: position 488,925 of record NW_027202771.1, read on the forward strand.
AACCCTAACCCTAACCCTCACAGTAAACCTAACCTTAAACCTCACCCTCACCCTAGCCCTCACCCTAACCCTATTCCTAAACCTAACCCTCATCCTAACACTCCCTCTAACCCTTACACTAACCATTATCCTAACCCTAACTGTCACCCTCAACCTCACCCTCAGCCTAACTCTAAGCCTACCCCAAAACCTAACCCTAACACACATGCTCACCTTTACCCTAACCCTAATCCTAACCCTAACCTTCACGCTCACCCTCACCATCAGTGTAACCCTAAGCCTAACCCTAACCCTAACCCTCATGCTCACACTAACCCTTACCCTAATCCTAATCCTAACCCTAAGCCTAAAACTCACCCTCAGCTTCACCTTAACCCTAACTCTAACTTTAACCCTAAACCTCACCCTAAAACTAAACCTAAACCTCACCCTCACACTAGAACTCAACCTAACCCTAATCCTAACCCAATCATCATCCTAACGCTCCTCATAACCCTAACCCTAACTCTCACCGTCACAATCAGCCTAACCCTAAGCCTAACCCTAACCCTAACACTAACTCTCACAGTCTCCCTAAACCTAACCCTAAGCCTAAGCGTAACCCTCACCCTAACCCTAAAGCTAAACCTAAGCCTAACACTAACCCTAACACTAACGATAACCCTAACCCTCAAGTTCAGCCTCACCTTAACCCTAAATCTAACCCTAATCCTAAACCTCACCCTAACCCTAACACTAACCCTCACCCTCAGCCTAGCCCTTACCCTAACCCTAATCCCAACCCTAACCCTCATCCTAATCCTCCCCCTAAACCTAACCCTCACCCTCAACCTATCCCTCAGCCTAACGCTAAGCCTAAACCTAAACCTAACCCTAACACACACACTCACACTCACCCTAACCCTAATCCTATCCCTAAGACTAACTCCAATCCTAATCCTCTCCATATCTCTCACCTAACCCTAACACTAACACTAACGCTAACCCTAACCCTCAACCTAACCCTCACCCAAACCATAACCCTAACACTAAACCTCACCCTCACTCGAACCCTAACTCTAACCCTAACCCAAACCCTGAACCTCACCCTAACCCTAACCCTAACTATCACCCTCACCCTCACCGCAACCATAACTCTAAACCTAACAATAACAATAACCCTAGCCCAAATCCTAAACCTCACCCTAACCATAACCCTCACCCTAAGACTAACCCTAACCCTAACACTAACCGTCACACTTACCCTAAACCTAACCCTAACCCTAATCCTCATCCTAACCCTATATCTAAACCTAAACCTCACCCTCACCCTAACCCTAACCCTAACCCTAACTCTAAAACCCACCCTAAACCTAACCCTCAACCGCACCCTCACTCTCACCTTAACCCTAACCCTAACCCTAACAATAACTCTAACCCTAATCCTAAACCTCACCCTAACCATAACCCTCACCCTAACCCATACCCTCACCCTAACACTTACCCTCACCGATAGAGTAACCCTAACGCTAACACTAACCCTCATACTAAGCCTAACCCTAATCCTAACCCTAAACCTCAACCTAACCCTCACCCTCAACCTAACCCTAACACTAACCTTAACCCTAACCCTCACCCTAATCCTCACCTTAACCCTCACCCTAACCCTATATCTAACCCTAAACCTCACCCTCACCATAAACTTAACCCTAAACCCCACCCTAACCCTAACCCTCAACCGCACCCTCACCCTCACCGTAACTATAACACTAACCCTAACAATAACACTAACCCTAACCCGAAACATCACCCTAACCCTAATCCTCACTCCCACCCTCACCCTAAGCCTAACCTTAAGCCTAAGCCTAACCCTCACACTAACCCTCACACTCACCCTAACCCTAACCCTAATCCTAAACCCAACCCTATATCAAAACCTCAACCTAATCCTCACCATCAACCTAACTCTAACACTAACCCTAAACCTGATCCTCATCCTAATACACCCCGTATCCCTAATTCTAACCCTAAACCTCACCCTCACCCAACCCTAATTGTAACTCTAAACCCCACCCTAAACCTAACCTTCACCCTCACCCTCAACCTCACTGTAACTCTAACCCTAACACTAACAATAACCCTAACCCGAACCCTAACCTTCACCCTAACCATAACCCTCACCCTAAACCTAAACCTAATCCTCAATGTAAACCTCACCCTTACCCAAAACCTAAACCTACCCTAACCCTAATACTAACCCTAACCTTCACCCTTATCTTAATCCTCACCCTCAACCTGAACCTCCCCTTTACCCTTACCATCATCCTAACCCTAACCCAAACCCTAACCCTAACCTCATCCTAACCCTCAACCTAACGGTAATCCTAACCATCATGCTAACCCTAACCCATACACTCAACCTCATGCTCAGCCTAAGCCTAAGCCTAAGCCTAAGTCTTACCCTAAACCTCACCCTCTCCCCAGCCCTCACCCTAACCCTAATCCTAACCATCACCCTAACCCTAATCCTCAACTCCACCCTCAACCTCAGACTAACCCAAAGCCTAGCCCTAAGCCTAACCCTAACACTAACCCTCACCATATCCCTAACCCTAACCCTAATACTAACCCTAAACCTAAACACAACCCTACACCTAACCCTAAACCTAACCCTAATCCTCAGCCTCAACCTCAGCCTAACCCAAACCCTAACCCTAACCCTCACCCTAACTCTAAGCCTAACCATAACCCTAACCCTGACACTCACCCTTACCCTAACCCTAATCGTAACCCTAACCCTATCCCTAACACTAACCCTCACACTAAACCTCACCCTAGCACTCACCCTAACGCTAATCTTAACCCTAAACCTCATCATAACCCTCACCCTAACCCTAACCCTAACCCTCACCCAATCCCGAACCCTAACCCTCACCATCATGCTGGGCCTAAGCCTAAGCCTAACCCTAATCCCAACCCTCACCCTAAACCTAACCTTAACCCTTACCGTAACCCTCACTCTCAGACTAACCCTCACCTTTACTCTAACCCTCACCCCCACCCTAACCCGCACCCTAATCCCAACCCTCACCCTAACCCTCACCCTAACCCTAACTCTACACCTAAACATCAACCTCACCCTAACCCTAACACTAAACCTCACCCTAACCCTAACCCTAACCCTCACCCTCACCCTGACCATAACCGTAACCCTACAACTAACACTAACAATAATCCTAAACCGAACCCTAACCCCCACCCTAACCATAACCCTCACATTAACCCTAAACCTAATCCTCAATATAACCCACACGCTAAACCTAAACCTAAACCTACCCTAACCCTAAACCTAACCCTAACCCTCACCCTTATCTTAACCCTCACCCTCAGCCTAAAAGTCACCTTTACCCTTACCATCATCCTCACCCTAACCCACACCCTAACCCTAACCTCATCTTAACCCTCACCCTAACCATAAACTTAACCATCATGCTAACACTAACCCTCACCCTCAACCTCATGCTCAGCCTAACCCTTAGCCTAAGCCTAAGACTTACCCTAAACCTCACCCTCTCCCCAGGCCTCACCCTAACCCTAATCCTAACCATCACCCTAACCCTAATCCTCAAACCCACCCTCACCCTCAGCATAACCCTAAGCATAAGCCTAACCGTAAACCTAACCCTCACCCTCACCCTCACCCTCACCCTAACCTTAACCCTACACTAACCCTAACCCAAAACCTAGACCTAACCCTCCCACTAACCCTATATCTAACCCTAAACCTCAATCTCACCCTAAACCTAATCTTAACACTAACCCTAAACCTCATCCTAAACCTAACCCTAACCCTCAACCTCACCCTCACTGTAACTCTATCCCTAACCCTAACAATAATACTAATCCTAAACCTAAACCTAACCCTAACCCTAAGCCTAAGCCTAACCCTAATCCTAATACTCACCCTCACCCTAACCCTAATTCTAACCCTAACCCTCAACCTAACCCTAACCCTCACATCACCGTAACCCTAACTCTGATCCAAACCCTCACGCTAACCCTAACCCTAAAACTCAACCTCAACCTAAAACTAACCCTAAACATCACCCTCAACCTAGCCCTCACACTAACTCTAATCTGAACCCTAATCCTCATATTAACCCTCACCCTCACCCTAACACTAACCCTCAACCTAACCCTATCGCTAACCCTAATGGTCAACCTAAACCTAACCCTCACGCTCACCATAACCCTAACCCTAACACTCAACCTAACCCTAAACTTAAAGCGAACCCTAACTCTCACCATAACCCAAACCCTAACACTCACCCTAACCCTAACCCTCAGCCTCACCCTCACCCTCAGCCTAAACCTAGCCTAACCCTAACCCTAAGCCTAAGCCTCAACCTCACTGTAAACCTTACCCTAACCCTATACTTATCCAGAACCAAAACTGTTAACCTAACCCTAACCCCAACACTTACCCTAACCCTAATTTTAAACCTCACCCTCACCCTAGCCCTCACCCTAACCCTAATCCTAACCCTAACCCTCATCCTAACCCTCCTTCTAACCCTTACCCTAACCCTTACCCTAAACCTAACCTTCACCCTCAACCTCACCCTCAGCCTAACCCTAAGCCTACCCCTAAACCTAACCCTAACACACATGCTCACCTTCACCCTAACCCTAATCCTAACCCTAAGCCTCACCCTCACCCTCACAATCAGTGTAACCCTAAGACTAACCCTAAACCTAACCCTAACGCTCATGCTCACCCTAAACCTTACCCTAATCCTAATCCTAACCCTAACCCTAACCCTCATCCTCAGCCTCACCTTAACCCTAACTCTAACCCTAAACCTAAACCTCACTCTAACCCTAACCCTAAACCTCACACTCACTCTAGCCCTCACCCTAACCCTAATCCTAACCCTAACCATCATCCTAATCCTCCTCATAACACTAACCCTAACCCTCACCCTAACCCTAAACCTAACCCTCACACTCACCCTAACCCTAACCCTAACCCTAAACCTAACACTCACCCTCACCCTCACCCTAAACCTAAACCTAAACCTAACACTAACACAAACCCAAACGATAACCCTAACCCTCACCTTCAGCCTCACCCTAACCCTAATTCTAACGCTAAACCTTACCCTCACCCTAACCATAACCCTAACACTAAACCTCACCCTAACCCTAACACTAAACCTCACACTCACCCTAGCCCTTACCCTAACCCTAATCCTAACCCTAACCCTCATCCTAACCCTCCCCCTAACCCTAACCCTCAACCTCAACCTAACTCTCAGTCTAACCCTAAGCCTAAACCTAAACCTAACACTAACACACACACTCACCCTCACCCTAAGCCTAACCCTAATCCTATCCCTAAAACTAACCCTAATCCTAACCCTCTCCCTAACTCTCACCTAACCCTAACCCTAACACTAACCCTAACCCTAACCCACAACCTAACCATCACCCTAACCCTAACCCTAACCCTAAACCTCACCTTCACTCTAACACTAACTCTAATCCTAAACAAAAACCTAAACCTCACCCTAACCCTAACCCTCACCCTCACCTCAAACATACCCTTAAATCTAACCCTAACAATAACCCTAACCCTAATCCTAACCCTCACCCTAACCATGACCCTCACCCTAACCCATACCCTCACACTAACATTAACCCTCACCCTAACCCATATACTCACCCTAACACTTACCCTCACCCTAAGACTAACCCTAACCCTAACACTAACCCTCACACTAACTCTAACCCTAACCCTAACCCTAAACCTCAACCTAACCCTCACCCTCAAACTAAGCCTAACCCTAACCCTCACCCTAACAATCACCCTAACCCTCACCCTAACCCTATATCTAACCCTAAATTTCACCCTCACCCTCAATCTCACCGCAACCATAACCCTAAACCTAACCCTAACAATAACCCTAACCCTAATCCTAACACTTACCCTAACCATAACCCTCACCCAAACCCATACCCTCACCCTAACACTTATCCTCACCCTAAGACTAACCCAAACCCTAAACCTAAACTTAAACCTCACCCTAACCCACCCCGTAACCCTAATTCTAACCCTAAACCTCACCCTCACCCTAACCCTAACCCGAACTCTAAACCCCACCCTAAACCTAACCTTCACCCTCACCCTAAACCTCACTGTAACTCTCACCCTAACCCTAAAACAGAACTAACCCTAACCCTAACCCTAACCATAACCCTCACCCTCAGCCTCACCGTCTCCTCAAACTTAACCCTAACCATAAGACTAAAAATAAACCTAACCACAAGCCTAACCCTAACCATAACCCTAAACCTCACCCCCAAACTCATCCTCAGCCTAAGCCTAAGCCTAACCCTAACCCTAACCCTAACTCTATCCCACAACTTAACCCTAACACTAACCCTAACCCTAAAACTAACCCTAACTCTAAACATAACACAAAACCTAACCCTAATCCTCAGCCACTCCGTCACCCTAACCCAAACCCTAGCCCTAACCATCACCCTAAATCTAAGCCTAACCCTAACCCTAACCTAACCCTCACACTCACGCTCACTCTTACCCTAATCCTAAACCTAACCTTAGCCCTAACTCTAACCCTCACTCTAACACTCACCATCATCCTAACCCTCACCCTAACCCTAACTCTAACACTAACCCTAATCATAACCCTCACATTCAGCCTCACCCTAACACTAACTCTAACTCTAAACCTCACCTTCAACATAACCCAAACCTAAACTTAACCCTCAACCTCACCCTAACCCTAAACCTAAACCTCACCCTCACAATACCCCTCACCCTAACCATAATCCTAACTCTAAAGCTTATCCAAACCCTCCTCATAACCCTAAAATTAGCCCTCACCCTAAACCTAACCCTAAACCTCAATCTAACCTTCAGCCTAACCCTAACCTTCACCCTAACCCTCACACTCACCCTAAAACTATCCCTAAACCTAACCCTATCCCTAAACATCAACCTAAACCTCACGCTCACCCTAAACCTAACCCTCAACTTAACCCTAACCCTCACTCTCAGCCTAAACCTAACCCTAATCTAACCCTCACCGTAACCATAAACCTAACCCTAATCCTAAACTCCACCCTAAACCTAACCCTCAACCTAACCCTAACCCTAACCTTATCCTCACCCCCATCCTCACCATCAGCCTAACCCTAAGGCAAACCCTAACCCTAAACCTAACCCGAACCCTCACCATAACACTAAAACTAACCCTAACCCTAACCTTAAACCTAAAATTAACTCTAACCCTAAACCTAAACCTAATACTCAGACTCACCCTCTCCTTAACTCAAACACTAATCCTAACGCCCATCCTAAACCTAAGCCTAACCCTAACCTTCACCCTAACCCTCACACTCACTCTCACCCTAACCCTAATCCTAAACCTAACCCTCTCCCTAACACTAAACCTCACCCTAAGCCTCACCCTAGCCCTCACCCTAAACCTAACCCTAACCCTAAACCTCACTCTAACCCTCACCCTAACCCTAACCTTAACCCTCAAACTCATGCTCGGCCTAAGCTTAAGCTTAAGCCTAAGCCTAGCCCTAAACCTAACCCTCATGCTAACCATAACTGGAACAGTAACACTAACACTAACACTAAACATAACCCTCACCCTAAGCCTCCTACTAACACCATATCTAAATCTAAACGACACGCTCACCCTAACCCTAACCCTTAACCCCACCCTAACCCTAACCCTAACCCTCACCCGCACCCTAACCTTACCTTAACTCTAACCCTAACCCTAACAATAACACTAAGACTAACCCTAACCCTCACACTAACCGTAAACCTAACCCTCACCCTAACCCTCAGCCTAACCATAAGCCTAACCCTAACCTTAACCCTTACCCTCACCCTCACCCTAACCCTAACCCTAACCCTCACCCTAACCCTAACCCTCACCCTCAACCTCAGCCTAACCCTAAGCCTAACCCTAACACTAATACTAACCATCACACTCACCCTAAATCTAACACTAACCCTAAACCTAACCCTCATGGTCAGCCTCACCATAACACTAACTCTATGCCTAATCCTCACCCTTACCCTAACCTTAACCCTAACCCTAAACCTCACCCTAACACTAACCCTAAACCTCACCCAAAACCTAGCCCTCTCCCTAACCCTAATCCTAAAACTAAAACCCTAACCCTCCCACTAACCCTAACCCTAACCCTCACCATAACCCTAACCCTCATCCTCAACATCACCCTCAGCCTAAACCTAAGCCTAACCGTAAAGCTAACCTAAACACAAATATTCATCTTCACCCTAACCCTAATCCTAACCCTATCCCTAACCCTAACACTCCACCTAACTATCACCCTAACCCTAACCCTAACACTAACCATAACCATAACCCTCAAACTATCCCTCACCCTAACCCTATCCCTAACCCTAAACCTCACCCTAAGCCTCACCCTAGCCCTCACCCTAAACCTAACCATAACCCTAAACTTAACCCAAACCCTCACCGTAACCCTACAACTAACCCTAACCCTAAACCTAACCCTAACCCTAAAACTAACAGTAATCCTGAGCATCATCCTCATCCTAACCCAAAACCTAAACCTAACCCTCACACTAACCCTAAACCTAACCCTAACCTTAACCCTCAACCTAACCCTCACACTAACCATAAACCTAACCATCACCCTAACCCTAAACCTCAACCTCAACCTCAAGCTCAGCCTATCCCTAAGCATAAGCATAAGCCTATCCCTCACCCTCAAGCTCACCATCACTGTAACTCTAACCCTAACCCAAACAATAAACTAATCCTAAGCCTAAACATAACCCTAACCCTAACCCTAACCTAATCCTAATACTCACCCTCACTCTAAGCCTAATCCGAACCCTAATCCTCACCCTAATGCAAACACTCACAGTTACAGTAACCTTAACTCTCATCCTATCCCTGACCCTAAGACTAAACCCTAAACCTAAACCTCACCCTAACACTAACCCTAACCCTCACCCTCTCCCTAGCCCTCACCCTAACCCTAATCCTAACCCTAATCCTCATCCTAACCCTCACCCTAACACTAACACTAAGCCACACCCTAACCATAACCCTAACACTAACCCTCACCCTAACCCTAACTCTCACCCTAACCCTAACCTTAACCCTCACACTCACCCTAAACTGTACCCTAAACCTAATCTTATCACTAAGCCTAATCCTCACACTCACCCTCACCCTCACTGTAACCCTAACTCTAACACTAACCCTAACCCTAACCCTCACCTTCAGCCTCACCCTAACCTTAACTCTAACCCTAAACCTGACCCTCACCCTAACCCTAACCCTAAACCTAACCCTAAACCTCACCCTAAACCTAACCCTAACCGTAATCCTAATCCTAACCCTAACCCTAACCGTCACCCTCACCCTAACCCTCACCCTAACCTTATCCCTAACACTAACACTAACCCTAACCCTAACCCTCACCCTCATCCTCACCCGAACCCTAACCCTAACCCTAACCCTAACCCTAAATCTCTCCCTAACCCTAAACCTAACCCTCACCCTCACCATAACCCTCAACTTCACCCTCACATTCAGCCTAACACTAAGCCTAAACCTAACCCTAACACTAACCCTCACACTCACCCTAACCCTAACCCTAATCTTAATCCTAACACAAACCATAACCCTCACACTAACCCTATACATTACCCTAATCCTAAACCTCACCCAAACCCTAAACCTAACCCTAACCCTCACCCTCACCCTAACCCTGACCCTCATCCTCACCCTAAACCTCACACTAACCCTAACACTAAACCTCAATCTAACCCTTAACCTCACCCTAACCCTAAACCTCATCCTAAACCTAACCCCCACCCTTACCATAACCCTCACCCTCAGCCTAACTCTCACCTTTAACCTTACCGTCACCCCCACCCTAGCCCTCACCCAAACCCTAATCCTCACGCTGACCCTAACCCTACTCCTAAACCTCACTCTCGTCCTAACCCTAACTCTAACATTAAACCTAACACTAAATCTCACACTATCCTTAACCCTAACACTCAACCTCAACCTCATGCTCAGCCTAACCCTAAGCCTAAGCATAACACTTACCCTAACCCTCACCATCACCCTAGCCCTCACCCTAACCCTAAGCCTAACCCTAACCCTCATCCTAGCCCTCAACTTAACCTGAACCCGAACATCAAGCTAACCCTAATCCTCACCCACTCCCTCACCCTCAGCCTAACCCTCAGCCTAAGCCTAAGCCTAACCCTAACTCTCACACTCACCTCACCCTAACCCTAATCCTAACCCTAACCCTAACCCTAAACCACATCCTAAACCTCACCCTAACTTTAACCCTAACACTAACCCTAACATTAACGCTCGACCTAAACCTCCAACTAAGTCTAAATCTAACCCTAAACTTCACACTCAGCCTAACCCTAATCCAAACCCTAACCCTAAACCTCACCCTAACCCTAACCCTAATCCTCACCCTGACCCTCACCGTAGCCATAAACCTAAACCTAACAATAACACTAACCCTAACCCTAACCCTAACTCTAACCATAACCCTCACCCTCAGCCTCACCCTCGCTGCAAACTTAACCCGAACCATAACACTAACAATAACCCTAAAATTAAGCCTAGCCTAACCCTAACTCTAATCCTAACCACCACCCTCACCCTCAGCTTAACCCTAAGCGTAACCGTAACCCTAAACCTAACACTAATCCTCAGCCTCAGCCTCACCCTAACCCAAACTCTACCCCTAATCCTCACCCCAACTCTAAGCCTAACCCTAAACCTAACCCTAACCCTCAAACTCACCCTCAACCTAACACTAATCCTAAACCCAACCCTATCCTTAACCCTAACCCTCCCCCTAGCGCTCACCCTAACTCTAAACCTAACCCTCACCCTCAACCTAGCCCTCAACCTAAACCTAACACTCACCCTCACTGTAACCCTTACCCTAACCCTCACCCTAACCCTACACTTAAAGTGTACCCTAACTCGCACACTAAACCTAACCCTAAATGTCACCCTAACCCTAACCCTCAACCTTACCGTAATGGTCACCCTCAGCATAACCCTCACGTTTACCCTTAACTTCACCCCTACCCTAACCCTCACCATAACCCTCACACTCACCATAACCCTCACCCTAAAACTAACTCTAGCCCTAAACCTCACCCTCACCCTAACCATAACTCTAACCATAACCCTAACACTAAACCTCATACTAAACTTAACCCTACCCCTCAAACTAAGCATAACCCTCACCCTCACGCAAACCCTCAGCCTAAACCTAAGGCTATCACTAACCCTAACCATAACCTTCACACTCACCCTAATCCTAACCCTAATCCTAATCCTAATCCTAACCCTAACCCTCACCCTCACGTTCAGCCTCACCCTAACCCTAATTCTCACCCTAAACCTCACACTCACCCTAACCCTAATACTGAAACTCACCCTCACCGTAACCGAAACCCTAAACCTAACTCTAACTATAAGCCTAACCCTAACCCTAAATGTACTCCTAACTATCACCCTAACCCTAACCCTAACACTAACCCTAACCCTAAACCTCACCCTAACCCTAACCCTAAACCTCACCCTCACGCTCACTGAAACCAAAAGCCTAAACCTAACCCTAACAATAACCTTAACACTAATCCTAACCCTCACCATAACCATAACCCTCACCCTAACCCAAAATCTCACCCTAAAACTTACCCTCACCCTAACACTAACCCTAAACCTAACACTAACCCTCACACTAAACCTAACCATAACCATAACCCTAAACCTCAACCTAACCCTCACCCTCACCTTAACTCTAACACTAACCCTATCCCTAACCCTCACTCTAACCCTAATCATAACCCTAATTCTAACCCTAAACCTCACCCTCACACTAACCCAAACCCTAATCTGAAACCCCACCCTAACCCTAAGCCTAACCCTCAACCGCACCCTCACCCTCACCATAATTCTAACCCTAACCCTAACAATAACACTAACCCTAACCCAAACCATCACCGTAACCCTAATCCTCACCCCCCCTCACGTTCAGCCTAACCCTAAGCCTATGCCTAACCCTCACCCTAACTGTCACACTCACCCTCACCCTACCCCTAATACTAAATCTACCCTATCCCTAAACCTCAACCTAACCCTCACCCTCCCCGTTAACCCTAACAATAATCCTAACCCTAAACCTCAACCTAACCATCCCCCTAACACTAACTCTAACCCTAAAACTCACCCTAACCCTAACCCTAAACCTCACCCTAAACCTCACCCTAACCCTAACCCTCACCCTAACCCTCAATCTCACCGTAAATCTAACCCTAACCCTAAAAATAAGACTAACCCTAACCCTAACCATAAGCCTCAACTTCAGCCTCACCCTCAGTGCAAACTTAACCCTAACCATAACACAAACAATAACCCTAATCCTAACCCTTACCCTAATCCTCAACCCCAACCTCACACTCAGCCTAATCCTAAGACTAACCCTAACCCTAACTCTAAGCCTAAGCCTAAACCTAACACAAAACCTAATCGTAAACCTAACCCTAATCCTCAGCCTCACCCTCACCCTAACCAAAACCCTAACCCTAATTCTCACCCTAACCATAAGCCTAACCGTAACACTGACACTCACAATGACGCTCAACCCAACCCTAATTCTAAAACTAAACCTATCCCTAAACCTAACCCAAACACTAACCCTCACCCTAGTCCTCACCCTAACACTAATCCTAAACCTAAACCTCATACTAACCCTCACCTTAACCCTAACCCCAACCCTCACCCTCATGCTTGGCCTAAGCCTAAGCCTAAGCTTAACTCTAACCCAAACCCTCACCTTAACCCTAAACCTAACCATAACACTAACCATAACACTAACCCTAACTCTATCCCTAAACCTCACTCTCACACTAACCCTAACTCTAACACTTACTCTAAACCTAAACCTCATCCTAATCCTAAACCTAACCCTCACCCTCACCCTCACCATAATGGTAACATAACCCTAACCCTAACAATAACCCTAACCCTAACTCTACACCTCAACCATAACATAACCCTCAACCTAACCCTAACCCTCAACTTAACACTTACCCTCACCCTAACACTAACACTAACCCTCACCCTCACCCTAACCCTAATCCTAACCCTAACCCTCAACCTAACCCTAAACCTCACCCTCACCATAACCCTTACGCTAACCCTCACCCTAACCCTAAACTTGACCCGAATCCTAACTCCCACCCTAACACTAACCCTAACCCTCACCCTAACCCTAACCCTCAACCGTACCGTAACCATCACCCTCAAGCTTAACACTCACATTTACCCTTACCGTCACCCCTACCCTAACCCTCACCCTAACCCTAACACTCACCCTAACCCTCACCCTAAAACTAACTCTACGTCTAAATCTCACCCTCAACCTAAGCATAACTCTAACCCTAACACTAACACTAAACTTCACCCTAACCCTAACCCTAACCCTCAAACTAACCCTAACTCTCACCCTCAGCCAAACCCTCAGCCTAAACTTACGGCTAAACCTAACCCTAACCATAACCCTCACACTCAACCTAAACATAACCCTAAACATCATCCTAACACTAACCCTAAACCTCACCCTCACCCTCAGCCTCACCCTATCCCTCAGTCTAACCCTAAACCTCATCCTCACCTTAACCCTAATCCTAACCCTCACACTCACCGAAACTGAAACCCTAAACCTAACCCTAACCTTAACCTTTACCCTAATCCTCCAACTAACTTTCACCTTAACCCTAACCATAAGAGTAACCCAAACCCTAATCCTCACCCTAACCCTAAATCCAACCGTAAACCTCACCCTCATCCTAACCCTCACTCTAAACCTAACCCAAACCCTAAACCTCAACTTCACCCTCACCGTAACCAAAACCCTAAACCTAACCCTAACAATAACCCTAACCTAATCCTATCCCTCACCCAAACCATAACGCTCACCCTAACCAAAACTCTCACCCTAAAACTTACCCTCACCCTAACACTAACCCTAACCCTAAAACTAACCCTCACACTAACCCTAACCATAACCCTAAACCTAAACCTAAACCTCACCCTCACCCTAACCCGAACACTAACCCTATGCCTAACCCTAACCCTAACCCTCCCCCTAACCCTAAATCTAAACCTAAACCTCACCCTCACACTAACCCTAACCCTAACCCTAAACCCCACCTTAACCCTAAGCCTAACCCTCACCCACACCCTCACCCTCACCGTAACTCTAACCCTAACCCTAACAATAACACTAACCCTAACCCGAACCATCACCCAAACCCTAATCCTCACCCCCACCCTCACCCTCAGCCTAAACCTAAGCCTAAGCCTAAACCTCACCCTAACCCTCACACTCACCCTCACCCTCACCCGAAACCTAATACTAAACCTAACCCTATCCCTAAACCTCAACCTATACCTCACCCTGCCCTTAACACTAACCCTAACCATAAACCTCAGCCTGACTCTCCCCATAACACTAACTCTAACCGTAAAACTCACCCTCACCCTAACCCTAACACTAAACCTCACCCTAACTCCAACCCTCACCCTCACCCTCAATCTCACCGTAACTCTAACCCTAACCCTAAAAATAACACTAACCCTAACCCTAACAATAACCATAACCCTTACCCTCAGCCTCACCCTCACTGCAAACTTAACCCTAACCATAACACTAACAATAATCGTAATCCTAACCCTAACTCTAAACCTCAACCCCAACCTCACCCTCAGCCTAACCTTAAGCCTAACCCTAACCCTAACGCTAACCCTAATTGTAACCCAATCCCTAACCCTAAACCTAACCCAAAACCTAACCCTAAACCTAACCCTAATCCTCAGCCTCACCCTCAATTTAACCAAATCCCTAACCCTAACCCTCACCCTAAACCTAAGCCTAACCCTAACCCTGACCTTCACACTCATCCTAAGCCTAACCCTAACCCTCCTAAACCTAACCGTCTCCCTAAACCTAACCCTCACCCTAACACAAATCCTAACCCTAAACCTCATCCTAACCCTCACCCTAACCCGAACCCTAAACCTCATGCTAACCATAAGCCTAACCCTCACCCTCATGCTTGGCATAAACCTAAGCCTAAGCCTAACTCTAACCCAAACAATCACCATAACCCTAACCCGAACATTAACCCTAAGTCTAACCATAAACCTCACTCTCACCCTAAACCTAACTCTAAACCTAATGCTAAACCTAAACCTCATCCTAACCCTAACCCTAACCCTCACCCTCACCCTCACTATAACTGTAACCCTAACCCTAACAATAACCCTAATCCTAACCCTAACCCTCAACCTAACCATAACACTCACCCTAAACATAACACTCACCCTAACACTTACTCTCACCGTAACACTAACCCTAAGCCTAACACTAACCCTCAAACTAACCCTAATCATCACCCTAACCCGAAACCTCACCCTAAAGCTAAACCTAACCCTCATCTCACCCTAGCCATCACCCTAACACTAACCCTCATCCTCACCCTAAACCTCACACTAACCCTAACTCTAATTCTCAATCTAACCTTAACCCACACCCTTCCTCTAACCCTAACCCTCACCCTAACCCTAACCCTCATCCCACTGTAACCCTCACCCTCAGCCTAACCCTCATGTTTACCCTTACCATCACCCCCATGATAACCCTTACCCTAACCTTAACCTTCACCCTAACCCTCACCCTAACCCTCTTTCCAACAGAAAACCTCACCCTCACCCTAAACCTAAAAATAATCCTAACCCTAACTCTAACCCTCATCCTCACCATAAACCTTACACTAACCCTAACCCTAAACCTCAATTTAACCCTCACCCAAAGCCTAATCCTAACCCTCACCCTAACCGAAAACCTAACCCTAACACTCACCATTATCTTAACCCTCACCCTCAGCCTAAACCTCACCTTTACCCTTACCACCATCCTCACCCTAAATCTCCCCCTAACCTAAACCTCATCCTAACCCTCACCCTTACCATAAACCTAACCATCACCATAACCCTAACCCTCAACCTCTACCTCACGCTCAGCCTAACCCTAAGCCTAACCCTAAACCTTAACCTAACCCTAAACCTCACCCTAGCCCTCACCCTAACCATAATCCTAACACTAAGCCTCATCCTAACCCTCACCCTATCCCTAATCCTAACCCTCAACCTCACCCTCACCCTAACCCTAATCCTAACAGTCACCCTCAACCTCACCTTCAGACTAATCCTAAGCCTAACCCTAAACCTAACCCTAACACACACACTCACCCGCATGCTAACCCTAATCCTAACCCTCACCCTTACCCTAACCCTAAACCTCGCCCTAATCTCACCCTAACACTAACCCTAACCCTAACCCTCAACCTAACCCTTACCCTAACCCTAACTCTAACCCTAAACCTCACCCTCACCCTAAAACTCACCCTAACCCTAACCTTAAACCTCACCCTCACCTGCACCATAACAGTAACCTTAAACCGAAACCTAACAACAACCCTAAACCTAATACTAAACCTCACCGTAACCATAACCGTCACCTTAACCCAAACCCTCACCCTAAGTCTTACCCTCACTGTAACACTAACCCTAACGCTAACACTAACCCTCACACTAACACTACCCTAAATCTAACCCTAAACGTCAACCTCACCCGAACCCTAATCCTAACCCTAACCGTAAACCCCACCCTAACCCTAAACCTAACCCTCACCCGTATCCTCACCCTCACCATAAATCTAACTCTAAGCCTAACAATAATAATAACCCTAACACTAACCGTAACCCTAACCCTATCCATAAACATAACCCTCACCCTCAGCCTCACCCTCACCACAAACTTAACCCTAACCATAACACTAACATAACCCTAACCCTAAGCCTAACCCTAACCCTAACTCTAATCATCACACCCACCCTCACCCTCAGCCTAACCCTAAGTCTAACCCTAACCCTAATCCTATTCCTAACCCTCAACATAATCCTAACACTAACCCTAACCCTAACACTAACCCTAAAGCTAATCCTAACCCTAAACCTAATCCTCAGCCTCAACCTCACCCTAACCCAAAACCTAACCCTAACCCTCACACTAACTATAAGCCTAACCCTAACCTTAACACTAACCCTCACACTCAACCTCACCCTAACCCTAATCCTAAACCTAAGCCTATCTCTAACCCTAACCCTCATCCTAACCCTCAGCCTAGCCCTCAGCCTTATCCAAATCCTAACCATAAACCTCATCCTAACACTCAACCTACCCCTAACCCTAATCCTAACCCTCACCCCAAACCGAACCCTAACCCTCACCCTCAACCTCACCATCAGCCTAACCCTAAGCCTAACCCTAAACCTGACCCTAAAACACACACTCACCTGCACCCTAACCCTAATCCTAACCCTCACCCTAACCCTAACCCTAACCCTCCCCCTAACTCTCACGCTAACCCTACCCCTAACACTAACACTAACCCTAAACCTCAACCTAACCTTCACCCTAACCCTAACTCTAACCCTAAACATCACCCTTACCCTAAACCTCACCCTAACTCTAACCCTAACCCTCACCCTCACCTGCACCCTCAGCCTCACCCTCACCACAAACTTAACCCTAAACATAACACTAACAATATCCCTAACCCTAATCCTAATCCTAACCCTAACTAGAATCCTCAAACCCACCCTCACCCTCAGCCTAACCCTAAAACTCACCCTCACCATAAACCTAACTGTAACCCTAAACCAAACCTCAAACCTCAACCTAAACCTAACCCTAACCCTAACCCTAAAACTAACACACACACTCACCCTCACCCTAACTCTAATACTAACAATAACACTCACACTCATCCTAACCCTAACCCTAACCCTAAACCTTACCCTCAACCTCAGCCTAACCCTAAGCCTATCCCTAACCCTAACCCTAACCTTCACACTCACCCTAACCGTAACCCTAATCCTACTCCTAATCCTAACTCTAACCCTCACCCACAACTTAACCCTCACCTTAAGCCTATCCCTAACATTAATCCTAACCCTAACCCTCAGCCTCAGCCTCACCCAAACCGTAACTCTAACACTAAACATCAACCTGACCCTAACCCTAATCATAACCCTATCCCTAAAACTCATCCTAGCCCTAAATGTAATCCTCATACTCACCATAACCGAAACCCTAACCCTAAAGATAACAATAATCCTAACCCTAACCGGAACCCTCATCCTAACCATAAAACTCACCCTAACCCTAACCCTCACCCTAACACTTACCCTCACCCTAACACTAACCCTAACCCTCACACTAACCCTCACACTAACACTAACCATCATCCTAACCCTAAACCTCACCCTAACACTAACCCTAAACCTGACCCTCTCCCAGCCCTCACCCTAACCGTAACCCTCATCCTCACCCTAAACTTCACACTAACCTTAACACTAATCCTCAATCTAACCCTCACCCTCACCTGAAACCTCACCCTAACCCTCACCCTAACCCTAACCCTCACCCTTACTGTAACCCTCAACTTCAGCCTAACCCTCACCTTTATACTTACCGTCAACGCCACCCTAACCCTCACTCTAATGCTAACCCTCACCCTAACCCTAACTCTACCCCTAAACCTCATCGTCACCCTAATCCTAACTGTAACCCTAACCCTAACACTATCCTTCACTATAACCCTAACCCTAAACATCACCCTAACCCTAATCCTCACCCTCAGCCTAACCCTAAGCATAAGCCTAACCCTAACCCTAAAACTCACACTCACACTCACCCTAACCCTAATCCTAACCCTAAACCTAACCCTAACCCTAAACCTCAACCTAATCCTCACCCTAACCTTAACCCTAACACTAACCCTAACCCTCACCCTCACCATAACTCTAACCCTAACCCTAACAAGAACACTAATCCTAACCCTAACCCTAACCCTAACCCTAATGCTAACACTCAGCCTCACCCTAACCCTAATCCTAACCCTAACCCTCACCCTAACCCTAACCTTAACCCTAACCCTAACCCTAAACTTTACCCTAACCCTCACCCTCACATTAACACTCAACCTCAACGTAAACATTACCCTTACCCTTACCATCATCCTCACCCTAACTCTCACCCTAACCCTAAACTTCATCTCAACCCTCACCCTAACCGTAAACCTAACCATCACCCTAACCCTAAACCTCACCCTCAACCTCATGCTCAGCCTAACCCTAAGCTTAAGCCTAAACTTTACCCTAACCCTCACCCTAACCCTAGACCTCGCCCTAACCATAATAGTAATCCTAACCCTCATCTTAAAACTCATCCTAGCCCTAATCCTAAACATCACCCTAAACCTAATCTTCACCTCCACCCTCACACTCAGCCTAAACTTAAGCCTAAGACTAACCCTAACCCTAACCCTCACACTCACCTTCACCCTCACCTTAATCCTAACCCTAACCTTAACCATAACCCTAAACCTCAACCTAACCTTCTCCCTAACCTTAACCCTAAAACTAACCCTAAACTTAACCCTCGACCTAACCCTCCTACTAACCCTAAATCTAACCCTAAACCTCACCCTCACCCTAACCCTAATCCTAAACCTAATCCTAAACCTCACCCTAACCTTATCCGTAAGCCTCACCCTCACCCTCACCCTCACCACAACTCTCACCCTAACCCTAACAATAACACTAATCCTAACCCTAAACCTAACCCAAACCCTAACCCTAATCCTAACACTCACTCTCATGCTAACCCTAATCCTAACCCTAACCCTCACACTATCCATAATCCTCACTCTCACCGAAACCCTAACCCTCAACCTAACCCTCACCCTAACCGCAACCCTAACCCTAAACCTTCATCTAACTCTAACCCTAACCCTCACCCTCACCCTAGCCCTCAACCTAACCCTAATCCTTAACCTAATCCTCATCCTTACCCTCACCCTAACCCTAACCTAAACCCTCACCCTAGCCCTAACTCTAAGCCTAATCCTCAACGTAAACCTAAACCTCATGTTCAACGTAACCTTAACCCTAACCCTCACCCTATCCCTAAACATAATCGAACACTAACTCTTACCCTAACCCTCACCATAAACCTAACCCTCACCCTGAAACTAACTCTAATACTAACCCTCAACCTAAACCTCACACTAACCGTAAACCTCACCCCCACACTCACCCTCACCATAACTCTAATCCTAACCCTAACAATAGCACTAATCCTAACCCGAAACCTATCCCTAACCCTAACCCTAACGCTAATGCTAACACTCACCCTCATGCTAACCCTAATCCTAAACCCAACCCTCACCCTAACCCTAATCATCACCTTCACCGTAACCCTAACCCTCAACCTAACCCTCACCCTAACCCTAACCCGATACCTAAAACTTAATCTAACACTAACCCTAACCCTCAACCTCATGCTAGCCCTCACCCTAACCCTAATCCTAACCCTAATCCTCATCCTTACCCTCACCCTAACCCTAAACTTAACCCTCACCCTAGCCCTAACCCTAACCCTAATCCTCAACGTAACCCTAAAGCTCAAGCTCAGCTTGATCCTAACTCTAACCCTAACCCTAACTCTCACACTCACCCTAACCCTTACCCTAATCCTAATCCTAAACCTAACCCTAACCCTCACCCTCAGCCTCACCTTAACCCTAACTCTAACCCTAAACCTCAGCCTCACCCTAACCCTAACACTAATCCTAACCCTAAAGCTCACCCTAACCTTAACCCTAAACCTCACCTTCACCCTAGCCCTCACCCTAACCCTAATCCTAATACTAACCCTCATCCTAACCCTCCCCCTAACCTTACCCCTAATCATCACCCTAACCCTAACCCTTACACTTACCTTCACTCTAATCCTGTCCCTTTCACTAACCCTAAACCTAACACTAACTGGAACCCTAACACTCACCCTCAGCTTCACCCTAACCCTAAATCTAACCGTAAACTTCACCCTCACCCTAACCCTAACCCTAATCCTAACCCTAACTCTCAACTTAACCCTAACCCTCACCCTCACCGTAACCCTAACCCTCATAATAACCCTCACCTTAAGCCTATCCCTTAACCTAAACCTTAACCTAACACAAACCCTAGTTCTCAACCTCTCCCTATCCCTCACCCTAACACTAATCGTAACCCTAGTCCTCATCCTAACCCTCAACCTAACCCTAAAACTAACCCTCATCCTTAACCTAACCCAAACCCTCAACCTAACCCTAACCCTAATGCTCACCATAACCCTGAACTTAACCGAACCCTAACTCTTACCCTAACCCATACCCTCAACCTAACCCTAACCCTATCGCTCACCATAACCCTAAACCTAATCCTAACACTCACCCTAACCCTCACCCTAACACTAAACCAAACCGTCGCCCTCACTCTCACACTAACCCTAATCCTAACCCTAAACTTCACCCTCAACCTCACCCTTTGCCTAACTCTTAGCCGAAACCTAAACCTAACCCTAACACACACACTCACCCTCACCCTAACCCAAATCCTTACCTTAACGGTCACCATCACCCTAACTCTAACAGCAAACCTCACCTTCATCCTAACCCTCATTCTAACCCTAACCCAAACCCTAAACCTCACCCTAACACTAACCCTATAACTCACCCTCACTGTAACCAAAACCCTAAACCTAAGCCTAACAATAACCCTAACGCTAATCCTAACACTCACCATAACAGTAACCCTCACCCTAACCCAAACTCTCACCCTAAAACTTACCCTCACCCTAACAATAACCCTAACCGTAATACTAACCCTCACACTAACCCTCACCATAACCCTAACCCTAAACCTCAACCTAACCCTCACTCTCACAATAATTCTAACACTAAACCTATCCCTAACCCTAACCCTAACCCTTGCCCTAACCCTATATCTAACCCTAAACCTCACCCTAACACTAACCCTAACCCTAACCGTAAACCACACCCTAATCCGAACCCTAACCCTCACCCGCACCCTCACCCTCACCGAAACTCTAACCCTAACCCTAACAATAACACTAACCCTAACCCAAACCATCACACTAACCCTAATTCTCACCCCCACCCTCACCTTCAGCCTAAGCCTAAGCCTAAGCCTAGCCCTCACCCTAACGGTCACCCTCACCCTCACCCTAACCCTAATACTAAACCTAACCCTATCCCTAAACCTCAACCTAACCCTCACCATCCCATAAACCTAAAAATAACAATAACCATAAACCTCACCCTAACCATCCCCCTAAACCTAACTCTAACCCTAAACCTCACCCTCACCCCAACCCTAAAACTAATCCTAACCCTAAACCTCACCCTAAACCAAACCGTAAACCTCACCCTCACCCTAGACTCACACTAACCCTAACCCTAATCCTCAATCTAACCCTCAACCTAACCCTAACCCTAACCCCTACCATAACCCTAAACTAAACCCTAACCCAAACCCTTATATAACCCTCACCCTCAGACTAAACCTCACCTTATCCTTACCATCATCCTCACCCTAACCCTCACCCTAACCCTAAACCTCATCCTAACCCTCACCATAACCGTAAACCTAACCATCAAACTCACCCTAACTCTCACCCTCAACCACTCGCTCAGCATAACCCTAAGCCTAAGCTTAATCCTTACCCTAACCCTCACCCTTCCCCTAGCCCTCGCCCTAACCCTAATCCTAATCCTAACCCTCATCCTAACACTCACCCTATCCCCAAACCTAACCATCACCCTAAACCTAATCTTCACCACCACCCTCACCCTCAGCCTAACCCTAAGCCTAAGCCTAACCCTAATCTTAACCCTCACACTCACCCTCACCCTCATCCTGATCCTAACCCTAGCCCTAACCCTAACCATAAACCTAAACCTCAACCTAACCCTCACCCTAACCTTAACCCTAAAACTAACCCTAACCCTAAACCTCGACCTAACCCTCCAACTAACCCTAAATCTAACCCTAAACCTCACCCTCACACTAACCCTAATCCTAACCCTAACCGTAAACTTCACCCTAACCCTAACCCTAACCCTCAACCTCACCCTCACCCTTCCAATTACTCTAACCCTAACCCTAACAAGAACACTAATCCTAACCATAAACCTAACACGAACCCTAACCCTAACTGTAATCCTAACACTAACTCTCATGCTAACCCTAATCCTAACCCTAACCCTCACACTATCCATAATCCTCACCCTCACTGTAAACCTACCCTCAACCTAACCCTTACCCTAACCCTAACCCTTAACCTTAATCTAACAGTAACCCTAACCCTCACCCTCACCCTAGCCCTCACCCTAACCCTAATCCTAACCCTAATCCTCATCCTTACCCTCACCCTAACCCTAAACTTAACCCTCACCCTAGCCCTAACCCTAACCCGAATCCTCAAAGTAACCCTAAACCTCATGCTCACCGTAACCCTCACCCTAACCATAAACCTAGCCGTACCCTAACACTCACCCAATACCTCTAACCCTAAACCTTAATCTAACACTAACCCTAACCCTCACCCTCACCCTAGGCCTCACCCTAAACCTAATCCTAACCCTAGTCCTCATCCTTACCCTCACCCTAACCTAACCTTAACCCTCACCCTAGCCCTAACCCTAAGCCTAATCCTCAACGTAACCCTAAACCTCATGCTCACCTTAACCCTAACCCTAACACTCACCCTAACCCAAAACATAACCGTACACTGACTCTCACCCTAACTCTAACCCTAACCCTAAACCTTAATCTAACACTAACCCTAACCCTCATCCTCACCATCACCCTCAGCCTAATCCTAAGCGAAACCCTAACCCTAGCCCTAATGCTCACACTCACCCTAACCTTACCCTAACCTTAATCATATACCTACCCTAACCCTTACCCTCAACTTAACCCTCAGCCTAACCCTAAATCTAACACTAACCCTAACCCTAACCCTAAACCTCACCCTAACCCTAACCCTAACCCTAAAACTCACCCTCACCCTAGCCCTCACCCTAACACTAATCCTAACCCTAACCCTCATCCTAACCCTCACCCTAACACTAACCATAACCCTCACGATCACCCTAACCCTAATCTGAACCCTCACCCTCAACCTAACCCTAACCCCCACCCTCACCATAACCCTTACCTTAACGTCAACCTAACCCTAAACTTAACCCGAACACTAACTCTCACACTTACCATAATCCTAACCCTCAAGCTAACCCTAACCCTAAACCTCATTCTCACCCTAGCCTCACCCAACCCTAATCCTAACCCTACCCTTTTCCTAACCCTCCCCCTAAACCTTATCCTAACCCTCACCCTAAAACTAAACCTCAGCCTCAAGCTCACCTTCAGCCTAACCCTAAGCATAATCTTATATGTAACCCTAACACACACATTCACCCTCAACCTAAACCTCACCCTAACCCTAACCCTCATCCTGACCCTCCCCATAACACTAACACTAATCCTAACACTAAACCTCACTCTCACCCTCAGCATAATCCTAAGCTTAAGCCTAACCCTAACCCTCACACTTACCCTAACCCTAACCCTAAACCTCACTCTAACCCTAACCCTCACCCTCAACCTCAGCCTAACCCTAAGCCTTTCCCTAACCCTAACCCTAATCCTCACCCTCACGCTAACCCTAATCCTACACCTAACCCTAATCCTAACACTCAACCTAAACCTCAGCTTAAGCATAACCCTAACATTAATCCTAACCCTAACCCTCACCGTCAGCCTCACCCTAACACTAACTCTAACACTAAACCTCACCCTGACCCTAAACCTAAACCTCATCCTCACTCTAGCCCTCAGCCTAACCTTAATCCTAACACTAAACCTCATCCTAACCCTCCCCCAACCCTTACTTTAACCCTCACCCTAACCCTAACCCTTACCCTCAACTTCAACATCAGCCTAACCCTAAGCCTAACCTTAAACCTAACTCTAACACACACACTCACCTCATCATAACCCTAATCCTAACCCTAAACCTCACCCTCACCCTCATCCTCAGTGTAACCCTAAGCCTAACCCTAATCCTAAACCTAACCTCACACTCACCCTAACCCTTACCCTAATCCTAATCCTAAACCTAACCCTAACCCTCACCCTCAACCTCAGCTTAACCCTAATTCTAACCCTAAACCTGACCCTCACCCTAACCCTAACCCTAACCCTAAACCTCACCCTTACCCTAGCCATCACCCTAACCCTAATCCTTACCCTAACCCTCATCCTAACCCTGCCCCTAACCCTAACCCTAACCCTCACCCTAACAGTAACCCTCATCCTCACCCTCACCCTAACTCTAATCCTAACCCTAACCCTAAACCTCACACTAACCCTAACCTTAAACCTCATCCTCACTCTCCCCCTCACCATAACTCAAAACCTAAACCTAACAATAACACTAATCCTAATCCTAATCTAAACCTTAACTGTAATCCTAACACTCCCTCTCATGCTAACCCTAATTCTAACCCTAACCCTCACTCTAACCCTAATCCTTACCCGCACCATAACCCTAACCCTCAACCAAACCCTCACCCTAACCCAAACCCTAACCCTAAACCTTAATCTAACACTAACCCTAACCCTCACACTCAGCCTAGCCCTCACCCTAACCCTAATCCTAAACCTAATCCTCATCCTTACCCTCACCCTAACTGTAACCTTAACCCTCACCCTAGCCCTAACCCTAAGCCTAATCCTCAACATAACCCTAAACCTCATGGTCACCATAACCCTAACTCTAACCCTCACCCTAATCCTAAACATAACCGAACCCTAACTCTCACCCTAAACCTAACACTAACACTCACCCTAACCCTAACCCTCACCCTAACCCTAATCCTAACCCTAACCCTAAACCTCACCCTAACCCTAACCCTTACCCTCACCCTCACCCTCACCCTCACCATAATTCTAACCCTAACCCTAACAAAAACACTAATCCAACCCTAAACCTAACCCTAACCCTAACACTAACACTAATCCTAACACTCATCCTCAGGCTAAACTTAATCCTAAACCTAACCTTCACCCTAACCCTAATCATCACCCTGACCGGAACCCTAACCCTCAAACTTACCCTCACCCTAACCCTAACCCTAAACCTTAATCTAACACTAACCCTAACCCTCACCCTCACCCTAGCCCTCACCCTAACCCTAATCCTAACCCTAATCCTCATCCTTACCCTCATCATCACCCTAAAATTAACCCTCAACCTAGCCCTAACCCTAAAGGTAATCCTCAAAGTAACCATAAACCTCATGCTCACTTTAACCCTAACCCTAACCCTAGCCCTAAACATAAACATAACCGAACCTTAACCCTCACCCTCACCCTCAGCCTAACCCTAAGCCAAACCCTAACCCTAGCAGTAATGCTGACACTCACCCTAACCCTTACCCTAAACCTAATCCTAACCCTAAGCCTAACCCTCACCCTGAACCTAACACTCACATTAACCCTAAATCTAACACTAACCCTAACCCTAACGCTCAACCTCAGCCTCATCCTACCCCGAACTCTAACCTTAAACGTCACGCTCACCCTAACAGTAACCCTACCTCTAAACCTAAAACTCACCCTAACTCTAACCCTAACCCTAAACCTCACCCTCACCCTAGCCCTCACCCTAACACTAATCCTAACCCTAACCCTCATCCTAACCTCACCCTAACACTAACCATAACCCTCACGCTCACCCTAACCCTAATCTGAACCCTAACCCTAGCCATCACGCTAACCCTAACCCTCAACCTCAAACTCACCCTCAGCCTAACTGGAAGCCTAAGCCTAAGCCTTACCCTAACCCTTACCCTCACCCGAGCCCTCACTCTTACCCTAATCCTAACGATCACACTAATCCTAATCCTAACCTCCATCCTCACACTCACCCTAACCATAAGCCCAAGCCTAGCCCTAACTCTAATCCTCACCCCCACCCTCACTCTTAGCCTAACCATAAGCCTAAGCCTAATCCTCACCCTAAACCTCACACTCAGTCTCACCCTAACCCTAATCCTAAACCTAACCCTATCCCTAAACCTCAACCTAACCCTCACCCTCACACTTACCCTAACCCTAAACCTCCCCCTATCCCTCCCCCTAACCCTAACCCTACCCATAACCCTCAACTTCAACCTCATGCTCACTCCAAACTTAACCCTAATCTTAACAATAACAATAAACCTAACACTAAGCCTAACCCAAATCCTAACTCTAATCCTCAACCCCACCCTCACCCTCATCCTAAGCCTAAGCCTAACCATAACTCTAACCCTAAACCTAACCCTAAAACTAACCCTAATCCTCAGCCTTACCCTCACACTAACCCAAACCCTAACCGTAACCCTCACCCTAATTCTAAGCCTAACCCTAACCATAAACTTCACACTCACCCTCACCCTAACCCTAATCCTAAACCTAACCCTATCCCTAACCCTAGCCCATACCCTAACCCTAGCCCATACCCTAACCCTAGCCCTCACCCTTACCCTAATCCTAACCCTAAACCTCAATCTAAACTTCACACTAACCCGAACACTAACCCGAACCCTAACCCTCACCCTCATGCTCGGCCTAAGCCCATGCCTAAGCCTAAGCCTAAGCCTAAACCTAACCCTAACCCTCACCCTAACACTAACACTAACACTTTAGTTAGCTTTAGCTAACTCTATCCCTAAATCTCACCTTCACCCTAAGCTTAACTCTAATCCTAAGACTAAAACTAAACCTCATCCTAACCCTAACCCTAACCCTAACACTAACACTAACCATAACCCTAAACCTAACCCTAACAATAACCCTAACCCTAACCCTCAAACTCAACCTAACCATAACTCTCACCCTAAACCTAACCCTCACCCAAACACTTACCTTCACCTTAACATAAACCCTAACGCTAACACTAACGCTCACACTAACCTTAAGCATCACCCTAACAGTAAACCTCATCCTAACACTAACCCTAACCCTCAAGCTCACCCTAAAACTCACACTAACCCTAACACTAATCCTCAATCTGACCCTCACCCTCAACCTAACCCTAACACTAACCCTCACCCTAACCCTAACCCTCACCATTACTGTAACCCTCACCCTCAGCCAAACCCTCAAATTTACCCTTACCCTCAACCCCACCCTAACCTGCACCCTAACCCTAACCTTGACCCTAACCCTCACCCTAAACCTAACTCTACTCCTAAACCTCACCCTCACCTTAACCCTAACCCTAACACTAACACTAAACTTCACCCTAAACCTAACCCTAACTCTCACCCTCACACTCACCGTAAACATATCTCTAAACCTAACCCTAACAATAACCCCAACCCTAACCCTCGCCCAACCATAACCCTCACTCTAAACCTAACACTCACCCTAACACTTACCCTCACCCTAATACTGACCCTAAGCCGAACACTAACCCTCACACTAACCCTAACCCTCAACCTAATCCTAAACCTCACCATAACCCTAACCCGAACCCTAACACTCACACTCACCATAGCCCTCACCATAACCCTAATTTTAACCCTCACCTTCACCCTAACCCTCATCCTCACCCTAAACCTCACACTAACCCTAACCCTAATCCTCAATCTAACACTCACCCTGAACCTAACCCTAACCCTTACCCTAACCCTAAACCTAAACCTAACCCTCACCCTAACACTCTAACTCAGCCTAAACCTCACCTTTACCCTTACCATCATCCTCACCCTAACCCTCATCCTAACCCTAACCCTCACCCTCACCATAAACCTAACCCTCAACCTAAACCTCAACCTAAGAAAAACGCTAACCATAAACCTTAATCTAACACTAACACTAAACCTCACCCTCAACCTAGCCCTCACCCTATCCCTAATCTTCATTCTTAACTTTACCCTAACCCTAACCTTAACCCTTACCCTAACCATAATCCTAACCCTAAGCCTCAACCTTACCCTAAAACTCAAGCTCACCATAAACCTAACCCTAACCCTCACCCTAACCCTAAATTTACCCGAACCCTAACTCTCACCGTAAACCTAACCCTAACCCTCACTCTCAACCTCACCCTCAGCCTAACCCTAAGCCTAACCCTAACCCTAACCCTCACACTCACCCTAACCCTTATGCTAATCCTAATCCTAACCTTTAGCCTAACCCTCACCCTCAACCTAACCCTCAACCTAACCCTAACTCTAACACTAACCCTAACCCTAACCCTCAATTTCAGCCTCACCCTAACCATAACTCTAACCGTAAACCTCAACCTCACCCTAACCCTAACCCTAACCCTAACCCTAAACCTCACCCTAACGCTAACCCTAAACCTCAACCTCAAACTAGCCCTCACCCTAACCCTAATCCTATCCCTAACCCTCATCCTAACCGTCACCCTAACACTAACCTTAACCTTCACCTCACACTAACCCTAATCCTAACACTAACCCTGAACCTAACCCTAACACTCACCATCACCGTAACCCTTACCCTAACTCTCAACCTAACCCTAAATTGAACCCGAACCCTAACTCTCACCCCAACCCTAAACCTAATCCTCACCCTAAGCCTAACCCTCAGCCTTACCGTAACCCTCACGCTCAGGCTAACCCTCACCTTTAACCTTACCGGCACCCTCACCCTAACACTACCCCTAACACTAAACCTAACCCTAAACCTCACCCTAACCTTAACCCTCACCCTCACCCTGAACCTCACCATAACTCTAACCCTAACCCTAACAATAACACTTACCCTAACCCTAATCATAACCCTAACCATAACCTCACCTCAGCCTCACCCTCAGCCTAACTGTAAGCCTAAGCCTAATCCGAACCCTAACCCTCACCGTAATCCTAACCCGAAACCTAACCCTAACTCTAACCCTAAACCTAACCCTATCCCTCCCCATAACCCTAAATCTAACCCTAACCCTAGGCCTCACCCTAACCATAACCCTAAAACTCAATATAACCTTCACCCTTACGCGAACCCTAAGCAGAACCCTACCCTAAACCAAATCCTAACCCTAACCCTCACCCTAACCCTAAGCCTAAACTTAACCCTAACTCTCACACTCACCCTCACCCTCAACCAAACCCTCACCCTCACCCTAACCATAACCCTCACCCTAACCCTAAACCTCACCCTACCACTTACCGTCACCCTAACACTAACCCCAACCCTAACACGAACCCTCACACTAACCCTCACCCTCACCCTCACCCTAGCCCTCACCCTAACCCTAATCCTCATTCTAAACCTCACACTAAGCCAAAACTTAACCCTCACCCTAACCCTATTATTAGCCCTAATCCTCACCCTAACCCTGAACTTAACCCGAACACTAAGTCTCACCCTAATACTAAACCTAACCCTCTCGCTAACCCTAACCCTCACCCTCACCATCACCCTCAGTCTAATCCTAGCCTAAACCTAATCCTAAACCTAACCTTCACACTCACCCTAACCCTTACCCTAATCCTAACCCTAACCCTAACCCTCACCCTCAGCCTCACCCTAACCCTAATTCTAACCCTAAACCTCACCCTCACCCTAACCCTAACCCTAAACCTAAACCTCACCCTAAACCTAACCCTAAACCTCACCCACACGATAGCCCTCACCATAACCTAATCCTAACCCTAACAATCATCCTAACCCTCACTTTTAACCTAATGCTAAACCTCACCCTCACCGTCACCCTAATTCTAACCCTAACCCTCAAATTAACCCTAACCCTCAACTTCTCCATAACCCTTACCCTAACCATCACCCTATCCCTAAACTGAACCCAAACCCTACCCCTCACCCTAAACCTAACCCTCAACCTCAACCTCTCCCTCAGCCTAACCTTAAGCCGAAACGTAAACCTAACCCTAACACACAAAGGAACTCTCACCCTAAAACTAATCCTAAACCTAAACCTAACCCAAACCCTAACCCTCTACCTAACTCTCACTGTAACCCTAACCCTAGCACTAAACCTAACCCTCAACCTAACCGTGACTCTAATCCTAACCCTAACCCTAAACCTCCCGCTCACCCTAAACCTAACTCTAACCCTAACCCAAACCCTAAACCTCACCCTAACCCTAACCCTAATCCTAACCCTCACCCTAACCCTAAACCTAAACCTAACCCTCACAATAAACCTAACCCTAATCCCTACCCTCACCCTCACCCTCAGCCTAAACCTAAGCCTAATTCTAACCCTTACCCTACCCCTAACCCTAACCCTCACCGTAACCCTAACCCTAACCCTAACCCTAACACTAACCCAAAACCTAAACATAACCCTAAACGTAACCCTAAACCTAACCCTAATCCTCAGCCACACCCTCACCCTAACCCTAAACCTAACCCTAACCCTAACCCTCACCCTAACTCTAAGCCTAATCCTAAACCTAACCCTAACTTTCACACTCACACTCACCCTAACCCTATTCCTAAACTTAACCCTAACCCTAGCCCTAGCCCTCACCATAACCCTCAACCTAGCCCTCACCCTTACCCTAATCCAAACCCTAAATCTCATCCTAAACCTCACCCTAAACCTAACTCCAACCCTCACCATAACCCGAAGCCTAACCCTCACCCTCATGCTCGGCCTAAGCCTAATCCTAAGCCTAACCCT
Organism: Dipodomys merriami; assembly: GCF_024711535.1. Taxonomy (NCBI): domain Eukaryota; kingdom Metazoa; phylum Chordata; class Mammalia; order Rodentia; family Heteromyidae; genus Dipodomys; species Dipodomys merriami. The sequence goes on from NW_027202771.1 coordinate 520,710, forward strand.
AACATTAACCCTCAACCTAAACCTAACACTAACACTAACCCTAACTCTAACCCTAAATCTCACCCTCATCCAAAACCTAACTCTAAACCTAACCCTAAAACTAAACCTCATTCTAACCCTAACCCTAACCTTCACCCTCAATGTAACTGTAACACTAATCCTAACCCTAACCCTCACCCTAACCCTAAATTTAACCGAAACCTAACTCTCACCCTAACCCTAACCCTAACGTTCACCCTTACCCTAACCCTCACCCTCACCCTCACCCTCAGCCTAAACCTAAGCCTAACCCTTACCCTAACCCTAACCCTCACAGTCACCCTAACACTTACCCTAATCCTAAACCTAACCCTAAGCATAACCCTCATCTTTAACCTAACCCTAATCCTCACTGTAACCCTAACCCTAACCCTAACCCTAAAGCTAACCCTAATCCTCAGCCGCACCCTCACCCTAACCCAAATACTAACCCTAACCCTCACGCTAACCCTAAACCTAACCCTAACCCTAAACCTAATGGTCACACTCACCCTCACCCTAAACCTAATCCTAATACTAACCCTATCCCTAACCCTCACCCTCACCCTCAGCCTCACCGTAGCCCTCACCCCAACCCTAATCCTAAACCTAAACCTCATCCTATACCTAACCCTAACCCTAACCCTAACCCTAAACTTAACCGAACCCTAACTATCACCCTAATCCTAACATTAACCCTCACACTTACCCTAACCCTCACCCTCAACCTTACCATCAGCCTAAATCTAAGCCTAAACCTAACGCTAACCCTAACACTCACAATAACCTTTACCGTAATCCTAATCTAACCCTAAGCCTAACCCTCACCCTCTACCTAACCCTCACCCTAACCCTAACTCTAATACTAACCCAAACACTAACCCTCAATCTCAGTCTCAACCTAAACCTAAATCTAACCTTAAAACTCACACTCATCCTAACCCTAACCCTAACCCTAACCCTAAACCTCACCCTAACCCTAAACCTAAACCTCACCCTCACCCTACCCTCATCCTAACCCTTACCGTAACCCTCAACCTAACCGTAAACTTAACCCGAACCCTAAATCTCACCCTAACCATAACCCTAAACCTAACCCTAACCCTCACCCTTAGCCTAAACCTCACGTTTACCCTTATCGTCACCCCCACTCTAAACCTCACCCTAACCCTAACACTCAACATAACACTCACCCTAACCCTAACTCTACCCCTAAACCTCACCCTCAACCTATTCCTAACTCTAACACTAACCCTAACACGAAACCACACCCTAACCCTAACCCTAACCCTCAAACTAACGCTAACACTCACCCTCAAACTCATCCTCAGCCTAAACCTAAGGCTAACTCTAACCTTCACACTCCCCCTCTCCCTAACACTAATCCTAAACCTAACCTTAACCCTAACACACACCCTCATCCTAAACCTCAACCTAACCCTAACTATAACACTAACACTAAGCCAAACACTCACCCTAACACTCACCCTAAACCTATCTCTAACCCTAAAACTCAAACTCACACTGACCCTAAACCTAACCCTAAACCTCACCCTAACCCTAACCCTAAACCTCAACTTCACCCTAGCCCTCACCCTAAACCTAATCCTAAACCTAATCTTCATCCTAACCCTCACACTAACCCTAACCTTAACCCTCACCCGACACCTAACCCTCCACCTCAACCTAACCCTCAGCCTAACCCTAAGCCTAAACCTAAACCTAACCCTAATCCACACACTCACACTCACCCTAACCCTAATCCTAACCATAACCGTAACACTTAACCTCACCCTAACCCTAAACCTAAAACTAACCCTAACCCTAACCCTCATCCTAATCCTCACCCGAACCCTAACTCTAACCCTAAACCTCACCCTAACCATAACACTCAACCTAACACTAACCCTCACGCTAACAATTACCCTCACCCTAACACTAACCCTAACTCTAACACTAACGCTCACAGTAACCCTAACTCTCACCCTAACCCTAAACCTCACCCTCACCCTAACCCTAACCATCGGCTACACCCTAGCCCCCACCCTAAACTTAATTCTAACCCTAATACTCACCCAAACCCTAACCCTCATTCTCACCCTAATCCTCACACTAACCCTAAACGTAATCCACAATCTATCCCTAATACTCACCCAAACCCTAACCCTCATTCTCACCCTAATCCTCACACTAACGCTAAACGTAATCCACAATCTATCCCTAACACTCACCCTAACCCTAACCCTCATCCAAACACTCACCCTAATCCTAACCCTATCCATCACCCTAACCCTAACCCTCACCCTCACCCTCACCTTCAGCCTAAACCTAAGCCTAAGCCTAAACCTAACCCTAACACTCACCCTCACCCTAGCCCTCACCCTAAACCTAATCCTAACCCTAACCCTCATCATAACCCTCACCCTAACCCTAATCATAACCATCACCGAAAACTTTTCCTCACTCCCAAGATCACCCTCAGCCTAACCCTAACCCTAAGCCTAACCCTAACCCTAAACCTAATGCTCACACTCAACCTCACCCTAACCCTAATCCGAAAACTAACCCTATCCCTAACACGAACCCTCACCCTAACCCTCACCAGAAGTCCTCACCCTAAGCCTAAACCTAAACCTCATCCTAACCCTAACCCTAACCCTCACACTCATGCTAAGCCTAAGCCTAAGTTAAGCCTAAGCGTAAACCTAACCCTAACCCTATCCGTCAACCTAATCCTAACCCTAACTCTCACCCTAACCCTGACCCTAACACTAACCCTAACTCTAACCCTAATCCTCACCCTCACCCTAACCCAAACTCTAAACCTAATCCTAACCCTAAACCTCATCCTAACCCCAACCCTAACCCACACCCTTACCCTCACGGTAAACATAACCCTAAAGCTAACACTAACAATAACCCTAACCCTAACCCTCACCCTAACCATAACCATAACCATAACCCTCACCCTAAACCTAACCCTCAACCTAACACTAAGCCTAACCCTAAACCTAACCCTCACACTAACCCTAACCATCACCCTAACCCTAAACTTCACCCTAACACTAACCCTAACCCTCACCCTCACCCTAGCCCTCACCCTAAACCTAACTCTCATCCTCACCCTAAACCTCACACTAACCTTAACACTAATCCTCAATCTAACCCTCAACTTCAACTTAACCCTAACCCTAACCCTCACCCTCAGCTAAACCCTCACCCTAACCCTAAGCCTAACACTCACCCTAACCCTAATCCTCACCCTCAGCCTCATGCTAACCCTAACTATAACCCTAAACCTCACCTTCACCCTAACCCTAACCCTAACCCTAAACCTCAACCTAACCCTAACCCTAAAACTCACCCTCACCCTAGCCCTTACCCTAACCCTAATTCTAACCCTAACCCTCATCCTAAACTGCCCCCTAACCCTAACTCTAACCCTAAACCTCACACTCACCCTAACCTTAACCGTAAACCTAAACTTCACCCTAAACCTCACCCTAACGAAAATCCTCACCCTCACCCTCATACTCACCGTAACTCTAACCATAACCCTAACAATAACACTAACCCTAACCCTAACCCTAACCATAACCCTCACCCTCAGCCTCACCCTCCCCACAAATTTTACCCTAACCACAACATTAACAATAACCCGAAATCTAACCCTAACACTAATCCTCACCCCCACCCTCACCCTTAACCTAAGCCTAAGCCTAATCCTAAGCCTGACCCTCTCAATGAAAGCCTAACCCTAACCCTAACCCTAAACCTAAACCTAAACCTCACCCTAACCCTAACCCTAAAACTTATCCTAATCCTCATCCTCACCCTCAACCTAACCCAAACCCTAAACTTAACCCTCACCCTAAACCTAAGCCTAATCCTTAACCTAACACTAACCCTCACCCTCAACCTCACCTTAAACCTATTCCTAACCCTAAACCTATCATTAACCCTAACCCTCACCGTAACCCTCAACCTAGCCCTAAGCCTAACCCTAATGCTAACCCTAAACCTCACCCTAACCCTCACCCTCACCCTAACACTAACCCTAACCCTAAACTTAAACCTCAACTTCATGCTCGGCCTAAGGCTTAGCCTAAGCCTAATCCTATCCCTAACCCTCACCCTAACCCTAACTGTAACACTACGGCTAACTCTAAACCTAAACCTCATTCTCACCCTAACATTAACTCTAACCCTAACCCTAACCCTAAACCTCATCCTAACCCAAAACATAACCCTCACTCTCACCCTCACCGTAACTGTAACTCTAACCCTAACCCTAACAATAACCCTAACCCTAACCCTAACCCTCACCCGAACCAAAACCCTCACCCTAAACCAAACCCTCACCCTAACAAATACCCTCAACCTAACACTAACCCTAACCCTAACACTAACCCTCACACTAAACCTAATCCTAACCCTAAACCTCAACCCAACCCTCACCCTCACACTAACCTTAACACTAACCCTAAACTTAACCCTCACCCTAAACCTCCCACTAAAACTCTATCTAAACCTAAACCTCACCCTCACCTTAACCCTAACCCTAACCCTAAACCACACCATAACAGTAACCCAAACCTTCACCAGTACCGTCACCCTCACCATAACCCTAACCCTAACCCCAACAATAACACTACCCCTAACCCTAAAATCTAACCCTAACGGAAAGCCTAACCCTAATTCTAACACTCACCCTCACCCTAACCCTAATCCTAACCCTAAACCTCAAGCTAACACTAACCCTAACCCTCACCCAAACCCTAGCACTCACCCTAACCCTAATCCTAACCCTAATCCTCATTCTAACCCTCACCCTAACCCTAACCCTAACCCTCACCTCCAGTCTCACCCTCACCGTAACTCTAACCCTAACCCTAACAATAACACTAACCCAAACCCGAAACATCACCCTAATCCTAATCCTCACCCCCATCCTCACCCTCAGCCTAACCCTAAGCCTAAGCATAACCCTCACAATAACCCTAATCCTAAACCTAACCCTATCCATAAATCTCAACCTAACCCTCACCCTCCCCCTAACCCTAACAAAAAACCTAACCCTAACGCTCACCCTAACCCTCCCCCTCACCCTAACTCTAACCCTAAACCTCACCCTCACCCTAACACTAACCCTAACCCTAAAACTCACTCTAAACCTCACCCTAACCAAAACCCTCACCCTCACCCTCAACCTCACCGTAACTCTAATCCTAACCCTAACAATAACACTAACCTTAACCCTAAACCTAACCCTGACCCTAACCATAACCCTCAACCTCAGCCTCACCCTCACCGCAAACTTAACCCTAATCATAACACTAACAATAACCCTAACCCTAACCCTAATGCTAAACCTAATCCGCACCCCCACCCTCACCCTCACCCTCAGCCTATCCCTAAGCCTAAGCCTAAACCTAACCGTGACCCTCACCATAATCCTAACCTTAACCCTAAACCTAAACCTAAACCTGACCCTAATCCTCAGCCTCAACCACACCCTAACCCAAACACTAACCCTAATCCTCACCCTAACCCTAAGCCTAACCCTAACCCTAACCCTCACCCTAAAAATTACCCTCACCCTAACACTACCCCTAACTCTCACACTAACCCTCACATTAACCCTAACTCTCACCCTAACCCTAAACCTCACTCTAACCCTAACCCTAACCCTCAGCATCACCCTAACACCCACCCTAACCTTAGTTGTAACCCTAACACTCACCCTAACCCTAACCTTCATCCTCACCCTAAACCTCACACTAAGCCTAAATCTAATTCTCAATCTATCCCTCACCCTCACACTAAACCTCACCCTAACCCTTACCCTAACAATGACCCTAATCCTAACCCTCACCCTTAGGGGAACATTCACCCTCAGCCTAACCCTCACCTTAACTCTTACTGTCACGCTCCCCCTATCAGTCACCCTAAACCTACCCCTCATTATCACACTCACCCTAACCTTAAACCTATCCATCACGCTAACCTTAAATCTCAGCCTCAGCCTTACCCTCAGCCTAAACCTAAGTCTAAGCTTAACCCTAACCCTATCACTCATTCTCACACTAGCCCTCACCCTAAACCTAATCCTAACCCTAACCATCAACCTAACCCTAACTCTCACCCTCACCCTAAACCTTACCCTAACCCTCACCCTGACCCTAAACTTAACCCGAACCCTAAATCTCACCCTAACCCTAACCCTAACCCTAACCCTCACCCTTAGCCTAACCCTCACGTTTACCCTTACCGTCACCCCCACCCTAAACCTCACCCTAAACCTAACACTCAACCTAAAACTCACCCAAACCTTAACTCTAACACTAACCCTAACAATAAACCACAACCTAAACCGAACCCTCAAACTAACATTAACACTCACCCTCAACCTCACCCTCAGCCTAAACATAAGGCTAATTCTAACCCTCACACTCCCCCTCTCCCTAACCCTAATCCTAATCCTAACCCTAACCCTAACACACACCGTCCCCCTAACCCTCACGCTAACCCTAACTATAACACTAACACTAAGCCAAACACTCACCCTAACACTCACCCTAACCCTATCTCTAACCCTAAACCTCAAACTCACACTGACCCTAACCCTAACCTTAAACCTCACCCTAACCCTAACCCTAAACCTCACCTTCACCCTAGCCCTCACCCTAAACCTAATCCTAAACCTAACCTTCATCCTAACTCTCACACTAACCTTAACCCTAAACCTCACTCGAACGCTAACCCTTCCCTTCAACCTAACCCTCAGCCTAACCCTAAGCCTAAACTAATCCTAACCTTAACCCACACACTCACCCTTACCCTAACCCTAATCCTAACCATAACCCTAACACTTAACCTCACCCTAACCCTAAATCTAAAACTAACACTAACCTTAACCCTCATCCTAACCCTCACCTGAACCCTAACCCTAACCCTAAACCTCACACTCACCCTAACCCTAACTCTAACCCTAACTCTAACCCTAAATCTCCCCTAACTCTAACCCTCATCCTCACCCTCACCGTACCCCTAACCCTAAACCTCACAATAACCCTAAAACTAAACCTAAACCTCACCCTAACATTTACCCTCACCCTCACATTACCCCTAACTCTAAAACTAACCCTCACAGTAACCCTAACTCTCACCCTAAACCTAAACCTCACCCTCACCCTAACCCTAACCCTCAGCCTCACCCTAGCCCCCACCCTAAATTTAATTCTAACCCTAACACTCACCCTAACCCTACCCCTCATCTTCACCCTAATCCTCACACTAACCCTAACCCTAATCCTCAATCTATCCTTCACCCTCACCCTAACACTCACCCTAACCCTAACCCTCATCCAAACACTCACCCTAACCCTAACCCTATCCATCACCCTAACCCTAAACCTCACCCTCAACTTCACCCTCAGCCTAAACCTAAGCCTAAGCCTAACCCTAACCCTAATATTTACCCTCACCCTAGCCCTCACCCTAAACCTAATTCTAACCCTAACCCTCATCATAACCCTCACCCTAACCATAATCCTAAATATCAAACAAAACCTATTCCTCAAACCCAAGATCACCCTCAGCCTATCCCTAAGCCTAAGCCTAACCCTAGCCATAACCCTCACCCTCAACCTCACTGCAAACTTAAAACAAACCATAACACTAACAATAACCCTAATTTAAACCCTAACCCTAACCCTAATCCTCACACCCACCCTCACCCTCAGCCTAATACTAAGCATAAACCTAGGCCTAACCTTAACCCTCACTGTAACCCTGCCCTAAACCTAACCCTAAACCTAAACCTAGTCCTCAGCCTCACCTTCACCCTAATCCAAACCCTAACGTTCACACTCAACCCCACCCTAACTCTAATCTGAAACCTAAACCTATCCCTAACCCTAACCCTCACCCTAACCCTCACCGTAGCCCTCAACCTAACACTAAGTCTAAACCTGAACCTCATATTAACCCTCACCCTAACCCTATCCCTAACCCTCACCCTCATGCTAAGCCTAAGACTAAGCTTAAGCCTAAGCCTAAGCCTAACCCTAACCCTCACACTAATCCGAACACTAAACCTTACCCTAACCCTCACCCTAACACTAACCCTAACTCTAACCCTAAACCTCACCCTCACCCTAACCCTAACTCTAAACCTAATCCTAAACCTAAACTTCATCCTAACCCCAACCCTAACCCACACCCTTACCCTCACGGTAAATATAACACTATAACCTTAACACTAAAAATCACCCTAAACCTAACCCTAACCCTCACCCTAACCATAACCATAACACTCACCCTAAACCTAACCCTCAACCTAACACTAACCCTAACCCTCACCCTCACCCTAGCCCTCACCCTAACCCTAACTCTCATCCTCACCCTAAACCTCACACTAACCTTAACACTAATCCTAAATCTAACCCTCACTTTCACCTTAACCCTAACCCTAACCCTCATCCTAAACTTAACCCTCACACTTACCATAACCCTCACACTCAGCATAAACTTCATTTTTAGCCTTACCGTCACCCCAACCTTAATCCTCAGGCTAACCATAACGCTCACCCTAACACCCATCCCTAAACCTAACTCTACCCCTAAACCTCACCCTCACCCTAAGCCTAACTCTAACCCTAACCCTAACACTAAACATCACCCTAACCCTAAACCTCACAATCACCCTCATCATAACCGTAATCCTAGCCCTAATCATAACCCTCACCCTAACCCTAACCCTCAACATAATACTATCCCTAACCCTCACACTCACTGAAACCCTAACCCTAATCCTTATCCTAAACCTAACCCTAACCCTCACCCTAAGCTAAACCCTCAACGTAACCCTAACCCTAACACTCACCCTAACCCTAATGCTCACCCTCAGCCTCATGCTAACCCTAACCCTAAACCTAACCTAAACCTCAACCTTACCCTAACCCTAATCCTAACCCTAACCCTCATCCTAAACCTCCTCCTAACCCTAACTCTAACCCTAAACCTCTCCCTCACCCTCACCCTAACCCTAACCCTAACTATCACCCTAACCCGAACCTTAACCCTCAACTTCATGCTCGGCCTAAGCCTAAGCCTAAGCCTAATCTTAACCCTAACTCTCACCGTAACCCTAACTGTAACACTAAGGCTAACTCTAACCCTAAACCTCACTCTCACTCTAACCCTAACTCTAACCCTAACCCTAAACCTAAACCTCATCCTAACCCAAAATATAACACTCACTCTCACCATCACTGTAACTGTAACTCTAACCCTAACCCTAACAATAACCCTAAAACCTAACCCTAACCCTCACCTGAACCATAACCCTCACCCTAACCCAAACCCTCACCCTAACAAATACCCTCAACCTAACACTAACCCTAGCCCTAACACTAAGCCTCACACTAACCCTAATCCCAACCCTAAACCTCAACCTAACTCTCACCCTCACACTAAACCTAACACTAACCCTAAACTTAACCCTCACCCTAACCCTCTCACTAAAACTGGATCTAACCCTAAACTTCACCCTCACCTTAACAATAACCCTAACCATAACCCTAAACCCCACCATAACCCTAACCCAATTCCTCACCCGTACCCTCACTATCACCATAATTCTAACCCTAACCCTAACAATAACACTAATCCTAACCCTAAACCTAACCCTAACCCTAAGCCCAACCCTAATCCTAACACTCACCCTCACCCTAACCCTATTCCAAACCTAAACTTCACCCTAACACTAACCCTAACCCTCACCCAAACCCTAGCACTCACCCTAACTCTAATCCTAACCATAACCCTCACCCTAACCCTAACCCTAACCCTCACCCGCACCCACACCCTCACTGTAACTCTAAACCTAACCCTAACAATAACATTAACCCTAAACTGAACCATCACCCTAACCCTAATCCTCACCCCCAACCTCACCCCCAGCCTAACCCTAAGCCTAAGCCTAACCCTCACACTAACCCTCATACTCACCCTCACCCTAACCCTAAAGCGAAACCTAACCCTATCCCTAAACCTCAACCTAACCCTCCTCCTTCCCCTAACCCTAACACTAAACCTAAACCTAAGCCTCACCCTAACCCTCCCCCTCACCCTAACTCTAACCCTAAACTTCACCCTGACCCTAAACAAAACCCTCACTCTCACCCTCAAACTCACCTTAACTCTAACCCTAACCCTAACAATAACACTAACCCTAACCCTAACCCTAAACCTGACCCTAACGATAACCATAACCCTCACCGCAAACTTAACCCGAACCATAACACTAACAATAAACCTAAACCTAACCGTAACCCTAAACCTAATCCGCAACCCCACCCTCACCCTCACCTTCAGTCTAACCCTTAGCCTAAGCCTAACCCTCACCATAATCCTAACCTTAACCCTAAACCTAACCCTAACCCTAACCCTAAAGCTAACCCTAATCCTCAGCCTCAACCACACCCTAACCCAAACCCTAACCCTAACCCGCACCCTAAACCTAAGCCTTAACCTAACCTTAACCCTCACCCTAACACTTACCCTCACCCTAACACTAACCCTAACTCTCACACTAACCCTCACAGTAACCCTAACTGTCACCCTAACCCTAAACCTCACCTAACCCTAACCCTAACCTAACCCTAAACCTAACCCTCAGCGTCACCCTAGCCCCCACCTTAATCTTAATTCTAACCCTGACCCTCACCCTAACACTAACCGTCATCCTCACCCTAAACCTCACACTAACCCTAACCCTAATCCTCAATCTATCCTTCACCCTAACCCTAATCCTTACCCAAACAATCACCCTTATTCTAACCCTCACCCTTAGGGCAACATTCAACCTCAGCCTAACCCTCATCTTTACTCTGACCTTCACGCTCACCCTAACAGTCACCCTAACCCTAACCCTCATTCTAACACTCACCCTAACCCTCACCCTATCCATCACCCTAACCCTAACACTCACACTCACCCTCACCCTCAGCCTAAACCTAAGTTTAAGCCTAACCCTAACCTTAACACTCAACCTCACCCTAGCCCTCACCCTAAACCTAATCCTAACCCTATCCCTCATCCTAAACCTCACCCTAACCCGCACCCTAATCATCACCCAAAACCTATTCCTCACCCCCAACCTCACCCTCAGCCTAACCCTAAGCCTAAGCCTAAACTTAACCATAACCCTCACCCTCAGCCTCACCCTCACCACAAACATAACCAAAACCATAACACTGACAATAACACTAATTTTAACCCGAAACCTAACCCTAATCCTAACCCCCACCCTCACCCTCAGCCTAACCCTAAGCCTAACCCTAGGCGTAACACTAATCCTGATTGTGACCCTAAACATAACATTAACCCTAACCCTAAACCTAACCCTAAACCTAACCCTAATCCTCAGACGCACCCTCACCCTAACCCACACCCTAAACCTAAGCCTAAGCCTAACCCTAACCCTAACGCTCACACTCACCCTCACCCTAAACCTAATCCTAAAACTAACCCTATCCCTAACCCTAACCCTCACCCTAATCCTCATCCTATCCCAACACCTAACACTAACAATAACATAAACCCTCACCCTAACCCTCACCCTAACCCTAATTCTAACCCTAACCCTCACCCTCGCCTTCACCGTAACCCTAACCATAACCCTAAACCTCAGCCTAACACTAACCCTAAACCTTACCCTAACCCTAACCCTAAACCTCACTCTCACCCTAGCCCTCAACCTAACCCTAACCTTAACCCTAACCCTCACCCTAACCATAACCCTCACCATAACCCTGACTTTCACACTAAACCTAACCCTAACCGTCACCCTCACCCTCACCCTAACGCTTACCTAAACCTCACCCTCACCCTAAACCAAACGCTAACCCTAACACTGACTCTAACCCTAACCCTAACCCTAACCCTAACTCTCACACTCACCCTCAATCTAAACATAATCCTAAACCTATCCCTATCCCTATACCTAACCTTCATATGAACCATCACCTTTGTGCTCACCCGAACCCTAATCCTAACACTTCACCTCATCCTAACACTCACCCTAACCCTAACCCTAACCCTCACACTAACCCTCACCCTAACCCTAACAGTAACACTAACGCTAACTCTAACCCTAAACCTCACCCTCACCCTAACCCTAATTCTAACCCTAACCCTTAATATAAACCTCACCCTAAACCCAAACCTAACCCTCACCCTCATAGTAACCGTAAGCCTAACCCTAACCCTAACAATAACACTAAACCTAAACCTAACCCTCATTGTAACCATAACCGTCACCATAACCCTAACCCTCACCCTAACACTTACCCTCACCCTAACACTAAAACCAACCCTAACACTAATCCTCACACTAACCCTAACCATCACCCTAACCTAAACCTCACCCTAACCCTAAACCTCACCGTCACCCTAGCCCTCACCCTAACCCTAACCCTCACCTTAAACCTAGACCTAATCCTAACCCTCTACATTACCCTAACCCTCACGTTCATCATAATCTTAACCCTAACCCTAAAAATAACCATAAACCTAAACCTAAACTTAAACATCACCCTCACCGTAACTCTAACCCTAACCCAAACCCTCACCCTAACCCTAACCCTGACCCTAACCCTAAAGCTAAACCTCACCATAAACCTAACACTAACCCTAATCTTCACCCTAGGACATACCCTAACCCTATTCCAACCCTAACCCTCACCCTAACCCTCTCTCTAACCCTAAACCAAACTCTCACCCTAAATCTAACCCTCACCCTCACCCTTAGCCTCATCCTAACCCTAAGCAAACACTAACCCTAACAACAACTGTCACACTCACAGTTATCGTAACCCTAATCCTAACCCTAACACCAACCCTAACCCTAACACTAAACCTAAACCTAACCCTCACCCTAACCCTCACTCTAAAGCTAACCCTAACCCTATTGCTCATCCTAGCAGAAAACCTAACGCTAATCCTATCCCTAACCCTCACCATAAGCCTCAACTTTACCCTCACTCTAAACCTAAACCTAAAGCTAACCCTCACCCTCACCCTAACCCTAATGCTAACCCTAACCCTAACACAAACACTAACCTCACACATACCCTCACCTTATCCCTAATCCTAATCCTAAACCTTACCCTAACCCTCGCCCTCACGCTAACTCTCAGACTAACCCTACCCCTAACACTAACACGAACACTAATCCTCACCCTAACCCTCACCCTAACCCTAGCTCTAATCCTATCACTCACCCTCGCCTTAACTGTAACCCTAACCCTAACCCTAAACCTCACCCTAACCCTAACCCTAAACCTCACTCTCACCCTAAACCTCACCCTAACCCTAACCCTGAACCTCACTCTCACCCTAGCCCTCACCCTAACCCTAACCCTAACCCTCAATCTCAGCCTAAGCCTAAACCTAACCCTAAGCTTAATCCTAACCCTAACCCTCAAACTAACCCTCACAATAACCCTCACCCTAACACTAACAGTAACACTAACGCTAACTCTAACCCTAAATTTCACTCTCACCCAAACCCTAATTCTAACCGTAACCCTTAATATAAACCTCACCCTAAACCAAACCCTAACCCTCACCCTCACAGTAACCGTAACCCTAACCGTAACTCTAACAATAACACTAAACCTAACCCTAACCTTCATTGTAACCCTAAGCATCACCATAAACCTAACCCTCACCCTAACACTTCCCCTCACGTTAACACTAACCCTAAACCTAACACTAATTCACACACTAACCTTAACCATCACCCTAACCATAAACCTCACCCTAAACCTAGACCTAATCATAACCCTCAACATTACCCTAACCCTCACCCTCATCATAACCTTAACCCTAATCCCCACCCTATACCTAAAACTAATTCTAACCCTAAACCTCACCCTAACTGTAACCCTAACCCTCACCCACATGATAGCCCACACACAAACCATAAACCTAAACCTAACCCTCATCCTAACGCTCACCCTAACCCTAAACCTAAACCTCACCCTAAACCTAAACCTCACCCTCACCTTCAGGCTAACCCTAAGCCTAATCATAACCCTAACCATAACCCTCACACACAACCTCACCCAAAACCTAATCCTAAACCTAAACCTATCCCTAACCCTAATCCTCACCCTAACCCTCACCCTAACCCTAACCCTGACACTAAACCTAACACTAACCCTCACAGTAAATCTCAACTTAACACTAACTCTAACCCTAAACCTCACCCTATCCCTCACTCTAACCCTAACTCTAACCCTAAACCTCACCCTCACCCTCATCCTAACCCTAATCCTAAACATCACCCTCATCCTAACCCTCACCCTAACACTAACCCTAACACTAATCCTAAACCTAATCCTCATCCTAACTCTCACCCTATCCCTAACCCTAACTCTCACTCAAACGCTAAACCTAACACAAAGCCTAACCCTAACCCTCAACCTCACCCTCACGCTCAGCTTAACCCTAAGCCTAACCTTAACCTAAGCCTAACCCAAACACTCACCCTAACACTAACCTTTATCCTAATCCTAACCCTAACCCAAACCCTCACCTTAAACCCTCACCCTCATCCTAACCCTCACACTAACCCAAACCTTAACTCTAACCATAATCCTAAACCTCACCCTAACCCTCACCCTAAACCTAAAACGAACACTAAACCTCACCCTCACCCTCACCCTAAATCTAACCCTAACCCTAAACCTCACCCTAACCATAACCCTCACAGTCACCCTCACCTTCGCAGTAACTCTAACCCTAAACCTAACAATAACACTAACCCTCACCCTAACCCTGACACTCACCCTCACCGTAACCCTAACCCTAACCCTAAACCTCACCCTAACCCTAACCCTAAACCTCACTCTCACCCTAGCCCTCACCCTCACCCTAACCCTAACCCTCACCCTAACCATAACCCTCACCATAACCCTAAATTTCACACTAACCCTAACCCTAACCCTCAACCTCAACCTAACCCTAACCCTAACCCTCACCCTCACCCTAAACCAAACCCTAACCCTAACACTGACTCTAACCCTAAGCCTAACCCTAACCCTAACCCTCACACTTACCCTCAATCTAAACCTAATCCTAAATGTAACCCTATCCCTAACCCTAACCCTCACATTAACCATCACCCTAGCGCTCACCCTAACCCTAATTCTAACCCTACAACTCATCCTAACACGCAGCCTAACGCTAACCCTAACCCTTGCCCTAACCCTAACACTAACCCTCACCCTCACTCTCGGCCTAAGCCTAAGCCTAACCCTAAGCTTAAGCCTAACCCTAACCCTCACACTAACCCTCACTCTAACTCTAACACTAACACTAACGCTAACTCTAACCCTAAACCTCACCCTAACACTAACTCTAACCCTAACCCTTAATATAAACCTCACCCTAAACCGAACCCTAACCCTCACTCTCACAGTAACCGTAACCCTAACCCTAACCCTAACAATAACACTAAACCTAAACCTAACCCTCATTGTAACCATAACTGTCACCATAACCCTAACCCACACCCTAACACTTACCCTCACCCTAACACTAACCCTAACCCTAACACTAATCCTCACACTAACCCTAACCATCACCCTAACCCTAAACCTCACTCTAACCCTAAACCTCACCCTCACCCTAGCCATCAACCTAACCCTCACCCTAAACCTAGACCTAATCCTAACCCTCAAACTTACCCTAACCCTCACCCTCATCATAACCTTAACCCTAACACCCACCCTATGCCTAAAAATAATCCTAACCCTAAACCTCACCCTAACCCTAACCCTAAACCTCACCCTCATGCTAGCCCTCACCCTAATCCTAATGCTAAACCTAACCCTCATCCTAACCCTCACCGTAACCCTAAACCTAAAACTCACCCTAAACCTAAACCTCACCCTCACCCTCAGCCTAAACTTAAGCATAAGCATAACCCTAAACATAACCCTCACACTCAACCTCACCCAAAACCTCATCCTAAACCTAACCCTATCCCTAACCCTAACCCTCACCCTAACCCTCACCCTAACCCTAACCCTAATACTAAACCTAACTAACCCTCACAGTAAATCTCAACTTAACACTAACTCTAACCCTAAAACTCACCCTCACCCTAACTCTAACCCTCACCCTCACCCTCACCCTCAGCCTATCTCTAAGCCTAAACCTAACCCTAACCCTAAACCTCATACTCACCCTCACACTAACCCTAATCCTAATCTTAACCCTAAACCTAACCCTCACCCTAACACTAACCCTCACCATAACCCTAACCCTATCACTAACCCTAACCCTAAACCTCACCCTATCCCTCACCCTAACCCTAACTCTAAACCTAAACCTCACCCTCACTCTCACCCTAACCCTAACCCTAAACATCACCCTCATCCTAACCCTCACACTAAACCTAACCCTAACACTAATCCTAACCCTAATCCTCATCCTAATTCTCACCCTAACCCTAACACTAACTCTCACCCAAACACTAACCCTAACCTAATCCTAACCCTCACCCTCACCCTCACCCTCAGCTTAATGCTAAGCCTCACCCTAACCCTAAGCCTAATCCAAACACTCACCCTAATGCTAACCCTAATCCTAATCCTCGCCCTAACACTAAACCTCACCCTAATCCTCACCCTCATCCTAACCCTCACCCTAACCCTAAACCTAACACTAACCCTAACCCTAAACCTCACCCTAAACCTCACCTTAACCCTAAATGTAACCCTAAACCTCATCCTCACCCTCACGCTAAACCTAACACTAACCCTAATCCTCACCCTAGGACATACCCTAACCCTAATCTAACCCTAACCCTCACACTAACCCTCACTCTAACCCCAAACAAAACACTCACCCTAAATCTCAACCTAATCCTCACCCTCAGCTTCAGCTTAAACTTAAGCCTAACACTAACCCTAACGCTAACTGTCACACTCACAGTCACCGTAACCCTACTCCTAAACCTAACACCAACCCTAACCCTAACACTAAACCTAAACCTAAACCTGCACCTAACCCTCACTCTAACCCTAACCTGAACCCTATTGCTCATCCTAGCACATACCCTAACGCTAATCCTATCCCTAACCCTCACCATAACCCTCACCCGTACCCTCACTCTAAACCTAACCCTAAAGTTAACCCTCAACCTCACCCTAAAACTAATGCTAACACTAACCCTAACACTAACACTAACCCTCACACTCACCCTCACCTTATCCCTAATCCTAAACCTAACCCTTACCCTAACCCTCACGCTCACCCTAACTCTCATCCTAACCCTACACCCAACACTAACACTAACACTAACCCTCACCCTAACCCTAATTCTAACCCTAACCCTCACCCTCGCCTTAACCGTGAACGTAACCATAACCCTAAAACTCACCCTAACCCTAACCCTAAACCTCACCCTCACCCTCAGCCTAACCTTAAGCCTAATCATAATCCTAACCATAACCCTCACACTCAACCTCACCCAAAACCTAATCCTAAACCTAACCCTATCCCTAACACTAACCCTAACACTAACCCTCACACTAAACCTCAACTTAACACTAAATCTAACCCTAAATCTCACCCTCACCCTAACCCTAAACCTCACACTCACCCTCACCCTCAGCCTATACCTAAGCCTAAACCTAACCCTAACCCTAACCCTCATACTCACCCTCACCCTAACCCTAATCCTAATCCTAACCCTAAACCTAACCCTCACCCTAACACTGATCCTCACCCTAACCCTAACCCTAACACTAACCCTAACCCTAAACCTCACCCTATCCCTTACTCTAACCCTAACTCTAACCCTAGAACTCACCCTCAACCTCACCCTAATCCTAATCCTAAACATCACCATCATCCTAACCCTCACCTTAACCCTAACCCTAACACTAATCCTAACCCTAATCCTTATCCTAACTCTCACCCTAACCCTAACCCTAACTCTCACCCAAACTCTAACCCTAACACAAACCCAAACTCTAATCCTCACCCTCACCCTCACACTCAGCTTAATGCTAAGCCAAACCCTAACCCTAAGTCTAACCCAAACACTCACCCTAATGCTAACCCTAATCCTAGCCATAACTCTAAACCTCAACCTAACCCTCACCCTCATCCTAACCCTTAGCCTAACCCTAAACCTAACACTAACCCTAACCCTAAATCTCAATCTAAACCTCACCCTAAGCCTAAATCTAACCCTAAACCACACCCTCACCCTCACCCTAAACCTAACCCTAACCCTAAACCTCACCCTAACCCTAACCCTCACACTCACCCTCACCTTCACCATAACTCAACCTAACCCTAACAATAACACTAACCCTCACCCTAAACCTAACACTCACCCTCACCGTAATCATAAAACTAAACCAAAACCTCACCCTAACCCTTACCCTAACCCTAACCTAAACCTCACCCTAACCCTAAACCTAACCCTCACCCTCAGCCTCACCCTCACTGTAAACTTAAACCTAACCATAACACAAACAATAACAATAACCGTAACCCTAAACTTACCCTCAACCTCACACTAACCCTAACCCTCACCCTAAACCTATCCCTCACCCTCACTGTAACCCTCACCATAACACTCACCCTAACCCTAAACCTAACCCTATCCCTGAACCTCACCCTAACTCTAACCCTAACCCTCACCCTCAACCTAGCACTCAACCTAGCCCTAGTCTTAAACCTAAACCTCACCCTAAACCTCAAGCTAACCCTAATGCTAACCCTCACCCTAACCCTAAAACCCTAAAAATCACCCTAAACCTAACCCTCACCTTCACCCTCAAGCTCGGCCTAAACATAAGCCTAAGCCTAAGGCTAAGCCTAACCCTGACACTCACCCTCACCCTCACCGTAACCGTAACACTAACCCTACCCCTAACCCTCACACTAACCCGCACTCTAACGCTAAATCTAACCCTAAACCTCACCCTCAGCCTTAAGCTAACCCTCATCCTCACCCTCAGCTTAACACTAAGCCTAAGCCTAACCCTAACCCTAACCCTCACACTCACACTAGCCGTCACCATAACCATAACCATAACACTAAACCTAACCCTAACACTCACACTATCCCTAACCCTAACCCTAAAAATAACCCTAAACCTCACCCTCACCCTAAAACTAAACCTAACTCTAAACCTCATCCTAACCCTAACCCTAACCCTCAACATCACCCTCACCCTCAACCTTACCTTAACCTTAACCTTAACCCTAACCCTAAGAATAACCATAACCCGAAACCTAAACTTAAAACTCACCCTCACCCTAACTCTAACCCTAACCCAAACCGTCACCCTAACCCTAACCCTGACCCTAACCCTAATGCTTAACCTCACCCTAAACCTAAAACTAATCCTAATCCTCACCCTAGGACATACCCTAACCCTAATCCAACCCTAACCCTCACCCTAACCCTCACTCTAACCCTAAACCAAACCCTCACCCTAAATCTAACCCTCACCCTCACCCTCAGCCTCAGCCTAACCCTAAGCCTAACACTAACCCTAACCTTAACTGTCACACTCACAGTCACCATAACCCTAATCCTAACCCTAACACTAACACTAACCCTAAATGTAACACTCATCCTAACCCTCACTCTAACCCTAACCCTAACAGTGTTGCTGGTTCTAGCACATACCCTAACGCTAATCCTATCCCTAACCCTCACCATATCCTTCACCCTAACCCTCACTCTAAACCTAACCCTAAAGTTAACCCTCACCCTCACCCTAACCTAAATGCTAACCCTAACCCTAACACTAACACTAACCCTCAAACTCACCCTCACCTTAACCCTAATCCTAAACCTAAGCCTTACCCTAACCCTCACCCTCAACCTAACCCTCATCCTAACCCTACCCCTAACACTAACAATAACACTAACCCTCACCCTAACCCTCACGCTAACCCTAACTCTAATCCTAACCCTCAACCTCGCCTTAAACGTAACCCTAAACATAACCCTAAACTTCACCCTAACCCTAACCCTAAACCTCACCCTCAACCTAAACCTCACCCTAACCCTAACCCTAAACCTCACTCTCACCCTAGCCCTCACCCTAACCTTAACCTAACCCTAACCCTCACCATAACCCTAACTTTCACACTAAACCTAACCCTAACCCTCACCCTCACCCTCACCCTAACCCTAACCCTCACCATAACCCTAACTTTCACACTAAACCTAACCCTAACCCTCACCCTCACCCTCACACTAACCCTAACCCTAACCCTCACCCTCACCCTAAACCAAACCCTAACCCTAACACTCACTCTAACCCTAAGCCTGAGCCTAACCCTCACCCTAACCCTCACACTCACCCTCAATCTAAACCTAATCCTACACCTAACCCTATCCCTAACCCTAATCCTCACCTTAACCATCACCCTAGCGCTCACCCTAACCCTAATCCTAACACTACACCACATCCTAACACTCACCCTAACCCTAACCCTAACCCTCAACCTAACCCTAACCCTAACCCTAACCCTCAGTCTTGGCCTAAGCCTAAGCCTAACCCTAAACCTCACTCTAACCCTCACCTTAACTCTAACACTAACACTAACGCTAACTCTAACCTTAAACCACACCCTCACCCTAACCCTAACTCTAACCCTAACCCTTAATATAAACCTCAACCTAAACCGAACCCTAACCCTCACCCTAACAATAACCGAAACCCTAACCCTAACCCTAACAATAACCCTAAATTTAGCCCTAACCCTCATTGTAACCATAAATGTCAACATAACCCTAAATCTCACCATAACACTTACCCTCACCCTAACACTAACCCCAACCCTAACACTAATCCTCACACTAACCCTATCCATCACTCTAACCCTAAACCTCACCCTAACCCTAAACCTCACCCTCACCCTAGCCCTCACCCTAACCCTAACACTCACCCTAAACCTAGACCTAATCCTAACCCTCAACCTTACCCTAACGCTCACCTTCATCATAACATTAACCTTAACCCTCACCCTATGCCTAAACTTAATCCTAACCCTAAACATCTCCCTAACCCTAAGACTAAACCTCACCCTCATTCTAGCCCTCACCCTAATCCTAATCCTAAATCTAACACTCATAATAACCGTCACCCTAACCCTAACCCTCAACCTCACCCTCAGCCTAACCCTAAGCATATTCATAACACTAATCATAACCCTCACACTCAACCTCACCCAAAACCTAATCCTAAACCTAACGCTATCCCTAACCCTAACCCTCACCCTAACCATAACCCTCACCCTAAACCTAACCCTAACACTAACCCTAACACTAACCCTCACACTAAACCTCAACATAACACTAACTCTAACCCTAAACCTCACCCTCACCCTAACGCTAACCCTCACCCTCACCCTCACCCTCAGCCTATCCCTAAGCCTAAACCTAACCCTAATCCTAACCCTCATACTCACCCTCACACTAACCCTAATCCTAATCCTAACCCTAAACCTAACCCTCACCCTAACACTAACCCTCAACCTAACCCTAACCCTAACACTAACCCTAACCCTGAACCTCACCCTATCCCTTACCCTAACCCTAACTCTAACCCTAAAACTCACCCTCGCCCTCACCCTAACCCTAATCCTAAACATCACCCTCATCCTAAACCTCAACCTAAACCTAACCCTAACACTAATCCTAACCCTAATCCTCATCCTAACCCTAACACTAACTCTCACCCAAACGCTAACCCTAACCCAAACCCTAACCCTAATCCTCACCATCAACCTCACCCTCAGCTTAACGCTAAGCCTAACCCTAACCCTGAGCCTAACCCAAACACTCACCCTAACACTAAACCTAATCCTAATCCTAACCCTAACTCTAAAGCTCACCCTAACTCTCACCCTCATCCTAACCCTCACCCTAACCCTAACCCTAACACTAACAATAACCCTAAACCTCACCCTAACCATCAATCTAACCCTAAATATAACCCTAAACCTCACCCTCACCCTCACCCTAAACCAAACCCTAACCCTAAACCTCACCCTAACCCTAACCCTCACACGCACCCTCACCTTCACCGTAACTCTAACCCTAACCCTAAAAATAACACTAACCCTCAACCCAAACCTAACACTCACCCTCACCATAATCGTAAACCTGACCCAAACCCTCACCCTAACCCTTACCCTAACCCTAAACCTAACCCTAACCCTAAATCTAACCCTCACCCTCAGCCTCACCCTCACTATAAACTTAAACCTAACCATAACACTAACAATAACAATAACCCTACCTTAATCTTACCCTCACCCTTACACTAACCCTAACCCTCACCCTAACCCTAAGGCTCACCCTCAATGTAACACTCACCCTAACACTCACCCTAACACTAAACCTAACCCTATCCCTAAACCGCACCCTAACTCTAACCCTCACCCTCACCCTCACCCTAGCACTCACCCTAGCCCTAATCTTTTTTTGTTTGGTTTTTCTTTTTTTTTTTTTTTAATTTTATTTTATTTTATTTGAGAACATACTGTACAGAGGGGCTACAATTACATGGGCAGGATAATGCATACATTTCTTACCAAGCATTGCAGCCTCCTCCTTTGTTTACCCTTCAACTCCCTTCCCAGCCTCCCTCCTCCCCCCACCCAATTATACCCCCTCCCCCCCACACCGACATTGTAAAGCTGGTTTTGACATGCCCTAATCTTAAACCTAAACATCACCCTAAGCCTCACCCTAACACTAACCCTAACCCTCACCCTAACCCTAAAACTCTAACAATCACCCTAACCCTAACCCTCACCTGCACCCTCAAGCTCAGCCTAAGCATAAGCCTAGGCCTAAGGTTAACCCTAACCCTCACCCTCACACTCAGCTTAATACTAAGCCTAAACCTGACCCTAACCCTATCCCTCACCCTCACACTAGCCCTCACCATAACCTAAACCATAACACTAAACCTAACCCTAACACTCACACTATCCCTAACCCTAACCCTAACCCTAACCCTAAACCTCACCCTCACCCTAACACTAAACCTAACTCTAAACCTCATCCTAACCCTAACCCTAACCCTCAACATCACCCTCACCCTCACGCTTAGCTTAACCTTAACCTTAACCCTAACCCTAAGAATAACCATGACCCAAAACCTAAACTTAAAATTCACCCTCACCGTAACTCTAACCCTAACCCAAACCCTCACCCCAACCCTAACCCTGACCCTAACCCTAACGATAAACCTCACACTAAACCTAACATTAACCCTGAATCTAAACCTTACCCTCACCTTCGCCTTAACCGGAACCCTAACCATAACCCTAAAACTCATCCTAACCCTAACCTAAAACCTCACCCTCACCCTAAAACTCACCCTAACCCTAACCCTAAACCTCACTCTAACCCTAGCCCTCACCCTAGCCCTCACCCTAACCCTAACCCTAACCCTAACCCTCACCCTAAACATAACCCTCACCATAACCATAACTTTCACACTAACCCTAACCCTAACCCTCACCCTCACCCTAACCCTAACCCTAACCCTCACCCTCACCCTAAACTAAATCTTAACCCTAACACTCACTCTAACCCTAACCCTAACCCTAACCCTAACCCTAATCCTCACACTCACCCTCAATCTAAACATAATCTTAAACCTAACCCTATCCCTAACACTAACCCTCACATTAACCATCACTCTAGCGCTCACCCTAACCCTAATCCTACCCCTACACCTCATCCTAACACTCACCCTAACCCTAACCCTAACCCTCACACTAACCCTTACCCTAACCCTAACATTAACACTAACGCTAACTCTAACCCTAAACCTCACCCTCACCCTAACACTAACTCTAACCCTAACCCTTAATATAAACCTCACCCTAAACCTAAAACTAACCCTCACATTAAACGTAACCTTAACCCTAACAATAACGCTAAACCTAACAATAACCCTCATTGTAACCATAACCGTCACCATAACCCTAACCCTCACCCTAACACTTACCCTCACTCTAACACTAACCATAACCCTAACCCTAAACCTAACACTAACCATAACCCTAAACCTCTCCCTATCCCTTACCCTAACCCTCAAACTCACCCTCACCCTCATCCTAACCCTAATCGGAAACATCACCTCATCCTAACCCTCACCCTAACCCTAACCCTAACACTAATCCTAACCCTAATTCTCATCCTCTCACCCTAACCCTAACTCTCACTCAAACGCTAACCCTAACCCAAACCCTAACCCTAAACCTCACCCTCACCCTCACCCTCAGCTTAACGCTAAGCCTAAGCCTAACCCAAACACTCACCCTAACACTAACCCTAATCCTAATCCTAAATCTAACTCTAACCCTCACCCTAACCCTCACCCTCATTCTAACCCTCACCCTAACCCTAACCCTAACACTAACCCTAACCCTAAACCTCACCCTAAACCTCACCCTCACCCTACATCTAACCGTAAACCTCACCCTCACCCTCAACCTAAACCTAACCCTAACCCTAAACCTCACCCTAACCCTAACCCTCACACTCACCCTCACCTTCGCCATAACTCTAACCCTAACACTAACAATAACACTAACCATCACTTTAACCCTAACACTCACCCTCACCTTAATCCTAACCCTAACCCAAACCCTCACCCTAACCTTTACCCTAACCTTAATCTAAACCTCACCCTAACCCTAAACCTAACCCTCACCTCAGCCTCACCCTCACTGTGAACTTAAAACTAACAATAACACTAACCCTAACCCTAATCTAACCCTCACCATCACCCTCACCCTAACCCTAACCCTCACCCTAACCCTAACCCTCACCCTCACCGTAATCCTCACCCTAACACTCACCCTAACCATAACCCTAAACCTCACCCTAACTCTAACCCTAACCCTCCCCTCACCGTAATCCTCACCCTAACACTCACCCTAACCATAACCCTAAACCTCACCCTAACTCTAACCCTAACCCTCACCCTCACCCTAGCACTGACCCTAGCCCTAATCTTAAACCTATACCTCACCCTAACCCTAACCCTAACCCTAACCCTCACCCTAACCGTAAAACCCTAACAATCACCCTAAACCTTACCTTCACCTTCACCCTCAAGCTCGGCCCAAGCATAAGACTAAGCCTAAGGCTACGCTTAACCATCAGAGTCACGCTCACCCTCACTGTAACCGTAACACTAACCCTAACCCTAACCCTTACCTTAACCTTAACCCTAACCCTAAGAAGAACAATAACTCTAAACCTAAACTTAAAACTAACCCTCACCGTAACTCTAACCCTAACCCAAACCCTCACCCTAACCCTAGCCCTCACCCTAACCCTAGTGCTAAACCTAACCCTCAATTTTAACCTTGCTGTCACCCTCAACCTATCCCTAACCCTAACCCTAACCCTCATCCTAACCCTCAGCCTAACCATAACCTAACCATCACGCTAACCCTAACCTTCAACCTCACACTCAGCATCAGCCCTAACCTAAGCCTAAACCTAGGCCTAACCCTAACCCTCACCCTCACCCTATCCCTAACCCTAATCCTAACCCTAACCCTCATCCTAACCCTAACCCTAACACAAGCAATAACCCTAACCCTAACCCTCATTCTAACCATAAGCCTCACCCTAACCTTAACCCTCACCCTAACACTTACCCTCGCCATAACACTAACGCTAACCCTAACACTAACCCTCACACTAACCCTAACCATCACCCTAACCCTAACACTCACCCTAACCCTAGCCCTAACCCTAATCCTAAACCTAACCCTCACCCTAACACTTACCCTCACCCTAACACTAACGCTTACCCTAACCCTAAGCCTAACCCTAACCCTAATCCTCACCCTCACCCTAGCCCTCATCCTAAACCTAATTCTAACCCTAACCCTAATCTTAACCCTAAACCTAACCCTAACCCTAACCATCAACCTAAACCTAATCATCATCCCCACACTCACCCTCAGCCTAACCCTAAACCTAAGCCTAAGCCTAACCCTAACCCTCACCCTCACACTCACCAAAACCCTAATCCTAAACCTAACCCCAACCCTAAACCACAACCTAACCCTCACCCTAACCCTAAGCCTAACAATAACCCTAACCCTAACCCTCACCCTAACCCTAATTCTAAACCTCACCCTCACCCTAAACCTAAATCTCACCCTCACCCTCACCCTCACCGTAACTCTAACCCTAACCCTAACAATAACATTAACCCTAACCCTAACCCTAACGCTCACCCTCACTGTAACCCTAACCTAAACCCAAGCCCTCACCCTAACCCTAAACCTAAACCTAACCCTAAACCACACCCTAACCCTAAACCTATACCTCACCTTCAGCCTCACCCTCACTGTGAACTTAACCTTAACCTTAACACTAAAAATAAACCTAACCCTAATCCTAACCCTTACCCTCACACTAACCCTAACCCTAATCCTCACAGTAACCATAACCCTGACCCTCACCCTAACACTAAACCTAATCCTAATACTTAACCTCGCCATTATGGTAACTCTAAACCTCACCCTCACCCTTGCCCTCATCCTAACCCTAATCCTAACTCTAAACCTCATCCTAACCCTCACCCAAACCCTAACCCTCACCCTCACCCTCACCCTCTGCCTAACCCTATGCCTAAGCCTAACCCTAAACCTAACCCTCACACTCGCCCTCACCCTAACCCTAATCCTAACACTAACCCTAACTCTAACACTAACCCTCACCCTAACCCTCCCCTAACACTAAATCTAAACCTAAACCTCACCCTCAACCTAACCCTATCTCTAACCATAACCCTAAAACTAAACCTCACGCTAACCCTAACCCTAACCCTCCCCCTCTCCCTAATCCTAAAAATAACACTAACTCAAATACTAATCCTAATCCTAACTATAACTCTCACCCTAACCCTAACCCTCACCCTAACACTTACCCTCACCCTAAAACTTACCCTAATCCTAACGCTAACCCTCACACTAACCCTAACCATCACCTTAACCCTAAACCTCAACCTAACCCTATCCCTAACCCTCACCCTCACTCTAGGCCTCATCCTAACCCTACCCCTCATCCTCACCCTAAACGTCACACTAACCCTAATACTAATACTCAGTCTAACCCTCACCCACACCTTAACCGTAACCCTAATCCTCACCCTAACCCTAACCCTCACATTTACCCTTACTGTCACCCTCACCCTAAACCTCACCCTAACCCAAAACCTCATCCTAACCCTCAGCCTAACCGTAACCCTAACCATCACGCTAACCCTAACCCTCAACCTCACCCTCAGCCTCATCCTAAACCTAAGCCTAAGCCTAACCCTAACACTCACCCTCACCCTAGCCCTCACCCTAATCCTTATCCTAACCCTAACCCTCATCCTATCCCTAAACCCAACCCCAACAATAACCCTAAACCTAAACCTAACCCTCATTCTAACCATAAACCTAACCGTAACCCTAACCCTCACCCTAAAACTTACCCAAACCCTAACACTAACCCTAACCATAACACTAACCCTCACACTAACCCTAACACTCACCCTAACCCTAACACTCACCCTAACCCTAAACCTAACCCTCAACCTCACCCTATCCCTCACCCAACCTTAACTATCATCCTCACACTAACCCTAAAACTAATCCTCAATCTAAACCACACCCTCCACCTAACCCTAACTCTAACCCTCACTCTAACCCTAACCCTCACATTTACCGTAATCCTCATTCTCAGCCTAACCCTCAACTTTACACTTACTATCACCCTCCCGCTAACCCTCACACTAACCCTAACCCTCATCCTAACCCTCACCCTGACCATAACCTTAAGCATCACCCTAACTCTAACCCTCACACACACCCTCACCATAACACTAACCCTCACAGTAACACTAACTCTAACCATAAACATCACCCTCAGCCTAACCCTAACCCTAATCCTAATCCTAAACATAACCATAACCCTAACCCTTACCCTAACACTCACCCTAAACCTAACCTTAACACTAACCCTAACCCTAACCCTCACCCTAACACTAACTCTAACACTAAACTTCACCCTCACCCTAATCCTAAACTTAAAGCTCACCCTAACCCTAACCCTATACCTCACCCTCACGCTAGCGCCCACCCTAACACTAATACTAACCCTAACCCTCATCCTAACCCTCAACCTAACCTTAATCCTAACTCTCACCCTAAACTTAAACCTCACCCTCAACCTCACCCTCAGCCTAACACTAAGCCTAACCCTAAACCTAACCCTAACCCACACGCTCACCCTCAACCTTACCCTAATCCTAACCCTAACCCTAACTCTAACCCTAACACTCATACTAACCCTCACCCTAACCCTAACCTAACACTAACTCTAAAACGAACCCTAACTGTAACCCTCACCCTAAGCCTAAATCTAACCATAAACCTCACCTTCACCCTAACCCTAATTCTAACCTTAATCTTAACCCTGAACCTCACCCTAAACCTAACCCTAACCCGCACCCTATCTATAAATCTCACCCTAACCCTAACCCTCACCCTAACACTAACCCTAACCCTAACACTAACCCTCACACTAACCCTAAACCTCACCCTAAGGGTAAACCTCACCCTAACCCTAACACTAACCCTAACCCTCACCCTCACCCTAGCTCTCACTCTAACCCTAATTCTAACCCTTACCTTCACATAACACTAACACTCATCCTCAACATAAAGCTCACACTAACCCTAATCCTAATCCAAAATCTAACCCTCAGCCTCACCCTAATCCCTAACCCACACCCTTGCCCTAACCCTCACCCTAACTGTAACACTCTCCCTTATCTTAACCATCACCCTCAGCCTATCCCTCAACTTTAACCTTACCATCACCCTCACCCTAACCCTCACCCTATCCCTAAACCTCATCCTAAATTTCAAGCTAACCATAACCCTAACCATCACCCTAAACCTAACCCTCACCCTCACCCTCACCCTAGCCTTCACCCTAATCCTAATCCTAACCCTAACCATCATCCTAAACCTCACTCTAACCCTAAACCCTAACCATCACCCTAAAACTAACCCTCACCCTCAACCTCACCATCAGACTAAAACTATTCATAAACCTAATCCTAACCCTAAACCTGAACCTCAAACTAACCCTCACCCTAATCCTAACCCTAAGACTAACCCAAACCTTAACCCTAACCCTAACCCTCCCCCTATCCCTAACACTAACCCTAACCCTAACCCTAACCCTAACACCAACACTCACACGTATTCTAACCCTAAACTTCATCTTAACCGTAACCCTAACTCTCACCCTCACCCTCACCCTAACCCTCACCCTAATCCTAACCCTAAGCCTAAGCCAAACCGTAACCCTAAACCTCACATTCACAGTCACCCTAACCCTAATCCTAACCCTAACTCTATCCCTAAACCTCAACCTAACCCTCACCCT
Organism: Dipodomys merriami; assembly: GCF_024711535.1. Lineage (NCBI taxonomy): Eukaryota > Metazoa > Chordata > Mammalia > Rodentia > Heteromyidae > Dipodomys > Dipodomys merriami. The sequence goes on from NW_027202771.1 coordinate 550,276, forward strand.
CACCCTAAGGCTAAAACTAACCCTAAACCTAATGCTCACCCTAAACCTAAACTTCACCCTAACCCTAATCGTAACCCTAATCCTCATCCCCACCCTCAACCTCAGCCTAAACCTAAGCCTAACCCTAACACTAACCCTAACTCTAACCCTAAAGCTCACCCTCACCCTAACCCTATCTCTAACCCTAACCCTAAACCTCACCCTAACCCTAACCCTAACCCTCAACTGCACCCTCACCCTCACCTTAACTCTAACCCTAACCCTAACAATAACACTAACCCTAACACTAACCATCACCCTAACCCTAATCCTCACACTCACCCTCACTCAAAGGTTACCCAGAGCCTAAGCCTAACCCTTACCCTAACCCTCACCCTCACCCTAACCCTAATCCTAACCCTAACCCTATCCATAAACCTCAACCTAACCCTTTCCCTCACCCTCAAGCTCGGCAGAAGCCTAAGCCTAAGCCTTACCGAACTCTAACACTCACCCTAACCCTCACCCTAACCCTAACCATAACACTAACTCTAACTCTAACCCTAAACCACACCTTCACACTAAGCCTAACTCTAACCCTAACTTTAAACCTAAACCTCACCTGAACCCTAAGCCTAACCCTCACCCTCACCCTCACCGTAACCGTAACCCTAATCATAACCATGACAATAACCCTAACCCTAAACCTAAACCTCACCCTAACCATAACCCTCAAAATAAACCTAACCCTCAATCTAACCCTCACACTCACCCTAACCCTAACCCTAACCCTCACCCTAACCCTCACCCTAACCCTAATCCTCACCCTTACCATAAACATCACCCTAACATTAACCCTCACCTTTACCCTTACCGTCACCCTCACCCTAACACTAACCCTCATGCTAACCCTCACCCTCAACTTAACCCTAACCATCACCCTAACCCTAAACCTCACCCTCAACCTCCGCCTCAGCCTAACCCTAATCCTAACCCTAAACCACATCCTAACCCTCAAGGTAACTATAACACTAACCATCTCTTTAAACCTAATCTTCATCTCCACCCTCATCATCAGCCTAAACCTAAGCCTAAGCCTAAACCTAACCCTAACCCTAACCATCACTTTAACCCTAACCCTAATACTAACACTAACCCTAAACCTAAACCTCACCCTCACCCTAAACCAAACCCTAACCCTAAACCTAAGCCTACCCCTAACCTGAACCCTCACACTCACTCTCAACCTAAACCTAATCCTAAACCTAACCCTATCCCTAAACCTAACCCTCACACTAACCCTCAACCTAAGCCTAACTGTAACCCTAAACCTCACCCTCACCCTCATCCTAAACGTAAACCTAAACCTAACAATAACAATAACCCTAACACTAACCCTAAACCTCACCCGAACACTTAACCTCACCCTAAACCTAAACCGAACCCTCACTCTCATCCTAGCCCTCACCCTAAACCTAATTCTAACCCTTTCCCTCACCCTAACCCTAACCCTCATAAACAATCTAACCCTCACCCTCACCCTAACACCTAACCCTCACCCTTACCCTAACACTCACCCTAACCCTAACCCTCAACCTTAACTTAACCCTCACACTTAGCCTAACCCTCAACTTTACCCTTACCCTCATCCTCACCCTAACCCTCACCCTATCCCTAAACCTCAGGCTAACCTCATCCTCACCCTAACCTTAACCCTCCCCCTCCCCCTCCCCCTCCGACTAACATTAAGCCTAAGCCTAACACCAACCCTAACCCTAACACTAACCCAAAATCTCACCATAACCCTAACCCTAACCCTCACCTTCACCCAAGCCAATACCCAAACCCTAAACCTAAGCCTAACCCTCACCCTAACCTTCACTCTAACCCTAACCTCAACACTCACCCTAACTGTAAACCTCACACTAACCCTCACCTTAACCCTAAGCCTAATCCTAACCCTAACACTAAGCCTCACCCCCACCCTAAACCTCACACTAACCCTAACCCTAACAGTAAAACTAACCCTAACCCTCAACTTCACCCTAGCCCTCACCCAAACCCTAACCCTCATCCTCATCCTAAACCTCACACTAAACCAAACACTAACCCTCAATCTAACCCTCACGCTCACCCTAACCCTAATCCGAACCCTCACCCTTAACATAACCCTCACCCTCAGCCTAACCCTTACCTTTACTTTTATTGTCACACTCATTCTAAACCTCACCCTAATCCTAACCCACATCCTAACCCTCACCCTAACCATAATCCTAACCATCACCCTAACCCTAATGCTCACCCTCACCTTCAGCCTCAGCCTAAACCTAAGCCTAAACATAACCCTAAACTTCACACTCATCCTAGCCCTCAAGCCTAAACCTAATCCTCACCCTAAGCTTCATGTTAAATCTCTACCTAACCATAACCGGAATCATCATTCTAAACCTAATCCTCATCCCCACCCTCACCCTCAGCCTAACCTAAGCCTAAGCCTAACCCTAACCCTAATCCTCACACTAACCCTCACCCTAATCCTAATCCTAACCCTAACCCTAAACCTAAACCTAAACCTCAACCTAACCCTCACCCTAACCCTAACCCTAACACTAACCCTCAACCTCACCTTAGTCCTCACCCAAAACCTCACCCCCAACTTAACCCTCACCCTTACCGTACCCCCAACCCTAAATCTGACCCTACCCCTACCCCTACCCCTAACCCTAAACCTCACCCTAACCCTAACCCTAACACTCCCCCTCACCCTAGCCCTCACCCTAATCCAAATTGTAACCCTAACCCTCATCCTAACCTTCATCATAATCCTAACGCTAACCCTCACACTAACCCTAAAACTAATTCTAACCCTCAACCAAACCTTAACACTGACCCTCACCATAAACCTAAACCTAAACCTCACCCTAACCCGAAACCTAACCCGAAACCTAAACCTCACCATAACCCCAACCCTAACCCTCACCCTCAACCTTGCCCTCATCCTAACCCTAATTGTAACCCTAACCCTCGTGCTAACCCTCAACCTAACCCTAAGCCTGACCCTATACCTAGCCCTAATCTTAAATCTCAACCTAACCATAAACCTAAACCTCACCCTAACCCTAACCCTAATCCTCACCAGCATGCTAGCCCTCACGCTAAACCTAATCCTAAACCTAACACTAATCCTAACCCTCACCCTAACCCAAACCCTAACCCTCATTCTAACCCTAACCCTCACCTTCACCCTCAGCCTAACCCTAAGCCTAACCCTAACCATAACCCTCACACTCACCCTCACACAAACCCTAATCCTAAACCTAACCCTATACCTAACATTAACCCTCACCCTAACCCACATCCTAACCCTAACACTAACACTAACACTAACCATCACCCTAAACCTGAACCTCACCCTAACCCTAACACTAATCCTCAACTTCAACCTAGCCCTCATCCTAACCGTAACCCTCATCCTCACCATAAACCTCACACTAACCCTAACACTAATCCTCAATCTAACACTAACCCTCAAGCTCACCCTAACCCTAACCCTCAAATTAACATTAACTCTAACCCTAAACCTCACCCTCACCCTCACCCTAACATTCACCCTCACCCTCACCTTCAGCCTATCCCTAAGCCTAACCCTAACCCTAAACCTAACCCTCACACTCACCCTCACCTTAACCCTAATCCTAATCCTAACCCTAAACCTAACCCTCACCCTAAACTTAACCCTCACCCTAACCCGAACCCTAACAGTAACCCTAACCCTAAACCTCATCCTATTCCTCACCCTAACCGTAACGGTAACTCTGAACCTCCCCCTCCCCATCCCCCTAACCCTAACCCTAAACATCACCCTCACCTTAGCCCTCACACTAAACCTAATCCTAACCTTAACCCTCATCCTAACCCTCACCATAACCTTAAACCTAACCCCCACACTAACCCTATCATTCACCCTTAACCTTACCCTTAGCCTAACCCTAAAACTAATCCTAAGCCACACACTCTCCCTCAACCTAACCCTAAATCTAACCCTTACCCTTACCCTAACCCTCACCATCAAACTCACCCTTAGCCTAACCCTAAGCCTAACCCTATACATAACCCTAACCCACACACTCACCCTCAACCTAACCCTAATCCTAACCCTAAACCTAACGTGAACCCTAACCCTCACTCTAACCCTAACCCTCAACCTAACCCGAACCCTAAACCTCAGCGTAACCCTAACCCTAACCCTCACCCTCACCTTAGCCCTCAGCCTAACCCTAATCTTAACCATAACCCTCATGATAACCCTCACCCTAACCCTAACACTAACCCTCACCCTCAACCTAGCCCTAATCCAAACTCTCAACCTAACCCTAAACCTCACCCTCACCATAACCATAACCCTATCCCTCAACCTATCCCTAAACCTCGCCCTAACCCTAACCCTAACCCTCACCCTAACACTAGCCCTCACTCTAACCCTAATCCTAACCTTAACCCACATCCTAACCCTCAATCTAAACCTAAACCTAACCCTCACCCTAACCCTAACTCTCAACCTTAACCTCACCCTTAGCCTAACCCTAAGCCTAAACCTAAACCTAAACCTAACCCATACACTCACCCTCAACCTAACCCTAAACCTAACCCTCACCCTAAACCTAACCTTCACCCTCAACCTCACCCTTAGCCTAACCCTAAGCCTAACCCTATACATAACCCTAACCCACACACTCACCATCACCCTAACCCTAATATTAACCCTAACTCTAACACTAACCCTCACATTCACTGTAAGGGTAACCCTAACCCAAACCCTAACAATAACCCTCACCCTAACTCTAACACTCACCCTAATCAAAATACTCACCCTAACCCTAACGCTATCCCTAAAAGTTACCCTCACCCTTACACTAACCCTAACCCTAACATTAACCCTCACATTAATCTTAACCCTCAACCAAACCCTAAACCTCACCCTAACCCTAACCCTCACCCTCACTCTAGCCCTCACCCTAATCCTAATTCTAACAGTAACCCTTACCCTAACCCAAACCCTTAACCCTAACAATTACCCTTATCTTAACCCTCACCCACAGCCTAAACCTCACCTTTACGCTTACCATCAACTTCACCGTAACACTCAGCCTAACCCTAACCCTCATCCTAAACCTCACCCTAAACTTAACCCTACCCATCACACTAACCCTAACCCTCACCCTCAGACTAAAAATAAGCCTAAGCCTAAACCTAAACCTAACCCTCAACATCACCCTAGCCCTCACCCTAACCCTAATCCTAACCCTAACTCTCATCCTAACCCTAAACCTAACCCTAAACCTAACCATCACCCAAACCCTAATCCTCACACCCAACCTCACCCTCAGCCTAACCTAAGCCTAAGCCTAACCCTAACCCTAACCCTCACACTCACAGTCACCCTAACCCTAATCCTAACCCTAACCCTAACCATAACCCTTAACCTCAACCTAACCCTCACCCTATCCCTAACCCTAACACTAACCCTAACACTAACCCTCCCACTAACACTAACTCTAACCCTAAACCTCACACTCATCCTAACCCTAACCCTCACCTCACCCTAACCGTAAGCCTAACCTCAACTGTACCCTAACCCACACCCTCACTGTAACTCTAACCCTAACCCTAACAATAACACTAATCCTAACCCTAAACCTAACTCTAACACTAATCCTAGCCCTAACCTCACCCTCAGTCTCACCCTCACTGCAAACGTAAACATAACCATAACAGTAACAATAATTGTAACCCTAACCCTCATCCTAATCCTCACGCTCACCCTAACACTCATCCTACCCCTAACCCTCACCCTAACCCTAACCCTCACCCTCACCATAACCCTAACCCTCATCCTCACCCTCACCCTCACCCTAACCCTTGTTCTCACCCTAACCCTAATCCTAACCCTAATCCTCAACCTAACACTAACCTAACCCTAAACATAACCCTCACCCTAACTCTAATCTTAACACTAATCCTTAACCTAACCCTAACCCTCACCCTAACCCTCAGCTGAAACCTAAGCCTAACCCTAACCCTAAACCTCACCCTCACAGTTACCCTCACCATAACCCTAGCTGTAACACTAAACCTAACCCTAACACTCCCAGTAAACCTAACCGTAAAACTAACTCTAACCCTAAACCTCACCCTCACCCTAATCCTAACCCTAATCCTAAACCTAAACTTAACCCTCACCCTCACCCTCACCCTAATGCTAACCCTAACCCTCAGACTCACCCTAACCCTAATCCTAACCCTCATCCTAACCCTAAACCTAACCCTCAGCCTAATCTTCATCCTAACCCTAATCCTAACTCTAACCCACACCCTATCTTTAACCCTAAACCTAACCCTCAACCATACCCTAACCCTCAACTTCATCCTCAACCTCACCCTCACCCTCACCCTAACCCTCACCCTCACCCTCACCCTAACCATAATCATAAACCTAACCCTCACACTAAACCTAACTCTGACACTCACCCTCACCTTATGCCTAACCCTACACTAAAGCGTAATCCTAAACCTAACTCTCACTCTCACCCTCACTCTAAACTTAAACCTTACCCTAAACCTAAACCTAACCCTCACCATAACCATAACCCTAAACCTCACCATAACCGTAACACTAAGCCTAACCCTAACACTCACTCTAAACCTACCATTAACCCTAATGCTATCCCTAACTCTCACCCTCACCCTAAACCTCACTCTAACCCTTACCCTAACCCTAAACCTCACCCTAACCCTAATCTTAACACTAACACTAAACCTCACCCTAACCCTCACCCTAACACTAAACCTAAACCTAAGCCTCACCCTAATGCTCACCCTAACCCATATCCTAACCCTAACCCTCACCCTCACCCTAACGCTCACCCTAAAACATACCTTCATCCTAAACCTAACCCGAATCCTAACACTAACCTTCACCCTCACCTAACCTAACCTGGATCCTAACCCTCACAGTAACCCTCACCCTAAATATCACGCTATCCCTAAACTTCACCTTCACCCTAAACCTCATCCTAACCCTTACCCTCACCATAACCCTAACCCTAACCCTAACACTAATCCTCACCGTAACCTTAACCCTCACCCTCACCCTAACCCTCAACCTCACCTAAAACCTCACCCTAACCCTAACCGTCAACCACACCCTAAAACTCACCCTCACCCGAAACCTACCCCTCACCCTAACCCTACCCTAACCCTCAACCTAACCCTAACTCTCACCCTAACCCTAACTCTAACCCTCACCCTAAACATAACCCTGATCCTAAACCTCACCCTAACCATAACCCTAACACTAATGCTAACCCTAAACCTCACTCTCACCCTATCCCTCACCCTTACCCTTATCCTCACACTAACCCTAACTCTAACCCTAATTCTCACATTAACCCTAACCCTCACCCTCACCCTAAGCCTAACCCTCACCCTATCCCTAATCCTAACCCTCATGCTATCCCTAACCCTAACCCTAAACCTCACCCTAACCCTAACCCTAACCCTAATGCTATCCTTAACCCTCATCCTCACCCTAACCCTGACTCTAACCCTTACCAACAACCTAACCCTCACCCTAACGCTAACCCTAATGCTATTCCTAACCCTCACCCTAACCCTAACCCTCACTCTAACCCTTACCAACACCCTAACCCTCACCCTAACGCTAACCCTAACCCTAACACTAACCCTCACCCTAACCCTCACCCTAAACCTAAGCCTAACAATAAGCCTAACCTTCACCTTAAACCTCACCCTAAACCTTACCCTCACCCGAACCCTAACGCTGACCCTCAGCCTAACCCTTATTCTAACCCTAACCATAACCCTCACCTTAACCATCACGCTAACACTCTCATTAATCCTAACCCTCACTCTCAGCCTCAACCTCACCCTCAGTCTAACCCTAACCCTAAACCTAATCCAAACACTAACCCTCACCCTCACCCTCACCCTAACTCTAAACCTATCCCTAACCAAAACCCTCACCCTAATACTAACCCTATCCCTAACCCTCACCCTAAACCTTACCCTAATCCTAAAACTAACCCTCACCCTCACCCTAACCCTTAACCTCACCCTAACCCTCACCCTAACCCTCATCCTAACCCTAACACTTACAATAACCCTCACCCTAAACTTATCCCTAAACCTAACCCAAAACCTAACCCTCACCCTCACACAAAACCTCACCCTCACTCTCACCCTAACCTTCACCCTCACCCTCAACCTAACCCTAACCATTGCCGTAAACCTCACCCTAAACCTAACGCTGACACTCACCCTCAGCCTCACCCTAAACTTTACCCTAACCCTAACCCTAACCCTCACCCTAACCCTCACACTCACCCCCACCCTAACCCTAATCCCACCCTAACCCTATCCCAAAACCGCAACCTAACCCTCACCCTAAGACTAACACTAACCCTAAACCTAACCCTCACCCTAACTGTTCTCCTAACCCTAACTCTAACCCTAAACCTCACCAGCACTCTACACCTAACCCTAACCCTAAACCTCACCCTAAAACTCACTCTATCCCTCACCCTCACACTCAACATAACTCTAACCCTAACCCTAACAATAACACTAACCCTAACCCTAACCCCAACCCTAACACTAACCATAACCCTCACCCTCATCCTCACCCTCACCCCAAACTTAACTCTAACCATAACAATAACAATAAAATTAACAATAACCCTAACCCTAATCCTAACCCTAACCCTCACGGTAACCCTAAACCTAAGCATAACCCTAACCCTAAAACTCATCCTAACTCTCACCCTAAACCTAACCCTAACCCTCGCCCTAACCCTAACCCTAACCCTCTCCCTCACGCTTGGCCTAAGCCTAAGCCTAAACCTAATCCGAACTCTAACACTCACCCTAACTCTAACCCTAATCCTAACCCTAACAATGACCCTAACCCTATACCTAACCCTCACCCTAACCATAACCCTCAACATAATCCTAACCCTAAATCTAACCCTCACCCTCACCCTCACCCTAACACTCACCCTAACCCTAACACTCACCCTTGGCGTAACCCTCAACCTAACCCTAACCCTCACCTTTATGCTTACCGTCACCCTCACCCTAATCACCCTAACACTAACCCTCATCTTAACCCTCACCCTAACCATAATCCTAAACATCACCCTAATATTAACCCTCACCCTCACCCTCAGCCTAAACCTAAGCCTAAGCCTAAACCTAAGACTAACCCTCACACTCACCCTCACCCTAACCCTAATCCTAACCCTGACCCTATCCCTAAAACTTAACCTAAACCTCAGTCTCACCCTAAGACAAACACAAACCCTAAAACTAACCCTCAAGCTAACCCTCCCTCTAACCTTCACTCTACCCCTAAACTTCACCCTCAACCTAACCCTAACACTTAACCTAACCCTATAACTCACCCTAACCCTAACCTGCACCCTCACCCTCACCCTTACCCTCACCGTATCTCTAACCCTAACCCTAACAATAACACGGACCCTAAACCTAACCCTAATCTTAAACCTCACCCTCAGCCTCACCCTCATTGCAAACTTAACCCTAACCATAACACTAATAATAACCCTAAACCTAACCCTATCTCTAACCCAAACCCAAACCCAAACCCTAATTCTCACCGCCTCACACACACTCAGCCTAACCTTAACACTAACACTAACTCTAATCCTAAACCTCACCCTCACCCTAACCCTTTGTCTAACCCTAATCCTAAACCTCAACCTAACCCTAAACCTAACCCTCACCGGCACCCTCACCCTCACTGTAAATCTAACCCTAACCCTAACAATAACACTAACCTTAACCCTAAACATCACCCTAACCCTAATACTCACCCCCACCTTCACCCTCAGCCTAACCCTAAGCCTAAGCCTAACCCTAACCCTAACCCTCACACTCACCCTCACCCTCACCCTAATCCTAACCCTATCCCAAAACCTCAACCTAACACTCACCCTCACCCTAATGCTAACACTAAACCTAACCCTAACCCTCCCCCTAACCCTGCCCCTAACCTTAAATTTAATCTGAAACCTCACCAGCACCCTAACACTTACCCTAACCCTAACCCTAAACCTCACCCTAACCCTCACCCTCACCCTCACTCTCACCCTCACCGTAACTCTAACCCTAACCCTAACAATAACACTAACCCTAACCCTAATCCTAACATTAAACATAACCCTCACCCTCAGCCTCACCCTCAACGCAAACTTAACCCTAACCAAAACAATAACAATAACCCTCACCCTAGCCCTCAATGTAACCCTAACCCTAAAACTAAACCTAAACCTAACACTAAAATTAACCCCAACCATAATCCTCACCCTCACCCTCACCCCAACCCAAACCATAAACTTAATCCTCACCCTAACCCTAACCTAATCCTAAACCTAACCCTAACGCTAAACATAAACCTAACCCTAACCCTAACCCTAACCCTAAACCTCATCCTAACCCTCACCCTAAACCTAACCCTAACCCTCACCCTAACCCTAACCCTCACCCTCATGCTCAGCTTAACCCTAAGCCAAAGCCTAAATCGAACTCTAACTCTCACCATAACCCTCACCCTAACCCTATCCCTAACACTAAACCTAACTAACCCTACACCTAACCCTCACCCTAAGCCTAACTCTAACACTAACCCTAAACCTAAACCTCACCGTAAACCTAACCCTAACCCTCACCCTCACCGTAAACATAACCCTAACAATAACTCTAACCCTAAACCTAACCCTCACCCTAAATATAAACCTCAACATAACCCTAACCCTCAATCTAACCCTAACCCTCATCCTAACCCTAACCCTCACTTTTACACTTACCTTCACCCTTACCAAACCCTCACCCTCACTCTAACCCTCATCCTAGCCCTCACCCTAACCATTACCCTAACCATCAACCTAACCCTAATCCTCACCCTCACCCTCAGCCTCAACCTAACCCTAATCCTAAGCCTAAACCTAACCCTAATCCTCACCCTCACCTTCGCCCACACCGTAACCCTAATCCTAAACCAAACCCTCATCATAACCCTCAACGTAACCTTAACCCTAACCATCACTCTAAACATAAACCTCATCCCCACCCTCACCATCATCCTAACCCGAAGCCTAAGCCTAAAATTAAACCTAACACTAACCCTAACTCTAACCCTAAACCACACCCTCACCCTAACTCTAACCCTAAACCTAAACCTCACCCTAACCCTAACCCTACACCTCACCTTCACCATAACCGTATCCCTAACCCTAACACTAAAAATAACCCTAACACTAACCCTCACCCTAACCATAACCCTCAACATAACCCTATCCCTCAATCTAACACCCACTCTCACCCTAACCCTAACCCTAACCCTCACCCTAAACCTCACCCTAACACTAACCCTCACCTTTCCTGTAACCCTCACCCTAACCCTAACCCTCACCTTCAAACTTATCGTCACCCTCACCCTAACACTCACCCTAACCCTAACCCTCATCCTAACCGTCACCCTAACCGTCACCCTAACAATCAGCCTAACCCTAACACTCACCCTCAGCCTCAGGCTCAACCTAAACCTAATCCTAAGCCTAACCCTAACCCTAACATTCACCCTCATCTTAGCCCTCACCGTAACCCTAATGCTAACCCTAACCCTCATCCTAACCCTCAATGTAACCATAACCCTAACCATCACTCTAAACCTAATACTCATCCCCACCCTCACCATCAGCCTAACCCTAAGCCTAAGCCTATTCCTAACCCTAACCCTAACCCTCACTGTAACCCTAACCCTAACCCTAACCCTAATCCTCACCCTCACCCTAAACCAAAACCTAACCCTAAACATAACCCTAACCCTAACCCTAACCCTAACCCTCACACTCACTCTCAACATAACACTAATCCTAAACCTAACCCTATCCCTAACCCTAACACTCACACTAACTGGCACCACAGATCTTACCCTAAACCTAATCCTAACCCTAACCCTCATCCTAACCCTCAAACTAACCCTAAACCTAACACTCACCCTAACCCTAAACCTCACCCTCAACCTCAAACTCAGACTAAAACTAAGCCCAACCCTAAACCTAATCCTCACATTAACAATAACTCTAACACTAACCCTAAAACTAAACCTAACCCTGACACTAACCCTAATCATAATCCTCACCCTCACCCTCACCCTAACCCAAACCCTAACCCTAACCCTCACCCTAACCCTAACCCTAAATCTTACCCTAATCCAAACCCTAACCCTCACCCTAAGCCTAACACTAAACCTCACCCTCACCCTCACCCTCAAAGTAAACCTAAACCTAACAATAACAATAACCCTAACACTAAACCCTAACCCTCACCCTAACTATAACCCTCACCCTAACCCTAACCCTCACCCTAATACTTACCCTCATCCTAACATTAAACCTAACCCTAACCCTCACCCTCACCCTAGCCCTCACCCTATCACTAACCCTAACCCTAATCCTAATCCTCACCCTCACCCTCACCCTAAACCAAACCCTAACCCTAACCCTCATCATAAACTTCACCCTAACCCTAATTCTCCCACTCACCGTAACACTAACCCTCACACCCACCCTCTCCCTCAGCCTAACCCTTAGCCTGAGCCTAAAACCTAACCCTAACCCTCACACTAACCCTCACCCTAAGCCTAATGCTAATCCTAACTCTATCCTTAAACCTCAACCTAAACCTCACCCACACCCTAAGATTAACACTAACCCTAAACCTAACCCTCTCCCTAACCCTCCCACTAACACTCCCTCGAACTCTAACCCTCACCCTCAACATAACCCTAACCCTAAACCTCACCCTAAACATCCCTCTAACCCTCACCCTAACCCTAACCCTAACCCTCACCCTCACGCTGGGCCTAAGCCTATTCCTAAGCCTAAACCTAACCCAAAGTCTAAACCTCACCCTAACCCGCACCCTAAACCTAACCCTAATCCTCACACTAATCCTAACCCTCACCCTTATTGTAACCCTCACCCTAACCCTAACCCTCATCCTAACCCTCACCCTAACCCTAACCCTAACCATCATGCTAACCCTAACACTCATCCTCACCCTCAGCCTCAGCCTAACCCTAATCCTAACCCTAACCCTCATCCTAATCCTCAATGTAACCATAACCCTAACCATCAGTCTAACCTAATCTCATCACCACCCTCACCATCAGCCTAACCCTAAGCCTAAGCCTAACCCTAACCCTAACACTAACCCTCACCCTAAACCAAACCCTAACCCTAACCCTAAACCTAACCCTCATCCTAACCCTAACCCTAATCCTAATCCTCACCCTCACTGTAACACTAACCCTCGCCCCCACACTCACCCTCAGCCTAACCCTAAGCCTAAGACTAACCCTAAACCTATCCCTAAACCCCAACCTAACCTCAACCTCACCCTAAGTCTAACACTAACCCTAAACCTAACCCTCACCCTAACCCTCCCACTAACCCTTACTCTAACCCTAAACCTCAACCTCAACCTCAACCTAACCCTAAACCTAAACCTCACCGTAAACCCCACCCTAAACCTAACACTCACCCTCACCCTCACCCTCACTGTAACTCTAAATCTAACCCTAACCATAACACTAACCCTAACCCTAACCCTAAACCTAACCCTAACCATAAACCATCCTCAGCGTCACCCTCACCGCAAACAACCCTAACCATAATACTAGCAATAACCCTAACCCTAACCCTAACCCTAACTCTAATCCTAACCCTAAACCTAACCCTAATCCTCACCCCCACCTTCATCCTCAGCCTAACGCTAAGCCTAAACCTAACACTAACCCTAACTGTAACCCTAAACCTCACCCTCACCCTTACCCTAACTCTAACCCTAACCCTAAACCTCACCCTAACCCTAACCCTAACCCTAACCCGCACCCTCACACTCAACATAACACTAAAGCTAACAATAACAATAATCCTAACCCTCACCCTAACTCTTACCCTCACACGAACCCTAACTCTCAGCCTAACCCTCATCCTAACTCTAACCCTAACCCTACCCCTCACCCTAACCTTAACACTAACCATAAACCTAACCCTCATATTAACCCTAACCCTCACCCTCACCCTCAACCTCACCCTCAGCCTAACCTTATCCCTAACCATAATTTAAACCCTAACCCTCACCCTCAACCTTATCTTAGCTCTAAACCTAACCCTAACCAAAACCCTCACCCTATTCCTAACCCTATCCCTAACCCTCATGCTAACCCTAAACCTAATCCTAAACCTAACCCTCACCATCATCATAAACCTTATGCTCACTCTAACCCTAACCCTAACCCTCAGCCTAACCCTCCTCCTAAACCTAACCCTAACCCTAACCCTCACCCTAACATTAAACCTAACCCTAACTGTCACCCAAACCCTAACCCTCACCCTCACCCTCAACCTCACCCTAACCTTCACCCTCACCCTCACCCTAACCCTAACCATAACCCTAACCCTCACCCTAAACCTACCTCTGACATTCACCCTCACCGTCACCCTAAGCCTAACCCTATACCTAAGCCTAATCCTACACCTAACCATCAACCTTACCCTCACCCTAAACCTAAAGCTTACCCTAACCATAATCCTAGCACTCACCTAATCCTAACCCTAATCCTCACCCTCACATTAACCCTATCTCTAATGCTAGCACTAACACTCACCCTCAACATAACCTTAACCTTAAGCCTCACCCTAAACCTAACCTTAACCCTAATACTATATATAACCCTCATTCTCACCCTAAACCGCACTGTAACCCTTACCATAACCCTAACCCTCACCCTAACCCTAACCCTAACACTAACACTAAACCTCAACCTAACCCTCACCCTATCCCTAAACCTAAACCTAACCCTCAAGCTAACGCTCAACCTAACCCTCAACCTAAACCTAAACCACAACCTCACCCTAACCCTCACCCTAAAACTTACACTCACCCTAACCCTAACAATAACACTCACCCTAATCCTCACAGTAACCCTAAGCCTGAACATCACCCTAACCATCACTGTCACCTTAACCCTCACCCGAACCCGAACCATCACTCTCACCCTAAAACTCAACCTCTCCTGAACCCGAACCCTCACCTTAACCATACCCTAAACCTCACCCTAGCCCTAACCTTCACCCTAATCCGAACTGTAAACCTCACCCTCATACTAACCCAAACCCTCACCTTAAACCTCACCCTAACCCTCACCCTAACCCTAAAGCTAACCCTCTCACTCCCACCCTAAACCTCACCCTAACCCTTATCCTCACACTAACCATAACCCTAACCCTAATCCTCACATTAATGCTGACCCTCACCCTAACCCTAATCCTACCCCTCACCCTACCCCTCACCATAACCCTAACCCTAACACTCACCCTCACAATCACCCTAACTGTAATTCTAAACTTAACCCTCACCCTCGCTCTCACACTAATCCTAACCCTAAAACCCTAACCATAACAATAACACTAACCCTAACCCTAAACCTCACCCTCACCCTCACCCTAACCATAACCCTAAACCTATCCCTCAGCCTCACCCTCACCCTCAACCTAACCCTCACACTACCCCTAACCCTCACCCTAACCCTAACCCTAACCCTCAGCCTCACCCTCAGTCTAACCCTTACACTAACCCTAATCCTAACCCTAACCCTTACCCTGACCCTAAACCTAACCTTAACCATAACCCTCATCATCACCCTCACACTCACTCACAGTCAACCTAACCCTCATGTTCAAGCACTCCCTCACCCTAACCCTCACCGTCAATCTAAAAATCACCCTAACCCTAACCCTCACCCTCAGCCTAACCCTTACACTAACCCTAATCCTAACCCTAAACCTTACCCTCACCCTAAACCTAACCTTAAACATAACCCTCATCGTCACCCTCACACTCACACTCACACTCAACCTAACCCTCATGCTCAAGCTCACCCTCACCTTAACCCTCACCGTCACCCTAAAAATCACCCTCACCCTAACCCTAACCCTTACCCTAACCCTAAGCCTAACCCTAACCCTCACCTAACACTATCCCTAAGCCTCACCCTCACCCTAATGCTAACCCTAACCCTAAGCCTAAACCTAACCCTTACCCTAACCCTAACCCTAACCCTTAAACTAAAACTAACCCTAACCTTCACCCTAACCCTAATGCTAACCCTAACCCTCAACCTCACCCTAATCCTCACCCTAACCCTTATCCTCACACTAACCCTAACCCCCAGACTCAACCTCATCCTAACCGTAACCCTAAACCTAACCCTCAACCTAATCCTAACTCTTACCCTAACCATAAACCTAAACCTAATCCTCACCCTAACTGTAACCCTAACCCTAAAACTCACCCTCACCCTCACCCTAACCCTAATCCTCACCCTCACCCTAACCCTAACCCTAAACATAATACTCACCCTAAACCTAACCCTTACCCTAACCCAAACCCTATCCCTCACCCTAAACCTCACATTCACCCTAACCCTAACACTTACCCTAAACCTAACCCTAACCCTAACCTTAACCCTAACCCTATCCCTAACCCTAAACCTAACCCTAACTTTTATCCTCATACTAAACCTAACTCTAACCGTAACCCTAACCCTCACACAAACCCTAACCCTCTCCCTAACCCTAACCCTACCCCCCTCCATAACCTTCACCCTAACCCTAACCCTCACCCTAAACCAAAACCTAAATCTCACCCTCACACTAACCCTCACCTTAACACTAACCCTCATCCTAAACCAAACCCTAACCCACACCCTAAATTTTACCCTCACCCTCACCCTCACTCTCAACCTAAACCTCACACTAACCCTAACCCTAACCCTCACCCTAAACCTAACCATAACCCTAAGCCACACCCTAACCCTCAACCTAACCCTAACGTTAACCCTCACCCTCTCCCTAATTCTTAACCTCACCTTAACCCTATCCCTTACCCTTACCCTAACCCTCACCCTAATCCTAACATTCAGCCTAACACTAACCCTATCCCTTACCCTAACCCTCATCCTAACCCTAATCCTAACCCTAACCCTCACCCTAAAACTAATCCTAACCCTATCCCTAACCCTCAAAAACACTCTAACCCTCACCCTCACCCTATCCCTAACCCTAAACATAATCCTAACCTTCACCCTCACCCTCACCCTCACTGTAACTCTAACCCCCACCCTATTCCTAATCCTCACCCTCACCTTAACCCTAACCCTCACCCTCACCCTAACCCTAACCCTAACACTCAACCCTCACCAAAAACCTTACCCTAACACTAACCCTAACCCTCATCCTCATCCTAGCGCACAACCTAAATCTAACTCTAACCCTAACCCTAACCCTAAACTTCACCTTCACCCTCACCCTCACCCTCAACCTCAGCCTAATCCTAACCCTAATGCTAATCCTAAACCTAACCCTCACACTCACACTCACTCTAACCCTAACCCTAAACCTCACACTCACCCTAAGGCTAACCCTAACCCTCACACTCACCCACACCCTAACCATTAAACTCACCCTAACCCTAACCCTAACCCTAACCCTCACCCAACCCTAAAACTACCCCTCAGCCTAACCCTAACCCTCACCCTCACCCCAACACTGATGCTAACACAAATGCTCATTCACAACATAAGCCTCAGCCTAACCCTAACCCCGACCCTAACCCTTACCTTAACCCCACCCTCACTCTCACCCTAACCCTAACCCTTACCCTCACCATAACCCTATCCCTCACCCTCAACCTAACCCTCACACTAACCCTTACGCTCACCCTAACCCTCACCCAAACCTAACCAGAACCCTAACCCCCAACTTAACCTTCACCCTAACCCTAACTCTAACCCTAACCCTCAGTCTCAACCTAAAACTCATCGTAACACTTATCCTCACACTAACCCTAACCCTAACCGTAACTCTCACTGTAAGCCTAACCCTCATCCTAACCCTAAGCTTAACCCTCACCCTAACCCTAACTCTAACCCTAACCCTCACCCTGACCCTAATCCACACCCTAAACCTAACCCTAACCCTTCCCTAACCGAAAACCTCACCCTCACCCTACCCTCAGCCTAACCCTTACCCTAAACCTAATCCTAATAATAACTCTTATTCTCACCCTAAACCTAACCGTAACCCTCACTGTCACCCTCCAACTCACCCTCACCCTAACTCTCACGCTCAACCTCACCCTCACCCTAACCCTTAACATCATCCTAAACATCACCCTAACACTAACTCTAACGCTAACCCTAACCTTACCCTAACCCTAAACTTAACCCTAACCCTCACCCTAACCCTAACCCTAAGCCTAACCCTGACCCTAATCGTAACCATAACCCTAAGCCTAAGCCTAACACTAACCCTTACCCTAAACCTTACCCTAACCCTAACACTAACCCTAACCCTCACCCTAAACCTTATGCTAATCCTAACCCTCACCCTCACCCTAATCCTCACCCTAACCCTTATCCTCACACTAACCCTAACCCTAACCCTCAGCATCATCCTCACCCTAAACCTAAAACTAATCCTCACCCTAAACATAACCCTTACCCTAACCCTAACCCTAACCCTCCCCCTCACCCTCACACTAACCCTAACCCTAAACCTAACCCTCACCCTAACCCTAACCCTTACCCTATCCCTAAACCTACCCCTCAACCTAACCCTCACCCTCTTCCTAATCCTAAGCCTAACCCTCACTCTAAACATAACCCTAACCCTAACCCTCACCCTAACCCTAAACCTAACCCTCACCCTAACCCTAACCCTAACCCTTACCCTAAACGTAAACCTAATCCTAAACCTAACCCTAACCCTAACCCTCACCCTCACCCTCACCCTCATCCTAAACCTAACCCTAACTCTCAACCTAACCCTAACCCGAATCCTAACCCTAACCCTCACCGTCACCATCACCCTTACCCTAACCCTCAACCTCAAACTCACCTTCACCCTAACCCTCAAACTAACCCGAACCTTCACCCTAACCCTAACCCTCTTCCTAACCCTAACCCTACCCCTCACCCTAACACTCACCCTAAACCTATCCCTCACCCTAACCCCAATCCTAAACCTCACCCTCACCCTAACCCTCACCGTCGCCCTAACCCTCAACCTAAACCTAAACCTGACCCACACCCGAACCCTCAACCTCACCCAAACTCTCACTCTCACTCGAACCCTCATGCTCTCCCTCACCCTCACCCTCACCCTAACCTTCACCCTCAACCTAACACTCAACCTAAACCTCATCCTCACCCTAACCCTAACCGTAACCCTTACCTAACCAAAACCCTCAACCTCACCCTCACACTCACCTTAACACTCACCCTCACCAAAGCCCTCACCCTAAACCTAAACCTCACCCTAAACCAACCCTAACCCTCAGCCTAAACCTTAGCCTCAACCTAACCCTAACCTTAACCCTCACCGTAACCCTACAACTCACCCTAACCCTCACCCTAACCCTAACCTTAAAGCTCACCCTAACCCTCACCCTCCTTCTCACCCTCACCCTAATTCTCACCCTAACCCTGATCCTCACACTAACCCTAACCCTAATCCTAACCCTAAGCCTCACCCTCACTCTCACCCTAACCCTAAACATAATTCTAACCCTAATCCTAACCCTAACCCTTATGCTCACCCTCACCCTAATTCTAACCCAAACCCTAACCCTCATCCTCACTCTCACCTAATTCTAACCCTAACCCTAATCCTAATTCTAACACTCACCATCACCCTCATCCTAAATCTAAGCCTAACCCTAACCCTAACACAGATCCTAAACCTCACACTAACCCTAACCCACACGCTCACCCTAACCCTAACTCTAACACTCAACTCTCACCCTAAACCTCACCCTAAAACTAACGCTAACCCTAACCCTCACCCTCATCCTACCGCTCAACCTCACCCTAACTCTACCCCTAACCCTAACCCTAAACCTCACCTTCACCCTCACCCTCACCCTCAACCTCAGCCTAATCCTAACCCTAACCCTAATACTAATCCTAAATCTAACCCTAACTTTACCTCTACCCCTAACCCCTAGACCTCACCTTCACTCATAACCTCAACCTCAGCCTAACCCTAACCCTAACCCTAATCCTAAACCTAACCCTCACACTCACACTCACCCTAACCCTAAACCTAACCCTCATCCTCACCCTAAGTCTAGCCTTAACCCTCACCCTCACCCACACCCTAACCCTTAACCTCACCCTAACCCTAACCCTAACCCTAACCCTCACCCTAACCCTAAAACTACCCCTCAGCCTAACACTAACCCTCAACCCAACCCTGATGCTAACACAAATGCTCATTCTCAACCTAAGCCTCAGCCTAAACCTTACCCTCACCATAATCCTATCCCTCACGCTCTCCCTAATCGTCACCCTACTCCTTCTCACCTAACCCTCACCCTAACCCAAACCCTAAACCTAACCTTCACCCTAACCTTCACCCTAACCCTAAAACTAACCCTCACCCTAACACTCACCCTAATCCTCAACCTATCCTTAACCCTCACCCTCACCCTCACCCTAACTGTCATCTTAACACTTACGCTCCCCCTAAACCTAACCGTTACCCTAACACTAACCATCACACTAACCCTAACCCTCACCCGAACCCTCACTGTCACATTCACCCTCAACCTAAACATCACCCTAACCCTAACCCTCACCCTAACCCTAACCCTCACCCTAACCCTAAACCTAACCCTCATCTTAAACCTCACCCCCACACTAATCCTCACGCTAAACCTAACCCTATACCTATCCTAAACAAAAACATCACCCTCACCCTAGCCCTCACCCTAAATCTAACCCTAAACTTAACCCTCACCTTCACCCTCACCCTCAGCCTCACCTTCAGCCTCACCCTAACACTAAACCTAATCCAAACCCTAACCCTGACCCTCACCCTCACTCTAACCCTAACCTTAACATGCACCCTAACACTAAACTTAACACTCAATCTAAACTTAACCCTAACCCTAATGCAAACCCTAAACCTCACCCTCACCCTAACCCTGACCCTAACCCTAACCCTTACCCTCACCCTCACTCTCACCTTAACCCTAACCCTTGCCCTCATCCTAAACCTCACCCAACCCTAACCCGAAACCTAACCCTCACCCTAACCCCCACTCTAACCTTCAAACTAACTCTAACGCTAACCCTAACAATCAGTCTCAACCTAACACTCACCCTAACCCTTATCCTCACACTAACCCTAAACCTAACCGGAACACTCACACTAAGCCTAACCCTCATCATAACCTTAACCCTAACTCTCACCCTAACCCTCACCCTAACCCTAACCCTAAACCTCAACCTAACACTAACCCTCATCTTCACCCTAATCCTCACCCTAAACCTAACCCTAACACTTACCTAACCTCACCCTCACCCTCAGCCTAACCCTTTCCCTAAACCTAATCCTAACCCTAAATCTTACCCTCACCCTAAACCTAACCCTCACCGTCACCCTCCCACTCACCCTCACCGTCACCCTAACCCTCAAGTTCAACCTCAACATCACCCTAACCCTCACCGTCACCCTAAACATCACCCTAACCCTAAACCTCATGCTAACCCTAACCTTACCCTAACCCTAAACTTAACCCTAACCCTCACCCTAACCCTAACCCTAAGCCTAACACTCAACCTAACACTAACCCTAACCCTAACCCTAACCCTTACCTAACCCTAATCCTTACCCTAACCCTAACCCTAACCCTCACCCTAAACCTTATGCTAACCATAACCCTCACACTCACCCTAATCCTCACCCTAACCCTTATCCTCAAACTAACCCTAACCCTAACCCTCAGCATCACCCTCACCCTAACCCTAAATGTCACCAACACCCTAACATTCACACTCACCCGAACCCGAATCCTCATCCTCACCCTAACCCTAACCCTAACCCTCACCTCAACCCTAACCCTCACCCTAAACCTAACTTTAACTCTCACCCTCACCCGATCCCTCACCCTCACCTGAATCCTCACCCACACCCTAACCCTCAGCCTCAACTAACCTCACCCTAAACCTCACTCTCACCCTAATCCTCACCCTAACCATAACCCTAAACCTTACCTAACTGAAACCTTAACCTTCACCCTCACACTCACACTCACACTCACCCTCACCCTAACACTTAAACTCACCCTAAAGCTGACCCAACCATAACCCTCACCCTCACCCTAATCCTCACCCTAACCCTAACCCTAACCCTTACATAACCGAAACCCTCACACTCACACTTACCCTAACCCTCACCCTCAACCTCACCCTAACCTTAACCCTAACCCTCACCCTCACCCTAACCCTTACCCTAACCCTAATCCTAACTCTAACCCTAACCTTCACCATAACTCTAACCCTTACACTAACCCTAACCGTAACCCTAAACCTCACCCTCACCCTAACACTTACCCTAACCCTAACCCTCACCATAACCCTAACCCTTACCCTATACCTAACCCTCAGCCTCAAACTAACCCTAACTCTTACACTATACCTAACCCTCAGCCTCAAACTAACCCTAACCCTTACCCTATACCTAACCCTCAGCATCAAACTAACCCTAACCCTCACCGTAACTCTAACTCTCACCTTAACCCTGAGCCTCACCCTAACCCTCACCCTCACCCTCATCCTCACCCTAACCCTAAACATAAGCCTTACCTAACCAAAACCCTCAACCTCACCCACACACTCACCCTAAAACTCACCCGCACCGTAGCCCTCACCGTAAACCTAAAATTCATCCTAACTCTAAGCCTAAGCCTCACTCTCACCCTCATCGTAACCCTCACCATAACCCTAACCCTAATCTTAAACATAAACCTCACGCTCACCCTCACCCTAATTCTATCCCAAACCCTAACCCTCACCCTCAATCTCACCTTACTCTAACCCTAACCCTAATCTTAATTCTAATGCTCACCCTCACCCTCACCCTAAATCTAACCCTAACTCTTACCTAGACCCTAACCCTCACATTAACCCTAATCCTCAACCTATCCCTAACCGTAACCCTAACCCTCACCAAAACCCTCATCCTCAAACTAACCCTAATGCTAACCCGAACCCAAACCCTCACAATAACCCTCACCCTAACCCTTACCCTCACCCTAACCCTAACACTCACCCTCAAAATAACTCTCACTGTAATCCTTACCCTCACCCTTACCCTAACCGAAACATTAACCCTAACCCTCACTCTAACCCTCAACATAACCGTTACCCTCACTATCAACCTCAACCTGAACCTAATCCTAATCCTAACCCTCACCCTAACCCTAACCCTCACCGTAACGCTAAACCTAACCCTAGCCCTCAGCCTTACCCTCACCCTAAACCTAACCTTAACCCTAATCCAAACTGTATCCCTAAGCATAACCATAACACTCACCCTAACCCTCACCCTCCCAGTAACCATAATGCTAACATTATTCCACAAACTCACCATAAACCTCGCCCTAACCCTTACCCTCACTCTAAACCTCATCCTCACCCTAACCCTAACCCTAACCCTAATACTAACATTAGCCCTCACCCTCACCCTAACACTAATCCTAAGCCTAACCCTAATGCTAACCCTAAACCTCAACCTCTCCATAACCCTCACATTAACCCTAACCCTCACCCTCAACCTCACCCTAACCCTAACCCTAACATTAACCCACTCCCTAACACTCACCCTAACACTAACCCTAACCCTACCCCTCAGCCTAACTCTCACTCTAAACCTAAACCTAACCTTAATCTTCACCCTATCCCTAACCCTAAATCTAACCCTCACCCTAACCCTCACCCTCACCATACCCCTAATGCTAACATTAACCCTCAGCCTCACCCTAAACCTCGCCCTAACCCTTACCCTCACTTTAATATTATCCATCACCATCAACCTAACCCTAACCCTAACCCTTACCGTCACCCTAACCCTCACTCTAACCCTAACCCTAACACTAACACTAAACCTCACCCTAACCGGCACCCTAACCCTAAGCCTAAGCCCAACCCTCACTCTCACCCTAACCCTTACCCTTACCGAACCCTAAACCTAAACCTCAGCCTAACCCTCATCCTAACCCTAAACCTAACCATCACCCTAACCGTCACCCTCACCCTCAACCTCACCCTCAGCCTAACCCTAAACCTAACCCTAATACAAAACCTATCCCTTACCCTCACCCTCACCCTCACTCTAAACCTAACCCTAACCAAAACCCTCACCCTAACCCTAGCCCTATCCCTTACCCTCACATTAACCATATCCATCATCCCCACACTAACCCTCACCCTAACACTTTCCCTCACCCAACCCTATCCCTAAACCTAACAGTAACCCTCACCCTAACCCTCACCCTATCCCTAAGCTAACCCTAACCCTCACCCTCACCATAACCCTCACCCTAACCCTTATCCTCACCCTAACACTAATCCTAACCCTCAGCCCAATCCTGATCCAAACCCTAACCCTAACCCTATCCCTCACCCTAACATTAACCCTAACCCTACCCCTAACTCTCAACCTAACCCTCAAACTCACCCTCACCCTTATCTTCACCCTCAGAGTAACCTAAACATAACCCTAATCCAAAACCTAATACTCACTCTCACTCTCATCTTAACTCTATACCTAACCCTAACCATCACCCTCACACTAACCCTCACCCTCATCCTCACCCTCACCTTAACCTTCTCCCTAACCCTTACCCTCCCACTAACCCTAAACCTAAACCTACCCCTCACCCTTACCCTCACCCTAACACTAATCCTCACCCTAACATTAACCCTAAACCTACCCCTCACCTTAACCTTCACCCTCAGCCTAAACCTAACCCTAACCATCACACTAACCCTAACCTGAAGCCTAAACCTGTCCCTCACCATCACGCTAACCCTTACCCTCACCCTAAGCCTAAAACTAACACTCAGCCTACCCCTCATCCTAACCCTAACCCTTACCCTAACCCTCACCCTCACCTTAACCCTAACCATAACCCTAACCCTCACCCAAACCCTAAAACTCACCCTCACCCTCAACCTCACCCTCAGCATAACCCTAAACCTAACCCTAATTCAAACGCTAACCCTCAACCTCACCCTCATCCTAACTCTAACCCTAACCCTAACCCTCACCCAAACCCTAACCCTAACACTAACCCTCACCGTAACCATCATCCTAATACTAAACCTAACCCAAACACTCAACCAATCGCTCACCTCACCCTAAACCTAACCCTAACCCTCACTTTCACCGTAAACAAAACCCTAACCCTAACCATCACACTAACACTAAGCCTCACTCTAACCCTAAACCTAACCCTCAGCCAAACCCTCATCCTAAACCTAACTCTAACAATCAACATAACCCTAACCCTAAACCTAACCCTAACCCTCACGCTAAACCTAACCCTCACCCTCAACCTAACCATATACCTAATCCTAACCCTAACTCTAACCCTCACCCTCTCCCTAACTCTAACCCTACCCCTAACTCTGACCCTCACCCAAACCCTAACCCTATGCCTAGCCCTCACCCTAACCCTAAACCTCACCCTAACCCAAACCTTAACAGGCACCCTCACCCTAACCCTAACCCCCACCCTAAACCTCACCCTAACCCTAATGCTAACCCTAACCCTCACCCTCACCATAAACCTCACCCTAACCCGTACCCTCACCATAACCCTAACTCTAACCCTAATCCTCACATTTCGCCTAACCCTAACCCTAAACCTAACACTCACTCTCAACCTAACACTCAACATCACCTTAACGATCACCCTAACCCTAAACTTCACCCACATTGTAAAACACACCCTCACCCTCACCCTCACCCTCACCCTAACCCTCACCCTAAATCTCACCTTAACCGTAATGCTAACCCTAACCTTCAGTCTCACCCTAACCCTCACCCGAACCCTTATCCTCACACTAACCCTAACCCTAACCCTAACGTCACATTAAACCTAACCCTCACCCTAACCCTAACCCTCCCTCTCACCCTAATTCTTTCCCTAAGCCTCACCCTATACCAAACCGTAATCCTCACCTTCAACTTAAACCTCACTGTTCCCCTAACCCTAACCCTAATCCTCACCAACAACCTCACGCTCACCCTCACCCTCACCCTAACCCTCACCCTCACCCTAAACATAACCCAAACCTAAACCTCACCCTAATCCTAACCCTAATCCTCACCCTAACCCTAATCCTCGCCTTAAACCTCACCCTCACCCTAATCCTCACAGTAAACTGAACCCTAAGCCTTTCCTAACCTAAAACCTGACCCTCAACCTAACCCTCACCCTAGCCCACACCATAAACCTAACCCTAACACTAACCCTCACCCTCACCCCCATAATCAGCCTAACCCTAACCTTAACCATAATCCTAACCCTACCCTAATCCTAACCCTCTAACTAAACCTAACCGTAACCCTAATGCTAACCCTAAATGTCACCCTCAACTTAACTCTAACACTAACCCTCACCTTAACCCTAACACTAAACCTAATGCTTATCCCTAAACCACACCCTCACCCTAACCCTCACCGTAACCTTTACCATCCCCCTTTCCCTCACTCTAACACTAATCCTACCCCTCAGTCTAACCCTCACCCTAACCCTATCTCTAATTCTAATCCAAAAACTAACCCTCACACTGAACCTCACCCTAACTCTAAATCTAACCCTAACCCTCACCCTAAGCCTATCCGTAAACCTCACCCTAACCCTAACCCTAATCCTAAACCTAACCATCACCCTCACCCTCACCATAACCCTAACTCTCTCTCTACTCCTAAACCTAACCCTAGCCCTCACCCTAAAACTTACCCTCACCCTCAACCTAACCTTAACCCTCAACCTGAACCTAATCCTCACCCTAAGCCTTACCCATACCCTGACTCGAAACCTAAGTCCAGCCCTAAATCTCACCCTAACCCTAACCCTATCCCTAACCCTCACCCTAATCCTAACACTCACACTAACCCTAACCCTAAACCTTACCCTCACCCTCACCCTAACACTAACCCTCACCGTAACCCTAACCCTCACCCTAACTCTAACACTAACACTCACACTCACCCTAAACCTTACCCTAGCACTTACCCTCACCATAACAATAACCCTAACCCTAACCTTAATCCTAACACTAACCCTAACACTAACCGGCACCCTCACCGTCACCCTAACACTAATCCTCACCCTCATCCTAAACCTTACCATCACTTAAACCCTAAACCTAACCGTCAACCACACACTCACCCTCACCCGAACCGGAACCCGAACCCTCACTCTCACCCTAAGCCTAACCCGAACACTCACCGAACCCTAACCCTAACTCTAATCCACACCCTCACCCTAACCCTAACCCTAACCCTTACCCTGACCATTACCATAAACCTAACGCTAGCCCTACCCCTCATTCTCACCCTAACCCAAACCCTAACCCTTATCCTCACACAAACCCTAACCCTAAAACTAACCCTCACACTAACCCTAACCCTAACCCTAACCCTTACCCTAACCTTGACCCTAAACCTCACCCTAACCCGACCTAAAACAAACGATAACCCTAAACCTCACCCACAACCTAACCCTCATCCTAACCCTTATCCTCACACTAACCCTAACCCTAACGCTAACCCTAACCCTCACACTAAACCTAAACCTCACCCTAACCCTAACCCTATCCCTCACCCTAACTCTAACCCTGACACTCACCCTGACACTAACCCACTATCTAACAATCCCCCTCCCCTAATCCTCACCCTAACCCTAACCCTATCCCTTGCCTACCGAAACACTCACCCTCACACTCAACCTAAACCTCACCCTCACCCTAGTCCTCACACTATCCCTAACCATACCCCTCAACCTAACACTTACCCTCACCATAACCTTAACCCTCACACTAACCCTAACCCTCACCCTAACCCTAACCCTACCCCCTCACACTAACCCTCACCCTAACCCTCACCCTAACCCTCACCCTAACCCTAAACCTCACCCTCAACCTAACCCTAACCCTCACATTCAACCTAACACTCACCGTCACCTTAACACTCAACTTAACCCTAACCCTCACCCACACCCTAACCCTCACCCTCACCGGACCCCTAACCCCACCCTAACTCTAAACCTCACTCTAAACATAACCCTAACACCAACACTCACCCAAATCCTAACCCTAACCCTCAACCTAACACTAACACTCACACTAACCCTCAAACTCAACCTAATCCTCACCCTAAAATTAACCCTAAACCTTACCTAACCGAAACTCTTACCCTCACCCTCAGCCTAACCCTCATCCTTACCCTAGGCCTTAACCTAACCATAACCCTAAACCTCACCCTAAATCTCCCCCTCCCACTCAGCCTAACCCTAAACCTAACCCTAATCCTAACCCTAACCCTCACCCCCATCCTCACCGTAAACCTAACACTAATGCTAATGCTGAACCTCACCCTCACCCTCACCCTAACCCTAACTCTAACCCTAAAAATAACCCTAACCCTAACCGTAATGCCTCACCCACACCCTAACCCTAACCGTAACCATAAAACTCACCCTAAACCTAATCCTAACCCTAACCCTCACAATCACACTCACCCTAACCGTCACCCTCACGCTCACCCTCAGCATCACACTAACCCTAACACTAAATCTAACCCTCACCCTAACACTCACCATCACCCTACCCTCACTCTAACCCTAACTCTCAACCACAGCTTAACCCTCACGATCAACCAAACCCTCACCCTCACCCTGAAACTCACCCTCACACTAACACTCACCCTCACAATAAACATCACCCTAACACTAACCTTCACCCTAATCATAACCCTCACCCTAACCCTAACCCTCACCCTAAACAAAACCCTCAACCTCACTCTAACAATAACCCTAACACTAATCCTAACACTAAATCTCACCCTCACCTTCAAACTCACCCTAACCCTAACCCTAAACCTAACCCTCACCCTAACCATCATCCTAACTCTAATGCTAACCCTAACCATCATCTTCACCGTAACACTCACAGTAAGCCTAATCCTCATCCTAACCCTAAGCCTACCTCTCACCCTAACCTTCACCTTAATCCTAACCCTAACCCTAATCCTCAGCCTAACCCTAACCCTCGCACACACCTTAACCCTCACCATCACCCGAACCCACAACCTGACCCTAATATTCACACTAAGCAAAACCCTAACCCTAATCCTAAACCTAACCCTCATCCTCACGCTAACCCTAACCTTAACCCTAACCCTTAACCTAACCTTCACTCTAACCCACACCCTAACACTCACCTTCACCATAAATATCAACCTAACCCTAACCCTCAGCCTAAACCTAACCCTACCCTCACCCTAAACCTAACCCTCACCCTAACCCTCACCGTCACCTTATCCCTCAACCTAACCCTAACCGTCACCCACACCCTAACACTCACACTCACCCGAACCCTCACCCAACCCCTAACCCTAACCCTCACCCCAACCCTAACCCTCACCCTAACCCTAACTTTAACCCTCACACTCACCCTAACCCTAACCCTAACCCTAACACTTACCCTAATCCTCACCCTAAACCTTAATCTAACCCTAACCCTCACTCTCACCCTAATCCTCAACCTAACCCTTATCCTTACACCAACCCTAACCTAACCCTCACACTAACCCTAATCCTCACACTATCCCTA
The DNA here is from genome assembly GCF_024711535.1 of Dipodomys merriami. Taxonomy (NCBI): domain Eukaryota; kingdom Metazoa; phylum Chordata; class Mammalia; order Rodentia; family Heteromyidae; genus Dipodomys; species Dipodomys merriami. The sequence goes on from NW_027202771.1 coordinate 580,112, forward strand.
ACCATATCCCTCACCCTAACCCTAACCCTAACCCTCATCCTAATCCTACCCTTAACCCTAACATTCACCGTCACCCTAACCATCACCAACACATTAACTCTCACCCTCACCCGAACCCTCACTCTCAACTTAACCCTCACCAACACCCTAAGCCACACCCTCAACCGAATCCTCACTCTCACCCTCACCCTCACCATAAACATCACCCTAACCCAAACCTAACCCTACCCCTCACCCTCACCCTAACTGTCATCCTAACCCTTATCCTCACCCTAACCCTAACCCTAACCCTAACCCTCACCCTAACCCTAACCCTCACCTGAACCCTCACTCTCACCTTCACCCTCACCCTAAACATCACCCTAACCCTAAAACTCACGCTAACCCTAACCCTAACCCTCACCCTAACCCTAACCCTCATCTTAAACCTCACCCTCACCCAAATCCTCACCCTAAACCTAACAATAAACCTTTCCTAACCAAAAATATCACCCTCACCCTAGCCCTCACCCTAAACCTAACCCTAACCTTAACCCTCACCCTCACTCTCACCCTCATCCTCAGCCAAACCTTACCCTACCCTAACCCTAACCCTCACCCTCACCCTCACCCTCACCCGCAACCTAACACTAACAATAACCCTAACCCTCACCCTAACACTGAACCTCAACCTCACCCTCACCCTAACCCTAATCCTAAACCTAACTCTAATCCTAACCCTCACCCTCACCCTAACCCTCACCCTAACCCTTAACCTCACTTTTACCTAACCCTAACCCTAACCCTCACACTAACCCGAACCCTCACCCTAACCATACCACTAACCCTAACCCTTACCCTCACCCTAACCCTAAACCTAACAGTAACCCTAAACCTAAACCTAGTCCTCACACTAACCCTAAACCTCACCCACACATTAACCCAAACGCTCACCCGAACCCGAACCCTCACCCTAACACTAAACCTAATCCTAACACTCCCACTAAACCTAACCCTCACCCTAACTTTAACCCTACACATCAGCCTAAACCTCACACTAACACTAACCCTAACGCTAATCCTTACCCTATCCCTAAATAAAACCCTAACCCTCACATTCACCATAGCCCTCACCCTAACCCTACCCCAAACCCTAACCCTCACACTAAACCTAACCCTCACCCTATCCCTAACCCTTCACCTCAGCCTAAGACTGACCCTAACCCTAACCCTAACCCTAAACCTAATCCTCACCCTATCCCTAACCTAACCCTAACCCACACACTCACCCTAGCCCTCACCCTAACCTCATCCTAACCCTATCCCTAAACTTAAACCTCACCCTCATCCTAACCCTCACCCTAACCCTTACCCCTAACCTAATCAAATCCCTGACCCTAACCTTAACCCTAAATCTCACACTAACCCTAACCCTCACCCTAACCCTAACCCTAACCCACAGCCTATCCCTCATCCTAACACTAACCCTAATCCTATACCTCAACCTAACCCTAACCCTAACATTAACCCGAACCCTCACCCAAAACCTAACCTTCACCCTCACTCTCACACTCACCCTCAGCCTAATCCTAACACTAACCCTAATCCTAAACCTAACCCTCACCCACAGCCTCACCCTAACTCTAAACCCAACCCTAACCATAAACCTCCCCCTTCACCCAAATCCTCACCCGAACCCTCACTCTCACCCTACGGCTCACCCTCACCTTAACCCTAACCCTAACCCTCAACCTAACCCTAAACCTCAACCTCACCCTCAAACTCACGCTAACACTAAGCCTCACTGTTACCCTAAACCTCACCCTAACCCTTAACCTTACACTAACCCTAACCCTCACACTAAACCTAAGCCTCACCCTCACCCTTACCATAACCTTACCCTCACCCTAAGCCTCAATATAAACGTAACGCTAACCCTCACCCTACCCCTACCCCTAACCCTAACCCTCACCCTAACCCTAACCCTCACCCTCACCCTCAAACTCACACTAACCCTAACCCTCACACTAAACCTAACCCTCACCCTCAGCCTAACCTTAACCCTACCCCTCACCCTACCCCTCACCCTCAACCTAGCCCTCACCCCTACCCTAATCCTAACCCTGATCCTAACACTCACCCTAAAGCTAACACTAAACCTAAACCTCACCCTCACCCTAACCCACACCATCACCCTAACCCTCACCCAAACATGAACCCTCACCTCAACCTAACCCTCACTCTCACCCTAACCGTAAACATAAGCCTAATCCTCTCCCTAACCCTCAACCTCACCCTCACCTTAAGCCTAACCCTAACCCTAATCCTAAAACTAACCCTCACCCTCACCCTAACCCTAACCCTAACCCTAATCCTAAACCGAACCCTCACCTTCACCCTAAACCTACCTCTAAACATCACCCTCACACTCACCCTTAACCTATCCCCAACCCTAAGCCTTAGCCTAACCCTAACCCTCACCCTAACCCTAACCATAACCCTCAACCTCACCCTCACCCTAACCCTAACAATAACCCTATCCCTCACACTAACCCTTATCCTCACACTTACACTAAACCTAACCCTAAACCTCACACTAACCCTAAACCTCACCCCAACCCTGACCCTACCCCTCACCCTAAACCTCACCCTAATCCAAACCCTAACCCTAACCCACACCCTAAACCTAACTGTAAACCTCACACTCATGCTAACCCTCATCCACACCCTAATCCGAACCCTCAACCGAACCCTCACCCTCACCCTAACCCTCACCCTAAACATCACCCTAAACCTAACCCTCACTCTAACCCTAATCATAAACCTCAACCTCACCCTCACCCTCAGCCTAACCCTAGTCCTTAACCTAATCATAATACTCACCCTCACCCTAACTCTCACCCTAACCCTTACCCGATCCTTCACCTAACCCTAACCCTAATCCGAACACTAACCCGATCCCTCACCCTAACCATAAAACTAACCTTATCCCTTACCCTCACCCTAATCCTAACCCTAACAGTAACCCTAACCCTAAAGCTAGTCCTCACACTAACCCTAACCCTCATCCACACCTTAACCCGAACCCTCACCCGAACCCTCACCCTAACCCTAAACCTAAACCTAACCCTAACACTCCCACTAAATCTAACCCTAACCCTAACTGTAACCCTACCCATCAGCCTAAACCTCAGCGTAACACTAACCCTAACCCTAATCCTAAATCTAATCCTCACACTCACACTCACCCTATCCCTAACCCTAACATTCACCCTCACCCTAAGGCTAACACTAACCCTCAATCTCACCCTCACCCAAACCCTTAACCTCACCTTAACCCTAACCCTATCCCTCACCCTAACCCTAAAACTACCCCTCAAACTAACACTAAAACTAACCCTCAACCCAACCATAATGCTAACACAAATGCTCACTCTCAACCTAAACCTTAGATTAAACTTTACCCTCAACATAACCCTATCCCTCACCCTCTCCTTAACCCTCACCCTACCCCGTCCCCTCCCCCTAAACCTCACCCTACCCCAAACCCTAACCCTAACCCTAAACTTCACCCTAACCCTCACCCTAACCCTAAACCTAACCCTCACCCTAACCCTCACCCTATCCCTAAACCTAACCCTAACCCTGACCCTCACCCTAGCTGTCATCCTAACTCTTACCCTCACCCTAACCCTAAACCTAACCCTCAACATAACCCTAAAACTAGCCCTCAGCCTAACCCTAAACCTAACCCTCAACCCAACCCTGATGCTAACACAAATGCTCACTCTCAACCTAACATTTAGATTAACCCTTACCCTCAGCATAACCCTATCCCTCACCCTCTCCTTAACCCTCACCCTACCCCTTCCCCTCCCCCTAAACCTTACCCTACCCCAAACCCTAACCCTAACCCTAACCTTCACCCTAACCCTCACCCTAACCCTCACCCTAAACCTAACCCTAAACCTCACCCCAAACCTCACCCTAACCCTAACCCTAACCCTAACCCTCACCCTCACCCTACCTGTCATCATCATAACACTTAGCCTCACCCTAAACCTAAACCTAACCCTAACCCTAACCCTCACCCTAACCCTAACCCTCACCCGAACCCTCAGTCTCACCTTCACCGTCACCCTAAACATCAACTTAACCCTAACCCTCACCCGAACCCTAACCCTAACATTGACCCTATCCCTAACCCTCACCTTAAACCTCACCCTCACCCTAATCCTCACCATAAACCTAACCCTAAACTTTTCCTAAACAAAAACATCACCCTCACATTAGTCCTCACCCTAAACCTAACCCTAACCTTAATCCTCACCCTCACCCTCACCTTCACCCTCAGCCTCAGCCTCAGCCTCACCCTAACCCTAACCCTGACCCTCACCCTCACTCTAACCGTAACCCTAACCTGCACCCTAGCCCTAACCCTAACACTAACCCTAACCCTAACAACCTAATCCTAAACCTAACCCTAATGGTAACCCTAACTCTCACCCTAATTCTGACCCTAACACTTACCCTTACCTTCACCCTCACTCTCAACCTAACCCTAACCCTTACCCTCACGATAAACCTATCCCTCACCTTCAACCTAACCATCACCCTAAACCTTATGCTCACCCTTACCCTCACCCAACCCTAACCCGAAACCTAACCCGAACCCTAACCCCCATACTAACCTTCACCCTAACCCTAACGCTAACCCTAACCCTCAGTATCAACCTAAACGTAACCCTAACACTTACGTAACCGAGACCCTCACCCTCACCCTCACCCTCACCCTCCCAATCAACCTAACCCTTACCTTAACCCTAATAGTAACCCAAACACTTACCCTCACCCTAAACCTAACCCTAAATCTAACCCTCACCGTCACTCTCCCACTCACTCTCACCCTCACCTTAACCCTCACGCTCACCCTCACACTAACCCTCAACCTCACCATAAACATCACACTAACCCTAACCCTCACACTAACCCTTATCCTAACCCTAACCCTAACCCTAACCCTAACCTTCACACTAACCCTAACCCTCACCCTAACCCTATCCCGACACCTCACCCTGACTCTCATCCTAACCCAAACCCTCAACCACACCCTAATCCTCACCCTCACCTGAACACTCACCCTCACCCTAACAGTCACTATCAACCGAACCCTCACCCAGACCCGAACCCTCATCCTCACACTAACCCTCACCCTCACTCTAAACATCACCTAAAAGCTAACCCTCACCCTAACCCTAACACAAAGCCGAATCCAAGCCCTCACACTCATCCTAATGCTTACACTAACCCTAACCCTTACCTTCACCCTAACTCTAACCATAAACCTCACACTAACCTTAACCCTCACTCTAAACCTAACCCTAAACTTGACCATAACCTTGACCCTCACCCTGACCCTCACCCTCAGTTTAACACTAACCCTAATCCTATTCCTAATCCTAACCCTTACCCTCACCCTAAACCTAACCCTCACCGTCACCCTCACCCTCACCGTCACCCTCACCCTAACCCTCAACCTCACCCTAAACATCTCCCTAACCCTAACCCTCACCCTAACCCTATCACTAACCCTCACCCTGAACCTAACCTCAGCTTAATCTTCATCCTCACCCTAATCCTCACCCTAACCCTAACCTTTACCTAAACAAAACCCTCATCCTCACCCTCAGCCTAACCCTCACCCTCACACAAGCCCTAACCTTAACCCTAAACTTAACCCTAACACTCACCCTCAACCTCCCCTTCCCCATCAGCCTTACCCTAACCATAACCCTAAGCCTAACCCTAACCCTCAACCCCACCCTCACCCTCAACCTAACCCTAAACCTAACAATAACCCTCACCCTCATCCTAACCTTAACCCTAACAATAATTCTAACCCTAGCCCTAACCCTAAAACTCACCCTAACCCTAATCCTAACCCTAACCCTCAACCTCACCCTCACCGTCATTATAACCCTCACCATCACCCTGACACTCACCATCACACTAACCCTCACACTAACCCTAACCTTCACCCTAGCCCTAACCCTAACCCTCACCCTCACTTTCCCCCTCACCCTCAGCCTAACCCTAACTCTAATCGTTTTCCTAAATTAACCTCACCCTCACCCTAACCCTCACCCTCAGCCTCACCCTCACCCTCACATTAACCCTCAACATCACCCTAAACATCACCTTAAACCTAACACTCACTCTAACCCTCACCATCAAACTAACCCTCGCCCTAAACATTATCCTAACACTAACCCTAACCCTACCCCTAACCTTCACACTAACCCTAACCCTCAGTCTAACCGTATCCCGACACCTCACCATAAATCTCACCCTAACCCTAACCCTAACCCTAACACTCAGCCTAACCCTAACTCTAAACCTAACCATCACCCTCACCCTAACCCTCACCATCACCCTAACGCTCACCCTAACCCTAACCCTCACCCTAAACCTAACCCTCAACATAAACCAAACCTTCACCCTGACCCTAACCCTAACCCTAACCCTAACCCTAAACCTAACCCTTACTTTAACCCTAACCCTCAACCTAAACCTAACCCTCACCCTAACAATAACACTCACACTAACCCTAAACCTAGCCCTCACCCTCACCCTCACCCTCAACATTACCCTAACACTCATCTTAACCCTAACCCTAAACCTCACAGTAAAACTAAACCTCACCCTAACCCTAATCCTCAAACTAAACCTAACAATCACTCTATCCCTAACCCTACCCCTCATCCTAAACCTCACCCTAAACCTAACCCTAACCCTAATCCTCACCCTATCCCTAACCTTAACCCTAACCCTCAACCTAACCCTCACCCTCACCCTAACCCTAATGCTAACCCTAAGCCTCACCCTCACCATAACCCTCAACCTAACACTTACCCTCACCCTAACCCTTACCCTGACCCTAACACTAACCCTCACTCTCGCCCTAACCCTCACCCTAACATTTACCCACACCCTCACCCTAACCCTAACCCTCACCCATACCCTAACCCTAACCCTCACCATAACCTAACCCTCACTCTTACAGTCACCCTCAAACTCAGCCAAAACCTAATCCTTACCCTAATCCTAACCCTCCCCCTCACCCTAACTCTAACCCTAACCCTCAACCTCACCCTAACCATATCCCTATCCCTCAACCTAACACTAACACTCACCCTATACCACACCCTCACCCTATCCCTAAACCAATACCTAACGCTCAACCTAAACCTCACCCTAACCCTAACACTAAACCTAACCGTCCTCCTCACAATAAACCTCACCCTATACCTTACCCTCAACATTACCCTAACCCAAACCCTAACCCTAACCCTCATCCTAAACCTAACCCTCACTCTCACCCTAACCCTCACCCTCACCGTAAACATCACCCTAACCCTCACCCTCACCCTAACCCTAACCCTAACCCTAACCCTAAACCTAACCTCAGGTTAAACCTAAACCTGAGGTAAATGAAACCCTCACTGTAAACCTCATACTAACCCTACCCTCACCCGAAACATCACCTTCACCGTAACCTTAATCCTAAACATCAGCCTCAACCTCAGCCTAAACCTAACCCTAACCCTAACCCTAACCCTCACCCTCACCCTTAACCCAACCCTAATCCTCACCCTAACACTAACCATTCATCCTTACGATCACCCTAATCCTAACCGTAACTCTAATCCTAACCATCACCCTCACCCTAAACCTCACCCTAACACTTACCCTCACCCTCACCCTCACCCTAACCCTAACCCTCACAGTAATCCTAACCCTCACCCTAACCCTAATCCTCACCTTAACCCTAAACCTCACCCTAATCCTCACTCTAACCTAGCCTTAACCCTTACCTAAACTAAACCCTCACCCTCACCCTAAACCTCACCCTCACCCTAGCCCACCCCCTATCCCTAACCCTAAACCTAACCCTCACAGTAACCCTAACCCTAACCCTCTGTCTGAACTTTATCCTAACCCTAAAGCTAAAACTAACCTTCAACCTAAACAAACCCTAACCCTAACCCTCACACTAACCCTAATTCAAACCCTCAGCCTAATGCTATATCTAACCCTTACCAGAACACTAACCTTCACCCTAAACCTAACCCTTACCCTCACCCTAACCCTAAAACTCACCCTCAACCTCACACTCACCCTCAGCACAAACCTAGTGCTAACCCTAATCCTAACCCTCACCCTCAACCTAACTCTAACCCTAAACCAAAATCTCCCCCTTCCCCTCACCCTCACTCTAACCCTACCCATAAACCTCAACCTAACTCGCATCCTAACACTAACCCTAGCACTAACCCTAACCCTGACCCTCAATTTAACCCTCCCCATAACCCTAATTCTAACCCTAAACCTCACCCTCACCCTAATCCTAACACTAAACCTAAACCTCACCCTAACTCTCACCCTAACCCTCAGCCTCACCCTAAACATCACCCTAAGCTTAACCCACACCCTAACTCTAACCCTAACCCTCACCCTCACCCTAACCTCAGCTTAACCCTAACCCAGATGTAAACGAACTCCTCACCCTCACTCTCACCCTAATCCTCACCCTAAACCTAACCCTGATGTAAAAGAAACCCTCACCCTCACCCTCACACTAACCCTCACCCTCACCCTAGCCCTCACACTCACCGTCACACTAACACTAACCATCAACCTCACCCTCACCCTCACCCTCAGCCTAAACCTAACCCTAACCTAACCCTAACGCTCAACCTTACTCGCACCCTAACCCTAACAATAACCCTAACCCTCACCCTAATACTAAACCACAACCTCACCCTAAGCCTAAGCCTAAACCTAATGCTAATCCTAACCCTCATCCTCACCCTAACCCTCACCCTAACCCTTATCCTCACCTTCACCTAAACCTAACCCTAACCCTCACACTAACCCGAACCCTCACCCTAACCCTAACCCTATTCCTAACCCTCACCCTAAGCTTAAACCTCACACTCACCATCAACCTCACACTCACCCTAACCCTCACCATCACCCTAACCCTAACCCTAACCATAAACCTCACGCTAACCCTAAACCTAACCCCTCCCATCACCTGAAACTTCACCCTCACCCTCACCCTAACAATAACCCTCAACTTAATCCTAACCCTAACACTCACTCTAACCCTAACCCTCACCTCAGCCCTCAACCTCATCCTAATCCTCACCCTAAACTTACCCTAACCCTTACCTAAGGTAAACCCTCACCCTCACCCTAACACAACCCTAAAACTAACCTCATACTAACCCTAACCCTAATCCTAAGCCTAACGTTCCTCCTAAACCTAACCCTAACCCTAACCCTAAACATAACCCTAACCCTCACCCTATCCCTAACCCTCACCCTCACCTTGACCCTAACCCTAATCCTAAACCTAACCCTCACCCTCACCCTAAATTAATCCTAACCGTAACCCTCACCCTCACCCTTATCCTAACCCTTATCCTAAACCTAAGCCTCACCCTAACGCTAAACGTAGCCCTAACCATCACCTTCATCCTCATCCTCACCCTTAACCTAAACCCAACCCTCACCCTTACCCTAACCATAACCCTCAAACTAAACCTAACCCTCAACCTCACCGTAACCCTAACCCTACCCCTCACCCTAACCCTCATGCTCACACTAACTCTAACCCTAAACCTAACCCTAACCCTCACACTAACCCTAAACCTAACCCTCCTCCTCACCCGAACCTTCACCCTCACCCTAACCCTAAACATCACCCTAACATTAACCCTCACCCTAATCGTAACCCTAAGGCTCACCCTAACCCTAACCCTCAACTTAACCCTCAATCTTACCCTAATCCTCACCCTAACCTAACCTTAACTCTTACCTAAACTAAACCCTCAACCTAATCCTCACCCTCACCCTAGCCCACACCCTAACCTTAACGCTAAACGTAATCCTCACAATAACTCTAAACCTAACCATCAACCGAAACCTTATCCTAAACCTAAAACTAACCTTTACCCTAACCAAATCCTAACCCTAACATTAACCTTAGTCCTAACCCTCACACTAAACCTAAACCGAACCCTCAGCATAATGCTCATCATAACCCTAACCCTAACCCTAACCCTAACCCTCACCCTAAACCTCACCCTAACCTTTACTCTCACCATAACCTTAATCCTAACCCACACCCTAACCCTCACCTGAACCCTCACCCTCACCCTCACCCTAACCGTAACCCTAACCCTCACCCCAACCCTAACCCTCACCCTAACCCTAACTCTAACCCTCACCCTCAACTGAACCCTAACCCGAACTCTAACCCTATACCTCACCCTAAACCTAACTCTAAACGTAACCCTAACACTTACTCTCATCCAAATCCTCACCCTAAGCCGTTTCCTCACACTAACCCTAAACCTAACTCTCACCATCACCCTAACCCTCACCCTCACCCTAACCGTCACCTACACCCTAACCCTCACCTTCACCCACACCCTCACCCTAAACATCACCCTAAACATCACCCAAACCCTAACGCTCAGCCTAACGCTAACCCTAACCCTCACCTTAACCCTAAACCTCACCTTCAACCTCACCCTCAGCCCAATCCTCACCCTAAACCTAACCCTAACCCTTCCTAACAGAAAACCGCACCCTCGCCCTCACGCTAGCACTCACCCTAACTCTAAGCCTAAGCCAAACCCTAACCCTCACCTTCAACCTCATCCTCAACCGCAGCCTCACCCTAACACTAAACCTAAACCTAAACCTAACCCTCACCCTCAGCCTCACACTAATCCTAACCCTAAACCTAATGCTAACCCTAAAACTCACCCTCACCTTAACATTAATCCTAACCCACACCCGAACTCTAATCCTAACCCTAATGCTATAGCTAAACCTAACGCTCACCCTAAGACTAATGCTGACCTTAATACTCAACCACAACCTAAATCTCACCCTAACACTTACCCTCATCCTAACCCTCACCCTAACCCTAAACATAAACCTAAGGCTCACCCAAACACTCACCCTAACCCTTACACTAACCCTATTCCTCACCCTCACCCTAACCCTCACCATATCCCTTTTCCTCCCACTAACCCTAACCCTTACCCTACACCTCATCCTAATTCTTACCCTAAACTCAACCCTAACCCTAACCCTCACCCTAACCCTAACCCTCACCCTCATCCAAACGCTCACCCTAACCCCAACACTAACCGTATCCCTCACCCTCACCCTAACCCTCACCCTTTACCCTCACCCTAAGCCTAACACTACCCCTAAAACTAATCCTAACCCTAACAGTCACCCTCACACTCACCCTAACTCGAACCCTAACCTAACCCTTAACCTAACCATAAACCTATCCCTAACCCACACCCTAACCCTAAACATCACCCTAAACCTAACCCTAACCCTCACCCTCACCCTAACCATAACACTCACCCTCACCCTTAACCTCACCGTCACCTTATCCCTCACCCTAAACCTAACCGTGACCCACACCCTAACACTCACACTCACCCGAACCCTCACCCTCAGCCTCACCCTAACCCTAAGCCTAACCCTCACCCCGACCCTAACACTCACCCTAACCCTAACTTTAACCCTCACACTCACCCTAACCCTAACCCTATCCCTTACCCTAACCCTCACCCTAACCCTTAATCTAACCTTAACCCTCACTCTCACCCTAATCCTCAACCTAACCCTTACCCTTACACTAACGCTAACCCTAACCCTCACACTAAACCAAATCCTCACCCTAACCATAACCATAACCCTCACCCTAACCTTAACCCTAACCCTCACCCTAATCCTATCCCTAAACCTAAACCTAACCCTCACCCTCACCCTAACCCTCACCTTCAACCTAACTCTCACCCTAAACCTAATCCTCACCAGCACCCTAATTCTAACCCTCACCCTAACCTTCACTCTCACCCTAACCCTCACCAACAACCTAAGCCACACCTTCAACCGAATGCTCACTCTCACCCTCACCCTAAACATCACCCTAACACAAACCCTCAACTTAACCCTAACCCTAACCCGCACCCTAAACCTAACCCTCAACTTAAACCTCACCCACACCCTAAACCTAATCCTAAACCATTCCTAACCGAAAAGCTCACCTTCACCCTAACCCTCACCCTATCCCTCACCCTCAACCTAGCCCTCACCCTAAACCTAACGCTAAACTTAACCCTCACCCTCATGCTCACCCTCACCTTCACCCTCACTCTGTCTCACCCTAACCCTAAACCTAATCCTATCCCTAACCCTGATTCTCACCCTCACTCTAAACTTAACCCTAACCTGCACCCTAAGCCTAACCCTAACCCTAATGCTTACCTTAACCCTCAACCTCACCCTAACCCTAACCATAACAATCAACCTAAACCTAATCCTAACCCTAACGCTAACCCTAACCCTCACCCTCACCATTACCATAACCATAACCCTTACCCTAACCCTCACCCTCACTCTATCCCTAACCCTAACACTCACACTAATCCTCACCCTCTCACTAACATTAATGCTAACCCTAACCATCAAACTCACCCTAACCGTGGCTCTAACCCTTACCCTCACCATAACCCTATCCCTCAACCTCAACCTAACCCTCACCGTAAACCTTACACTCACTCTAACCCTCATCCAACCCTAACCCTAAACCTAACCTTCACCCTAACCCCCACCCTAACCTTCACCATAACCCTAAGGCTAACCCTAACCCTCAGTCTCACCCTAACCATCACCCTAACCCTTATGCTCACACTAACCCTAACCGTAACCATAAACTTCACAATAGGCCTAACCCTCATCCTAACCCTAAGCTTACCACTCACCCTAACACTCACCCTAACCCTAACTTTTACCCTAACCCGAACCCTAACCCTAACCCTAACCCTCACCCTGACCCTAAACCTAACCCTCACCCTAACCCTCATACTCAGCCTAAACCTAACCCTAACCCTCACCCTCACCCCAACTGTCATCGTAACCCTTACTATCACCCTAACCCTAACCCAAACCCTAACCCTCACCCTAACCCTAACCTTCATCCGAACCCTCACTCTCACCTGCACCCTCACCCTAAACATCACCCTAACCCTAACCCTCACCCTAAACCTAACCCTAACCCTCACCCTAAAACTTTCCCTCACCTCAAACCTCACGCTCACCCTAATCCTCACCCTAAACCTAAACCTAACCAGAAATATCACCCTCACCCTAGCCCTCACCCTAAACCTAACCCTAACCTTAACCCTCACACTCACCCTCACCCTCAGCCTCACAATAACACTAAACCTAATCCTAACCCTAACCCTGACCCTCACCCTCACCCTAACCCTCACCCTTACGCTTACTCTCACAATAAACCCAACCGTGACACTATACCTAACTGTCACCCTAAACCTAACCATAATCCTCAACTTAACCTTCATTCTAACCCTAACCCTAACCCTCAACCTAACCCTAACCCTAAACATTACATTAACACTAACCCTAACCCTCACCTTCACCCTCAGCCTAACAATAACCCTAACCCTAATCCTAACCCTAACACTCACCCTCACACTCACCCTAACTCGAACCCTAATCGTAAACCTAACCCACACCCTAACCATAAAACTAACCCTAACCCACAACCTAGCCCTAAACATCACCCTAACCCTAACCCTAACCCTAACCCTCACCCTAACCATAACCCTCACCCTAACTCTTACCTTAACCCTAACGATAACCCTAACCCTCACCCTCACGCTAAAACTCACCCTAACCCATACCCTCACCATAACCCTAAGGGTAACCCTAAACCTAATATTCACACTCACCCTAACCCGAACCATCACCCTATCGCTCACCTTAACCCTAACCCTCACCGTCACCCTAACCCTCACCGTCACCCTAACCCTCACCCTAACCCTAACCTTCACCCACACCCTAACACTCACACTCACCCGAAACCTCACCCTCACCCTCACCATAACCCTAACCCTATCACTCACCCCAACCCTAACCCTCACCCTAACCCTAACTTTAAGCCTCACACTCACCCTAACCCTAACCCTATCCTTAACACTTACCCTAACCCTAACCCTTAATCTAACCCTAACCCTCACTCTCACCCTAATCCTCAACCTAACACTTATCCTTACACTAAGCCTAACTGTAACCCTCACACTAACCCTATCCCTCACCCTAACCCTAACCATAACACTCACGTTAAACCTCACACTAACCTGAAACCTCACCAACATCCTAACCCTCACTCTCACCCTCACCCTCACCCTAACCCTCACCAACAACCTAACCCACACCCTACCCGAACCCTCACCCTCACACTCACCCTCACCCTAAACATTACCCTCACCCTAACCCTAACCCTCACCCTAACCCTAACTCTCACCTTAAACCTCACCCTCACTCCAATTCTCACCCTCACCCTAACCCTAACCATTTCCTAACCGAAAACCTCACCTTCACCCTAACTTTCACCCTAGCCCTCCCCCTAACCCTAGACCTCACCCTAAACCTAATGCTAAACTTAACCCTCACCTTCACGCTCACCCTCACCCTTAGCCTCACCATAACCCTAAACCTAAACCTAACCCTAACCCGGACCCTTACCCTCACTCTAACCCTAACCCTAACCTGCAACCTAACCCTAACCCTCACCCTAATGCTAAACCTTACCCTCAACCTTACCCTAACCCTAACCCTAACACTCAACCTAAACCTAACCCTAACCCTAATGCTAACCCTAACCCTCACCCTCACCCTAACCCTGACCCTAACAATAACCCTACTCCTCAGCCTACACCTCACCTTCACCCTAACCTTCACCCTCCCCCTAACACTAATGCTAACCCTAATCCTTAACCTCACCCTAACCGTTTCCCTAACCCTTACCCTCACCATAACCGTATCCCTCAACCTCAACCTAACCCTCACCCTAACCCTTTCGCTCACCCTAACCCTCACCCAACCGTAACCCTAACCCTAACTCTCACACTAACCCCCATTCTAAACTTCACCCTAACCCTAAGGGTAACCCTAACCCTCAGTCTCACCCTAAACCTCACCCTAAGACTTATCCTCACACTAATCCTCACCCTAACCCGAAACCCTCACACTAAGCCTAACCCTCATACTAACCCTAACCCTACCTCTCACCCTAACACTCACCCTAACCCTAACCCTAACCCCAACCCAAGCCCTAACCCTAAACCTAATCCTCACCTGAACCCTAACAATTCCTCTACCCTGAACCCTAACTATCACCCTAAACCTCACCCTCACCCTAAATATCACCCTAACCCTTACCCTCACCCTAACCCTCACCCTCACCCACACCCTAACCCTCACCGTCACCGGAAACCTCTCACTCTCTCTAAATTTCACCTTCACCTTAAACATCACCCTAACCCTCACTCTCACCCTAACCCTCACTCTAACACTTAACATCACCCTAACCCTAACCCTAACCCTAACTCTCACACTAAACCTAACCCTCACCCTAAATCTAACACTAAATTTACCCGTCCCCCTAACCCTCACCCTAACCATAGCCATGAAAGCTAGGGTGAGTCTCAATCATATCCTCAACCTCACCCTCACCCTAACCATAACCCTCATCCTAGCGCTCAACCTAACCATAACTCTAACCTAACCCTAACTCTAAACCTCACCTTCACCCTCACCCTCAACCTCACCCTAAGCCTAATCCTAACCCTAATACTAACCCTAAACCTAACACTAAACCTACATCTACCCCTACCCCTAACCCTAACCCTCACCCTCACCCTCACGCTTACCCTCACCCTCACCCTAAACCTCACATTAACTCCAATCCTAACCCTCACCCTAAACCTCACACTCACCCTCACCCTACAACTAAAGCTAACCCACAACCTCACCATCACCCTCACCCTCGCACTCACCCTAACCCTAACCCTCACCCTAACCCTAACCCTAACACTCACCATAACCCTAACCATAACCCTCACCCTCACCCTCACCATCACCCTAAACCTAAACCTCACCCTAACCCTCAACTGAACCCTAATGCAAACCCTAAACCTCACCCTCACCTTAACCCGAAAGCTAACCCTAACCCTCACCCTCACCCTAACCCTCACAATAACCCTTACCCTCACCCTAACCCTAACCCTCACCCTCATTCTAACCCTCATGCTAACACTTACCCACAACCAAACCCTCACCGTAACCCTCACCCTATCCCTAACCCTAACACTAAACTTCACCTTAAACCTCACCCTCACCCTAATCCTCACCCTAAACCTAACCCTAAACCTTTCCTAACCAAAAATATCACCCTCATCCTAGCCCTCACCCTAAACCTAACCCTAAACTTAATCCTCATTCTCACCCTCACCCTCAGCCTCAACATAACCCTAAACCTAATCCTATCCCTAACTCTGAACCTCACTCTCAGCATAACCCTAACCCTAACTTGCACCCTAACCTTAACCCTAAACCTAATCCTAACACTCAACCTTACCCTAACCCTAACTCTAATGCTAACCCTAACCCTCACCCTCACCCTAACCCTGACCCTAACCCTTACCCTTACCCTCACCCTCACTCTCACCATAACCCTAACACTTACCCTCACCAAAACCCTATTCCTCACCCTCAACATAATCCTCATCGTAACCCTAACCCTACCTCACACCCTAACCCTCACCCTAACCCTAACCCTAACACTCAACCTAACCCTAACCCTAACGTCACCCTAATCCTCACCCTAATCCTAACGCTAACCTATCCAAAAACCTCACCCTCAACCGCACCCTCTCCTTCACCCTCAGCCTAACCCTTACCCTAACCCTAATCCTAACCCTAACGCTTACCCTTACCCTAAACCTAAACCTAACCCTAACCCTCACCGTCACCATCCCACTCACCCTCAACCTTACCCTAACCCTCACTCTCAAATTCACACTCACCCTAAACCTCACCGTCACCCTAAACATCACCCTAACCCTAAACCTCACACAAAACCTAACCCTTACCCTAACCATAAAATTAACCCTAAACCTCAACCTAACTCTAACCCTAAGCCTAAACATCACCCTAACCCTAACCCTAACCCTTACCCTAAGCCGAACCCTAATCCTTACCTTAACCCTAACCCTTACCCTAAACTTAACCCTAACCCTAACTCTCACACTAAAACTTATGCTAACCCTAACCCTCATCCTCACCCTAATCCTCGCCCTAACCCTTATCCTCACAAAAAACCTAACCATAACCCTCAGCATTAACTTCAACCTATTCCTAAACATAAAACTATCACTCACCCTAAACCTAACCCTTACCCTAACCCTAAACCTAAACCTCAAACTAACCCTCACACTAACCCTCACACTAAAATTATCCCTTACACTCACCCTAACCCTAACCATAACCATAACCCTTACGCTATCTCTAACCCTGCCCCTCAAACTAACCCTCATCCTCACCCTAATCCTAACACTAACCCTCACCTTAAACCTAACCCTAACCCTAACCCTCATCCTAACCCTAAACCTAAACCTCAACCTAACCCTAACCCTTACCCTAAACCTAACTCTAATCCTAAACCTAACCCTAACCCTAACCCTCACCCTCACCCTCACCCTAACCCTAAACCTAACCCTAACCCTCACCCTAACCCTAACCCGTATGTTATCCCTAAACCTTATCGTCACCATCACCCTCACCCTAACTCTCAACCTCAAACTCACCTTCACCCTAACCCTCAAACTAACCCAAACCCTCACCCTAACACTAACCTTCTTCCTAACCCTAACTCTACCCCTCACCCTCACCCTAAACTTTACCCAGATCCTTACCCACACCCTAACCCTCACCCTATCCCTAATGCTAAATCTAACCTTAACCCTCACCCAAACCTTAACCTCACCTTAACCCTAACCCTAAGCCTAACCCGAATCCTCACACTAAACCTTACCCTAACACTACCGCTCAGCCTAACTCTCACCCAAATCATAACACTAATCCTCACCCTATCCCTAACCCTAACCCTAACACTCACCCTCACCCTAGACCTCACCCTAATACTAACCCTAACCCTAACCATCACCCTCACACTAACATTCACACTAACCCTAAACCTAACACTAACCTAAACTCTCACCCTAACCCTCACCCTCACCCTAACCCTAACCGTCACCCTTTCCCTCACCCAAACTCTAATCCTAACCCTCACCCTCACTCTAACCCTCACTCTAAAACTTACCCTCACCCTAACCCTAACCCTAACCCTCACCATAACCCTCACCCTAAACTTAACCCTAACCCTAACCCTCCCCATAACCCTCACCTAACACTAACCCTAAACCTAAACCTCAACCTAACCCTACCCCTCACCCTCACACTAACCTTCAACCTCACCCTAACCCGCACCCTAACCCTAACCGTCACACAAACGTTAACTCTCATGAGAAAACGAACCCTTACCCTTAGCCTCACCCTCACCCTAAACATCACACTAACCCTAACCCTAACCCTAACTCTAAACCTAACACTCAGCCTATACCTAACGGTCACTCTAACACAAAACTTCACCCTAATACTCAAACTAACCCTAACCCTAACCCTAACCCTAACCTTCACCCTCACCCTAACCCTAACCTTCAACCTCACCCTCACCCTAACCCTAACCCTGACCCTCACCCTCACCCTCACCCTCAACCTAAACCTACCCCTAAACCTAAACCTCAACCTAAAACTAACACTCACCATAACCCTAAACCTAACCCTCACCCTCACCCTCTCCCTAACCCTAACTCTAAACCTCACCTTCACCCTCACCCTCACCCTCACCCTCAGCCTAAACCTAACCCTAACCCTACCTCTATCCCTCACCCTAACCCTAACTCTCACCTTAACCCTCAAACTAACCCTTACCCTCAACCTCACCCTAAACCTCACATTAATCTTAACACAAAAACTAACCCTAACCCTAACCCTAACCCTCACCCTCACCCTCACCCTAACACTAACCATCACCCACACCCTCACCCTAACTCTAACCCTAACCCTCACCCTAACCCTAAACCTAAACCTAAACCTAAACCTCACTATCACCTTCACCCTAAACCTAACCCTAACCCTCACCCTCACCCTCACCCTAAACCTCACCCTCACCCTCACCTTCACCCTAATCCTAACCCTAACCCTAACCCTCACCCTAAACCTAACACTCAACATAACCCTAAACCTAACCCTCACCCTCACCCTCACCCTAAACCTAACCATAACCCTCACCCTAACCCTAATGCAAACCAGAAACCTCACCTCACCAAAAAACAAAAGCTAACCCAAACTGTCACCCTCACCCTAATCCTCACAGTAACCCTTACCCTCACCCTAACTCTAACCCTAACCCTCACACTAACCCTAATGCTCAACCTAACACTAAACCTACCTGTGACCCTACTCCTCACCCTATCCCTCACACTAACCCTATCCCTCTCCCTAACTCTAACCCTAATCCTCACCCTAAACCTAACCCTAAACTTCACCCTAACCCTAACCCTCACACTCACCATCTGCCTACCACTACCCATAACCCTAATCCTAACCCTAAAGCTCACCCTAATACTCACCCTAACTCAAACCGTAACCCTAACCCTAACCCTCACAATAACGCTAACCCTATCCCTAAACCTCATCCTAACCCTAAACCTCATCCTAACCCTAATCCTAACCCTCATCCTAAACTTAACACTAACCCTAATTCTAACCCTAACCCTCACCCTCACCCTCACCCTAACTCTAAACCTAAACCTAAACCTAACACTCACCCTCACCCTCACCCTAACCTAAAACTAACCCTAACCCTCACCCTAACCTTAAACCTCACCGTATACCACACACTCACCCTAACGCTAACCTAAACTCTAACCCTCACCCTAACCCTCACCGTCTCCCTAAACCTCACCCTAACCCTCACCCTAACCCTAACCCTTAACCTCACCCTAACCGTAACCCTCACGCTCACTCTCTGCCTAACACTAAGCCTAACCCTAATCCTAACCCTAAAGCTCACCCTCATACTCACGCTAACTCAAATTGTAACCCTATCCCTAACCCTCACAATAACCCTAACCCTATCCCTAACCCTCAACCTAACCCTAAACCTCATCCTAACCCTAATCCTAACCCTCATCCTAACCCTAACCCTAATCCTAATTCTAATCCTAACCCTCACCCTCACCCTCACCCTAACTCTAAACCTAAACCTAAACCTAACACTCACCCTCACCCTCACCCTAACCTAAAAATATCCCTAAGCCATACCCTAACCTTCAAACTCACCCTATACCTCACAATCACCCTAATGCTAACCCTAACTCTAACCCTCACCCTAACCCTCACCCTAACCCTAACAATAACCCTAACACTCATCCACACACTAAACCTCACCCTAACACTTACCCTCAACATAACCTTAACCCTAAGCCTAAACCTAAACCTAACCCTCACCCTCAAACTCAACCCACCCCTAACTCTAACCCTAACCCTCACCCTAACCCTAACCCTCAACTTAACCCTAACCCTCACAATCACCCTAAACCTCACCCGAACCTTAACATTACCCCTCTCCCTAACCCTCACCCTCACCCTCACCCTAACCCTAATCTTTACCCTAACCCTCACCCTAACACTAACCCTTACCCTATCCCTAACCCTGCCCCTCAACCTAACCCTCATCCTCACCCTTATCCTAACACTAACCCTCAACCTAAACCTAAAACTAACCCCAACACTCACCGTAAACCTAAATCTAACCCTCACCCTAACGCTATCCCTTACCCTAAACCTCACCTTAATCCTAAACCTAACCCTAACCCTAACCCTCACCCTCACCCTCACCCTCACCCTAACCCTAAACCTAACCCTAACCCTAACCCGTATGCTATCCCTAAACATTATCGTCACCCTCACTCTCACCCTAACTCTCAACCTCAAACTCACCTTCACCCTAACCCTCAAACTAACCCAAACCCTCACCCTAACACTATCCTTCTACCTAACCCTAACCCTACACCTCACCCTCTCCCTAACCCTTACCCAGACTCTTACCCACACCCTAACCCTCACCCTATCCCTAATGCTAACCCTAAACTTCACCCGCACCCTAACCCTCAACCTAACCCTAACCCTCACCTTAACCCTAATCCTAACCCTAATCCGAATCCTCACACTAAACCTAACCCTAACCCTACCGCTCAGCCTAACACTCACACAAATCATAACACTAATACTCACCCTATACCTAACCCTAACACTAACACTAAACCTCACCTTCACCCTAGACCTCACCCTAATACTAACCCTAACCATAACCATCACCCTCACACTAACACTAACCCTAAACCCTAACACTAACCAAAATTCTCACCCTAACCTCACCATCAACCTAACCCTAACCCTGACCCTTTCCCTCACCCAAACCCTAACCTAACCCTCACCCTCAATCTAACCCTCATTCTAAACGTTACCCTCACCATAACCCTAACCCTAAACCTCACCGTAACCCTCACCCTAAACTTAACCCTAAACCTAACCCTAACCCTCACCCTAATCCTCCCCATAACCCTCACCTAACACTAACCCTAAACCTAAAAATCACCCTAACCCTAACCCTACCCCTCACCCTCACCCTAACTTTCAACCTCACCCTAACCCTAACCCTAACCCTAACCGTCACACAAAAGCTAA
This sequence comes from Dipodomys merriami, assembly GCF_024711535.1. Taxonomy (NCBI): domain Eukaryota; kingdom Metazoa; phylum Chordata; class Mammalia; order Rodentia; family Heteromyidae; genus Dipodomys; species Dipodomys merriami. The sequence continues at coordinate 601,868 of NW_027202771.1, forward strand.
CCCTCATGAGAACCCGAACTCTCACCCTCAGCCTAAATATCACACTAAACCTAACTCTCACCCTAACCCTAAACCTAACACTCAGCCTATACCTAACGGCCACCCTAACCCAAAACCTCAACCTAATCCTCAAGCTAACCCTAACGCTAACCATGACCCTAACCCTAACCCTCACCCTCACCCTAACCCTCACACTAACCCTTACCCACACCCTCACCCTAAACTCACATTAAACCTAACCCTCAAACTAACACTAACCCTAACCCTAACCCTCACCCTCACCCTAACCCTTACTTTCACCCTCACCCTCACCCTAAACCTAGCCCTAACCCTCATCCTCACCCTCAACCTTAACCTCACCCTAACCCTCACTCTCACCTTCAGCCTAATCCTAACGCTAAACCTAACCCTAACCCTACCTGTACCCCTCACGCTAAACTTAACCCTCACCCTAACCCTCACACTAACCCTTACCCTCACCCTCACCCTAAAACTCACATTAACCCTAACCCTCAAACTGATACTAGCCCTAACACTAAAAATCACTCTCACCCTCACCCTAATCCTAACTCTCACCCTCACCCTCACCCTAAATCTAACCCTAACCCTAACCCTAAACCTAAACCTAAACCTCACACTCACCCTCACGCTAAACCTCACCCTCACCCTCACCCTCACTCTAATCCTAACCCTCACCCTCACCCTCACCCTAACCCTAACCCTAACCCTCACCATAACCCTCACCCTAACCCTAATGCAAACCCGAAACCTCACCTCACCCTCAACCTAAAGCTAATCCTAACTGTCAACCTCACCCTAAACCTCACAGTAACCCTTACCCTCACCCTAACACTAACCCTAACCCTCACACTAACCCTAATCCTCAACCTAATCCTAAACCTACCCGTGACCCTAACCCTCACCCTATCCCTCACCCTAACCCTATTCCTCTCCCTAACCCTAACCCTACCCCTCACCCTCACCTTAACCCTAAACCTGACCCTAACGCTAAACCTCACCTTCACCCTCACCCTCTGCCTAACACTAACCCTAACCCTAATCCTAACCCTAAAGCTCACCCTCATACTCACCCAACTCAAAACGTAACCCTAACCCTAACCATCACCATAACCCTAACCCTATCCCTAACCCTCACCCTAACCCTAAACCTCATCCTAACCCTAATCCTAAACCTGAGCTTCACCCTAACCCTAACCCTAACCCTATCCCTCACCTAACCCTAATGCTAACTCTAACTCTCACCCTCACCCTAAACCTCACCCTGATCCTTACCCTCTCCATAACCTTAACCCTAACCCTAAAGCTAATACTCACACTAACTCTAACCATCACCCTCATCCTAACCCTCACTGTCACCTTGAACCTCACCCTAACACTAACCGTCACCCACAACCTAACCCTCACCCGAAACCCAACCCTCACCATCACCCTCACCCTAACCGAAGCCCTAACACTCACCCCAAACCTAACCCTCATCCGAACCCTAACTCTAACCCTCACCCTCAACTTAACCCTAAACTGAACCCTAACCCTAAACTGAACCCTAACCCTAAAGCTAAACCTATCCCTAAATCTTACTCTCATCCTAATCCTCACCCTAACCCTTTTCCTCACACTAACCCTAAACCTAACCCGTACACTAACTCAAACCCTCACCCTAAACCTAACCCTAACCCTCACCCTGAACCGAACCTAAACTTTTTCCATACCCTCACCCTAACCCTCACCGTCACGCTAACCCTCACCCTAAACCTAACCCTCAACTATACCCTAACCCTCACACTCACCCTCACACTTACCCTCACCCTAATCATCAACCTAAACCTAACCCTCAGCCTAACCCTAACCCTAACCCTCACCTTAACCCTAACGCTAATCCTAACCCTCACCCTCACCCTAAACCTCAAACTAAACTACACCCTCACCATAAACCTAAGGGTAACACTAACCCTAACACTCACCCTCACCCGAAAACTCACCCTAACCCATAACCTCACCATAACCCTAAGGGTAACCCTAACCCTAATCCTCACACTCACCCTAACCCTAACACTCACGCTATCGCTCACCCTAACCCTAACCCTCACCATCACCCTAACACTCAACGTCACCTTAACCCTCACCCTAACCCTAACCGTCACCCACAACCTAACACTCACACTCACCGGAAACCTCACCCTAAGCCTCACCCTAAACCTAACCCTAACCCTCACCCCAACCCTAACCCTCACCCTAACCCTAACTTTAACCCTCATACTCACCCTTACCCTAACCCTAATCCTTACACTAACCCTCACCCTAAACCTTAATCTAACCCTAACCCTAACCCTAATACTCACTCTAACCCTAACCTTCATCCTACCCCTCACCCTCACCCTAATCCTCACCCTAACCCTAACTCTAACCCTAAACCTCACCCTAAACATAACATTAACCCTGACCCTCACTGTAAGCCTCACCCTAGCCCTAACGAGAACATAAAAACTCACCCTAACCCTCACCCAAACCCTTACTCTCACCCCCACCCTCACCCGAACCCTCACAACTAAAATTAAACCTCACCCTAACCCTAACATTAACACTAAACAAAACCCTCATCCTATCCCTCAAGCTAAGCCTAAACCTAACCCTAACCCTCACGCTCACCATCACCCTAAACCTAACACTAACCCTCACCCTCACCCTAATCCTTAACCTCACCCTAACCCTAAACCTTACCCTTTCCCTAACCCTCTCCCTAATCCTAACATTCACCGTACCCCTAAACCTACCCCTTACCCTAACCCTCATCCTAAACCTAATCCTAACCCTAACCCTCACCCTAACACTAACCCTAACCCTATCCCTAACCCTCAAAAACACCCTAACCCTCACCCTAACCCTAATGCAAACCCGAACCCTAAACCTCACTCTAACCCTAACCCTAACACTAAACCTCACACTAACCCTAACCATCAGCCTAACCCTAAATTTCATCCTATCCCTAACTCTCACCCTAATCCTCACCCTGACCCGAATCCTAACACTTACCTAACTGACACGCTCTCCCTCACCCTCTCGCTCTCCCTAACCCGCAACCTCATATTAGACCTCACCATAAACCTTACACTAAACCTAACAAAAACCTTCACACTAACCCTCACCCTCACACTAAACCTCACCCTAATCCATACCCTCACCCTCACCCTAACCCTAACTCTAACCCTCAAACTAACCCTAACCCTCTTCCTAACCCTACCCCTCACCCTAAGCCTCACCCTATAACTAACCCTAAAACCTAACCCTAACTCTGACCATCACCCTAACCCTCACCCTCAACCTAACCCTAACATTAACCCTAACCCTCACCCTAACCCTCACCTAACCCTAACCCTAACCCTAAACCTCACACTAACAAGCACCCTAACCGTAAACCTAACCTCACCCTAATCCTAACACTCACAATAACCCTAACCCTCACCCTAAATCTAAACCTAACCCTATCCCTCACCCTCAAGCTCACCATCAGGGAAACCCTAACCCTAACACTAATCCTAACCCTAACCCTCACCCACACCCTCACCCTCACCCTAACCCTATCCCTAACCCTCAACCTCACCCTCAGCCTCAACATAACACTCACCCTCACCCTAACCCTAACCCTAACCCTATCCCGATCGCTCACCCTAACCCTAACCCTAACCATAATGCTAACCCTAACCCTAACCCTAACCTTAACACTAACACTAACACCAACCCTAACCCTCACCCTCACCCTGACCCTCATCCTAACCTAACCCTAACCCTCACCCTCACCCTAACGCTGACGCTAACCCTAACCCTCAACCTAAACCTAAACCTCACATGAAAGGTAACCCTCAACGTAACCCAAACCCTCACCCTAACCCTAAACCTAATGCTCACCCTAAACCTCACCCTCACCTTAGCCCTAATCCTAACCTTCACCCTTATCCTAATGCTATACCTAAACATAAACCTCACCCTAAGAATGATGCTAAGCCTAATACTCAACCTCACCCTAAACCTCACCCTAACACTTACCGTCAGCCTAACCCTCATCCTCACCCTATCCCTAAGCCTAAACCTAACCCTCAGCCTAAACATTATGCTAACCCTAACCCTAACCCTAACCCTCATCCTAACCCTAACCCTAACACTAATCCTAACCCTCACCCTCACCCTCACCCTAACTCTAAACCTAAACCTAAACCTAACACTCACCCTCACTCTCACCCTAACCTAACACTATCGCTAACCCTCACCCTAACCCTAAACCTCACCCTATACCTCACCCTAACCCTAATGCTAACCGTCACCCTAACCCTCACCCTAGCCCTAATAATAACCCTAACCCTCATCCACACACTAAACCTCACCCTAACACTTACCCGCACCATAACCTTAACCCTAAGCCTAAACCTAAACCTAACCCTCACCCTCAAACTCACCTTACCCCTAACTCTAACCCTAAACCTCACCCTAACCCTAACCCTAAACCTAACACTCAACCTAACTCTAACCCTCACACTCATCCTAAACCTCACCCTAACCCTAACATTACCCCTCTCCCTAACCATCACCCTAAACCTAACCCTAACACTCAATCTAACCCTACCCCTACACCTCACCCTCACTGTCACACTAACCCTAAACCTAATGCTAACCCTCACCATAACCCTAATCCCACCCACACCCTAACCCGATCCCTCACCCTCACCCAAATCCTCATCCTCACCCTAACCCTCATCCTCACCCTAAACATTACCCAAACCCTAACCCTCACCCTAACCCTGACCCTCACTCTCAGCCTAACTCTAACCCTAAACCTATTCCTAATCCTAACTCTCACCCTCACACTCACCCTAAACCAAACCCTAGCACTCACCCTCATCCTCACCCTAACTCTAACCCTATCCCTATCCCTCACCCTAACACTAACCCTCACCCTATACCTCACCCTCACCCTAACCCAAACCCTAACCCTAACCCTCACCCTAACACTCACCCTAACCCTCACACTAACCCTAATCCTCATCCTCAAACTAAACCTCACCTTACCCCTCACCCTCACCCTAACTCTAATGCTACCCCTAACCCTCACCTTCACACTCACTCTCAACGTAACCCTTACCCTTACCCTAACCCTAACCCTCATCCTCAACCTAAACCTCACCCTAACCCTTACCCTCACCATAACCCGCAAACTAAACCTAACCCTAAACCTACCGCTCACCCTAACCCTCACCCTAAACATAACCCTAACCCTAACCCTAACGATCACCCTAACCCTAAACTTGACCCTCACCCTAACACTCACCCTAACCCTTACCCTCATACTAAACTCATCCCTGACCCTAACCCTAATCCTAACTCTCAGCAGAACACTGTCCCTCATCCTAACCCTCACCCGGACACTAAACATCACCCTAAAGCTAGCCTTCACCCTAATGCTAAACCTAACCCTCACCCTCACCCTAAACCTCACCATAATACTAACCCTCACAGTAACCCTAACCCTAACCCTCACCCTACCCCTAACCCCTACCCTCATCCTAACTCTAACCTTCACCCTCACCCTCATCCTAACCCTAAACCTAACCCTAACACTCATCGTAAACCTAACGCTAAAGCTAATGCTAACCCTAAACCTCACACTCACCCTAACCCTCACAATAAACCTTACCATCACCCTAACCCTAACCCTAACTCTCACATTAAACCTAAACTTCACCCTAACCCTAAGCCTACCCCTCCTCCTAACCCTCAACTTAAACCTAACCCTAAAGCTAAACCTCACCCTATCTTTAAACTTAACCCAAACCCTCACCCTAACCCTCACCCTCACCCTAAACTTAATGCTAACCCTAATCCTAACCCTCACCCTAACCCTCACCCTTACACTAACCCACACTCTAACTTTCACCCTAACCCTAACCGTAAACCTAACCTTCACCCTAACCCTCACCCTAACCCTAACCCTCACACTCACCCTAACCCTCACCCTAAACATTAGACTTACCCTAACCCTACACCTAACCCTCAGACTAACCCTATCCTTAACCCTCAGCCTAACCCTTATGCTAACCCTAAATAAAATCCTAACCCTCACCCGAAACATAAACCTAACCCTACCCCACACACTAAGCTTAACCCTCACTCTAACTATAACCCTAACTCGAACCTTCACCCTCACCCTGACCCTCACCTCAGCCTGACCCTAACACTAACCCTATTCCTAATCCTAACTCTCAGCCTCACCCTCACCCTAACCATCACCCTAACCCTAACCCTCACCCTAACCCTAACCCTAACCATCAGGCTAAACGTAACCTCAGGTTAACCCTCACCCTCACCCAAATCCTCACACTAACCCTAACACTTACATAATTGAAACACTCACCCTCACCCTCACCCAAACCTCACACTCACCCTAGCCCTCACCCTAACTCTAACACTAATCCTAACCCTAACCCTCAACCGACCCTCACCCTAACCCTAAACCTAACCTTAATAGTGAACCTCACCCTGACCCTCACCCTAAACCTAAACATAAACCTCACCCTAAACCTAACCCTCACCCTTAAGCTCACCCTATCCCTAACACTAACCCAACACCACACCCTCACTCTAACCCTCACCCTAACCCTTATCCTCACAATAAACTTAATCCTAACCCTCACACTAACCCTAATCCTCACCCTATCCCTAACCCTGACCCGAAACCTCACCCTAACCCTCACCCTAACACTTACCCTCACCCTAACCATAACCCTCACCCTAAACCTAAAATTCACCCTAATCCTTACCCTCGCCCTAACTCGCAAAATAAGCCTAACGGTAAACCTACAGCTCACCCTAACCCTCACCTTAAGCATAACCCTAACCCTAACCATCACCCTAAACTTAACCCTCACCCTCACCCTAACCCTCACCTTAACACTTATCCTCACACTAACACTAATCCTAACACTCACCCTAACTCTCACACTAACACTAATCCTTACCCTATCACTAACCCTAACCCTAACCCTCACCCTAACCCTCACCCTAAACCTTACCCTCACCCTAACCCTAAAACTCACCCTCACCCTTAACCTCACCCTAACCCTTACCCTCACCCTAACCCGCAAACTAACCCTAACCCTAATCCTACGGCTCACCCTAACCCTCACCCTCATCATAACCCTAAACCTAACACTCACCCTAACCCTAAACCTCACCCTCACCCTAACCCTCACCCTAACACTTACCCTTAAACTAACCCAATCCCTAACCCTAACCCTAATTCTCAACAGAACACAAACCCTCACCCTAACCGTCACCCTCACACTAAACATCACCCAACCCTAACCCTCACCGTAACCCTAACCCTACTCCTCACCCTAACCCTAACCCTCACCATAACCCTAAATCTCACACTAACCCTAACCCTAAACCTTACCCTCACCCTCACCATAACCCTAACCCCAATCCTCATCCTAATACTAACCTTGACCCTCAGCATCACCCTAACCCTAACCCCAACCCACACCCTCACCCTACACCTCACCCTAACTCTAAACCTAACACTTACTTTGAAAACCTCACCCTAACCCTCACCCTCACACTTAACCTCACCCTCACCCTTGCCCTCACCCTAAAACTAACCCTAAGCCTAAACCTAACCCTAACCCTCACCCTCACCTTAACCCTAACCCTAAACATAACCCTAACATTCATCCTAACCCTAACTCTAAACCTAATGCTAACCATAAACCACACAATCACCCTAACCTTCACCCTAACAATTACCGTCACCCTAACCCTAACCCTAAACCTAAAACTAAACCTCACCCTGACCCTCACACTAAACCTAACCATAACACTAACCCTCACCCTAACACTTACCCTGACCCTAACCATCACCCTAAACCTAACCCGAATCCTCACCTTAACCCTAACCCTCATGCTAAACATCAGCCTCACCCTCACCCTCACCCTAACCCTAAACCTAACCCTCATCCTAACCTTAAACCTAAACCTAACGCTAACCCTAAGCCTCACCCTCACCCTAAAACTCACCCTAGCCCTTACCCTCACCCTAACACTAACCCTAACCCTCACACTAAACCTAAACCTCACCCTAAACCTAACCCTAATCCTCACACTAAACCTAACCCTCACCTTAAACCTAACACTACCCCTCAGCCTAACCCTCAACCTATTCCTAACTCTAAACCTATTCCTCACCTTATCCCTAACCTTAACCCTAACCCTCACCTTAACCCTCACCCTAAACCTAACCCTCACCCTCACCCTAACCCTAATGCTAACACTAACCCTCACCCTCCTCCTAACCCTCACCCTCACCCTAACCCTCACTCTAACACTTACCCACACCCTAACCCACACCCGAAGCCTAACCCTAAACTTAACCTTCACCCAAACCCTCACACTACCCCTAACCATAACCCTAACCCTAACCCTCACCCGAACCCTCACGGTAACCTTAAATCTCATCCTCTCCATAAACCTTACTCTAAACGTTACCCTCAACCTAACCCAAACCCTTTCCCTAAACCTAACACTCACACTAACCCTAACCCTTACCCTCAGCCTAGCCCTTATACTAACCCTAAACCTAACAGTAACCCTCACCCTAACCGTAACCCTAACCCAAAACCTCACACTCAACCTCCACTTCCCCCTCAGCCTTACCCTTTACATAATCCTAACCCTAACCCTGAACCCCACCCTCACCCTAACCCTAACGCTAACCCTCACCCTCAACCTCACCTAACCCAAACCCTAAACCTAACAATAAACCTAACCCTAACCCTCACCCTAAAACTCACCTTAATCTAATCCTAACCCTAACCCTCACCCTCAACCTCAACCTCATTGTAACACTCACCATCAGCCTGACTATCACCATCACACTAACCCTCACACTAACTGGAATCCTCACCCTAACCCTAACCCTAACCCTCACCCTCACCCTCACTTTCATCCTCACCCTCAGCCTAACCCTAACACTAATCCTAACCCTAACCCTCACCCTCACCCTAAACCTAACACTAACCCTCACCCTCACCCGCACCCGCACCCTCACACTAACCCTCACCCTCACTCTCACCCTCACACTAACCCTCAACCTCACCCTAAACATCACCCTAACACTAACCCTCACACTAACCCTAATCCTAACCCTCACCCTAACCCTAAACCTCACCATAATGATCACCCTAACCCTAACGCTAACCCTAACCCTCACCCTCACACTAACCCACACCCTAACTCTTATCCTCACACTAACGCTAAACCTAACCCTAACTCTAACCTTCACACTAACCCTAACCCTCACTCTAACCCTATACCTACACTTCACCCTGACTCTCATACTAACCCTAACCCTCAACCACACCCTAATCCTCACCCTCACCCGAACACTCACCCTCACCCGAACACTCACACTCACCCTAACACTCACCCTCACAATAAACATCACCTTAACCCAAAATCTCACCCTAACCCAAACCCTAAACCTCACCCTATATCTAATCCTCACCCTAAATCTATCCCTCACCCTGACCCTCACCCTAACCCTAACCCTAACCCTAACCCTCACCCTTCCCCTAACCCTAATACTCACCCTAAACCTAACCCTCACCCTCACACTAAACCTAATCCTCACCCTCACACTAAACCTAACCCTCATCCTAACCCTTATCCTCACCCTCACCCTCTCCCTCACCCTAACCCTCATCCTAACCCTAACCTTAAACCTAATGCTAACCCTAAACCTCACCCTCACCCTAACCCTTACCCTCAACCTAACCCTAACCCTAACCAACACACTAAACCTAACCCTCACTCTAACCCTAACCCTAAACCTCACACTAAACCTAACCCTCAACCTAACCCTAACCCTACCCCTGTGCCTAACCCTTACCCTAAATCTAACCTTAACCCGAACCTCACCCTATCAGTAACCTTAACCCTAACGCTCACCTTCAACCTCTCCTTCCCCCTCAGCCTTACCCTAACCATAACCATAATCCTAACACTCAACCTAACCCTCACCATAAACCTATCCCTGAGCCTCACCCTAACCCTCACCCTAACCATTACCCTCAACCTAACCTAAACCTAACACTCATATTAACCGTAACCCTAACCCTCACCCTATCCCTTATACTAACCCAAAACCTAAATCCAACCCTCACCCTAACCTGAACCCTCACACTAACCCTAAACCTAACCATAACCCTCAGCCTAAACCTCATCTTAACCCTAAACCTAACCCTAAAACTCAAGCTAACCCTAATCATTACCCTCACCCTAAACTTTAGCTAAACCCTAACCCTATCCCTAACCCTAACCCTAACCCTAACTCTACCTGAACACTCACCCACACCCTAATCCTCACCCTCACACTACAAGTCAACCTAACACTAACCCTCAACCTAACCCTAACCCTAACCCTCACCCTAACCATAACCCTCACCGTAACCCTAAACCTCACACTAACCCTAAGCCTAACCCTCACCCTCAACCGCAACCTCACCCTAACCCTATCCCTAACCCTCATCCTAACACTAACCCTGGCCCTCACCCTCACCCTCACCCTAACCCTAACCCACAACCTCACCCTAATCCTCACCCTAATCCTAACCCTAAAACTTACCTAACCGAAAACCTCACACTCAATCTCACCCTCAACCTAACCCTCAACCTAGCCCTCCCCCTAAAACTAACCCTCACCCTAACCCTAACCCTCACACTGAGCCTAACTCTCACCCTAAACCTAACCCTAACTCTCAGATTAACCCTCACCTTTACCCTAAGTCTAACCCTCACCCTAACCCTAACCCTATCACTAACCCTCACACTAACCTGAACCTTAATACTGAACCTAACCCTCACCCTCACCCTCACCATAATCCTAACACTCACCCTAATCCTAAACCTAACACTAGTCCTCATGCTAACAATTACCCTCACCCTCACCCTAACCCTAACACTCATCCTCACCCTATCCCTCACCCGAAGCCTTACCGTCACGCTAACTCTAATCCTAACCGTAACCCTAACCCTCACCCTAACCCTAAACCTATCCCTAAACCTCACCCTAACCCTAACACTCATCCTACCTCACACTCAACCTAACCGTCACCCTAACCCTTACCGTCACCCTAAACCAACCCTAACCCTCACAGTAAACCTAACCCTCACCCAAACTCTAATGTTACCCCTAACCCTAACCCTCACCCTCAACCTAACCCTAAGCCTAATCCTCACCGTATCCTTAACCTTAACCCAAAGCTACACCCTAAGCCTCACCCGCACCCTAAGGCTAACCATAACCCTCAGCCTCACCGTAACTCTCTCCCTAACACTTTACCCTCACCCTAAACCTCACCCTCACCCTAAAACTCACCCTAACACTCACCCAAACCCTAACCCTCACCTTAACCCTAATCCTAATCTTAACCTTGACGCTAACCCTCACCCTCACTCTAAACCTCACCCTAACACTGACCCACACCTTTACCCTCACTCTAACCCTAACCCTAAACCTAAAATTGACCCTAACCCTCACCCTAACCCTAAACCTCACCCTCACCCTAACCCTCACCCTAAACTTTACCCTGACCCTAACTCTTACCCTAACACTAAACCTAACCCTCACACTAACCCGAACCCTAATCCTCAGCCTAATCCTTATCCTAACCCTAAACCTAGCCCTAAACCTCACCCTAACCCTTAGCCTAACCCTCATCCTAACCATAACCCTAATCCTAACCCTCACCCTAACCCTAACCGGAAACCTAAACCTCACCCTAACCCTAACCCTCACCCTCATCCTCTCGATCAACCTCAGCCTAACCCTAAATCTAACCTAATCCTAACCCTCACCCTCACCCTCACCCTAACTCTATCCCTAAACGTAAACCTAACACTCACCCTCACCCTTACCCTAACCCTAACACTATCTCTAACCCTCAACCTAACCCTAACACTCACCCTAATCCTAAACCTAACCCTCACCCTCAAACTCACCCTAAGTCTAACGCAAACCCTAACCCTAACCCTCACCCTCACCATCAACCTAACCCTCACACTCACCCTAAACCTCACCCTAAACCTCACCCTACCCCTGTCCCTACCCCTCACCCTAACCCTAACCCTAACCCTCAACCTAACCCTAAAACTACCCCTAATGCTAACCCTCACCCTAAACCTAATCCTCACCCACACCCTAACCCGAACCCTCACCCTCACCCGAACAATCATCCTCACCCTAACCCTCACGCTCATTCTAAACATCACCCAAATCCTAACCCTCACCCTAACTCTAACACAAACCCTAATCCAAACCTTCACACTCACCCTAACCCTCACCCTAATCTTTACTCTCACCCTAATCCTTACCCTCACCCTAACCCTAACCATTACACTCACACTAACCGTAACCCTCACTCTAACCCTAATCCTAACCCTGACCCTAACTTTCACCCTCACCCTGACCCTCAGCATCAGCTTAACCCTAACCCTAATCCTATTCCTAATCCTAACCCTCACAATCACCCTCAACCTAAACCTAACCCTAACACTAACCCTCACCCTCACCCTCACCCTCACCGTACACTCACTCTCACAATAAACATCACCCTAACCCTAACCTCAGCTTAACCCTCACCCTCAACCTAATCCTCACCCTAACCTTAACACTAATGTAAAGGAAACCCTCACCCTCACACTAACCTTCTCACTAACCCTGACCCTCACCCTAGCCCTATCCCTAACCCTAACCATAACACTTAACCACACCCTAACCCTCACCCTCATCCTCACTCTAACCCTAATCCTAACCCTAATGCTCACCCTGCCCCTCTCCCTAATCCTAACTGTAACCCTAACCCTCAACCTCATCCTAACCCTCATGCTCACCAGAAAACTCACCCTCACCCTAAACGATACTCTCACAATAAACATCACCCTAACCCTAACCCTCAATCTAACCCTAACCCTAACCCCCACCCTAACCCTAAACCTCACGCTAACCATCACCCTAACCCTTACCCACAACATAATCCTATCCCTCACCCTCAACCTTACCATCACCCTAACCCTTACCCTCACCCTAACCCTTATCCTAACCCTCACCCTAACCCTCACCCTAACCCTAACCCTCACCCTCTCCCTAACCCTCACACTAACCTTTACCCTCACCCTCACCCTAAACCTCACCCTAACTTTACCCTGACCCTAACCCTACCCTAACCCTTAACTTAACCCTCACACTAACCCTAAACCTAACCCTCAACCTAACCCTGATCCTAACCCTAAACGTAAACCTAACCCTCGCCCTAACCCTAACCCTAACACTCACACTAACCCTAACCCTCACCCTCACCCTCAGGCTAACTCTAATACTAACCCTAACCATCACCCTCAACCTAACTCTAACCCTAAACCTAACCCTAACCCTCACCCTCACCCTCAACCTAACCCTAAACCTATCCCTAACCCTCACCCTAACTGTAACCCAAAACCTATACCTCACCCTCACCCTAACCCTAACCCTAACCCTCACACTAAACCTCACCCTAACCCTTACCCTCAACATAAACCTAACTCTAACCCTAATCTTCACCCTAAACCTAACATTCACCGGCACCTTAACCCTAACCCTATTCCTAAACCTAAACCTCACCCTTAAACTCACCCTAACCCTACACCTAACATTATCCCTAACCCACACCCTCACCCTATCACTGACCCTCACCCTAAACCTCACCCAAACCCTAAACCTACCATTCACCCTCACCCTCAGACTCACCCTAACCCTAATCCAAATGCTCAACCTAAACCTAATGCTACCCATAACCCTCACCCTCACACTAAACCTAAACCTAACACTAACACTCAACCTAACCCTAATCCTCACCCACCCCCTGACCCTCACCCTCACCTTAATCCTCACCCCCATGCTAAACATCACCCAAACCCTAACCCTCACCCTAACCATAGCCCTAACCCTCATCCTAACCCTAACCCAAAACATAATTCTCAACCTCACCCTATTCCTCACCATAACCCAAATCCTTGGCTAAAATAAACCCTCAACCTAAAACTCACACTAACACTCACCCTCACCCTAGCCTTCACCCTAACCCTAACCCTAACCCTAACCCTAACCCTAACCCTAACCTTCACAGTAAACATTACCCTCACCCTAACCCTAAACCTAACATTAACCCTAACCCTAACCCTCAGCCTCAACATCACCCTCACCCTCACTTTCAGCCCAACCCTAACCCTAACCTATTCCCAATCCAAACCCTCACCCTGACACTTACCCTAACCCTCAACCTCACCCTAACCTTCACCCTCACCCTAAACATCACTCTAACCGTAAACCTCAGCTTAACCCTTAACCTAACCCTTATCCTAACCCTAATGTAATCGTAACCCTAAACCTCATGTAAACAAAAACCTCACCCTCACCCTCACCCTCACCCTCACCCCAACCCTAACCCTAACCCTATGACTCACCCCAACCCTAACCTTCACCCTAACACTAACCCTCACCCTCAACCTCACCCTAATCTTAACCCTAACTCTAATCCTAACCCTCACACTCAACGTAACCCTCACCCTAACCGTTACCCTCACCCTCACGCTTAGTGTAACCCTAAACCTCACAGTAAACCTAACCCTAACCCTAACCCTTACCCTCACCTTAACCCTCAACCTCACCCTAATCCTCAACCTAACCTTACTTTAACCTTTACATAAACTAAACCCTCACCCTCACCCTCACCCTCACCCTAGCCCACACCCTAACCCTAACCCTAAACCTAACCGTCACAATAAGACTCAGGATAAAACTTATCCTAACCCTAAACCTAAAACAAAACTTCACCCTAACTAAACCCTAATCCTAACCCTAACCCTAATCCTAACCCCCACACTAACCCTAACCCTAACCCTCACCCTAAACCTAATCCTAACCCTAACCCTCACCCTAACCCTGAACCTCACACTCAACCTCACCCTCACCCTCAGCCTAAACCTAGTTCTAACCCTACTACTAACCCTCAAACTCACCCTAACTCTAACCCTAAACCAAACCCTCACATTCCCCTCACCCTCACCCTAACCCTCACCCTAACCCTCACCCTAACCCTAACCCTCACCCTCACCCTAACTCTCACCCAAACATTTACCCTGACCCAAAACCTAACTCTAACCCTAATCCTAACACTCACACTAACACTAAACCTAACCCTCAAACTAACCCTTATCCTAATCCTAAACCTAACCCCAGCCCTCACCCTAACCCTAACCCTAACCCTAATTCTTAACCCTCAAACTAACCCTAAACATAAACCTCAGCCTCATCCTAACCCTAACCCTAACCCTAACCCTCACCCTAAACGTACCCCTAACCCTAACACTTACCCTAAACCTAACCCTCACCCTAACCCTCAGGCTAACTGAAATATTAACCCTAATACTAACCCTCACCCTCACCCTAACTCTAACCCTAAACCTTACCCTAACCCTCACCCTCACTCTCACCCTAACCGTAAACCTATCGCTAACCCTCACCCTAACCCTAACCCAAAACCTATACCTCACCCTCACCCTCACCCTAACCCTAACCCTAACCCTAAGCCTCACACTAAACCTCACCCTAACACTTACCCTCACCATTAACCTAACTCTAACCCTAATCCTTACCCTAAACCTAACCCTCACCCATACCCTTACCCTGATCCTCACCCTAACACTCACCGACACCCTAACACTCTTACAAACACTAAACCTAACCCTACCCTTCACCCTAACAATCCTACTAAACCTAACCCTAATCCTAACCGTAAACCCAAACCTAATCCTAGCCCTAACCCTCACCCTCACACTAACCCTAAATCTAATGCTAATACTCAACCTAACACTAATCCTGAACCACACCCTAACTCTTACCCTCACTCGAACCCTGACACTCACCCGAAAACTCATCCTCACCATAACCCTCACCCTTATGCTAAACATCACCCAAACCATAACCCTCACTCTAACCCTTGCCCTAACCCTCACCCTAAACCTAACCCTCAACCTAACCCTCACCCTCACCCTAATCCTCACCATAACACTAAACTCTGTCTAAAAGAACACCTCACACTTACCTTTACACTAACCCTCACCCTCACACAAGCCCTCACCCTAAATCTAACCCTAACCCTAAACCTCACCCTCACCCTAAACCTCACTCGAACCCTTCCCCTCACCCTAACCCTAACCATAACCATAACCATAACCCTCACAGAAACCGTAACCCTCACCCTAACCCTAAACCTAACCTATCCCAAACCCTCAACCTCACCCTCACCCTCAACTTCAGTCTAACCCTAACCCTAACCGTATTCCCAATCTTAACCCTCACCCTCACCCATACCGTAATCCTCACCCTCACCCTAATCCTCACCCTCACCCTAAACTTCACCTAACACTAAACCTCACCTTACCTCTAAACCTAACACTCACCCTAAACCTAACCTCAGATTAACCCTATCCTTGACATAAACGAAAACCTCACCCTCATCCTCACAATAACCATCACCCTCACCCTATCCCTCACCATCACTCTAACCATAACCCTAACGCTCAACGTCACCCTCAACCTCACCTTCAGCCTATTCCTAACACTAACCCTAACCCTAAACCTCACCCTCACCCTAACCCTAACACTAACCCTAACCTTCACCCCAACCCTAACCCTCACCCTAACACTAACCCTAATCCTCTACCTCACCCTAATCCTAACCGTAACTCTAATCCTAAACAGCACCCTCACCCTAACCCTCACACTAACCCTTACCCTCACCCTCACCCTAACCCTAATCCTAACCCTCACATTAACCCTACCCCGCACCCTAACCCTAACCCTCACCATAATCCTCACCCTAACCTAACCTTAACACTTAGCTAAACTAAACCTTCACCCTCAACCTCAACCTAACCCTCACCATCAGCCTAGCCCACACCCTAACTCTAACCCTAAACCTAACCCTCACACTAACCCTAACCCTAATCCTCAGCCTTAACCTTAATCTAAGCCTAAACCTAAAATTAACATTCACCCTAACCAAACCCTAACTCTAACCCTAACCCTAAACCTCACCCTAAAACTAACCCTAACCCTAAACCTCACCCTAAACCTAAACCTCACCCTCAACCTCACCCTCACCCTCCGCCTAAACCTAGTGCTAACCCTAATCCTAACCCTTACCCTCAACCTAACTCTAACCCTAAACCAAAATCTCCCCGTCTTTCTCACCCTTAATCTAACCCTCACTCTAACCCTAACCCTCACCCTCAACCTCACCCTCAACCTCAGCCTAACCCCTAGTCCTTAACCTAATCCTAACCCTTAACCTACCCCTGAACCTAACCATAACCCTAACACTAACCCTAACCCTCACCCTCACCATAGTCCACACCCTAAACCTAACCCTAAACCTATCCCTCACACTAACCCGTACCCTAACCACCAGCCTAAACCTTATGCTAACCCTAAACCTAAAACTAACCTTCACCCTAAACAAACCCTAACCCTAACCCTAACCTAAACCTAACCCTCACACTAACCCTAAACCTAACCCTCAGCCTAACGCTCATCCTAACCCTAAACGTAACCCTAACCCTAAACCTCAACCTAACATTCATCCTAACCCTAACCCTAACCCTGACCCTCAATTTAACCCTCCCTATAACCCTAACTCTAACACTAAACCTCACCCTCACCCTAACCCTAATCCTAACACTAACCCTAAACCTCACCCTAACTCTCACCCTAACCCTCACCCTCACCCTAAACATCGCAATAACCTTAACCCACACCTTAACCCTAACCCTAACCCTCACTGTAACCCTAACCTCACTTAACCCTAACCTGATGTAAACGAAACCCTCACCCTCAACCTCACCCTAATCCTCATCTTAACCCGAAACCTGACATAAACGAAACCCTCACCCTCACCCTCACACTTACTCTCACCCTCACCCTAGCCCTCACCCTTACCCGAACACTATCCATCAACCTCACCCTCAGCCTAAACCTAACCCTACACTAACCCTAACCCTCACCCTCACCCGCATCCTCACCCGCACCCTAACCCTAACAATACCCCTAACCCTCACCCTAAAACTAAACCTCAAGTTCACCCTAACCCTAATCCTAACCCTAATTCTAATCCTAACCCTCACCCTCACCCTAACCCTCACCCTATCCCTTACCCTCACCTTCACCTAACCCTAACCCTAACCCTCACACTAACCCAAACACTCACCCTAACCGTAACACTAACCCTAACCCTTACCCTCAAAATCACGCTAACCCTAACCCTTACCCTCAGCCTAACCCTAACCCTAACAGTAACCCTAACTTTAAAACTAGTCCTCACACTAACCCTAATCCTCAACCACACCTTAACCCGAACCCTCACCCGAACCCTCACCCTAATACTAACCCTAAACCTAAACCTAACCCTCCCACTAAACCTATCCCTCACACTAACTGTATCCCTACCCATCAGCCTAAACCTCACCCTATCCCTAAACCTAACTCTAATCCTCACCCTATCCCTAAAACTAACCCTCACCCTCACACTCACCCTAGCCCTCACCCTAACCCTACACCAAACCCTAACCATCACACTAAACTTAACCCTCACCCTATACCTAACCCTACCCCTCAGCCTAAGACTCACCCTAACCTTAACCCTAACCCTAAACATAATCCTAGCCCTATCCCTAACCCTAACCCTAACCCTCACACTCACCCTAGCTCTCACCTTAACCTCACCCTAACCATACCCCTAACCCTAAACCTCACCCTCAATGTAACCCTCAAGCTAACCCTTACCCTCACCCTAATCCTAACCCTGACCCTAACCTTAAGCCTAAAACTCACACTGAACCTAACCCACACCCTAAACCTAACCCTACCCCACAGCCTAACCCTCATCCTAAACCTAACCCTAACCCTATCCCTCAACTTAACACTAACCCTGACATTAACCATAACCCTCAACCTAACCCTAAACCTCACCCTCACACTCACACTCACACTCAGCCTAACCCTAAACCTAACACTAATCCTAAACCGAACCCTCACCCACACCCTCACCCTAACTCTAACCCGAACCCAAACCATAACCCTTCCCCTACCACTCACCCTCAACTGAACCCTCACTCTCACCCTAATGCTCACCCTCACCCTAAACCTAACCCTAACCATTACCCTCAATCTCACGCTCATGCTCACACTAACCCTAATCCTCACACTAACCCTCACCCTCACCCTAACCCTAACCCAAACACTAAACCTAACCCTCACCCTCACCCTAACCATAAACCTACCCCTCACCCTAACCCTCACGCTCACCCTACCTCTAACCCTAACCCTAACCCTCCCTCTCACCCGAACCTTCACATTCAACCTCACCCTAAACATCACCCTAACACTAAACCTAATCATAACCCTAATACTCACACTAACCCTAACCCTCACCTTAACCCTCAACCTCACGCTAATCCTCACCCTAACATAACCTTTACCCTTACCTCAACTAAACCCTCAACCTAACCTTCACCCTCACACTAGCCCACACCCTAACCCTAACGCTAAACATAACCCTCACACTAACCCTAACCCTAACCGTCAGCCTAAACCTTATCCTAACCCTAAACCTAAAACTAACCTCACCCTCTGACTCCCACTCACCCTAACCCTCACCCTAACCCTAAACCTCACCCTAAACCTCAACCTCATACTCAGCCTAATCCTCGTCCTAACCCTCACCCTATACCTCACCCTCAAACTAACACTAACCCTAACCCTAACCCTCACCCTCACCCTCACCCTCACCTTACCATAACTCTATCCGTCACCCTCAACCTAAACCTGACCCTAACACTTGCCGTCACCCTAACCCTCACCCTAAACCTAACCATGAACCTAACAGTCACCCAAATGCTCAGCCTAATCCTAACACTAAACCTAACCCTCACCCTCAGTCTAACCCTCACACTAACGCTTACACTCACACTAAACCTAATCCTCAAACTAACCCTAAACCTAACCCTAATCCTAACCCTCAACTTAACCCTCACCTTAATATTAACCCTGACCCTAACTGTCATCCTAACTCTAACACTAAACCTAAACCTCACCCACACCTAACCCTCACCGTCACCCTAACCCTCACCCTAAACCTAACCCTCACCCACACGCTAAACCTCAGCTTCACCCTCACCCTCACCCTTACCCTAAACCCAAACCTAACCCTCAGCCTAACCCTAACCCTCACCCTAACCCTCAAACTCCCCCTCACCCTAAACCTAATGATAACCCTAACCCTCACCCTAAACCTCACCCTAAACCTAACCCTAAACCTAAACCACACCCTAAACCTCACCCTCACCCTAACCTTCACCCTCACACGAAACCTCACCCTCATCCTAACCCTCACCCTCACCCTAAACATCACCCTAACCCTAACTCTCACCCTAACCCTAAACATAACTCTCACCCTCACCCAAACACTAACCCTAACCCTAACCCTCCCGCTCAAACTCATGCTAACCCTAAACCTCAATCTTACCTTAAACCTCACCCTAACCTTTAAACTTACCATAACCCTAAAACTAAACATGAGCCTCACACTAAACCTAACCCTCACCCTCACACAAACCCTAACCCTACCCCTCACCCTAAACCTCAGCCTAACCCTAAACCTCAACCTAAACCTAGCCCTCACCCTTACCCTAATCCTAACACTTACCCTAACCCTAACCATAAACCTAACCCTCACCCTCACCCTCACCCTAAATCTAACCCTAACCCTAACCCTCACCCTCACCCTAACCCTAACCCTAACCCTAACCCTCACCTTAACACTCCCCCTAATCCTAAACCTGATCCTAACCATCACCCTAAAGCTAACACTAAACCTAAACCTCACCCTCACCCTAACCGTCACCGTCACACTAACCCTCACTCAAACCTGAACCCTCACCTCAACCTAATCTTCACACTCACCCTAACCATAAACCTAACCCTAATCCTCTCCCTAACCCTCACCCTCACCCTCACCTCACCTAAAGCCTAACCCTAAACCTAATCCTAATCCAACCCTCACCCTCACCATAAAACTAAACCTAACCCTAATCCTATACCGAAGCCTCACCTTCACCATAACCTAACAGTAACCATCACCCTCACATGCACCCTTACCCTAACCCTAACCCTAAGCCTTACCCTAACCCTAACCCTCACCCGAACCCTTACCCTAACCATAACCCTCACCCTCATTCTCACCCTAACCCTAACAATAACCCTATCCCTCACCCTAACCATTATCCTCACACTTACCCTAAACCTAACCCTAAACCTCACACTAACCCTAAACCTCACCCTAACCCTGACCCTACCCCTCACCCTAAACCTCACCCTAATCCTAACCCTAACCCTAACTCACACCCTAAACCTAACCCTAACCCTCACCCTCACCCTAACCCTCATCCACACCCTAATCTGAAACCAAACCCGAACCCTCACAGTCACCCTAACACTCACCTCTCTCTGAAAATCACCCTAACCCTAACCTGCACCCTAACCCTAAACATAACCCTCACCCTCACGCCAAACCTAATCCTAACTCAAACACGAACCCTCATCGTAACCCTCACCGCACACTCACACTAACCCTAACCCTCACTCTCATCCTAAACTTCACCCTAAACATTACCCTAACTCTACCCCTCACAATAACACTTACCATAACCCTAACCCAAACCCTAATCCTCACCCTGACTCTAGCCCTCATCCATACGCTCAACCTAACCTTAACAATCACCCTATAGCTCACCCTCACCCTAACCCTCACCCTAACGCTTACCCTCACCCTAACCCTAACCCTCACACTAAATCTAACCCTCACCAGAACCATAACCATAATCCTCACTGTATCCCTCATCCTAACCCTAATCATAACCCTCAACTTAAATCTAAACCTAAACATTACCCTAACCCTAACCCCCACCCTCAACCTCACTCTCAACCTCAGCCTAACACTAACCCTAACCCTAATCCTAAACCTAACACTCACCCTCACACTCACCCTAATTCGAACCTAACCATAAACCTAACCATCACCCTAACCATAAACCTATCCCTAACTTACACCCTAAACCTAAACATCACCCTAACCCTAACCCTAACCCTAACCCTCAACCTCACCCTAACCCTAACTCTCAACCTAACTGTCATCTTAACACTAACGCTAACCCTAACCCCCACCCTAACTCTAACCCTCACCCAAACCCTCACCATAAACCTCACCCTAACCCTAAACCTCAAACCGACCCTAACTCTTACCCTAATCCTTGTCCTCAACCTAAATGTAAACCTAACCCTAAGCCTCACACTAACCCTAACTCTAACCCTCAGCCTAACCCTCATCCTAAACCTAACCCTAACACTAATCCTAAACCTAACCTTCACCCTCACCCTCACTCTAACCATAACCCTAACCCTAACCCACATGTTAACCCTCAACCTCACTCTCACCCTAAACCTAACATTAACAATAAAACTAAGCCTAACCCTAACCATCACCCTCACCCTAACCCTAACCCTAACCCTAACACTAACCCTAAACCTAACCCTAATTCTTATACTCACCCTAAACCTAATGCTAACCGTCAAACTCACACTCAACCTCACCCTCACCCTAACACTCACGCTCAAACTCACCCTCACCCTAAACCTCACCGTCACCCTAAAAATCACCCTACCCCTAACCCTCACCCTAACCCTAACCCTTACCCTAACCATAACCCTAACCCTTACCATAACCCTAACCCTAACTCTCACCCTAACCCTAATGCTAACTCTAACCCTCCACCTCAACCTAAACATCACAGTAAACCTTATCCTCACACTAACCCTAAACCTAACCCTCAGCCTCACCCCCACCCTAACCCTAACCCTAAACCTAAACCTCACTCTAACCCTAACCCTTACCCTAACCCAAACCTAACCCTAACACTCACCCTAACCGTAACCCTAACACCAACCATCACCCTCACCCTCACCATAAACCTAAGCCTAAATATAACCCTCACCCTAACCCTAATCCTTACCCTAACCCTAACCCTACCCCTCAACCTAAAAATCACCCTGACCCAAAACCTAACCCTGACCCTCACGCTAAACCTAACCCTAACCCTAATGCTAACCCTAAAACTAACCCTCACCGTAACCCTAACACTTACCCTAAACGTAACCCTAACCCTAACCCAAACGTTAGTCCAAACCCTAACCCTCACCCTAACCCTCATCCTAAACTTAATCCTCATAGTCACCCTAACTCTAACCCTAACCCTAACCCTCACACAAACCGTAACTCTCTCCATAAACTTAACCCTACCCCGCACTCAAACCCTCACCCTAACCCTTATCCTAACCCTCACCCTCAACATAACGCTCACCGTCACCCTAACACTCACCCTAAACTGAACCCTAAACAACACCCTAACCCTCAACATCAACCTCACCCTCACCCTTACCCTCAACCTCACCCTCAACCTCAGCCTCAGCCTAAACCTAAGCCTAAGGCTAACCCTCACCCTAAACCTCACACTCACAATCACCCTAACCCTAATCGTAAACCTAACCCTATCCCTAAACCTCAACCTAACCCTCACCCTCATCTTAACCCGAACACTAACCCTAACCCTAATCCACACATTAACCCTCCCCCTAAACCTAACTCTAACACTAAACCTCATCCTCAACCTAACCCTAACCCTAAACCTAAAGCTAAAGCTCACCCTAAACCTCAGCCTAAACTTAACCCTCACCCTGACCCTCAACCTATTCGTAACTGTAACCCTAACCCTAACAATAACACTAAACCTAACACTAAACATAACCCTAACCCTCACCCTAACCCTAATAATAACCCTAACCATAAACCTCACCCAAACCCTTACCCTAAACCTCACCTTCAACCTCACTTTCACCCTCAACTTCACTGTAAGTCTAACCCTAACATTAATAATAACACTAATCCTAACACTAAACTTAACACTAACCCTAATCTTAAAACTCACCCTAACCCTAACCCTAATTCTAACCCTCACCCTCACCCTATCACTAACCCTCATGTCACGGTAACCCTAACTCTTATCCTAACCCTCACCCTAAACCTAAAACTCACCCCAACAGTAAACCTAAACGTCACCATCACCCTAGCCCTCACCCTAACTCTAATCCTAATGCTCACACAATCCCTAACCCTAACCCTAACCCTAATCCTCACCCTAGCCCTCAACCTAATCCTAACCCTAACCTTAACCCACACCCTAACCCTAACTCTAACCCTAACCCTCACCCTAACCCTAACCCTTACCCTAATCTTAACCCTAATCCTCAGCCTCAACCTCAGCCTAACCCTTACACTAACACTAACCCTAACCTTCACCCTAACCCTAACCCTAAACCTCACCCTCACCCTAAACTTCACCATCACCCACACCCTAACCCAAACCCTGACCCTATCCCTAACCCTTACCCTAAAACTAACTCTAACCCTAACCCTCACGCTAACCCTCACCCTCACCCTAACCTTCACCCTCACCCTAACCATAACCCTCACCCTAAACCAAACCCATACCCTAAAACTTACCCTCACCATAACACTATCCCTAACCCTAACACTAACCCTCACACTAACCCTAACCCTAACCCTAACCCTAAACCTCAACCTAACCCTCAAACTCACCATAACACTAACACTAACCCTAACCCTCACCCTCACCCTAAACCTCCCCCTAACCCTATACCTAACCCTAAACCTCACATTCACAATAACCCTAACAATAACCCTAAACCTAAAACTCACACTAACCCTAAAACTAACCCTCACCCCCACCCTCACCCTCAGAGTAACTCTAACCCTAACCCTAACAATAACACTAACCCTAACCCTTACCATCCGCCTAACCCTAATCCTCACCCCCACTCTCACCCTCAGCCTAACCCTCAGCCTAAGCATAACCCTCACCCTAACGCTCACACTCACCCTCACCTGAACCCTAATCCTAAACCTAAACCTAACCCTGAACCTCAAACAAACCCTCATCCTCACCCTAATCCTAAACTTAAACCTCCCCCTAACCCTCCCCCTAACCCTAATTCTACACCAAAACCTCATCCACAACCTAACCCTAACCCTAACCCTAAACCTAAACCTCACTCTAAACCTCACCCTAACCCTAACCCTCACCCTAACCCTAAACTTAACCTGAAACCTAACTCTCACCCTAACCCTACCCCTAAACCTTACCCTAACCCTAACCCTCACCTTCACCCTCACCCTAATCCAAAGCCTAACCCTAACCCTCAACCTAAACCTAACAATCACTCTCACAGTAACCCTATTCCTCACACGCACCCTAAGCCTTACCCTAATCCTAATCCTAACACTAAGCCTAACCCTCACCCTCACCCTAACCCTCACTGAAACCCTATATCTAACACTAACACTGAACCTAAAACTCACCCTGAAGCCTCACCCAAACGCTAACTCTAAACCTAAACCTCACCATCACCCTATCCCTAACCCTCACCATAATCCTCACCCTCAACCTAACCATCACCTTAAGCCTAACCCTAACATTAATCCTAACCTAAACCCTAACACTAAACCTCACCCTAACACTAACCCTAAACATCACCCTAACCCTAAACCTCACCCTAACACTAACCCTATACCTCATCCTCACCCTAGACCTCACCCTAATCCTAACCCGCATCCTCACCCTAAACCTCACACTAACCCTAACACTAATCCTAAATCTAACCCTAACCCTCACCCTCACCCTAACCCTAACCCTATCCCTCCCCCTAACCCTAACCCTAACTCTTACGGTAAACCTCACCCTCAGCCTAACCCTCACCTTTACCCTTACCCTCACAACCAACCTAACCCTCACCCTAAGCCTAACCCTCACCCTAACCCTATCTCTACCCCTAAACCTCACCCTTAACCTAATCCTAACTCTAAACTTAACACTAACAATAACACTAACCCTAACCCTTACCATCACACTAACCTTAATCCTCACCCCCAACATCAGCCTCAGTCTAACCCTAAGCCTCACCCTAACCCTCATACTCACCCTCACCCTAACCCTAATCCTTAACCTAACCCTATCCCTAAACCTCAACCAAACCCTCACCCTCATCTTAACCCTAAGCCTAAACCTAACACTAAACCTCCCCTTAACCTTAACTCTAACCCTAAACCTCACTCTCACCGTAACCCTAACCCTAACCCTAAACCTCACCCTAAAACTCACCAGAACCTTAACACTCATCCTCATCCTCAACCTAAACTTAAATCTAACCCTAACATAAACAATAACACTAACACTAACTATAACCATAACCATAACCATAACCCTCACCCGCAGCCTCACCCTCACCGCAAACTTCACCCTAACCATAACACTAACAATAACTCAAACCCTAACCCGAACCGTAACCCTCACCCTAACCTTAACACTAACCCTAACCGTAAACCTCACACTAACCCTGCCCCTAAATCTAACTCTAACCCAAAACCTCACCCTAAACCTCACCCTAACCCTAACCCTAACCGTAACCCTAATCCTAAGCCTAACCCTAACCCTCAACCTAACCTTAACCCTCACGCTCACCGTAACCCTAACTGTAACCTTCACCCTCACCCTAAACTTAACCAGAACCCTAAATCTCACCCTAACCCTACCCCGAAACTTTACCCTAACCCTAAACCTCACCCTCACCCAAACCCTTACCCTAATTTTAATCCTAACATTAAGCCTAAACCTCACGCTCACCCTAAACCTCACCGTATCCCTAACTCTAACACTAACCCTAACCTTAACCCTCACCCTCAGCCTCAACCTAACCCTAACTCTAACCCTAAACCTCACCCTCACCCTATCCCTAACACTAAACCTAAACCTAAACCTCACCCTAACCCTAAACCTAAATCTCACCGTCACCCTAGCCTTCACCCTAAACCTAATCCGAACCCTAAGCCTAACCCTAAACCTCAACCTAACCCTAACCCTCATCTTCACTGTAAGCCTTACCCTAATCCTCACTCTAACACTAAACTTAACCCGAACCCTAACTCTCACCCTAACCCTAAACCTAACCCTAATCCTAACAATAACCCTCACCCTCACACTCACCCTCAGCCTAACCCTAAGCCTAACCATAACGCTAACCCTAAACCTCACACTCACCCTAACCCTAACCCTATTCCTAATCTTAAACCAAACCCTAAACCTCACCCTCACCCTAACCCTCACCTTAAGCCTAACCCTAACATTAATCCTAACCCTAAACCTAACACTAAACCTCACCCTAACACTAACCTAACCATCACCCTAAAGCTAAGCCTCACCCTAACACTAACCATAACCCTCATCCTCACCCTAGACCTCACCATAATCCTAACCCTCATCCTCACCCTAAACCTCACACTAGCCCTAACACTAATCCTCAATCTAACCCTCACCCTCACCCTAACCCAAACCCTATCCCTCTCCCTAACCCTAACACTAACCCTTAGCGTAACCCTCACCCTCAGCCTAAACCTCACCTTAACCCTTACCGTCACACATACCCTAACCCTTACCATCACCATAACCTTAATCCGTACACCCACCATCACCCTCAGCCTAAACCTAAGCCTAAGCCTAAACCTCACCCTAACCCTCACACTCCCCCTCACCCTAACCCTAATCCTAAAACTAACCCTATCCCTAAATCTCAACCTAACCCTCACCCTCATCCTAAACCTAACCCTAAATCTCACCCTAACCCTCTCTTCAACACTAACTCTAACCGTAAACCTCACACTCACCCTAGCCCTAACCCTAACCCTAACCCTAAACCTCACCCTAAAAATCACCCTAACCCTAACACTCATACTCACCCTCAAACTAACCTTAATTCTAACCCTAACCCTAAAAATAAAACTAAAACTAACCCTAACCCTAACCATAACCAAAACCCTCAACCTAACCCTAACCCTCACCCTCACCCTCACCCTCAGAATAACCCTAAACCTAACCCTAACAATAATCCTAACCCTAACACTCACCCTAACCATAACCCTCAACCTAACCATAACCCTCACCCTAACCCAAACCCTCACCCTAACACTAACCCTAATCCTAACACTAACCCTCACACTAACCCTAACCCTAAGCCTAACCCTAAACCTCAACCTAACCCTCAACCTCACCATAAACCTAACACTAACCCTAACCCTCCCCCTCACCCTAACCCTCCCCCTAACCCTATAACTAACCCTAAACCTCACCCTCACAATAACCCTAACAATAACCTTAAACCTAAACCTCACACTAACCCTAACACTAACCCTGAACCCCACCCTCACACTAAGAGTAACTCTAACCCTAACCCTAGCAATAACACTAACACTAACCCTTACCATCCCACTAACCTTAATCCTCACCCCCACCCTCACCCTCAGCCTAACCCTCAGCCTAAGCCTAACCCTCACCCTAACCCTCACACTCACCCTCACCTGAACCCTAATCCTAAACCTAACCCTATCCCTAAACCTCAAGCGAAAACTCATCCTCAACCTAACCCTAAACGTGAACCTCACCCTAACCATCCCCCTAACCCTAACTCAACCCCTAAACATTACCCTCACCCTAACCCTAACCTTAACCCTAAACCTCGATCTAAACCTCACCCTAAACCTAACCCTCACCTTAACCCTCAACCTACCCTTAAATCTAACCCTAACCCTAACAATAAAACTAACCCTAACCCTAACCCTAACCCTAAACCTCACCCTCAGCCTCACCCTCACTGCAAAGTTAACCCTAACCATACCACTAACAATAACAATAACCCAAACAATAACCCTTACCCTAACCCTCACCCTAACCCTAACACTAACCCTAATCCTAAACCTCACCCTAACCCTGCCCCTAAACCTAACTCTATCCCTAAACCTCACCCTCACCCTAACCCTAATCCTAACCCTAATCCAAAAACTCACCTTAAACCTCACCCTAACCCTGACCCTAACCCTCACAATAATCCTAAGCCTAACCCTAACCTCAATCTGACCCTAACCCTCATGCTCACCCTAATCCTAAACCTAATCCTTACCCTAACCCTAAACTTAACCCGAAAGCTAACTCTCACCCTAACCCTACCCCATCCCTCACCATAACCCTAACCCTCACCCTCACCGTCACCCTAATCCTAAGCCTTACCCTAACCCTCAACCTAAACCTAACAATCACGCTCACTGTAACCCTAACCCTCACACTCATCCTAAACCTTACCCTAAACCTAATCCTAACACTAAGCCTAACCCTCACCCTCACCGTAATCCTCACTGTGACCCTATTTCTAACACTAACACTAAACCTAACACTTACTCTCAGCCTCTCCCTAACCCTAACAATAACCCTTAACCTCACCGTCACCCTATCAGTAACCCTAACCCTAACCCTAAACGTCACCCTAACCCTAAACCTAAACCTCAACCTCACCCTAGCCCTCACCCTAACCCTAATTCTAACCTTAACCCTCATCCTAACCCTCACCCTAAACCTCACCCTCACCCTAACCCTCACCTTAAGCCTAAGCCTAACATTAATCCTAACCCTAACCCTAACACTAAACCTCACCATAACACTAACTCTAACCATCACCCTAACCCTAAACCTCACCCTAACACTAACCCTAAACCTCATCCTCACCCTAGACCTCACCATAATCCTAACCCTCATCCTCACCCTAAACCTCACGATTACCCTGACACTAATCCTCAATCTAACCCTCACCCTCACCCTAAACCTAACCCTATCCCTCACTCTAACGCTAACACTAACCCTTACCGTAACCATCACCCTCAGTCTAACCCTCACCTTTACCCTTATCCTCACAACCACCCTAACCCTCACCCTAAGCCTATCACTCACCCTAACCCTATATCTACCCCTAAACCTCACACTCACCCTATTCCTAACTCTAACCCTAACCCTAAAATTAACATTAACCCTGACCCTTACCATCAACCTAACCTTAATCCTCACACCCAACATCACCCTCAGCCTAACCCTAAGCCTCATCCTAACCCTCATACTCACCCTCACTCTAACCCTAATCCTAAACCTAACACTATGCCTAAACCTCAACCTAACCCTTACCCTCATCCTAACCCAAACCCTAAACCTAACACTAACCTTCCCCTCAACCTTAACTCTAACCCTAAACCTCACCCTCACCCTAACCCTAAACCTAACCCTAACCCTAAAACTCACCCTACAACTCACTCTAACCCTAACACTCACCCTCACCCTCACCCTCAATCTAACTTTAACTCTAAACCTAACCCTAACAATAACATTAACCCTAACCATAACCATAACCATAACCATGACCATAACCCTCACCCTCAGCCTCACCCTAACCGCAAACTTCACCCTAACCATAACACTAACAATAACCCTAACCCCAACCCTAACCCTAACACTCACCCTAACCTTAACACTAACCCTAACCCTAACCCTCACCCTAACCCTGCCCCTAAACCTAACTCTAACCCAAAACCTCAACCTAACCCTCACCCTAACCCTAAACCTAACCCTCAACCTAATCCTAAACCAAACCCTAACCCTCAACCTAACCCTAACCCTCACGCTCACCATAACCCTAGCCCTAAACATCACCCTAACCCTAAGTTTAACCCGAACCCTAAATCTCAAACTAACCCTATCCCTAAACCTTACCCTATCCCTAACACTCATCCTCACCCTCACCCTCACCCTCATGCTAACCCTTACCCTAATCCTAATATTAACTCTAAGCCTAACCCTGACTCTCACCCTAACCCTCACCTTAAACCTAACTCTAACACTAACCCTAACCCTAACCCTCACCCTGAGCCTCAATCTAACCTTAACTCTAACCCTAAACCTCACCCTCACCCTATCCGTAACCCTAAACCTAAACCTAAACCTCACCCTAACCCTAACCCTAAACCTCACCCTCACCCTAGCCCTCACCCTAAACCTAATCCAAACCCTAATCCTCATCCTAACCCTCACCCTAACCCTAACCCTAACCCTCAACCTAAAACTAACCCTCACCCTTACTGTAACCCTTACCCTAATCCTCACTCTAACCCTAAATTTAAACCAAAACCTAACTCTCACCCTAACCCTAACCCTAACCCTCACTCTAACAATAACCCTCACCCTCACCCTCAGCCTAACCCTAAGCCTAACACTAACGCTAACCCTAAACCACACACTCACCCTGACCCTAACCTTAAACCTTACCCTAACACTACCCCTAATCCTCACCCTCAACCTAGCCCTCAACCTAACCCTAATCGTAAGCCTAATCCTCATCCTAACATTCACCCTAATCCTAATCCTAACCCTCATCCTCACCCTAACCCTAACCCTAACTCTCAACTTAACCCTAATCATCACCCTCACAGTTCCCTAAACCTAACCCTCACCCTAACTCTAAACTTAAACTGAAACCTAACTCTCAAGCTAACCCTAAACCTACCCCTCAACCTAAAGCTAACCCTCACCCTCATCCTCTCCTTCAACCTAATTCTAAGCCTAAGCCCAACCCTAACACTATACCTCACACTCACCCTAAACATTACCCTAATCCTAATCCTAACCGTAAGCCTAACCCTCACCCTCACATTAACCCTCACCCTAACCCTAACTCTAACACTAACCCTAAACTTAACCCTCAACCTCAGCCTCACCCTTACCCTAACTCTAAACCTAAACCTCACTCTAACCCTAAACCTAACCCTAACCCTAAACCTAAACCTCACCCTAAACCTAACCGTAAACCTCACACTCAGCCTAGCCCTCACCCTAACGCTAATCCTAACCATCATCCTAAACCTCACCCTAACACTAACCCTAACACTCAACCTCACCTTCACCCTAACCCTAATCCTAACCCTAAACTTCAACCTAACCCTAACTCTCACCCTCACCCTCACCTTAACACTTACCCTAACCCTCACCCTAAACATAAACTTAAAACGAATCCTAACTCTCACCCTAACCCTCAACCTAACCCTAAACCTAAAGGTAACCCTCACCCTAGTCCTCACCCTATCACTAATCCTAACCCTAACCCTCATCCTAACCCTCCCTGTAACCCTTACCTTAATCCTGACTCTAACCCTAACCATCACCCTCAACCTCACACTCATCCTAACCCAAAGCCTAACCCTTACTCTCACGTTCACCCTCACTCTCAGTGTAACCCTAAGCCTAATCCTAACCCTAACCCTAACCTTTACCCTAATCCTAATCCTAACCCTAACCCTCACACTCACATTCAGCCTCAACTTAAGCCTAACTCTAAACCTAAAACTCACCCTCACCCTAACCCTAACCCTAACGCTAAACCTCACCCTCTCCCTAGCCCTCAACCTAACCCTAATCCTAACCCTAACAATCATCCTAACCCTCCCCATAACCCTAAACCTAACCCTCACCCTAACCCTAATCCTCACACTCACACTCACCCTCAGCCTAACCCTAAGCCTAACCCTAATACTAACCCTAACCCTAACCCTCACACTCACCCTAACTCTAACCCTAATCCTAATCCTAACCTTAACCCTCACCTCACCCTCACCCTAACCCTCACCCTAACCCTAAACCTAAACCTAACACTAACCCTAACCCTCACACTCAGCCTCACCCTAACCCTAACTCTAAACCTAAACCTAACCCTCACCATAACCCCAACCCTAACCCTATCCAGAAACCTCACCTTAACCCTAACCCTAACCCTAAATCTAACCCTAAATCTCAACCTCACCCTAACCCTAATCCTAACCCTAAAACTCAACCTAACCCTAACCTTCACCCTCACCCTCAACCTCACCATAACTCTAGCCCTAACCCTAACAATAATACTAACCCTAACCCTAACCCTAACCCTAAACCTCACCCTCGGCCTCACCCTCACTGCAAACTTAGCCCTAACCATAACACTAACATTAACCCTAACCCTAAGCCTAACCCTAACCCTAACTATTCCTCACCCCCAGAGTCACCCTTAGCCTAACCCTAACCCTAACACTAACACTAACCCTAACACTAAACCTAACACTAAATCTAAACCTAAACCTAACCCTAAACCTCAGCCTCACCTGCACCCTAACCCAAACCCTAACCCTAACCCACAACCTAACTCTAAGCCTAACCCTAACCCTAACACTAAGCCTCACACTCACCCTCACCCTAACCCTATTCGTAAACCTAACCCTATCCCTAACCCTAACACTAACCCTAACCCTCACCTTAGCCCTCACCCTAACCCTAAACCTAACCCTAAAGCCCATCCTAAACCTGACACTAACCATAACCCTAACCCTCACCCTAACCAGAACCCTAACCCTCACCCTCATGTTCTGCCTAAGCCTAAGCCTAAGCCTAAGCCTAAGGCTAACCCTCACCCTAACACTAATCCTAACACTAAACCTAACTCTAACGCTAAATCTCACAATAACCCTAACCCTAACTCTAAACCTAAACCTAACCCTAAAAATAACCCTAACCCTCACCCTAATCATAATCCTCACCCTAACTCTAAACCTCAACCTAACACTACCCTCGCCCTAACACTAACCCTAACCCTAACACTATCCTCACACTAACCCTAACCCTAACCTCAACTTAACACGAACCCCAACCCTAACCCTCAACCTACGCCTAACCCTCATGCTCAACGTAACCCTAACCCTAACCCTGACCTTCAACCTAACCATAACCTTCACCGTAACCCTAACCCCCACCGTAACACCCTCAACCTAACACTAACCCTAATCCTAATCCTAACCCTAAACCTAACCCTCACCCTCACAGTAACCGTAACCCTAACCCTAAACCTAACAAAACCACTAAACCTAACCCTAACGCTCACCCTAACCATTACCCTAACCCTAAACCTAACCCTCACCCTAACACTTACCCTCACATTAACAATAACCGTAACACGAACACTAAGCCTCAAACTAACCCTATCCATCACCCTCACCCTAAACCTCACTCTAACACTAACCCTAAACCTCAACCTAACCCTAGCCCTAACCCTAACCCTAACACTCATCCTCCCTTAAACCTCACACTAACCCTAACACTAATCCTGAATCTAACCCTCTCCCTCACTCTCATGCTCACCCTAACCCTAATCCTAAACCTAACCCTCATCCTAAGACTCCGCTTAAACCTGACCCTAATATTAATCCTAACCCTAACCATAACCCTCACCCTCAGCCTCACCTTAACCCTAACTCTAACCCTAAACCTCACCCTCACCCTACCCCTAAATCTAACCCTAAACCTAAACCTTACCCTAACCCTAAACCTCAACCTCACCCTCCCCTAGCTCTCACCCTAACTCTAATCCTAACCCTAATCCTCATGTTAACACTCCCCATTACCCTAAAACTAACCCTGACCCTAACCCTAAACCTCACCCTCACCCTAACCCTCAGCCTAACCCTAAGCCTAACCCTAACTCTAACCCTAACCTTCACACTCACCCTAACCCTAACCCTAATCCTAATCCTAACCCTAACACTACCCTCACCCACTGCTTAACACTCACCCTAACCCTAACCCTAAACCTAACACTAACCCTAACCCTAACCCTCACCCTCAGCCTCACCCTAACCCTAACTCTAACCCTAAACCTCACCCTCACCCTACCCTTAACCCTAACCTAACCCTAAGCTTCACCCTAACGCTAACCCTAAATCTCATGCTAGCCCTTACCCTAACCCTAATCCTAACCCTAACCCTCATCTTAACCCTTCCCCTAAACCTAACCCTCACCCTCAACCTCACCCTCAGCCTAACCCTAAGCCTAAACCTAAACCTAACCCTAACACACACACTTACCCTCACACTAAACCTAATCCTATCCCTAACCCTAACCCACCCCTAACTCTCACCCTAACCTTAAACCTAACAATAACCCTAACCCTAACCCTCAACCCAACCCTCACCCTAACACTTACTCTAACCCTAAACCTCACCCTCACCCTAACCCTAACTCTAACACTAACCCAAACCCTAAACCTCACCCTAACCCTAACCCTAACCCTCACCCTCATTCTCAACCTAACCTTAAACCTAAACCTAATCCTAACAATAACGCTAACCCTAATCCTAAACCTCACCCTAACCATAACCCTCACCCTAACCCATACCCTCACCCTAACATTTACCCTCACCCTAACACTAATCCTAATCCTAACACTAAACACTCACCCTAACCCTAACCCTAAACCTAACACTATCCCTAACCATCACCTTAAACCTAAATCTCACCCTAACCCTAATCCCAAACCTCACCCTCACCCTAGCCCTCACCTTAACCCTAATTCTAAAGCTCACCCTCATCCTAACCCTAAACTTAACCCTAAACCCCACCCTAACCCTAAACCTAACCCTCACCCGCACCCTCACCCTCACTGTAACTCTAACCCTAACACTAACAATTACACTAACCTTAACCCGAACCATCACCCTAACCCTAACCAGAAGCCACAGTCTTACCCTCAACCTAACCCTAAGCCTAACCCTAAACCTCACCCTAAACCTCACCCTAACCCTAAACTTCACCCTCACCCTCAACCTCACAGTAACTCTAACCCTAACCCTAACAATAACACTAACCATAACCCCAAACCTCACCCTCAGACTCACCCTCACCGCAAACTTTACCCTAAACATAACACTAAGAATAACCCTAACCCTAAGCCTAACCCTAAACTTAACCCTAATCCTAACGCCCAGCCTCACCCTCAGCCTAACCCTAAGCCTAACTCTAAACCTAACCCTAACCCTAACCCTTACCGTAACCCTAACCCTAACCCTAAAACAAACACTAACCCTAAACCTAGCCCGAAATCTTACCCTAAACCTAAACCTAATACTCAGCCTCACCCTCAACCTACCCCAAACCCTAACCATAACCCTCACCTTAACTCTAAGTCTAACCATAACCATCACACTCACCCTAACCCTAACCCTAATCCTAAACCTAACCATATCCCTAACCCTAACCCTCACCCTATCCCTCACCCTAGCCTTCACCCAAACCCTAATCCTAACCCTAAACTTCATCCTAACCCTGACAATAACCCTAAACCTAACCCTCAGCCTAACCCGAAACCTAATCCTCACACTCATGCTCAGACTAAGCGTAAGCTTAAGCCTAAGCCTAACCCTAACCCTCCCTAACCCTAACCCTAACCCTAACCCTAAATCTAACCCTAAATCTCACCCTCATCCTAACCCTAACTCTAACCCTAACCCTAACCCTAAAAATAACCCTAACCCTCACCCTAACCAAAACCCTCAGCCTAACCCTAACACTCACCCTAACACTTACCCTCAGCCGAACACTAACCCTTACGCTAACACTATCGCTCACACTAAACCTAAACATCACTCGAACCCTAAACCTCACCCTAACACTAACCCTAAACCTCACCCTCACCCTAGCTCTCACCTTAAGCCTACCCCTCATCCTCACACTACACCTCACACTAACCCTAACACTAATCCTCAATCTAACCCTCACCCTCACCCTAACCCTAAACCTAACCCTCACCCTGACCCTAAACCTCATATTTACCATAACGCTCACACTCAGCCTAACCCTCATCTTTACCCTTACCGTCACCCCCACCTTTACCCTCACCCTAACCCTAACCCTCACCCTAACCCTCACCCTAACCCTAATTCTACCCCTAAACCTGACCTTCACCCTAACCCTAACTCTAACACTAACCCTAACAGTAAACCTCACCCTAACACTAAACCTAACCCTCACCATCACCCTCACCGTAACCGTAACCCTAAACCTAATCCTAACAATAACGCGAACCCTAACCCTCACCCTAATCAAAACCCTCACCCTAACCAAAACCCTCACCCTAACACTTACCCTCACCCTACCACTAACCCTAACCCTAACAATTACACTCACACTAACCCTAACCCTCATCCTAATCCTAAACCTCACCCTAAACCTAACACTAAGTCTAACCCTCACACTCACCCTAACCCTAACCCTCATCCTCACCCTAAACCTCACACTAACCCTAACCCTAACCCTAATCCTCAATCTAGCCCTCACCCTAACCCTAACTCTTATCCTAAACCTAACCCTAACCCTCACCTTTATCTTAACCCTCACCCTCAGCCTAAATCTCACCTTTACCCTTACCATCATACTCACCCTAACCCTAAACCTCATCCTAACCCGCACCCTAACCATAAACCTAACCATCACCCTAACCCTAACCTTCACCCTCAACCTCATCCTGAGCCTAAACCTAAACCTAAGCCTAACCCTTGCCCTAACCCTTACCTTAGCCCTCTCCCTTACCCTAATCCTAAACTTAACCCTCATCCTTACCTAGACACTATCCCTACCCCTAACCCTAACCCTATCCATCACCCTAACCCTAAACCTAATACTAATCCTAACCCTAACTCTAACCCTCACACTCACCCTAACCCTAATCCTAACCCTAACCCTAACCCTAAACCTAAACCTCAACCTAGGCCTCATCCTAACCCTAACCCTCATCCTAATCCTCACCCTAACACTAACCCTAACCCTCACCCTCACCATCACCCTAACCCTAATCCTAAACCTAACCCACAACCTAACCCTAACCCTCACCCTCAACATAACCCTTACCCTAACCCTAAACCTAACAACAAACTTAAGCCGAATCCTAACTCTCACCCTAACCCTAACCCTAAACCTCACCCTAACCCTAACCCTAAAACTCACCCTCACCCTAGACCTCACGTTAACCCTAATCCTAACACTAAAACTCATCCTAACCCTCCCAATAACCCTAACCTTAACCCTCATCATAACCCTAAACCTCACCCTCACCCTAACCTCAGCCTAACCCTAAGCATAACCCCAACCCTAACCCTAACCCTGACTCTCACCCTAACCCTAATCCTAAACCTAACCCTAACCCTAAACCTAACCCTAACCCTACCCCAAACCCTCACACTCAGACTCACCCTTATCCTAACTCTATCCCTAAACCTCACCCTCACACTAACCCTAACCCTAAACCTGACCCTAAACTTAACCCTAACGCTAACACTAAACCTCACCCTCACACTAGCCCTTATGCTAACCCTAATCCTAACCCTAACCCTCATCCTAACACTTCCCCTAACCCTAACCCTCACCCTCAACCTCACCCTCAGCCTAACCGTAAGCCTAACCCTAAACCTAACCCTAATACACACACTCACCCTCACCCTAACCCTAATCCTATCCCTAACCCTAACCCTAACCCACACCCTAACTCTCACCCTAACCCTAACCCTAACACTAACCCTAACCCTAAACCTCAACCTAACCCTCAACCTAACCCTAACTCTAACCCTAAACCTCACCCTCACCCTATCCTTAACTCTAACTGTAACCCAAACCCTAAACCTCACCCTAACCCTAACTCTAACCGAAAACCACACCCAAAACCTCACCCTAACCCTAACCCTAACCCTCACCCTAACTCTCACCGTAACCATAACCCTAAACCTAACCCTAACAATAACCCTACCCCTAATCCTAACCCTCACCCTAACCATAACCCTCACCCTAAAAAATACCCTCACCCTAACACTTACCCGCAACCTAACACTAACCCTAACCCTAACACTAACCCTCACACTAACCCTAACCCTAACCTTAACCCTAAACCTCAACCTAGCCCTCACCCTAAACCTAACCCTAACACTAACCCTAACGCTAACACTCACCCTAACACTCCCGCTAACCCTATACCTAACCCTAAACCTCACCCTCACCCTCAAACTCACCCGCATGCTAACACTCATAGTTACTCTAACCCTAAAACAAACCCTAACCCTAAACATCACCCCAACCCTACCCCTAAAACTCACCCTCAACCTAGCACTCACCCTAACTCTAATCCTAACCCTAAACATTATCCTAACCCTCCACAAAACCCTAACCCTAACCCTCACCCTATCTGTAACCCTCATCCCCACCCTTACCCTCCGCCTATTCCTAAGCCTAATCCTAAACCTAACCCTAAACCTAACCCTTACCCAAACACTCATCCGCACACTCACCCTCACAGTAACTCTAACCCTAACCCAAACTCTAACCCTAAACTTCACTCTAACCCTAACCCTAAGCCTAACCCTAAACCTCACCCTCACCCTAAACCTAACAATAACCCTAAACCTAACCCTCACCCTAACCCTCCCCCTAAACCTATATCTAACCCTAAACCTCACCCTCACCCTACCCCTAACCCTAACACTAAACCCCACCCTAACCCTAAAACTAACCCTCACCTGCACCCTCACCCTCACAATAACTCTAACCCTAACCCTAACAATTACCCTAACCCTAAACCTAACCATCACCCTAACCCTAATACTCACCTCCAACCTCACCCTCAGCCTAACCCTAAGCCTCAGCCTAACCCTCAACCTAACCCTCACACTCACCCTCACCATAACCCTAGTCCTAAAGGTAACCCTATCCCTAAACCTCAACCTAACCCTCACCCTCACCCTAACCCTAACACTAACCCTAACCTTAAACCTCACCGTAACCCTCCCCCAAACCCTAACTCTAACCATAAACCTCACCCTCACCCTAAACCTAACCCTAAACTTAATCCTAAAACTAACCCTAACCCTATCTCTCACCCTCACCCTCAACCTCACTGTAACTCTAACACTAACCCTAACAATAACAGTCACCCTAACCCTAACCCTCAACCTAACCATAACCCTCACCCTCAGCCTCACCCTACCTGCAAACTTAACCCTCACCATAACACTAACAATAACCCTAAACCTAACCCTAACCCTAACCCTAACCCTAACCTTAACCCTAACCCTAATCCTCACCCCAACCCTCACCCTCATCCTAACCCTAACATAACCCTAACCCTAACCCTAACCCTCACCGTAACCCTAACGCTAACCCTAACCCTAACACAAACCCTAACCCTCACTATAACACTAACCCTATCCCTAACCCTAACACAACCCCTAACCCTAAACCAAACCCTAACCTAAACCTAATCCTCAGCCTCACCCTCACCCTAACCCAATACATAACCCTAACCCTCACCCTAACCCTAAGCCTAACCCAACCCTAACCCTCACACTCACCCTCACCCTAACCCAAATCCTATACCTAAGCCTATCCTAACCCTAACCCTCACCCTAACCCTCACCCTAGCCCTCACCTTAAACCTAATCCTAACCTTAAACCTCATCCTAACACTCTCTCTAACCCTAAACTTAAACCTCACCCTAACCCGAACCCTAACCCTCCCCCTCATGCTCAGCCTAAGCCTAAGCCTAAGCCTAAGACTAAGACTAACCCTCACCCTATCCCTAACCCTAACACTAACCCTAACTCTAACCCTAAACATCACCCTCACCCTAACCCTAACTTTAACATGAACCTGAAACCTAAACCTCATCCTAACCCTAAACCTAACCCACACCCTCACCCTCACCGTACCCGTATAAACCTAACCCTAACAATAACCCTAACCCTAACCCTAACCCTCACCCTAAGCCTAACCCTCAGCCTAATATTTACCCTCACCCTGACACTAACCCTAACGCTAACACTACCGCTCACACTAACCCTAACAATCACCCTAAACCTCACCCTACCCTAATTCTTCCCCTAAACCTCACCCTCACCCTAACCCTAACCATCCCCCTAACCCTAAACCTCAACCTCACCCTCACCCTCAGCCTAACCCTAAGCCTAACCCTAACCCTAACCCTAACCCTCACACTCACCTAAACCTTACCCTAATCCTAAACCTAACCCTAAGCCTAACCCTCACTCTCACCCTAACCCTAAATCTAACACTAACCCTAACTCTAAACCTCACCTGTAGCCTCACCCTAACCCTAATCCTAACCCTAACCCTCACCCTAAACCTAACCCTAACCCTCACCCTCACCCTGACCCTAACCCTAACCTTCACCCTAACCTTAAACTTAACCCGAACCATAACTCTCACACTAACCCTAACCCTAACCCTAACTGTAACCCTACCCCTCACCCTCTTCCTCAGACTAAGCCTAAACCTAAACCTAACCCTAACCCTAACACACACACACACTTTTCCTCAGCCTAACCCTAAGCCCAAACCTAAACCTAACCCTGACTCACACACTCACATTCTCCCTAACCCTAATCCTAACTCTAAACCTAACCCTCAACCTAATGCTGATCCTAACCCTGACTCTAACCTTAAACCTCACCCTCACCCTCACCCTAACTCTAACCCTAACCCAAACCCTAAACCTCACCCTAACCCTAACTCTAACCCTCAACCTAACCATAACCATAAACATAAACCTTACCCTAATAATAACCCTAACCCTAATCCTAAGCCTCACCCAAACCATAACACTAACCCTAACAGTAAAACTCACCCTAATCCTCCCCCTAATCCCAACTCTAACCCTAAACCTCACCCTCACCCTCACCTTAACACTAACCATAACCATAACCCTTAACCTCACCGTACACCTAAACCTCACCCGCACCCTCATCCACACAGTAACTCTAACACTAACCCAAACAATAACACTAACCCTAACCCTAAATATCACCCTAATCTTAATCCTCAACCCCACACTCACCCTCAGCCTTACCCTAAGCCGAAGCCTAACCCTAGCCCTAACCCGCACAATCAGCCTCACCCTAACCCTAATCCTAACCCTAAACCTATCCCTAAACATCAACCTAACCCTCACCCTAACCCTAACAATAAACCTAAGCCTAACCCTCACCCTAACCCTCCCCCTAACACTAACTTTAACACTAAACCTCATCCTAGCCCTCACCCTAACCCTAATCCTAACCCTAAACCTCATCCTAAAACTCCCCCTAACCCTAACCCTCACCCTCACCCTAACCATATTCTTCACTCTAAATCTAACCCTCACCCTAATACATACTGTCAGCCTAACCCTAACCCTAACCCTCACACTCACCCTAACCCTTACCCTAATCTTAATCCTAACCCTAAGCCTAACCCTCACCCTCACCCTGAATCTCACCCTAACCCTAAACCTCACCATCACCCTCAGCTTAATGCTAAGCCTAATCCTAAACCTAAGCCTAACCGAAGCACTCACCCTAACACTACCCCTAATCGTAATCCTAACCCTAACCCTAACCCTCACCCTCATCCTAACCCTCAACCTAACCCTACCCCTAACACTAAGCCTAACCCTAAACCTCACCCTAACCCGAACCCTAACCCTCACACTCACCCTAACCCTAACCCTAACACTAACCCTAACACTCACCCTCAACTTAATCCTAATCCTAATCCTAACCCTAATCCTCACCTTCACCCTAACCCTCATCCTAACCCTACCCCTAATACTAACCCTAACCCTAACCCTAAACCTAACTCTCCCCCTAACCCTAAGCGTAACCCTACCCCTAACCATAACCCTCACACTCACCTTCAATCTAAACCTGATCCTAACCCTAACCCTCACCTTTACCCTTACTGTCACCCTCACCCTAACCCTACCCCTAACATTATCACTAACCCTAACCCTAACTCTCACCCTAACCCTAAACCTAACCCTCACCCTAACCCTAAACCTAACCCTCACACTCACGCTCGGTCTAAGCCTAAGCCTAACCCTAAGCTTAAGCCTAACCCTTACCCTCACACTGACCCTCACGCTCACCCTAACCCTATCACTAACGCTAACTCTAACCCTAAACTTCACCCTCACCCTAATCCTAACTCTAATCCTAACCCTAAACATAAACCACACCCTAACCCTAACCCTCACCGTCACCATAAATGTAACCCTAACCCTAACCTAACAATAACCCTAACCCTAACCCTTACCCTCATTCTAACCATAACCCTCACCCTATACCCAACCCTGAAACTAACATTTACCCTCACCCTAACACTAACCCAAAGCCTAACACTAACACTCACACTAACCCTAACCATCACCCTAACATTAAACCTCACCCTAAGCCTAACCCTGACCTTCACCCTCAACCTAGCCCTCACTCTAACCCTAACCCTCATCCTCATTCTAAACCTCACACTAACCCTAAACCTAAGCATCAATTTTAACCTCACCCTCACCCTAACCCTAACCCTAACCCTAACCTTACCTTACCTTAGACCTTACCTTAATCCTCACTCTCAGCCTAACCCTCAGCTTTACTCTTACCGTCACACTCACCCTAACCCTAACACTCATCCTAACCTTCACCCTGATCATAATCCTGAGCATCACCCTAACCCTCACCCTCACCCTCAACCTAACCAGCAGCCTAACCCGACAGCCTAAGCCAAACCCTCACACTAACCCTCACCCTCACCCTAGCCCTCACCCTAAGCCTAATCCTAACCCTAACCTTAATCATAACACTAAACCTAACATTAACCCTAACCATCACCCAAAAACTAATCCTCATCCCCACTATCACCCACAGCCTAAACCTAAGCCTAAGCCTAAACCTAACCCTAACCCTAACCCTAAACCTCAAATTAACCCTCACGCTAACCCTAACCCTAACACTAAACCTAACCATAACATTCACCTAACTGTCTCCCTAACACTAACTCTAAACCTAAACCTCACCATCACCCTAACACTAAAAGTCACCCTCACCCTCACCCTCACAATAACTCTAACCCTAACCCTAACAATAACCCTAACCCTAACACTAAACCTAACCCTAACCCTTACCCTAACACTCCCCCTAACCCTTACTCTAACCCTAAACCTCACCCTCACCATAACTCTAACCCTAACCCTAACAATAACACTAACCGTAACACTAACCCTAACCCTCACCATCACCATAACCCTAAACCTAACCCTAACCTCACCCTAACTCTAACCCTAACCGTAACCCTCACCCTCAGCCTCACCCTCACCGAAAACTTAACCATAAAATTAACAATAACCCTAACCCTAACCCTAATCCTAACCCTCACCCTAACCCAAAACCTCAACCTCACCGTAACCCTAACCCTAACACTCACCCTAA
Organism: Dipodomys merriami; assembly: GCF_024711535.1. Classification (NCBI taxonomy): domain Eukaryota; kingdom Metazoa; phylum Chordata; class Mammalia; order Rodentia; family Heteromyidae; genus Dipodomys; species Dipodomys merriami. The sequence continues at coordinate 646,167 of NW_027202771.1, forward strand.
CCCTAAACCTAACCCTAATCCTAAACCTTGCAATAATGCTAACCCTAACCCTCACACTCACCCTTGCCCTCATCCTAACCCTAATCCTAAGCCTAAAGCTCATTCTATCCCTCACCCTAATCCTAACCTTAAACCTCACCCTAACCCTAACCCTCACACTCACCCTCAGCCTAACCCTAAGCCTAAGCCTAACCCTAACCCTAACCCTCACACTCAACCTCACCCTAACCCTAACCCTAAAACTAACACTAACCCTAACCCTAACCCTCACCCTAACCCTCCCCCAAACCTAAATATAAACCTAAACTTCACTCTCACCCTAACGCTAACCTCACACTAAAACTAACCCTAATCCTAACAGTAACCCTCACACTAACCCTAACCACCACCTTAACCCTAAACCTCAACCTAACCCTGTCCCTAACCCTCACCCTCACCTTAGCCCTCACCCTAACCCTAACCCTCATACTCAAAATAAACCTCAATCTAACACTAAAACTAATCCTCAATCTAACCCTCAATCTCACCCTCACCCTCACAGTAACTCTAACCCTAACCCAAACCCTAAACCTCACTCTATCCCTAACCCTAACCCTAACCCTAATCCTCACACTCACCCTAACCCTAACAATAACCCTAAACCTAACCCTAAACCTAACCCTCCCCTATACCTATATATAACCCTAAACCTCACCCTCACACTCACCCTAACCCTAACCCTAAACCCCACCCTAACCCTAACCCTAACCCTCACCCACACCCTCACCCTCACCATAACTCTAACCCTAACCCTAACAATAACCCTAACCCTAACCGTAACCATCATTCTAACCCTAATACTCAACCCCACCCTCACCCTCAGCCTAACCCTAAGCCTCAGCCTAACCCTCAACCTAACCCTCAACTCACCCTCACCCTAACCCTAACCCTAACCCTAACCATAAACCTAATTCTCACCCCCACCATCACCCTCAGCCTAACCCTAACTTAACCCTAACCCTAACCCTAACCCTAACTTTCTCCGGAACCCTAACCCTAACCCAAACCCTAAAAAAACCCTAACCCTCACCGTAACCCTAACCATAACCCTAACCCTAACACAAACCCTATCCCTAAACCAAACCCTAAACCTAAACCTAACCCTCAGCCTCACCCTCACCCTAACCCAAAACATAACCCTAACCCTCACCCTAACCATAAGCCTAACCCAACCCTAAGCCTCACCGTAACCCTAACCCTAAACCTATCACAAACCCTAAACCTAACCCTAACCCTCACCGTAACCCTAACCCTAACCCTAACCCTAACAAACCCTAACCCTAACCCTAACCCTAAACCTCAGCCTAACCCGAACCCTAACCCTCCCCCTCATGCTCGGACTAAGCCTAAGCCTAACCCTAACCCTCACCCTATCCCTCACCCTAACACTAACCCTAACTCTAACCCTAAACCTCACCCTCACCCTAACCCTAACTCTAACACGAACCCGAAACTTAAACCTCATCCTAACCCTAAACCTAACCCACACCCTCACCCTCACCGTAACCATATAACCCTAACCCTAACAATAACCCTAACCCTAACCCTAACCCTCACCGTAACCCTAACCCTCACCGTAATATTTACCCTCACGCTTACACTAACCATAACGCTAACACTACCGCTCACACTAACCCTAAAAATCACCCTAATCCTCATCCTAACCCTCACCCTAAACCTAACTCAAAAACTCACCCTAACCCTAACCCTTAACCCTTACCCTCAACTTAACCCTAACCCTCACGCTCAACTTAAGCCTAACGCTAACCCTCACCCTAACCCTAAACTTAACCTGAACCCTAACTCTCACCCTAACACTAACCCTAACACTAATCCTAAGCCTCACCCTCACCCTCACACTCACCCGCACCCTCACCCCCACAGTAAGGCTAACGCTAACCCAAACCCAAACCCTAAACATCACCCTAACCCTAAAACTCACCCTCACCCTAGCTCTCACCCTAACTCTAATCCTAACCCTAACCCTCATCCTAACCCTCCCTATAACCCTAACCAAAAACCTCACCCTATCCCTAACCCTCATCACCACCCTCACCCTCAGCCAAATCCTAAGCCTAAACCGAAGCCTAACCCTAAACCTAACCCTAACCCGCACATTCACCCGCACCCTTACTCTCACAGTAACTCTAACCCTAACCCAAAAGCTAACCCTAAACCTCACTGTAACACTAACCCTAAGCCTAACCCTAACCCTTACCCTCAACTTAACCCTAAACCTCACGCTCAACTTAAGCCTAACGCTAACCCTCAGCCTAACCCTAAACTTAACCTGAACCCTAACTATCACCCTAACACTAACCCTAACACTAATCCTAAGCCTCACCCTCACCCTCACACTCACCCGCACCCTCACCCTCACAGTAACGCTAACGCTAACCCAAACCTGAACCCTAAACATCACCCTAACCCTAAAACTCACCCTCAACCTAGCTCTCACCCTAACTCTAATCCTAACCCTAACCCGCATCCTAACCCTCCCTATAACCCTAAACAAAAACCTCACCCTAACCGTAACCCTCATCCCTACCCTCACCCTCAGACTAATCCTAAGCCTAAACCTAAGCCTAACCCTAAACCTAACCCTAACCCGCACACTCACCCGCACCCTCACCCTCACAGTAACTCTAACCCTAACCCAAACACTAACCCTAAACCTCACTCTAACCCTAACCCTAACCCTAACCCTAACCCTCACCCTCACCCTCACCCTAACCCTAATCCTAACCCTAACCCTAACCCTAACCCTAACCCTAACCCAAACCCTAACCCTAAAACTCACACTAACACTAACACTAACCATAACCCCAAGCTAACCCTCACCCTAACTTTAACCCTAACACTAACCCTAACCCTCGACCTAACACTCCCCCTAAACCTAAATGTAACCCTAAACCTCACCCTAACCCTAACCCTCACGCTCACCATAACTCTAACCCTCATCCTAACCCCAATGCTAACCGTAAACCTCACCCAAACACTAACGCTAACCCTCATCCTCACCCTAGCCCTCATACTAAACCTAATCCTAACCCTAACCCTAACCCTCATCCTAACCCTCACCCTAACCCTAACCCTAACAATAACCCTACCCCTAACCCTAACCAACACCCTAACCCTAATCCTCACTCCCCACCGTGACCCTCAGCCTAACCCTAAGCCTCAGCCTAACCCTCAACCTAACCCTCACACTCACCCTTACACTAACCCTAGTCCTAAATGTAAATCTATCCGTAAACCTCAACCTAACCTTCACCCTCACCCTCACCCTAACCCTAACCCTAACCATAACCCTGTCCCGCAGCCTCACCCTCACTGCAAACTTAACCCTAACCATAACACTAACAATAACCCTAACCCTAAACATAACCATAACCCTAATCCTCACCCCCACCCTCACCCTCAGCCTAATCCTAACTTAACCCTAACCCTAACCCTAACCCTCACCATAACCCTAACCCTCACACTCACCCTCACCCTAACTCAAATCCTAAACCTAACCCTGTCCTAACCCTAACCCTCACCCGCACCCTCACCCTAACCCTCACCCTAAACCTAATCCTAACCCTAAACCTCATCCTAACACTCACGCTAATCCTAACCCTAAACCTCACCCTAACCTGAACCCTAAACTTCCCCTCATGCTCGGCCTAAGCCTTAGCTTAAGCCAAAGCCTAACCCTAACCCTCTCCCTATCCCTAACTCTAACACTAACCCTAACTCTAACCCTAAAACTCACCCTCACCCTCACCCTAACTCTAACACTAACCCGGAAGCTAAACCTCATCCTAAACCTAACACTGAACCACACCCTCACACTCACCGTAACCGTATAACCCTAACACTGACAATAACCCTAACCCTAACCCTAACACTCACCCTAACCATAACCCTCACCCTAACCCTAACCCTCACCCTAATATTTAGCCTCACCCTAACACTAACCCTAATGCTAACACTACCGCTCACACTAACCCTAAAAATCACCCTTACCCTAAACCTCACCCTAACCCTAACCCTCATCTTTACTGTAACGCTCACCCTCAGCCTAACTCTCATCTTTACCCTTACCGTCACCCCCACCCTAACCCTCACCCTAACCCTAACGCTCACCCTAACCCTAATTCTACACCTAAACCTCACTAACACTAACAATAACACTAAACCAACCTCACTCTAACACTAACCCTAACCCTCACCCTCACCCTCAATGTAACCGTAACCCTAACAATAAACCTAACAGTAATCATGACCCTAATCCTCACACTAACCCTAAACCTCAACCTAATTCTAAACCTAATCCTAAACCTAAACCTAACTCTAACCCTAACCCTCAAACTAGCCCTCACCCTAACCCTAAGTCCTACCCTCACCCTCACCCTAACCCTAACCCTCATCCTCACCCTAAACCTCACACTAACCCTAACCCTAACCCTCAATCTAATCCTCACCCTAACCCTAAACCTAACCCTAACCCTCAACCTAACCCTATCCCTAACCCTAACTCTAACCCTAAACCTCACCCTCACCCTTACCCTAACCCTAACCCTAAAACTCACCCTAACACTAAACTTCATCCTCACCCTCAACCTCACCTTAATACTAGCCCTAACACTAAAAATAACACTAACCCTAACCCTAACTCTAACCCTCACCCTCAGCCTCACCCTCACCACAAAATTAATGCTAACAATAACACTAACAATAACCCTACCCTAAGAATAACCCTAAACCTAAATCTAATCCTAACCCACACCTTCACCATGATCCTAAACCTCACACTAACCCTAAAAGTAATCCTCAATCTAAACCACACCCTCACCCTAACCCTAACACACACCCTTACGGTAATCCTCACTCTCAGACAAACCCTCAACATTACCCTTACCCTCACCGTAAACCTCACACTAACCCTAACCCTCATCCTAACCCTAACACTAACCCTCACCCCCTACTAAACCTCACCCTAACCCTAACCCTAACACTAAACCTAACCCTAACCCAAAACCTCACCCTAACACTAACTCTAACCCTAAACCTCACGCTGACCTTAACCCTAACCCTAATACTAAACCTCACCCTAAACCTAAACCTTACCCTAACACTTACCCTCAACCTAACAGTAACACTAATACTAACACTAACCCTCACACTAACTCTAACCATCACCCTAAACCTAACGTCACCCTAACCCTAACCCTAAACCTAAACCTAACCTTCATCCCAACCCTCACCCTAACCGTAACCCTAAACATCACCCTAACACTAAACCTCACCCTCACTTTTAGCCTCACCCTAACCATAAGTCTAAGCCTAAACCTAACCCTAAACCTCACACTCACCGTAGCCCTCACACTAACACTAATCCTAACTCTAACTCTCATCCTAACCCTCAACCTAACCATAACCAGAACCATCACTCTAAACCTAATCCTCATCCCCACCCTCACCTTCAGCGTAACCCTAACCCTAAGCCTAACCCTAACCCTAACCCTCACATTTACCCTCAGCCTAACCCTAATCCTAACCCTAACACTAACCTTAAACCTAAGCCTCAACCTAACCCTCACCCTAACCCTAACCTTAACCCTAACCCTCACCGTCACTTTAGTCCTCACCCTAACCATCACCTCAAAACTAACCCACAACTTCACCGTAACCCAAACGCTAACCCTGACCCTAACCCTACCCCTAACCCTAACCCTAAACCTGACCCTAATCCTAACACTAACCCTCACCCTCAACTTAGCCCTCACCCTAACCCTAATTGTAACCCTAAACCTCATCCGAAACCTCACCCTCACCCTAACACTAACCCTCACGCTAACCCTAAACCTAATTCTAACCCTCACCCTAAACCTACCCGGACCCTCATCCTAACCATAACCCTTACCTCAACCTCACCCTCAGCCTAACACTAAGCCTAACCCAAACCCTAACCCTAACCCTCACACTCACCCTCACCCTAACCCTAATACTACCACTAACCCTAACCATAACCCTAAACCTCAACTTAACCCTCACCCTAACCCTAACTCTAACACTAACCCTGACCCTAACCCACACCCTAACCCTCTCCCTAAACATAATTCTAACCCTAAACCTCACACTCACCCTAATCCAAATCCTAACCTTGACCCTAAATCTCACCCTAACCCTAACCCTCAAACTTACCCTCACCCTCACCCTCACCATAACCCTAACCCTCACCCTAACCCTAACACTAAACCTCACCCTAACACTAATTCTAACCCTCACCCTCACCCTAGCCCTCACTCTAACCCTAATCCTAACCCTAAACCTCATCATAACACTCACCCTAACTCTAACCCTAACCCTCACCCTAACCCTAATCCTAAACCTAACCCTCACCCTCACCCTTACTCTCACCCTCACCCTCACCATAACCCTAAACCTCACCCAAACCCTAAACTTAAACTTCACCCTAACACTAACCCTAACCCTCTCCCTCAACCTAGCCCTCACCCTAACCCTAATCCTAAGCCTTACCCTAACCATAACCCTCACCCTCACCCTCACCGTAACTCTAACCCTAAACCTAACAATAACACTAATCCTAACCCTAAACCTAACCCTAACCCTAATCCTATCCCTAATCCTCACCCTCAGCCTCACCCTCACTGCAAATGCAACCATGCCCATATCACTACCAATAATCCTAACCCTAAACCTAATCCTAACAACCACCCTCACCCTAACCCTAATCCTAAACTTAACCCTCACTCTAACCCTAACCCTAACCCTCACCGTAACCCTAACCCTCATCCTAACCCTCACCCTAACCCTAAACCTCACCCTAACACTAACCCAAATCCTCACCCTCAACCTAGCCCTCACCCTAACCACCATCCTAAACCTAATCCTCATCCTAACTCTCACCCTAACCCTAATCCTAACCCTCACCCTAACCCTAATAGTAACCCAAACCTTCAACCTAACCCTACCCCTCACCTTCACTGTAACCCTAACCCTAATCCTCACCCTAACGCTAAACTTAACCCGAACCATAATTCTCACCCAAATGCTAACCCTAAGCGGAACACTTACCCGAACCCTCACCCTCACCCTCAGCTTAATGCTAAGCCTAACCCTTACCCTAAGCCTAACACAAGCACTCACCCTAACACTAACCCTAATCCTAATCCTAACCCTAACCCTAACCCTCAACCTCATCCTAACCCTCACCCTAACCCTAACACTAACACTAACCCTAACCCTAAACCTAACACTAACACTAACCCTCACCCTAACCCTCACCCTAACCGTAACTCTAACCCTAATTCTCACCCTCACCCTCAACCTAAACCTCACCCTCACCCTCACCCTCAGTTTAACCCAAAGCCAAAGCCTAACGCTAAGCCTAACCCTCACCATCACCCTAACCATAACTCTAACCCTAAACCTAAAACTAAACCTCACCCTAAACCTAAACATAACCCTCACCCTCAACCTCACCTTAAACCTAACCCTAACCCTAACAATAACCCTAACACTAAACCTTACCCTCACCCTAACCATAACCCTCAACATAAACCTAACCCTCAATCTAACCCTCACCCTCACCCTAACCCTAAACCTAACCCTAACGCTAAACGTAACCCTTACCCTCAACTTAACCCTCAGCCTAACCATAAGCTTAAACCTAACCCTAACCCTCACACTCATCCTCATTATAACACTAATCCTAAACCTAAGCATAACCCTAACCCTAAACCTCAACCTAACCCTCCCCCTAATCCTAACCCTAACACTAACCCTAGCCTTAACCCTCAACCTAACCCTCCCCCTAACCCTAACTCTAACTCTAAACCTCACCCTCATCCTAACCCACACCCTAACCCTAAACCTCGCCCTAACCCTCACCTTCACCGTAACCCTAAACCTAACCCAAAACCTCACCCTAGCCCTAACCCTAACCCGAACCCTAAACCTCACCCTAACCCTAAACCTAACCCTCACCCTCAACCTCACCCTAACCGTAAACTTAAGCTTAACCATAACACAAACAATAACCCTAACCCCACCCTGAATCCTAACCCTCACCCTCACCCTAAACTTAACCCTCACCCAAACCCGAACCCTCACCCTAACACTTACCCTCATCCTAACACTAAAACTAACCCAAACCCTAACCCTAACACTAAACCTCAACCGAACCCTCACCCTAACCCTATCCCTAACACTAACCCTAAACCTAATCCTAACCCTAACACTCCCCCTACCGCTATATCTAACCCTCAACCTCACCCTCACCTCACCCTAACTCTAACACTCACACTAACCCTAACTCTAACCCTAAACCTCACCCTAACCCTAACCCTAACTCTAACCCTAACCTGAAACCTAAACCTAAACCTAACCCTAACCCTCACCCTCACCCTCACCCTCAACATAACCCTAACCATAAAAATAACCCTAACCCTAACCCTCATCCTAACCATAACCTTCACCCTAACCCTAACCCTCACCCTAACACTTACCCTCACCCTAACACTAACTCCAACCATAAGACTAACCCTCACACTAACCCTAACCATCACTCTAACCCTAAACCAAACCCTAACCCTAAATCTCACCCTCACCCTAGCCCTCAACCTAACCCTAACCCTCTTCCTCACCCTTAAACTCACACTAATCCTAACACTAATCCTGAATCTAACCCTCACCCTCACCTTAATCCTAACCCTCACTTGTACCTTAACCCTCACACTCAGCCTAACCCTCACCTTTACCCTTACGGTCACCCTCACCCTAACCCTCACCATAGCATAAATCCTCATCCTAGCCCTCTCCCTAACGGCAACCCCAACCATCACCCTAACCCTAACCCTCACCCTCACCCTCAGCCTAAGCTTAACGCTAAGCCTAAGCCTAAGCCTAACCCTAACCCTCACCCTCACCCTAGCCCTCACCCTAACCCTAATACTAACCCTAACCCTCATCCTAACCCTTAACCTAACCATAACCCTAACCATCATACTAAACCTAATCCTCATCCCCACCCATACCCTCAGCCTAACCCTAAGCCTAAGCCAAACCCTAACCCTAACCCTCACATTCACCCTCACCATCAACGTAATCCTAAACCTAACCCTAACCCTAATATTAAAACTCAACCTAACCCTCACCCTAACCCTAACACTAACCCTAACCCTAACACTCAACCTAACCCTCCCCCTAACCTTAACTCTAACCCTAAACCTCACCCTCACCCTAACCATAATCCTAACCCTAAACCTCATCCTAACCCTGATCCTAACCCTCACCCTCACCCTCACCCTTACTGTAACTCTAAACCTAACCTTAGCTATAAAACTAACCCTGAACACTAACACTAACCCTGAACCTCACCCTAACTCTAACCCTAACACCAACCCTCACCCTAATCCTAATCCTAACCCTCAGCCTCACCTTAACCCTAACCCTAACCCTAACCCTAAACCTCACCCTCACCATAACCCTAACCCTAACCCTAAACCTCACCCCAACGCTAACCCTAAATGTCACCCTATCTATAGTCCTCCCCCAAACCCTAATGCTAACCCTAAACCTCATCCTAACACTCAGCCTAACCCTAAAACACTAACACTAACCCTTACCCTCACCCTCAAGCTCTGCCTAAGCCTCCGCCTCAGCCTAAGACTAACCCTGACCCTCACACTCACCCTCACCCTAACCCTAACCCTAACACTAACCCTAACCCTAACCCTCACATAACCCTCACTCTAATGCTAACTATAAACTTTAACCTCACCCTCACCCTAACCCTAAATCTCATCCTGACCATCACCCTCTGCCTAACATTAAGCCTAAACCTAACCCCAACCCTAACCATAACACTAACCCTAACCCTCACCCTACCCCTCAACCTAACCCTAACCCTAACACTCACCCTCACCCTAGCCCATACACAAACCCTAAGCCTAAGCCTAACCCTCACCCTAATCCTCACTCTAACTCTAACCCCAACACTCACGCTAACCTTAACCCTCACCCTCACCCTAACTCTAATTCTAATCCTAACCATAACCCTAAACCTCACACTCACCCTCACCTTAACCCTAACCCTAATCCTAACCCTAACACTAACCCTCAACCCCACACTAAACCTCACCCTATCTCCAACTCTAACCCTAACACTAACTCTAACCCTCACCCTATCCCTCACCCTAACCTTAATCCTAAACATCACCCTTAACCTAGCCCATACCCAAATCCTAAGCCTAAGACTAACCATCACACTAACCCTCACTCTAACCCTAACCCCAACACTCACCCTAAACTTAAACCTCACCCTCACCCTCGCCCTAACTCTAAACCTAACCCTAACCCTAACCCTAACCCTCACACTCACCCTAACCCTAACCCTAACCCTAATCCTAAACCTCACACTAAACCTAAACCATACCCTAACACTTACCCTCACCCTAAAACTAACACTAAACCTAACACTAACCCTCAAACTAACGCTAAAAAATCACCCTAAACCTAAACCTCACCCTAACCCTAAAGCTAACCCTCACCTTCAACCTAGCCCTCAACCTAACCCTAACACTCATTCTCACCCTAAACCTCACACTAACCCTAACACTAATCCCCAACTAAACTTCACCCTCACCCTAACCCTAACCCTGACCCTCACCCTAACCATAACCCTCACCTCAATCTCACCCTCAGCCTAACACTAAGCCTAACCCAAATGCTAACCCTAACCCTCACACTCACCCTCACCCTAACCCTAATCCTAACACTAACCCTTACCCTAACCCTAAAACTCAACCTAACCCTCCCCCTAATCCTAACCCTAACACTAACTCTATCCCTAACCCTCACGCTAACCCTCCCCCTAACCCTAACTCTAACCCTAAACCTCACACTCACCCTAACCCAAATCCTAACCCTGACCCTAAACCTCACCATAACTCTAACCCTAACCCTCACACTTACCCTCACCCTCACCGTAACTCTAACTATAAACCTAACAATAACACTAATCCTAACCCTAAACCAAAACCTAACAATAATCCTATCCCTAAACCTCACCCTCAGCCTCACCCTCGCTGCAAAGGTAGCCAGAACAATAACACTTACAATAATCCTAACCCAAACCCTAATCCTAACCCTCACCCTCACCCTAACCCTCATCCTAACCCTAACCCTCACCCTAACCCTAAGCCTCACCCTTACCATAACCATAACCCTCACCATAACCCTAACCCTCTCACCCTAACACTAACTGTAACCCTAAATCTCACCCTCACCCTCACCCTAACCCTCACCCTCACCCTGACCCTCAGCTTAACCCAAAGTCATAGCCTAACGCTAACCTTAACCCTCACCCTCACACTAGCCCTCACCATAACCCTAACTGTAACAGTAACCCTAACCCTAACACTCACACTAACCCTAACCCTAACCCTACCTCCAACCCTAAACCTCACCCTGACCCTAACCCTAACCCTAACCATAACTCTAAATCTCATCCTAACCCTAACCCTAACCCTCAACATCACCCTCAACCTCACCTTTACCTTAACCTTAACCCTAACCCTAACCCTAAAAATAACCCTAACCCTAAAAATAACCCTAAACCTCACCCTCACCCTAACTCTAACCCTAACCCAAACCCTCACCCTAACCCTAACTCTGACATTAAAATTAACGCTAAACGTCACCCTAACCCTAACCCTAACCCTAAACCTCATGCTAGCACATACCGTAACCCTAATCCTAACATTAACCCTAACTCTAATGCTCACACTCACCCTCTCCTTAACCTTAATCCTAATCCTAACCCTAACCCTTTCCCTAACCCTAACTCTAACCCTAACCCGAACCCTAAACCTAACCCTAATCCTCAACCCCACCCTCACCCTCAGCCTAACCCTAAGCCTGTCCCTAACACTAACCCTAACGCTAACCCTAAACCTCACCCTTACCCTAACCCTATCTCTAAACCTAACCCTAAACCTCACTCTGACCCTAATCCTAACCCTCACCCCCATCCTCAGCCTCAATGTAACTCCAACCCTAACCCTAACAATAACACTAACCCTAACCCTAACGATCACCCTAACCCTAACCCTCACCCCCACCCTCAACCTCAGCCTAAACCTCAGCCTAAGGCTAACCCTAACACTAACCCTCACCCTCATTCTCACCCTAACCCTAATCCTAACCCTAACCCTATCCCTAAACCTCAACCTAACCCTCAGCCTTACCCTAATGCTAACACTAAACCTAACCTTCACCCTCACCCTAACCATCCCCCTAACCCGAAGTGTAACCCTAAACCTCAACAGCACCCTAACTCTAACCCTAACCCTAACCCTAAACCTCACCGTAAAACTCACCCTAATACTCATCCTCACCCTCACTCTCACCATGCCCGTAACTATAACCCTAACCCTAACAATAATAGTAACCCTAACCCTAACCCTAACAATAACCATAAACTTCACCCTGTGCCTCACCCTCACCGCAAATGTAACACTAACCATAACACTAACAATAACCCTAAACATAAACCTAAGCCTAAGCCTAAACCTAAGCCTAACCCAAACCCTAACCCTCACCCTAACCCTAACCCTAACCCTAACCCTAACCCTAACACTAACACTAAACCTAAACCTAACCCTAACCCTAAACCTCATCCTAGCACTCATCCTAAACCTAACCCTAACCCTAACCCTCACTCTCGGCCTAAGCCTAAGCCTAAGCTTAAGCCTAACCCGAACTCTAAACCTCAACCTAACCCTCACCTTAACCCTAACCCTAACACTAACTCTAACTCTAACCCTAAACCTCACCATCACCCTAAACCTAACTCTAACCCTAACCTTAAAACTAAACCTCACCCTAATCCTAAACCTAACCCTCACCCTCAACCTCTCCGTAACCCTAACCCTAACAATTAGAATAACCCTAACACTAAACCTAACCCTCACCCTAAACATAACCCTTCACATAACCCTAACCCTCAATCTAACCTTCACCCTCACCCTAATCCTAACCCTAACCCTCACCCTCACCCTAACCCTAAACGTAACCCTAACCCTCACCGTAACACTCACCCTAACCCTAACCCTAATCCTAACCCTAACCCTAATTCTAAACCTAAACCTAACCCTAACTAACCATCACCCTAAATCTATCCCTCATCCCCACCCTCACCCTGAGCCTAAACCTAAGCCTAAACCTAACCCTAACCCTAACCCCCACACTTACCCTCACCCTAACCGGAACACTAACACTAACCCTAACTCTAACCCTAAACCTCACCCTCACCCTAACACTAACTCTAACCCTAACCTGAAACCTATAACTCATCCTAACCCTAACCCTCACCCTCACCCTCAACATAACCCTAAACCTAACCCTAACAATAACCCTAACCCTAACACTAAACCTCATCCTAACCATAGCCTTCACCCTAACCCTAACCCTCACTCTAATACTTACCCTCACCCTAACACTAACCCTAACCATTACACTAAACCTTACACTAACCCTAACCATCACCCTAACCCTAAACCTCACCCTAACCCTAACTCTCACCCTCAACCTATCCCTCAACCTAACCCTAACCCTGATCCTCACCCTTAACCTCACACTAACCATAACACTAATCCTGAATCTAACCCTCAACCTCACCCTAACCCTAACTCTCACCTTACCATAACCCTCACCCTCAGCCTAACCCTCACCTTTACCCTCAGCCTCAGGCTAACCCTAAGCCTAAACCTAACCCTAACCATAACCCTCACCCTCACCCTAGCCCTCACGCTAACCCTAATCCTAACCCTAACACTCATCCTAACCCTTAACATACCATAACCCTAACCATCATTCTAAACCTAATCCTCATCCCCACCCATACCCTCAGCCTAACCGTGAGCCTAAGCCAAACCCTAACCCTAACCCTCACACTCACCCTACCGTCAACCTAATCCTAAACCTAATCCTAACCCTAACATTAAACCTCAACCTACCCCTCACCCTAACCCTAACACTAACCCTAACCCTAAAACTCATCCTAACCCTCCCCCTAAACCTAACTCTAACCCCAAACCTCACCCTCACCCTAAACATAATCCTAAAACTAAACCTCACCCTAACCCTGATCCTAACACTCACCCTCACCCTCACCCTTACTGTAACTCTAACCCTAACCTTAATTATAACACTAACCCTAAACCTAACCCAAACCCTGAACCTCACCGTAACTCTAACCCTAACACAAAACCTCACCGTAATCCTAATCCTAACCCTCAACCTCACCTTAACCCTAACCCTAACCCTAACCCTAACCCTCACTCTCAACATAACCCTAACCCTAACCCTAAACATCACCCTAACGCTAACCATAACACTCACGCTAACTCTAGCCCTCCCCCTAACCCTAATTCTATACATCATGCTAACACTCACCCTAACTCTAAAACCCTAACACTAACACTCACCCTCAGACTCACGCTCCGCCTTAGCCTCCGCCTCAGCCTAAGACTAACCCTGACCCTCACACTCACCCTCACCCTAACCCTAACCATAACACTAACCCTAACCCTAACCTTCACACTAACCCTCTCCCTAACCCTAACTCTAACCCTAAACCTCACACTCACCCTAACCCTAATCCTAAACCTGACCCTAAATCTCACCCTAACCCTAACCCTAACCCTGACCCTTACCCTCACACTCACCCTCACCGTAACTCTAACCCTAACCCTAACAATAACACTAATCCTAACTCGAAACCTAAACCTAACCTTAATCCTATCCATATCCATCACCCTCAGCCATCACTGCAAAAGTCACCAGAACCATAACATTAACAATAATCCTAACCCTAACCCTAATCCTAACAATCAACCTCACCCTAACCCTAATCCTAACCCTAACCTTCACTCTAACCCTAATCCTAACCTCACCATAACCCTAACCCTCATCCTAACCCTCACCCTAACAATAAACCTAACCCTCACCCTCACCCTAGCCTTCACCCTAACCCTAATCCTAACCCTATCCCTCACTCTATCCCTAACCCTAAACCTCACCATAAACCTCACACTCACCCTAACCCTCATCCTCACTCTAACCCTCACCCTACCCCTAACCCTCACCCTCACCATAACCCTAAACCTCATCCTAACCCTCACCCTAACCCTAACTCTAAACCTAAACCTCACCCTAACCATAACCCTAACCCTCACCCTCACCCTAGCCCTCACCCTCACCCTAGCCCTCACCCTAAACCTAATCCTAACCCTAATCCTCATCCTAACACTCACCCTAACCCTAACCCTAACCCTTACCCTAACCCTAATCCTAACCCTAACCCTCAACCTAACCCTAACCCTCACCCTCACTGTAACCCGAACCCTAAACCTCATCCAAACCTAAACTAAACACAAACCCTAACTCTCACCCTAACGCTAACCCTAACCCAAACCCTAACCCTAAACCTCAACCTTAACCTCACCCTCAGCTTAACCATTAGACTAACCCTAACCCAAAGCCTAACCCAAACACTCACCCTCATACTAACCCTAATCCTAATCCTAACCCAAACCCTAACCCTCACCCTCTCCTAACCCTCACCCTAACCCTAACACTAACCCTCACCCTAACCATTACCCTAACCCTAAATCTAACCCTAAACCTCACCCTTACCCTAACCCTAACCTAACCCTAAACCGAAACCTCACACTAACCTTAACCCCTACCCTCACCCTCAACGTCAGCCTAACCCTAACCCTAAACCAAACCCTCACCATAACCCTAACCCTAACCATAACCCTAAACCTCACCCTAACCCTAACCTTAATCCTCACCCTCAGCCTCACTCTCACTCTAAACTTAACCCTAACCATAACACTAACAATAACCCTAACCCTAACCCTAATCTAACCCTCACCTTCTCCCTCACCCTCAACATAACCATAACCTTAACCCTAACAATAAACCTAAACCTATCCCTAACCCTCATCCTAACCATAACCTTCACCCTAAACCTAACCCTCACCCTAACACTTACCCTCACCCTAACACTAACCCTAACCATAACACGAACCCTAACCATCACCCTAACCCTAAACCTCACCCTAACACTAACTCTCACCCTCAACCTAGCCCTCAACCTAACCCTAACCCTGATTCCCACCCTGAACCTCACACTAACCCTAACACTAATACTGAATATAACCCTCACCCTCACCCTAACCCTAACCCTCACCCTTACCGTAACCCTCACCCTCAGCCTAACCTTCACCTTTACCCTTACGGTCACCCTCACCCTAATTCTCACCATAACCTAAATCCTCATCCTAACCCTCACCGTAAAGGCAAACCCAACCATCACCCTAACCCTAACCCTCACATCACCCTCAGCCTCAGCCTAAACCTAAGCCTAAGCCTAACACTAACCCTAAACCTAAACCTCAACCTAACCCTCCCCTTAACCATAACTCTAACCCTAATCCTCACCCTCACCCTAACAATAATCCTAACCCTAAACCTCACCCTAACCCTGATCCTAACCCTCACGCTCACCCTCACCTTATTGTAACTCTAATCCTAACCTTAACTATAACACTAACCCTAAACCTAACCCAAACCCTGACCCTCACTGTAACTCTAACCCTAATCCTTACCCTCAGCCTCACCTTAACCTTTACCCTAACCCTAACCCTAAATCTCACTCTAAGGCTAACCCTAACCCTCACCCTAACTCTAGCCCTCACCCTAAACCTAATGCTAACCCTAAACCTCATCCTAACACTCACCCTAAACCTAAAACCCTAACCTTAACCCTCACGCTCTGCCTAAGCCTCTGCCTAACCTAAGACTAACCCTGACCCTCACACTCACCCTCATCCTAACCCTAACAGTAACACTAACCCTAACCCTAACCCTCACACTAACCCTTACCCTTACGCTAACTCTAACCCTAAACCTCACCCTCACCCTAACCCTAACCCTCACCCACACCTTCCCCATCCGCCTAACATCAAGCCTAACCCTAACCCCAACCCTAACCCTAACACTAACCCTACCCCTTAACCTACCCCTCACCCAAACCCTAACCCTCACACTAACCCTAGCCCACACACAAACCATAAGCCTAAGCTTAACACTCAACCTAACCCTCACTGTAACCTTAACCCCAACACTCACCCTAAACGTAACCCTCACCCTCACCCTCACCCTAACTCTAAACCTAACCCTAACCCTAACCCTAACCGTAACCCTAACCCTAACCCTCACACTCCCCCTCACCTTAACCCTAACCCTAATCCAAACTAACACTAACCCTCAACCCCTCACTAAAACTCACCCTATCCCTAATCCTAACCCTAACACTAACCCTTACCCTCACCCTACCCCTCACACTAACCCTAACACTAACCCTCCCCCTCAACCTAGCCCATGCCCAAACCCTAAGCCTAAGCCTAAACCTCAACCTAACCCTCATTCTAACCCTAACCACAACATTCACCCTACCTGTAACCCTCACCCTCACCCTCACCCTAATTCTAAACCTAAACCTAACCTTAACCCTAACCCTCACACTCACCCTCACATTAACCCTAACCCTAATCCTAACCCTAACACTAACCCTCACACCCACACTAAACCTCACCCTAACTCTAACCCTAACACTAACCCTAACCCTAACCTTAAACCTCAGCCTCACCCTAACCCTAACTCTAACCCTAAACCTCACCCTCACCCTAACCCTAACCCTAACGCTAATGCTAAACCTCTCCCTCAACCTAAACCTTACCGTAACAGTTACCCTCACCCTAACATGTACACTAACCTTAATACTAACCCTCACACTAACACTAACGCTAACAATCACCCTAAACCTAAACCTCACCCTAACCCAAACCCTAACCCTCAACTTCACCCTAGCCCTCACCCTAAACCTAACACGCATCCTCACCCTAAACCTCACACTAACCCTAACACTAATCCTCAATCTAACCCTCACCCTCACCCTAACCCTAACCAGAACCCTCACCCTTACAATAACCCTCACCTCAGCCTAACCCTCACCTTTACTCTTTCACCCTCATCCAAAGCTAACCCTCATCCTAACCCTCACACTAACCTTAACCCTAACCATCACCCTCACCCTAACCCTCACCCTCGACTTCAGCCTCAGCCTAACCCTAAGCCTAAGCCTGACCCTAACCCTCATCCTAACTCTCAACCTAACCATTAACGGAAACATCACTCTAAAACTAATCCTCATCTCCAACATCACCCTCAGCCCAACTCTATTCCTAACTCTAACCCTAACACTAAACCTAAACCTCAACCTAACCCTCACCCTAAACCTAATCCTAACCCTCACCCTCACTTTAATACTCAACATAACCCTCACCTCAAACCTAACCCACACCCTCAATGTAAACCAAAACTTAACCCTCCCCCTAACCCTCCCCCTAAACCTAAACCTCACCCTAACCCTAACACTAAACCTCACCCTCACCCTAGCCGTCACCCTAACCCTAATTGTAACCGTAAACCTCATTCTAACCCAAACCCTAACCCTAACCTTAAACCTCACCCTAATCCTAAACCTAATTGTAACCCTCAAACTAATGCTAACCCTGACACTCACTGTAATCCTAACCCTAAACCTCAAACTAACACCAACCCTCACACTCACCCTTGCCCTCAGCCTAAACCTAAGCGAAACCCTAATCATAACCCTAACCCTCATACTCAACCTCACCCTAACCCTAATCCTAACCCTGACACTAAAACTCACCCTAACGCTAACCCTAACCCTCATGCTTACCCTCACCCTCACCTTCACCGGAACTCTAACCCTAACCCTAACAATAACACTAATCCTAACTCAAAACCTAAACCTAACCCTAATCCTATCCCTAACCCTCACCCTCAGCCTCACCATCACTGCCAAGGTAACCAGAACCATAACACTAACAATAATCCTCACCATAACCCTAATCCTAACCCTCATCCTCAACCTAACTCTCACCCTAACCCTAACCCTCTCTCTCACCATAACCCTAACCCTCATCCTAACCCTCACCCTAACCCTAACCTTAACCCTTAACCTCTCCCTAACAATAACCCTAATCCTCACCCTCAACCTAGCCATCACCCTAACCCTAATCCTAAACCTAATCCTCATCCTAACACTCCCCCTAATCCTTAACCGAAAACCTAATTCAAAACCATCACCCTAACCCTAAACTTAACCCGAACACTAACTGTCACCCAAATGCTAACCCTAACCTGAACCCTAAACCTAACCCTCACCCTCACCCTCAGCTTAATGCTAAGCCTAATCCTAACCCTAAGCCTAATCCAAGCACTCACCCTAACACTACCCCTAATCATAATCCTAACCCTAACCCTAACCCTCACCCTCATCCTAACCCTCACCCTAACCCTAACCCTAACACTAACCCTTACCCTAACCCTCACCCTAACCCTAACACTAACACTCACCATAACCCTAAACCTCACCCTAACCCTAACCCTAACCCTCAAGCTCACCCTAACCCTAACCCTAACACGAACCCTCACACTCACCCTCAACTTAATCCTAATCCTAAGCCTAACCCTAATCCTCACCTTCACCCTAACCCTCACCCTAACCCTACCCCAAACACCAACACCAGCCCTAACCCTAACCCTAACTCTCACCCTAACCCTAAACCTAACCCTACCCCTAACCATAACCCTCACACTCACCTTCAATCTAAACCTGATCCTAACCCAAACCCTCACCTTTACCCTTACTGTCACCCTCTCCCTAACCCTACCCCTAACACTATCACTAACCCTAACCCAATCCTCACCGTAACCATAAACCTAAACCTCACCCTAACCGTAACCTTAAACCTCACACTCACGCTCGGTCTAAGCCTAAGCCTAACCCTAAGCTTAAGCCTAACCCTAACCCTCACACTGACCCTCACCCTAACCCTAACACTATCACTAACGCTAACTCTAACTCTAAACTTAACCCTTACCCTAAACCTAACTCTAACCCTAACCCTAAACATAAACCACACCCTGACCCAAACCCTAACTCTCACCCTCACCGTAAATGTAACACTAACCCTGACCTAACAATAACCCTAACACTAACCCTAACCCTCATTCTAACCATAACCCTCACCCTTAACCTAACCCTCAAACTAACACTTACCCTCACCCTAACACTAACCCTAACCCTAACACTAACACTCACACTAACCCTAACCATCACCCTAATATTAAACCTCACCCTAAGCCTAACCCTAACCCTCACCCTCAACCTACCCTCACCCTAACCCTAACCCTTATCCTCACTCTAAACCTCACACTAACCCTAAACTTAATAATCAATCTTAATCTCACCCTCACCCTAACCCTAACCCTCACCCTAACCCTAGACCTTACCTTAATCCTCACTCTCAGCCTAACCCTCAGCTTTACCATTACCATCACCCTCACCCAAATCCCTCACCCTAACCATAACCCTCATCCTAACCTTCACTCTGACCATAATCCTAAGCATCACCCTAACACTAACCCTGACCCTCAACCTCACCATCAGCCTAACCCTAAAGCCTGAGCCTAACCGTAACACTAACCCTCACCCTCACCCTAGCCCTCACCCTAACCCTAATCTTAACCCTAAAATTAATCATAACCCTAAACCTAACACTAACACTAACCATCACCCAAAAACTAATCCTCATCCCCACTCTCACCCACAGCCTAACTCTAAGTCTAAGCCTAACCCTAACCCTCATACTCACCCTCACCATAACCCTAATCCTACACCTAACCCTAACCCTAACCCTAAACCTCAACCTAACCCTCACCCTAACCCTAACCCTATCACAAAACCTAACCCTAACCCTCACTCTAACTATCTCCCTAACCCTAATTCTAAACCTAAACCTTACCCTCACCCTCAACCTAAACCTCAAACTCACCCTCACCCACACCATAACTCTAACCCTAATCCTAACAAAAACCATAACCCTAACACTAAACCTAACCCTAACCTTCACCCTAACTCTCCCCCTAACCCTAATTCTAACAATAAACCTAACCCTCACCCTAACCTTAAACCTCACCCTCACCATAACTCTAAACCTAACCCTAACAATAACCCTAACCCTAATACTAACCTTAACCCTCACCCTCACCATAACCCTAAACCTAACCCAAGCCCTCACCCTAACCCTAACCCTAACCCTAACACTCAGCCTCACCCTCATTGAAATCTTAACATAAACATAACACTAACAATAACCCTAATCCTAACCCTAATCCTAACCATCACCCTCACCCTAAACCTAACCCTAACCTTCACCCTAACCCTAAACCTCAAAGTCACCGTAACCCTAATCCTAACACTCACCCTAGCCCTAAACCTAATCCTAATCCTAAACGTTACCATAATGCTAACCCTAACCATCACACACACCCTTGCCCTCATCCTAACCCTAATCCTAACCCTAAACCTCATCCTATCCCTCACCCTAATCCTAACCCTAAACCTCACCCTAACCCTAACTCTCACCCTCACCCTCAGCCTAACCCTAAGCCTAACCCTAACCCTAACCCTCACACTTAAACTCATCCTAACCCTAATCCTAATCCTAACACTAACACTAACCCTAACACTAGCCCTCCCCCTAACCCTCAACCAAACCTAACTCTAAACCTAAACCTCACCCTCAACCTAACCCTAACCCTCACCTTCATCCTCACCCTCAGCCTAACCCTAAGCCTAACCCTAACCCTCACCCTACCCCTCACCCTAACCCACCCACTAACCCTAACTTTAAACCTAATCCTCACCCTCAACCTAACCCTAACCCTAAACCTCACCCTAAATCTCACCGTAAGCCTAACCCACACCCTCACCCTCACCCTCACCATAACTCTAACCCCAACCCTAACAATAACACTAACCATAACCCTAACCCTAACCATAAATCTCACCCTCAGCCTCACCCTCACTGCAAACTTAAACCTAAACATAACACTAATATTAACCCTTACCCTAACCCTAACCGTAACACTAACTCTAACACTAACCCTAACCCTAATCCTCACCCCACCCTCACCCTCAGCCTAACCCTAAGTCTAACCCTAACCCTAACACTACCTTTAACCGTAAACCTCACCCTCACCCTAACCCTATCTCAAACCTAACCCTAAACCTCAGCCTAACCCTAACCCTAACCCTACCCGCACACTCACCCTCATGGTAATTCTAACACTAACCCTAACAATAACACTAACCCTAACCATAACCATCACCCTAACCCTAATCCTCACCCACAGCCTCACCCTCAGCCTAGCTTTAAGCCTAAGCCTAACCCTAACCCTCACCCTCACCCTAACCGTAATTGTAACAATAACCCTATCCCTAAACCTCAACCTAACTCTCACCCTCACCCTAATGCTAACACTAAATCTAACCCTAACCCTCACACTCACCCTCACCCTCACCCGATTTATAACCCTAAACCTCACAAGCACCCTAACCATAACCCTAACCCTAACCCTAAACCTCACCCTAAAACTAACCCAAACCCTCACCCTCACTCTCACCATGACCATAACTCTAACCCTAACCCTAACAATAATACTAACCCTAACCCTAACCCTAACCCTAACACTAACCATAAACCTCACCCTGAGCCTCACCCTCACCGCAAACTTAACACTAACCATAACACTAACAATAACCCTAACCCTAACCCTAAACCTAAACCTCACCCTAACCCCAAACCTTACCCTTAACCTCACCCTCACCGTAACCTTAACCCTAACCCTAACCTTAACAATAATCCTAAACCTAACACTAACCCTAACCATAACCATAACCCTCATCATAAAACTAACAATAGTCTTAACACTAACTCTCACCATAACCTTAACCCTCATCCTCACCCTAAACCTCACTCTAACCTTAACACTACTCCTCAATCTAATCCTCACCCTCACCCTAACCCTAACCCTAATCCTCTCCTTAAACCTCAACTTGACCCTTAATGTCACCCTCACCCTAACCCTAATCCTCATCCTAACCCTCACCCTAACCATGACCCTATCCATCATGCTAACCCTAACCCTCAACCTCACCCTCAGCCTCAGCCTAACCCTAAGCCTATGCCTAATTCTACCCTAATCCTCACCCTCACCCTAGCCCTCACCCTTACCCTAATCCTAACACTGACTCTCATCCTAACCCTAACCCTAACCCTAAAAATAACCCTAAACCTAACCCTAGCCCTCATTCTAAACATAAACCTCACCCTAACACTAACTCTCACCCTCACACTTACCCTCACCCTAACACTAACCCTAACCCTAACACTAACCCTAACAATCACCCTAACATTAACACTCACCCTAACCCTAAACCTAACCCTCATCCTCACCCTAGACCTCAACCTAAACCTAACCCTCATCCTCACTCTAAACCTCACACTAACCCCAAAAATGAATCCTCAATCTAAACCACACCCTAACCCTAACCCTAAACCTCACTCTAACCCTAACCCTCACCCTTACTGTAATCCTCATTCTCAGCCTAACCCTCACCTTTACCCTTACTGTCAC
This sequence comes from Dipodomys merriami, assembly GCF_024711535.1. NCBI lineage: Eukaryota > Metazoa > Chordata > Mammalia > Rodentia > Heteromyidae > Dipodomys > Dipodomys merriami. The sequence goes on from NW_027202771.1 coordinate 669,864, forward strand.
CCTCACCCGAACCCTCACACTAACCCTAACCCTCATCCTAACCCTCACCCTGATCATAACCCTAAGCATCACCCTAATCCTAACACTCACCCACAACCTAACCCTAAAACTCACTCTCACACTAACGCTCACATTAACACTAACTCTAACCCTAAACCTCAACCTCAAACTCACCCTCAGCCTAACCCTAAACCTAACCCTAACCCTCACACTCACCCTCACAGTAACCCTAAACCTAATCCTAAACATAACCCTAAACCTCACCCTAACCTTAACACTAACCATAACATTAACCTTAACACTAATCCTAACCCTAACCCTCACCCTAATACTAACTCTAAAATTGAACCTCACCCTCAACCTAACCCTAACCCTAAACCTCACCCTAAACCTAACCCTAAACCTCACCCTTACCCTAGCGCTCAGCCTAACCCTAATCCTAACCCTAACACTCACCCTAAACCTCACCCTAACCATCACCCTAACCCACACCCTAAACCTAATTCTAACATTCATCCTAAACCTAAACCTCACCCTCAACCTCACCCTCAGCCAAACCCTAAGCCTAACCCTTAACCTAAACCTAAACCACACACTCACCCTCACCCTTACCCTAATCCTAACCCTAACCCTAACTCTAACCCTAACCCTCACCCTAACCCTAACCTAACACTAACCCTAACCCTAACCGTCAACCTAACCCTCACCCTAAGCCTATCAAACCCTAAACCTCACCCTACCCCTAACCCTAACTCTAACTCTAATCCTAACCCTAAACCTCACATTAACCCTAACCCTAACCCTCACCCTCACCCTCACCCTCAACGTAAAGCTAAACCTAAAATTAAAAATAACCCTAACACGAACCCTAACCCTCAACCTAACTGTAACCCTCACCGTAACCCTAACCATCACCCTAACACTAACCGTAACCCTAACTCTAACCCTCACTGTAACCCTAACACTCACACTCACCCTCACCCTAAACCTCACCCTAACCCTAACCCTAACCCTAACCATCAACCTCACCCTAGCCCTCACCCTAACCCTAATTCTAACTCTTACCCTCACCTAATCCTCAACCCTTATCCTCACCCTAAATCTCACACTAACCCTAACCCTAATCCTCAATCTAACCCTCCCCCTCACCCTAACCCCTAACCGTCACACTTACCCTAACCCTCACCCTAACCCTCACACTTATCTTAACCCTCACCTACAGCCTAACCCTCAACTTTACCCTTACCTTCACCCTCACCTTAACACTCAATCTATCCCTAAACTTCATCCTAACCTTCAAGCTAACCATAACACTAACCATCACCCTAACCCTAACCCTCACCCTCAGTCTCACCCTCACCCTAACCCTAATCCTAACCATAACCCTAATCCTAACCCTAAACCTCACCCTCAGCCTCATGCTCACTCCAAAAGTAACCTTAACCATAACACTAACAATAAACCTAACCCTAACCCCAATCCTAACCCTCAACTTCACCCTAACCCTAATCATAACCCTAACCCTCACCCTAACCCTAACGCTCTCCCTCACTGTAACCCTAACCCTCATCCTAACCCTCACACTAACCCTAATCCTCACCCTCAGTGTAACACTAACCCTTACCCCCAACATCACCCTCAGCCTAAGCCTAAGCCTAACCCTAACCCGAACCCTAACCCTCACACACAACCTCACCCTAACCCTAATCCTAAACCTAACCCTAACCCTCAACCTAACCTTCCCAATAGCCCAAACTCTAAACCTAATCCTCACTCTCAACCTAACCCTAACCCTAAACCTTACAATAAATCTCACCGTAACCCTAACCCTCATCATCACCCTCACCCACACCAAACTCTAACCCTAACCCTAACAATAACACTAACCATAACCCTAACCCTAACCATAAACTTCACCCTCAGCCTCACTCTCACTGCAAACTTAAACCTAATCATAACATTAAAATTAACCCTTACCCTAACCCTAACAATCACCCTAAACCAAATCCTCAACCCCAGCCTCACCCTCAGCTTAACCCTAAGCCTAAGCCTAACCATAACCCTCACCATCACTCTCACCCTAACCTTAATCCTAACCCTAACCCTATCCCTAAACCACAACCTAACCCTCACACTCACCCTAATACTAACACTAAACCTAACCCTAAACCTCACCCTAACCCTCCCCCTCCCCCTAACTCTAACCCTAAACCTCACCAGTACCCTAAACCTAACCCTAACCCTAACCCTAAACCTCACCCTCACTCTCACCATGACCTTAACTATAACCCAAACCCTAATTAAAATACTAACCCTAAACCAAACAGTAACACTAAACATAACCCTCACCCTGAGCCTCACCCTCGCCGCAAACTTAACACTAACCATAACATTAACAATAACCCTAACCCTAACACTAAGACAAACCCTAACCCTTACCCTAACCCTAAACCTCACCCTAACCCTAACCCTAACCCTAATCCTAACCCTAAAACTAACCCTAACCCTAAACCTAACACTAAACCTCATCCTAAACCTCACCGTAAACATAACTCTAACCCTCACCCTAAAGCTAACCCTAACCGTCACTCTAACCCACACCCTAATCCTCACACTAACCCTAACCCTAACACTAACCCTAACTCTAACCTTAAACCTCTCCATCACCCTAAACCTAACTCTAACCCTAACCCTAAACCTAAACCTCACCCTAACCCTAACCTAACCCTCACCCTTACCCTCAGCTTAACCGTTACCCAAACCCTAAAATAACCCTAACCCAAACCCTAACCCTAACCTGACCCTCACCGTAACCCTAACCCTAACCCAAGCCCTCACCCTAAACCTAACCTTAAACCTAACCCGAAACGTCACCATAAACCTAACCCTAAACCTTACCCTGAGATTCACCCTCACCTTAAATTTAACCTTAATCATAACACTAACAATACCCTAACCCTAAACCTAATCCTAACCCTCACACTCACCCTAACACTAACCCCAACCCTAACCCTCACCCTAACCCTAAACCTAACCCTAATCCTAAACCTCGCCATAATTCTAACCCTAACCCTCACCCTCACACTTGCCCTCATGCTAACCCTAATCCTAACACTAAACCTAACCCTAACGCTAACCCTTACAGTCACCCTAACGCTCACCCTAACCCTAACTCTAAAACTAAACCTCACCCTCACCCTAACCCTAACTCTAACCCTAACCCTAAACCTAAGCCTTACCCTAATCCTAACCCTTACCCTCACCCTCACCTTCACCGTAACCTTAACGCTAACCCTAACCCTAACAATAACCCTAAACCTAAAACTAACCCTAACCCTAACCATAACCCTCACCCTAACTCTTCCCCTAACCTTAACTCTAACCCGAAACCTCACCATCACCCTAATCCTAAACCTCATCCTCACCCTCACGCTCACCATATCTCTAACCCAAACCCTAAAAATAAACCTAACCCTAACACTAACCCTAACCCTCATTCTCACTGTAACCCTAAACCTAACCCAAGCCCTCACCCTAACCCTAACCCTTACAGTCACCCTAACGCTCACCCTAACCCTAACTCTAACCCTAAACCTCAACCTCACCGTAACCCTAACCCCAACACTCACCCTAACCCTAAACCTAACCGTAATCCTAAACCTTGCCATAATGCCAACCAAAACCCTCAACCTCACCCTTGCCCTCATCCTAACCCTAATCCTAACCCTAAACCTCATCCTAACCCTCACCCTAACCCTAAACCTCATCATAACCCTTACCCTAACCATAACCCTAACCATCATGCTAACCCTAATCCTCAACCTCACCCTCAGTCTCAGCCTAACCCTAAACCTAACCCTAAACCTAACCCTAAAAATAACACTAAACCTAACCCTAACCCTCATTCTAACCATAAACTTCACCCTAACCCTAACCCCCACGGTAACCCTAACCCTCACCCTTACTGGAATTCTCACACTCAGCCTAACCCTCACCTTTAACCTTACAGTCACCCTCACACTAACCATCACACTAACCCTAACGCTCCTTCTAAACCTCACCCTGACCGTTACCCTAAGCATCACCCTAACCCTAAACCTCACCCAAAACTTAACCCTAACACTAACCCTCACACTAACACTAACTCTAACCCTAAACCTCTCCCAAACCCTAACCCACACCCTCACCCTAACCCTCAACCTAACACTAAGCCTAACCATAACCCTAACTGTCACACTCACCCTCACCCTCACCCTAAACCTAATCCTAACCATAACCCTAACCCTCAACCTAACACTAACACTAAACCTAACCCTAACCCAAACACTAACCCTAACCCTAACCCTCACCCTAACCCTAACTCTAAAATTAAACCTCACCCTCACCCTAACCCTAACCCTACACCTCACCCTAACCCTAACCCAAAACCTCACCTTCACTCCAGCAATCACCCTAACCCTCATCCTATCCCTAACCCTCATCCTAACCCTCACCCTAACCCTAATCCTAACACTCACCCTAAACCTAACCCTCACCCTCAACCTCATCATCAGCCTAAACCTAAGCCTAACCCTAAACCGAACTCTAACCACACACTCACCCTCACCCTAACCCTAATCCTAACACTAACCATAACTCTAACCCTAAGCCTCACACTAACCCCCACTCTAACCGTAACATAACACTAACCCTAACCCTAACCCTCACACTAACCCTCACCCTAAGCCTAACTGTAACCCTAAACCTCACCCTAAACCTAACCCTAACTCTAACACTAATCCTAACCCTAAAGCTCACCCTAAACCTAACCCTAACCCACACCCTGACCCTCACCCTATATGTAACCCTAAACCTAAAATTAAAAATAACCTTAACACTAAACCTAAACCTCACCCTAACTGTAACCCTCACCCTAACCCTAACCCTCACCCTAACACTTACCCTCACCCTAACACTAACCCTAATCCTAACACTAACCCTCACACTAACCCTAACACCCACCCTAACCCTAAACCTCACCCTAACCCTAACCCTTACCCTAACCCTCACCCTCACCCTAGCCCACAACTTAACCCTAATTCTAACCCTTATCCTCACCTAACACTAACCCTCATCCTCATCCTAAACCTCACATTAAACCTAACCCTCATCCTCACCCTAACCCTTAACCCTCACACTTTCCCTAACCCTCACCCTAACTCTAACCCTCACCCTTATCTTAACCCTCACCCACACCTTAACCCTCAACTTTCCCCTTACCATCACCCTCACCCTAAGACTCACCCTATCCCTAAACCTCATTCTAACCTTCAAGCTAACCATCAACCTAACCGTAACCCTCACCCTCAATCTCACCCTCAGCCTAAACCTCAGCCTAAGCCTAACCCTAACACTAACCCTCACACTCAACCTAGCCCTCACCCTAATCGTAACCCTAAACCTCATCCTAACTGTCACTTTAATTCTAAACCTAACTATCACCAAACACTAATCCGCACCCCCACCCTCACCCTCAGCCTAAGCATAAGCGTAACCCTAACCCTCACACTCACCCTCACCCAAACCTAATCCTAAACCTAACCCTAACCCTAACCCTCAAACTAACCCTCACCCTAACCCTAACCCTAACACTAACCCTAACCCTAACCCTGACCCTAACCCCAACCCTGACTCTAAACCTAATCATAACCCTAACACTAACCCTCACACTAACCCTAACCCTCACCCTAAACCTAAACCTCACCCTAACCCTAACCCTAACCCTCAACCTCACCCTAACCCTAATCCTAACCCTAACACTCACCCTCACTTCAAAGGTAACCTTAACCATAACACTAACAATAACCCTAACCCTAACCCTAACCCTAACCCTCACCCTCACCCTAACCCTAATCCTAACCCTAACCCTCACCCTAACCCTAAACCTTACCCTCACCATAACACTAACCCTCATCCTAACACTCACCCTAACCATAATCCTCACCCTCAACATGACACTAACCCTAACCCCCACCCTCACCCTCAGCCTAACCCTAAGCCTAAGCCTAACCCTAACCCTAACCCTCACACTCACAGTCACAGTAATCCTAATCCTAACCCTAACCCTAACCATAAACCTCACCCTCAGCCTCACTCTCACTGCAAACTTAACCCTAACCATAACACTAACAATAACCCAAACCCTAACCCTAACCCTAACCCTAACTCTAACCCTAAACCTAAACCTAACCCTCATCTTCACCCCCACACTCAGCCTCAGCCTAACCCTAAGCCTAACCCTAACACTAACCCTAACTCTAATCCTAAACCTCACCCTCACCGTAACTCTATCTCTAAACCTACCCCTAAACCTCACCTTAACCCTAACCCTAAACCTCACCCGCACCCTCACCCTCACCGTAACTCTAAACCTAACCCTAACAATAACACTAACCCTAAGAATAACCATCACCCTAACCCTAATCATCACTCCCATCCTCACCCTTAGCCTAAGCCTAAGCCTAAGCCTAAGCCTAAGCCTAACCCTCACCCTCACACTGACCCTAACCCTAACCCTAACCCTAACCCTATCCCTGAACCTTAACCTAACCCTCACCCTCACCCTAATGCTAACACTAAACCTAAACCTAACCCTCACCCTAACCCTCCCCTTAACCCTAACTCTAAACCTAAACCTCACCAGCACCCTAACCCTAACCTTAAACCTAAACCTCACCCTAAAACTCACCCTAACCCTCACCCTCACCCTCACTCTCACCGTGACCGTAACTCTAACCCTAACCCTAACAATAACACTAACCTTAAACCTAACCCTAACCATAACCCTCAAATGAGCCTCACCCTCACTGCAAAATTAACACTAACCATAGCACTAACAATAACCCTAACCTTAACCCTAAGCCTAACCCTGAACCTAACCCTCACCTTAACCTTAACCATAAACCTAACCCTAACCCTAACCCTAACCCTGAAAGTAACACTAACCCTAACCAAAACCAAAAACCTCATCCAAACCCTCACCCTAAACCTAAGGCTAACCCTCACTCTAACCCTAACCCTCACCTTGACAATCCGCATAAGCCTAACCCGAACTCTAACCCTCACCCTAACCCTCACCCTAAACAAAACCCTAACACTAACCCTAACTCTAACCCTAAACCTCACGATCAACCAAACCCTAACTCTAACCCTAACCCTATACCTAAATTTCAACCTAAACCTAACCCTAACCCTCAGATTAACCCTCACCCTAACCCTAACCTAACACTAACCCTAACCCTAACCCTCACACTAACCCTCACTCTAAGCCTAACCCTAATCCTAACCCTAACCCTAACCCTCACCCTCACCCTCAACATAACCCTAAACATAAAATTGAAAATATCCCTAGCAGGAACCCTAACCCTCAACCTATCTGTAACACTAATCCTAAACCTAAACCTCACCCTAACCCTCCCATTAACCCTAACTCTAAACCTAAACCTCACCAGCACCCTAACCCTAACCTTAAAACTAAACCTCACCCTAAACCTCACCCTAACCCTTACCCTCACCCTCACTCTCACCGTGACCGTAACTCTAACCCTAACCCTAACAATAACATTAACCTTAACCCTAAGCCTAACCCTAACACTAACCATAACCCTCAACCTGAGCTTCACCCTCACTGCAAAATTAACACTAACCATAACACTAACAATAAACCTAAACTTAACCCTAAGCCTAACCCTAACCCTAAACCTCACCTTAACCCTAACCATAAACCTAAACCTAACACTAACCCTAACCCTAAAAGTAACATTAACCCTAACCATAACCAAAAACCTCATCCAAAACCTCTCCCTAAACCTAATGCTAACCCTCACCCTAATCCTAACCCTCACCCTCACAATCCGCCTAAGCCTAACCCGAACTCTAACCCTCACACTAAGCATCACCCTAAACCTAACCCTAACACTAACCCTAACTCTAACCCTAAACCTCACAATCAACCTAACCCTAACTCTAACCCTAACCCTATACCTAATCCTCAACCTAAACCTAACCCTAACCCTCACACTAACCCTCACCCTAACCATAACACTAACCCTAACCCTATCCCTCACACTAACCCTCACGCTAAGCCTAACTCTAACCCTAAACCGCACCCTAACCCTAACCCTAACTCTAACCTAATCCTAACCTTAAACCTCACCCTAACCCTAACCCTAAACTTCACCCTCACCCTCAACCTCAACGTAACCTTAAATTTAAAATTAAAAATAATCCTAGCAGGAAAACTAACCCTCAACCTATCTGTAACCCTAACCCTAAACCTAACCCTCACTCTAACACTTACCCTCACCCTAACCCTAACCCTAACTCTAACCCTAATCCTAAACCTAAATCTCTCCCTAAATCTAACCCTAACCCTCACACTCACCCTCAATCTCACACTCACCCTAACCCTTATCCTAACCCTAACCCTAATTCTAACCATAACCCTCACCCTCACTCCAAAAATAACCTTAACCATAACACTAACAATAAACCTAACTCTAACCCTAATCCTAACCCTCACCCTCACCCTAACCCTAATCCTAACCCTAACCCTCACACTAACCCTAACCCTCACACTCACTGTAACCCTAACCCTCATCCTAACCCTCACCCTAACTCTAATCCTCACCGTCACTGTAACACAAACGCTCACTCCCACCCTCACCCTCAGCCTAACCCTAAGCCTAAGCCTAAGCCTAACCCTAACCCTAACCCTCACACTCACCCTCACCCTAACCCTAATCCTAACCCTAACCCTATCCCTAAAAATCAACCTAACCCTAACCCTCACCCTAACCCTCCCACTAACCCTAACTCTAAACCTAATCCTCACCCTCAACCTAGCCCTAACCCTAAACCTCACCCTAAATCTCACCTAACCCCAACCCTCACCCTCACCCTCACCCTCACCAAAACTCTAAACCTAACCCTAACAATAACACTAACCATAACCCTAACCTTAACCATAAACCTCACCCTCAGCCTCACCCTCACTGCAAACTTAAACCTAACACTAACCATAACACTAACATTAACCCTTACACTAACCCTAACCCTAACCCTAACCCTAACTCTAACCCTAACCCTAAAACTAACCCTAATCCTCACGCCCACGCTCAGCCTCATTCTAACCCTAAGCCTAACCCTAACATTAACCTTAACTTTAACCCTAAACCTCACCCTCACCCTAAACCTATCTCTAAACCTAACACTAAACCTCAGCTTAACCCTAATCCTAACACTACCCGCACACTCACCCTCACTTTAACTCTAACCCTAACCCTAACAGTAACACTAACCCTAACCCTAACCATCACCCTAACCCTAATCCTCACCCCCAGCCTCACCCTCAGCCTAACCCTAAGCCTAAGCCTAAACCTAACCCTCACCCTCACCCTAACCCTAATCCTAACCCTAACCCTCACCCTCACTCTCACAATGACCGTAACTCTAACCCTAACCCTAACAGTAATACTAACCCTTACCCAAACCCTAACACTAACCATAACCCTCACCCTGAGCCTCACCCTCACCGCAAACTTAACACTAACCAAAACACTAACAATAACCCTAACCCTAACCCTAATCCTAAACTTAACCTTAACCCTAACCCAAACCCTCACCCTAACCCTAACCCTAAAACTAACCCTAATCGTAACCCTAAAACTAACCCTAACCATAACCATAACCACAAACCTCATCCTAACCCTCACCCTAAACCTAAACCTAACCCTCACCCTAAACCTAACCCTAACCCTCACCCCCAGGCTCGGCCTAAGCCTAAGCCTAAGCCTAACCCTCACCCTTACCCTCACCCTAACCCTAATCCTAACACTCACCCTAAACCTAACCCTCAACTTCAACCTCACCCTCAGCCTAATGCTAAGCCTTACTCTAAACCTAAGCCTAACCCACACACTCACCCTCACCCTAACCATAATCCTAACCCTAAACCTAACTCTAACCCTAACACTCACACTAACCCTCACCCAAATCTTAACCCTAAAACTAACGCTAACCCTCACCCTAACAGTAACCCTAACTCTAACCCTAATCCTAACCCTAAACCTCACACTATCCCTAACCCTCACCCTCACCCTCACCCTCAACGTAACACTTAACCTAAAATTAAAAATAACCCTAACATGAACCCTAACCCTCAACCTAACTGTAACCCTCACCCTAACCCTAACCATCACCCTAACACATACCCCCACCCTAACACTAACCATAACACTAACACTAACCCTCACACTAACCCTAACACTCATCCTAACCCTACACCTCACCCTAACCCTAACCCTAACCCTAACCCCCAGCCTCACCCTAGCCCTCACCCTAACCCTAATTCTAACTCTTATCCTCACATAACCCTAAACCCTTATCCTCACCCTAAACCTCACACTAACCCTAACCCTAATCCTCAATCTAACCCTCACCTTCACCCTAACCCCTAACCCTCACACTTACCCTAACCCTCACCCTAACCCTAACCCTGACCCTTTTCTTAACCCTCACCCACAACCTAACCCTCAATTTTACCCTTACCTTCACCCTCACCCTAACAATCAATCTATCCCTAACCCTCATCGTAACCTTCAAGCTAACCGTAACACTAAACGTCACCCTTACCCTAACCTTCACCCTCAATCTCACCCTCACCCTAACCCTAATCCTAACCATAAACCTAATCCTAACCCTAACCCTCACCCTCAGCCTCACGCTCACTCCAAAAGTAACCTTAACCATAAAACTAACAATAAACCTAACTCTAACCCTAATCCTAACCCTCACCCTCACCCTAACCCTAATCCTAAACGTAACCCTCACCCTAACCCTAACCTTCACCGTCACTGTAATCCCAACCCTCATCCTAACCCTCACCCTAACTCTAATCCTCACCGTCACTGTAACACAAACGCTCACTCCCACCCTCACCCTCAGCCTAACCCTAAGCCTAAGCCTAACCCTAACCCTAACCCTAACCCTCACACTCACCCTCACCCTAACCCTAATCCTAACCCTAACCCTATCCCTAAAAATCAACCTAACCCTAACCCTCACCCTAACGCTCCCACTAACCCTAACTCTAAACCTAATCCTTAGCCTCAACCTAGCCCTAACCCTAAACCTCACGCTAAATGTCACCTAACCGTAACTGTAACATTCACCCTCAACGTAACCCTAAACCTAACCCTAAACCTCACCCTAAGGCTAACCCTAACACTCACCCTCATCCTAACCCACACACTAACCCTAAAACCGTAACCCTCATCCTAACCCTAAACCTCTCCCTCACACTCATGCTCGGCCGAAGCCTAAGCCTAAGACTAAGACTAACTGTAAACCTCACACTCACCCTAACCCTCACCCTAACCCTAACACTAACCCTCACCATCACCATAGCCCATACTCTAACCCTATGCCTAAGCCTAACCCTCACCCTAACCCTCACCCTCACCCTAAGTCTAATCCTAAACCTAACCCTCACACTCACCCTCACCCTAACCCTAACTGTAACACTAACCCTAACCCTAAAACTAACCCTTACCCTAATGCTAACTCTAACCCTAAACCTCATCCTCACCCTAACCATAACCCTCACCCTCACCCTCACCCTGCGCCTAACACTAAGACTATCCCTAACCCCAAACCTAACCTTAACACTAACCCTAAACCTAACCCTCACACTAACCCCCACCCTAACCCTGACCCTAAACCTCACCCTCACCCTAGCCCATAACTTAACCCTAAGCCCAATCATAACCCTCACCCTGACCCTCTCTAACCCTAACCCCAACCCTCACCCTAACCCTAACCCTCACCCTCACCCTCACCCTCAGCCTTCACCTAAGCCTAACCCTAACCTAAACATCACACTCACGCTAACCCTAATCCTAACCCTAAACTTAACACTCACCCTCACCCTAACCCTAACTCTAACACTAAGCCTAACCCTAACCCTCACCCTCAAACTCACCCTCAGCCTAACTCTAAGCTTAACTCCAAACCTAACCCTAAACCACACCCTCACTTTCACCCTAACCCTAAACCTAACCCTAACCCTAACCCTAACCCTCCTCCTAACTCTCACCATAACACTAACCCTAACACTAATACGAACACTAACCCTTAACCTCATCCTAACCCTAACCCTAATCCTCACCCTCACCGTTATTCTAACCCTAACCCTAATGATAACACTAACCCTAACCCTCACCCTCAGCCTCACCCTAACCCTAAGCCTCACCCTCAACCACACCCTCAGCCTAACCCTAAGCCGAACCTCAACCATAACCCTAAACCACACCCTCACACTCACCCTAACGCTAATCCTAACCCTAACCCTAACCCTAACCCTCCTCCTAACTCTCACCCTAACCCTAACCCTAACACTAACACTAACACTAACCCTTAACCTCATCCTAACCCTAAACCTAAACCTCACCCTCATGGTTATTCTAACCCTAACCCTAACCATAACACTAACCCTAACCCTAACCCTAACCCTCACCTTCAACCTAACCCAAACCCTCCTCCTAACCCTAACCCTAACCCTAACCCTAAACGTCACCCTAACAATAAGTCTAACCCTCACCCTCAGCCTCCCCCTCAACATAAGATAAACCCAAATCATAACACTAACAATAACCCTAGCCATATCCCTAATCCTAACCCTCACCATCACCCTAACCCTAACCCTAACCCTCACCCTAACCCTAAACCTCACTCTCAATGTAACCCTGACCCTAACCCTAACTTCACCCTAATGCTAACCCTAACCCTCACCCTCACTCTAACCCTCACTGTAACCCTAATCCTAACCCTAAACCTCTTCCTAATCCTCACACAAATCTTAACACCCTAACCCTCACCCTAACCCTAACCCTCACCCTCACCCTTAAGCTCGGCCTAAGCCTAAGCCTAAGCCTAAGACTGACCTAACCCTCACACTCACCTTCACCCTAACCCTAAACCTAACCCTCACACTAACCCTAACCGTAAAACTCACCCTTATGCTCAGCCTAAGCCTAAGCCTAAGCCTAAGCCTAACCCTCACCCTAACCCTCACCCTAACCCTAACACTAACCCCAACTCTAACCCTAAACCTCACCCTTACCCTAACCCTAACTCTAACCCTATTCCTAAACCTAAACCTCACCCTATCCCTAACGCTAACCCTCACCCTCAGAGTAACATTCAACCTAACCCTAATCTTACCAATAACCCTAACCCTAACGCTAACCCTCACCCTGTGTATAACCCTAACCCTAAACCTAACCCTACACCTCACCCTTAGGCTCAGCCTAATCCTAACCCTAAACCTAAGACTTACCCTTACCCTCACACTCACCCTCACCCTAACCCTAACAGTAACACTCACCCTAACCATAACCCTCACACTAACCCTCACCCTAATGCTAACACTAACCCTAAACCTCACCCGCACCCTAACCCTAACCCTCACCCGCACCCTAACCCTAACCCTTACCCTCACCCTCACCCTCCGCCTAACACTAATCCTATTCCTAACCCCAACCCTAAACTTAACACTAACGCTAAACCTAACCCTCATCCTAACCCTCAACCTCACCCTAGCCGATACCCTAACCCTAAGCCTAACCCTAACCCTAACACTAAACCTAACCCTAAACCTAACCATAAACCTCACCCTCAGCCTCACCCTCACTGTAAACTTAACACTAACCTAACACTAACAATAACCCTAACCCTAACCCTAACCCTCACTGTAACCCTAACCTTAACCTTTAGCCTTACCCTCACCATAACCCTCACAATAACCCTAACCCTCAACCTAACCCTAACCCTAACCGTCACTCTCACCCTCACGCTCACCCTCAGCCTAACTTTAAAACTAACGCTGCTCCTAACACTAACCCTCAACTTCAACCTCACACTAACACTAAACCTAACCCTAAGCCTAACCCTCACACTCACCCTCACCCACACCTAAGCCTCACTGTTACCCTCACACTCATCCTCACAGTAAACCTAACCCTAACACTAACCCTAACTCTAACCCTAAACCTCACCCTTACCCTAACCCTAACTCTAACCCTATCCCTAAACCTAAACTTCACCCTAACCCTAACCCTAACCCTCACCCTCACAGTAACTTTCAACCTAACCTTAATCCTACCAATAACCCTAACCCTAACGCTAACCCTCACCCTGTCCATAATCCTCACCCTAACCCTAACCCTCACCCTCACCCTTAGGCTCAGCCTAAACCTAAGCTTAAGCCTAAGACTAAACCTTACCCTCACACTCACCCTCACCCTAACCCTAACAGTAACACTCTCCCTAACCCTAATCCTCACAATCACCCTCCCCCTCTGCCTAACACTAAGCCTATCCCTAACCCCAACCCTAAACTTAACAATAACCCGAAACCTAACCCTCACCCTAACCCTCACCCTCCCCTAGCCCATATCTTAACCCTAAGCCTAATCCTAACCCTAACCCTAACCCTAACCCTAACCCTAAACCTAACCATAAACCTCACCCTCAGCCTCACCCTCACCCCAAAATTAACACTAACCTAACACTAACAATAACCCTAATCCTAACCCTAACCCTCACTGTAAACCTAACCTTAACCTTTAGACTTACCCTCACCATAACCCTCACAATAACCCTAACCCTCAACCTAACCCTAACCCTAACCGTCACTCTCACAATCACGATCACCCTCAGCCTAACTTTAAACCTAACGCTACTCCTAACACTAACCCTCAACTTCACCCTCACACTAAACCTAACCCTAACCCTAAGCCTAACACTGACACTCACCCTCACCCACACCCTAAGCCTCACTGTCACCCTCACACTCATCCTCACCCTAAACCTAACCCTAACACTAAACCTAACTCTAACCCTAAACCTCACCCTTACCCTAACCCTAAGTCTAACCCTATCCCTGAACCTAAACTTCACCCTAACCCTAACCCTTACACTCACCCTCACAGTAACTTACAACCTAACCTAATCCTACCAATAACCCTAACCCTAATGCTAACACTCACCCTGTCCATAACCTTCAACCTAACCCTAACCCTCACCCTCACCCTTAGGCTCAGCCTAAAACTAAGCCTAAGCCTAAGACAAACCTTACCCTCACACTCACCCTCACCCTAACTCTAATAGTAACACTCTCCCTAACCCTAACCCTCACCCTCACCCTCACCCTCCGCCTAACACTAAGCCTATCCCTAACCCCAACCCTAAACTTAAAACTAACCCGAAACCTAACCCTCACCCTAACCCTCACCCTCACCCTAGCCCATACCTTAACCATAAGCCTAATCCTAACCCTAACCCTAACCCTAACCCTAAACCTAACCGTAAACCTCACCCTGAGCCTCACCCTCACCGCAAAATTAACACTAACCTAACACTAACGATAACCCTAACCCTAACCCTAAACCTTACTGTAACCCTAACCTTAACCTTTAGCCTTACCCTCACCATAACCCTCAAAATAACCCTAACCCTCAACCTAACCCTAACCCTAACCGTCACCATCACCCTCACGCTCAACCTGTCTAAATTGAAACATAACGCTACTCCTAAAACTAACCCTCAACTTCACCCTCACCCTAACCCTAACCCAAACTCTAACCCTAACCCTCACACTCACCCTCACCCACATCCTAAGCCTCACTGTCACCATCACGTTCACCCTCACCCTAACACTAACCCTCACCCTCACACTAAACCTATCTCTCACCCTAACCATAAACCTCACAATCAACCTCACCCTTACCTCACCCAAAACCTAAACCTAATCCTAACACTCACCCTAAACCTCACCCTAACCCTAATGCTAACTGTAACCCTCACACTCATCCTAAACCTCACGTTAAACCTAACTCTCACCATAAATCTAACCCTAACCCTAACCCTCACCCTGACCCTAACTCTCACCCTAACCCTAATCCTAAACATAACCTTCACCCGAACCCTGACCCTAACCCTAACCCTAACCCTAACCCTCATCCTAAACCTCACCCTAACCCTAACCCTATCCCCAACCCTAACGTTAACCCTAACGCTCATCCTAACCATAACCGTACCCCTCAAACTAACTCTCATCCTAAACTTAACCCTAATACTAACCCTCACCCTAACCGTAACCATAGCACTCAACCTAACCCTAATCCTCACCCACACCCTCAGACTCATCTTCAGCCTAAACCTAACCCTAACCCTAATCTTAAACTAATCCTCACCCTCATCCTAACTGTAACCCTAAACTTCACCCTCAACCTTAGCCCCATCCTAACCCGAACCCTAACCCGAACCCTAACACGAACCCTCACCCTAACCCTCATCCTAACCCTCTCACAAACCCTCATCCTTACCCTAACCCTAACCCTTATCATAACCCTAAACCTCACCTTCACCCTAACCCTATCCCTATCTCTAACTCTCACACTCACCATAACCCTCACCCTAAACCTTACCCTCACCCTAACCCTCATCCCAACCCTCAACATATCCCTAACCCTAACCCTCAACCTAACCCTTACACTCACTCTAACACTAAGCCTAACCCTAACACTAACTCTCACACTAACCCTCACCCTAAATATCACCCTATCATTAACCCTAATCCTAATACTCACCCTAACCCTAACCCTCACCCTCACCCTCAGCCTAAAACTCAGCCTAAAGCCTAACCCTAACACTAACCCTAAGAGTCACCCTCACCCTCAACCAACCCTAAACCTAAAGCAAACCCTCAAACTAACCCTCACCCTCACCATAAACATCACCGTAACTCTAACACTCACCCTAATCCAAACCATAACCCTAACCCTCACCCTAAAGCTAACCCTCACCCTCACCCTAAACCTAACCATCACCCTAACCCTAACCCTGACCCTCATCTATCCCTCACCCTAAACCAAACCCTAACCCTCACCCTACCCGTCAACCACACCCTCACCCTAAACCTAACCCTAATGTTTACACTCAACATAACCCTAAACCTCACATTCACCGTCACCCTCAGCTTAAATCTAAGCCTAAAAATAAACCTAACCCTAACCCTCACACTCACCCTCACCCTAAACCTAATCCTAACCCTAAACCTAACACTCTCACTCACCGTCACGCTCAACCTAAACCTAACACAAACCCTCAACCGAACCTTCACCCTCACCCTAACCCTAACCCTCACCCTCAACCTAAACATCACCCTAAACCTAACACTCACCCTAACCCTTAGCTTAACCCTCACCCTAAACCTAACCCTCACCCTCACCCTAACCCTCAGGCTCAACTTAATCCTAATCCTAACCCTAACCCTCACCCTCACCCTCAACCTAACCCTACCCCTAACGCTAACCCTCACCCTAACACTAACCTCCAACCTAACCCTAACCTTAACCCGAACCCAAACCCTCACCCAAACCCTAACACTCACCCCAACCCTTACGCTCACCCTAACCCCAAACCTAATTGTCACCATAACCCTAACCCTGAAGCTCACAATCACCCTCAGCCTAACCCTAAAACTAAGCCTAACCCTATCCCTAAACCTCACACTCACCCTCACCCTAACCCTAATCGTAAACCTATCCCTAACCCTAACGCTCCTCCCAACTCTCACCCTAACCCTAACCCTAACACTATCACTAACATTATCCTAAAACTCACCCTAACCCTAACCTAATCCTCACCCTCACCCTTATTCTAACTCTAACCCTAATGATAACACTAACCCTAACCCTAACCCTAAAACTCATCCTCACCCTAAACCTAACCCTAAGTCTCAAACTCACCGTACCCCTAACACAAACCCTCAACTGAACCCTCACTCTTAGCCTCACCCTAACCCTCACCCTCACCCTAAACATCACCCTAACCCTAACCCTCACCCTTACCCTCACCCTAGTCCTAACCCTCATACTAACCCTAAACCTCACCCTAACCTAACCCTCAACCTAATGCTTACCCTCACCCTAACACTAAGGCTAAACCTAACATGAACCCACACAGTAACCCTAAACCTCAGCCTAACCCTAACCCTCACACTATCCCTAACCCTCACCCTAAGGCTAACCCTCACCCTCACCCTAACCCTAACCCTCACCCTCATCTAACCCTCACCCTCATCTAACCCTCACCCTAACCCTCACCCTAACACTCAACCACAACCTCACCCCAAACCTAACCCTAATTCTCACACTCAACATAACCCTAAACCTCACACTCACCCTCACCCTCAGCTTAAACCTAAGGCTAACAATAAACCGAACCCTAACCCTCATACTCACCCTCACCCTAACCCTAATCCTAACCCTAAACTTAACCCTCTCACTCACCCTCACCCTCAACCTAAACCTAACCCAAACACTCAACCGAAACTTCACACTCATCCTAACCCTAACACCCTCATGCTAGCCCTCACCCTAACCCTAATCCTAACCCTAATCCTCATCCCAAACTTCAACCTAACCATAACCATAACCATCACTCAAAAGCTAATCCTCATCCCCACACTCACCCTCAGCCTAACCCTAACCCACAGCCTAACCCACACCCTAACCCTAACCCTAATCCTAACCCTCACCCTCAGCCTCACCCTCACTGTGAACTTAACCCTAACCATAAAACTAAAAATAACCCTAACCCTAAACCTAATCCTAACCCTCACCCTCACCCTATCCCTAAACTTAACCCTCACCTTAACCCTAACCCTCACACTCAACGTAATCCTAACCCTAAAACTAAACCTCACCCTAACGCTAACCCTGATCCTCACCCTCACTCTAGCCGTCAAACTAACAATAATCCTAACCCTAAACCTCATCCTAACCCTCACCCTAACCCTAAAACCCTAACCCTCTTCCTAACCCTAACCCTCTACCTCACACTCATGCTTGGCCTAAGCCTAAGCCTAAGACTAAGACTAACTGTAAACCTCACACTCACCCTAACCCTCACCCTAACCCTAACACTAACCCTCACCCTCACCCTAGCCCATACTCTAACTCTACTCCTAAGCCTAACCCTCACCCTAACCCTCACCCTCACCCTAAGTCTAAACATAACCCTAACCCTCACACTCACCCTCACCCTAACCCTAACTCTAACACTAACCCTAACTCTAACACTAACCCTCACCCTAATGCTAACTCTAACCCTAAACCTCATCCTCACCCTAACCCTTACCCTAACACTCACCCTCAACCTCACCCTCTGCCTAACACTAAGACTATCCCTAATCCCAACCCTAACCCTAACACTAACCCTAAACCTAACCCTCACACTAACCCTCACCCTAACACTGACCCTAACCCTCACCCTCACCCTAGCCCATACCTTAACCCTAAACCTAATCCTAACCCTCAAACTAACGCTCACCCTCAGCCTAAACCTAGGCCTAACCCTAACACTAACCCTAAACCTCACACTCACCCTAACGCTAATCCTAACCCTAAACTTAACCCTCACCCTCACCCTAACCCTAACTCTAACACAAAGCCTAACCCTAACCCTCAAACTCAGCCTCACCTTCAGCCTAACCCTAAGCCTAACCCTAAACGACACCCTCACATTCACCCTAACCCTAATCCTAACCCTAACCCTAACCCTAACCCTAACCCTAACACTAACACTAACCCTTAACCTCATCCTAACCCTAACCCTAATCCTCACCCTCACTGTTATTCTAACCCTAACCATAACGATAACACTAACCCTAACCCTAACCCTTACCCTCACCCTCACCTTTAACCAAACCCTCCTCCTAACCCTAACCCTAAACGTCACCCTAACCCTAACCCTAACGTTCACCCTCAGCCTCACCCTCAAAATAAGCTTAACCCTAACCATAACACTAACAATAACCCTAACCATATCCCTAATTCTAACCCTCACCATCACCCAAACCCTAACTCTAACCCTCACCCTAACCCTAAAACTCATCCTCAATGTAATCCTAACCCTAACCCTAATCCTAACTTCACCCTAATGCTAACCCTAATCCTCACCCTCACACTAGCCCTCACCCTAACCCTAATCCTATCCCTGAACCTCATCCTAACCCTCACACAAATCCTAACACCCTAACCCTATCCATAACCCTAACTCTCACCCTCTCCCTCACACTCCACTTAACACTAAGACTATCCCTAACCCCAACCTTAACCCTAACACTAACCTTAAACCTAACCCTCACACTAACCCTCACCCTAACCCTGACCTTAACGTAACCCTCACCCTCACCCATATGCTCGGCCAAACCTAAGCCTAAGACTAACCCTAAACCTCACACTCAATTTCACCCTAACACTAATCCTCACACTAAACCTAAACCTAAAACTCACCCTCATGCTAAGCCTAAGCCTAAGTCTAAGCCTAAGCCTAAGCCTAACCCTAAACTTAACCCTCACCCTAACCCTCACCCTAACCCTAACCCTAACACTAACCCTAACTCTAACCCCAAATCTCACCCTTACCCTAACCCTAACTCTAACCCTGTCCCTAAACCTAAATCTCACCCTATCCCTAACCCTAACACTCACCCTCACAGTAACTTTCAACCTAAACCTAATCCTACCAATAACCCTAACCCTAACGCTAAACCTCACCTTGTCCATAACCCTCACTCTAATCCTAACCCTCACCCTCACCCTTAGGCTCAGGCTAAACCTAAGCCTAAGCCTAAGACTAACCCTTACCCTCACACTCACCCTCACCCTAACCCTAACAGTAACACTCACCCTAACCCTAACCCTTACACTAAACCTCACCCTAATGCTAAAACTAACCCTAAACCTCATCCGCACCCTAACCCTAACCCTCACCCTCACCCTCACCATCCGCCTAACACTAAGCCTATCCCTAACCCCAACCCTAAAACTAACACTAACCCAAAACCTAACCCTCACCCTCACCCTAGCCCATACCCTAACCCTAAGCCTAATCCTAACCGTCACCCTTAGCCTCACTCTAACCCTAACCCCAACCCTCACCCTAACACTAACCCTCACTCTCACCCTCACTATAACTCTAATCCTAACCCTAATCCTAACCTTCACCATAAACCTCACACTAACCTTAACCCTAACAAAAACCCTAACCCTAAACCTAAACATAAACTTCACCCTCAGCCTCACCCTCACCGCAAACTTAACACAAACCTAACACTAAAATTAACCCTAACCCTAACCCTAACCCTCACTGTAACCCTAACCTTAACCTTAACCCTGACCCTCACCATAACCCTCACACTAACCCTAACCCTCAACCTATAACTAACCCTAACCCTAACCGTCACCCTCACCCTCACGCTCACCCTCAGCCTAACTTTAAACCTAACGCTTCTCCTAACACTCACCCTCAACTTCACCCTCACACTAACCCTAACCTTAACCCTAACCCTCACACTCACCCTCACCCACACCCTAAGCCTCACTGTCACGCTCACGCTCACTCTCACTGTAACCCTTACCCTAACCCTCACGCTAAACCTATCTCTCACCCTAACCATAAACCTCACAATCACCCTCACCCTAAACCTCACCCTAAACCTAATGCTAACTCTAACCCTCACACTCACCCTAAACCTCACGCTAACCCTTACTCTCACCATAAAGCTATCACTAACCCCAACCCTCACCCTGACACTAACCCTCACCCTAACCCTAACCCAAACCATAAACCTAACGCTCATCTTAACCGTAACCATACCCCTCAAACTAACTCTCATCCTAAACTTAACCCTATCCCAAACACTCACCCTAATCCTAACCCTAACTCTCAACCTAACCCTAATTCTCACCCACACCCTCAGCTTCATCCTCAGCCTAAAACTAACCCTAACCCTAATCCTAACCCTAAACTTCACACTCATCCTAACTCTAAACATAAACTTCACTCTCATCCTCACCCCCACCCTCACCCTAACCCTAACCCGAACCCTAACCCGAACCCTCAACCTAACCCTCATCCTAACCCTCTCCCTAACCCTCATCCTAACCCTAACCCTAGCCCTTACCATAACCCTAAACATCACCCTCAACCTAACCCTAACCCTAACCCTAACCCTCACCCTAACACTAGCCTGAACCCTAACCCGAACCCCCACCCTAACCTTCATCCTAACCCTGTACCTAACCCTCATCCTAACCCTAACCCTAGCCCTTACCATGACCCTAAACCTCACCCTCACCCTAACCCTAACCCTAACCCTAACCCTCACACCCACCATAACCCTCACCCTAAACCTTACCCTCACCGTAACCCTCATCCCAACCCTCAGACTATCACTAACCCTAACCCTCAACCTAACCCTTACACTCACTCTAAAAATAAACCTAACCCTAACACTAACTCTCACACCAACCCTCACCCTAAATATCACCCTATCATTATCCCTAAACCTAACCCTCACCCTAACCCTAACCCTCACCCTCACCCTCAGCCTAACCCTCAGCCTAAAGCCTAAGACTAACCCTAACCCTCAGAGTCACCCTCACCCTAAGCCAAAGACTAAGCGTCACCCACACCCTCAACCTCACCCTAAACCTAAAGCAACCCCTCAAACCAACCCTCACCCTCAACATAAACATCACCATAACCCTAACACTCACCCTAATCCGCACCATAACCCGAACCCTCACCCTAACGCTAACCCTCACCCTCACCCTAACCCTAACCCTGACCCTAACCCTAACCCTCACCCTCATCTAACCCTCACCCTAACCCAAACCCTAACCCTCACCCTAACCCTCAACCACACCCTCACCCTAATCCTAACCCTAATTCTCACACTCAACATAACCCTAAACCTCACACTCACCCTCACCATCAGCTTAAACCTAAGCCTAACAATAAACCTAACCCTAACACTCACACTCAACCTCACCCTAAACCGAATCCTAACCCTAAACCTAACCCACTCACACACCCTCACCCTCAACCTAACCCTAACACAAACCCTCAACTGAAACTTCACCCTCACCCTAACCCTAACCCTCACGCTCAACCTAAACATCACCCTAAACCTAACCCTCACTCTAAACCTTAGCCTAACCCTCACCCTAACCCTAACCCTCACCCTCAACCTCATCCTCAGGCTCACCTTAAACCTAATCCTAACCCTAAACTTCATCCTCACCCTCAACTTAAACCTACCCCTAACGCTAACCCTCACCCTAACACTAACCACCAACATAACCCTAACCCTAAACCTAACGCTAACCCTCACCCAAACCCTAACACTCACCCCAACCGTTACCCTCACCCTAACCCCAAACCTAATGCTCACCATAACCCTAACCTTCAAGCTCACAGTCACCCTCAGCCTAACCCTAAACCTAAGCCTAACCCTATCCCTAAACCTCACCCTCACCCTCACCCTAAACCTAATCCTAACCCTAACCCTAACCCTAACCCTCCATCTAACTCTCACCCTAAACCTAACCCTAACACAATCAATAACATTAAGCCTAAAACTCACCCTAACCCTAACTCTAATCCTCACCCTCACCGTTATTCTAACCATAACCCTAACGATAACACTAACCCTAATCCTAACCCTCACCCTCACCCTAAACCTAAACCTAAGTCTCAACCTCACCCTAACCCTAACCCAAATATTCAACTGAACCCTTACCCTCACCTTCTCCCTCACCCTAACCCTCACCCTCACCCTAACCCTAACCCTCACCATTACCCTCACCCTAGCCCTAACCCTCATACTAACCCTAAACCTCACCCTAACCTAACCCTAAACCTAACCCTTACCCTCATCCTAACACTAAGGCTAAACCTAACATGAGCACTTACAGTAACCCTAAACCTCACCCTAAACTTAACCCTTACACTATGACTAACCCTCACCCTAACCCTAACCCTAACCCTCACCCTAAACCTAATCATCACCCTCACCCTCACACTCAGCCTAACCCTCAGCCTAAAGCATAACCCTAACCCTCACAATCACCCTCACCCTAAACCTAAACCTAAGCGTCACCCTCGCTCTCAACCTCACCCTCAACCTAACGCAAACCCTCAAACCAACCCTCATCCTCACCATAAACATCACCGTAACCCTAACACTCAACCTAATCAGCACCAAATCCCTAACCCTCACCCTAACGCTAACCCTCACCATCACCCTAACCCTAAACCTCACCCTAATCCTAACCCTCACCGTCATCTAACCCTCACCCTAAACCAAACCCTAAACCTCTCCCTAACCCTCAACCTCAACCTCACCCTAAAAATAACAGTAATGCTCACATTCAACATAGCTCTAACCCTCACACTCACCCTCACCCTCAGCTTAAACCTAAGCCAAACATGAACCCTAACCCTAAACCTCACACTCACCAACACCCTAAACCTAACGCTAAACCTAATCCTAACCCTCTCTCTCACCCTCAGACTCACCCTAACCCTAAACCAAACCCTCAACCTAAACATCACCCTAAACCTAACCCTTAGCCTAACCCTCACCCTAACCCTAACCCTCACCCTCACCCTCACCAACAGGCTCACACTAAACCTATTCCTAACCCTAACACTCACTCTCACCCTCAACCTAACCCTACCCCTAATGCTAACCCTCACTCTAAACCTAACCTCCAACCTAACCCTAAACCTCACCCTAAACCTAACCCTCAACCTAACCCTAACCCGCACCCTAACCCTAACCCTCATGCTCACAGTCACCCTCAGCCTAACCCTAAAACTAAGCCTAACCCTATCCCTAATCCTCACACTCACCGTCACCCTGAATCCAACCTTAAGTTTCACCCTCACCCTCAACCTCACCCTAACCCTAAACCAAACCCTCAACTTATCCCTCACCCTAACCCTCACCCTCACCCTAAACATCACCCTAACTCTAACCCTCACCCTTACCCTCACCCTAGCCCTAACCCTCATACTAACCCTAAACCTCACCCTAAACCTAACACTCAACCTAACCCTTACACTCACCCTAACACTAAGCCTAAACCTAACATGAACCCTCACAGTATCCCTAAACCTCACCCTAACCCTAAACCTCACATTAACCATAACCCTCACCCTAACCCTAACCCTATCCCTCATCCTAACCCTCACTCTAACCCTAACCGTAACCCAAACCCTCACCCTCACAGTAACTTTAAACCTAACCCTAATCCTAACAATAACCCTAAACCTGACCCTAACCCTCACCCTGTCCACAACCCTCACCCTAACCCTAACCCACACCCTAACCCTAACCCTCACCCTCTCCCTTAGGCTCGGACTAAGCCTAAGCCTAAGACGAAGACTAACCCTTAACTTCAAACTCACCCTAACCCTATCCCTAAAAGTAAGAGTGACCCTAACCCTAAACCTCACACTAACCCTCACCGTAACACTAACACTAACCTTAAACCTCACCCAAACCCCAACCCTAACCCTCACCCTCACCCTCACCCTCCGCCTAACACTAAGACTATCCCTAACCCCAACCCTAACCCTAAAACTAACCTTCAACGTGACCCTCACCCTAAACTCACTCTAACCCTGAATGTAACCCTCACCCTCACCTAAGCCCATACCCTAACCCTAAGCCTAAACCTAACCCTCACCCTAAACCTCACTCTAACCCTAACCCCAACCCACACCCTAACCTTAAACTTCACCTCACCCTCACCATAACTCTAATCCTAACCCTAACCCTAAACCTAACCCTCACACTCACCCTCACCTTAACCCTAATCCTAATCCTAACCCTAACCCTAACACTAACCATTACCCTAACCCTCACCCTACACTAAATCTAACCCTAAACCTCACCCTAAACCTCACCCTAACACTTACCTTCACACTAAAACTCACCTTAACCCGAACACTAACCATCACACTAACCCTAACCATCACCCTAAACTTAAAACTCATCCTAACCCTAACCCTAAACCTCAACCATGCCCTAACCCTAACCATTACCCTAACCCTAACACTCACCCTTACCGTAACCCCCACCCTCAACCTCAAGCTGGGCCTAAGCCTAAGCATAAGCCTAAGACTAACCCTAACCCTCACACTCACCCTCACCCTAACCCTAATCGTAACCCTAACCCTAACCCTAACCATCACACTAACCCTCACCCTAACGCTAACACTAACGCTAACCCTAACCCTCACCCTAACACTGAACCTTCACCATTACCATAACACTCACCCTCAGACTATTCCTCACCTTTACCCTTACTGTCACCCTTACCATAACCCTCACCCTAACCGTAATCCTCATCCTAACACCCTAACTGTACCCCTAACCATCACCCTAACCGTAACCCTCACCCTCACCATCAGCCTCAGCCTATCCCTAAGCCTAAGCCTAACCCTAACCCTAAACATCACCCTCATCCTAGCCCTCACCCTAACCCTAATCCTAACCCTAACCCCCATCCTAACCCTCAACTTAACCATAACCCTAACCATCACTCATAAGCGAATTCTCATCCCCATTATCACCCTCAGCCTAATCCTAAGCCTAACCCTAATCCACACACTCAACCTCACTGTAACCCTTATCCTAAACCTAACCCTAACCCTAAACCTAATCCTAAACCTCACCCTCACCCTAACCCTAACCCTAACCCTCACCCTAACCCTAACCCTCACCCTCAACTTAACCCTAAACCTAAACCTCACCCTAACGCTAACTCGAACCCTCACCCTCACTCTAGCCCTCACTTAACCCTATTCCTAACCCTAAACCTCATCCTAACCCTTACCCTAACCCTAAAACCCTAACCCTCATTCTAACCCTAACCCTCTCCCTCACACTCATGCTCGGCCTAAGCCTAAGCCTAAGACTAAGACTCAACGTAACCCTCACACTCACCCTAACCCTCACCGCAACCCTAACACTAACCCTCACCCTCATCTTAGCCCATACTCTATCCCTAAGCCTAAGCCTAACCCTCACCCTTACCCTCACTCTCACCCTCACCCTAAGTCTAATCCTAACCCTAACCCTCACACTCACCCTCATCCTAAACCTAATTGTAACACTAACCCTAACCCTAACACTAACCCTCACCCTAATGCTAACTCTAAACCTAAACCGCATCCTCACCCAAACCCTACCCGTCACCCTCACCTTCACCCTCTGCCTAACACTAAGCCTATCCCTAACCCCAACCCTAACCCTAACACTAACACTAAACCTAACTCTCACACTACCCCTCATCCTAAACCTCACCCTAACCCTCAACCTCACCCTCACCCTAAACCTAACCCTAATTCTCACACTCAACATAACCATAAAGGTCACACTCACACTCACCCTCAGCTTAAACCTAAGCCTAAAAATAACCCTAACCCTAACCCTCACCCTCACCCTCACCCTAAACCTAATCCTAACCATAAACTTAACCCTCTCACTCACCCTCAACCTCACTCTAACCCTAACCGAAACCCTTAACCGAACCCTCACCCTCAACCTCACCCTCAACCTCACCCTCAACCTAACCCTAACACTCACCCTAACCCTCAACCTAACCCTACCCCTAACGCTAACACACATCCTAACCCTAAACTCCAACCTAATCCTATCCCTAACCCTAGCACTAACACTCAACCTAACCCTAAACTCCAACCTAACCCTAACCCTCACCCTAACCCTAACGCTAACCCTCACCCTAACCCTAACACTCACCCCAACCCTTACCTTCACCCTAACCCTAAACCTCACCCTAACCCTAACCCTCAAGCTCACAGTCACCGTCAGCCTAACCCTAAACTTAAGCCTAAACCCATACCAAACCCTCACACACACCCTCACACTAATCCTAACCCTACGACTCACCCTCACCCTAAACCTCACCCTAACGCTAACCCAAACACTCAACTTAACCCTCACACTCACCCTAACCCTAACCCTCACACTCACCCTAAACATCACCCTAACCCTAACCCTCACCCTTATACTAACCCTAAACCTCACCCTAAACCTAACCCTCAACCTAACCGTAACCCTAACCCTAACACTAAGCCTAAACCTAACATAAACCCTCAAAGTAACCCTAAACCTCACCCTAACCCTAACTCTCACACTAACGCTAACCCTCACCCTAACCCTAATACTAAACCTACCCTTCACCCTACCCCTCACTCTAACCCTTAACCCAACCTGAACCCTCATCCTCACCGTCACCCTAACACTCACCCAACCCTAACTCTCAACCAAACCCTAAACCTCATACTCTCCTGAACCCTAACCCTCACTCTAACACTCACACTCATCCTCACCCTAAACCTCACCATAACCCTAACCCCCACCCTAACCTCACCCTTACCCTCAACCTAACCCTCACCCTCAACCTTAACCTAACTGTAAACACTAACCCTAACTCTCACCCTAACCCTAACCCTCACCCTAACTCTCACCCTCACCATAGCCCTTACCCTAACCCTAATCCTAACCATAACCCTCACCCTAAATCTAAACCTCAACCTAACCCTAACCCTCACCCTCATCTAAACCTCACCCTAACCCAAACCTAACCATCACCCTAACCCTCACCTTAACCCTAAGCCTCACACTAACCTAACCCTAACACTCACCCTAACCCTCACACTAACCCTAATGCTAACCCTAATCCTAACCATAACCCTCACCCTAAACCTAACCCTCAACCTAACCCTAACCCTCACACTCATCTAACCCTCACCCTAACCCAACCCTAACCCTCAGCCTAACCCTCACCCTAACCCTAACCCTCATCCTAACCTAACCCTAACACTCACCCTAACCCTCACATTAGCCCTAATGCTAACCCTAACCCTCACCCTCACACTAACCCTCAACCTAACCCTCAACCTCACCCTAACCTTCACCCTAACCCTAAACCTAACCCTCACCCTCCCGCTAAACTTTAGCCTTTCCCTCACCCTAACACTCACACTAAACCCAACCCTCAGCCTAACCTTAACCCTAACCGTCACCCTCACCCTCACGCTCACCCTCAGCCTAACTTTAAACCTAACACTACTCCTAACACTAACCCTCAACTTTACCCTCACACTAACCCTAAGCCTAACCCTCACACTCACCCTCACCCACAACCTAAGCCTCACTGTCACCCTCACGCTCACCCTCACAATAACCCTAACCCTAACCCTAACCCTCACTCTAAACCTATCTCTCCCCATAACCATAAACCTCACAATCACCCTCACCCTCACCTCAACCTAACCCTAAACCTAAACCTAACCCTCACCCTAAACGTCACCCTAATCCTAATGCTAACTCTAAACCTCACACTCACCCTAAACTTCACGCTAACCCTTACTCTCATCGTAAATCTAAACCTAACCCTAACCCTCACTCTGTCCATAACCCTCACCTGAAACCTAATCCTAACCCTAGCCCTCACCCTCACCCTCAACCTAACCCTACCCCTAACGCTAACCCTCACCCTAAACCTAATCTCCAACCTAAAACTAACCCTAACCCAATCTCTAACCCTCACCCTAAACCTAACCCTCATCCTAACCCTAACCCTCACCCTCACAGTCACCCTCAGCCTAACCCTAAACCTAAGCCTAACCCTATCCCTAATCCTCACATTCACCGTCACCCTAAACCTAAACCTAAGTCACACCCTCACCCTCAACCTCACCCTAACGCTAACCCAAACCCTCAACTGAACCCTCACCCTAACACTCACCCTAACCCTAACCCTCACACTCACCATAACCCTCAAATTAAACCTTACCCTCACCCTAACCCTGACCCAATCCTCACCCTATCCCTAATCCTAACCCTCAACCTAACACTTACACTCACTCTAACACTAAGCCTAACCCTAACACTAACTCTCTCACTAACCCTCACCCTAAATATCACCCTATTATTAACCCTAACCCTAACCCTATCCCTCAACCTCACCCTCAGCCTAACCAACAGCCTAAAGCCTAACCCTAACCCTAACCCTCAGAGTCACCCTCACCCTAACCCTAATCCTAAGCCTCACCCTCACCCTCAACCTCAACCTAAACCTAACGCAAACCCTCAAACCAACCCTCACCCTCACCATAAACAGGACCGTAACCCTAACACTCACCCTAATCCGCACCATAAACCTAACCCTCACCATAACGCTAACCGTCACCCTCACCCTAACCCTAACCCTCACCCTAACCCTAACCCTCACCCTCATCTAACCCTCAACCTAACCCAAACCTGAACCCTCACCCTAACCCTCAACCTCACCCTCACCCTAAACCTAACCCTAATGCATACACTCAACATAACCCTAAACCTCACACTCACCCTCACCCTCAGCTTAAACCTAAGCCTAACAATAACACGAACCCTAACACTCACACTCACCCTCACCCTAAACCTAACCCTAACCCTAATCCTAACCCTCTCACTCACCCTCACACTCACCCTAACCCTAATCCAAACTCTCAACCTAAACATCACCTTAAACCTAACCCTCACACTAAACCTTAGCCTAACCCTCACCCTAACCCTAAACCTCACACTCACCCTCACCCACAGGCTCACCCTAAACCTACTCCTAACCCTAGCCCTCCCCCTCCCCCTCAACCTACCCCAACCCCTAACGCTAACCCTCACCCTAAACCTAAACTCCAACCTAAACCTAACCCTAACCCTACAGCTAACCCTCACCCTAAACCTAACCCTCACCCTAACCCTAACCCTCACCCTAACCCTAACCCTCACGCTCACAGTCACCTTCAGCCTAAACCTAAACCTAAGCTTAACCTTATCCCTAATCCTCACACCATCACCCTAAACCTAACCCTGAGTCTCACCCTCACACTCAACCTCACCCTAACCCTAACACAAACCCTCAACTGAACCCTCACACTCACCCTCACCCTAAACCTAACCCTAAAACTAACCCTCACACTCACCATACCCTCACCCTAAACCTTACCCTCACCCTAACCCTCTTCCCAACCCTCACCCTATCCCTAACCCTAACCCTCAACCTAACCCTTACACTCACTCTAACACTAAGCCTAATCTTAACACTAACTCTCACACTAACCCTCACCCTAAATATCACTCTATAATTAAACCTAAACCTAACACTAACCCTCACCCTCACCCTCAGCATAAGCAACATCCTAAAGCCTAACCCTAACCCTAACCCTCACAGTCACCCTCACCCTAAAACTAACCCTAAGCCTCACCCTCACCCCCAACCTCAACCTAAAACTAACGCAAACCTTCAAACCAACCCTCACCCTCATCATAAACATCAGGGTAACCCTAAAACTCACCCAAATCTGCACCATAAGCCTAACCCTCACCCTAACGCTAACTCTCACCGTCACCCTAACTCGAACCCTCACCCTAACCCTAACCCTCACCCTCATCTAACCCTCACCCTAACCCAAACCCTAACCCTCAAACACACCCTCACCCTAAACCTAACCCTAATTCTCACACTCAACATAACCCTAACCCTCACACTCACCCTCACCCTCAGCTTAAACCTAAGCCTAACAATAACCCTAACCCTAACCCTCACACTCACCCTCACCCTAAACCTAATCCTAAACCTAAACCTTACTCTCTCACTCAACCTCACCCTCAACCTAACCCTAACCCTCAACCTAAACATCACCCTAAACCTAACCCTCACCCTAACCCTTAGCCTAACCCTCACCCTAAGCCTAACCCTCACCCTCACCCTCACCCACAGGCTCACCTTAAACCTAATCCTAACCCTAACCCTCACTCTCACAATCAACCTTATCCTACCTCTAGCGCTAACCCTCACCCTAACCTAACCTCCAATCTAACCCTAACCCTAAACCTAACGCTACCCCTCACCCAAACCTTAACACTCACCCCAACATTTACCATCACCCTAACCCCAACCCTAATGCTCACCATAATACTAACCCTCAAGCTCACAGTCACCCTCAGCCTAACCCTAAAACTAAGCCTAACCCTATCCCTAAACCTCACACTCACCCTCACCATAAACCTAACACTAAGTCTCAACCTCACCCTAACCCTAACCCAAACCCTCAACTGAAAACTCACCCTCACCCTCACCCTCACCCTAAACATTACCCTAACCCTAACCCTCACCCTTACCGTCAACTTAGCCCTAACCCTCATACTAACCCTAAACCTCACCCTAAACCTGACCCTCAACCTAACCCTTACCCTCACCCTAACACTTAGCCGAAACCTAACATGAACCCTCACAGTAACCCTAAACCTCACCCTAACCCTAAACCTCACCCTAACGCTAATCCTCACCCTCACCCTAACCCTAACCCTCACCCTAACCCTCACCATCACCCTCACCCTCACCCTCAGCCTAACCCTCAGCCTAAAGCCTAACCCTAACCCTAACCCTCAGAGTCACCCTCACCCTAACCCTAAATCTAAGCCTCACCCTCACCCTCAACCTCACCCTAAACCTAAAACAAACCCTCAAACCTCCCCTCACCCTCACCCTAAACATCACCCTAACATTAACCCTCACCCTACTCCGCACCAAAACCCTAACCCTCACCCTAACGCTAATCCTCACCCTCACCCTAACCCTAACCCTCACCCTAACCCTAACCCTCACACTCATCTAACCCTCACCCTAACCCAAACCCTAACCCTCACCCTAACCCTCAACCTCACCCTCACCCTAAACCTAACCCTCATGCTCACACTCAACATAACACTAACCCTCAAACTCACTCTCTCACCCTCAGCTTAAAATTTAAGCCTAACAATAACCGGAACCCTAACCCTCACACTCACCCTAACCCTAAACCTAACACTAACCCTAATACTAACCCTCTCACTCACCCTCACACTCACCCTAAGCCTAACCCCAACTCTAAACCTAAACATCACCCTAAACTTATCCCTCACCATATCCCTTAACCTAACCCTCACCAAAACATTATCCCTCACCCTCACCCTCACCGACAGGCTCAACCTAAACCTAATCCTAACCCTAGCCCTCAACCTCACGCTCAACCTTACCCTACCCCTAACGCTAACCCTCACCCTAAACCTAACCTCCAACCTAACGCTAACACTAACCCTAATGCTAACCCTCACCCTAAACCTAACGCTCACCCTAACCCTAACCCTCACGCTCACAGTCACCCTCAGCCTAACCGTAAACCTAAGCCTAAACCTATCCCTAAACCTCACACTCACCATCACCCTAAACCTAACCCTAAGTCTCACCCTCACCCTCAACCTAACCCTAACCCTAACCCAAACCCTCAACTGTACCATCACCCTCACTCTCACCCTCACCCTCACCCTAACCCTCACACTCACCATAACCCTCACCCTAAACCTTACCCTCACCCTAATCCTCATCCAACCCTCACCCTATCCCTAACCCTAACCCTCAACCTAACACTTACACTCACTCTACCACTAAGCCTAACCCAAACACTAACTCTCACACTAACCCTCACCCTAAATATCACCCTTTCATTAACCCTTACCCTAACCCTAACCCTCACCCTCACCCTCAGGCTAACCCTCAGCCTAAAGCCTAAACCTAACACTAACCATCAGAGTCACCTTAAAACTAACCCTAAATCTAAGCCTCACACTCACTCTCAACCTCAACCTAAACCTAACGCAAACCGTCAAATCAACGCTCACCCTCACCCTAAACATAACCCTAACATTAACCCTCAGCCTAATCCACACCAAAACCCTAACCCTCACCCTAACGCTAATCCTCACCCTCAACCTAACCCTCACCCTCATCTAACCCTCACCCTAACCCTAACCCACACCCTCATCTAACCCTCACCCTAACCCTAACCCTGACCCTCATCTAACCCTCACCCTAAACCAAACCCTAACCCTCACCCTAACCCTCAAACACTCCCTCACCATAAACCTAACACTAATGCTCACACTCAACATAACACTAACCCTCACACTCACACTCACCCTCAGCTTAAACCTAAGCCTAACAATAACGCGAACCCTAACCCTCACACTCACCCTCACCATAAACCTAACCCTAACACTAATCCTAACCCTCTTACTCACCCTCACACTCACCCTAACCCTAACCCAAACCCTCAACCAAAACATCACCCTAAAACTAACCCTCACCCTAACCCTTAGCCTAACCCTCACCATAATCTTAACCCTCACCCTCTCCCTCCCCCACAGGCTCAACCTAAACTTAATCCTAAGCCTAGCCGTCACCCTCACCCTCAACCTAACCCTACCCCTAACGCTAACCCTCACCCTAAACCTAACCTCCAACCTAACGATAACCCTAACCCTAATGCTAACCCTCACCCTAAACCTAACCCTCACTCTAACCCTAATCCTCACGCTCACAGTCACCCTCAGCCTAACCCTAAACCTAAGCCTAACCCTATCCCTAAACCTCACACTCACCCTCACCCTAAACCTAACACTAAGTCTCAACCTCACCCTAACCCTAACTCAAACCCTCAACTGAACCCTCACCCTCACCCTCACCATAACCCTCACCCTCACTCTAAACATCTCCCTTACCCTAACCCTCACCCTTACCCTCACCTTATCCCTAAACCTCATACTAACCCTAAACCTCACCCTAAACATGACCCTCAACCTAATCCTTACCCTCACCCTAACACTAAGCCTAAACCTAACATGAACCCTCACAGTAATCCTAAAACTCACCCTAACCCCAACACTCACACTATACCTAACCCTCAAATGAACCCTAACCCTAACCCTCACCCTAACCCTAACCATCACACTCACCCTCACCCTCAGCCTAACCCTCAGCCTAAAGCCTAACCCTAACCCTAACCCTCACAGTCACCCTCACACTAACCCTAATTCTAAGCCTCACCCTCCCGCTCAACCTCACACTAAACCAAATGCAAATCCTCAAACCAACCCTCACCCTCACCCTAAATATCACCCTCACCCTAACCTTCACCCTAATCCACACGAGAACCCTAACCCTCACCCTAACGCTAATCCTCACCCTCACCCTAACCCTAACCCTCACCCTCATTTAACCCTCACCTAACCCAAACCCTAACCCTCACCCTAACCCTCAAACTCACCCTCACCCTCATCCTAAACCTAACCCTAATGCTCACACTCAACATAACCCAAACCCTCACAATCACCCTAACCCTCAGCTTAAACCTAAGCCTAACAATAACCTGAAACCTAACCCTCACACTCACCCAAACCCTAAACCTAACCCTAACACTAATCCTAACCCTCTCACTCACCTTCACACGCACCCTAACCCTAAACCTAACCCTCAACCTAAACATCACCTTAAACCTAAACCTCACCCTAATCCTTAGCCTAACCCTCACCCTAACCCTAACCCTCACCCTCACCCTCAGGCTCACCTTAAACCTAATCCTAACCCTAACTCTCACCCTCACCCTCAACCTAGCCCTACCCCTAACGCTAACGCTCACCATAACCCTAACATCCAACCTAACCCTAACTCTAAACCTAATGCTAACCCTCACCCAAACCCTAACACTCACCCCAACACTTACCCTCACCCTAACCCCAACCCTAATGCTCACCATAACCCTAACCCTCAAACTCATAGTCACCCTCAGCCTAACCCTAAACCTAAGCCTAACAGTATCCCTAAACCTCACACTTAACCTCACCCTAAACCTAACCCTAACCCCAACCCAAACCCTCAACTGAACCCTCAACCTCACCCTCACCCTAGCCCTAACCCTAATACTAACCCTAAACCTAACCCTAAACCTGACCCTCAACCTAACCCTTACCCTCACCCTAACACTAAGGCTAAACCTAACATGAACCCACACAGTAACCCTAAACCTCACCCTAACCCTAACCCTCACACTATCCCTAACCCTCACCCTAACGCTAACCCTCACCCTCACCCTAACCCTAACCCTCACCCTCATCTAACCCTCACCCTAACCCTCACCCTAACCCTCACCCTAACACTCAACCACAACCTCACCCCAAACCTAACCCTAATGCTCACATTCAACATAACCCTAAACCTCACACTCACCCTCACCCTAGGCTTAAACCTAAGGCTAACAATAAACCGAACCCTAACCCTCACACTCACCCTCACCCTAACCCTAATCCTAACCCTAAACTTAACCCTCTCACTCACCCTCACCCTCAACCTAAACCTAACCCAAACACTCAACCGAAACTTCACACTCACCCTAACCCTAACCCTCACCCTCATCCTAGCCCTCACCCCAATCCTAATCCTAACCCTAATCCTCATCCCAAACTTCAACCTAACCATAACCCTAGCCATCACTCAAAAGCTAATCCTCATCCCCACACTCACCCTCAGCCTAACCCTAACTCTAAGCCTCACGCTCACCCTCAACCTCACCCTAAACTTAACACAAAACCTCAAGCCAACCCTCACACTCACCCTAAACATCACCTTCAACCTAAACGTCACCCTAATCCGCACCAGAACCCTAACCCTCACCATAACGCTAACACTCACCCCCATCTAACCCTCACCCTAACCCAAACCCTAACCCTCACCTTAACCCTAAACATCACCCTCACCCTAAAACTAACGCTAAAGCTCACACTCAACATATCCCTAACCCTCACTCTCACCCTCACCCTCAGCTTAAACCTAAGCCTAACAATAACCCAAACCCTAACCCTCACACTCACCCTCACCTAAACCTAACCCTAACACTAATCCTAACCCTCTTACTCACTCTCACACTCACACTAACCCTAACCCAAACCCTCAACCTAAACATCACCCTAAACCTAACCCTCACCCTAACCCTTAGCCTAACCCTCACCCTAACCCTAACCCTCACCCTCACCCTCAGGCTCACCTTAAACCTAATCCTAACCCTAACCCTCACCCTCAACCTAACCCTTCCCCTAACGCTAAACCTCACCCTAACCCTAACCTCCAACCTAACCCTAACCCTAAACCTAACGCTAACCCTCACCCAAACCCTAACACTCACCCCAACACTTACCCTCACCCTAACCCCAACCCTAATGCTCACCATAACCCTAAACCTCAAGCTCATAGTCACCCTCAGCCTAACCTTAAACCTAACCCTAATCCTATCCCTAAGCCTCACCCTCACCCTCACCCTAAACCTAACCCTAAGTCTCAACCTCACCCTAAACCTAACCCAAACCCTCAACTGAACCCTCACCCTCACCCTCACCCTAAACATCACCCTAACCCTAACCATCACCCTTAACCTCACCCAAGCCCTAACCCTCATACTAACCCTAAACCTCACCCTAAACCTGACCCTCAACCTAACCCTTACCCTCACCCTAACACAGAGCCTAAACCTAACATGAACCCTCACAGTTACCCTAACCCTCACCTCAACCCTAACCCTCACACTATATTTAACCCTCACCCTAACCCTAACACTAAACCTCACCCTAACCCTAACCATCACCCTCACTCTCACCCTGAGCCTAACGCTCAGCCTAAAGCCTAACCCTAACCCTAACCCTCACAGTCAACCTCACCCTAACCCTAACTCTAATCCTCTAACTCACCCTCAACTTCACCCTAAACCTAATGCAAACCCTCAAACGAACCATCACACTCACCCTAAACATCACCCTAAACCTAAACCTCATCCTAACGCTATTCCTCACCCTCAACCTAACCCTAACCCTCACCCTAACCCTAACCCTCACCCTCATTTAACCCTCACCCTAAATCAAACCCTAACCCTCACCCTAACCCTCAACCTCACCCTCACCCTAAACCTTACCCTAATGCTCACACTCAACATAACCCTGACCCTCACACTCACCCTCACCCTCAGCTTAAACCTAAGCCTAACAATCACCCTAACCCTAAACCTCACACTCACCCTCACCCTAAACCTAACCCTAACCCTAATCCTAACCCTCTCACTGACCCTCACACTCACCCTAACCCTAACCCAAAACCTCAACCTAAACATCACCCTAAACCTAACCCTCACCCTAACCCTCACCCTAACCCTAACCCTCACCCTCAGCCTCACCCACAGGCTCACTCTAAACGCAATCCTAACCCTAACCCTCACCTTCAC
The DNA here is from genome assembly GCF_024711535.1 of Dipodomys merriami. Lineage (NCBI taxonomy): Eukaryota > Metazoa > Chordata > Mammalia > Rodentia > Heteromyidae > Dipodomys > Dipodomys merriami. Next base: position 707,979 of record NW_027202771.1, read on the forward strand.
CCTCAACCAAACCCTCACCCTAACCCTAAACCTCACCCTAACCCTAACCCTCACGCTCACAGTCACCCTCAGCCTAACCCTAAACCTAAGCATAACCCTATCCTTAATCCTCACATTCACTGTCATCCTAAACCTAACCCTAAGTCTCACCCTCACCCTCACCCTCACCCTAACCCTAACCCAAACCCACAACTGAACCCTCACCCTCACCCTAACCCTAACCCTCACCCTCACCATAAACATCACCCTAACCCTAACCCTCACCATTACCCTCACCCTAGCCCTAACCCTCATACTAACCTTAAACCTCACCATAATCCTAACCCTCAACCTAACCCTTACTCTCACCCTAACACTAAGCCTAAACCTAACATGAACCCTCACAGTAACCGTAAACCTCACCCTAACCCTAACCCTCACTCTAACCCTAACCCTCACCCTAACCCTAACCATACCCCTCACCCTAACCCTCACTCTGACCCTAAACCCAACCCTAACCCTCACCCTCACCATCATCCTAACACTCACCCAAACCTAACCCTCACCCAAACCCTAACCCTCATACTCTCCCTCACCCTCACCCTCACTCTAACTCTCACCCTCATCCTCACCCTAACCCTCACCCTAATCCTAACCCTATCAGTCACCCTCACCATCACCCTCACCCTGAGCCTACCTCTAAACCTAACACTACTCCTAAACCTATACCTCACCCAAACCCTCAACTTAACCCTAAACCTAACCCTCACTTTCACCCTAACCCTAACCTCACTGACAAGCTAGTATTCACCATAACCCTAATCCTAACCCTAACCCTCACCCTAACCCTAACCCTCACCCTAACACTCACCCTTACCCTCACCCTAACCCTCACCCTCACCCTAACCCTAAACCTCACCCTAACCCAAACCCTAACCCTCACCTTAACCCTAAACATCACCCTCACCCTAAAACTAACGCTAAAGCTCACACTCAACATATCCCTAACCCTCACTCTCACCCTCACCCTCAGCTTAAACCTAAGCCTAACAATAACCCAAACCCTAACCCTCACACTCACCCTCACCTAAACCTAACCCTAACACTAATCCTAACCCTCTTACTCACTCTCACACTCACACTAACCCTAACCCAAACCCTCAACCTAAACATCACCCTAAACCTAACCCTCACCCTAACCCTTAGCCTAACCCTCACCCTAACCCTAACCCTCACCCTCACCCTCAGGCTCACCTTAAACCTAATCCTAACCCTAACCCTCACCCTCAACCTAACCCTTCCCCTAACGCTAAACCTCACCCTAAACCTAACCTCCAACCTAACCCTAACCCTAAACCTAACGCTAACCCTCACCCAAACCCTAACACTCACCCCAACACTTACCCTCACCCTAACCCCAACCCTAATGCTCACCATAACCCTAAACCTCAAGCTCATAGTCACCCTCAGCCTAACCTTAAACCTAACCCTAATCCTATCCCTAAGCCTCACCCTCACCCTCACCCTAAACCTAACCCTAAGTCTCAACCTCACCCTAAACCTAACCCAAACCCTCAACTGAACCCTCACCCTCACCCTCACCCTAAACATCACCCTAACCCTAACCATCACCCTTAACCTCACCCAAGCCCTAACCCTCATACTAACCCTAAACCTCACCCTAAACCTGACCCTCAACCTAACCCTTACCCTCACCCTAACACAGAGCCTAAACCTAACATGAACCCTCACAGTTACCCTAACCCTCACCTCAACCCTAACCCTCACACTATATTTAACCTTCACCCTAACCCTAACACTAAACCTCACCCTAACCCTAACCATCACCCTCACTCTCACCCTGAGCCTAGCACTCAGCCTAAAGCCTAACCCTAACCCTAACCCTCACAGTCAACCTCACCCTAACCCTAACTCTAATCCTCTAACTCACCCTCAACTTCACCCTAAACCTAATGCAAACCCTCAAACGAACCATCACACTCACCCTAAACATCACCCTAAACCTAAACCTCACCCTAACGCTATTCCTCACCCTCAACCTAACCCTAACCCTCACCCTAACCCTAACCCTCACCCTCAGTTAACCCTCACCCTAAATCAAACCCTAACCCTCACCCTAACCCTCAACCTCACCCTCACCCTAAACCTAACCCTAATGCTCACACTCAACATAACCCTGACCCTCACACTCACCCTCACCCTCAGCTTAAACCTAAGCCTAACAATCACCCTAACCCTAAACCTCACACTCACCCTCACCCTAAACCTAACCCTAACCCTAATCCTAACCCTCTCACTGACCCTCACACTCACCCTAACCCTAACCCAAAACCTCAACCTAAACATCACCCTAAACCTAACCCTCACCCTAACCCTCACCCTAACCCTAACCCTCACCCTCAGCCTCACCCACAGGCTCACTCTAAACGCAATCCTAACCCTAACCCTCACCTTCACCCTCAACCAAACCCTCACCCTAACCCTAAACCTCACCCTAACCCTAACCCTCACGCTCACAGTCACCCTCAGCCTAACCCTAAACCTAAGCATAACCCTATCCTTAATCCTCACATTCACTGTCATCCTAAACCTAACCCTAAGTCTCACCCTCACCCTCACCCTCACCCTAACCCTAACCCAAACCCACAACTGAACCCTCACCCTCACCCTCACCCTAACCCTCACCCTCACCATAAACATCACCCTAACCCTAACCCTCACCATTACCCTCACCCTAGCCCTAACCCTCATACTAACCTTAAACCTCACCATAATCCTAACCCTCAACCTAATCCTTACTCTCACCCTAACACTAAGCCTAAACCTAACATGAACCCTCACAGTAACCGTAAACCTCACCCTAACCCTAACCCTCACACTAACCCTAACCCTCACCCTAACCCTAACCATACCCCTCACCCTAACCCTCACTCTGACCCTAAACCCAACCCTAACCCTCACCCTCACCATCATCCTAACACTCACCCAAACCTAACCCTCACCCAAACCCTAACCCTCATACTCTCCCTCACCCTCACCCTCACTCTAACTCTCACCCTCATCCTCACCCTAACCCTCACCCTAATCCTAACCCTATCAGTCACCCTCACCATCACCCTCACCCTGAGCCTACCTCTAAACCTAACACTACTCCTAAACCTATACCTCACCCAAACCCTCAACTTAACCCTAAACCTAACCCTCACTTTCACCCTAACCCTAACCTCACTGACAAGCTAGTATTCACCATAACCCTAATCCTAACCCTAACCCTCACCCTAACCCTAACCCTCACCCTAACACTCACCCTTACCCTCACCCTAACCCTCACCCTCACCCTAACCCTAAACCTCACCCTAACCCTAACCCTAACCCTCACCCTAACCTTTAACTTTACCCTCACCCTAACCCTCACACTAACTCTAACCCTCAACTTAATCCTAACCCTAACCATCAGCCTCACCCTCACCCTCACCCTAAGCCTCACTGTCACCCTCACGCTCACCCTCACCCTAAACCTAACCCTCACCCTAAACCTATCCCTCACTCTAACAATAAACCTCACAATCACCCTCATGCTCACCTCACCCTAACCCTAAACCTAATCCTAACCCTCAAGCTAAACCTACCCTAACCTTAATGTAACTCTAACTCTCAAACTCACGCTAAACCTCACGCTAACCCTTACTCTCAGCATGAATCTAACCCTAACCCTAATCCTCACACTGACCCTATCCCTTACCCTCACACTAACCCTCATCCTAAACCTCACCCTAACCCTAACCCTATCCCTAACCCTAACGCAAACCCTAATGCTCAATCTAACTGTAACCATACGCCTCAAACTAAATCTCATCCTAAACTTAACCCTAACCCAAACCCTTACGTTAACACTAACCCTAACACTCAACCTAACCCTAATCCTCACCCACACCCTCAGCCATATCCTCAGCCTAACCCTAACCCTAACCCTAACCCTAACCCTAATCCTCACCCTCATCCTAACTCTAACCCTAACCTTCACTCTCACCCTCACCCCCACCCTCACCATAACCCTAACCCGAACCCTAAACTGAAACCTCACCCTAACCCAAATCCTAACCTTCTCCCTAACCCTCATTCTAACACTAACCCTAACCCTTACCGTAACCCTAAACCTCATCCTAAACCTCACCCTAACCCTAAACCTATCCCTAACCCTAACGCTAACCCTAACGCTCACACTAACCATAACTGTACCCCCCATCTAACCCTCATCCTAAACTTAAGCCTAACCCAAACGCTCACACTAACCTTACCCCTAAAACTCACCCTAACTCTAATCCTCACCCACACCCTCACCATCACACTCAGCCTAACCCTCAGACTAAGCCTAAACCTAACCCTAACACTCACACTAACCCTCACACTCACCCTAAACCTAAGCCTCACCATCACCCTCAACCTCACCCTTACCGAAAACCTAACCCTCACGTTAACCCTAACACTCACCCTAATGCTAAGCCTCAACCTAACCATTACACTCACCCTAACACTAAGTGTAACCCTAAAACTTAATCTCACAATAACCGTCACCCTAAACATCACCCTATCCCTAATCCTAACCCTAACCCTCACCCTAACCCTAACCTCACACTCACTCCCACCCTCAGCTTAACCCAAAGCCTAAGACTAACCCTTACCCTAATCCTCACACTCACCCTCACCCTAACCCTAAGTCTAAGCCTCACCCTCACCCTCAACCTCACCCTAAACCTAACGCAAAACCGCAAACCAACCCTCAAACTCACCCTAAACATCACCCTTACCCTAACCCTCACCCTAATCCGCACCAGAACCCTAACCCTCACCATAACGCTAATCCTCACCCTCACCCTTACCCTAACACTCACGCTAACCCTAACCCTCACCCTCATCTAACCCTCACCCTAACCCAAACCCTAAATCTCACCCTAACCCTAAACCTCACCCTCACCCTAAACATAACCCTAACCCTCACTCTCACCCTCACAGTCAGCTTAAAACTAAGCCTAACAATAACCGGAACCCTAACCCTCACACTCACCCTGACCCTAAACTTAACCCTAACACTAATCCTAACCCTCTCACTCACTCTCACACTCACCCTAACCCTAAACCAAACCCTCAACCTAAACATCACCCTAAACCTAACCCTCACCCTAACCCTTAGCCTAACCCTCACCCTAACACTAACCCTCACCCTCACCCTCAGGCTCACCTTAAACCTAATCCTAACCCTAACCCTCACCCTCACGCTCAACCTAACCCTACCACTAACGCTAACCCTCACCCTAACCCTAACCTCCAACCTAACCCTAACCCTAAACGTAACGCTAACCCTCACCCAAACCCTAACACTCACCCGAACAATAACCTCACCCTAACCCCAACCCTAATGCTCACCATAACACTAAACCTCAAGCTCATAGTCACCCTCAGCCTAACCCTAAACCTAACCCTAACCCTATCCCTAAACCTCACATTCACCCTCACCCTAAACCTAACCCTAAGTGTCAACCTCACCATAAACCTAACCAAACCCTCAACTGAACCCTCACCCTAACCCTCACCCTCACCCTAACCATCACCCTAAACCTAACCATCACCCTTAACCTCACCCAAGCCCTAACCCTCATACTAACCCTAAACCTCACCCTAAACCTGACCCTCAACCTAACCCTTACCCTCAAGCTAACACTAAGCCTAAACCGAACATGAAACTTCACAGTAACCCTAACCCTCACCCGAACCCTAAGCCTCAAACTATCCCTAACCCTCACCCGAACCCTAACCCTAAACCTCACCGTAACCCTAACCATCACCCTCACTCTCACCCTGAGCCTAACCCTCAGGCTAAAGCCTAACCTTAAACCTAACCCTCACAGTCAACCTCACACTAACCCTAAATCTAAGCCTCACCCTCACCCTCAACCTCACCCTAAATCTAACGCAAACCCTCAAACCAACCCTCACACTCACCCTAAACATCACCCTAACCGTAACCCTCACCCTAACGCTATTCCTCACCCTCAACCTAACCCTAACCCTCACCCTAACCCTAACCCTCACCCTCAGTTAACCCTCACCCTAAATCAAACCCTAACCCTCACCCTAACCCTCAACCTCACCCTCACCCTAAACCTAACCCTAATGCTCACACTCAACATAACCCTAACCCTCACACTCACCCTCACCCTCAGCTTAAACCTAAGCCTAACAATCACCTAACCCTAAACCTCACATTCACCCTCACCCTAAACCTAACCCTAAACTTAATCCTAACCCTCTCACTGACCCTCACACTCACCCTAACCCTAACCCATACCCTCAACCTAAACCTCAATCTAAACATTACCCTCAACCTAACACTAAGCCTAACCCTAACACTAACCTTCACTAACCCTAAACCTCACCCTAACCCTAACCGTCACCCTAACTTAACCCTAACACTCACCCTAACCCGCAACCTAACCCTTAATCTCACCCTAACACTAACCCTAACACTAAACCTCAACCTCACCCTAAACCTCACCCTAACCCTAACCCTAACAGTAACTCTCAACCTCACCCTCAACCTCACCCTAACCCTAACCCTCACCCCAACACTTACCTTCACCAAAACCCTCACCCTAACGCTAACCCTAACGCTAAACCTCACCTCACCTGCAACCTCACCTTAACCGTAACCCTAACCCTAACCCTAACAATAACCCTAACTCTAACCCTAAACTTAATCCTTACCTTAACCCACACCATCACCCTCACCTTCACCCTAAACGGAACCCTAATCCTCTCCATAAACCTAAATCTCTCCCTAAACCTAACCCTCACACTCACCCTAACCCTCACCCTAAAACTTACCCTCACCCTAACCCTCAGCCTGACCATAAACCTATCCCTAACCTTCACCTTAACCTTCACCCTAAACCCAACCATAACGGTCACCCTCAAACTAACCCTGAACCTCACCATAACCCTAAACCTGCCCCTCATCATAACCATCATCCTAACCCTCACCCTAACCCTAAATCTAACCCTAAAACTTACCCGCACCCTAACACTCACCCTCACCCTCACCCTAAGCCTCAACCTCACCCCCACCCTAACCATGACCCTATCCCTCACCCTCACCCTCACCCTAAGCCTAAGCCTCACACTAACCCTAACCCTAACTCTCACACTCACCCTCACCCTCAGCCTAATCCTAAGACTGATATTAACCCTAACCCTAGCCCTCACACTCACTCTCACCCTAAACCTAACCCAAACACTCAACCAAAACCTCACCCTCACCCTCACCCTAACCATCACACTCACCCTAAACATCACACTAAACCTTATCCTCACCCTCACCCTAACCTTAACCCTAAGAATAACCCAAACCCTAACCGTAAACCTAACCCTCACCCTAACCCTAAACCTCACGCTAACCCTCGGCCTCACCCTCACCCTCATCTTAACCCTAAGCCTAACCCTAACCCTCACCCTTACACTCACCTTAACACAAATCCTAACCCTAAACCTCACCCTAACAGTAACCCTAACCCTCACCCTTACTTTATCCTCACCCTCACCCTAACCCTCACATTAACCTTTATGCTCACCCTAACCCTAACCCTACCCTTCACCCTAACCCTCACCCTAATTCTAACCTTAACCCCTAACCTAACCCTCTCTCTAACCCTAACCCTAACCCTCACCCTCACCCTAACCCTCACCCTAATTCTAACCTTAACCCCTAACATAACCCTCTCTCTAACCCTAACCCTAACCCTCACCCTCACCCTAACTCTCACCTAATCCTCACCCTAACCCTAACCTCTACCTAACCGAGACCCTCACCCTCAACCTCGCCCTCATCTTTACCCTAAAACTCACCCTCACACTTCTCCTCACCCTAAACCTCACCCTAATCCTAAACCTCACACTCACCCTCACTCTCACCTTCAGCCTAAACCTAACTCTAAAGCTAATCCTAAACATAACCCTCAGCATTACCCTATCCCTCACCCTTAACCCTAAACCTCACCCTCACCCTAACCCTAATCGTAACCCTCACACTAAACCTAACCCTCACTCTAAACCTAAACCTAAACCTCACCGTATCCCTCACCCTAAACCTAACCCTAACTCTCACCCTAACCCTAATCATCACACTAATCTAGCCATCACCCTAACCCTAACCCACACCCTAAAGCTGACCCTCACCCCACCCTCAAATTAACACTAAGGCTAACTCTCACCCTAACCCTAACCCTCACCCTAAACCTAACCCTCACCCTATCCCTCAACCTAACCCTTACCCTAAGCATCACCCTCACCCTCACCTTAACCAGAACCCTAATCCTAACCCTCAACCTATTCCTAACCCTCACCCTAACCCTAATCCTCACCCTAACTCTTTCCCTCACCCTAACACCAACCCTAACCCTAACACTAAGCCTCACACTAACCGTAACAATCACCCTAAGCCTAACATTAACCCTAACCCTAACCCTCACCCTCACCCTAAACCTATCCCTAACCCTAACCCACACCCTCACCCTCACCCTCATCCTCACCCTCACCCTAAATCTAACCCTAACAATAACCCTAACCCTAACCCTAAACCTAACCCATCACCCTCACCTTAACCCTAAGCCTAACACTAACCCAAACCCTCACCCTCACCTTAACACTAAAGCTAACTCTAACCCTCACCCTAACAGTAACCCTAACCCTCACCCTCACCCTAACCGTCACCCGAACTTTATCCTCACCCTATCCCTACCCCTCAAATTAACCCTAATGCTTACCCTAACCTTAACAGTACACCTCACCCGAACCCTCACCCTAACTCTAATCCTAACCCTAAACCTAACCCTCATCTAAACCTAACCCTAATTTTCAACGTTACCCTAACCTTTACCATCACCCGAACCCTCACACTAAACCTAACACTCACCCACACCCTAATCCTCAAGCTCACCCTAACCCTAACCCTCACCTAATCCTCACACTAACCTTAACCATTATCTAACAAAGACCCTCACCCTCACCCTCACCCTAAACTTCACCCTAACCCTCACCCTCACCCTAGCCCTCACCCTAAACGTAACCCTTACTCTAAACCTCACCCGCACCCTCACCCTCATGCTCAGCCTTACCTTACCCTACCCCTAATCCTAACCTTAACCCTCAACCTGATCATAACACTCACCATAACCCTTACCCTCACCCTCACAATATCCCTAACCTTAACCCTCACACTAAACCTAACCCTCACCCTAAACCTAACCCTACCCCTCACCCCAAAACTCAACCTAAACTTAAACCTAACCCTCACCCTAACGCAAATCCTCACCCTCACCCTAGCCCTCACCCTAATCCTAACCCTCATCTTAAACTTCACCCTCACACCACCCTCAAACTAACCCTAACCATAACACTCACCCTAACCCTAACCCTAACCCGCACACTAGCCCTCACCTTAAACTGAACCCTAACCCTCCCCCTCACCCAAACCCTAACCTTAACCCTAACCCTAACCCTCACCCTAACACTAACCTTAACCCTAACCCTAACCCTTACCTTAACCCTCACCCTAACCCTTAACCTCATCCTCACCATAAACCTCACACTAAACCTAAACCTCACCCAAACTCTAACCCTAACCGTCACCCTAACCCTCACCCTCATGCTAACCCTATCCCTAACCCTCACCTTAACCCTAAAACTCACCCTAACCCTAACCCTAACAATCACCCTCAAGCTCACCTTATCCCTAACCCTAACCCTCACCCTAACCTTCACTCTAACCCTGCTGCTAACTCTAACACTCACCCTAACCCTCACGCTATCACTTACCCACACCATAAACCTAAACCTAACCCTCACCCTCACACTCACCCTAAATCTCACCCTAAACTTAACCCTAACCCAAACACAAAACCCTAACCCTAACCTGAACCCTAACCCTCACCCGAAACCTTAAACCTAACCCTAAACCTAACCCTCAAGCTAAGTGTCACCCTATCCCTAACCCTATCCCAAACCCTAACCCTCACCCTAACCCTCACCCTAAACCTTATACTCACCCTCACCCTAACCCTAACCCTAACGCTGACGCTTACAATAACTCTAACCCTCACCCTAAACCTAACCTTACCCCTCACCCTAACCCTCATCCTAACCCTAAATCTAACTCAAAACCTATCCCTAACACTAATCCTAACCCTAACCCTCACCCTCATCATAACTCACCCTAACCCTAACACTCTCAACCTCACCCTCACCCTCAGCCTAACCCATACCCTCACACTAACCCTAACCATCACGCTAACCCTCAACCTAATACTCGACACTAAACCAAACCATAACCCTTACACTAACCCTAACCCTAAACATCACCAAAATCCTCAATAACCCTAAATCTAGTCCTAACCCTAACCCTTACCCTCACCCTAACCCTAACACTCACCCTAACCCTAACCTTCACCCTAACACTAAGCCTAACCCTAACACAAACCCTCACACTAATCCTAAACCTCAGCCTAAACCTAACCCTCAACCTAAACCTAACCCTAACCCAAATCCTCACCCTCATCTTATCCCTCACACTAACCCTTTTCCTATCCCTAACCCTAACCCTAACCCTAACCCTCACACTTTCCGTAACCCTCACCCTCACCAAAAACTTCACCCTTACCCTTACCTTACCCTCACACTAACCCTCACCCTAAGCCAAAACCTCAACCTAACCTAATCAAAACACTCACACTAAACCTCACCCTAACCCTAATGCTAACCCCAACACTCACCCTCACCCTAACCCTCACCCTAAACCTGAACCTCACTCTAACCCTAACCCTAACCCACAATCTCACCCTAAACCTCACCCTAACCCTAACCCTCAACCTAATCCTTACCCTCACCCTAACCCTCACCATAAACCCAACCCTAAACTAACCATAAACCTCACCCTAACCCTCACCCTCATCCTAACCCTAATCCAAACCCTAACCCTCAGCCTAAACCTCACCCTAACCCTAACCTTAACCTTCACACTAACCCTAACCCTCACCCTAAGCTTAACCCAACCCCTCACCCTAACCCTAACCCTCATGCTCACCCTAAACCTAACCCTAACCCTATTCCACACCCTCACCCTCACCCTCATCCTCACCCTCACCCTAAACCTAATCCTAACAATAACCCTAATCGTAAACCTAACCCTCACCTTAACCCTAACCCTCAAGCTAACCCTCATCCTCACCCTAACCCTAACCTTAACCTTCACACTAACCCTAACCCTCACCCTAAGCCTAACCCTAACCCTCACCCTCACCCTCAACTTAACTCTAAAGCTAACCCTAACCCTCACCCTAACAGTAACCCTAACCCTAACTCTCACCCGAACTGTCACTCTAACATTAACCTCACCCTAACCCTAACCCTCACATTAACCCTAATGTTCACCCTAACCTTAACAGTATCCCTCACCCAAACCCTCATCCTAACTCTAACCCTAACCCTAAACCTAACCCTCACCTAACCCTAAATCTCAACCTTACCCTAACACTCAACATCACCTGAACCCCCACCCTAAACCTAACACGCACCCACACCCAATCCCTAAAGCTCTCCCTCACCCTCACCCTCACCTAATCCTCACCCTAACTCTAACCATTATCTAACAAAGGCCCTCACCCTCACCCTCACCCTAAACTTCACCCTAACCCTCACCCTCACGACAGCCCTCACCCTAAATGTAACCCTACCCGTAAACCTCACCCGCACTCTCACCTTCATGCTCAGCCTTACCCTAACCCTACCCCTAATCCTAACCCTAACCATCAACCCCATCATAACCCTCACCATAAACCTTACCGCCACCCTCACCCTAAGCCTAACAATAACGCTCTCACTAAACCTAACCCTCACCCTAAATCTAACCCTACCCCTCACCCCAAACATCAACCTAAACCTAACCCTAACCCTCACCCTAACGCTAACCCTAACCCTCACCCTAGCCCTCATCTTAATCCTAACCATCATCCTAAACCTCACCCTTACACCACCCACAAACTAACCCTATCCCTAACCCTCACCCTAAGCTTAACCCTCACCCTAACCCTAACCCGCACCCTAGAACTCACCCTAACCCTAACCCTAAACCTCCTCGTCACCCTAACCCTAAACCTAACCCTAACCCTCACCCTAAACCTCACCCTAACACTAAACCTAACCCGAACCCTCACCTTTACCTTAACCCTCACCCTAACACTTAACCTCATACTCACTCTAAACCTCACACTAAACCTAACCCTCACCCTAACTCTAACCCTAACCATCACCCTCACCCTCACCCTCACGCTAACCCAAACCCTAACCCTCTCCCTCACCCTCACCCAAACACTACTATTACCTGTAACACTCACTCTAACCCTCACGCTATCACTTAAACACACCATAAACCTAAACATAACCCTAACCCTCACCCTAACCATAAACCTCACCCTAACCCTAACAGTAACCCAAACACAAAACCCTTAACCTAACCCTAAACTGAGCCCGAACCCTCATCCGAAACCTTAACCCTAAACCTAAACCAAACCCTCAAGCTAACAGTCACCCTAAACCTAACCCTATCCCTAACCCTAACCCTCACCCTAACCCGCACCCTAAACCATATCCTTACCCTCACCCTAACCCTAAACCTAACGCTAACCCTCACAATAAATCTAACCTCACCCTAAACCTAAATTTACCCTTCACCCTAACCATCATCCTAACCATAAACCAAACCCAAAACCTCTCCCTAACCCTAATCCTAACCCTAACTCTCACCTTCACCCTCACCCTCAGCCTAACCCTAACCCTCACACACCCTAACCGTCAAGCTAACCCTCAACCTAATGCTCACACTAACCCTAACCCTAACCCTTACACTAACCCTAATACTAAACCTCAACAAAACCCTCAATAACCCTAAACCTAGACCTTACCTTAAAACTTACCCTCACCTTAAACCTAACCCTCACCCTCACCCTAACCCTAAACCTCACCCTAAACCTAACCTTCACCCTAAACCTTACCCTCACCCTAATACTAAGCCTAAACCTGACACCAACACTCATACTAACCCTAACCTTCAGCCTAAACCAAATCCTCAACCTAAACCTAACCCTAACCCTAATCCTCACCCTCACCTTATCCCTCACACTAACCCTTTTCCTAACCCTAACTCTAACCCTCACCCTAACCCTAACCCTCTCCCTTTCCGTAACCCTCACCCTCACCAAACACCTCACCCTTACCCTTACCTTACCCTCACCCTAACCCTCACACTAACCAAAAACCTCACCCTAAACTAACCAAAACACTCACACTAAACCACACCCTAACCCTAATGGTAACCCTAACACTCACCCTCACCCTAAACCTCACCCTAAACCTTCACCTCAAACTAACACTAACCCTAAACCTCAACCTCAACATAAACCTGACCCTAACCCTAACCCTCATCCTAACCTTTACCCTTACCCTAACCCTAAACCTAATCTAACCCTTAACCTCACCCTAACCCTTACTCTCACCCTAACCCTAATCTAAAACCTAACTCTCAACCTAACCTAATCCTAACCCTAACCCTAACCTTCACACTAACCCAAACCGTCACCCTAACCTTAACCCTACCCCTCACCCTAAACCTCATCCTAACCCTAACCCTAAACCTAACCCTAGCCCTAAACCTCACACTAACCCTAACCCTCACCCTCACCCTCACCCTCAACATAACCATAAACCTAACCCTAAACCTAAAAATAACCCTAACCCTAACCCTTATCCTAACCCTCACCTTCACCCTCACCCTAACCCTAACCCTCACCCTTAACCTAACCCTCAACCTCACCGTAACCCTAAACCTAACCCTAAAATTTACGCTCACCCTAACACTAACCCTAACCCTAAAACTAGCCATTACACTATCCCTAATCCTCAGCCTAACCCTAACCCTCAACCTAACCCTATCCCTAACCCTAACCCTCACCCTCACCCTAAACCTAATCCTAATCCTAACCCTCACCCTAAACCTAACACTCACCCTATTCCCAACCCTCAATCTCACCCTCACTCTAACCCTAACCCCAAACCTAACACTCACCCTAAACCTCACCCTTACTGTAAACCTAAACCTAACCCTCACCCTAACCCACAAGCTTACCATAATCCTCACCATAACCCTAACCCTCACACTTAACATTACTCTCACCCTCAACCTAACCCTCACCCTAAACCTAACCCTCACACTAACCTTACGCTAACCCTCACACTAACCCTCACCCTACCATAATGCTAACCCTAACACTCACCCTGACCCTAACCTTCACCCTAACCCGAAACCTCACCCTAAACCTAACCCTATCCCTAACCCTCAACCTAACCTTTACCCTCAACCTAACACTAACACTAACCCTCACACTAACAATAAACCTCACCCTAACTCTAACCTCACCCTAACCCTAATCCTCACCCTAACCCTAACCCTAACCCTCACCCTCAGCCTAACCTTTAACCTTACCCTCACCCTAACCCTCACACCAAACCTAACCCTAAGCCTAACCGTTACCCTCTCCGTCACGCTCACCCTCAGCCTAAATTTAAACCTAACCCTACTCTTAACCCTAACCCTCAGCTTCACCCTCACACTAACCCTAACCCTAAACCTAACTCTAAGCATAACCCCCACACTCACACTCACCCTCACCCTAAGCCTCACTGTCAACCTCACGCTCATCTGCACCCTAACCCAAAGCCTAACCCTCACCCTAAACCTATCTCTCACCCTAACCATAAACCTCACAATCACCCTCACCCTCACCTCACCCTAACCATAAATCTAACCCTAACCCTCACCCTAAACCTCACCCTAACCCTAATGCTAACGTTAACCCTCACACTCACCATAAACCTCATGCTAGCCATTACTCTCACCGTAAATCTAACCCTAACCCTAACCCTCACCCTGACCCTAACCCTCACGTAAACCCTAACCCTAACCCTAATCCTAACCCTCATCCTAAACCTCACCCTAACTCTAAACCTATCCCTAACCCTAAAGCTAACCCAAACGCTCACCCTCACCCTCACCCTAACCTAATCCTAACCCTAACCCTCACCCTTAACCTTAAACTAACCCTCATACTAACCATCACCCTAACTCTAACCCTCACCCTAACCTACCACTAAATCTCACCCTAACACTCACCCTCACCCTATCCCTATTCCTCACAATAAACCTCACACTCACACTCACCCCACCCTATTCCTAACCCTAAATCTCACCCTCACCCATACCCTAACCCTCACCCTCACCCTCACACTAACCCTAACCCTAACCCACAACCTAACCCTAACGCTAAACCTAACCCTCACGCGAACCCTAAACCTAACCCTCACCCTCACACTCACCCTAACCCTAATCCTAAACCTAACCCTCACGCTAACTCTAACCCTAACCCTAATGGTAAACATAAACCTCACCTTCACCCTAACCCTCACCTTAAACCTTACCCTCACCCTAACCCTCATCTTAACCCTCACCCTAACCCTAATCCTAACCATCACCCTAACCCTAATCCTCAACCCCACCCTCACCCTAAGCCTAACCCTAAGAATAAGCCTAACCCTAACCCTACCCCTCAGCCTAATGCTCACCCTAACACTAATCCTAACCCTAATACTCACCCTATCCCTAACCCTAACCCTAACCCTCACCCTAACACTAACACTAATGCTAACCATAAACCTTACCAACAATCTAACCCTCACCCTAACCCCTACCCTCCGCCTAACCCTAACACTCACCCTCACCCTAACCCTCACACTAATCCTTACCCTCAACCTAACCCTAAACCTAACCCTCACACTAACCCTAACCCTCACCTAACCCTACACCTACCCCTCAGCCTAACCCTCATCCTACACCTAAACCTAACCCAAAACCTCACCCTAACCTTAAGCTTAAACCTAACCCTAAACCTTCTCCTAACCCTAACACTCACCCTCAACCTCACCCTCTCCCTCACCCTAAACCTAACCCTCATCCTAACCCTCACACTAACCCTAACCCTAAAACTCACACTCACCCTCAACCTCAACATCACCCTCAGCATAACACTAAACATAACCCTAATCCTAACCCTAAACCTCACCCTCACCCTAACCGTCACCCTAATTCTTACCTTCACACTAATCCTAACCCTAATCCTAACCCTATCACTCACAATAAACCTAACCCTCACCCTAATCACAACCCTACCCCTTACCCTAACCCTCAACCTAAACCTAACCCTATCCTAAACCTAACCCTCACCCTAACCCTCACCCTCACGCTAACCCTAACCCTAACACTCAACCTTACCCTAAACCTCACCCAAAGCCTTAACCTCATCCTCACCCTAAACCTCACACTAAACCTGACCCTAACCCTAATGCTAAGCCTAACCTTAACCCTCACCCTCACCTTAACCCTCACCCTAAACCTCACACTAACCCTAATACTAACCTCCACCCTAACCCTAACGTTCACCCTAACCCTAACCCTAACCCTAACCCTCACGGTCACCCTCACTATCTCTCCGTAACCCTAAGACTAACCCAAACCCTCACCCTAACCCTAATACTAACCTCCACCCTAACCCTAACGTTCACCCTAAGCCTCATGCTCACACTCACCCTCTCCTTAACCCTAAGCCTAACCCTAACCGTCATCCTAACCCTCCCCTTAACACTAAACCTAAGCCTAACCCTCACTCTAATAGTAACCCTAAACCTCACCCTCACCCTAACTCTCACCCTTACTTTATCCTCACCCTAACCCTAACCCTCACATTAAACCTGATACTCACCCTAACCATAACCCTACCCCTAACCCTAACTCTTACCCTAACTTTAAGCCTAACCCTAACCCTCACCTAACCCTATCCCTAAGCCTAACCCTAACCCTCACCTAACCCGGTTAGGGTTACTAAACCTCAACCTCATCCTAACCCTCACCATCACCTGAACCTGCACCCTCACCCTAACCCTCACCTAATCCTCACCCTAACCCTAACATTACCTAACCAAGACCCTCACCCTTACACTCACCTTCACCCTAATCCTCACCCTCACCCTAGCCCTCACCCTAACCGTAATCCTAACCCTAAAATTCACCCGCACCCTCATCCTCACCCTCAGCCTAACACTAACACTATCCCTATTCGTATCCCTAAACCTTGCACTCACCCTTACCCTCACCATAACCCTTACCTCACCCTCACCCTAACCCTAACCGTAACCCTCACACTAAACCTAACCTCACCCTAAACCTAACCCTACCCCTCACCATAACCCTCATACTAAACCTAACTCAAACCCTCACCCTAACCCTAAACCTCACACTCACCCAGGCCCTCACCATAACCCTTTCCCTCACCCTAAACCTCACCCTCATACCACCCTCAAATTAACCCTAACCATAACCCTCAACCTAACCCTAACACTAAAACTCACACTCACCCTCACCCTCACCATCACCCTCAGCGTAACACTAACCATAACCCTAATCCTAACCCTAAACCTCACCCTCACCCTAACCGTCACCCTAATTCTTACCTTCACACTAATCCTAACCCTAACCCTAACCCTAATACTTACACTAAACCTAACCCTCACCCTAACATAACCATACCCATTACCCTAACCCTCACCCCAACCCTATCCGTATCCCTAATCCTAACCCTATCCCTAACCCTCACCCTAACACTAACCCTAACCCTCACCCTTACCTCACAATAAGCCTTAACCTCATCCTCACCCAAAAACTCACACTAAACTTAACCCTCAGCCTAACTCTAACCCTAACCGTCACCCTCACCCTTACCATTACCCTTACGCTAACACTAACCCTAACCCTCACCCTAACCCTAAAATCCACCCTAACCCTAACCCTAACCCTCACCCTCAAGCTCACCTTAACCCTACCCATATCCCTCACCCTAAACTTCACTCTAACCCTAATGCTAACTCTAACACTCACCCTAACTCTCACACTATCACTTACCCACACGATAAACCTAAAACTAACCCTAACCGTCACCCTCACCTTAACCTTCTACCTAACCCTAACCCTAATCCGAAAGCCTCACCCTAAACCTAACCATAACTCTAACACTAATCCTAAACCTAACCCTTACCCTAACGCTAACCCTTACCCTAACCCTAACTCTAACTCTGACCTAACCCTCAGCCTAACCCTAACCCTAACCATGACCCTCACCCTAACCCTAACCCTCACCCTAAACCTAACCCTCACTCTAACCCTTATCCTCACCCTAACACTAAGCCTAACCCTAACACCAACCCTCCCACCAAACCTAACCCTCAGCCTAAGCCTAACCCTCACCCTAAACCTAATCCTAACCCTAAACCTCACCCTCACCTTAGCCCTCACACTAATCCTATTGCTAACCCATCCCTCACCCTAAAACTAACCCTAACCCTAAACCTAACCCTAAGCCGAACCCTCACCTTAACCCTAACCAAAACCATACCCCTCACCCTATCCCTAACCCTAATCCTCACCCTAAACTTCCTCCTAACACTAACCCTAACCCTAACCCTAAACCTAAACCTCAACCTAACTGTAACCATATCCCTCACCTTCACCCTCACCCTAAACTGAACTGTAACCCTCACTCTAACCCTAACAATAACCCTAACCCTAAACCTAATCTTAACCCTCACCCTCACCCTAACACTAACCCTAACCTTAACCCTGACATTTACCCTAACCCTCACTCTAACCCTAACCCTCAACCTAACCCTTACCCTCACCCTAACACTAAGGCTAATCCTAACTTGAACCCTCACAGTAACCCTAAACCTCACCCTAAACATAACCCTCACAGTAACCCTAACCCTCACCCTAACCATAACCCTACCCCTCACTCTAACCCTAACATCAACCCTAAACCTCACCCTCACAGTCACCCTAACACTCACCCTAACCCTAACCCTCACCGCAACCCTAAACCTCACACTCTCCAAAACCCTCATCCTCACTCTAACACTCACCCTCACCCTAAACATAAACCTAACCCTAACCCTCACCATAACCGTAACCCTAAACCTCACACTAAGAGTAACCCTAACCCTCACCCTCACCCTTACCTTATCCTCACCCTAACCCTAACACTCACCCTAACCCTAACCCTCACCGAAAACCTAACCCTCATACTTTCCAAAACCCTCATCCTCACTCTAACACTCACCCTCACCCTAAACATAACCCTAACCCTAACCCTCACCATAACCGTAACCCTAAACTTCACCCTAATCCTAACACTTAACCTCACCCTCAACCTAACCCTCACTGTTACTGTAACCCTCACCCTAACCTTAACCGTCACCCATACCCTAACCCTCACACTCACCTTCACCCTAACCCTCAGCCTCATTCTACACATCACCCTAACCATAACCCTCACCCTAACCCTAATCCTCTCTCTCACCAGAACCCTAACACCCACCCTAACCCTCACCCTAACCTCCAACCTAACACTAACCCTCACCCTAACCCTAATGCTAACCCTCACCCTAACCCTTACCATGAACCTAACCCTTACCTTCATGCTAACCCTAACAATCACACTGTCCCTAATCTTCACCCTTACCCTAACCCTACCCCTCACCCTAACCCTCAGCCTAACCCTGACCCCAATCCTAACCCTAACCCTCACCGTCACCCTAACACTCATCCTAACCCTCACCCTTCCCCTCACCCTAACCCTAACCCTAACCCTAAAACTCACTCTCAGCCTAACCTTTACCCTGAACCATAACCTCACCATCACGCTAACCCTAAACCTCACCCTAAGCCTAACCCTTACACTAAACCTCAACCTAGTCCTCACCCTAACCCTAATTCTAACCCTAACCCTCCACCGAACCCTAACCCTCATCCTCACCCTAAACCTCACATTAACCCTAAACCTAATCCTCAATCTAATCCTTACCCTAACCCTAACCCGAAACCTTACCCTAACACTCACCCTAACCCTAAACCTCACCTTTATCTTTACCCTCACCCTCCGCCTAACCCTCACATTTACAATTACCATCACCCACAACCTAATCCTCACCCTAACCCTAACCCTCACCCTAGCCCTCACCCTAACACTAACCCTAACCCTAACCCTCACCCTCACGCTCACCCTCAGTGTAAAACTAACCCTATCACTATACCTAACCCTAAACTTCACCCTCACCCTAATCATCACCGTAATTCTTACCTTCACACTAATCCTAAACCTAACCCTAACCCTAACTCTCACACTAAACCTAACCCTCACCCTAACCGTAACCCTACCCTTTATCATAACCCTCATCTTAACCCTAACCCTAACCCTCACCCCAAACCTCACCCTAAACCTCACCGTCATCTTAAACCTGACCGTAACCATAATAATAAACATAACCCTCACCCGACCCCTAACCCTCACCCTCACCCTAACCATCACCCTAACCCTCACCCTAATCCTAACCCTAAACCTCACCCTAACCCTAAGCATAACTGTAAACCTAAACCTCACCCTAACACTCACCCTTAACCTAACCCTCACCCTAACCCTAAAACTCACCCTAATCCTCACCCTAACGCTCACTCTCACACTCACCCTCACCCTAACCCTCACCCTAACCCTCACCCTAACCCTAATGCTAACTCTAACACTCACCCTAACCCTCATGCTATCACTTACCCACACCCCAAACCTAAGCCTAACCTTAAACCTCACCCTCACATTAAACCTCACCCTAACACTAAACCTAATCCTAACCCTAACCCTCACCTACCCCTAACCCTAACCTTCAACGTCACCCTAACCCTAACCATTACCCGAACCCGAACCCTAACCCTAACCCTCACCCACACCCTAACGCTAAAGCTCACCCTCACCCTCACCGTAAACCTAACCCTTAACCTCACCCTAATCCTAACAGTAAGCCTAAATTAAAACTCAAAATAACCCTCACCCTCACCCTAACTGTAACCCAAAACCTAACAATCAACCTAACCCTCACCCTAACCTTAACCCTAAACCTAACCCTAAACCTCACATTAACCCTAACTCTCACCCTAACCCTAACCCTACCCCTCACCCTAACCCTCTTGCTAACTCTAAACCTCAACCTTAGCAGAAACCTAACCATATCCCTAACCATAAACCTCACCTTAAGGCTAACTCCAACCCTAAACCTAACCTAACCCGTACCCTAACCCTAAGTCTAACACTTTCCCTAAACTTAAACCTTACCTTCACCCTCTCCCTCAGCCTAACCCTAAACCTAACCCTAACCCTCACCCTCACCCTAGCCCTCACACTAAACCTAATCCTAACACTAACCCTCATCTTAATCCTCACCCTAACCCTAACCCTAAACATCACCCAAAACCTATTCCTCACCCCCACCCTACCCTTCAGCCTAAACCTAAGTCTAAGCCTAACCCTATCCCTAAACCTCACCCTCAACCTAGCCCGCACCCTAACCCTAATCCAAACGATAACCCTCAACCTAACCCTCACCCTAAACCTAACCCTAAACCTCACACTAAACCTAACCCTAACCCTCAACCTAAACCTAACCCTCATCCATACAGTAACTCTAACCCTAACCCTCACCCTAACACTAAACCTAACCCGAACCCTAAACCTCACACTAAACCTAACCCTAAACTTAACCCTCAACCTAGCCCACAACCTAACCCGAATCCTAACCCTATACCTCATCCTAACCCTCACCCTAAACCTGACCCTAAACCTCATACTAAACCTAAACCTCACCCTCACCCTCAGCCTAACCCTAAGCCTAAGCCTAACCCTAAACCTAACCCTGACTCTCACCCTCACCCTAGCCCTCACCCTAACCCTAATCCTAACCCTAACCCTAACCCTAACCCTCACCCTCACCCTAAGGCTAAACATCACCCTAAGCCTAATCCTCTCCCCAACCATCACCCTCAACCTTACCCTAAGCCTAAGCCTAATCCTTATCCTAACCCTCACACTCACCCTCACCATAAACCTAATCCTAAACCTAAACCTAACAGTAACCCTCACCCAAACCCTAACTCTAACCCTAATCCTCACCCTCAACCTAACCCTAAACCTCACCCTCACCCTCAGCTTAAACATAAGCCTAACTCTAACCCTAACACTAATCCTCACACTCACCCTCACCCTAACCCTAAACTTAATCCCAGCCCTAACCCTAACCCTCACCCTAACCCTAACTCTAACCCTAAACCTCACCCTCACCCTAACCCTAAACCGCAACCTCACCCTCAGCTTAAACCTAAGCCTAACTCTAACGCTAACCCTAAACCTAACACTAACGCTAACCCTAACCCTCACACTAACACTAAATCTAAACCTAAACCTCAACCTCACCCTAACCCTAACCCTAACCCTAAACCTCACCCTAACCCTAAACCTCACCCTCACAGTAACCCTAATCCTAATCCTAAACCTAACAATAACCCTAACCCTAACACTAACCCTCACCCCAAACATAAACCTCACCCTAATCCTAACCCTCACCCTAACACTTACCCTCAAGCTAACACTTAACCTCACCCTAACACTAACCCTCACACAAACCCTAACCCTCACCCTAACCCTAAACCTCACCCTAACCCTAACCCTAAACTTCACCCTCACCCTAGCACTCAACCTAACCCTAATTCTAACCCTAACCCTCAACCTCAACGTCATCCTCATTCTCACTGTAACCATAACCCTAACACTAACAATAACCCTAACCCTAGCCCTTAAACCTCACCCTAAACAAAATGATCAACCTAACACTAAACCTCAACCTAACATTTACCTCACCCTAAGACTAACCCTCACACTATCCCTGAACCTCAACATAACCCTAAACCTAAACCTATCCCTAATCCTAACCCTCACCCTAACCCTAATTCTAACCCTAAACCTAACCCTAACACAAACCCTCACCCTAAACCTCACCCTAACCCTAATCCTAAACTTCACACTCACACTATCCCACACCCTAACCCTAATCCTAAACTTAAACCTCACCCTAACCCTAACCCTAACACACACCCTCACCCGAACCCTCACCCTCACCCTAACCCTAACACTAACCCTAAACCTAACTCTCACTGTAAACCTCAACCTAACACTAATCTCTAAACCTAAACCTCAAACTCAAACTGATCCTAACCCTAACCCTAACCATAAACCTCACCCTAACACTAACCCTAAACCTCACCCTCACCCTAGCCCTCACCCTAAACCTAATCCTAACCCTAACCCTCACCCTAACCCTAAACCTCACCGTCAACCTAAACCTCAGCCTAACCATAAGCCTAACCCTAAACCTAACCCTAACCCACACACTCACCCTCACCCTAACCCTAATCTTAACCATAACCCTAACAATAAACCTCACCCTAACCTTAAACCTAAAACTAACCCTAAACCTAACCCTTATCCTAACCCTCACCTGATCCCTAACTCTAACCCTAAACCTCACCTTCACCCTAACCCTAACTCTAACCCTAAACCTAACTCTAACCCTAACCCTTACCCTAAACCTCACTCTAACCCTAACCCTCAACCTCACCCTCACCATAACCCTAATCCTCACCCTAACCAAAACCTTCATTCTAACCCTAAACCTCACCCTAACCACAACCCTCACCCTAACCCTAACCCTCACCCTAACAATTACCCTCACACTAACAATAACCCTAAATCTAACACTAACCCTCACAGTAACCCTAACTCTCACCCTAACCCTAAACCTCACCCTAAACTGAACCCTAAACCTCAGCCTCGCCCTAGCCCTCACCCTAACCCTAATTCTAATCTTAACCCTCAACCTAACCCTAACCCTCATCCTCGCCCTAAACCTCAAACTAACCCTAACAATAATGCACAACCTAACCCTCACCCTCATCCTAACCCTCACCCTAACCCTTACTCTAACCCTCACCCTTAACCAAAACCTCACCCTTAGGGGAACACTGACCCTCAGCCTCAGCCTCACCTTTATTCTTACCGACACAATCACCCTAATCCTCATTCTAACCCTAACCGTCATCCTAACACTCACCCTAACCCAGACCCAGTCCATCACCCTAACCATAACTCTCACCCTCACCCTCAACCTCAGCTTAAACCTAAGCCTAAGCCTAATATTAACCTTAACCCTCATCCTAACCCTCACCCTAACCCTAACCCTAATCATCACCCAAAACCTATTCCTCACCCCCGACCTCACCCTCAGCCTAACCCTAAGCCTAACCCTAACCCTCTCCCTCACCCTAGCTCTCACCCTAGCCCTAATTATAACCCTCACCCTCACCCTAACCTTAATCCTCATTCTCACCTTAAAACTCACATTAACCCTAACCCTAATCCTCAATTTAACCCTCACCCTAACCATATCCCGAAACATTAGCCTAACCCTCACCCTAACCCTAACACTCACCCTTATCTTAACCCTCACCCTCAGCCTAACCCTAATCCTCATCCTCACCCTAAACCTCATACTAACCTTAACACTAATCCTCAATCTAACCCTCACCCTAACCATAACCCGAAACCTTACCCTAAACCTCACCCTAACACTAACCCTAACAGTAACTCTAACTCTAAAACTAACCCTAAACCTAAACCTCATCCTATCCCTAACCCTAAACCTCACCCTCACCATCACCCTCTGCCTAACCCTCAGCCTAATGCTAACCTGAACCCTAACCCTCATACTCACCCGCACCCTCACCCTCACCATATCTCTAACCCTAAACCTCTCCCTAACCCTAACCCTAAACCTCAACATAAACCTCACCCTCACCCTAACCCTAACACTAACCCTAACCCTAAACCTCACACTAACCATCCCCCCTAACCCTAACCCTAACAATAACACTAACCCTAACACTAACCCTAACCCTAACCATAACCCTCACCCTCAGCCTCACCCTCACCACAACTTTACCGTAACCATAACACTAACAATCACCCTGCCCCTAACCCTAACCCTAACCCTAACCCTCAACTCACCCTCACCGTAACGCAAATCCTAAACATAAACCTATCCCTAACACTAAACCTCACCCTAACCCTCACCCTAGCCCTCACCCTAAACCTAATCCTAACCTTAAACCTCATCCTAACACTCACCCTAACCCTAACCCTAATCCGAACCCTAACATGAACCCTAACACTTACCCTCATGCTAGGCCAAAGCCTAAGCCTAAGCCTAATCCTACCCCTAATCCTAACCCTCACCCTAACCCAAACCCTAACACTACCCCTAATTCTAACCCTAAATCTCACCCTCACCATAACCCTAACTCAAACCCTAACCCTAAACTGAACCTCATCCTAACCCTAACCCGAACTCTCATCCTCACACTAACTATAAACCTCACCCTAATCCTAACTCTCACCCTAAAACTTAACCTCACCCTAACACTAACGGCAATGCTAACACTAACGCTCACACTAACCCAAACATCACCCTAACCCTAAACCTCACCCTAATACTAACCCTAACCCTCAACCTCACCCTAGCCCTCACCCGGACCCTAACCCTCATCCTCACCCTAAACCTCACACTAACTCTAACTCTAATACTCAATCTAACTCTCACCCTCAACCTAGCCCTAATCCTAACCCTCACCCTTACCATAACCCTCACCCTCAGCCTAATCCTCACCTTTACCCTTAGCATCACACGCACCCTAACCCTCACCCTAACCCTCACCCTAAACTTAACCCTCACCCTAATCCTCTCAACCCCTAAACCTCACCCTCACCTTAATCCTAATTCCAACCCTAACGCTAACACTAAACCTCACCTTAACGCTAAACCTAACCCTCACCTTCCCCCTAACCATAACCCTGACCCTAAACCTAACACTCACACTAACACTTACCCTCACCCTAACCCTAACCCTAACCCTCACACTAATCCAAACTCTCACCCTAATCCTAAACCTCACCTTAACCTAACTCTAACCCTCACCCTCACACTAGCCCTCAACTTAACGCTAATTCTAACCCTCACCCTCACCATAACACTAACCCTCATCCTCAACATAAACCTCACACTAACCCTAACCCTAACCCTAATCCTCAATCTAACCCTAAACCTAAATCTAACACTAACCCTTACCCTAACCCTAAACCTAACCATAACCCTCAACATTATCTTAACCCTCACCCTCAGCCTAAACCTCATCTTTACACTTAACATCATCCTCACCCTAAACCTCACCCTAAAACTAAACCTCATCCTAACACTCACCATAACCGTAAACCTAACGATCACACTAACCCTAACCCTCACCCTCAACCTCACAGTCAGCCTAACCCTAAGCCTAAGCTTAAACCTTACCCTAAACCTCACCTTCACCCTAGCACTCACCCTAAACCTAATCCTAACCCTAACCCTCATCCTAACCCTCACCCTAACCATAACCCTAACCATAACCCTAACCCTAATCCTCACCCCAACCTCACGCTCAACCTAACCCTAAGCCTAAGCTTAACCCTAACCCTAACCCTCACACTCACCCTCACCCTAAACCTAATCCTAACTCTAAACCTAACCCCAATCCTAAACCTCAACCTAACCTGCAACCTAACCTTAACCCTAACACTAACCCTAACCCTAACCCTAACCCTGGACATAAATCTCCCCCAAACCCTAAATGTAAACCTAAAACTAACCCTCACCCTAACCCAAATCCTAACCCAAACCCTCAACCTAACCCTAACCCTCCCCCTCACTGTAAATCTAACACTCATCCTAACCCTCACCCAAACACTAACATTAACCCTCACCCTCACCCTAGCCCTCACCATAACACTAATCCTAACCCTAATCCTCATCCTAACCCTCACCCTAATCCTAACCCTAACCCTCACCCTAATCCTAAGCCTTACCCTAACCCTCAACCTAAACTTAACACTCACGCTAACCGTAACCCTAACCCTAAACCTCACCTTAAACCTAAACCTAACCCGAACCCTAATTCTCACCCAGACTCTAACTCTAACTCTAACACTAACCCGAACCTTAACCCTCATCCTCAGCCTCACCCTAAACCTAACCCTAAACACTAACTCTCACATTAACCCTAACCCTAAGTCTCACCCTAACCCTAACACTAAAAACCTCACCCTAAATCTAACACTAACCCTCAACCTCACCCTCTCAGTAACCGTAACCGTAACCCTAACCCTAACAATAAGCCTAACCCTAACCCTAATCCTAACTCTCACCCTCACCCTAAACCTAATCCTCACCCTTACCATAACACTAACCCTCATCCTAACCCTCACCCTAAACCTAAACCTCACCTTAACACTAACCCTAACCCTCACCCTCACCCTAGCCCTCATCCTAACCCTAATCCTAACCCTAATCCTCATCCTAAACCTCACCCTAACCCTAACCCTAAACCTCACCCTAATCCTAAGCCTAACTCTAAACCTCAACCTAACCCTAACACTCAGCTCAACTTAACCCTAACCCTAACCCTCACCCTAACCCTAAACATAACCTGAACACTAACTCTCACCATAATCCTAACCCTAAACCTCACCCTAACACTAAAACTCACCCTCAGTGTAACCCTAAGCCTAACCCTAAACCTTACGCTAACCATCACACTCACCCTAAACCTTACTCTAATCCTATTCCTAACCCTAACACTAACCCTCACCCTTCAGCCTCAAATTAACCCTAACTCTTACCCTAAACCTCACCCACAACCTGACCCTAAATTTAACCATAACCATAAACCTCACCTTAACCCTCACCCTAAACGTAACCCTCACCCTAGCCCTCACCCTAAACCTAATCCTAACCCTACCCTCAATCTAACCCTCACCATAACCCTAACACTAACTCTCACCCTAAACCTAACCCTCACACTCAGCCTAACCCTAAGCCTAACCCTAAGCATAACCCTAAACCTAAACCTAACCCTCACACTCACCCGCACACTCACCCTAACTCTAAACTTAACCCTAACCCTAACCCATACCCTAACGCTCCCCCTAACTCTATATCTAACCCTAAACCTCACCCTCACCCTAACCCAAACCCTAACCGTAACCCTAAACTCCACCCTAACCTTAACCCTAACCATCACCTAAACCTAATCCTCACCCACACCCTCACACTCAGCCTAACCCTAAGCCTAAGCCTAACCCTAACCCTAACCCTCACACTCACCCTCACCTTAACCCTAACTCTAACCCTAACACAAACCCTAAACCTCACCCTAACCCTAACCCTAACCCTCACCCTCACCCTCACAGTAACCTTAACCCTGAACCTAACCGTAAAAATAACCATAACCCTAATCCAAACCCTCACCCTAACCATAACCCTCAACCTAAACCATTCCCTAACCCTAACACTTACCCTCACACTAACACTAACCCTAACCCTAACCCTCAGACTAACCCTAACCCTAACCCTAAACCTCACCCTCAACCTAACCCTAACATTAACCCTAAGCCTCACCCTAAACCTAACCCTCACCCTAACCTTAACTCTACCCCTAAACCTCACCCTCTACCCCTAACTCTAACCCTAACCCTAACACTGAACCTCACCCTAAACCTAACCCTAACCCTTACCCTCAGACTCATGCTCAGCATAAGCCTAAGCCTAAGCCTAACCCTTACCCCAAAACTCACCCTCACCCTAACCTTTACCCTAATCCTGATCCTAACCCTAAGCCTAACCCTAACATTCACCCTAACCCTAAACTTCACACTCACCTTCATCCTCAGTGTAATCCTAAGCCTAAGCCTAAGCCTAACCCTAACGCTCACATTAACCGAAACCTTTACAATAATCCTAACACTAAATCTAAGCCTAACCCTCACCCTCACCCTCACCTTCACCCTATCCCTAACACTAACCCTAACCCTAATCCTCACCCTCAGCCTCACCCTAAAACTAACTCTAACACTAAACCTTACCCTCACCCTAACCCAAAACTCACCCTAACCCTAAACCTCACCCTCACCCTAACACTTACCCTAACCCTAATCCTATCCCTAATCCTCATCCTAACCCTCCCCCTAACCCTAACCCTAACCCTCACCCTAACCCTAATTCTAACCCTAACCATAACACTAAAAACCTCACCCTAACCCTAACCATCATCCTCACCCTCACCGTAACCATAACCCTAACCCCAACAATAACATTTACCCTAACACTAATCCTATCCCTCTCCTCATCCTCACCATAACCATAACCATAACCCTAACAATACCATTAACCCTAACCCTAATACTAACCCTTACTCTAACCCTAATCCTAACACTAACCCTCAACTTAACCCTAACTATCACCTTTACCGTAACCCAACCCTCATCCGAACCCTCACCCTAAACCTAACCTTAACCCGAAACCTCACCCTAACACTAACCCTAACCCTCACCCTCACCCTAGCCCTCAAGCTAACCCCAATCCTAACCCTAATCCTCATCCTAACCCTCACCCTAAACCTAATCCTAAACCTCACCCTAATCCTAAACCTAACCCTAACCCTCAAACTAAGCCTAACCCTAACACTCACCCAAACCCTAAACCTCACCCTCACCCTCCACTTCAGTGTAACCCTAAGCAGAGCCCTAATCCTAACCCTAACCCTCACCCTCACCCTAATACTTACCCTAATCCTAATCCTAACCCTAACTCTAACCCTCACACTCAGCCTCACCTTAACCCAAACTCTAACACTAAACCTCATCCTCACCCTAACCCTAACCCTGAACCTCACACTAACCCTAACCCTAAACCTCACCCTCACCCTAGTCCTCAACCTAACCCTAATCCTAACACTAACCCTCATCTTAACCCTCCCCATAACCCTAACCCTAACCCTCTCCCTAAACCTAATCCTCACCCACACCATCACCCTCAGCCTAACTCTAATCCTATCCCTAACCCTAACTCTCACACTATCCCTAATCCTAAACCAAAACTTCACTCTAACCCTAAAGCTCACCCTCATCCTTACCCTCAGCCGAACTCTAAGCCTAATCCTTACCCTAACCCTAACCCTCACACTCACCCTAACCATAACCCTAATCCTAATCCTAACCCTAACCCTAACCCTCACCCTCAACCTAACCCTCACCTTAAGCCTAACCCTAACATTAATCCTAACCCCAACCCTCGACCTAACCCTCCAACAAACCCTAAATATAACCCTAAACCTCACCCTCACCCTAACCCTAATCCTAACCCTAACCCTAAACCTCACCCTAACCCTAACCCTAACCCTCAACCTCACCATCACCCTCACCATAACTCAAATGCTAACCCTAAAAATAACACTAATCCTAATCCTAAACCTAACCCTAACCCTAACCCTAATGCTAACACTCACCCTCACCCTAACCCTAATCCTAACCCTAACCCTCACTTTAATGTAACCCTCAACCTCAACATAATCCTAACCCTCATCCTAACCCTCACCCTAACCCTAAACCTAACCCTAAAACTTACCCTAACACTAAATCTAATCCTCAACCTAGCCCTCACCCTAACCCAAATCATAACCGTAATCCTCATCCTAACCCTCACCCTAACCCTTACCCTAACCCTCACCCTAACCCTAACCCTTACCCTCAGCCTAACCCTAACCCAACCCTCAGCCTAACCCTAAGCCAAACCCTAACTCTAACCTTAACCCTCACACTCACCCTAACCCTTAACCTAATCCTAATCCTAACCCTAATCCTAACCCTCACCATCACCCTAAAACTCACCCTAACCCTAACAATAACACTAATCTTAACCCTAACCCTCAATCTCAGCCTCACCCTTACCCTAACTCTAACCCTAAATCTCACCCACAACCTAAACCAAACGCTAACCCTAAACCTCACATTAACCCTAACCCTAAACATCACGCTCACCCTAGGCCTCACCCTAACCCTAATCCTAACCCTCATCCTAACCCTCACCCTAACACTCACCCTAACCCTCACCCTAACCCTACTCCTAACCCTCACCCTCACTCTACCCCTAACCCTCACCCTGACCATAACCCTAACCCTCATCCTAACCCTAACCCTAAACCTTACCGTAACACTAACCCTAAACCTCAAATTCAACCTCAGCCTCACCCTTACCCTAACTCTAAAACTATACCTCACGCTCACCATAACCCTTACCCTAATCCTAATCCTAACCCTACGCCTAACCGTAACATTCACCCTAACCCTAAACTTCACCCTCACCTTCACCATCAGTCTAATCGTAAGCCTATGCCTAACCCTAACACTAACCCTCACACTCACCCTAACCTTTACCGTAATGCTAATCCTAAGCCTAAGCCTAACCCTCACCCTCACCCTCACTCTCAACCTAACCCTAACACTAACACTAACCCTAACCCTCACCCTCAGCCTCACTCTCACCCTAACTCTAATACTAACCCTAACCCTCACCTTAACCCTAACCATCACCCTTACCGTAACCCTAACCCTCATCCTAACCCTCACCCTAAACCTAACCCTAACCCTAAACCTCACCCTAACACTAACCCTAACCCTCACCCTCACCCTAGCACTCATCCTAACCCTAATCCTAACCCTAATCCTCATCCTAACCCTCACCCTAACCCTAACCCTAAACCTCACCCTAAACCTAAACCTAAACCTCAACCTAACCCTAACCCTCAAGCAAAACGTAACCGTAAACCTAACCCTCACCCTAACCCTAAACTTATCCTGAACCCTAACTCATACCCTAAACGTAACCCTAAGCCTCACTCAAACCCTAACCCTCACCCTCATCCTCAACCTCAGTGTAACTCTAAGCCGAACCCTAAACCTAACCCTAACCCTCACACTCACCCTAACCCTTACCCTAATCCTAATCCTAACCCTAACTCTAACCCTCACCCTCAGCCTCACCTTAACCAGAACTCTAAACCTAAACCTCAACCACACCCTAACACTAACCCTAAACCTAAACCTCACTCTAACCCTAAAACTCACCCTCACCCTCACCCTCAGCCGAACCCTAAACCTAATCCTAATCCTAACCTTAAACCTCACACTCACCCTAAACCTAACCCTAATCCTAATCCTAATCATAACCCTAACCCTCACCCTCAACCTAACCCTCACCTTAAGGCTAACCCTAACATTAATCCTAACCCCAACTCTCGACCTAACCCTCCAACTAACCCTAAATATAACCCTAAACCTTACCCTCACCCTAACCCTAATCCTAACCCTAACCCTCAACCTCACCCTAACCCTAACCCTACCCCTTCACCCTCAACGTCATCCTCACCATAACTCAAATGCTAACCCTAAAAATAACACTAATCCTAACCCTCAACCTAAACCTAGCCCTAACCCCAAACCTAATGCTAACACTCACCCTCACCCTAACCCTAATACTAACCCTAACCCTCACCCTAATGTAATCCTCACCCTCACCATAACACTAACCCTCATCCTAACCCTCACCCTAACCCTAAACCTAGCCCTAAACCTTACCCTAACACTAAACCTAATCATCACCCTAGCCCTCACCCTAACCCTAATCGAAAACCTAATCCTCATCCTAACCCTCACCCTAACCCTAACCCTAACCCTCACCCTAACCCTAACGCTAAACCTCAACCTAACCCTAACCCTCATGCTCACCGTAGCCCTAACCATAACTTTCACCCTAACCCTAAACTTACCCGAACCCTAACTCTCACCCTAACCCTATCCCTTACCCTCACCCTAACCCTAACCCTCACACTCACCCTAACCCTTACCCTAATCCTAATCCTAACCTTAAGACTAACCCTCACCATCACCCTAAACCTCACCCTAACCCTAACAATAACACTAACCTTAACCCTAACCCTCAACCTCAGCCTCACCCTTACCCTAACTCTAACCCTAAATCTCACCCTCACCCTAAACCTAACCATAACCCTAAACCTCACACTAACCCTAACCCTAAACCTCACCCTCATACTAGGCCTCACCCTAACCCTAATCCTAACCCTTATCCTAAACCTCACCCTAACCCTAAAACTAACCCTCACCCTAACCCTAATCCTAACCCTAACCTTCACTCTACCCCTAACCCTCACCTTGACCATAATCCTAAACCTCATCCTAACCCTCACCCTAAACCTAACCCTAAACCTTACCCTAACACTAACCCTAAACCTCAAATTCAACCTCAGCCTCACCCTTAACTTAACTCTAAATCTAAACCCCACCCTCACCCTAACCCTTACCCTAATCCCAATCCTAACCCTAAGCCTAACCCTAACACTCAACCTAACCCTAAACTACACCCTCACCTTCACACTCAGTCTAATCCTAAGCCTAAGCCTAACCCTAACCCTAACCATCACACTCACCCTAACATTTACCGTAATCCTAATCCTAAGCCTAAGCCTAAACCTCACCCTCACCCTAAACCTCACCCTCACCCTCACCCTCACCCTAACCCTAACACTAACCTTAACCCTAACCCTCACCCTCAGCCTCACCCTAAAACTAACTCTAACACTAAACCTTACCCTCACCCTAACCCAAACCCTAAACGTAACCCTAAACCTCACCCTAACCCTAAACCTCACCTTCACCCTAGCACTTACCCTAACCCTAACCCTAACCCTCACCCTAACCCTAAATCTAACCCTAACGCTAACATTAAAAACCGCACCCAACCCCTAACCCTAACCCTCATCCTCACCCTCACCGTAACCGTAACCCTAACCTTAACAATAACATGAACCCTAACCCTAATCCTAACCCTCACACTCACCATAACCCTAACCCTAACCCTAACACTAACATTAACCCTAACCCTAATCCTAACCCTACTCTTCACCCTAACCCTCACCTTAAACTTAACCCTAACCCTAACGCTCACCCTCACGCTAGCCCTCACCCTAACCCTAATTCTAACCCTAACCCTCATCCTCAACCTAAACCTCACAGTATCCCTAACCCTAATCCTCTATCTAACCCTAACCCTCACCCTAGCCCTAACCCTCACCCTTACCGTAACCCTCACCCTCAGCCTCACCCTCACCTTTGCTCTTACCCTCACTCTCATCCTAACCCTCACCCTAACCCGAACCCTCATCCTAACCCTCACCCTAACCCTAACCCTATCCATCACCATAACCTTAAGCCCCACCATCACCATCACCCTCATCCTAACCCTATGCCTAAGCCTAAACCTAACCCTAACCCTCACCCTCACAGTAGCTCTCACCGTAACCCTCACCCTAAACCTAAACCTCACCCTCACAGTAACCCTAACACTAACCGTTACCCTAAACCTAAACCTTATGCTAACCCTCACCCTAATCCTTAAACTCACCCTAACCCTAAACCTAACCTTCACACTAACCCTAATCCTCACCCTAAACCTAACCATAACCCTCAGCCTAACCCTCATCCTAACCCTAAACCTTAGCCAAACCCTCAACCTAACCCTAACCATTACTCTAACCCTAAACATCATACTAAGCCTAACACTCACCCTCAACCTCACCCTCACCCTCACCCTAACCCTAACCCTCACACGAACCCTCACCCTCACATTAACCCTAACCCTAACCCACACCCTCACCCTCACGCTAATCCTAACCATAACCCTAAACCTAAACCTAATGGTAACCCTCACCCTCATCCTAAACCTAACCCTAACCCTAAAAAAAACCCAATCCCTAACTCTAATCCTAATTCAATCCCACAACTTAACCCTAACCCTAACCCTAAACCTCACCCTAAAACTAACCCTCGACCTCACTGTAACCCTAACCCTAACCCTCACCCTCACCCTCACCCTAACCCTAACCCTAATCCTAACCCTAAAACTCACCCTCAACTTAACCCTTACCCTAAACCAAACCCTCACCATAAACCTAACTCTCACCCTCAGCGTAAACCTAACCCTAACCCTAAACCTAACTCTCAACCTAACCATAACCCTAACCTTAATCCTAAACTCCACACTAGCCCTAGCCCTCACCCTAACCCTAACCCTAACCCTAAAGCTCACCCTAACCCTCACCAACTTAACCCTAACCAAAACCCTAACCCTCACCCTAAGCCTCACTCTAACCCTAACACTCATTCTAACCGTCACACTAACCCTAACCCTCACCCTAACCCTAAACCTACCCCTCACCATAAACTTCATATTAACACTAACCCTAACCCTAACCCTAAACCTCACCCTAACCCTAACCATAACCCGCACTTTCACCCTCACCCTAAACTGAACTGTAACCCTCACTCTAACCCTAACAATAACCCTAAACCTAATCTTAAACCTCAACCTCACCCTAACCCTCAGCCTCACCCTCAACCTCAACTTCACCCTAACCCTGACCTTCACCCTAGCCCTCACCCTCACCCTAACCCTAACACTAAACCTCACCCGCACCCTCACTTTCACCCTCAGCCTAAACCTAACCCTATCTCTAATCATAACCCTAACCTTCACCCTCACCTGAACCCTCAACATATCCCTTACCCTCAACCTCAACCTAACCTTAACCGTAAACCTCACACTAAACCTAACCCTCACCGTAAACCTAATGCTAACCCTCATCATAACCCTAATGTTCACCCTCAACCTAGCCCTCACCCTAACCCAAAGCCTCACCCTAAACCTCACCCTCACACCACCCTCAAATTAAACCTAACCCTTACCCTCACCCTAAACCTAGCCCTCACCCTAACCCTAACCCTCACCCTAGCCCTCACCCTAACCCTAAACCTAACGCTCACCCTCACCCTCATCCTCATCCTCAGCGTAACACTAACCCTATCCCTATTCCTAACCCTAAACCTCACCCTCACCATAACCATCACCCTAATTCTTTCCCTCACACTAATCCTAACCCTAACCCTAACCTTTACTCTCACACTAAACCTAACCCTCACAGTAACCGTAACCTGACCCCTTACCCTAACCCTCACCTTAACCCTAAACATAACCTTCACTCTAAACCTCACCCTAAACATCACAGTCACCCTAACCCTGACCCTAACCCTAATCCTAACCCTAAGCCTCACTCTAAACCTAACCCTCCCTCTCCCCCTAACCCTCACCCTAAACCTCACCCTAATCCTAACCCTAACCCTCAGCCTAACCCAAAACCTAACCCTCACCCTAACCCTAATCCTAACCTCCACTCTAACCCTAATATTCAGCCTAAACTTAAACCTAACCTAAAACCTCACACTCACCCTCACCCTCTCCTTAACCCTAAGCCTAAACCTAACCCTCACCCTCACCCTTACCTTAACACTAAACCTAATCCGAACCCTCACTCTAACAGTAACCATAAACCTCACCTTCACCGTAACCCAAACCCTGACTTTATCCTCACCCTAACCCTAACCCACACATTAACCCTAATACTCACCATAACGGAAACCCTACCCCTAACCCTAACCCTAACCCTAACCCTAATTTTAACCCTAACCCTAACCCTCACCCTAACCTCCCCCTCATACCACCCTCAAACTAACCCTAACCCTAACCCTAACCCTAACCCTGAGCCTAACCCTCACCCTCACCCTAACCCTAACCCTCATCATAGCCCTCACCCTAACCCTAACCCTAAAACTCACCCTCACCCTCACCCTCACCATTACCCTCAGCGTAACACTAACGATAACCCAAATCCTAACCCTAAACCTCACCCTCACCCTAACCGTCACCCTAATTCTTACCTTCACACTAATCCTAAACCTAACCCTAAACCTAACACTCACACTAAACCTAACCCTCACCATAAACTTCACCCTAACCCTAATGCTAACTCTAACACTCACCCTAACCCTCACGCTATCACTCACCCACATGATAAACCTAAACATAAACCTAAACCTCACCCTCACCATAACCCTCACCCTAGCCTTAACCCTAACTCTAACACTAATCCTAACCCTAACCCTCACCCTAAGGCTAACCCTTACCCTAACCCTAATCATAACCCTCAACGAAATCCTCAAACTAACCCTAAACATAATCCTAACCCGAAACCCTCATCCTAACCCTAACCCTAACTCTAACACTAACCCTAACCCTCACCCTAACCCTCACCCTAACCCTAACCCTAACCCTAACCCTCACCCTAACCTTAACCCTACCACTCATCCTAAACCTCATCCTAACCCTAACCCTAAACCTGACCCTAATCCTAAACCTCACCATAACCTTAACCCTCACCCTCAACATAACCATAAATCTAAACATAACTCTAAAAATAACCCTAACCCTAAACTTTATCCTAACCCTCACACTCACCCTAACCCTAACCCTAACTCTAACCCTCACCCTAAACCTAACCCTCTCCCTCACCGTAAACCTAAACCTAACCCTAACACTTACCCTCACCCTAACAGTAAACCTAACCCTAAACCTCACACTCACTCTTACCCTCACCCTAAACGTCATCCTAACCCTCACCCTATCCCTAACGGTAACCCTCAAACTAACCCTAACCCTCACCCTAACCTTAACCCTACCACTCACCCTAAACCTCATGCTAACCCTAACCCTAAAACTAACCCTAATCCTAAACCTCACCCTAACCCTAACCCTCACCCTCAACGTAATCATAAACCTAAACATAACCCTAAAAATAACCCTAACCCTAACCTTTATCCTAACCCTCACCCTCACCCTAACCATAACCCTAACCCTAACCCTCACCCTAAACCTAAACCTCACCCTCACCGTAAACCTATACAAAATCCTAACACTTACCCTCACCCTAACACTAACCCTAACCCTAAACCTCACACTCACTCTAACCCTCACCCTAAACCTAATCCTAACCCTCAACCTTATCTTACCCTCACCCTAACCCTAACCCTTACCCTCACCCTAACCCTCAATCTCACCCTCACCCTAATCGTAACCCTCACCCTAAACCTCACCCTCATCATAACCTTCACTCTTACCGCAACTCTCAAAATCACCCTAAGCCTCCCCCTTACCCTTATTCTTACCCTCACCCTAATCCTCACTCTAACCCTAACCCTCACCCTAACCTAAACTTATCCCTCACCCTAGTCCTCAACCTAACCCTAATGCTAACCCTAACCTTCACCCTAACCCTAACCCTAACCCTTAACCTCACCCTAACCCTAACCCTCACCCCAACACTTACCCTCACCCTAACCCTCACCCTAACGCTAACCCTAACACTACACCTCACCTCACCAGCAACCTCACTGTAATCGTAACCCTAACCCTAAAAATAACACTAACTCTAACCCTAAAACTAATCCCTAACCCACACTCTCACCCTCACCTTCATCCTAAATCTAACCCTAAACCACTCCATAAGCCTAACCCTATACTCACACTCACCCTAACCCTCACCCTAAAACTTACCCTCACCCTAACCCTCACCTTAACCCTAAACCTAACCCTAACCCTCACCTTAACCCTCACCCTAACCCTAACCCTAACGTTAACCCTTAATCTTACCCTGAACCTCACCCTAACCCTAACCCTACCCCTCATCCTAATCATCATCCTAACCCTAACACTAAACCCTCACCCTAAGCCTAAACCTAACCCTAAACCTCACCTGCACCCTAACAGTCACGCTCTCTCTCACCCTTACCCTAACTCTAAACCTCACCCTAACCATCAAACTATCCCTAACCCTCACACTAACCCTACGCATAACACTCGCCCTAACCCTGAGCCTCACCCTCATCTAACCCTCAGCCTATCCCTAACCCTAACCCTAATGCTCACACTCACCCTAACCCTAACCCTCACACTCACCCTCAGCTTAAACCTAATCCTAAAAATAACCCTAACCCTAACCCTCACAATCACCCTCACCCTAAGCCTAACCCTAACTCTAAACCTAACCCTCACCCTCACCCTCACCCTCACCCTAACCCAAACCCTCAACCGAAACCTCACCCTCAATCTACCCAAACCCTCACCCTCAACCTAAACATCACCCTAAACCTAACCCTCACTCTAACCCTTAGCCTAACCCTATCGTAACCATAATCCTCACCCTAACCCTCACCCTCAGGCTCACCATAACCCTATTCCTTACCCTAACCTTAACCCTAACCCTCACCCTCAGCCTCACCCTAAAACTAACTCTAACACTAAACCTTACCCTCACCCTAACCCAAACCCTAAACGTAACCCTAAACCTCACCCTAACCCTAACCCTAAACCTCACCCTAACCCTAACCCTAAACCTCACCCTCACCCTAGCCCTTACCCTAACCCTATTCCTAAGCCTAATATTAACCTTAACCCTCATCCTAACCTTCACCCTAACCCTAACCCTAACCATCACCCAAAACCTATTCCTCACCCCCAACCTCACCCTCAGCCTAACCCTAAGCCTAACCATAACCCTCTCCCTCACCCTAGCTCTCACCCTAGCCCTAATTATAACCCTCACCCTCACTCTAACGGTAACCTCCAACCTAACCCTAACCTTCACCATAACCCTAACGCTAACCCTAACCCTAACCCTAAACCTCACCCTCACCCTCACTCTCAGGCTAAGACTAACCCTATCCCTAACCCTCACACTTAACCTTACCCTAAAACTAACCCTAAGCCTCACCCTCACCCTCAACCTCATCCTAACCCTAACCCAAACACTCAACCCAAACTTCACCTTCACCTTCACCCTAACCCTCACCCTCACCCTAAACATCAACCTAACCCTAACCCTCACCCTAACCCTCACCCTAAACTTAACCCTCACATTAACCCTAACCTTCACCCTAACCCTAATCCTCAACCTAATCCTTACCCTCACCCTAACACTAAGCCTAACCCTAACTTGAACCCTCACAGTAACCCTAAACCTCACCTTAACGCTAACCCTCACAGTAACCGTAACCCTCACCCTAAACTTAACCCTACCCCTCACCCTACCCCTCATTCTAACTCTAATCCCAACCCTAACACTCACCCTCACCGTCACCCTAACACTCACACTAACCCTAACCATCACCCAAACACTAACCCTCACACTCTCCAGAACCCTCATCCTCACTCTAACACTCACCCTCACACCAACCCTCACCCTTACCTTATCTTCACCCTAACCCTAACCCTCAGACTAACCCTAAACTTAACTTTAACCCTACCCCTGAACTTACCCCTCTCCCTAACTCTAACCCTAACCCTAACACTAACCCTCACCCTAATCCTAACCCTTACCCTCACCCTCACCCTAAACCTTACCCTTACCTTAAATCTCACCCTAACGCTAACCCTCATTCTACACATCACCCTAACAATAACCCTCACTCTAACCCTAACCCTATCACTCACACGAAACCTAACACTCACCCTAACCCTCAACCTAACCCTAACCTCCAACCTAACACTAACCCTCACCCTAACCCTAATGCTAACCCTCACCCTATCCCTAACCCTCACCCTAACCCTTATCCTCACTCTAACCCTAACCCTCACAGTAACCCTAATCCTCACCCTAACCCTAATCTACCCTTCACCCTAACCCTCACTCTAACCCTAACCCCAACCCTAAAACTCACCATGACCGTCACCCTAACACTCAGCCTAACCCTCAACCTTATCCTCACCCTAACCCTAACCCTAACCCTAACCCTCACCCTAAACCTTAACCTCACCCTCACCCTAAAACTAAACCTCACCCTAACCCTAAACCTAACCCTAAACCTCACCCTAGCCCTCACGCTAACTGTAATTCTAACTCTAACCCTCACCCTAATCCTAAACCTCACCCTAAACCTAACCCTATATCTAACCCTCACCCTCACCCTAGCCCTCACCCTAACCATAATTCTAACACTCACCCTCACCCTAACCATAACCCTCATCCTCACCCTAAACCTCACATTAACCCTAAACCTAATAATCAATCTAACCCTTACCCTAACCCTAACCCGAAACCTTACCTTAACCCTCACCCTAACACTAAACCTCACGCTTCTATTAAACCTCACCCTCAGCCTAACCCTCACCTTTACCCTTACCATCACCCTCACCCTAACCTCACCCTAGCCCAAACCCTAAACCTAACCCTAACCCTCACACTCACCCTCAGCGTAACACTA
Source organism: Dipodomys merriami (assembly GCF_024711535.1). Lineage (NCBI taxonomy): Eukaryota > Metazoa > Chordata > Mammalia > Rodentia > Heteromyidae > Dipodomys > Dipodomys merriami. The sequence goes on from NW_027202771.1 coordinate 749,204, forward strand.
ACCCTATCACTATTCCTAACCCTAAACCTCACCCTCACCCTAACCATAACCCTAATGCTTACCCTCACCCTAATCCTAACCCTAACCCTAAACCTATCACACTAAACCTAACCGTCACCATAACCATAACCCTACCCCTCATCCTAACACTCACCTTAACCCTAACCCTAAACATCACCCCAACCCTCATCCTAAACCTCACCTTCACCCGAAACCTGACTCTAACCCTAATAATAATCCTAACCCTCATCCTCACCCTAACTCTCACACTCACACTAAACCTCACCCTAACCTTCACCCTAATCCTAAGCCTAACCCTCAGTCTAACCCTCACCCTAACCCTAAGGATAACCCTAATCATAACACTCAACCTAACCCTAACCCTCACCTTAACCCTAAACCTCACCCTAATCCTCACCCTAACCCTCACTCTCACCTGCACCCTCACCCTAACCCTAATGCTAACTCTAACCCTTACCCTAACCCTCATGCTATCACTTACCCACACCACAAACCTATCCCTAACATTAAAACTCACCCTCACCCTAAACCTCACCCTAAACCTAAACCTAATCCTAACCCTCACCCTAAAAGTTACCCTCACACTAACACTAACACTCATACTAACCCTAAGCCTCACCATAACCCTAAACCTCACCCTCACCATAACCCTAAACCTAACCCTAACACTCACCCTAACCCTAAACCTAACACTAACCCTAACACTAACTGTCACCCTAACCCTAACTCTAAACCTAAACCTCAACCTCAACCTAACCCTAACCCTAACCCTAACCCTAAACCTCCCCTAAACATATCCCTAAACCTCACCTTCATCCTAATCCTCATCCTAACCCTCACCCTAACCCTAACCCTAACCATCACCCTAACCCTAATCCTCAAGCTCAACCTCACCCTCAGCCTAACCCTAAACCTAAACCTAAATCTAACCCTAACCCACTCACTCACCCTCACCCTAACCCTAACCCTAATCATAACCTAACCCTAACACTTACCCTCACCCCAAACATAACACTCACCCTAACACTAACCCTCACCCTAACACTTCCCCTCTCCCTAACACTAACCCTAACTCTAACACTAACCCTCCCACTAACCCTAACACTCACCTTAACCCTAAACCTCACCCTAACCCTAAAGCTAAACTTCACCCTCACCCTAGCCCTCACTGTAACCTTAATTCTAAACCTAACCCTCAACCTAATCATAACCCTCATCCTCACCCCAAACCTCACATTAACCCTAACCCTAATCCTCAATCTAACCCTCACCCTATCCCTAACCCTTAACCTAACCCTCACCCTAACCCTAACCCTCACCCTTATCTTAACTCTCACCCTCAGCCTAACCCTCACCTTTACCCTTACAATCACCCTCACACTAACCCTCCCCCATACCCTAACCCTCACCATAGCCCTCACCCAACCCTAAACCCAACCCTGAGCCTCACGCTCACCCTCAGCGTAACACTAACCATGTCACTATTCCTAACCATAAACCTCACCCTCACCCTAACCGTCACCCTAATTCTTAACCTCACACTAATCCTAACCCTAACCCTATCCATAACCCTACCCCTTATACTAACACTCACATTAACCCTAACTCTAACCCTCAACCTAACCCTCACCCTAAACTTCACCGTCACCCTAAACCTATCCCTAACCCTAATAATAACCGTAACCCTCACCCTAACACTAACCCTCACCCTCATCCTAACCCTCAACCTAACCCTCAACCGAATCCTAATCCTAACCCTCTGCCTAACCCTCAAACTAACCCTAAGCATAACCCTAACCCTAACCCTCACACTAACCCTCACCCTAACCCAAACCCTAACCCTAACCCTCACACGCACCCTAACCCTCACACTAACACTTAACCTCATCCTCTCCCTAAACCTCACACTTAATCGAACCCTCACGATAACTCTAACCCTAACCGTGACCCTCACCATCACCCTCACGCTAACCATAACCCTAACCCTCACCCTAACCCTAAAATTCACCCTAATCCTCACCTTAAACCACACTCTCACCCTCACCCTCACCCAAACCCTAAACCCAACACTCATCCTAACCCTCACCCTAACCCTAATGCTAACTCTAACACTCACCCTAACCCTCATAATATCACTTACCCACACCACAAACTTAACCCTAACCTGAACCTTCACCCTCCACCTAAACCTCACCCTAACCCTAAACCTAATCATAACCCTAACCCCCACCCTCAACCTAACCCTCACCATAACCCTTACCCTCACCCTCACCCTCACCCTAACCATAACCCTCACACTAAACCTAACCCTCACCCTAAACCTAACCCTACCCCTCACCCTAACCCTCACCCTAAACTTAGCCCTAACCCTAACCCTCACCCTCATGCTAGCCCTCACCCTAACCCTAATTCTAACCCTAACCCTCATCCTCACCCTAAACCTCACACGAACCCTAACCCTAATCCTCAATCTAACCCTAACCCTAACACTTACCCTAACCCTCACCCTAACCCTAACCCTCACCCTTACTGTAACCCTCAAGTTCAGCCTAACCCTCAACTTTACTCTTACCATAACGCTAATACTAACGCAAACCCTAACCTGAACCCTCATCCTAACCCTCCCCCTAACCCTAACCCTATCCATCAAAATAACCCTAACCCTCAAACTCACCATCACCCTCAGCCTAAACCTATGCCTAAACCTAATCCTAACCCTAAACTTCACCTTCACCCTAGCCCTCACCCTAACCCTAATCCTATCCCTAACCCTCATGCTAACCCTCACACTAACCCTATGGATAAACATCACCCTAAGCCTAATACTCATATCCACCCTTACCCTCAGACTAACCCTAAGCCTAAGCCTAATCCTAACCCTAACCCTCACACTCACCCTCACCGTAACCCTAATCCTAACCCTAATCCCAACCCTAACCCTAAACCTCAACCTAACCCTCACCCTATACCTAATGCTAACCCTAACACTAACCCTGACCCTCACCCTAACCCTCCCCCTCAACCTAACTCTAACCCTAAACCTCATCCTGACCCTATCCCTAATCCTAACCCTAAGCCTAAACCTCACCCTAACCCTAAACCTAACCCTCACCCTCTCTCTCACCCTCACCCAACCCATAGTCAAACCCTAACCCTAACATTAACACTAATCCTAACCCTAAAACTAACCCTAACCCTAACCCTAACCTTCAACCACAGCCTCACCCTCATTGCAAATGTAACAGTAATCATAACACTTACAACAACCCTAACCGTAATACTAACCATCACCCACACCCTAACCCTAATCCTAACCCTAACCATCACGCTAACATTAACCGTCACTCTCACTGAAACCCTAACCCTCATCTTAACTCTCACCCTAACCCTAAGCCTAACTCTCACCATAAACCTTAACCTCACCCTAATCCTAACACTAAGCCTAACCTAAACCTTACCCTAACCATCACGCTCAGCCTAATCCTAACCCAAACCCTAACCCTCAACCTAAACCTCACTCTAACCCTAACCCTAACCCTAAAACTCACATTAACCCTAACACACATCCTAACCCTAAACCAAACCCTCACACTAACCCTGATGCTAACTCTAACCCTCATCATTACCAGAACCCTAAACCTAACCATAAACCTCACCTTAAGGCTAACTCTAACCCTAAACCTAACCCTAACCCGCACCCTAACCCTAACCCTCACCTTCACCCTCACCCTCAGCCTAACCCTAAGCCTAACCCTAACACTAACCCTAACCCTCACACTCACCCTCACCTTAACCCTAATCCTAAACTTACCCTATCCGTAAACCTAACCCTCACCCTAAACCTAACCCTAACACTAACCCTAACCCTAACCCTCACCCTAACTCTCACCCTAACCCTAACTCTAACCCTGAACCTCAACTTCACCCTAACCCTAAATCTAACCCTAACTCTAACCCTAAATCATACACTAACCCCAACTCTAAACCTCACCCTCCCTCTCAACATCACCATAAACATAAACCTAACCTTAACCCTAACAATAACCCTAACCCTAACCCTAAACCTCACCCTAACCATAACCCTCACCCTAACGCTAAACCTCACCCTAACATTTACCCTCACCCTAACACTAACCCTCACACTAAACCTAACTCTCACCATAACCCTAAACATCACCCTAACCCTAACCCTAACCCTAACCCTCACCCTAACCCTAAATCTAACTCTAACCCTCAACCTAACCCTAACCCTCATCCTCACCCTAACACTCACCCTAACCCTAACCCACACCCTTACCGTAACACTCGCCCTCAGACTAACCCTCACCTTTAACCTTATCGACACCCTCAAACTAACCCACAAACTAACCATAAACTTAACCCGAACCCTCTCACCCTGACCCTAACCCTAACACTCACCTAACACTAACCCTCATCTTCACCCTCACCCTCAGCCTAACCCTAAGCCTAAACCTAACCCTAACCCTAACCGTCACACTCACCCTCTCCCTAACCCTAATCCTAAACCTCACCCTCAACCTAGCCCTCACCCTAACCCTAATCCTAAACCTAACCCTCACCATAACCCTAACACACATCCGCAGCCTAACCCTCACACTAACTCTAACCCTAACACCAGCCCTAACAATAACCCTCAGCCTAACCCTCACCCTAACCCTATCTCTAACGCTAAACCTCAAACTCACACTGACCCTAACCCTAACCCTAAACCTCACCCTAACACTAACCCTAAACCTCACCCTCACCCTAAACCTAATCCTAAACCTAACCCTCATCCTAAAACTCACCCTCACCCTAAACTTAACCCTCACCCTAACCCTAACCCTTACCCTCAACCTAACTCTCAGACTAACCCTAAGCCTAAACCTAAACCTAACCCTAACCCACTCACTCACCGTCAACCTAACCCTAATCCTAACCATAACCCTAACCCTAAATCTCACACTAACCCTAAACATAAGATTAACCCTAACCCTAACCCTCATCCTAACCCTCACCTGAACCCTAACTCTAAACCTAAACCTCAACCTTACTCTAACCCTAACTCTAACGGTAACCCTAAAACTCTCCCTAACCCTAACCCTCACTCAAACCCTCACCGTAACCCTGACCCTCACCCTAACCATAACCCTCACCCTAACCCTAACCCTCACCCTAACCCTTACCCTGACCCTAAACAAAACCCTCAACCTAACCCTAACCCTCACCTTAACCAAAACCCTCATCCTAATCCTAACCCTCTCCCTAACACTTCCCCTCACCCTAACACTATCGCTCATTATAACACTAACCATCACACTAACCCTAACTCTCAACCTAACCCTAAACCTCACCCTAACCCTAACCGTCAGCCTCACCCTAGCCCTCACTCTAACCCTATTCTAACCCTAACCCTCACCCTAATCCTAAACCTCATCCTCACCCTAAACTCACACTAACCCTAACCCTAATCCTCAATCAAACCCTCACCATTACCTTAACCCTCACCCTAACCCTTACCATAACCCTCACCCTAATCCTAACCCTCACCCTTAGGGGAACACTCACCCTCAGCCTAACCCTCACCTTTACTCATACCGTCACGCTCATCCTAACCCTAATCCTAACCCTAACACTCATCCTAACGCTCACCCTAAACCTAACCCTGTCCATCACCCTAACCCTAACCCTCACCCTCACCCTCAGCCTAACCCTAGGACTAAGCCTAACCCTAAACCTAACCCTCACCCTCACCCTAGCCCTCAGCCTAAACCTAATCCTAACCCTAACCCTCATCCTAACCCTCACCCTAACCCTAACCCTAACCATCACCCAAAACCTAATCCTCACCCCCACCCTCACCCTCAGCCTAACCCTAACCATAACCCTCACCCTCATTCTCACCCTCACCGCAAACTTAACCCAAACCAAAACACTAACAATAACCCTAATTTTAACCCTAACCCTAACCCTAATCCTCACCCACACCCTCACCCTCAGCCTAAACCTAAGCCTAACACTAGGCCTAACCCTAACCCTCAACCTAACCCTAACCCTAATCCTAACCCTAACCCTAATCCTAAACCTAACCCTAATCCTCAGCCACACCCTCATCCTAACCCAAATCCTAACCCTAACCCTAATCCTAATCCTAACCCTAATCCTAAACCTAACCCTAATCCTCAGCCACACCCTCATCCTAACCCAAATCCTAACCCTAACCCTCACCCTAACCCTAAGTCTAAGCCTAACCCTAACCCTAAAGCTCACACTTTTCCTCACCCTAACCCTGATCCTAAACCTAACCCTATCCCTAACACTAACCCTCACCCTAACACTAACCCTAGCCCTCACCCTAACCCTAATCCTAACCCTAACCCTCACCCTCAAGCTCCGCCTAAGCCTAAGCCTAAGCCTAAGCCTAACCCTAACCCTAACCCTCACACTTACCATAACAATAACACTAACCCTAACTCTAACCCTAAATCTAAACCTCACCCTAGCCCTAACTCTAACCCTAACTCTAACCATAATCGTCACCCTCACCGTCACCCTCACGCTAACCCTAACCTTAACCCTCACCCTAACCCTAATGCTAACTGTAACACTCACCCTAACCCTCACGCTATCACTTACCCACACCACAAACCTAACCCTAAACTTAACCCTCACCCTCACCCTAAACCTCACCCTAACCCTAAACCTAATCCTAACGCTCACCCTCACCCTAACCCTCACCCTCACCCTAACCCTCACCATAACCCTTACCCTCACCCTCACCCTCACCCTAACCGTAACCCTCACACTAAACCTAACCCTCACCCTAAACCTAAACCTACAGCTCACCCTAACACTCAACCTAAACTTAACCCTAATCCTAACCCTCACCCTCACGCTAGCCCTCAACCTTACCTTAATTCTAACCCTAACCATCACCCTAACCCTCATCATCACCCTAAACCTCACACTACCCCTAACCCTAATCCTCAATATAACCCTAACCTTAACCCTTACACTAACCCTCAACCTAAACCTAACCCTCACCCTTACTGTAACCCTCAGGCTTTTACTAACCGTCAGCCTAACCCGAACCCTCATCCTAACCCTCACCCTAAACCTAACCATATCTATCACCATAACACTAACCCTTACCCTCACCATCACCCTCAGCCTAAACCTATGCCTAAGCCTAACCCTAAACCTAACCCTCACTTTCACCCTAGTCCTCACCCTAACCCTACTCCTAAACCTAACCCTCATCCTAACCCTCACCCTAACGCTAATGCTAACCATCACTCTAAGCCTAATACTCCCCACCACCCTCACCCTCACCCTAACCCTAAGCCTAACACTCACCCTAACCCTAACCCTCACCCTCATCTAACCCTCATCCTATCCCTAACCCTAACCCTACTGCTCACAGTCACCCTAACCCTAACCATCAAACTCACCTCACCCTCAGCTTAAACCTAAGCCTAACCATAACCCTAACCCTAACCCTCACAATCACCCTAACCCTAAGCCTAACCCTAACCTTAAACCTAACCCTCACCCTCACCTTCACCCTAAACTTAACCCTAACCCAAACCCTCAACCGAAACCTCACCCTCAACCTCACCCTAACCCTCACCCTCAACCTAAACATCACCCTAAACCTAACGCTCACCCTAACCCTTAGCCTAACCCTCACCCTAACCCTAAACCTCAAGCTCACCCTCACCCTCAGGCTCATCCTAACCCTAATCCTAACCCTAACCCTCACCCTCATCCTCAACCTAAACCCATCCCTAACCCTAACCCTCACCCTAACCGTAACCTCTAACCTAACTCTAAGCCTCAACATAACCCTAACACTAACCCTAACCCTAACCCTAACCCTAACCCTCACCCTCACCCTAAGCCTAAGCCTAAGCATATCCCAAACCCTCACACTAACCCTTACCCTAAAACTAACCCTAAGCTTCACCCTCAACCTCAACCTAAACCTAAACCTAACCCAAACACTCATCCGAACCGTCACCCTCACACTCACACTAACCCTCAACCTCACCCTAAACATCACCCTAACCCTAACCCTCACATTAACCCTAACCCTCACATTAACCCTAACCCTCACTGTAACCCAAACCTTCAACCTAACCCTTACCCTCATCCCAACACTAAGCCTAATCCGAACTTGAACCCTCAGAGTAACCCTAAACCTCACCCTAACCCTAACCCTACACCTCACCCTACCCCTCACTCTAACCCTAACCCCAACCCTAACCCTCAACCTAACCGTCACCCTAACACTCACGCTAACTCTAACCCTCACCCAAACCCTAACTCTCACACTCTCAAGAACACTCATCCTAACTCAAACACTCACTGTCAAAATAAACATAACTCTAACCCTAAACTTCACCATTACCGTAAACCTAACCCTCACACTAACAGTAACCCTAACCCTCACCCTCACTCCAACCCTCACACTTACCTTATCCTCCCCCTAACCCTAACCCTCACACTAAACCTAACCTTAACTCTAACCTTACCCCTCACCCTACCCCTCACCCTAACTCTAACCCGAAACCCTCACCATAAACCTAACCCTTATCCTCACCCTCACCATAACCCTCACCGTAACATTAACCTTCACCCTAACACTAACCCTCATCCATAACTTAACCTTCACTGTCACCCTCACCCTAACACTCAACCTCATTCTACACATCACCCTAAACATAACCCTCACCCTAACCCTAACCGTATCACTTACCTTAACCCTAACACTCACCCTAACTCTCACCCTAACCCTAACTTCCAACCTAATATTAACCCTGACCCTAACCCTAATGCTATCCCTCACCCTAACCCTAAACCTCACCTGACCCTTACCCTCACTCAAACCCTAACCCTCACACTATCCCTAATCCTCACCTTAAACCTAACACTACCCCTCACCCTAACCCTCACTCTAAACCTAACCCCAACCCTAAACCTCACATTCACCGTCAAACTAACACTCACCTTAACCCTCAACCTTACCCTCACCCTAACCGTAACCCTAACCCTAAAACTCACATTAACCCTAACACTCACCCTAACCCTAACCCAAACCCTCACCCTAACCCTGATGCTAACTCTAACCCTCACCATTACCAGAACCCTAAACCTAACCATAAACCTCACCTTAAGGCTAACTCTAACCCTAAACCTAAACCTAACCCGCACCCTAACCTTAACCCTCACATTCACCCTCACCCTCAGCCTAACCCTAAGCCTAAACCTAACACTAAACCTAGCCTTCACACTCACCCTCATCCTAACCCTAAACCTAATCCTAACCCTATCACTAACCATAACTTTCACCCTAAACCTCACCCTAACCCTAACCCTAACACTAACCCTAACCTTCATCATAACCCTCATCCTAACCCTAACTGTAACCCTAAACCTCAACTTCAACCTAACACTAAATCTAACCCTAACCGTAACCCTAAATCTCACACTAATCCTAACCCTAAACATTACCCTCACTCTAACCATAACCGTATCCCTAACCCTAACCCTAACAATAAACCTAACCCTAACCCTAAACCTCACCCTAACCATAACCCTCACCCTAACCCTAAACCTCACCCTAAAACTTACCCTCACCTTAACACTAAACCTCGCACTAAACCTAAACCTCACCATAACCCTAAACCCCACCCTAACCCTAAACTTAACAGAACCCTCCCCCTAACCCTAATTCTAACCCTAACACTCACGCTAACCCTAACCCTCATCCGCACCCTAACTCTCACCCTAATCCTAAACTTAACCCTAAACCTCACCCTAACCCTAACCCTCACCCTCAGCCTAACCCTAAACCTAACCCTAACCCACACACTCACCCTCACCCTAACCCTAATCCTAAACCTATCCCTAACACTAACCCTCCCCCTAAGTCTCACCCTAACCCTAAACCTAACCCTCAACCTAACACTCACCCTAACCATAACTCTAACCCTAAACTTCACCCTAACCCTAAACCTAATTCTAACCCTAACCCAAACACTAAACCACACCCTATCCATCACCCTAACCCTAATCCTCAAACCCACCCTCACACTCAGCCTAACCCTAAGACTAAGCCTAACCCTAAACCTTACCCTCACAGTCACTCTCAACCTAAGCCTAATCCTTACCCTAACCCTAACCCTTAACCTCAACCTAACCCTCACCCTAACCTTAAGCCTAACACTCACCCTAACCCTAACCTATGAACTAACCCTCCCCCTAACCCTAAATCTAACCCTAAACCTCACCCTCCCCCTAACCCTTATCCTAACCCTAACCCTAACCCTCACCCTAAACCTAACCCTCACCCTCACCGTCACCCTCACCGTAACTCTAAACATTACCCTAACAATAACACTAATCCTAAAGCTAAACTTAAACCTAACCCTAACCCTAACCCTAATCCTAACCCTAACACTCAGCCTAACCCTAACCCTCACCCTCACCATAACTCTAACCCTCATCCAAACCCTCACCCTAACCCTAACCCTAAACCTCAGCCTAACACTAAACCTAACTGTAATCCTCACCCTAACCCTAAACTTAACCCAAACCCTAACTCTCACCCTAAACATAACCTTAAACCTCAACCTAACCCTAACCCTACACCTCATCCTCAGCCTAACCCTAAGCCTAAGCCTAACCCTAACCCTCACACTCACCCTATCCCTTACCCTAATCCTAATCCTAACCCTAAGCCTAACCCTCACCCTCACTCTAACCTTCACCCTAACCCTAACTCGAACCTTAACCCTAACCATAAACCTCACAGCCTCACCCTAACCCTAACTCTAACCATATAGCTCACCCTCACCCTAACCCTAACCCTAAACGTCACCCTAACCCTATCCCTAAACCTCACCCTAACCCTAATCCTCACCCTAACCCTAATCATAAACCTAACCCTCATCCTAACCCTCACCATAACACTAACCCTAAACCTAACCCTCACCCTCACTGTAACCCTTACCCTAACGCTCACCCTAAACCTAAACTTAACCCGAACCCCAACTCTCACCCTAACCCTAAACCTAACCCTCACCCTAACCATCAGCTTCACCCTCACTCTCAGCCTCAGCCTAATCCTAAGCCTAACCCTAAACCTAACCCTCACCCTTACCGTCACCCTCACCATAACTCTAACCCTAACCCTAAAAACACTAATTCTAACCCTAAACCTAACCTTAACCCTAACCCTAATCCTAATCCTAAGACTCACCCTCACACTAACCCTAATCCTAACCCTAACCCTCACACTAACCCTCACCCTCACCCTCATTGTAACCCTAACCTTCATCCAAAACCTCACCCTAACCCTAAACCTAACCCTAAACCAAAACCAAACCCTAACACACACACCACCCTCGCCCTAACTCTAAATCTAACCCTAACCCTATAACCCTGAACGTCCCCCTAACTCTCACACTAACCCTAACCCTAACACTAACCCTAACCCCAACCCTCAACCTAACCCTCACCCTAACCCTAACCCTCACCCTAACCCTAACCCTCACCCTCACCTTCACTGTAACTGTAACAGTAACCCTAACCCTACAATAAACGTAACCCAAACCCTAACCCTCACCCTAACCATAACCCTCACCCTAGCCCTAAACCTCACCCTAACCCTAACACTAAACCTAACCCTCACCCTCACCCTAGACCTCACCCTAATTCTAACCCTCACCCTCACCCTAACCCTAACCCTTACCTGAACCCTAAACCTAACTCTAACCCAAACCCTTATCTTAACCATCACCCTTAGCCTAAACCTCACCTTTAACATTAACATAATCCTCACCCTAACCCTCACACTAACCCTAAACCTCATTCTAACCGTCAACCTAAGCATCACCCTAAACCTAACCTTCAACCTCAAACACACACTCAGACTAATCCTTACCCTAACCCTCACACTAGCCTTCACTGTAACACTAACCCTAACCCTAACCCACAAACGTTAGTTTGTGGTTAAACTTAACCTTAACTTTAAGGTTAACCCTAACCTTAACCATCACCCTAGCCCTAATCCTCACCCCAACCCTCACACTCAGCCAAACCCTAGGCCTAAGCCTAAACCTATCACTAACCCTAACACTCACCCTCACCTTAACCCTAATCCTAACCCTAACCCTAACCCTAACCCTAAACCTCAATCTCACCCTCATCCTAACCCTAATCCTAACCCTAACCCTAAACCTCACCGTAACTCTAACACTCACCCTCAACTTCAACCTCACCGTAACTCTAAACCTCACCCTAATCCTAAACCTAACCCTAAGACTAACCCTAAACCTCAACATAACCCTCACCCTAACCTTAATCCTAACACTAAGCCTAACCTTAACCTTCGACCTAACCCTCCTCCTAACCCTAAATCTAACAATAAACCTCACCTCACCCTTACCCTAAACCTCACCCTAACCCTAACCCTAACCCTCACCCTCACCCTCACCCTCACGGTAACTCTAATCCTAACCCTAACAATAACACTAACCCTAACCTTAACCCTAACCCTAATCCAAAAACTCACCCTCACCCTAAAACTCACCCTAACCCTCACCCTCACCCTCACCGTAACCCTAACCCTCACCCTCACCGTGACCGTAACCCTAATCGTAACCCTCACCCAACCCTAACCCGAACCTTAAACCTCTTGCTAACACTAACCCTAACCCTCTCCCTCACCCTAGCCCTCACCCTAACCCTAATTTTAACCCTAATCCTCATCCTACCCCTCACCCTAACCCTAAACCTAACACTCATCCTATCTCTAAACCTAACACTAACCCTCAACCTAACCATAACACTCATCGTCACACTAAATGTAACCCGAACCCTAACACACACACTAACCCTAGCTCTAACCCTCACCTAACCCTAAACCTCACCCTCAGCCTAAACCTAAGCCTAACCCTAACCTAACACTAACCCTCACATTCACCCTAACCCTTTCCCTAATCCTAATCCTAACCCTAAGTCTAACCCTCACCCTCAACCTAACCGTCAACCTAACGCTAACTCTAATGCTAACTCTAACCCTAACCCTCACCTTACCCTCACCCTTACCCCAATTCTATCCCTAAACCTCACCCTCACCCTAACCCTAAACCTCACCCTCACCCTAGCCCTCATCCTAACCTGAATCCTAACACTAACCCTCCTGCTAACCCTCACCCTAACACTAATCCTAACCCTAACCCTCACCCTCACCCTAACCCTAACCCTAACCCTCAACATAACCCCAACTGTCACCCTCACCGTAGCCCTTACCCTAACTTACACCCTAACCCTAAACTTAACCCGAACCCTAACTCTCACCCTAAACATAGCTCTAACACTCAACCCAACCCTAACCCTCACCCTCATCCTCACCCTCAACCTAAGCCTAAGCCTAACCCTAACCCTCACACTCACCCTAACCCTAACCCTAATCCTAACCCTAATCCGAACCCTAACACGATCCCTCACCCGAACCCTCACCTTAACCCTAACCCTAACATTAAACCTAAACCTAATCCACACCCTCAGATTCACCCTAACCCTAACAATAAACGTCACCCTGACCCTCACCCTAACCCTAAACTTAAACCTAAACCTCACCCTAACCCTAAAACTCAACCTCACCCTCAGCCTAGCCCTCACCTTAACCCTAATCCTAACCCTAAACCTCATCCTAAACCTCCCCATAATCCTAAGCCTAACCCTCACCCTAACCTTAACATTCTCACCCTCCACCTCACCCTCAGCCTAACACTAAGCCTAATCCTAATCCTAACCCTCACCCTCAACCTCACCCTCAGCCTAAACCTAACTCTAACCCTAACCCTTGCCCTAACACTAACCCTCATCCTCACCGTCACCCTAACTCTAATCTTAACCCTAACCCTAACCCTTACCTTCACACTCACCCTCACTTTAACCCTAATCCTAAAACTAACCCTATCACTAATCCTCACCCCCAAAGTAAACCTCACCCTAACCCTTACCCTAACACTAACCCTAACCTTAATCCTAACCGTCACCCTAACCCTAACTCTAACCCTTAACCTCACCCTCACCCTAACCCTAACCCTAACCATAATCCTAAACCTCACCCTAAACCTAAACCTTACCCTAACACTTACCCTCACCCTAACACTAACACTAACCGTAACACTAACCCTCACACTAATGCTAACCATCACCTTAAACCTAAACCTCACCCTAACCCTAACTCTAACCCTCAACTTCAACTTAGCCCTCAACCTAACCCTAACCCTCATTCTCACACTAAACCTCACACTAACCCTAACAATAATCCTCAATCTAACCCTGTCCCTCACATTAACCATAACCCGAAACCTCACCCTTACCATAAACTTCACCCTCAGCCTAACCCTCACCTTTATTCTTATTGTCACCCTCATCCTAACCCTCACACTAAACCTAACCCTTATCCTAACCTTCACCCTAACCATAACCCTAAGCATCACCCTAACTCTAACCCTAACCCTCACCCTCACCTTCAACCTCAGCCTAACCCTAAGTCTAAGCCTAAACCTATCCCTAAACCTCACACTCACCCTAGCCCTCACCCTAACCCTAATCCTAACCCTAACCCTCATCCTAACACTAAACCTAACCATAAACTAAACCAGGACTCTAAACCTAATCCTCATCCTAATCCTCACCCTCACCCTCAGTCTAACCCTAAGCCTAAGCATAAGCCTAACCCTATCCCTAACCCTCACACTCACCCACACCCTAACCCTAATCCTAACCCTAAAACTAAACCTCAACCTAACCCTCACCCTAAACCTAACCCTAACCATAAACCTCACCCTTACCTTAGTCCTCACCCTAACCCTCACCCCAAACCTAAGCCTCACCCTCACCCAAACCCGAACCTTAATCCTCACCCTAACCCTACGCTTAACATTAACCCTAAACCTCACCCTAACCCTAACAATAACCCTCACAATCACCCTAGCCCTTACCCTAACCCTAATTGTAACCCTAAACCTCATCCTAACCCTCAGCCTAACCCTAACCCTAACCCTCACCCTAACCCTAAACCTAATTATAACCCTCAAACTAGACCTAACCCTGACCCTCACCATAACCCTAACCCTAATCCTCAGCCTAAATCTAAACCTAACCCGAACAATAAACCTCACCCTAACCCTATCCCTAATCCTCACGCTCACCCTAGACCTCATCCTAAACCTAATCCTAACCGGAACCCTCATGCTAACCCTCACCCTAACCCTAACACTAACCCTAACCTTAAACCAAGCCCTAATCCTATCCCTCACCCTATTCCTAAACTTAACCCTAACCCTAATCCTCACCCTCACAATAGCCCTCACACTAACCCTAAACCTAAACCTAACCCTCATCCTAACCCTCACCCTCACCCTAACCCTAACCCTCATCCTCACCCTCAGCCTAACCCTTAAGCCTAACACTAACATTAACCGAACCCTAACCATCACACTCATCCTCACCCAAACCTTAATCCTACACCTAACCCTATCCCTAACCCTAAACCTCACCCTAAAACTCACGTTCAACCTAACCCAAACACTAACCCTAACACTAACCCTCACACTAACCCTCACCTTAACACAAACTCTAAGCCTAAACCTTACCCTCACCCTAAACCTAAACCTCACCCTTAACCTCTCCCTCAGCCTATCACTATGCCTAACCCTAACCCTAACCCTAACACTCACACTCACCCTGACCCTAACCCTCAGCCTTACACTAAGACTAAGCTTAAGCATAACGCTAACACTAACCCTCACCCTAACCATAACCCTCACCCTAACCCTAACACTCACA
Source organism: Dipodomys merriami (assembly GCF_024711535.1). Lineage (NCBI taxonomy): Eukaryota > Metazoa > Chordata > Mammalia > Rodentia > Heteromyidae > Dipodomys > Dipodomys merriami. The sequence continues at coordinate 765,095 of NW_027202771.1, forward strand.
CTAAGCCTAACACTAACCCTCACCCTCACCCACACCCTCACCCAAACCCTAACACTCACCCTGACCCTAACTCTAAGCCTCAACTTCATGCGCTGCCTTAGTTTAAGTCTAAGCCTAAGCCTAACCCGAACCCTCACCTAACCCTAACTTGAACACTAATCCTAACTCTAACCCTAAACCTCACCCTCACCCTAACCCTAACCCTAACCCTAACTCTAAACCTCATCCTAACCCTAAACCTCACCCTCACCCTAGCCCTCACCCTAACCCTAATCCTAACATTAAATCTCATCCTAACCCTGACCCTAACCCTAACCCTAACCCTCACCCTAACCATAGCCCTAACCCTAACCCTAACCCTCAACCTAATCCTAACCCTCACTCTCACCGTAAACCTAACCCTAACCCTCACCCTAACCCTAAACTTAACTGGAAAGCTAACTCTCACCCTAGCCCTAAACCTAACCCTCAGCATAACCCTAACCCTCACCCTCACCATCATCCTCACCCTAACCCTTGCCCTAATCCTAATCCTAACCCTAAGCCTAACCCTCACCCTAACCCTCAACCTAACCCTAAATCTAACGCTAACCCTAACCCAAAACCTCACAATCAGCCTCACCCTAACCCTAACTCTAAACCTAAACCTCACTCTCACCCTAATTCTAACCCTAAACCTCACCCTAACCCTAACCCTAACCCTAAACCTCATCTTCACCCTAGCCCTCACCCTCACCCTAATCCTAAGCCTAACCCTCATACTAACACTCACCCTAACCCTAACCCTAACCCAAACCCTCATCCTATGCCTAACCCTCACCCTCACCCTCAGCCTCAGCCTAAGCCTAAGCCTAAGCCTAACCCTAACAATAACCCTCACACTCACCCTAACCCTTACTCTAATCCTAATCCTAACCCTAACCCTAAACTTCACCCTCACCCTATCCCTCACCTTAACCCTAACACTAACACTAACCCTAAACCTAAACCTCACCCTCAGCCTCAACCTAACGCTAACACTAACCATAATCTCACCCTCAACCTAAACCTAACCCTACTCCTCAACCTAACCCTAAACATAAACCTCACCCTCACTCTTCCCCTAACCCTAAACCTCACCCTAACCCTAACCCTCACCCTTTCAGTAACCCTCACACTCAGCCTAACCCTCAAGTTTACCCTGACCGTCAACCCCACTCTAAACCTCATCCTAACCCTTAACCTCACCCTCATGCTCAGCCTAAGCCTAAGCTTAAGCCTAAACGTACACCTGACCCTCATTCTAACCCTAACCCTAACACTAACCCTAACTCTAAACCTAAAACTCACCCTCACCCTCAGCCTGAACCTAAGGCAAACCCTAACCCTAACATTAACCCTCACACTCACCCTAACCCTCACCCTAACCCTAACCCTAACACTAAACCTAATCCCCTAAGCCTCACCCTCAGCCTCACCCTAACCCTAATTATAACCCTAAACCTCACCCTCACCCTAACCCTAACCTTAAAACTAACCCTAACCCTAACCCTAACCCTAACCCTCCCACTAACACTCAACCTAACCCTAACACTAATCACTAACCCAAACTCTAACCCTAACCCTAACACTAAACCTCACCCTAACCCTAATCCTAACCCTCACCCAAACCCTAAGCCTCACCCTCACCCAAACCCTAAGCCTAACCCTAAGCCTAACAATTACCCTAACCCTAACCCTCACACTAATCTTAACAATAACCCTAATCCTAATCCTAACCCTAACCCTATCCCTCACCCTCACCCTAACCCTAAACCTAACACTAAACCTAACCCTAACCCTCAACTTCAACCTCACCCTCAGCCTAACTTTAAGCCTAACCCTAAACCTAACGCTAACACACACACTCACCCTTACCCTAACCCTAATCCTCACCCTAACCCTAACCCTAACCCTAACCCTCCCCCTAACTCTCACCCTCACCCTAACCCTAACACTAAGCCTAAACCTAACCCTCACCCGAACCCTAACTCTAATCCTAAATCTCACCCTCTCCCTAAGCCTAACTCTAACCCTAAACCAAACCCTAAACCTCATCCTAAACCTAAACCTAACCGTAACCCTAACATTCACCCTAACTGTAACTCTAATCGTAAACCTCCCCCTCCCCCTAACCCTAACCCTAAGCCTGATGTAAACGTCACCCTAAACCTAAACCTTACCCTAACACTTACCCTCACCCTAACACTAACAGTAACAATAACCCTCCACTTAACCCTAACCATCACCCTTACCGTAACCCTAACCCTCATTCTCACCCTCACCCTAAAACTAACCCTAACCCGAAACCTCACCCTAACACTAACCCTAACGCTAACCCTCACCCTAGCCCTCACCCTAACCCTATACTTAACCCTAACGCTCAAACTAAACCTAACCCTCAAGCTCAACGTAACCATAACCCTAACCCTCACCCTAACCCTAAACTTAACCTGAACCCTAACTCTCACCCTAAACATAACCCTAACCCTCACTCAAAACCAACCCTCACCCTCAACCTCACCCTCAGTGTAACCCTAAGCCGAACCCTAACCCTAACCCTAACCCTCACACTCAACCTAACCCTTACCCTAATCCTAATCCTAACCCTAACTCTAACCCTAAACCTCAACCTCACCCTAACCCTAACCCTAAACCTCACCCTATCCCTAACCCTAAACCTCACCCTCAATCTAGCTCTCACCCTAACCCTAATCCTAACCCTAACCCGCATCCTAACCCTCAAACTAATGATAACCTGAACCATCACTCTAAACCTAATCCTCAACCCCACCCTCACCCTCAGCCTAACCCTCAGCCAAAGACTAACCCTAACCCTAACCCTCACACTCACCCTCACCCTAACCCTAATCCTAACCCTAACACTAACCCTTACCCTAAACCTCAACCTAACCCTCACCCTAAGCCTAACCCTAACCCTCATGCTCACCTTAGTCCTCACCTTAACCCTCACCCCAAACCTAACCCTCACCCTCACCCAAACCCTACCCCTTACCCTCACACTCATCCTAACCCTACCCCTATCCCTAATCCTAAACCTCACCCAACCCTAACACTAACCCTCACAATCACCCTAACCCTAAACCTAACCCTACCTCTAAAATTCATCCTAACCCTTAACCTGACCCTCAACATCACGCTCATGCTCAGCCTTACCTTAACCTTAACCCTAACCCTAAACCTAAGAATAACCCTAACCATAAACCTAACCCTAAACGTCACCCTAACCGTAACTCTAACCCTAACCCAAACCTTCACCCTAACCCTAACACTGACCCTAACCCTAACCCTAAACCTCATCCTAACCCTAAACCTAACCCTCACCCTAGCATATATCCTAACCCTAATCCTAACACTAACACTCACACTAACCCTCACTCTAATCCTAAAACTCACCCTCAGCCTCAGACTCAGCCTAAACCTAAGGCTAACACTAACTCTAACCGTCACACTCACCATTACCTTAACCCTAATCCTAACCCTAACCCCAACCCTAAACCTAAATCTAACACTAACACTAACCCTCAACATCAACCTAACCCTAAACCTAACACTCAACCTAGCACATTGTTTAACCCTAATCCTAACCCTAACACTCACCCTAACCGTCACTCTAAACCTAACCCTAACCCTAACCCTCACCCTAACGCTAACCCTCACCCTACCCCTACCCCAAACCCTCATACTAACCCTAAACCTCACCCTAACCCTCACCCTAACCCTAACTCTAAACCTAAAACTCACACTCTCCCTAACCCTAACCATAACCCTAAACCTCAAACTAACACTAACCCAAAACCTCACCCTCACCCTAAAACTCACCCTCACCCTAATCCTAAACCTCACCCTCACCCTAGTCCTCACCCTAAACCTAACCCTAGCCCTAACACTCACCCTAACCATAACCCTCAACATAACCCTAACACTCACACTAACCCTAACCCTAACCCTCACCCTCACCCTCACCCTAACCCTAACCCTAACCCTCCCCCTCACCCTAAACCAAACCCTAACCCTAACACTCACCCTAACCCTAAGCCTAACCCTAACCCTAACCCTAACCCTCACCCTCACCCTCAACCTACACCTAATCCTAAACCTAAACCTAACCCTCACAGTAACCCTCAAACTAGCGCTCACACTAACCCTAATCCTAACCCTAAAACTCATCCTAACCCTCACCCTGACCCTAACCCTCACCCTCACGCTAACCCTAACCCTAACCCTAACCCTCATGCTCGGGCCTAAGCCTAACCCTAAGCCTAAGCTTAAGCCTAAACCTAACCTTCACACTAACCCTCAACCTAACACTAACCCTAACACAAAAGCTAACTCTAACCCTAAACCTCACCCTCACCCTAACCCTAACTCTAACCCTAACCGTAAACATAAACCTAACCCTCACCCTAACCCTAAACCTAACACTCACCTTAACAGTAAACCTAATCCTAATCCTAACAGTAACCCTAACCCTAAGCCTCATTCTAACCATAACACTCACCCAAAACCTAACCCTCACCCTAACACATAAATTCACCCTAACACTAAACCTAACCATAACACTAGCACTCACACTAACCCTAACACTCCTCCTCACCCTAAACCAAGTCCTAACCCTAACCCTCACCCTAAACCTAAGCCTAACCCTAAACCTAACCCTCACACTCACTCTCAACCTACACCTAATCCTAAACCTAACCCTAACCCTCACAGTAACCCTCACCCTAGCGCTCACCCTAACCCTAATCCTAACCCTAAACCTCATCCTAACCCTCACCCTATCCCTAACCCTAACCCTCACCCTCATGCTCGGCCTAAGTCTAACCCTAAGCCTAAGCTTAAGCCTAAACCTAACCCTCACACTAACCCTCAACCTAACAAAAGCTAACTCTAACCATAAACCTCACCCTCACCCTAACCCTAACACTAACCCTAACACTAAACATAAACCTAACCCTCAACCTAACACTAAACCTCACACTCAAGAGTAAAACTAATCCTAACCCTAACAGTAACCCTAACCCTAAACCTAACCCTCATTCTAAACATAACACTCATGCTAACACTAACCCTCACCCTAACACTTAAATTCACCCTAACACTAAATCTAACCCTCACCCTAGCCCTGACCCTAACCCTAACCCTCATCCTCATCCTAAACCTCACACTAACCCTAAAACTAACCCTCAATATAAACCTCACCCTCAACTTAACCCTAACCCTAACCCACACCCTAACCCTAACCCTCACCCTTAACTTAATCCTCACTCTCAGCCTAACTCTCACCTTTACCCTTACCTGCACCCTCACCCTAACCCTCACCCTAAGCCTAACCCTCATCCTGACCCTAACCTTGACCGTAACCCTAAGCCTAACCCTAACCCTAACCCTCACCCTCACCTTAGACATCATCCTAACCCTAATTCTAACCCTAAACCTAACCCTAACCCTCACCATCACCCTTAACCTAATCCTCAACCCCACCCTCACCCTCAGCCTAACCCTAAGCCTAAGCCTAATCCTAACCCTAACCCTCACAATCAGCCTCATCATAACCCTAATCCTAAACCAAACCCTAACACTAACCCTAAACCTCAACCTAACCCTGCCCCTAACCCTCCCCCTAACTCTAACTCTAATCCTAAACTTCACCCTCACCCTCACCCTACCCTCACCCTAAACCTAAATCTAACCCTCACCCTCACCGTAACTCTAACCTAAACCCTAACAATAACACTAACCCTAACCATCACCCTAACCCTAACCGTAACCCTAAACCTCACCCTAACCCTAAACCAAACCCTCAACGTCAGCCTCACCCTAACCGTAAACTTAACCTTAACCATAACACTAACAATTACCCTAACCCTAAACCTAACCCTGAAACTCACCCTAACCCTAACCCTCACACTCACCGTAACCAAACCCTATCCCTCACCCTAACCCTCACACTCAGGTTAACCTAAGCCTTAACCCTATCCCTAAACCTAACACAATCACTCACCCTAACATTAACCCTAATCCTAAACCTAACCATAACCCTAAACCTCATCCTAACCCTCACCCTAACCCTAACCCTAACTCTAACCCTAACCCTAACAATCAACCTAACCCTAACTCTAACCCTAAACCTCACCTTACCTTCACCCTAACCCTAATCCTAACCCTAAACCTCACCCTAACCCTAACCCTTACCCTCACCCTCACTGGAACTCTAACCCTAAACCTAACAATGACACTAATCCTAACACTAACCCTCACCCTCACCCTCACCGTAACCCTAACCCTAACCCAAAACCTCACCCTAACCCTAACCTTAACCCTAACCTAAACCTCACCCTAACCCTAACCCTAACCATCACCCTGAGCCTCACCCTCACCATAAAGTTAAACCTAACCATAACACTAACAATAACCCTAACCCTAACCCTAATCTAACCCTCACTCTCACCCTAACCCTAACCCTAACCCTCACCCTAACCCTAACCATCACCCTCACCGTAACCCTCACACTAACACTCACCCTAACCCTAAACTTAACGCTAACCCTAAACATCACCCTAACGCTAACCCTAACCCTCACCCTCACCCTAGCCCTCACCTTAGCCCTAATCCTAAACCTACACCTCACCCTAACCCTCACCCTAACCCTTAAACTCTAACAATCACCCTAATCCTAACCCTTAACCTCACCCTCACGCTCGGGCTAAACCTAAGACTAAGGCTAACCCTAACCCTAACTTCACACTCACCCTCACCCTCATCCTCACAGTAACTCTAACCTTAACCCTAACAATAACACTAACCCTAACCTTAAACCTAATCCTAACCCTCACCCTGACAGTAAACCTCAACCTAAACCAAGCCCTCACCCTAACACTAACACTAACCCTAACCCTAAACCGCATCCTAACCCTAACCCTAAACCTCACCCTCAGCCTCAACCTCACTGTAAACTTAACCTTAATGATAACACTAACAATAACCCTAACCATAACACTAATACTAACCCTCACCCTCACCCTAACACTAACCCTCCCTCTCACAGTAACCCTAACCCTAACCCTCACCCTAACACTAAACCTAACCCTAATCCTAAACCTCGCCATAATGATAACCCTAACTCTCACCCTCACCCTTGCCCTAATACTAACCCTAAACCTAACCCTAAACCTCATCCTAACCCTCACTCTTACAATAACCCTAACCCTCAACCTAACCTTAACCCTAACCTTGAATCTAACCCTAACACTCACCCTCACACTCAGCCTCAGCCTAAACCTAAACCTAAGTCTAACCCTAACCCTCACACTCACCCTCACCTTAACCCTAATCCTAACACTAACCCTCACCCTAACCCGCAACCTAACCGTCCCGCTAATCCTAACCCTAAACCTAAACATCACCCTCAACCTAACCCTAACTCTAACCCTGACCCTAAACCTAAACCTCACCCTAAACCTAACCCTAACCCTCAACCTCACTGTAACAGTTACCCTAACCCTAACAATAACCCAACCTTAACGCTAACACTAACTCTAAACATAAACCTCACGCTAATGCTAACCCACACCCTAAAACTAACCCTAATATTAACACTAACCGTCACACTAACCCTAACCATCACCTTAACCCTAAACCTCAACATAACCCTAAACCTAACGCTCACCCTCACCATAGTTCTCACACTAACCCTAACCCTCATCCTCACCCTAAACCTCACACTAACCCTAACACTGATACTCAATCTAAACCTCACCCTCACCCTAACCCTAACCCTAATCCTCACCCTAACTCGCACCCTAACCCTAACCCTCACCTTTACCCTTACTGTCACCCTCACCCTAACCCTCACCCTACCCCTAACAATCATTCTAACCCTCACCCTAAACATAACTCTAACCATCAAGCTAACCCTAACCCTCAACCTCACACTCAGCCTCATTCTAAACCTAAGCCTAACCCTAATCCTAACCCTAAACCTCATCCTCACCCTACCCCTCACCCTAACCCTAATCCTAACCCTAACCCTAAAAATAACACTAACCCTAACCCTAACCCTCATTCTAACCCTAACCCTCACCCTAACCCTTACCCTCACCGTAACACTTACCTTACCCTAACAATAACCCTAACCCTAACCCTAACCCTCATTCTAACCCTAACCCTCACCCTAACCCTTACCTTCACCCTAACACTTACCTTACCCTAACAATAACCCTAACCCAAACACTAACCCTCACACTAACCCTAACCATCACCCTACCCTAACCCTAACGCTAAACCTCACCCAAACCCTAACCCTAAGCCTCACCCTCACCTTCACCCTCACCATAACTCTAACCCTAACCTTAACAATAACACTAATCCTAACCCTAAATCTAACCCTAATCCTAATCCTAACCCTAATACCCACCTTCAGCCTCACCCTAACCACAAACTTAACCCTAACCATAACACTAACAATAACCCTAACCCTCATCCTAACCCTATCTCTAACACTAAACCTCAAACTCTAGCCCTCACCATAACCATAATCCTAAAACTAACCCTCTTCTTAACCCTCATCCTAACCCTAACCCAAACCCTCACCCTAAACCTAATCCTAACCATAACCCTAACCCTAAACCTCAACCTAACCCTAAACCTAAAACTAACCCTAACCCTAACCCTCATCCTAACCCTCACTTGAACCCTAACTGTAATCCTAAACCTCACCCTCACCCTCACCCTAACTCTAACCCTAACCCTAAACCTAAACCTCACTCTAACCCTAAACCTCACCCTCACCCTCAACGTAACCCTAACTCGAAACTTAACAATCACCCTAAACCTAACCCTAAGAGTCACCCTAACCATAAAACTCACCCTAACCCTAACCCCCACCCTAACACTTACCCTCACCCTAACACTAACCCTAACTCTAACAATAACCCTCACAGTAACCGTAACTCTCACCCGAACCATAAACCTCACCTTAACCCTAACCCTAATCCTCAGCCTCACCCTAGCCCTCACCCTAACCCTAACCCTCACCCTAACCCTAACCCTCATCCTCACCTTAACCTCACACAAACCCCAACCCTGATCCTCAATCTAACCCTCACCCTCACCCTAACCCTCATCCTAACGCTTACCCTAAACCTCAACCTAATCCTAACCCTCACCCTTAGGGGAACACTCACCCTCAGCCTAACCCTCACCTTTATTCTTCCCGCCACATCCATGCTAACCCTCACCCTAACCCTAACCCTCATCCTAACACTCACCCTAACCCTAACCCTATCCATCACCCTAACCCAAACCCTCAAACTCACCCTCACCCTAAGCCTAACCCTAAGCCTAAGCCTAACCCTCACCCTCACCCTAGCCCTCACCCTAAACTTAATCCTAACGCTAAGCCTCATCCTCACCCTCAACCCAACCCTAACCCTAACCATCACCCAAAACCTATTCCTCACCCCAATACTCACCCTCAGCCTAACCCTAAGACTAAGCCTAACCCTAACCATAACCCTCAACCTCAGGCTCGCCCTCACCGCAAACTAAACCCAAATCATAACACTAACAATAACCTGAATTTAAACTAAAACCCAAACCCTAATCCTCACCCCCACCCTCACCCTCAGCCTAACCCTAACCCTAACCCTAAACATAAACCTAACACTAAACCTCACCCTAATCCTCAGCCTCACCCTCACCCTAACCCAAACACTAATATAAAACCTCACCCTAACCCTAAGCCTAACCCTAAGCCTAACCCTAACTCTCAAACTCACCCTCAACTTAACCTTAATCCTAACCCTAAAACTCACCCTAAACCTCACCCTAAACCTAACCCTCACCCTCAACCTCAACCTCACCGCAAACTTTACCCTAACCATAAAAATACCAATAAACCTAACCCTAACCCTAAACTTAACCCTAATCCTCACCCCCACCCTCACCCTCAGCCTAATCATAAGCCTAATCCTAAGCCTAACCCTAAGCCTCACCGTAACCCCAAACCTAACCCTCACCCTAACCCTAACACTAAACCTCACCTTAAGGCTAACTCTAAACCTAACCCTAACCCTAACCCACACCCTAACTCTCACACTTACACTCTACCTCAGCCTAACCCTAAGCCTAAACCTAACCCTAACCCTAAACCTCACACTCACCCTCACCCTAACCCTAATCCTAAACCTAACCCAAACCCTCACCCTAACGCACACCCTAACCCTAACCCTAACACTAACCCTAAACCTAACCCTCACCCTAACCCTCCTCCTAAACCTATCTCTAACCCTAAACCTCAAACTCACCGTGACCCTAACCCTAAACCTAACCCTAAACCACACCCTAACTCTAAACCTCAACCTCACCCTAGCCCTCACCCTAACCCCAATCCTAAACCTAACCCTCATTCTAACCCTCACCTTAACCCTAAACCAAACCCTCACCCTAACCTACACCCTCACCCTAACCCTCAGCCTAACACTAAGCCTAACCCTAAACCTAACCCTAACACAAACCCTCACACTCACACTCAAGCTAACCCTAATCCTAAATCTAATCCGATCCCTAACCATAACGTTCACCCAAACCCTCACCCTAACACTAACCTTAACACCAACCCTAACGCTAACCCTCACACTAACCCAAACTCTAACCCTAAACCTCACCCTCAACCTCACCTTAACTCTCACCCTCAACCTCACCTTAACCCTCACCCTCAACCTCACCCTCAACCTAAGCCTAACACTAACCCTAACCCTCAAAATCACACTCACCTTCACAAAAACACTTATCCTAATCCCAGGCCTAACCCTAAAACTCACCCTAATCCTAGCCCTCACCCTAACCCTAAACATAACACTAACCCTAACCCTAACCCTCACCCTAACCCTAATTCTAAACCTAAACCTCACCCTCAACTTAACCCTAACCCTAACCTTAACCCTAACCCTATACCTCACCCAAAACATAACCCCAAAACTCACCTTCACCCTAGCCCTCACCCAAACCCTAATCCTAACTCTAACCTTCATCCTAACCCTCACCCTAACCCTAACCCTAACCATCACCCTAACCCTAACCCTCAGCCTCAACCTCACCCTCAGCCTAAATTTAACCCTAAACCTAAACCTAAACCTAACCCACACACTCACCCTCACCCTAACCCTAATCCTAATCCTAAACCTAAAAATAACCCTAACCCTAAACCTAACCCTCAAACTAAACATAACCCTCGCCCTAACCCAAACCCTCATTCTAACACTTACCCTCACCCTAACAGTAACCCTCACACTAACACTGAAGCTCACAGTAAACCTAAACCTCTCCCAAACCTTAACCCTAACCCTAACCTAAACCTCACCCTCACCCTAGCCCTCACCTTAACCCTAATTCTAACCCTAACCCTCAACCTAACCCTATCCCTCAACCTCACCCTAAACCTCACACTAACCCTAACCCTAATCCTCAATCTAACCCTCACCCTAACCGTAACCCGAACCCTTAACCTAACGCTCACCCTAACCCTAACCCTCACCCTTATCTTACCCCTCACCCTCAGCCTAACCCTCATCTTTACCCTTACCATCAATCTCACCCTAACCCTCAATCTTAACCTAACCCTAACCAAAGCCCTCACCCTAACCCTAACCCTAAACCTCACCCTCACCCTCAGATTTACACTAATCCTATCACTATTCCTAACCCTAAACCTCACCCTCACCCTAGCCATGACCCTAATTCTTACCCTCACACTAACCTTAACCCTAACCCTAAACCTAACTGTCACAATAAATCTAACCCTCAACCTAACCGTAACCCTACCCCTTACCCTAACCCTCACCTTAACCCTACCACTAACCCTCAACCTAACCCTCACCCAAAACCTCACTGTCACCCTAAATCTGACCTTAACCCTAATAACAACCCTAACCCTCACCCTCACCCTAACCCTCACCCTAACCCTCACCCTAAACCTCACCCTAATCATAACCCTAAACCTTAGCCTAACCCTCACCCTAACCCTAAGCATAACCCAAATCTTAACCCTAACCCTCACCCTCACCCTAAACCTCATCCTAACACTTACCCTCATCCTCACCCTAAACCTCACACTTAACCGAATCCTCACCGTAACTCTAACCCTAACCGTCACCCTCACCGTCACCCTCACGCTAAGCCTAACCCTAACCCTCTCCCTAACCCTAATGCTAAGTCTAACACTCACACTATCCCTAATGCTATCACTTATCCACAACACAAACCTAACCCTACCCTTAACCCTCACCCTCACCCTAAACCTCACCCTAACCCTAAACCTAATCCTAACCCTCACCCTCACCCTAACCCTAACAATAACACTCACCTAACCCTAATCCTAACCTTCTACCTCACCCGAACCCTCACCATAACCCTAACGCTAACCCACACCCTAAACCTCAAGCTCACCCTTACCCTAACCCTCAACTAATCCTCACCCTAACCCTAACCATTACCTAACTAAGAGCCTAACCCTCACTCTCACCTTAACCATATCCCTATCCCTAAACCTCACCCTCACCCACACCCTCTACCTCAGCCTATCCCTAACCCTATCCCTAATCCTAACCCTAACCCTCACCCTCACCCTAACCTTCACCATAAGCCTTAGCCTCACCTCACTCTCACCCTAACCTTAACCCTCAAACTAATCCTAACCCTCACACTAAACCTAAACCTACCCCTCACCCAAAACCTCACCATAAACTTAACCATAACCCTAACCCTCACCCTCACCCTAGCCCTCAAACTAATACTAATTCTAACCTTAACCCTCACCCTAACCCTCATCCTCACCCTAAACCTCACACTAACCCTAACCCTAATCCCCAATCTAACCCTAACCCTAACCCTTACCCTAACCCTAACCCTAACCCTAACCCTCACCCTCACCGTAACAGTAACCCTAACCCTAACAATAACCCAACCCTAACGCTAACACTAACCCTAAACATAAACCTCACCCTAATGCTAACCCTCACCCTAAAACTAACCCTAATACTAACGCTAACTGTCACACTAACCCTGAACATCACCTTAAACCTAAACCTCAACATAACCCTAAACCTAACCCTCACCCTCACCATAGCCCTCACACTAACCCTAACCCTCATCCTCACCCTAAACCTCACACTAACCCTAACACTGATACTCAATCTAAACCTCACCCTCACCCTACCCCTAACCCTAATCCTCAACCTAACTCACACCCTAACCCTAACCCTCACCTTCACCCTTACTGTCACCCTCACCCTAACCCTCACCCTACCCTTAACAATCATTCTAACCCTCACCCTAAACATAACCCTAACCATCACGCTAACCCTAATCCTCAACCTCACATTCAGCCTCATTCTAATCCTAATCCTAAGCCTAACCCTAACTCTAAACCTCTTCCTCACCCTACCCCTCACCCTAACCCTAATCCTAACCCTAACCCTAACAATAAGCCTAACCCTAACCCTAACCCTCATTCTAACCCTAACCCTCACCCTAACCCTTAACCTCACCATAACACTTACCTTACCCTAACAATAACCCTAACCCAAACACTAACCCTCACACTAACCCTAACCATCACCCTACTCTAACCCTAACCCTAAACCTCATCCTAACCCTAACCCTAACCCTCACCCTCACCCTCACCCTCACCAAAACTCTAACCCTAACCTTAACAATAACACTAATCCTAACCCTAAATCTAACCCTAATCCTAATCCTAACCCTAATACCCACCTTCAGCCTCAACCTAACCACAGATTTAACCCTAACCATAACACTAACAATAACCCTAACCCTCACCCTAACCCTAACATTAACCTTCACCTTAATCCTAACCGTAACCCTAATCCTTACGCTATACCTCATCCTAACCCTCACCCTAACCCTAACCCTAAACCTCAACCTAACAGTAACCATCACCCACACACTCAGCCTAACCCTAAACCTAAACCTAACACAAACCCTCACACTCACACTCAAGCTAACCCTAATCATAGATCTAACCCGCTCCCTAAACATAACCCTCACCCTAAACCTCACCCTAACCCTAACCCTAACACCAATCCTAACACTAACCCTCACAATAACCCTTACTCTAACCCTAAACCTTAACCTCAACCTCACCTTAACCCTGACCGTCAACCTCAGCCTAAACCTAAGCCTGACCCTAACCCTAACCCTCACACTTACACTCACCCTCACCCTAACACTAACCCTAACCCTAACCCTCACCCTAACCGTAACTCTAAACCTAAACCTCACCCTCAACTTAACCCTAAGCCTAAACCTAACCCTAACCCTAAACCTCACCCTAAACATAACCCTAAAACTCACCTTCACCCTAGCCCTCACCCAAACCCTAATCCTATCTCTAACCCTCATCCTAACCCTCACCCTAACCCTAACCCTAACGATCACCCTAACCCTAGCCCTCAGCCTCAACCTCACCCTCAGCCTAACCTTAAGCCTAAACCTAAACCTAAACCTAACCCACACTCACCCTCACCCTAACCCTAATCCTAATCCTAATCCTAACCCTAACAATAACCCTAACCCTAAAGATAACCCTCACCTTAAATATAACCCTCACCCTAACCCAAACACTCACCCTAACATTTACCCTGAACCTAACACTAACCCTAACCATCACCCTAATGTTCACACTAAACCTAACCCTCACAGTAACCGTAAACCTCATCCTAACCTTAACCCTAACCCTACCTTAAACCTCACCCTCATCCTAGCCCTCACCCTAACCCTAATTCTAACCCTAACACTCACCCTCAACCTCACCCTAAACCTCACACTAACCCTAACCCTAATCCTCAATCTTACCCTCACCCTAACTGTAACCCGAACCCTTAACCTAACCCTCAACCTAACCCTAACCCTCACCCTAATCTTAACCCTCACCCTCAGCCTAACCCTCACCTTTACCCTTACCATCACTCTCACCCTAACCCTCAACCTTACCCTAACCCTCACCCAAGCCCTCACCCTAACCCTAACCCTAAACCTCACCCTCACCCTCAGATTTACACTAATCCTATCACTATTCCTAACCCTTAATGTCACCCTCACCCTAACAGTCAGCTAATTCTTACCCTCACACTAATCCTAACCCTAACTCTCACACTAAACCTAACCCTCACCCTAACCTTCACCCAAAACCTCACCGTAACGGTAAATCTGACCCTAACCCTAATAACAACCCTAACCCTCACCCGAACCCTAACCCTAACCCTCACCCTAACCCTCACCCTAATCCTCACCCTAATCATAACCCTAACCCTCACCCTAACCCTCACCCTAACCCAAACCTTAACCCTAAGCCTCACCCTCACACTAACCCTCATCCTAACACTTAACCTCATCCTCACCCTAAACCTCACACTTAACCGAATCCTCACCATAACTCTAAACCTAACCGTCACCCTCACCGTCACCCTCACGCTAAGCCTAAACCTAACCCTCACCCTAACCCTAAAACTCACCCTAATCCTCACCATAACTCTAATGCTAAGTCTAACACTCACCCTAACCTTCATGCTATCACTTATCCACAGAACAAACCTAACCCTAACCTTAACCCTCACCCTCACCCTAACCCTAATCCTAACCCTAACCCTCATCCTAACCCTCACCCTAATCCTAAGGTTAACCATCACCCTAAGCCTAATCCTCACACCCACCCTCACCCTCAGACTAACCCTAAGCCTAAGCCTAATCCTAACCCTAACCCTCACACTCACCCTCAACCTAAACCTAATCCTAACCCAAAACCTAACCCTAACACTAAACCTCAACCTTACCCTCACCCTAAACCTAATGTTAACCCTAACACTAACCCTAACCCTAACACTCAGCCTTACCCTCCCCCTCAACTTAACTCTAACCCTAAACCTCTCCCTCACACTATCCCTAATCCTAACCCTAACTCTAAACCTCACCCTAACCCTAACCCTAACCCTCACCCTCCCCGTCACCCAAAACGTATGTCTAACCCTAACCCTAACATTAACACTAATCCTAACCCTAAAACTAACCCTAACCCTAAGCCTAACCCTAATGCTAACACTCACCCTCACCCTAATCCTAATCCTGACCCTAACACTCAAACTAACCCTAACCCTCACCCTCACTGTAACCCTAACCCTCATCCAAAAGCTCATCCTAACCCTAAACCCAACCCTAAAACTCACCCTAACACTAACCCTAACCCTCACCTTCACCCTAGCCCTTACCCTAACCCTAAGCATAACCCTAATCCTCATCCTAACCCTCACCCTAACCCTAACTCTAACCCTAAAACTCACACTAAACCTAACCCTAACTAAAACCCTAACCCTAACCCTAAACCTCAACCTAACCCTAACCCTCACCCTCACCCTCACTGTAACCCTAACCCTAAACCTAACAATAACCCTAAACCTAACCCTAACTCTCACCCTAAACATAACACTCACCCTAACCCTAACCCTCACCCTAACACTTACCCTAAACCTTACCCTAACCCTAACTCTAACACTAACCCTCCCAGTAACCCTAACTCTCACCCTAATCCTAAACCTCACCCTAACCCTAACCCTAACCCTAACCCTCACCCAAACCGTAGCCCTCACTCTCACCCTAATTCTAACCATAACACTCACCCTAACCCTAACCATCATCCTCACCATAAACATCACCCTGACCCTAACCCTAATTCTCAATCTAACCCTGACCCTCACCCTAACCCTCACCCTCACCCTAACCCTTATGCTAACCCTCACATTAATCCTTACCCTCACCCTTAACGGAACACTCACCCTCATCCTAAACCTCACCTTTACTGTTACCGTCATGCTCACCCTAAACCTCACCCTAACCCTTACACTCATCCTAACACTCACCCTAACCCTAACCCTATCCATCACTCTAACCATATCACTCACACTCACCCTCACTCTCAGCCTAAACTTATGCCTAAGCTGAACCCTAACCCTAACCCTCACCCTCACCCAAGCCCTCACCCTAAAACTTATCCTGACCCCAACCCTCATCTTAAACCTCACCCTAACCCTAACATTAACCATCACCCAAAACCTATTCCTCACCCCCACCCTCATCCTCACCCTAACCCTAATCCTAATCCTAACCCTAACAATAACCCTAACACTAAACCTAACCCTCAACCGAAACATAACCCTCACCCTAAACCAAAACCTCACCCTAACACTTACCCTCAACCTAACACTAACCCTAACTCTAACTCTAACCCTCACACTAACCCTAACCCTCACAGTAACCCTAAAACTCACCCTAACCTTAACCCTAACCCTAACCTAAACCTCACCCTCATCTTAGTCCTCACCCTCACCCTATTTCTAACCCTAACCCTAAACCTAACGGTAACCCTCAATCTCACCCTAAACCTCACACTAACCCTAACCCTAAACCTCAATCTAACCCTCACCCTAACCGTAACCCGAACCCTTATCCTAACCCTCACCCTAACCCTTACCCTCACCCTTATCTTAACCCTCACCCCAGCCTAACCCTCACCTTTACCCTTACCATCACTCTCACCCTAACCCTCAACCTTACCCTAACCCTCACCCAAACCCTCACCCTAACCCTAACCCTAAACCTCACCCTCACCCTAAGATTTACACTAATCCTATCACTATTACTAACCCTAAACCTCACCCTCACCCTAATTCTTACTCTCAAACTAATCGTAACCCTAACCCTAACCCTAACTCTCACACTAAACCTAACCCTCACCCTAACCGTAACCCTACCCCTTACCCTAAACCTCACCTTAACCCTAACTCTAACCCTCAACCTAACCCTCACCTAAAACCTCACCGTCACCCTAAATCTGACCCTAACCCTTATAACAACCCTAACCCTAACCCTTACCCTAACACTCACCCTAAACATAAACCTAAAACTCAGCCTAACCCAAACCTTAACCCTAACCCTCACCCTCTCCCTAACCCTCATTCTAACAGTTAACCTCATCCTCAAATGAAACCTCACACTTAACCGAATCCTCACCGTAACTCTAACCCTAACCGTCACCCTCACGCTAAGCCTAACCCTAACCCTCACCCTAACCCTAAAACTCACCCTAATCCTCACCCTCACCCTCACCCTAACCCTAATGCTAAGTCTAACATTCACCCTAACCCTCATGCTATCACTTATCCACACCACTAACCTAACCCTAACCTTAACCCTCACCCTCTCTCTAACCCTCACCCTAACCCTAAACCTAATCCTAACCCTCACCCTAATCC
Organism: Dipodomys merriami; assembly: GCF_024711535.1. Lineage (NCBI taxonomy): Eukaryota > Metazoa > Chordata > Mammalia > Rodentia > Heteromyidae > Dipodomys > Dipodomys merriami. Next base: position 783,457 of record NW_027202771.1, read on the forward strand.
TAACCCTAACACTAACCCTCACCTAACCCTAACCCTAACCTTCTACCTCACCCTAACCCTCACCATCACCCAAACCTTCACCCCAATCCTAACGCTCACCCACACCCTAAACCTCAAGCTCACCCTTACCATAACCCTCAACTAATCCTCACCCTAACCCTAACCATTACCTAACCAAGACCCTCACCCTCACCCTCACCTTCACCCTAAACCTCACCCTCACCCTAGACCTCACCCTAACCATATCTCTAACCCTAAACCTCACCCTCACCTTCACCCTCAACCTCAGCCTATCCCTAACCCTATCCCTAATCCTAACCCTAACCCTCATCCTCACCCTAACCCTCAACATAACCCTTAACTTCACCCTCACTCTCACCCTAACCGTAACCCTCACACTAAACATAACCCTCACCCTAAACCTAAACCTACCCCTCACCCTAAACCTCACCATAAACTTAACGCTAACCCTAACCCTCAACCTCATGCTAGCCCTCACCCTAACCCTAATTCTAACCCTAACCCTCAACCTAAGCCACATCCTCCCCCAAAACCTCACACTAACCCTAACCCTAATCCACAATCTAACGCTAACCCTAACACTTACAATAAACCTCACCTTAACCCTAACCCTCACCCTTACCCTAACTCTCACCCTTAGCCTAACCCTCAACTTTACTCTTACCATCACGCTCATCGTAACCCTCACCCTAACCCGAACCCTCATCCTAACCCTCACCCTAACCCTAACCCTATCCATCACCATGACCCTAACCCTCACCCTCACCATCATCCTCAGACTAAACCTATGCCTAAGCCTAACCCTAACCTCAACCCTCCCCTCACCATAGCCCTCAACCTAACCCTAATCCTAACCCTAACCCTCATCCTAACCCTCACCCTAACCCTAAGGTTAACCATCACCCTAAGAGTAATCCTCACACCCACCCTCACCTCAGCCAAACCCTAAGCCTAAGCCTAATCCTAACCCTAACCCTAACACTAACCCTAACCCTAACCCTCACCCTAAACCTCCCCCTCAACCTAAGTCTAACCCTAAACCTCAACCTCACCCTATCCCTAATCCTAACCCTAACCCTAAACCTCATCCTAACCCTAACACTAACCCTCAACCTCACCCTCACCCAAATCGTAAGTCTAACCCTAACCCTAACATTACCACTAATCCTAACCCTGAAACTAACCCTTACCCTAACCCAAACCTTCACTCTCAGCCTTACCCTCACTGCAAATGTAACCCTAACCATTACATTTACAATAACCCTAACCCTAATCCTAACCATCACCCTCACACTAACCATAATCCTAACCCTAACCCTCGCCCTAACCTTAACCCTCACTCTCACTGAAACCCTAACCCTCACCCTAACCTAACCTTAAGCCTCACCCTAACCCTTTACCTCACCCTAATCCTAACACTAAGCCTTACCTAATCCTCCCCCTAAACCTCCCCCTCACCCTAACCCTAACACAAACCCTAACCCTCAAACTAACACTCAACCTAACTCTAAACCTAACCCTAACCCTAAACCTCACATTAACCCTAACCCTCACCCTAACTCAAACCCTACCCCTCACTCTAACCCTCAAGCTATCTCTAAACCTCACCCTCACCAGAACCCTAAACCTAACCCTAACCCTAAACCTCACCTTAAGGCTAATTCTAACCCTAACCCTAACCCTAACCGGCAACCTAACACTAATCCTCACCTTCACCCTCACCCTCAGCCTAACCCCAAATCTAACCCTAACCCTAATCCTAACCCTCACACTCATCCTCACCCTAACCATACATCTAAAACTAACCCAAGCCCTACCCCTTACCCTCAACCTAACCCTCACCCTAACCCTAACCCTAACACTAACCCTAACCCTAACACTAACAAACACCCTAAACCTCAACCTAACCCTAACCCTCACCCTCACCCTAACCCTCACCATAACCCTTAGCCTCACCCTCATTCTCACCCTAACTGTAACCCTCACACTAATCCTAACCCTCACCCTAAACCAAAACCTACCCATCACCCTAAACCTCACCATAAACTTAACCCTAACCCTAACCCTCACCCTCACGCTAGCCCTCAACCTAATCCTAATTCTAACCCTAACCCTCACCCTAACCCTCATCCTCACCTTAAATCTCACACAAACCCTAACCCTAATCCCCAATCTAACCCTAACCCTAACCCTTACCCTAACACTAACCCTAACCCTCACCCTCACCCTCACCCAAATCGTAAGTCTAACCCTAACCCTAACATATCCTCTAATCCTAACCCTAAAACTAACCCTTACCCTAACCCCAAACTTCACTCTCAGCCTCACCCTCACTGGAAACATAACCCTAACCATAACATTTACAATAACCCTAACCCTAATCCTAATCATCACCCTCACCCTAACCATAACCCTAACCCTAACCCTAGCCCTAGCCTTAACCCTCACTCTCACTGAAACCCTAACCTTCATCTTAACCCTCACCCTAACCTAACATTAACCCTCACCCTAACCCTTAACCTCACCCTAATCCTAACACTAAGCCTAACCTAAACCTCCCTCTCCCCCTAAACCTAAGACAAACCCTAACACAAACCCTAACCCTCAAACTAACCCTCAACCTAACCCTAACCCTAAACCTAACCCTAAACCTCACATTAACCCAAACACTCACCCTAACCCTAACCCTAACCCTTACCCTAACCCTCAAGCTACCTCTAACCCTCACCCTCACCAGAACCCTAAACCTAACCCTAACCCTAAACCTCACCTTATGGCTAATTCTAACCCTAACCAGCACCCTAACCTTAATCCTCACCTTCACCCTCACCCTCAGCCCAACCCTAAGCCTAAACCTAACCCTAACCCTAACCCTCACACTCACCCTTACACTAACCATAATCCTAAACCTAACCCTATACCCAATCCTTACCCTCAACCCAACCCTCACCCTAAACATAACCCTAACACTAACCCTAACCCTAACCCTCACCCTAAACATCACCCTAACGTTAACACTAATCCTAAACCTGACCTTCACCCTAACCCAAACTCTAACCCTAATCCTAACCCTAAACCTCATCCTAACCTTCACCCTAACCCTCACCCTCACCCTAACCCTAACCGACAACCTGGGCCTAGGCCTAAGCCTAAGTCTAGTCCTAAACCTAACCCTCACCCTAACCCTAACCCTAACACTAACCATAACTCTAACCCTAAACCTCACTCTCACCCTAACCCTAATTCTAACCCTAACCCTAACCTTAAACCTCATCTTAAAACTAAACCTAACCCTCACCTTCACCCTCACATTAAACATAACCTTGAACTTAACCCTAACAATAACTCTAACCCTAACCCTCACCCTCACCCTTACTATAAGCCTCACCCTAACATTTATCCTTAACCTAACACCCTAATCCTAACACTAACCCTCACACTAACCCTAACCATCACCCTAACCCTAAGCCTAACCCTCACCGTAACCATAAACTTCACCCTCAACATCACCCTCAGGCTAACCCTAAGCCTAACCCTAAACCTAACCCTAACAATAACTCTAAACTTAATCCTAACACTCACACTAACCATAACCCTCACCCCAACCTAAACCCTTACCCTAACACTTACCCTCCCACTAACACTAACCCTAACCCTAACAATAACCCTCAAACTAATGCTAACCTAACCCTAAACCTCAACCTAACCCTCACCCTCACCCTAACCCTAACACTAACCCTAACCCTAACCCTCACCCTAACCCTCCCCCAACCCTATATCTCACACTAAATCTCACCCTCACCCAAATCCTTACCCTAACCCTAACCCTAAACCCCACACTAACCCTAACCCTAACCCTGACCCGCACCCTCACCCTCACCGGAAATCTAACCCTAACCCTAACAATATAACTAAACCTGAACAAAACCATCACCCTAACCCTAATCCTCACCCCCACACTCACCCTCAGCCTAACCCGAAGCCTAAGCCTAACCCTCAAACTAACCCTCACACTCACCCTCACCCTAAACCTAATTCTAAACCTAACCCTATCACTAAACCTCAACCTAACCCTCACAATCACACTAACCCTAACACTAACCCCAACCCTAAACCTCAAACTAACAGTCCCCCTAACCATAACTCTAACCCTAATACTAAGCCTAAACCTAACCCTAACCGTCACTGTAAACCTAACCCTGACCCTCAACCTAAACCTAACCCTAAACCTAACCCTAAACCAAACCCTAATCCTCAGCCTCACCCTCACCCTAATCCAAACCCTAACCTTAACCCTCACTCTAACCCTAAGCTTAATCCTAAACCTAACCCTAACCCTCACATTCAACCTCAACCTAATCTTAATCCTAAATCTAACCCTATCCCTAACCCTAACCCTCATTCTAACCCTCACCCTAACCATAACACTAACCCTCACCATAACCCTAAACCTAACACTCAACCTAACCCTAACACTCACCCTAACCCTAACCCTAAACCTGACCCTAACCCTAACTCTCACCCTCACCCTCACCCTCAGCCTAAACCTAAGCCTAATCCTAAATCTAACCCTAACACACACACTCACCCTCACCCTAACCCTAATCCTATACCTAACCCTAACCCTAAACATATCCCTACCTCTCACCCTAAACCTAACTCTAACCCAAACCCTAAACCTCACCCTAACCCTACGCATAACCCTCACACTAACCCAAACCCTCACCCTAGCACTTACCATGACCCTAACACTAATCCTAACCCTAACACTAACCCTCACACTAACTCTAAACCTAACCCTCACCCGCAACCTCACACTCATTGGAACTCTAACCCTATCTCTAACAATAACACTAATCCTAACCCTAACCGTCACCCTAACCCTAATCCTCAACCCCCCCTCACCCTTATCCTAACCCTAAGCCTAAGCCTAACTCTCACCTTATCCCTTACACTCACCCTAACCTAATCCTAACCCTAAACCTAACTCTAAACCTCATCCTAACCCTCACGCTCACCCGAACCCTAACACTAACCCTCCCGCAACCCTAATTCTAACCCTAAAACACACCCTCACCCTAACCCTAAACCTAACCCTAAACCTCACCCTAAAATTCACCCTAACCCTAAACCCTCAACCTCACCCTCAACCTCACAATAACTCTAACCCTAACAATAACACTAACACTAACCCTAACCCTAACCATAACCATAACCCTCAACCTCAGCCTCACCCTCACCACAAACTTAACCCTAACCATGACGCTAACAATAACCCTAAACCTAACCCTAACCCTAATCCTCACCCCACCCTCTCCCTCAGCCTAACCCTAAGCCGAAGTCGAACCCTAACCCTAACCCTCACCATAACCCTAACCCTAACCCTAAACTTAACCCTAAATCTAACCCTAAACCAAACCCTAATCCTCAGCCTCACCCTCACCATAACACAAACCCTAATTTAACCCTCATCCTAAACCTAAGCCTAATCCTAACTCTAACCCTAAACCTCACACTCAACCTCACCCTAACCTTAATACTAAACCTAACTCTCACCCTAACCCTAACCCTCAACCTAACCCTCAACCTAGCCCTAACCCTAAACCTAATCCTAGCCCTAAACCTCATCCTAAACTTCACCCTCAACCTCATGCTCGGCCTAAGCCTAAGCCTAAGCCTAAGCCTAAGCCTAACTCTCACCCTAAGCCTAAAACTAACACAAAGCCTAACTCTAAACGTAAACCTCACTCTCACCCTAACCCTAATTCTAACCCTAACATAACCCTAAACCTCATCCTTACCCTAACCCTAACCCTCACTCTCTCCCTCACTGTAACCGTAACTCTAACCCTAACCCTAACAATAACCCTAAACCTAACCCTAACCCTCACCCTAACCATAACCTCACCCTATCCCAAACCCTCAACCTAACACTTAAGCTAACCATAACACAAACCCTAACCCTAACACTAACCCTCACACTAACACTAACCCTAACCCTAACCCTTAAACTCAACCTAACCCTCACTCTTACCCTAAGCCTAATACTAACCCTAACCATAACCATCACCCTAACCTTTAACCTAACCCTACATCTAACACTAAATCTCACCCTCACCCTAACCCTAACCCTAAACCTAACCCTAAACCTCACCGTAAACCTCACCCTAACACTAATCCTCACCCTTACCCTCAACCTCACCGTAACTTTAACCCTAACCCTAACAATAACATTAACCCTAACCCTAACCATAACCCTCACCCGCAGATTCACCCTCACCGCAAACTTAACCCTAACCATAACACTAACAATAACCTAAACCAAACCCTAACCCTAACCCTAATCCTCACCCTCAGCCTAACCCTAAGCCTAACCCTATCCCTAAACATAACCCTCAACATAGCCCTAACCCTAACCCTAACCCTAAGTCTAAACCTAACCCTAACCCTAAACTTAACCCTAATCCTAAACGTAACACTAATCCTCAGCCTCACCCTCACCCTAACCCAAACCCTAACACTAATCCTTACGATAACCCTAAGCCTAATCCTAACCCTAGCCCTAACGCTCACACTCACCCTCAACCTAAACCTAATCCTAAACCTAACCCTATCCCTAACACTAAACCTCACCCTAACACTCACCATAGCCCTCACCCTAACCCTAAACCTAAACCTCATCCTAACTCTAGCCCTCACCCTAACCCTAAACCTATCCCTCACCCTCACCCTAACCCTAACCCTCATCCTCACCCTAAACATAACACTAAACTTAAACCGAATCCTCAATCTAACCCTCACCCTAACCCTAACAGTAACCCTTAACCTAACACGAAAATTAACCCTAAAACTCACCCTTATCTTAACACTTACCCTCAGCCAAAACCTCTCCTTTACCCTTACCATCATAATCACCCTAACCCACAACCTAACCCTAAACCTCATACTAAGCCTCACCCTAACTGAAACCCTCATCCTAGCCCTCACCCTAACCCTAATCCTAAACCTAACCCTCATTCTAACCCTCACCCCAACCCTAACCCTAACCATTACCCTAACCCTAATCCTCACCCCCACCCTCACCCTCAGCCTAACCCTAAGTCTAAGCCTAACCCTAACCCTAAACCTCACACTAACCCTCACCTAATCCTAATCATAACACTAACCCTAACCCTAACCCAAAACCTCAACGTAACCATCAACCTAACCTTAACCCTAACACTAAACCTAACCCTAACCTCGAACTAACATTCCCCCTAACCCTAAATCTAACACTAAACCTCACACTCACCCTAAACCTAATCCTAAACCTAACCATAAACCTCAACCTAACCCTAAACCTAATACTCACCCTCACCCTCACCCTCACCCTTACCATAAATCTAACCCTAACCCTAACAATAACACTAATCCTAACCCTAAACCTAAGCCGAACCCTAATCCTAACACTCACCCTCACCCTAACCCTCAACCTAACCCTAACCCTCAACCTAACCCTAACCCTCATACTCACAGTAATCCTAACCCTCATTCAAACCCTCACCCTAACCCTAACCCAAACCCTAAACCTCACCATAACACTAACCCTAACCCTCAACCTCACACTAGACCTCACCCTAACCTTAATCCTACCCCTAAACCTCATCCTAACCCTAACCCTAACCATCACACTATCTCTAACCTTAACCCTCAACCTAACCCTAACCCTCATCCTAACCCTAAACCTAACCCGAACCCAAACTCTTACCCTAACCCTAACCCTAACCCTCACCCTAACCGTAATCCTCACCCTCACCCTCACCATCAGCCTAATGTTCACCCTAACCCTAACCGTAACACTCACCCTAAACCTAACCCTCACCCTCAGCCTAACCCCAAGCCGAAGCCTAACCCTAAGCCTAACCCTCACACGCCCCGTAACCCTCACACTCCCCCTAACCCTCACCCAAACCCTAAATCTAACACTAACCCTAACCCTAACCCTCACCTTCAGCCTCACCCGAGACCTAACTCTAATCCTAAAACTAACTCTAACCCTAAACCTAACCCTAACCCTAAAACTCACTCTAACCCTAAATCTCACCATCACACTAATCCTAACCCTGAGTCCTCAGCCTAACCCTAAGCCTAATCCTAACCCTAACCCTAAGCCTAATCCTAACCGTAACCCTAAACCAAATCCTAAACCTAACCTTATCCCTAACACTAAACCTCAACCTAACACTCACCCTAGCTCTCAACCTAACCCAAAACCTAAACCTCATCCTTACCCTAGCCCTCACCCTACCCCTAATTCTATCCCTCACCCTCACCCTAACCCTAACCCTCATCCTCACCCTAAACCTCAAACTAACACTAAACTGAATCCTCAATCTAACCCTCACAGTAACCCTAACACTAACCCTTACCCTAACCCTAAACCTAACCCTAACCCTCACCCTTAATACTCACCCTCAGCCAAAACCTCTCCTTTACCCTTACCATCATAATCACCCTAACCCAAACCCTAACCCTAAACCTCATACAAACCCTCACCCTAACCATAAACCTAACCATCACCCTAACCGAAACCCTCAACCTCAACCTCAAGTTCAGCCTAACCCTAAGCCTAAGCCTTACCCTAATCCTCACCCTCACCCGAGCCCTCACCCTAAACTTAATCCTAACCCTAACCCTCATTCTAACCCTCAACCTAACCCTAACCCTAACCATCACCGTAACCCTAATCCTCACCCCCGCCCTCACCCTCAGCCTAACCCTAAGCCTAAGCCTAACATTAACCCTAACCCTACCCAAAACCTCAACATAACCATCAACCTACCCTTAACCCTAACACTAACCCTAACCCTAAACCTCGAACTAACATCACTCTCACCCGAGCCCTAACCCTAAACTTAATCCAAACCCTAACCCTCATTCTAACCCTCAACCTAACGCTAACACTAACAATCACTGTAACCCTAATCCTGACCCCCACCATCACCCTCACCCTAACACTAATCCTAACCCTAAACCTAACCCTAACCCTAAACCTCAACCCTACCCTCACCCTAAACCTAACGCTAACCCTAACACTAACCCTAAACCTAACACTCACCCTTACCCTCCCCCTCAACCTAACTCTTGTCCTAAACCTCTCCCTCACCCTATCCCTAATCCTAACCCTAACTCTAAACCTCACCCTAACCCTAACCCTAACCCTCACCCTCACCCTCACCCAAACCGTAAATCTAACCCTAACCCTAATATTAACACTAATCCTAACCCTAAAACTAACCCTTACCCTAACCTTAACCTTCACCCTCAGCTTAACCCTCACTGCAAATGTAACCCTAAACATAACATTTACAATAACCCTAACCCTAATCCTAACTACCACTTTCACCCTAACCTTAATCCTAACCCTAACCCTCACCCTAACTTTAACCCTCACCCACACTGAAACCCTAAACCTCATCTTAACCCTCAACCTCAAACTTACCCTCACCCTCACCGTAACTCTAACCCTAACCCAAACAATAACACTAATCCTAACCCTAAACCTAACCCTAACCCTAAGCCTAACCCTAATGCTAACACTCACCCTCACCCTAATCCTAATCCTAACCCTAACACTCAATCTTACCCTAATCCTCACCCACACTGAAACCCTAAACCTCATCTTAACCCTCACCCTCAAACTCACCCTCACCCTCACCGTAACTCTAACCCTAACCCAAACAATAACACTAATCCTAACCCTAAACCTAACCCTAACCCTAAGCCTAACCCTAATGCTAACACTCACCCTCACCCTAATCCTAATCCTAACCCTAACACTCAATCTTACCCTAATCCTCACCCTCACTGAAACCCTAACCCTCGTCCAAAAGCTCACCCTAACCCTAACCCTAACCCTAAAACTCACCCTAACACAAACCCTAACCCTCACCGTCACCCTAGACCTCACCCTAACCCTAATCATAACCCTAATCCTCATCCTAACCCTCACCCTAACCCTAACTCTAACCCTAAAATTCACCCTCACCCTAACCCGAAATAAAACCCTAACCCTAATCCTAAACCTCACCCTAACCCTAACCCTCACCCTCACCCTCACTGTAACACTAACCCTAAACCTAACAATAACCCTAAACCTAACCCTAACCCTCACACTAAACATAACACTCACCCTAACCCTAACTCTCAACCTAACACTTACCCTAACCCTTACCCTAACCTTAACTCAAACACTAACCCTCACATTAACCCTAACTCTCACCCTAACCTGAAACCTCACACTCACCCTAACCCTAACCCTAACCCTCACCCTCACCCGAGCACTCACTCTAATCCTAATTCTAACCATAACCCTCACCCTAACCCTCAACTTCATCCTCAGCCTAAACCTCACACTAACCCTAACCCTAATCCTCAATCTAACCCTCACCCTCACCCTAACCCTCACCCTGTACCTGATGCTAACCCTCACCCTAATCCTAACACTCACCCTTAGGGGAACACTCACCCTCCGCCTAAACCTCACCTTTACTGTTACCGTCATGCTCACCCTAGCCCTCACCCTAACCCTAACACTCATCCTAACACTTGCCCTAAACCTAACACTATCCATCAGCCTAACCCTATCACTCACCCTCACCCTAACCCTCACCCAAGTCCTCACTCTAAAACTTATCCTAACCCTAACCCTCATCCTAACCCTCACCCTAACCCTAACCCTAACAATCAACCAAACCCTATTCCTCACCCCCACCCTCACCCTCAGCCTAACCCTAAGAGTAAGACTAACCCTAACCCTAACCCTCACCCTCACCCTAGCCCACACCCTAACACTAGTCCTAAACCTAACCCGAACCCTAATCCTCACCTTAAACCTAACCCTAACCATAACCCTCACCATAGCCCTCACGGTAACCTTAATCCTAACCATATACCTCATCCTAACCCTCATCCTAACCCTAACCCTAACCCTCACCCTAACCCTAACCCTCACCCTCACCCTCAGCCTAACCCTAAACCTACCCTAACACTAATCCTCACACTCACACTCAAGCTAAACCTAATCCAAAATCTAACCCGATCCCTAAACATAATGCTCACCCTAACCTTCACCCTAAACCTAACCCTAACACCAATCCTAACACTAACCCTCATACTAACCCTAAGTCTAATCCTAAACCTCACCCTCACCCTCACCTTAACCCTCACCCTCAACCTCAGCCTAAACCTAAGCCTAAACCTAACCCGAACCCGAACCCTCACACTCACACTCACCCACACTTTAACACTAATCCTACTCCCAGCCTTAACCCTAACCCTAACCCTCACCCTAACCCTAAACTGAACATTAACCCTAACCCTTACCCTCACCCTAACCCTAACTCTAAACCTAAACCTCACCCTCACCTTAACCCTAAACCTAATCCTAACCCTAACCCTAAACCTCACCCTAAACATAACCCTAAACCTCACCTTCACCCTAGCCCTTACATAAACCCTAATCCTAACTCTAACCCTCATCCTAACCCTCACCCTAAACCTAACCCTAACCCTCACCCTAACCCTAACCCTCACCCCCACCCTCAGCCTAACCCTAACACTAATCCTCACACTCATACTCACACTAACCCTAATCCTAAATCTAACCTGATCCCTAACCATAACCCTCACACTAACCCTCACCCTAACCCTAACCCTAACACCAATCCTAACACTAACCCTCACACTAACCCTAAATCTAACCCTAAACCTCACCCTCACCCTCACCTTAACCCTCACCCTCAACCTCAGCCTAAACCTAAGCCTAACCCTTAGCCTAACCCTAACCCTCACACTCACACTCACCTTCACCCTAACAATAATCCTACTCCAAGCCCTAAACCTAACCCTCATCCTAACCCTTACCCTCACCCTAAACCTAAACCGAACATTAACCCTAAGCCTAACCCTCACCCTAACCCAATCTCTAAACCTAAACCTCAGCCTCACCTTAACCCTAACCCTAAAACTAAACCTCACCCTAAACATAACCCTAAACCTCACCTTCACCCTAGCCCTCACCCAAACACTAATCCTAACTCTAACCCTCATCCTAACCCTCACCCTAACCCTAACCCTAACCATCAACCTAAACCTAACCCTCAGCCTCAACCTCACCCTCAGCCTAACCTTAAGCCTAAACCTAAACCTAACCCTAACCCACACACTCACCCTCACCCTAACCCTATTCCTAATCCTAACCCTAACAATAACCCTACCCCTAAACCTAACCCTCAACCTAAACATAATCCTCACCCTAACCCAAACACTCACCCTAACACTTACCCTCACCCTAACTCTAACCCTAACTCTAACACTAACCCGCACACTAACCCTAACCCTCACAGTAACCCTAAACCTTAACTCTAACCCTAACCTAAACCTCACCCTCATCCTAGCCCTCACCCTAATCCTAATTCTAACCCTAACCCTCACCCTAACCCTAACCCTCAACCTCACCCTAAACCTCACACTAACCCTAACCCTAATCCTCAATCTAACCCTCACCATAACCATAACCCGAACCCTTAACCTAAACCTCACCCTAACCCTAAACCTCACCCTTATCTTAACCCTCACCCTCAGGCTAACCCTCAACTTTACCATTACCATAACTCTCACCCTAACCCTCAACCTTACCCTAACCCTCACCCAAGGCCTCACCCTAACCCTAACCCTAAACCTCACCCTCACCCACAGCTTTACCCTAATCCTATCACTATTCCTAATGCTAAAACTCACCCTCACAGTAACAGTCACCTAATTCTTACCCTCACACTAATCCTAACTCTAACCCTAACCCAAACTCTCACAATAAACCTAACCCTCACTCTAACCATAACCCTACCCCTTACCCTAACCCTCAACCATAACTCTAACCCTCACCATAACCCTCAACCAAAAACTCACCGTAACCCTAAATCTGACCCTAACACTAATAACAACCCTAACCCTCACCCTCACCCTAACCCTCACCCTAATCATAACCCTAACCCTCAGCCTAACCCTCAGCCTAACCCTCATCCTAACCCTTAACCTCATCCTCACCATAAACCTCACACTTAACCAAATCCTCACCGTAACTCTAACCCTAACCGTCACCCTCACCGTCACCCTCATGCTAAGCATAACCCTAACCCTCACCCTAACCCTAAAACTCACCCTAATCCTCAACCTAACCCTCACCCTAACCATAATGCTAAGTCTAACACTCACCCTAACCCTCATGCTATCACTTATCCATACCACAAACCTAACCCTAACCTTACCCCTCACCCTCACCCTTTACCTCACCCTAACCCTAAACCTAATCCTAACCCTCACCCTCACCCTAACCCTAACACTAATCCTCACCTAACCCTAACCCTAACCTTCTACCTCACCCTAACCATCACCATCACCCGAAACCTCACCCTAACCCTAACGCTCACACACACCCTAAACCTCAAGCTCACCCTTACTCTAACCCTCAAGTAATCCTCACCCTAACCCTAACCATTACCTAACCAAGACCCTTACCCTCACCCTCACCTTCACCCTAACCCTCACCCTCACCCTAGACCTCACCCTAACCATAACCCTAACCCTAAACCTCACCCTAACCCTAACCCTTACCCTCACCCTCAACTTCACCCTAACCCTCACCCTCACCCTCACCCTCACCCAAATCGTAAGTCTAACCCTAAACCTAATATTACCCCTAATCCTAACCCTAAAACTAACCCTTACCCTAACCCTAACCTTCACTCTCAGCCTCACCCTCACTGTAAATATAACCCTAACCATATTTACAATAACCCTAACCCTAATCCTAACCATCACCCTCACCCTAACCATAATCCTAACCCTAACACTCACCCTAACCCTCATTTTAACCCTCACCCTAACCTAACCTTAACCCTCACCCTAACCCTTTACCTCACCCTAATCCTAAAACTAAGCCTGACCTAAACCTCCCCCTAAACCTCCCCCTCACCCTAACCCTAACACAAACCCTAACCCTCAACCTAACCCTCAACCTAACCCTTAACCTAACCCTAGCCCTAACCATAACCCTAAAACTCACATTAACCCTAACCCTCACCCTAACCCTAACCCTACCCCTCACCCTAACACTCAAGCTAACTCAAACCCTCACACTCACCAGAATCCTAAACCTAACCCTAACCGTAAACCAAACCTTAAGGCTAATTCTAACCCTAACCCTAACCCTAACCGGCACCCTAACCCTAGTCCTCACCTTCACACTCACCCTCAGCCTAACCCTAACCCTATCCCTAACCGTCACACTCACCCTCACACTAACCTTTATCCTAAAACAAACCCAAGCCCTACCCTTACCATCAACCTAACCCTCACCCTAACCCTAACCCTGACCCTAACCCTCACCCTAACCATCACCCTAACACTAACACTAACCCTAAACCTGACCGTCAACCTAACCCTTACTCTAACACTAACCCTAACCCAAAATCTCACACTAACCCTAGCATTAAACCTCACCCTCACCCTCACGATCACCCTCACCGTAACTGTAACCCTAACCATAACAATAACCCTAACCCTAATCCTAAGCCTCACCCTAACCATAACCCTCAACCTAAACCTAAACCTCACCCTAACACTTACCCTCACCCTAACACTAACTCTCACACTAATCCTACCCCTCAGCGAAACCCTAAACCTCACACTAAACCTAAAACTAATCCTCAATCTAACCCTCACCCTCACCCTAAACCTAACCCTAACCCTTACCCTATCCCTCACCCTAACTCTAACCCTCCCCCTTAACGTAGCCCTCACCCTCAGCCTAAACCTCACTTTAACATTACTAACACCCTCAACCTAACCCTCACCCTAACACCAAACTCGAACCCTAACTCTCACCCTAACCCTAACCATAAGCCTCACCCTAACCCTAACACTCACTCTAACACTAACACTCACCCTCACCCTCACCCTGAGCCTAACCCTAAGCCTAACCCTAACCCTAACCCTCACACTCACCCTCTCCCTGACCCTAATCCTAATCCTAACCCCAACCCAAACACACAACCTCACCCTAACCCTCACCCTAACCCTAACGCTAACCCTAACACTAACAATCACCCTAACCCTCAACCTAACCCTATCTCTAACACTAAACCTCAAACTCACACTGACCCTAAACTTAAACTTAACCCTAAACCTCACCCTAAACCTAACCCTAAACCTCACCCTCACCCTTGCCCTCATCATAACCATAATCCTAAAACTAACCCTCTTCTTAACCCTCATCCTAACCCCAACCCTAACCCTCACCCTAACCCTAATCCTAACCATAACCCTAACCCTAAACCTCAGCCTAACCCTAAACCTAAAACTAACCCTAACCCTAACCCTCATCCTCACCCTCACTTGAATCCTAACTGTAACCATAAACCTCACCCTCACCCTCACCCTAACTCTAACCCTAAACCTAAACCTAAACCTCACCCTAACCCTAACCCTCACCCTCACCCTCAACGTAACCCTAACTCGAAACTTAACAATCACCCTAAACCTAACCCTAACCCTCACCCTAACCAAAAAACTCACCCTAACCCTAACCCTCACCCTAACACTTACACTCACCCTAACACTAATCCTAACTCTAACACTAACACTCACAGTAACCCTAACTCTCACCCGAAACCTAAACCTCACCTTAACCCTAACCCTAACCCTCAGCCTCACCCTAGCCCTCACCATAACCCTAATTCTAACCCTAACCCTCACCCTAACCCAAACCCTCATCATTCACTCTAAACCTCACACAAACCCCAACCCTGATCCTCAATCTAACTCTCACCCTCACCCTAACCCTCATCCTAACCCTAACCCTAACCTAAACCTAATCCTAACCCTCACCCTTAGGGGAACACTCACCCTCAGCCTAACCCTCAACTTTATTCTTACCGTCACACTCATGCTAACCCTCACCCTAACCCTAACCCAGATCCTAACACTCACCCTAAACCTAACCCTATCCATCACACTAACCAAAACCCTCACCCTCACTCTCACCCTAAGCCTAAACCTAACCATAACCCTCAGCCTCACCCTAGCTCTCACCCTAAACCTAATCCTAATGCTAAGCCTCATACTCACCCTCAACCTAACCCTAACACTATCCATCACCCAAAACCTATTCCTCACCACCATACTCACCCTCAGCCTAACCCCAAGACTAAGCCAAACCCTAACCATAACCCTCAACCTCAGGCTCGCCCTCACCACAAACTAAACCCAAACCATAACACTAACAATAACCCTAATTTTAACCCTAACCCTAACCCTAATCCTCACCCCCACCCTCACCCTCAGCCTAACGCTAACCCTAACCCTAAACCTAAACCTAACCCTAAAACTCACCCTAATCCTCAGCCTCAACCTTACCCTAAACGAAACCCTAACATTAATCCTCACCCTAACCCTACGACTAACCCTAACCCTAACCCTAACTCTCACACTCACCCTCAACCTAAAATTAAACCTAACCCTAAACCTCACACTAAACCTCACCCTAAACCTAACCCTCACCCTCAACCTCAACCTCACCACAAAATTTACCCTAACCATAAAACTACCAATAACCCTAACCCTAAACCTAATCCTCACCCCCACCCTCACCCTCAGCCTATTCATAAGCCTAATCCTAAGCCTAACTCTAAGCCTCACCGTAACCCTAAAACTAACCCTTGCCCTAACCCTAACCCTAACACGAAACCTCAAATTAAGGCTAACTCTAAACCTAAACCTAACCCTAACCCGCACCCTAACCCTAACCCTCACACTTACACTCTACCTTAGCCTAACCCTAAGCCTAAATCTTATCCAAACCCTAACCCTCACACTCACCCTAACCCTAAACCTAATACTAAACCTAACACTATCCCTAACCCTAACCCTCACACTAATGCTCACCCTACCATTAACCCTAAGACTAACCCTAAATCTAACCCTCACCCTAACCCTCACCCTAAACCTATCTCTAACCCTAAACCTCAAACTCACCCTGACCCTAACGCTAAAACTAACCCTAAACCACACCCTAACCCTAAACCTCAACCTCACCCTAGCCCTCATCCTAACCCCAATCCTAAACCTAACCCTCACCCTAACCCTCACCATAACTCTAAACCAAATCCTCACCCTAACCTACACCCTCACCCTAACCCTGAGCCTAACCCTAAGCCTAACCATAAACCTAACCCTAACCCACACACTCACCCTCACCCTAACCCTAATCCTAACCATAAACCTAACACTTACCCTCACCCTAACCCTAAACCTAAAATTAACCCTAACCCTAAACCTCATTCTAACCCTCACCCTAACCCTAACTCTAACCCTAAACCTCACCCTAAAGCTAACCCTAACCTTAACCCTCACCCTAGCCCTCACTGTAACCCTAATTCTAACCCTATACCTCATCCTAACCCTCACCTTAACCGTAACCCGAACCCTTAACCTAACCCTCACCCTAACCCTACCCCTCACCCTTATCTTAACCCTCACCCTCAGGCTAACCCTCACCTTTACCCTTACCATCACTCTCACCCTAACCCTTAACCTTACCTTAACCCTCACCCAAGCCCTCACCCTAACCCTAACCCTAAACCTCACCCTCACCCTCAGCTTTACACTAATCCTATCACTATTCCTAACCCTAAACCTCACCCTCACCCTAGCCATGACCCTAATTCTTACCCTCACACTAATCCTAACCCTAACCCCAACCCTAACTCTCACAATAAACCTAACCCTCAGCCTAACCGTAACCCTACCCCTTACCCTAACCCTCAACTTAACCCTACCACTAACCCTCAACCTAACCCTCACCCAAAACCTCACTGTCACCCCAAATCTGACCCTAACCCTAATAACAACCCTAACCCTCACCTGAAACCTCACCCTAACCCTCACCCTATTCATAACCCTAATCCTCAGCCTAACCCTCACCCTAACCCTAAGCATAACCCTAAACTTAACCCTCACCCTAACCCAAACCTTAACCCTAACCCTCACCCTCACCCTAACCCTCATCCTAACACTTAACATCATCCTCACCATAAACCTCACACTTAACCAAATCCTCACCGTAACTCTAACTCTAACCGTCACCCTCACGCTAAGCCTAACCCTAACCCTAAAACTCACCCTAATCCTCACCCTCACCCTCACCCTAACCCTAATGCTAAGTCTAACATTCACCCTAACCCTCATGCTATCACTTATCCACACCACAAACCTAACCCTAACCTTAACCCTCACCCTCACCCTAAAACTCACCCTAACCGTAAACTTAATCCTAACCCTCACCCTAATCCTAACCCTAACACTAACCCTCACCTAGCCCTAACCCTAACCTTCTACCTCACCCTAACCCTCACCATCACCCGAACCTTCACCCTAATCCTAACGCTCACCCACACCCTAAACCTCAAGCTCACCCTTACCATAACCCTCAACTAATCCTCACCCTAACCCTAACCATTACCTAACCATGACCCTCACCCTCACCCTCAGCTTCACCCTAACCCTCACCCTCACCCTAGACCTCACCCTAACCATAACCCTAACCCTAAACCTGACCCTCACCCTCACCCTCAAACTCAGCCTATCCCTAAAACTATCCCTAATCCTAACCCTAACCCTCACCATAACCCTTACCCTCACCCTCACTCTCGCCCTAACCGAAACCCTCACACTAAACCTAACCCTACCCCTAAACCTAAACCTAACCCTCACCCTAAACCTCACCATAAACTTAGCCCTAACCCTAAAACTCACCCTCACGCTAGCCCTCAACCTAATCCTAACTCTAACCCTAACCCTCACCCTAACCCTCATCCTCACCCTAAACCTCACACTAACCCTAACCCTAATCCCCAATCTAACCCTAACCCTAACCCTTACCCTATCCCTCACCCTAACCCTAACCCTAACCCTTACCCTCACCCTCACCCTCACCCAAATCGTAAGTCTAACCCTAACCCTAACATTACCACTAATCCTAACCCAAAAACTAACCCTTACCCTAAACCTAAACTTCACTCTCAGCCTCACCCTCACTGGAATTGTAACCCTAACCATAACATTTACAATAACCCTAACCCTAATCCTAACCATCACCCTCACCCTAACCATAACCCTAACCCTAACCCTCGCCCTAACCTTAACCCTCACTCTCACTGAAACCCTAACCCTCATCTTAACCCTCACCCTAACCTAACCTTAACCCTCACCCTAACCCTTAACCTCACCCTAATCCTAACACTAAGCCTAAACTAAACCTCCCCCTCACCCTAACCCTAACCCTCACCCTCAAGCTGGGCCTAAGACTAAGCCTAAGCCTAAGCCTAGTCCTAACACTAACCCTCACCCAAACCCTAACGCTAACACTAACCCTAACTCGAACCCTAAACCTCACTCTCACCCTAACCCTAATTCTACCCCTAACCCTAAACCTAAACCTCATCCTAACACTAAACCTAACCCTCATCCTCACCCTCACTTTAAACATAACCTTAAACTTAACCCTAACAATAACTCTAACCCTAACCCTAACCCTCACCCTTACCATAAGCCTCAGCCTACCATTTACCCTCAACCTATCACTCACCCTAACCCTAACACTAACCCTCACACTAAACCTAAACATCACCCTAACCCTAAGCCTAACTCTCACCCTAACCATAAACCTCACCCTCAACATCACCCTCAGGCTAACCCTCAGGCTAACCCTAAACCTAACCCTAACAATAACCCTAACCTTATCCCTAAACCGCACCCTCACCCTCACCGGAAATCTAACCCTAATCCTAACAATACCACTAACCCTAAACAAAACCATCACCCTAACCCTAATCCTCACCCCCACCCTCACCCTCAGCCTAACCCGAAGCCTAAGCCTAACCCTCAACCTAACCCTTAACTCACCCTCACCATTACCCTAATCCTAAACCTAACCCTATCCCTAAACCTCAACCTAACCCTCACAAATCACCCTAACCCTAACCCTAACCCTCACCCTAAACCGCAACCTAACAGTCCCCCTAACCATACCTCTAACCCTAACCCTAAACCTAAACCTAACCCTAAACCTAACCCTAAACAAAACCCTAATCCTCAGTCTCACCCTCACCCTATCCCAAACCCTAACACTAAGCCTAATCCTAAACCTAAACCTAATCCTCACATTCAACCTCAACCTTACCTTAATCCTAAAACGAACCCTATCCCTAACTCTAACCTTAACCTAACCCTCATCCTAGCCCTAACACTAACCCTAATCCTAACCCTAAACCTCATCCTAACCCTCACCCTCAACCTCATGCTCCGCCTAAGCCTAAGACTAAGCCTAAGCCTAAGCCTAAGCCTAACCCTCACCCTAACCCTAAAACTAACACTAACCCTAAGACTAAACCTAAACCTCACTCTCAGACTAACCCTTATTCTAACCCTGACCCTAACCCTAAACCTTATCCTAACCGTAACCCTAAACTTCACTCTGACCCTCACTGTAACCGTAACCGTAACCCTAATACTAACAATAACCCTAAACCTAACCCTAACCCTCACCCTAACAATAACCCTCACCCTAAAACAAACCCACACCCAAACACTTACCCTCACCTTAACACTAACTCTAACCCTAACACTAACACTCACACTAACCCTAACCGTAACCCTAAACCTTAACCTCAACCTAACCCTCACCCTCACCCTAACCCTAACACTGACCCTAAGCCTAACCCTCCCGCTAACTCTATATCTAACCCTAAACCTCACCCTCACCCTAACCCTCACCCTCACCCTAGCCTTCACCCTAACCCTAATTCTAACCCTCACCCTCACCCTAACCCATACGCTCATCCTCACCCTAAACCTCAAACTAACCCTAAACGTAATCCTCAATCTAACCCTCACCCTAAGCCTAAACCTCAACCTTATCCTAAACCTAAACCTAACCCTAAATCTCAGACTTATTTTAACCCTAACCCTCAGCGTAAACTTCACTTTTACCCTTACCATCATCCTCACCCTTACCCTCAACCTTACCCTAAACCTCACCCTAACCCTCACCCTAACCGTAAATTTAACCATCACCCTAACCCTAACCCTCACCCAAAACCTCACGCTCAGCCTAACCCTAAGCCTAAGCCTTACACTAACCCTCACCCTCACCCTAGCTCTCACCCTAACTCTAATCCTAACCATCACCATAACCCTAATCTTCACCCCCAGTCTCAACCTCAGCCTAACCCTAAGCCTAAGCCTAACCCTAACCCTAACCCTCAAACTCACACTCACCCTAACCCTAACCCGAAACCTAACCCTAAACCTCAACCTAAACCTCACCCTAACCTTAAACCTAACACTAACCCTAACTCTAACCCTCGATCTAACCTTCCCCCTAAACCTACATCTAACCTTAAACCTCACCCTCACCTTAACACTAATCCTAACCCTAACCCTAAACCTCACCCTAAACCTAACTCTCACACTCACCCTCACCCTCACTCTCACAGTAAATCTAACCCTAACCCTAACAATATCACTAATCCTAACCCTAAACCTAACCCTAACCATAACACTAATCCTAAACCTCAGCATCACCCTAAACCTAATTCTAACCCTAAGCCCCACCCTAACACTAACCCTCATGTCAGCATAACCCTAACCCTCATCCTAACCCTCACCCTTTCCCTAACCCTAACCCTAAACCTCACACTAACACTAACCCCAATACTCACCCTCACCCTAGCCCTCACCCTAACTCTAATCCTAACCCTAATCCTCAACCTAACCCTCACGCTAACCCTAACCCTAACCCTCACCATAACCCTAAACCTAACCTTCAACCTAACCCTAACACTCACCCTAACCCTCAGACTTACCCGAAAGCTTACCCTAATCCTAATCCTAACCCTAAGCCTAACCCTAAGCCTAAACCTCACCCTTACCCTAATCCTAAATCTAACTCTAACCCTAAACCTAATGCTCAACCTCAGCCTCACCGTAACACTAACTCTAACGCTAAACCTCACCCTCACCCTAACCCTAACCTTTACCCTAACCCTAAACGTCACCCTAACCCTAAGCCTAAACCTCACACTCAAAATAGCCCTCACTCTAAACCTAATCCTAAAACTAACCCTCATCCTAACTCTCACCCTAACCCTAATGCTAATCCTCACCTTCACCCTAACCCGAACCTTAAAACTAATCCTAACCCGCTCCCTCACCATAACCTTTACCCTAACCCTTACCCTAAACTTAAACTTAACCCGAACCTTAATGCTCACCCCAACCCTAACCTTCATCCTCAACCTCACCCTGAGCCTAAACCTAAGCCTAATCCTAAACCTAACCCTAACACACACACTCACCCTCAACCTAACCCTAATCCTAACCCTAACCCTAACCCTAAACCTCCCCCTACCTCTCACCCTAAACCTAACTCTAACCCAAACCCTAAACCTCACCCTAACCCTAACCATAACCCTCACACTAACCCAATCCCTCACCCTAAAACTTACCATGACCCTAAAACTAATCCTAACCCAAGCACTAACCCTCACACTAACCCTAAACCTAACCCGCACCCGCACCCTCACCCTCACCGGAACTCTAACCCTAACTGTAACAATAACACTAATCCTAACCCTAACCATCACCCTAACCCCCCACCTTTATCCTCATCCTAACCCTAAGCCTAAGCCTAACCCTCACCCTAACCTTTACACTCACCCTCACCCTAACCCTAATCCTAACCCTAATCCTATCCCTAAACCTCATCATAACCCTCACCCTCACCCTAACTTTAACACTAACCATAACGCTAAACCTCACCCTAAGCTTCCCCCTAACCCTAACTCTAACCCTAAACCTCACCCTCAGCCTAAACCTAACCCTAAACCTAACCCTAAACCTCACCCTAAACCTCACCCTAACTCTAAACTATCACCCTCACCCTCAACCTCACAGTAACTCTAACCCTAACCCTAACAATAACACTAACACTAACACTAACCCTAACCATAACCATAACCCTCAACCTCAGCCTCACCCTCACTGCAAACTTAACCCTTACCATAACACTAACAATAACCTTAAACCTAACCCTAACCCTAACCCTAACCCTCACTCCCACCCTCACCCGCACCCTCACCCTCAGCCTAACCCTAACCCTAACACTAAACCTCACTATAACCCTAAACCTAACCCTAAACCTAATGCTAAATCTAACCCTAAACCAAACCCTAATCCTCAGCCTCACCCTCATCATAACCCAAAACCTAATCTTAACCCTCACCCTAACCCTAAGCCTAATCCTAACCCTAACCCTAACCCTCACACTCAACCTCACCCTAACCTTAATACTAAACCTAACTCTCACCCTAACCCTAACCCTCAGCCTAACCCTCACCCTAGCCCTAACCCTAAACCTAATACTAACCCTAAACCTCATTCTAACCCTCACCCTCAACCTCATGCTCGGCCTAAGCCTAAGCCTAAGCCTAAGCCTAAGCCTAACTCTCACACTAACCGTAAAACTAACACTAAGCCTAAATCTAAACCTAAACCTAACTCTCACCCTAACCCTAATTCTAACCCTAACATAACCCTAAACCTCATCCTAACCCTAACCCTAACCCTCAATCTCTTTCTCACTGTAACCATAACCCTAACCCTAACCCTAACAATAACCCTCACCCTAACCCTAACCCTCACCCTAACCATAACCCTCACCCTAACCCAAACCTTCACCCTAACACTTACGCTAACCATAACACTAAAACTAACCCTAATACTAACCCTCACACTAACACTAACCCTAACCCTTACCCTTAACCTCAACTTAACCCTCAACCTTACCCTAAGCCTAACACTAACCCTAACCATAACCCTCACCCTAACCTTACCCCTAACGCTATATCTAACCCTAAATATCACCGTCACCATAATCCTAACCCTAAACCTAACCTAAACCTCACCCTGATCCAAACCCTAACACTAATCCTCACCATAACCCTAAGCCTAATCCTAACCCTAACCCAAACCCTCACACTTACCCTCAACCTAACTCTAATCCTAAACCTAACCCTATCCCTAAAACTAAACCTCAACCTAACACTCACCCTTGCCGTCACCCTAACCTGAAACCTAAACCTCATCCTGAACCTAGCCCTCACCTTAACCCTAATTCTATCCCTCACCTCACCCTAACCCTAACCCTCATCCTCACCCTAAACCTCACACTAACCCTAAACCGAATCCTCAATCTTACCCTCACCCTAACCCTAACACTAATCCTTACCCTAACCTGAAACATAACACAAACACTCACCCTTATCTTAACACTCACCCTCAGCCAAAACCTCTCCTTTAACCTTACCATCAAAATCACCCTAACCCACACCCTAATCTTAACCCTAACCCTAATCCTAACCCAAAACCTCAATATAACCATCAACCTAACCTTAACCCTAACCCTAACCCTAACCCTTGAACTAACACTCCCCCTAACCCAAAATCTAACCCTAAACTTCACCCTCACCCTAAGCGTATCCTAACCCTAACCATAAACCTCACCCTAACCCTAAACCTAACTTTCACCCTCACCCTAACCCTCACCTTACCATAAATCTAACCCTAACCCGAACAATAACACTAATCCTAACCCTAATCCTAAACCTAACCCTAAGCCTAACCCTAATTCTAACACTCACCCTCAACCTAACCCTAATCCTAACGCTAACCCTCAACTTAACCCTAATCCTCACCCTCACTGTAAACCTAACCCTCATCCAAACCCTCACCCTAACCCTAATACTAACCCTCAACCTCACCGTAGTGCTCACCCTAACCTTAATCCTAACTCTAATCCTCATCCTAACCCTAACTCTAACCCTAACTGTAACCATCACACTATCCCTAAACCTAACCCTCAACCTAACCCTAACCCTCACCCTAACCCTAAACATAAGCGGAACCCAAACTCTCACCCTAATCTTAACCCTAATCCTCACCCTAAGCCTAAATCTAACCCTAAACCTCACCCTCACCCTAACCCTAATCCTACCACTAACCATAAACCTCACCCTAACGCTAAACTTCACCCTCACCCTCACCCTCACCTTACCATAAATCTAACCCTAACCCTAACAATAACAGTAATCCTAACCCTAAACCTAACCCTAACCCTAAGCCTAACCCTAATCCTAACACTCATCCTCAACCTAATCCTAATCCTAACGCTAACCCTCAACCTAACCCTAATCCTCACCCTCAATATAACCCTAACCCTCATCCAAACCCTCACCCTAACCCTAACACTAACCCTCAAACTCACGCTAGTCCTCACCCTAACTTTAATCCTAACTCTAATCCTCATCCTAACCCTAACACTAATCCTAACTCTAACCATCACACTATCCCTAAACCTAACCCTCAACCTAACCCTAACCCTCACCCTGACCCTAAACATAAGCGGAACCCAAACTCTCACCATAATCCTAACCCTAATCCTCACCCTAAGCATAAATCTAACCCTAAACCTCACCCTCACTCTAACCCTAATCCTAACACTAACCATAAACCTCACCCTAAATGTAACCCTAAACTTCACCCTCACCCTCACCATAAACCTAACCCTAACCCTAACAATAACACTAATCCTAACCCTAAACCTAACCCTAAACCTAAGCCTAACCCTAATCCTAACACTCACACTCACCCTAACCCTAATCCTAACCCTAACCCTATACCTAACCCTAATCCTCAACCTCACTGTAACTCTAACCCTCATCCAAACCCTCACCCTAACCCACACCCTAACACTAAAGCTCAAACTAACCCTCACCCTAACCGAAACCCTCACCCTCAAACTCAAGCTCAGCCTAACCCTAATCCTAAGCCTTACCCTAATCCTCACCCTCACCCTAGCCCTCACCCTAACCTTAATCCTAATCCTAACCCTCACTCTAACCTCACACTAACCCTAAACCTAACCATCACCCTAACCCTAATCCTCACCCCCACCCTCACCCTCAGCCTAACCCTAAGCCTAAGCCTAAGCCTAACCCTAACCCTCACACTCATCCTCACCCTAAACCTAATCCTAACCCTAAACATAAACCTCACCCTAACCCTAAACCTAACCTTCACCCTCACCCTCACCCTCACCCTTACCATAAATCTAAACCTAACCCTAACAATAACACTAATCCTAACCCTAAACCTAAGCCTAACCCTAATCCTAACACTCACCCTCACCCTAACCCTAATCCTAACCCTAAACCTCAAACCAACCCTAACCCTCACCCTCACTGTAATCCTAACTCTCATCCAAACCCTCACCCTAACCCTAACGCTAACCATAAACCTCACCCTAACACTAACACTATAACACTCAACCTCACACTAGCCCTCATCCTAACCCTAAACCTAACCCTAATCCTCATCCTAAACCTAACCCTCACCCTAACCATCACACTATCTCTAACCCTAAGCCTCAACCTATCCCTAACTATCACCCTAACCCTAAAATTAACCTGAACCCAAAATCTCACCTTAACCCTAACCCTAACACTCACCCAAACCCTAACCCTCACCCTCACCCTCACCCTCAGCCTAACCCTAAGCCGAAGCCTACCCCTAATCCTAACACTCACACTCACCATAAATCTTAACCTAATCCTAATCCTAAACCTGAGCTTAACCATCACCCTCAGCCTAACCCTCACCCTAACCCTAAACCTAACACTCACCCTAAACCTAACCCTCACCCTCAGCCTAAACCTAAGCCGAAGCCTAACCCTAAAGCTAACCTTCACACTCACCCTAACACTTTAACACTTTAACTCACACTAACCTTTACCCTAATCCTACTCTTAACCCTAAGGTTAACCCTCACCCTCACATTAACCCTCACCCTACTCCTAACTCTAACACTAACCCTAACCCTAACCCTCACCCTCAGCCTCATCAGAGACCTAACTCTAATCCTAAACCTCACCCTAACCCTAACGCTAACCCTAACCCTAAAACTCACCCTAAACCTAAACCTCACCCTCACCCTAATCCTAACCCTAACCCTCATCCTAACCCTCACCCTAACACTAACCCTAACCCTCACCCTCACCCTCACCCTCACCCTCAGCCTAACCCTAAGCCTAACCCTAACCCTAACCCAAACCCGCAAGGGAACCCTAACCCTAACCCTAAAACTTACCCTAAATCTAATCCTAAATCAAACCCTAATCCTCAGCCTTACCCTCACCACAACACAAACCCTAATCTTAACCCTCACCCTAACCCTAAGCCTAATCCTAACCCTAACCCTAACCCTCACACTCAACCTCACCCTAACCTTAATCCTAAACCTGACTATATCCCTAAACCTAACCCTCAACCTAACCCTCACCGTAGACCTAACCCTAACCCTAATCCTAACCCTAAACATCATCCTAACCCTCATCCTCAACCTCATGATCAGCCTAAGCCTAAGCCAAAGCCTAAGCCTAACCCTAACCCTCACCCTAAACCTAAAACTAACACTAAGCCTAACTGTAAACATAAACCTCAGTCTCAACCTAACCCTAATTCTAACCCTAACATAACACTAAACCTCATCCTAACCCTAACACCTAACCCTCACTCTCACCCTCACTGTAACCGTAACCCTAACCCTAACCCTAATAATAACCCTAACCCGACCCCTAACCATCACTCTAAACATAACCCTCACCCTAACCCAAACGCTCACCCTAACACTTACCCTAACCCTAACACTAACCCTAACCCTAATACTAACCCTCACACTAACCCTAACCCTTAAACTCAACCTAACCCTCACCCTCACCCTAACCCTAACATTAACCCTAACCCTAACCCTCACCCTAACCCTCCCTCTAACCCTATATAAAACCCTAAACCTCACCCTCACCCTAACACTAAACCTAACCCTAAACCTAAACCTCACCCTAAACCTCACCCTAACCCTAACCCTCACCCTCAACTTCAACCTCACCGTAACTCTAACCCTAACCCTAATAATAACATTAACCCAAACCCTAACACTAACCATAACCCTCACCCTCAGCCTAACCCTCACTGCAAACTTAACCCTAACCATAACACTAACAATAACCTAAACCAAACCCCACCCTCACCCTCAGCTTAACTCAAAGCCTAACCCTATCCCTAACCCTAACCCTCACACTCAACCTCACCCTAAACCTAATCCTAAATCTAACCCTATCCCTAACAATAAACCTCACCCTAACACTCACCCTATCCCTCACCCTAACCCTAAACCTAAACCTCACCCTCACCCTAGCCCCCACCCTAACCCTAATTCTATCCCTCACCCTCACCCTAACCCTAACCCTCATCCTCACCCTAAACCTCACACTAACCCTAAACTGAATCCTCAATCTAACCCTCACCGTAACCCTAACACTAACCCTTACCCTAACCCGAAAAATAACCCTAACCCTCACCCTTATCTTAATACTCACCCTCAGGCAAAACCTCTCCTTTACCCTTACCATCATAATCACCCTAACCCACACCCTAAACCTAAACCTCATACAAACCCTCACTCTAACCGTAACCCTAACCATCACCCTAACCGAAACCCTCACCTTCAACTTCAAGCTCAGCCTAACCCTAAGCCTAAGCCTTACCCTAAACCTCACCCTCACCCAAGCCCTCACACTAACCTTAATCCTAAACCTAACCCTCATTCTAACCCTCAACCTAACCCTAACCCTAAACATCACCTTAACACTAATCCTCAACCCCGCCCTCACCCTCAGCATAACCCTAAGCCTAAACCTAACCCAACCCTAACCCTCACACTCACCCTCACCCTAAACCTAAATCTAACACTAACCATAATCCTAACCCAAAATCTCAACATAACCATCAACTTACCCTTAACCCTAACCCTAACCCTAACCTTCGAACTAACACTCCCCCTAACCCAAAATCTAACCCTAAACCTCACCCTCATCCTAACCCTAATGCTAACCCTAACAATAAACCTCACCCTAACCCTGACCCTAAACTTCACCCTCACCCTCACCCTCACCTTACCATAAATCTAACCCTAACCCTAACAATAACAGTAATCCTAACCCTAAACCTAAACCTAACGCTAAGCCTAACCCTAATCCTAACACTCACCCTCAACCTAACCCTAATCCTAACGCTAACCCTCAACCTAACCCTAATCCTCACCCTCACTGTAACCCTAACCCTCATCCAAACCCTCACCCTAACCCTAACACTAACCCTCAAACTCACGCTAGTCCTCACCCTAACCTTAATCCTAACTCTAGTCTTCATCCTAACCCTAACCCTAACCCTAACTCTAACCATCATACTATCCATAAACCTAACCCTCAACCTAACCCTAACCCTCACCCTAACCCTAAACTTAAGCGGAACCCAAACTCTCACCATAATCCTAACCCTAATCCTCACCCTAAGCCTAAATCTAACCCTAAACTTCACCCTCACACTAACCGAATCCTAACACTAACCATAAACCTCACCCTAACTCTAACACTAAACTTCACCCTCACCCTCACCCTCACACTTAAGATAAATCTAACCCTAAACCTAACAATAACACTAATCCTAACCCTAAACCTAACCCTAATCCTAACCCTAATCCTAATCCTAACACTCACCCTCACCCTAACCCTAATGCTAACCCTAACCCTATACCTAACCCTAATCCTCAACCTCACTGTAACCCTAACCCTCATCCAAACCCTCACCCTAACCCACACCCTAACCCTAAACCTCATACTAACCCTCACCCTAACCGAAACCCTCACCCTCAACCTCAAGCCCAGCCTAACCCTAAGCCTAAGCCTTATCCTAATCCTCACCCTCACCCTAGCCCTCACCCTAACCCTAATCCTAATCCTAACCCTAATTCTAACCCTCAAACTAACCCTAACTCTAACCATCACCCTAACCCTAATCCTCACCCCCACCCTCACCCTCAGCCTAACCCTAAGCCTAAGCCTAAGCCTAACCCTAACCCTCACACTCACACTCACCCTAACCCTAATCCTAACCCTAACCATCACCCTAACCCAAAACCTCAACGTAACCATCAACCTAACCTTAACCTTAACACTAACCCTAACCCTAACCTCGAACTAACACTCCCCCTAACCCCAAATCTAACCCTAAACCTCACCCTCACCCTAAACCTTATCCTAACCCTAAACATAAACCTCACCCTAACCCTAACCCTAACCTTCACCCTCACCCTCACCCTCATGCTTACCATAAATCTAAACCTAACCCTAACAATAACACTAATCCTAAACCTAAACCTAAGCCTAACCCTAATCCTAACACTCACACTCACCCTAACCCTAATCCTAACCCTAACCCTCAAACTAACACTAACCCTCACCCTCACTGTAATCCTAACTCTCACCCAAACCTTCACCCTAACCCTAACGCTAACCATAAACCTCACCCTAACACTAACCCTATAACACTCAACCTCACCCTAGCCCTCATCCTAACCCTAAACCTAACCCTAATCCTCATCCTAACCCTAACCCTCACCCTAACCATCACACTATCCCTAACTCTAACCCTTAACCTAACCCTAACACTCACCCTAACCCTAAACTTAACCCGAACACAAACTATCACCCTAACCCTAACCCTAACCCTCACCCTCACCCTCAGCCTAACCCTAAGCCGAAGCCTACCATTAACCCTAACCCTCACACACACCCTAAACCTTAACCTAATCCTAAACCTGAGCTTAACCCTGAACCTCAGCCTAACCTTCACCCTAACCCTAACCCTAACACTCACACTAAACCTAACCCTCACCCTCAGCCTAAACCTGTCAAAGCCTAACCCTAACCCTAACCCTCACACTCACTCTAATCCTTACACTCACCCTAAACCTTACCCTAAACCTACTCTTAACCCTAAGCCTAACCCTCATCCTCACATTAACCCTCACCCTAACCCTAACAATAACACTAACCCTAACCCTAACCCTAACCCTCAGCCTCATCCGAGACCTAACTCTAATCCTAAACCTCACCCTCACCCTAACCCTAACCCTAAACCTAAACCTCACCCTAACCCTAAACCTCACCCTCACCCTAATCATAACCCTAACCCTCATCCTAACCCTCACACTAACACTAACCATAACCCTCACCCTCACCCCCATCCTCACCCTCAGCCTAACCCTAAGGTAACCCTAACTCTAACCCAAACCCGCACCGGAACCCTAACCCTAACCCTAAACCTTACCCTAAATCTAACCCTAAACCAAACCCTAATCCTCAGCCTCACCCTCACCATACCACAAACCCTAATCTTAACCCTCACCCTAACCCTAAGCGTAATCCTAACCCTAATTGTAACCCTCACACTCAACCTCACCCTAACCTTAATCCTAAACCTGACTCTATCCCTAACCCTAACCCTCAACCTAACCCTCACCGTAGACCTAACCCTAATCCTAATCCTAACCCTAAACCTCATCCTAAACCTCACCCTCAACCTCGGCCTAAGCCTAAGCCGAAGCCTAAGCCTAACCCTAACCCTCACCCTAAACCTAAAACTAACACTAAGCCTAAGTGTAAACATAAACCTCAGTCTCAACCTAACCCTAATTCTAACCCTAACATAACACTAAACCTCATCCTAACCCTAACCCTAACCCTCACTCTCACCCTCACTGTAACCATAACAGTAACCCTAACCCTAACAATAACCCTAAACCGACCCCTAACCATCACTCTAAACATAACCCTCACCCTAACCCAAACGCTCACCCTAACACTTACCCTAACCCTAACACTAACCCTAACCCTAATACTAACCCTCACACTAACCCTAACCCTTAAACTCAACCTAACCCTCACCCTCACCCTAAGCCTAAAATTAACCCTAACCCTAACGCTAACCCTAACCCTCTCCCTAACCCTATATCAAACCCTAACCCTCACCCTCACCCTAACACTAAACCTAACCCTAAACCTAAACCTCACCCTAAACTTCACCCTAATCCTAACCCTCACCCTCACCCTCAATCTCACCGTAACTTTAACCCTAACCCTAATAAAAACATTAACCCAAACCCTAACCCTAACCATAACCCTCACCCTCAGCCTCACCCTCACTGCAAACTTAACCCTAACCATAACACTAACAATAACCTAAACCAAACCCACCCTCACCCTCAGCTTAACCCAAAGCCTAACCCTATCCCTAACCCTAACCCTCACCATAACCCTAACCCAAACCCTACCCCTAGTCCACACCCTAACCCGAAGCCTAATCCTAACCCTAACCCTAACACTCACCCTAAACCTAATCCTAAACCTAACCCTATCCCTAACACTAAACCTCACCCTAACACTCACCCTAGCCCTCACCCTAACCCTAAACCTAAACCTCACCCTCACCCTAGCCCTCACCCTAACCCTAATTCTATCCCTCACCCTCACCCTAACCCTAACCCTCATCCTCACCCTAAACCTCACACTAACCCTAAACTGAATCCTCAATCTAACCCTCACCAAAACCCTAACACTAACCCTTATCCTAACCCGAAAAATAACCCTAACCCTCACCCTTATCTTAACACTTACCCTCAGCCAAAACCTCTCCTTTACCCTTACCATCATAATCTCCCTAACCCACAACCTAAACCTAAACCTCATACAAACCCTCACCCTAACCGTAAACCTAACCATCACCCTAACCGAAACCCTCACCCTCAACCTCAAGCTCAGCCTAACCCTAAGCCTAAGCCTTACCCAAAACCACACCCTCACCCAAGCCCTCACCCTAATCTTAATCCTAACGCTAACCCACATTCTAACCCTCAACCTAACCCTAACACTAACCATCACTGTAACCCTAATCCTCATCCCTGCCCTCACCCTCAGTCTAACCCTAAGCCTAAGCCTAACCCTAACTGTAAACCTCATACTCACCCTCACCCCAACCCTAATCTTAACCCTAACCCTAATCCTAACCCAAAACCTCAACATAACCATCAACCTACCCTTAACCCTAACCCTAACCCTAACCCTAACCCTCAACCTAACCCTAATCCTCACCCTCACTGTAACCCTAACCCTCATCCAAATTCTCACCCTAACCCTAACACTAACCCTCAACCTCACCCTAACCTTAATCCTAACTCTAATCCTCATCCTAACCATAACACTAACCCTAACTCTAACCATCACACTATCCCTAAACCTAACACTCAACATAACCCTAACCCTCACCCTAACCCTAAACTTAAGCGGAACCCAAACTCTCACCCTAATCCTAACCCTAATCCTCACCCTAACCCTAAATCTAACCCTAAACCTCACCCTCACCCTAACCCTAATCCTAACACTAACCCTAACAATAACACTAATCCTAACCCTAAACCCAACCCTAATCCTAACACTCACCCTCACCCTAACCTAATCCTAACGCTAACCCTATACCTAACCCTAATCCTCAACCTCACTGTAACCCTAACCCTCATCCAAACCCTCACCCTAACCCACACCCTAACCCTAAAACTCATATTAACCCTCACCCTAACCGAAACCCTCACCCTCAAACTCAAGCTCAGCCTAAACCTAAGCCAAAGCCTTACCCTAATCCTCAACCTCACCCTAGCCCTCACCCTAACCCTAATCCTAATCCTAACCCTCATTCTAACCCTCACCCTAACCCTAACCCTATCAATCACCCTAACCCTAATCCTCACCCCCAACCTCACCCTCAGCCTAACCCTAAGCCTAAGCCTAAGCCTAACCCTAACCCTCACACTCACCCTCACCCTAACCCTAATCCTAACCCTAACCATAAACCTAACCCAAAACCTCAACGTAACCATCAACCTAACCTTAACCTTAAAACTAACCCTAACCCTAACCTCGATCTACCACTCCCCCTAACCCTAAATCTAACCCTAAACCTCACCCTCACCCTAAACCTAATCCTAACCCTAACCATAAACCTCACCCTAACCCTAACCCTAAATTTCACCCTCACCCTCACCTTCACAATTACCATAAATCTACACCTAACCCTAACAATAACACTAATCCTAACCCTAAACCTAAGCGAAACCCTAATTCTATCCCTCACCCTCACCCTAACCCTAACCCTCATCCTCACCCTAAACCTCACACTAACCCTAAACTGAATCCTCAATCTCACCCTCACCCTAACCCTAACAGTAACCCTTACGTTAACTCTAAACCTAACCCTCACCCTCATTCTTATCTTAACATTCATGCTCAGCCAAAACCTCTCCTTTACCCTTACCATTATAATCACCCTAACCCTAAAAATCATACAAACCCACACCCTAACCGTAAACCTAACCATCACCCTAACCGAAATCTCACCCTCAACCTCAAGATCAGCCTAACCCTAAGCCTAAGCCTTACCCTTATCCTCACCCTCACCCAAACCCTTACCCTAACCTTAATCCTAACCCTAACCCTCATTCTAACCCTCAACCCAACCCTAACCCTAACCATCACCCTAACCCCAATCCTTACCCCCGCCCTCATCCTCGGCCTATCCCTAAGCCTAAGCCTAACCCTAACCCTAACCCTCACACTCACCCTCACCCTAACCCTAATCCTAACCCTAACCATAATCCTAATCCAAAACCTCAACATAACCATCAACCTAACCGTAACCCTAACCCTAACCCTAACCCTAACCCTCGAACTAACACTCCCCCTAACCCAAAATCTAAAACTAAAAGTCACCCTCACCCTAACCCTAATCCTAACCCTAACCATAAACTTCACCCTAACCCTAACCCTAACCTTCACCCTCACCCTCACCCTCACCTTACCATATATCTAACCCTAACCCTAACAGTAACACTAATCCTAACCCTAAACCTAAACCTAACGCTAAGCCTAACCCTAATCCTAACACTCACCCTCAACCTAACCCTAATCCTAACGCTAACACTCAACCTAACCCTAATCCTCACACTCACTGTAAAACTAACCCTCATCCAAAACCTCACCCTAACATTAACACTAACCCTCAACCTCACCCTAGTCCTCACCCTAACCTTAATCCTAACTCTAATCCTCATCCTAACCCTAACACTAATCCTAATTCTAACCATCACACTATCCCTAAACCTAACCCTCAACCTAACCCTAACCCTCACCCTAACCCTCAACTTAAGCGGAACCCAAACTCTCACCCTAATCCTAACCCTAATCCTCACCCTAACCCTAAATCTAACCCTAAACCACACCCTCACCCTAACCCTAATACTAACACTAACCATAAACCTCACTCTAACTCTAACTCTAAACGTCACCCTCACCCTCACCATAAATCTAACCCTAACCCTAACAATAACACTAATCCTAACCCTAAACCTAACCCTAAACCTAAGTCTAACCCTAATCCTGACACTCACCCTCACCCTAACCCTAATCCTAACCCAACCCTATACCTAACCCTAATCCTCAACCTCACTGTAACCCTAACCCTCATCCAAACCCTCACCCTAACCCACACCCTAACCCTAAACCTCATACTAACCCTCACCCTAACCGAAACCCTCACCCTCAAACTCAAGCTCAGCCTAACCCTAAGCCTAAGCCTTACCCTAATCCTCACCCTCACCCTAGCCCACACCCTAACCCTAATCCTAATCCTAACCCTCATTCTAACCCTCAACCTAACCCTAACCCTAACCATCACCCTAACCCTAATCCTCACCCCCACCCTCACCCTCAGCCTAACCCTAAGCCTAAGCCTAACCCTAACCCTCACAATCACACTCACCCTAAACTTAATCCTAACCCTAACCATAACCCTAACCCAAAACCTCAACGTAACCATCAACCTAACCTTAACCTTAACACTAACCCTAACCCTAACCTGGAACTAACACTCCCCCTAACCCTAAATCTAACCCTAAACCTCACCCTCACCCTAAACCTAATCCTAACCCTAACCATAAACCTCACCCTAACCCTAACCCTAAACTTCACCCTCACCCTCACCCTCACCCTTAACATATATCTAAAACTATCCCTAAAAATAACACTAATCCTAACCCTAAAGCTAAGCCTAACCCTAATTCTATCCCTCACCCTCACCCTAACCCTAACCCTCATCCTCACCCTAAACCTCACACTAACCCTAAACTGAATCCTCAATCTAACCCTCACCCTAACCCTAACAGTAAACCTTACCCTAACCCTAAACCTAACCCTAAACCTCACCCTTAAATTAACACTCATGCTCAGCCAAAACCTCTCCTTTACCATTACCATCATAATCACTCTAAATCTAAACCTCATACAAACCCTCACCCTAACCGTAAACCTAACCATCACCCTAACGAAACCCTCACCCTCAACCTCAAGATCAGCCTAACCCTAACCCTAAGCCTTACCCTAATCCTCACCCTCACCCAAGCCCTCACCCTAAACTTAATCCTAACCCTAACCCTCATTCTAACCCTCAACCTAACCCGAAACCTAACCATCACTGTAACCCTAATCCTCAGCCCCGCCCTCACCCTCAGCCTAACCCTAAGCCTAAGCCTAACCCTAACCCTAACCCTCACCCTCACCCTCACCCTAACCCGAATCCTAACCCTAACCCTAATCCTATCACAAAACCTCAACATAACCATCAACCTACCCTTAACCCTAACCCTAACCCTAATCCTGGAACTAACACTCCCCCTAACCCAAAATCTAACCCTAAACCTCACCCTCACCCTAACCCTAATCCTAATCCTAACAATAAACCTCACCCTAACCCTAACCCTAACCTCACCCTCACCCTCACCCTCACCTTACCATAAATCTAACCCTAATCCTAACAATAACACTAATCTTAACCTTAAACCTAAACCTAACCCTAAGCCTAACCCTAATCCTAACACTCACCCTCAACCTAACCCTAATCCTAACGCTAACACTCAACCTAACCCTAATCCTCACCCTCACTGTAACCCTAACCCTCATCCAAACCCTCACCCTAACCCTAACACTAACCCTTAACCACACCGTAGTCCTCACCCTAACCTTAATCCTAACTCTAATCCTAATCCTAACCCTAACCCTAACCCTAACTCTAACCATCACACTGTCCCTAAACCTAACCCTCAACCTAACCCTAACCCTCACCCTAAATCTAAACTTAAGCTCAAGCCAAACTCTCACCCTAATCCTAACCCTAATCCTCACCAAAACCCTAAATCTAACCCTAAACCTCACCCTCACCCTAACCCAAATCCTAACACTAACAATAAACCTCACCATAACTCTAACCCTCACCCTTCACCCTCACCCTCAACATAAATCTAACCCTAAACCTAACAATAACACTAATAACACTAATCCTAACCCTAAACCTAATCCTAACCCTAATCCTAACACTCACCCTCACCCTAACCCTAATGCTAACCCTAACCCTATACCTAACCCTAATCCTCAACCTCACTGTAACCCTAACCCTCATCCAAACCCTAACCCTAACCCACACCCTAACCCTAAACCTCATACTAACCCTCACCCTAACCAAAACCCTCACCCTCAAACTCAAGCTCAGCCTAACCCTAAGCCTAAGCCTTACCCTAATCCTCACCCTCACCCTAGCCCTCACCCTAACCTTAATCCTAATCCTAACCCTCATTCTAACCCTCACACTAACCCTAACCCTAACCATCACCCTAACCCTAATCCTCACCCCCACCCTCACCCTCAGCCTAACCCTAAACCTAAGCCTAAGCCTAACCCTAACCTCACACTCACCCTCACCCTAACCCTAATCCTAACCCTAACCATAACCCTAATCCAAAACCTCAACGTAACCATCAACCTAACCTTAACCTTAGAACTAACCCTAACCCTAACTTCGAACTAACACTCCCCCTAACCCTAAATCTAACCCTAAACCTCACCCTCACCCTTAACCTAATCCTAACCCTAACCATAAACTCACCCTAACCCTAACCCTAACGTTCACCCTCACCCTCACCCTCACCCTTACCATAAATCTAAACCTAAAGCTTACAATAACACTAACCCTAACCCTAAACCTAAGCCTAACCCTAATCCTAACACTCACCCTCACCATAACCCTAATCCTAACCCTAACCCTCAAACTAACCCTAACCCTCACCCTCACTGTAATCCTAACTCTCATCCAAACCCTCAACCTAACCCTAACGCTACCCATAAACCTCACCCTTACACTAACCCTACCCCTCAACCTCACCCTAGCCCTCATCCTAACCCTAAACCTAACCTTAATCCTAATCCTAAAACTAACCCTCACCCTAGCCCTAAATCTAACACTAACCCTAACCCTAACCCTCACCCTCAGCCTCACCGTAAACCTAACTCTAATCCTAAACCACACCCTCACCCTAACCCTAACCCTAACACTAAACCTCACCCTAAATCTAAACTTCACCCTCACCCTAATCCTAACCTTAACCCTAATCTAATCTTAAAGCTCAACCTAAACCTAATGCTCACCCTCAAATTAACCCGTACCCTAACCCTCACCCTAAACCTAAACTTAACCGGAACCCTAACTCTCACCCTAACCCTAACCCTAAACCTCACCCTAACCCTAACCCTCAGCCTCACCCTCAGCCTAACCCTAAGCCTAACTCTTACCCTCACCCTAAACCTCACACTCATTCTAACCCTAAGCCTAATCCTAATCCCAACCCTAAAACTAAACCTAACCCTCAACCTAACCATCACATTAACCCTAATCCTAACAATAACCCTAACCCTAACCCTCACCCTCACCCTCAGCCTCACTCTAACCTTAACTTTAACCCTAAGCCTCACCCTCATCCTAACCCTAACCCTAACACTAACACTAAACCTCACCAAAACCATAACCTCACCCTAACCCAAACCCTCATCCTAACACTTAACCTCACCCAAACATTAACCCTAACCTTAACACTAACCCTCACACTAACCCTAACCCTAACCATAAACCTTAACCTAACCCTCACCCTCACCCAAACACTAACACTAAGCCTCACCCTAACCCTCCCCCAACCCTCCCCCTAACCCTATATCTAACCCTAAACCTCATCTTCACACTAACACTAACCCTAACCCTAACCCTAAACCCCACCCTAACCCTAAAACTAACCCTCAGCCGCACCCTAACCCTCTCCGTAGCTCTGACCCTAACCCTAACCCTCATCCTCACCCTCAATCTCACCGTAAGTTTAACCCTAACCCTAATAAAAATATTAACCTAAACCCTAACCATAACCATAACCCTCACCCTCAGCCTCACCCTCACTGCAAACTTAACCCTAACCATAACACTAACAATAACCTAAACCAAACCCACCCTCACCCTCAGCTTAACCCAAAGCCTAACCCTATCCTTAACCCTAACACTCACCGAAACCCTAACCCAAACCCTACCCCTAGTCCGCACCCTAACCCGAAGCCTAATCCTAATCCTAACCCTAATCCTTACACTCACCCTCAATCTCAACCTAACCCTAATCCTAAACGTAACCCTATACCTTACCCTCACCCTCACCCTAGCCCTCATCCTAACCCTAATCCTAACCCTAAACCTCATCCTAAACCTCACCCTAACCCTAACCCTAACCCTCATTCTAACCCTAACCCTAACCCTCACCCTCATGCTCGGCCTAAACCTAAGCCTAAGCTGAAGCCTAAGCTTAACCCTAACCCTCACCCTAAACCTAAAACTAACACTAAGCCTAACTGTAAACATAAACCTCAGTCTCAACGTAACCCTAATTCTAACCTTAACATAACACCAAACTTCATCCTAAACCTAACCCTCACTCTCACCCTCACTGTAACCGTAACCCTAACCCTAACCCTAACAATAACCCTAACACTACCCCTAACCCTCACCCTAAACATAACCCTCACCCTAACCCAAACGCTCACCCTAACCCTAACACTAACCCTAACCCTAATACTAAATCTCACACTAACCCTAACCCTTAACCTCAACGTAACTCTCACCCTCACCCTAAGCCTAACATTAACCCTAAACCTAACCCTCCCCCTAAACCTCCCCCTAACCCTATATCAAACCCTAAACCTCACCCTCACCCTAACACTAAACCTAACCCTAAACCTAAACCTCACCCTAACCCTAACCCTCACCCTCACCCTCAACCTCACCGTAACTCTAACCATAACCCTAATAATAACATTAACCCAAACACTAACCCTAACCATAACCCTCACCCTCACTGCAAACTTAACCCTAACCATAACACTAACAATAACCAAAACCAAACCCCACCCTCACCCTCAGCTTAACCCAAAGCCTAACCCTATCCCTAACCCTAACCCTCACTGTAACCCTAACCCAAACCCTACCCCTAGTTTGCACCCTAACCCGAAGCCTAATCCTAACCCTCACCCTAACCCTCACACTCACCCTCACCCTAAACCTAATCCTAAACCTAACCCTATCCCTAACCTAAACCTCACCCTAACACTCACCCTAGCCCTCACCCTAACCCTAAACCTAAACCTCACCCTCACCCTAGCCCCCACCCTAACCCTAATTCTATCCCTCATCCTCACGCTAACCCTAAACCTTATCCTCACCCTAAACCTCACACTAACCCTAAACTGAATCCTCAATCTAACCCTCACCAAATCCCTAACTCTAACCCTTACCCTAACCCGAAAAATAACCCTAACCCTAACACTTATCTTAACATACACGCTCAGCCAAAACCTCTCCTTTACCCTTAACATCATAATCACACTAACCCACACCCTAACCCTAAACCTCATACAAACCCTCACCCTAACCGTAAACCTAACCATCACCCTAACCGAAACCCTCACCCTCACCCTCAAGCTCAGCCTAACCCTAAGCCTAAGCCTTACCCTAATCCTCACCCTTACCCAAGCCCTCACCCTAAACTTAATCCTAAACCTAACCCTCATTCTAACCCTCAACCTAACCCTAACCCTAACCATCACCGTAACCCTAATCCTCACCCCCGCCCTCACCCTCATCCTAACCCTACGCCTAAGCCTAAGCCTAACCCTAACCCTCACATTCACCATCACCCTAACCCTAATCCTAACCCTAACCCTAATCCTAACCCAAAACCTCAACATAACCATCAACCTACCCTTAACCCTAACCCTAACCCTAACCGTAACCCTAACCCTCGAACTAATACTGCCCCAACCCAAAATCTAACCCTAAACCTCACCCTCACCCTAACCCTAATCCTAACCCTAACTATAAACCTCACCCTAACCCTAACCCTAAACTTCACCCTCACCCTCACCCTCACCTTACCATAAATCTAACCCTAACCCTAACAATAACACTAATCCTAACCCTAAACCTAAACCTAACCCTAAGCCTAACCCTAAACCTCACACTCACCTTCAGCCTAACCCTAATCCTAACCCTAACCTTAACCCTAACCCAAAACCTCAACGTATCCATCAACCTAACCTTTTCCTTAACACTAACCCTAACCCTAACCTCGAACTAACAGTCCCCCTAACCCTAAATCAAACCCTAAACCTCACCCTCACCCTAAGCCTAACCCTCACCCTAACCCTCACCCTACTCCTCAGCCTAAACCTAATCCTAACCCTAAACCTCATCCTAATCCTCACCCTAACCCTAACCTTAACACTCACCCTAACCCTTACAGTAACCCTCACCCACATGCTGGGCCTAAGTCTAAGCCAAAGCCTAAGGCTAACCCTAAAACTAACGCTAACCCTAACTCTAACCCTAACACTCACCCTAACTCTAACTCTAAACCTCACCCTAAAACTAATCCTAACTCTAAACCGAAATGTAAACTTAAACCTCATCCTAACCCTAACCCTAATAATAACCCTAACAAAAACCCTTACCCTAACCTTACCCTAAACCAAACCCTAACCGTAACACTAAACCTAAACCTAAACCTAGCCCAAACCCTAACCATAACCCTCACCCTAAACCTAACACTAAACCTAATCCTCACCCTCACCCTAGCCCTCACCCTAAGCCTAAACCTCATCCTCAACCTCAAACTCACACTACCCCTAACACTAATCCTCAATCTAACCATCACCCTCACACTCACCCTAACCCTAACCCTCACACTAACCTTCACCCTAACCCTAACTCTACCCCTAAACCTCACCCTCACCCTAATCCTATCTCTATCCCTAACCCTAACACTAAAAACCTCACCCTAACTCTAACCCTAACCCTCAACCTCACTGTAACCGTAACCCTAAACCTAACAATAACCCTAACCCTAACCCTAATCCTAACCCTCAACCTCACATTAACCCTAATCCTGACCCTAACCCTCAGCCTAACCCTAACCCTCACCCTTACCGTAACCCTAAGCCTCATCCTAACCCTCACCCTAACACTAACCCTAAACCTAAAACTCACCCTAACAATAAACATACCCCTCACCGTCACCCTCACCCTCAACCTCACCTTAACTCTAACCCTAACCCTAACAATAACACTAATCCTTACCTTGAACCTAACCCTAACCCTAACACTAACCCTAATCCTAACACTCACCGTCAACCTAAACCTAACCCTAACACAACACTCACACTCAGCCTCACCCTAACCTAACCTCTAAAGCTAAACCTCACCCTAACCTTAACCCTAAACCTCACCCTAATGCTAGCCCTCACCCTAACCCTAATCCTAACCCTGAAACTCATCCTAAACCTCATCCTAAAAATAACCTTAACCCTAATCCTCACCCTCACCCTAACCCTAAACCTAACCCTAATCCTCAACCTAACCCTAACCCTCACCCTCACTGTAACCCCTACCCTAACCCTCACCCTAACCCTAAACTTAACCCAAACCCTAACTCTCACCCTAACCCTATCCCTCACCCTAACTCTAAGCCTCACACTCACCCTCACCCTCAGCCTAAACCTAAGCCTATCCCTATCCCTAACCCTAACCCTCACACTCACCCTAACCCAAATCCCAATCAAACCCTAACCCTGACGCTCACCCTCACCCTAAGCCTCACTTTAAGCCTAACCCTAACATTGATCCTAACCCTAACCCATCCCTAAACCTCACACTAACACTAACCCTAACCATCACCCTAACACTAACCATCACCCTAACACTGACCCTAACCCTCACACTCACCCTACCCTCACCCTAACCCTAAGCCTCATCCTCACCCTAAACCCGACACTAACCCTAACACTAATCCTCAATCTAAGCCTCACCCTCACCCTAACCCTGACCCTAACCCTCAACCTAACCCTAACCCTCACCCTTACCGTAACCCTCACCCTCAGCCTAAACTT
This sequence comes from Dipodomys merriami, assembly GCF_024711535.1. Lineage (NCBI taxonomy): Eukaryota > Metazoa > Chordata > Mammalia > Rodentia > Heteromyidae > Dipodomys > Dipodomys merriami. The sequence goes on from NW_027202771.1 coordinate 826,935, forward strand.
CACATTTACCCTTACCATCACCCCCACCCTAACCCTCATCCTAAACCTAACCCTCATCCTAACCCTAACTCTACCCCTAAACCTCACCCTCACCCTAACCCGAACTCTATCCCTAACCCTAACACTAAACCTCAACAGAACCCTAAAGCTAATCCTCGCCCTCAACCACATGCTCAGCCTAAACCTAAGCCTAAGCCTAACGCTTACCCTAACCATCAACCTCACACTAGCCCTAATGCTAACCCTAATCCTAAACCTAACCCTCATCCTAACACTCACTCTATCCCTAACATTAAACCTCAACCTAAACCTAACCCTAAACCTCACCCTCACCCTAGCCCACATCCTAGCCCTAATCCTAACCCTAACCCTCATACTAACCCTCCCCATAACCCTAACCCTAACCCTCACCCTAACCCTAACACTCAGCTTCACCCTCACACTCAGCCTAATCCTAAGCCTAAAACTAACCCTAACCTTAACCCTCAATCTCACCTTAACCCTCACCCTAACCCTAACCCTAACACTAAGCCTAACCCTAACCCTCACCCTCAGCCTCATCCTAACCCTAACTCTAACCCTAAACCTCACCCTCACCATAACCCTTAGCCTAACCCTAACCCTAAACCTGACCCTAACCCTAACTCTAAACCTACCCTTATCCTAGCCCTTACACTAACCCTAAACCTAACCCTAACCCTCATCCTAACCCTCCCACTAATCCTAACCCTAACACTCACCCTAAACCTAACCCTTACCCTCAACCTCACCCTCAGCCTAATCCTAACACTAACCCTAATCCTCACCCTCACCCTAGCCCTCACCCTAACCCTAACCCTCACCCTAGGCCTAACCCTCACATTTAACCTTATCATGACCCCCACCTTAACCCTCAGCCTAATCTGAACCCTAACCCTAAACCCCACACTAACCCTCACCCTAACCCTAACTCTAACCATAAATCCCACCCTCACCCTAAACTACTAAATCTCACCCTAACCCCAACCCTAATCCTAACCCTAACCCTAACCCTAACCATAACCCTCACCGTAACCCAAAACTTAACCCTAACAATAACCCTCACAGTAACCCGAACCTCACGCTAAATCTAACTCTAACCCAAACCATAACACTAAAAACCTCACCCTAACCCTAACCCTAAACCTCAACCTCACCATAATCGTAACCCTAACCCTATCCCTAACAATAACCCTAAACCTAACCCTAATCCTAATCCTCAAACTCACACTAACGCTAATCCTAAACCTAACCCTCAACCTAACCCTTACCCTCACACTTACTCTAACCCTAAACCTCATCCTAACCCTCACCCTAAGGCCTAAACCTAACACTAAAAGTCACCCTAACACTAAACCTAACCCTCACCCTCAACCTATACCTCATCCTAACCCTAATCCTAACCCTACTTGTCATCCTAAAACTCTCCCTAACCCAAACCCTAAACCTCACCCTAAACCTAAACCTAAACCTAACACTCAACCTAACCCTAATCCTCACGCTCAACTTAACACTAACTCTAACCCTCACCCTAACCCTAAACTTTACCTGAACCCTAACTTTCAACTTAACCCTAACCCTAACCCTCACCCTAACCCTAACCCTCACACTCACCTTACCCTTACCTTAATCCTAATCCTTACCCTCACCCTAACCCTCAACCTCCGCCTCTCCTTATCCCTAACTCTAACCCTAAACCCCATTCTCACCCTAACCCTAACCCTAACCCTAAACATAAACCTCACCCTAACCATAACCCTAAACCCCATTCTCACCCTAACCCTAACCCTAACCCTAAACATAAACCTCACCCTAACCATAACCCTAAACCTCATCCCCAACCTAACGCGCACCCTAACCCTAACCCTCAACCTAACCCTCACCCTAACCCTAACACTATACCTAAACCTCACCCTCACTCTAACCCTAACCCTAACCCTAAGACTAAACTTCACCCTAGCCCTAAACCTAACCCTCACCCTCTACCTCTCCCTCAACATAACTCTAAACCTAATGCTAACAATTACAATAATCCTAACACTAAACCTAAACCTAACCCTAATCCTAACACTCACCCTCACCCTAACACTAATCCTAACCCTAACCCTCACAGTAACCCTAACTCTCACCCTCACCGTAACCCTAACCCTCAACCTAACCCTCACCCTAACCCTAACCCTAACCCTAAACCTTAATCTAACACTAATCATAACCCTCACCCTCACCCTAGCCCTCAAGCTAACTCTAATCCTAACCCTAATCCTCACCCTTACCCTCACCCTAACCCTAAAACTCACCCTAACCTTAACCCTAACCCTAACCCTAAACCTAACTCTAATCCTCACACTCACCATAACCCTAACCTTAACCCTCACCCTAAGCCTAAACTTAACCGAACCCTAAATCTCACCCTAACCCTAACCCTAACCCTCACCCTAATCCTAAACCTCACCCTCCCCTCACCCTAGGCCTAACCCTAAGCCTAACCCGAACCCTAACCCACACACTCACCCTAATCCTTACCTAATCCTAATCGTAACCCTAAGCCTAATCCACATCCTCAACCTAAACCTCACCCTAACCCTAAATCTAACCCTAACCCTAACCCTAAACTAAACCTCACCCTAACCCTAATCCTAAACCTCACCCTGTCCCGAGCCCTCACCCTAACCCTATTCCTCACCCTAACCCTCATCCTAACACTCACCCTAACACTAACCCTAACACTCAAACTCACCCTAACCCTAATCCTAACCATAAACTTCAACCTAACCCTAACCCTAACTCTAACCCTAACTCGATCCCAAACTCTCACCCTAAGCCTAACCCTGACCCTGACCCTCACCCTAACCCTCACCCTTACCATAACTCTCACCCTCAGCCTAACACTCACATTTACCCTTACCATCACCCCCACCCTCAGTCTCACCCTAACCATAATTGTTACCCTGAACCTCACCCTCACCCTCACGCTAAGCCTAAACCTAAGGCTAACCCTAACCCTAACCCTTACCCTCACACTCACCCTAACCCTAACCCAAATCCTGATCCTAACCCTAACCCTAACCCTCACCCTCAGCCTCAACCTAACCCTAATTCTAACCCTAAACCTCACCCCCACCCTCACCGTGAGCCTAACGAAAAGCCTAACCCTAAGCCTAAACCTAACCCTAACCCTCACCGTAACCCTAACCCTAACCCTAACACTAACCTTAACCATAAACCCAACCCTCACACTCACCCTTACCCTAACCTTAATCCTAAACCAAACCTATACCTAACCCTAACCCCCACCCTAAACCTCTTCCTAGCTCTCACCCTAACCCTAATTCTAACCCTAAACCTCATCCTAACCCTCACCCTAACCTGAACCCGAACCCTCACCCACATGCTGGGCCTAAGCCTAAGGCAAAGTCTTACCCTAACCCACACCCTCTCCTCAGCCCTAACCCTAACCCTAAACCTAACGATCACCCAAAACCTAATCCTCAACCCCACCCTCACCATCAGCCTAAGCCTAATCCTAAGCCGAATGGTAAACCTAACCCTCACACTCACCCTCACCCTAACCTTAATCCTATCCCTAAACCTAACCCTATACCTAACCTTCTCCCTAACTCTCACCTAACCCTATGCCTAACACTAACCCTAAACCTAACCCTCAACCTAATCCTCATCCTACCCCTAACCCTAACCCTAAACCTCACCCTCACTCTAACCCTAACTCTAACCCTATCCCAAACCATAAACCTCACCTTAACCCTAACCCTAACCCTCACCCTCACCCTCACTGCAACCATGACCCTAAACCTAAGCCTAACAATAACTGAACCCTAATTCTAAACGTCACCCTAACCATAACTCTCACCCTAACCCATACCGTCACCCTAACACTTACCATCCCCCTAAGACTAACCCTAACCCTAACACTAACCCTCACACTAACCCTAACCCTAACCCTAACCCTAAACCTCAACCTAACCCTCACCCTAAAACTAACCCTACCACTAACCCTAACCCTAACCCTCAACCTAACCCTCACCCTAACCCTATATCTAACCCTAAACCTCAACCTAACCCTAACCCTAACCCTAAACCTAACCCTAAACCTCACCCTAACCCTAAACCTCAACTGCACCCTCACCCTCACCGTAACTCTAACCCTAACCCTAACAATAACACTAACCCTAACCCGAACCATCACCCTAACCCTAATCCTCACACCCAACCTCACCCACAGCCTAACCCAAAGCCTAAGCCTAATCCTCTCCCTAACCCTCACACTCACCCTAACCCTAACCCTAATCCTAAACCTAAACCTATCCCTAAACCTCAACCTAACCCTCACCCTTACCCTAACTCTAACACTAACCCTAAACCTAAACTTCACCCTAACCCACACCGTAACCCTAACTCTAAACCAAAACCTCACCCTCACACTAACCTTAACACTAACCATTACCCTAAACGCCACACTAAACCTAACCTTCACCCTCACCCTCAATCTCACTGTTACTCTAACCCTAACCCTAACAATAACACTAATCCTAACCCTATTAACCATAAACATAACCCTCACCCTCAGCCTCACCCTCACCTCAAATATAACCCTAACCATAACACTAAAAATAACCCTAACCCTAAGCCTATGCCAAACCCTAATTCTAATTCTCACCCCCACCCTCACCCTCAGCCTAACCCTAAGCCTAACCCTATCTCTAACCCTAAACCTAAACATCACCTTAACCCTAACCCTAACACTAACCCTAACACTAACCCTAAACCTAAACCAAACCCTAAACCTAACCCTAATCCTCAGCCTCTACCTCACCCTAACCCTAACCCTAACCCTAACCCTCACCCTAAATCTAAGCCTAACCCTAACCCTAACCCTAACACTCACATTGAAACCCACCCTAACCCTAATCCTAAACCTAACCTTATCCCAACCCTAAAACTCATCGTAACCCTCACCATAACCCTAACCCTAACCCTCACCTTCAGGCTCGGCCTAAGCCTAAGCATAAGCCTAAGCCTAACCCTAACCCCAACCCTCACCCTAATCCTAACCCTAAACCTAACCATCACCCTAACCATAACCCTCACCCAAACCCTAACCTTCACCCTAATATTATCCTCACCCTAACACTAACCCTAACGCTCAAACTAATGCTCACACTAATCCTCACCTTCACCCTAGCCCTCACCCTAACCCTAACCCTCACCCTCACTATCAGTGTAACCCTAAGCCTAACCCTAAGCCTAAACCTAACACTCATGCTCACCCTAACCCTTACCCTAAACCTAACCCTAACCCTAACCAACACCCTCAGGCTCACCTTAACCCTAAATCTAAAACTAACCCTAAACCTCACCCTAACCCTAACCCTAAAAGTCACCGATACCATAGACCTCATCCTAACCCTAATCCTAACCATAACCATCATCCTAACCCTCCTCATAAACCTAACCTTAACAATCACCCAAACCCTAAACCTCACTCTCACCTTCACCCTCAGCCCAACCCTAAGCCTAACCCTAAACCTAACCCTCACACTCACCTTAACCCTAACCCTAACCCTAATCCCAACCCTAACCCTAACCTCACCCTCACCTAAACAATCACCCTAACCTAAACCTAAACCTAACACTAACCCTAACCCTAACGATAACCCTAACCCTCACCTTCAGCCTCACCCTAACACTAACTCTAACCATAAACCTCACCCTCACCCTAAACCAAACCCTAACCCTAAACCTCACCCTAACCCTAACCCTAAATCTCACCCTCACCCTAGCCCTTACCCTAACCATAACCCTCACCTTAATCCTAACTCTCACCCTAACCCTTACCCTAAACCTAATCGTAACCCTAACGCTCATCCTAACCCTCACCCTAACCCTAACCCTCACACTCAACCTAACCCTCAGCCAAACCTTAAGCCTAACCTTAAACCTAACCCTAACACACACACTGACCCACACCCTAAGCCTAATCCTATCCCTAAACCTAAACCTATTCCTAAATCTCTCCCGAACTCTCACCTAACCCTAACACTAATACTAACCCTCACCCTAACCATATCCCTCACCCTAACCCTAACCTTCACCGTAACACTTATTCTCACCCTAACACTAACCCTAATGCTAAAACTAACGCTCACAATAATCCTCACCTTCAACCTAGCCCTCAACCTAACCCTAACCCTCTTCTTCACCCTAAACCTCACACTAACCCTACCACTAATCCTCAATCTAACCCTCACCTTCACCCTAACCTAACACTAACCCTGACCCTAACCCTAACACTAACCCTAACCCTAACCCTAACACTAACCCTAACCCTCACCTTTACCATAACCATCACCCTCAGTTAAAACCTCACATTTACACTTACCGTGACCCCCACCCTAAACCGCACGCTAACCCTAACCAACACCCTAACCCTCACCCTAAACCTTACCCTAACACTCAACCTAACCATAAACTTCACCCTAACCCTAACCCTCACCCAAACACTTACCCTCAATTAACACTAACCCTAAACCTAACACTAAAGCTCATACTAACCCTAACCCTAATCCTAATCCTAAACCTCACCATAACCCTAACTCTAAACCTAATCCTCACCCTCACCCTTGCCCTCACCCTAACCCTAATTCTAACCCTCACCCTCACCCTAACCCTAACCCTCTTCCTCACCCTAAACCTCACACTAACCCTAAACCTAATCCTCAATCTAACCCTCACCCTAAGCCTAACCCTAATATTTCCCCTAACCCTAACCCTCACCCTACCCATCCCCCTAACCCTGTATTTAACTTTAAACCTCACCCTCACCCTAACCCTAACACTAACCCTAAACCCCACCCTAACCCTAAACCTAACCCTCACCCACACCCTCACCCTCACCATAACTCTAACCCTAACCCTAAGAATAACACTAACCCTAAACCGAACCATCACCCTAACCCTAATTTTCAACCCCACTGTCACCCTCACCCTAACCCTAATCCTATCCCTAAACCTGACCCTAATCCTAACCCTCTCCCTAACTCTCACCTAAACCTAACCCTAACACTAACCCTAACCCTAACCCTCAACCTGACCCTCACTCTACCCGTAACCCTAACCCTAAACCTCACCCGCACTCTAACCCTAACTCTAACCCTAATCCAAACCCTAAACCTCACCCTAACACTAACCCTAACCCTCACCCTCACTCTCAACACAACCATTACCCTAAACTTAACCCTAACAGTAACCCTAACCCTAATCCTAACCGTCACCCTAAACTTAACCCTCAGCCTAACCCATACCCTTACCCTAACAATTACCATCCCCCTAAAACTAAGCCTAACCCTAACACTATCCCTCACACTAACCCTAACCCTAACCCTAACCCTAAACCTCAACCTAATCCTCACCCTCAACCTAATCTTAACACAAACCATAAACCTAACCCTCACCCTAACCCTCACCCAAACCCTATATCTAATCCTAAACCTCATCCTCACCCTTACCCTAACCCTAACCCTAACCCTCATCCTCACCCTAAACCTCACACTAACCCTAACACAAATCCTCAATCTAACCCTCACCATCACACTAACCCTAACACTAACCCTCACCCGAACCCTAACCCTCAACCTTACCTTAAACATCAGCCTCAGCCTAACCCAAAGGTTTACCCTTACCGTCACCCCCACCCTAACCCACACCCTAACCCTAACCAACATCCTAACCCTCACCCTAAAACTAACCCTAACCCTAACCCTCACCCTAACCATAACCCTCACCCTAAACCTAACCCTCACCCTAACACTTACCCTCACCCTAACTCTAACCCTAACCCTAACACTAACGATCACACTAACCCTAACCCTCACCCTAGTCCTAAACCTTACCATAACCCTAACAATATACCTAACCCTCACCCTCACCCTAGCCCTCACCCTAACCCTAATTCTAACCTTCACCCTCACCCTAACCCTAACCATCATCCTCACCCTAAACCTCACACTAATAATAAACCTAATCCTCAATCTAACCCACAACCTAACCCTAACACTTACCCAAACCCTAACCCTCAACCTAACCATCCCCCTAACCCTATATTTAACCTCACTCTCAACCGAACCCTAACACTAAAACTAAACCCCATCCTAACCCTAACCCTAACCCTCACCCACAACCTCACCCTCACCGTAACTCTAACCCTAACCCTAAAAATAACACTAACCCTAAACCGAACCATCACCCTAACCCTAATCCTCACACCCACTGTCACCCTCAGCCTAACCCTAAGCCTAAGCCTAACCCTCACCCTAGCCCTCACACTCACCCTCACCCAAACCCAATACTAAACCTAACTCTATCCCTAAACCTCAAATTACCCCTCAACCTCACCCTAACCCTAACACTAACCCTAACCCAAAACCTCAACCTAACCCTCCCCCTAACCTTAACTCTAACCCTAACCCTCACCATCACCCTCAAACTCACCATAAATCTAACCCTAACAATAACACTAACCCTAACCCTAACTCTAACCCTAAACATAACCCTCAACCTTAGCCTCAATCTCACCGAAAATTTAACCGTAACCATAACACTAACAATAACCCTAACCCTAAACATAAACCTAATCCTCAACCCCACCCACAACTTCAGCCTAACCCTAAGCGTATTCCTAAACCTAACCCTAACCCTAACCCTCAATGTAAACCTAACACTAACCCTAAACCTAACCCTAAACCTAACCCTAACCCTAACACTAACCCTAATCCTCATCCTCATCCTCACCCTAACACAAACTCTAACCCTAAACCTCAACCTAATCCTAAGCCTAACCTTAAACCTAACGCTCAAACTCACCCTCACCCTAACCCTACTCCTAAACCTAACCCTTAACCTAACCCTCACCCTAGTACTCAACCTAACCCTAATCCTAAAACTAAACCTCATCCTAACCCTCACCCTAACCCTAACGCTAACTGTCACCCTAACCTAACCCTCACCATCATGCTAGGCCTAAGCCTAAGACTAACCCTAACCCCAACCTCACAATAACACTAACCCTAACTCTAACCGTAAACCTCGCTCTCAACCTAACTCTATCTCTAACCTTAACCCTAAACCTAAACCTCATCCTAACTCTAACCCTAACCCTCACCCTCAACCTCACCGTAACCATAACCCTAACCCTAAACCCTAACCCTAAACTTCAACCTAACCATAACCCTCACCCTCACACTAACCCTCACCCTAACACTTACCCTCACTCTAACACTAACCCTAACCCTAACACTAACCCGAACCATCACCCTGACCCTAAACCTCACCCTAAACCTAAACCTAACCCTCAACCTCACCCTAGCCCTTACCCTAACCCTAAACCTCATCCTCACACTAAAACTCACACTAACCCTAACACTAATCCTCAATATAACCCTCACCCACACCCTTCCCCTAACCCTAACCCTCACCCTAACCCTAAACCTCATTCTACTGTAACCCTCAGCCTCAGCATAACCCTCACGTTTACCCTTAACATCACCCCCACCCTAACCCTTACCCTAACCCTCAACCTAACCCTAACCCTAACCCTAACTCTACCTCTAAACCTCACCCTCACCATAACCTTAACTCTAACCCTAACCCTAACACTAAACCTCACCCTGACCCTAAACCTCACCGTTACCTTAACCCTCACCCTCAGCCTAAACCTCACCTTTAAACTTACCATCATCCTCACCCTAAACCTCACCCTAACCATAAACCTCTTCCTAACCCTCACCTTACCCGTAAACCTAACCATGACCTTAACCCTAACCCACACCCTCAACCTCATGCTCAGCCTAACCCTAAGCCTAAGCCTAACCCTTACCCTTACCCTAACCCTCACCCTCACCCTAGACCTCACCCTAACCCTAATCCTAACCCTCACCCTCACCCTAGCCCTCACCCTAACCCTAATCCTAACCCTAACCATCATCCTAACCCTCCCCGTAACCCTAAAACTAACCCTCACCCTAACCTTAAACCTCAGCCTCAACCTCACGCTCAGCATAACATTAAGCCTCACCCTAAACCTAACCCTAACACAAACACTCACCCTCACACCCTCACCCTAACCCAAATCCTAACCCTAACGATAACCCTAACCCTCCCCCTAACTCTCACTCTAATCCTAACCCTAACACTAACGCTAACCCTAAACCTAACTCTCACCCTAACCCTAACTCTAACCCTAAACCTCACCCTCAACCTAAACCTCACGCTAACCCTAACCCTAATCCTCACCCTCACCGTAACCTTAACCTTAAACCGAATCCTAAAAATAACCCTAACCCTAATCCTAACCCTCACCCTCACTATAACCCTCACCTAACCCAAACCCTCACCCTAACACTTACCCTCACCCTAACACTTAACCCTAACCCTAACACTAACCCTCACACTAACACTAACCCTAAATCTAACACTAAACCTCACCCTCACCCTAACCCTAACGCTAACCGTAAACCCCACCCTAACCCTAAACCTAACCCTCACCCTAACCCTCACCCTAACCCTAAACCTAACACTAACCCTAACTCTAACCCTAAACCTCACTCTCACCCTAACCATAATTCTAACCCAAACCCTAAACCTAAATCTCATCCTAACCCTAACCCTAAGCCTCACCCACACCCTCATCTTAATCATAACCCTAACACTAACCCTAACCCATACCCTCATCCTAAGCCTCCCCCTAACCCTAACCCTCACCCTAAGCCTCAGTCTAACCCTAACTCTAACCCTAACCCTAACCCTCACCCTAAACATAACCCTAACCCTAACCCTAACCCTCACCCTAAACCTCATCCTCACCCTAAACCTCACACTAAGCCTAACCCTAACCCTAACCCTCACCCTCAGTATAACATTAACCCTAACACTAACAATAAACCTAACCTTAACCCTAAAGCTCACCCTAACCATAACCCTCACCCTAACCCTCACCCTCACTCTAACATTTACCCTCAATCTAACACTAACCCTAACGCTAACACTAATGCTCACACTAACACTAACCATCACCGTAAACCTAAACCTCACCCTAACACTAACCCTGACCCTCACCCTCACCCTAGCCCTCACCCTAACCTTAATCCTCATCCTCACCCTAAACCTCACACTATCCTTAACACTAATACTCAATCTAACCCTCACTCTCACCTTAAACCTAAACCTAATCCTCAACCTAACACTAAAGCTCACCCTTACTGTAACCCTCATCCTCAGCCTAACCCTCACCTTTACATTTACCGTCACCCCACCCTAACCCTCACCCTAACCCTAAATCTCACCCTAAGCCTAACTCTACCCCTAAACCTCACCCTCACCCTAACCCTCACCCTAACTATAAACTAAACCTCACCCCAAACCTAACCTAACCCACACCCTCACCCTAACCGTAAATGTAACACTAATCCTAACACTATCAATAACGCGAACCCTAACCCTAAAACTCACCCTAACCATAACCCTCACCCTAACATTAAACCTCACCCTAACACTTACCCTCACCCTCACACTAACCCTAACCCTAACCCTAACCTTCACACTAACCCTAACCCTCACCCTAATCCTAAACCTCACCCTAACTCTAACCCTCACAATCACCCTAGCCCTCACACTAACCCTAATTCTAACCCTCACCCTCAACCTAACCCTAACCCTCATCCTCACCATAAACCTCACACTAACCCTAACCCTAACCCTAATGCTCAATCAAACCCTCACACTAACACTAACCCTAAACCTAAACCTAAACCTAATCCTAACCCTCACCCTTATCTTAATCCTCAACCTCAGCCTAAACCTCAACTTCACCCTTACCATAATCCTCACCCTAACCCTAAACCTCATCATAATCCTCACCCTAACCATAAACCTAACCATCACCATAATCCTAACCCTCACCCTCAACCTCATGCTCAGATTAAACCTAAGCCTAAGCCTAACCCTTACGCTTACCCTCACCCTCACCCTAGCCATCACCCTAACAATAATCCTACCCTATCCCTCATACTAACCCTCACCCTAATCCTAAACCTAACCTTCACCCTAACCCTAATCCTAACTCTCACCCTCACTCCAGCCCTCACCCGAACCCTAATCCTAACCCTAATCCTCATCCTAACCCTCATCCTAACACTAACCCTAACACTCACCCTAATCTTAAGCCTAACCCTAACCCTCAACCTAACCCTAAAACCCACCCTCAATGTAAACCTAACCCTAACCCTCAACCTAACCCTAAATTTAACCCGAACACTAACTCTCACTCTAAACCTACCCTTAACTCTCACCCTAACCCTAACCCTCACCCTCACCTTCACACTAAGCCTAACCCTAAGACTAAACCTAAACCCTAACCCTAACCCTCACACTCACCCTAACACTTACTCTAATCCTAATCCTAACACTAAGATTCCCCTCACCCTCACCCCAACCCTCACCATAAACCTAACTCTAACACTAACCCTAACCGTTACCCTCACCCTCAGCCTCACCCTAACCTTAACTCTAACCTTAAACCTCACACTCACCCTAACCCTAACACTAAACCTAACCCTAAACCTCTCCCTAACCCTAACCCTAAACCTCACCCTCACCATAGCCTTCACCCTAACCCTAATCCTAACCCTAACCCTCATCCTAATCCTCACCCTAACACTAACACTAACCCTAACCCTCAACCTAACCAAAACCCGCACTCTCACTGTAACCCTTCCCCTAACCCTCACCCTAACCCTAAACTTAACCCGAACCCTAACTCTCACCTTAACCCTAACAATAACACTAACCCTAACCCTAAACCTCACCTTCACCCTCACCTTCAGCCTAACACTAAGCATAACCCTAACCCTAAACCTCACCCTCACCCTAACCCTCACCTGAAGTCTAACCCAAACATTAATCCTAACCCTAACCCTAACCCTAAAACTCATCCTCACCCTAAAGCTCACACTAAACCCTACACTAATCCTCAATCTGTCACGCTCACCCTCAACCTAGCCCTCACCCTAACCCTAACCCTCATCCTCAGCCTCACCCTCACCCTAACCCAAACCCAAACACTAACCCTCACCCTAAACCTAAGCCTCACCCTAACCCTAACCCTAACCCTTACCCTTACCCTAGCCCTCACCCGAACCCTAATCCTAACCCTAATCCTCATCCTAACCCTCACCCTAATCCTAAGCCTAACCCTAACCCTCAACCTAACCGTAACCTTCACCCTTACTGTAACTCTAACCCTAACGCTCACCCTAACCCTAAATTTAACCCGAACCCTAACTCTCACCCTAACACTACCCCTAACTCTCACCCTAAGCCTAACCCTAACCCTCACACTCACCCTAACACTTACCCTAATCCTAACCCTAACGCTCACCCTAACCCTAACCCTCAACCTCACCCTCACCTTCAGCCTAACACTAAGCCTGAGCCTAACTCTAACCCTAAGCCTCACACTCACCCTAACCCTTACCCTAATCATAATCCTAAACCTAAGCCAAACACTCACCCTCACCCTCACATTCATCCTAACCGTCACCCTAACCTTAACTCTAACACTAACCCTAAACCCAACCCTCAACCTCAGCCTCACCCTTACCCTAACTCTAAACCTAAACCTCACCCTCACCCTAACCCTAACCCTAACCTTAACACTAAAACTAAACCTCACCCTAACCCTAACCCTAAACCTCACCCTCACCATAACCATAACCCTAACCCTAACCCTAAAAATAAACCTCACCCTCATTTTAAACATAACCCTAACCCAAATCCTAATCCTAACACTAACCCTAAACCTCACCCTCACCCTAACCCTCACCTTAAGCCTAACCCTAACATTAATCCTAACCCCAAACCTAACCCTAAACCTCATCCTCACCCTAAACCTCACACTAACCCTAACACTAATCCTCAATCTAACCCTCACCCTCAATCTCGCCCTAGCCCTCACACTAACCCTAACACTTATCCTCACCCTAAACCTCAAACTAACCCTAACACTAATCCTCAATCTAACCCTCACCCTCACCCTCACCCTAACACTAACCCACACCCAAAACCTAACCCTCACCCTTACCATAACACTCACCCTCAACCTAACACTCACCTTTACCCTTCCCTTCACCCCCACCCTAACCCTCACCCTAACCCTACCTCTCACCCTGAACCTAACCCTAACAATAAACCTCACCCTCATCCTAAACCTAACTCTAACCCTAACCCTAACACTAAACCTCACCCTACCCCTACCCCTAACCCTCACCCTCAACCTCATGCTCAGCCTAACCCTAAGCCTAAGATTAAACCTTACCCTTAATCTCACCTTCACCCTAGCCCTCACCCTAACCCTAATCCTAAAGCTAACCCTCATACTAACCCTCACCCTAACCCTAACACTAACCATCACCCCAACCCTAATCCTCAGTCCCAACATCACCATCAGCCTAACCCAAAGTCTAAGCCTAAACCTAACCCTATCCCACACACTCACCCTCACCCTCACCCTAATCCTAACCCTAACCTAACCCTAATCCTAAACCTCAACCTAAACCTCAACTTAACCTTAACCCTAACACTAAACCTAACATTAACGCTCAACCTAACCCTCCAAATAACCCTAAATCTAAACCTAAAACTCACCCTCACCCTAACTCTAATGCTAAACCTAACCCTAAACCTCACCCTAACCCTAAACCTAACCCTCACCCTCACCATAACTTTAAACCTAACACTAACAAAACACTAATCCTAACCCTAAACCTAACCCTAACCCTAACCCTAATCTTAACACTCACCCTCACTCTAACCATAATCTTAACCCTAACCCTCATCCTAACCCTAAACCAAACCCTAACCCTAACCCTAAACCCTACCCTAACACTAACCGTAAACCTCACCCTCACTCTAGCCCTCACCCTAACCCTAATCCTAACCATAACCCTCACCCTAACCCTAAACTTAACTGAACCCTAACTCTCAACCTAACCCTAAACCTAACCCTCATCTTAACCTTAACCCTCAACTTCAACCTCACTCTCAGCCTAAACCTAATCCTAAGCCTAAACCTAACCCTAAACCTAAACCTCACCTTCACCCTAACGCTCACCTTAAGCCTAACCCTAACATTAATCTTAACCCTAACCCTAACCCTAAACCTCATCCTCACCCTAAAACTCACACTAACCCTAACACTAATCCTCAATCTAACCCTCACCCTCAACCTCACCCTAGCAATCACCCTAAAACTAACCTCATCCTCACCCTAAAACTCACACTAACACTAACACTAATCCTCAATCTAATCCTCACCCTCACCCTAACCCTAACCCTAACCCTCACCCTAAACCTAACTCTCACCCTTACCATAACCCTCACCCTCAGCCTAACCCTCACCTTTACCCTTACCGTCAACCCGACCCTAACACTCACGCTAAACTTAACTCTCACCCTTACCATAAGCATCACCCTCAGCCTAACCCTCACCTTTACCGTTACCATCAACCCTACCCTAACACTCACCCTAACCCTACCCTTCACACTGACCCTAAACCTACTCCTAAACCTCACCCTTACCCTAATCCTAACCCTAACCATAACCCTAATATTAAACCTCACCCTATCCCTAAACCTAAGACTCACCCTAACACTTACCCTAATCCTAATCCTAACCCTAAACCTAACCCTCACCCTCACCCTCACCCTCACCCTAACCCTCACCCTAACCCTAATTCTAACACTAACCCTAAACCCAACCCTCAATCTCAGCTTCACTATTACCCTAACTCTAAACCTAAACCTCACCCTCAGCCTAAGCCTAACGCTAACCCTAACCCTAACACTAAACCTCACCCTAAACCTAACCCTAACCCTCACCCTCACCATAACCATAACCCTACCCCTAACCCTAACAATAAAACACACCCTCACTGTAACCCTAAACCTAACCCTAACCCTCACCCTAAACCTAACTCTCACCCTCACCGTAACCCTAACACTCATCCTAAACCTCACCCTAACCCTAACCCTAAACCTCACCCTAACCCTAACCCTAACTCTCACCCTCACCCTAGCCCTCACCCTAACCCTAATATTAACCCTAATCCTCATCCTAACCCTCACCATAACCCTAACCCTAACCCTCACACTAATCCTAAGCCTAACCCTAACCCTCAACCTAACCCTAACCCTAACCCTCACTGTAACCCTAACCCTGACCTTCACCCTAACCCTAAACTTAACCCGAACCCTAAATCTCACCCTAACCCTACCCCTAACTCTGACCCTAAACCTAACCATCACCCTCACCCTCACAGTAAGCCTAACCCTAAGCCTAACCCTAAACCTAACCCTAACCCTCAAACTCACCCTAAACCTTTCCCTATATCTAATCCTAACACTAAGCCTTACCCTCACCCTCACCCTAACCGTCACCGTAACACTAACTCCAAGATTAACCCTAACCCTAACCCTCATCATCAGCCTCACCCTAACCCTAACTCTAACACTAAACCTCAGCCTCATCCTAAACCTAACCCTAACCCTAACCCTAACCCTAACCCTAAACCTCACCCTCACCCTAACTCTAAACCTCACACTCACCCTAGCCCTCACCCTCACCCTAATCCTAACCCTCAAACTCACCCTAACCCTATACTTAACCGAACCTTAAATCTCACCCTAACCCTAACCTTAACTGTCACCCAAACCCTAAACATCACCCTCATCCTCACTCTCAGCCTAACCTTAAGCCTAAGCCTTACCCTAACCCTAACCTTCACACTCATCCGAACCCTTACACTAATCCTAATCCTAACCCTTAGACTAAACCTCACCCTCACCCAAACCCTCACCGTAACCCTAACTCTAGCATTAACCCTAAACCTAACCCTCAACCTTACCCTAACTCTAACCCTAACCCTAACACTAACACTAAACCTCACCCTAACCCTAACCTTATCCCTCACCCTCACAGTAACCGTAACCCTAACCCTAACAATAACCCTAACCCTAACCCTCACCCTAACCATAACCTTCACCCTAACATTAACCCTCACCCTAACACTCACCCTCACCCTATCACTAACCCTAACCCTCACACTAAATCTCACACTAACCCTAACCCTCATCGTAATCCTAAACCTCACCCTAATCCTAACCTTAATTCTAACTCTCACCCTCACCCTAGCCCTCACCCTAAACCTAATTCTAACCTTCACCCTCACCCTTATCTTAACCCTCAACCTCAGCCTAAACCTCACCATTACCCGTACCATCATCCTCACCCTGTCACCCAAACCCTAAACCTCATCCTAACCCTCAACCTAAACTTAAACCTAACCATCACCCTAACCCTAACCCTCACCGTCAACCTCATGCTCAGCCTAACCCTAAGCCTAAGCCTAACACTCACTCTAACTCTCACCCTCACCCTAGCCCTCACCCTAACCCCAATCCTAACCCGATCCCTCATCCTAACCCTCACCCTAACCCTAACCCTAACCATCACCCTAACACTAATACGCACCCCCACCCTCACCCTCAGCATAACCCTAACCCTAAGCCGAACCCGAAACCCTAACCCTCACATACCCTCACCATAAGCCTAATCCTAATCCTAACCCTAACCCTAACCCTAAACATCAACTTAACCCTCACCCTAACCTTAACCCTAACAATAATCCTAACCCTAACCCTCGACCTAACCCTCCCCCTAACCCTAAATCTAATCCTAAAACTAACCATCACCTTATCCCTAATCCTAACCCTAACCCTCACCCTAACCCTCACCCTCACTCTAAACCTAACCCTCATTCTAACCCTCACCCTAACCCTAACCCTAAACCTAAATCTCACCCAAACACTAACCCTAACCCTCACCTCACCCTAGCCCTCACCCTAACCCTAATTCTGACCCCAATCCTAATCCTAACCCTCACCCTAACCCTAACACTAAGCCTCACTCTAATCCTAAGCCTAACCCTAACCCTCAACCTAAACCTAACCTCACGCTCACCGTAACCCTAACCCTAGCCCTCACCGTAACCCTAAACTTAACCGGAACCCTAACTGTCACCATAACCCTACCCCAAACTCTCACCCTAACACTAACACTCACATTCACCCTCACCCTCAGCCTAACCCTAATCCTAAGCATAAACCTGAACCTAACCTCACACTCATCCTAACCCTTACCCTAAACCTAATCCTAACCCTTACCCTCACCCTAAACCTTACGGTAACCATAACTATAACATGGACCTAACACTAACCCTCACCGTCACCCTAACCCTAACCCTAAACCTCACACTAACCCTAACCCTAACCCTAATCCTCAATCTAACCCTCACCCTAACCCTAACCCTAACCCTAAACCTAACCCTAATCCTCACCCTTATCTTAACCCTCACTCTCAGCCTAAACCTCAACTTTACCCTTACCAAAATCCTCACCCTAATCCTCAACCTAACCCTAAACCTCATCCTAACCCTCACCCTAAACGTAATCCTAACGATCACCCTAACCCTAAACCTCACCCTCAACCTCTTGCTCAGCCCAACCCTAAGCCTAAGCCTAGCCCTAACACTAACCTTCACACTCAGCCTAACACTTACCCGAATCCTAATTCTAACACTAAGCCTAACCCTCACCCTCACACTAACCCTCACCGTAACCCTAACTCTAACACTAAGCCTAACCCTAACCCTCACCTTCAGCCTCAACCTAAACCTAACTCTAACCCTAAACCTCACCCTCACCCTAACCCCAACCCTAAACCTCACCCTAAACCTCAGCCTAACCCAAACCCTAAACCTAACCCTCACCCTCACCCTAACGCTAACCCTAATCCTCACCCCCAACCTCACTCTCAGCCTAACCCTAAGCCTAAGCCTAACTCTAACCCAAACCCTCAGATACCCTCACCCTAACCCTAACACTAAACCTAACGCTAACCCTAAACCTCAGCCTAAGCCTCACCCTAACCTTAACCCTAAGACTGAACCTAACCCTAACCCTCGACCTAAACATCCCCCTAATCCAAAACCTAACCCTAAAACTCACCCTCACCCTAACCCAAATCCTAACCCTAACCCTAAACCTCTGCCTCACTGTTACCCTAACCCTCAACCTAACCCTAACCAAAACCCTAACCCTAACCCTAAACTTTACCCTAACACTAACTCTAATGCTCACCATCACCCTAGCCCTCAACGTAACTCTAATCCTAACCCTAACCCTCACCCTAACCATAAACTTTACCAAACTCTGAATCTCACCCTAACCCTAACACTAACCCTCACCTTAACCCAAACCCTCACCCTCACCCTCACTCTCAGCCTAAACCTAACCCTAAGCCTAACACTAACCCTAACCCTCACACACACCCGAACCCTTACACTAATCCTAATCCTAACCCTAAGCCTAACCCTCACCCTCACTCTCACCCTCACACCAACCCTCACCCAAACCCTAACTCTAACACTAGCCCTAAACTTAACCCTCAACCTCAGCCTCACCCTTACCCTAACTCTAACCCTAAACCTCGCCCTCACCCTAAGCCTAACTATAACCCTAACCCTAACACTAAACCTCACCCTAACCCTAACCCTAACCCTCACCCTCACAGTAACGGTAACCCTAACCCTAAACCTAACAGTAACCCTAACCCTAATACTAACCCTAACCCTAACCATAACCCTCACCCTAACATTAACCCTCACCCTAACACTTACCCTCAACCTAACACTAACCCTAAACCTAACACTAAATCTCCCACTAACCCTAACCCTCACCCTAATCCTAAACCTCACCCTTATGCTAAACCTAACTCTAACCCTCACCCTGACCCTAGCCTTCACCCTAACGCTAATTCTAGCCCTCAGTCTCACCCTAACACTAACCCTCATCCTCACCCTATACCTCACACTAACCCTAACCCTAACCCTAATCCTCAATCTAACCCTCACCCTAACCCTTACCCTAACCCAAAACCTAACCCTCAACCTCACCGTAACCCTAACCCTAAATCTCATCCTTCCCCTAACCCTCACCCTAACCCTAATCCTAACCCTAACCCTTATCCTAACCATCACCCTAACACTAACCCTAACCCTAACCCTCACCCTCACCCTCACACTAACCCTAACCCTAACACTAAACCTCAATTAACACCAAAACTCACCCTCACTATAACCGTTACCCTAACACTAACCCTAACCCTAAACTTAACCGGAACCCTAACTCTCACCCAGACCCTGAACCTAATCCTCACCCTAACCCTAACCCTCACCCTCACCCTCACCCTCAGCCTAACACTAAGCCTAACTCAATCCCTAACCCTAACCCTCATCCTATCCCTCACACTAACCCTAACCCTAATCCTAATGCTAACCCTAACACTAAACCTCACCTTCAACCTAACCCTCAACTTAAGCCTAATCCTAACATTATTCCTAACCCTAAACCTAATCCTAAAACTCATCCTGAACCCTAAACAGCACACTAACCCTCACACTAATCCTCAACCTAACCCTCAACCTAACATTAACCCTAACACTAACCCTAACATTAACGCTCGACCTAACCCTACAACTAACCCTAAATATAACCCTAAACCTCCCCCTCATCCTAACCCTAATCCTAAACTTAACACTAAACCTCACCCTAACCCTAAACCTCACCCTCACCCTCACCCTCACCATAACTCTAACCCTAACCATAACAATAACACAAATCCTAGACCTAAACCTAACCCTTACCCTAACCCTAATCCTAACACTCACGCTCATCCTAACCATAATCTTAACCCTAACCCTCAACCTAACCCTAACCCTCACCCTCACTGTAACCCTATCCCTCATCCTAACCCTAACCCAAACGCTAACCGTAACGATAAACCTTACCCTAACACTAACCCTAACCCTCACCCTCACCCTAGCCCTCACTCTAAACCTAATTTTAGCCCGAACCCTCACCCTAACCCTAAACATAATAGAACCTTAACTCTCACACTAACACTAACCCTAACATTCACCGTAACCTTAACCCTCACCCTCACCCTCACTCTCAGCCCAAACCTAAGCCTAAGCCTAACCATAACCATCACACTCACCCTAACCCTTGCCCTAATCCGAATCCTAACCCTAAGAATAAGCCTAACCTTCACCCTCAAAATCACCCTAATCCTAACCCTCACCCTAACATTAACTCAAACACTAACCCTAACACTAACCCTCAAACTCAGCCCCACCCTTACCCTAACTCTAAACCTAAACCTCACCCTTGCCCTAACTCTAACCCTAACCCTAAACCTAAATTTTACCCTAACCCTAACACTAAACCTCACCCTCAACCTAGCACTCACCCTAACCCTAATCCTAACACTAACCCTCATCCTAACTCTCCCCATAACCCTAATCCTAAACCTCACCCTCAACCTAACCCTAACCCTAAACTAACCCTAACCCTAACACTAACCCTAACCCTAACCCTAACCCTCAACATAACCCTCACCCTAACCCTAACTCTAACTCTAAACCTCACCCTCACCCTAAACCTAACTCTAACCCTAACCCAAAACCTAAACCTGACGATAACCCTAAACCCTAACGCTCACCCTTAATCTCAAGGTTACCTTAACCCAAAACCCAACACAAACAATAACCCTAACCCTAATCCTAACCCTCACCCTAACCAAAACCCTCACCGTAACCCATACCCTAACCCAAACACTAACCCTCACAGTAACCCTAACACTAACCTCACCCTATCCCTAACTCTAACCATAACCCTAACACTAAAAACCTCAACCTAACCCTAACCCTAACCCTCACCCTCACCCTCACCATAACGGTAACCCTAAAATAACCCTAACCCTAACCCTAATCCTAACCCTCACCCTCACCCTAACCCTAAACCTAACCCTAACACTCACCCTAACCCTAACCCTAACCCTTACCGTAACCCTAACCCACATCCTAAAACTTACCCTAACCTTAACCCTAAACCTCACCCTAACCCTCACCCTACCCCTAACCCTCAACCTAACCCTAATCCTCACACTCAACGTAAACCTAACCCTAACCCTCACCCTAACTCGAAACATAACCTGAACCCTAACTCTCACCCTAACCCTCACCCTCACGCTCACGCTCAATGTAACCCTAAGCCTAACGCTAACCCTAACCTTAACCCTCACACTCACCCTAACCATTACCCCAATCTTAATCCGAACCCTAACGGTTACCCTCAGCCTCAGCCTAGCCATTACCCTAACCCTAATCCTAACACTAACCCTCATCCTAACCCTCTCCATAACCCTAACCCTAACCCAAACAATAACCCTAAACATCAAGCTCACCCTTAGCCCAAACCTAAGCCTAACCCTAAGCCTAACCCTAAACCTAACCACAACCCTCACACTCATTCTGCACCCTCACCCTCACCATAACTCTAACCCTAACCCTAACCCTAACCCTAAACCACACCCTTACCCTATACCTAACCCTAACCCTAACCCTCATCCTCACCCTAACCCTAACACTAAACCTAACCCTAACCCTCACTCTAACCGTCACCCTAACCCTATATCTAACCCTAAACCTCACCCTAAACCTCATCCTAACCCTAACCCTAACCCTAAACCCCACCCTAACCCTAAACCTAAACCTCAACCGCAACCTCACCCTCACCGTAACTCTAACCCTAACCCTAAAAATATCACTACACCTAACCCTAACCATCACCCTAACCCGAATCCTCACCCCACCCTCACCCTCAGCCTATCCCTAAGCCTAAGCCTAAACTTTAACCTAACCCTCACACTCATGCTCACCCTAACCCTAATCCTAAACCTAACCCTATCCCTAAACCTCAACCTAAACCTCACCCTCACCCTAACACTAACATTAACCCTAAACCTAAACCTCACCCTAACCCTCCCGCTAACCCTAACTCTAAACCTAAACTTCAACCTCACCATAAACCTAACCCTAACCCTTACTCTAAACCTCACCCTAACCCTAACCCAAACCCTCACCCTCAACCTCACCGTAACTCTAATCCTAAGCCTAACAATAAAACTAACCCTAACGCTAACCCTAACCCTAAACATAACCCTCACCCTCAGCCTCACCCTCACTGCAAACTTCACCCTAACCATAAAACTAAAAATAACTCTAACCCTAACCCTAACCCTAATCCTCAATCCCACATGCACCCTCAGCCTAATCCTAACCCTAACCCTAACCCTAAACCTCACCATAACCCTAACCCTAACACTAACCCTAAGACTAACCCTAACCCTAATCCTAAACCTCACCCTAACCGTAACCCTAAACCTCACCCTCAACCTAGCCCTCACCCTAACCTTAATCCTAACCCTAACCCTCATCCTAACCCTCCCCATAACCCTAAACCTAACCCTCACCCTCAACCTAACCTTCACCCTAACCCTAACCCTAACCCTAACACTAACCCTAATCCTAACCCTCAACCTAAACATCACCCTAAGCCTAACTCTAACCCTAAACCTCACCCTCACCCTAACCCTAACTTTAAATCTTACCCAAACCCTAAACCTCACTTTAACCCTAAACCCTAACCCTCACCCTTACGCTCACCATAACCGTAACCCTAAACATAACTCTAACAATAACCATAACCCTAATCCTAACCCTCACACTTACCACAACCCTCACCGTAAACCATACCCTAACCCTCACACTAACCCTAACCCTAACCTCACCCTAACCCTAACTCTAACCTTAACCCTAACACTAAAAACCTCAACCTACCCCTAACCCTAATCCTCACCCTCAACCTCACCATAACTGTAACCCTAACAATAACGCTAACCCTAATCCTAACCCTCACAGTCACCCTAACCCTAAACCGAAACTTAACCCTCACCCTAACCTAACCCTCACACTTACTGTAAACCTAACCCTCATGCTAACCCTCACCCTAACCAGAACCTTCACTGTAACCCATACCCTAACCCAAACACTAACACTCACACTAACCCTAACCCTAACCTCACCCTAACCCTAACTCTAACCCTAACCCTAACATTAAAAACCTCAACGTAACCCTAACCCTCACCCTCACCCTCACCATAACCATAACCCTAACAATAACCCTAACCCTAACCCTAATCCTAACACACCCTCATCCTAACCTTAAATCTAACCCTAACACTCACCCTTACTGTAACACTTACCCTCATCCTAACCCTCACTCTAACTCTACCCCTAAACCTAAACCTCACCCTAACACTAACCCTAACCCTCACCCTCAACCTAGCCCTCAACCTAACCCTAATCATAAACCTAATCCTCATCCTAACACTCACCCTAACCCTAACCCTAAACCTCACCCGAAGCCTAACCCTAACCCTAACCCTCAACCTAAGTCTAACCCTCACACTCAACGTAAACCTAACCCTAACCTCAATTTAACCCTAAACTTAAACTGAACCCTAACTCTCACCATAACCCTAACCCTCACCCTCACCCTCAGTGTAACCCTAAGCCTAACCCTAACCCTACCCCTAACATTCACACTCACCCTAACCCTTACCCTAATGCTAATTCTAACCCTAACCCTCACCCTCAGCCTCACCCTAACCATAAGCCTAACCCTAAACCTCACCCTAACCTGATCCTAAACCTCACCCACACCCTAGCCATTACACTAACCCTAAACCTAACACTAACCCTCATCCTAACCCTCCCCATAACCTTAACCCTAAACCTCACCCTCACCCAAGCCCTCACCCTAACCCTAATCCTAACCCTAATACTCATCCTAACCCTCAGACTAACCCTAACCTTAACTCTCACCCTCACCCTCACACTAACCATAACCCTAACCCTCAACCTAACCCTAACCCTCACCCTTACTGTAACCATTACCCTAACCATCACCCTAACCCTAAACTTAACCCGAACCCTAACTCTCACCCTAACCCTGACCCTAACCGTCACCCTAACCCTAACCCTCACCCTCACCCTCAGCCTAAACCTAAGCCTAACCCTATCCTTAAACCTAACCCTCATCCTATCCCTCACCCTAACCCTAAACCTAATCCTAATCCTAACCCTAACCCTAAACCTCACCCTCACCCTAACCCTCAACTTAAGCCTAACACTAACATTAATCCTAAACCTAACCCTAACCCTATACCTCAGCCTAAACCCTAAACCTTACACTAACCCTCACACTAGTCCTCAACCGAAACCTCACCCTAACCTTAATCCTAACACTAACCCTAACATTAACACTCGACCTAACCCTACAACTAACCCTAAATCTAACCCTAAACTGCCTCCTAATCCTAACCCTAACCCTAATCCGCACTCTAACCCTAAAACTCACCCTCAACCTCACCCACACCCTCACCATAACTCTAACCCTAACCCTAACAATAACACTAATCCTAACCTTAAAGCGAACCCTAACCCTAAACCTAAACCTAACACACATCCTCACCCTAACCATCATCTTAACCCTAACGCTCAACCTAACCCTAACCCTCACCCTCACAGTAACCCTAACCCTCACCTAACTCTAACCCTAAACCTTATCCTAACACTAACCCTAACCCTAGCCCTCATTCTATCCCTAATCCTAACCCTAACCCTCACCCTACCCCTAAACATAATCGAACCCTAACTCTCACCCTAACCCTAACCCAAACTTTCACCCTATCCCTAACCCTCACCCTCACCCTCACTGTCAGCCTTACCCTAAGTCTAAGCCTAACCCTAACCCTAACGATCACACTGACCCTAACCCTTACCCTAATCCGAATCCTAAACCTAAGCCTAATCCTCACCCTCATCCTCATCCTAATCCTAACCCTCACCCTAAAACTAACTCTAACACTAACCCTAACCCTCAACCTCAGCCTCACCCTTAACCTAACTCTAAACCTAAACCTCACCCTTACCGTAAGCTAAACCTAAACCTTACCCTAACCCTAACACTAAACCTCACCTTCAACCTAGCACTCACCCTAACCCTAATCCTAACCCTAACCCTCATCCTAAACCTTCCCATAAACCTAACTCTAAACCTCACCCTCAAGCTAACTCTCACCCTAAACTTAACTCTAACCCTAACACTAACCCTAACCCAAGCCCTCAACCTAACCCTCACCCTAACCCTAACTCTAACCCTAACCCAAAACCTAAAACTCACCCTAAACCTAAACCCTAACGCTCACCCTTACCCTCAACGTTACCTTAACCCAAAACCTAACCCAAATAAAACCCTAACCCTAATCCTAACCCTCACGCTAACCACAGCCCTCACCATAACCCATAGCCTAACCCAAACACTAAACCTCACAGTAACACTAACCCTGCCCTCACCCTAACCCTAACTCTAACCGTAACCCTAACACTAAAAACCTCAACTTAACCCTAACCCTAACCCTTACCCTCACCTAAATGTAACCCTAAAAATAACCCTAACCCTAACCCGAATCCTAACCCTCACCCTCACCCTAACCCTAAACCTAACCCTAAACCTCACCCTCACCCTAACCCTAACCCTCACCCTTACCGTAACCCTAACCCTCATCCTAACCCTCAAACTAAACGTAACCTTAACCCTAAACCTGACCCTAACACTAACTTTAACCATCACCCTCACACTAGCCCTCACCCTAACCCTAATCCTAAACCTAATCCTTATCCTAACCCTCACCCTAATCTTAACCATAACCATCACCCTAACCCTAAACCTAACCCTAACCTTCAACCTAACCCTAACCCTCACCTTTACCTTAACCCTTACCCTCATCCTAACCCTCACCCTAACTCTAAGCCTAATCCTCATCCTAACCCTCACCCTAACCCTAACCCTAAACCTCACCCTAACCCTAACCCTCAACCTAACTCTAACCCTCACACTCAACGGAAACCTAACCCTAACCCTCAACCTAACTCTAAACTTAACCTGACCCCTAACTCTCATCCTAAACCTAAACCTCACCCTCACCCTCAGTGTAACCCTAAGCCTAAGCCTAAGCCTAACCCTAACACTCACACTCACCCTAACCCTTACCCTAATCCTAATCCTAACCCTAACCCTAACCCTCACCCTCAGCCTCACCTTAACCCTAACTCTAACCCTAAACCTTAACCTCACCTTAATCCTAACCCTAACCCGAACCCTAAACCTCACCCTAACCTAACCCTAAACCTCACCGTCAAACTAGCTATCACCCTAACCCTAATCCAAACATTAACCCTCATCCTAACCCTCCACATAACCCTAACTCTAACAGTCACCCTAACCCTAAACCTCACCCTCACCCTTAGCCTAACCCTATGCCTAACCGTAAGCCACACCCTAAACCTAACCCTAAACCTCACACTCATCTGCACCCTCAACCTCACCGTAATTCTAACCCTAACCCTAACCTAAACCCTAAACCTCACACCTACCCTAACCCTAACCCTAACCCGAACCCTAACCCTCATCCTTACCATAACCCTATCACTAAACTTAACCCTAACCCTCACCTGAACCCTCCCCCTAACAATAACCCTAACAGTCACCCTAACCCTAATCCTCACCCCCAACCTCACCCTCAGCCTAACCATAAGCCTAAGCCAAACCCTCACCCTAACCCTCACACTCCCCCTCACCCTAACCATAATCCTAAATCTAAGCCTATCCTTAAACCTCAAACTAACCCTCAACCTCACCCTAACCCTAACACTAACCCTAACCCTAAACCTCACCCTAACCCTCCCCCTAACCCTAACTCTAACCCTAAATATCACCCTCACCCTAACCCTAACCAAAATCCTAAGCCTAAACCTCACCCTAACCCTAACCTCACCCTCACCCTCAAACTCACCGTAACTCTAACCCTAACCCTAACAATAACACTAACCCTAACCCTAATGCTAACTCTAAACATAACCCTCACCTTCAGCCTCACTATCACTGCAAACTTAACCGTAACTATAACACTAAAAATTACCCTAACCCTAAGCCGAACCTAACTCTAAATCTAATCCTAACCCCCACCCTCAGGCTCAGCCTAACCCTAAGCCTAAACCTAACCCTAAACCTAACCATAATCCTCAGCCTCAGCCTCACCCTAACCCAAACCCTAAACCTAACACTCACCCTAACTCTAAGCCTAACCCTAACCCTAACCCTCACACTCACCCTCAAACTAACCCTAATCCTAAACCTAACCCAATCCCTAACCCTAACCCTCACCCTAACCCTCACCCGAGTGCTTACCCTAACACTAAACCTAACCCTCACCCTCAACCTAGCCCTCAACCTAACCCTAAACTCACCCTCACCTTAACCCTTACCCTAACCCTCACTCTAACCCTAAACTTAACCCAAAGCCTAACTCTCACCCTAACCCTAACCCTAACACTCACCCTAACCCTAACCATCAACCTTACCGTAACCCTCAACCTCAGCTTAACCCTCAAGTTTGCCCTTACCGTCAGCCCTACCCTAACCCTCACCATAAACCTCACACTCACCCTAACCCTCACCCTAAAACTAACTCCACTCTTAAACCTCACCCTCACCCAAAACATAACTCTAACCCTAACCCTAACACTAAACCTCACCCTAACCATAACCCTACCCCTCAGAATAACCCTAACCCTCAACCTCATGCAAACCCTCAGCCTAAACCTAAGGCTAACCCTAACCCTAACCATAAGCCTCACACTCACCTTAACCGAACCCTAATCCTAATCCTAACCCTAAACCTAACCCGAACCCGAATCTACAGCCTCAACCTAACCCTAATTCTAACCCTAAACCTCACACTGACCCTAACTCTAATCCTAAAACTGACCCTCACGATAACGGAAACCTTAAACCTAACCCTAAACTTAACCCTAACCCTAACCCTAACCCTAACTCTCACCCTAAACCTAACCCTAACACTAACCCTAACCCTAAACCTCACCCTAACCCTCACCCTAACTCTAACACTAACCGTAAACCTTACCATCATCCTAACCATCACTCTAACCCTAACCCAAACCATAAACCTTACCCTAACCCTAAACCTAAAAGTCACCCTCAACCTCACCGTAACCAAAATCCTAAACCTAAACCTAACAATAACCCTAACCCTAATCCTAACCCTCCCCCTAACCATAACCCTCATCCTAACCCAAACCCTCACTGTAAAACTTACCCTCACCCTAACACTAACCCTAACCGTAAAACTAACCCTCACACTAACCACAACCATAACCCTAACCCTAAACCTCAAACTAACCCTCACCCTCAGCCTAACTCTAACACTAACCCTATCCCTAACCCTCACCCTAACCCTCCTCATAACCCTATATCTAACCCTCAAACTCACCCTCACACTAACCGTAACCCTAACCCTAAACCATACCCTAACCCTAACCCTACTCCACACCCCCACCCTCACCCTCACTGTAACTCTAACCCTAACCTTAACAGTAACACTAACCCTAACCCAAACCATCACCCTAACCCTAATCCTCACCCCCACCTTCGCCCTCAGCCTAAACCTAGGCCTAAGCCTCACCCTCACCCTAACTGTCACACTCACCCTCACCCTACCCCTAATACTAAATCTAACCCTATCCCTAAACCTCAACTTAACCCTCCCCCTCCCCGTAACCCTAACACTAACCCTAACCCTAAACCTCACCCTAAATCTCACCCTAAACCTAACCCTCACCCTCACCCTCAATCTCACCATAACTCTAAACCTAACCCTAAAACTAACACTAACCCTAACCCTAACCATAACCATAACCATAACCCTCACCTTCAGAATCACCTCAGCTCCAACTTAACCCTAACCATAACACAAACAATAACCCTAATACTAAACCTAACCCTAATCCTCAACCCCACCCTCACCCTCAGCCGAATCCTAAGCCTAAGCCTAAGCCTAAACCTAACCCTAAACCTAACTGTAACCCTAACCCTAACCATAACCCTATCCCTAAACCTAAACATAAACCTAACCCTAATCCTCAGCCTCACCCTCACCCTAACCAAATCCCTAACCCTAACCCTCACCCTAATATTAAGCCTAAACATAACCCTGACCCTCACACTCACCCTCAACCTAACCCTAACCCTAAACCTAACCATATCCCTAAACTAAAACCTCACCCTAACCCTCACCCTAACACTAATCCTAACCCTAAACCTCATCCTAACCCTCACCCTAACCCTAACCCAAACCTCACCCTAACCCTAAACCTAACCCTCACCCTCATGCTTGGCCTAAGCCTAAGGCTAAGCCTAAATCTAACCCAAATATTCAACATAACGCTAACCCTAACTCTAACCCTTACCCTAAAACTAAACCTCATCCTAACACTAATCCTAAACCTCACCCTCACCCTCACTGTAATCCTAACCCTAACCCTAACCCTAACAATAACCCTAACACTAACCCTAATCCTCAACCTAACCCTAACCCTCACCCTATCCCTAACCCTCACCCTAACACTTACCCTCACCCTAACACTAACACTAATCCTAACACTAACCCTCACACTAACCCTAACCATCACCCTAACCCTAAACCTCACCTTAAACCTAAACCTAACCCTCACCTTCACCCTAGCCCTCACAATAACCCTAATCCTCATCCTCACCCTAAACCTCACACTAACCCTAACACTAATCCTCAAGCTAACCCTCACCCACACCCTTCCCCTAACCCTAACCCTCCCTCTAACCCTAACCCTCACCCCACTGTAACCCTCACCCTCAGCCTAAACCTCAGGTTTACCCTTACCATCACCCCCACGCTAAACCTTACCCTAAACTTAACCCTCACCCTAATCCTCACCCTAACCCTAATTCCACCCCAAAACCTCATGCTCACCCTAACCCTAACCCTAAACCTAACCCTATCCCTCATCCTCACCCTAAACCTCACACTAACTCTAACCCTAAACCTCAATTTAACTCTCACCCTAACCCTAAACCTAACCCTTACCCTAACCCTAAACCTAACCCTAACACTCACCATTATCTTAATCCTCATCCTCAGCCTAAACCTCACCTTTACCCTTACTATCATCCTCACCCTAAACCTCCCCCTAACTCTAAACCTCATCGTAACCCTCACCCTAACCATAAACCTAACCCTCACCCTAACCCTAACCCTCAACCTCAACCTCACCCTTAGCCTAACCCTAAGCCTAAGCCTAAACCTTACCATAATCGTCACCTTCACCCTAGCCCTCACTCTAACCCTAATCCAAACCCTAAACCTCATCCTAATCCTCACCCTAAATCTAATCCTAACCCTCACCATCACCCTCAACCTAACCCTCATCCTAACCCTAAGCCTCAACCTAATCCTAACCCTCACCCTCACAGTAAGTCTTTCCCTGACACGGACCCTAACCCTAAACTTAACCCGAAACCTAACTCTCACCCTAAACCTAACCCTAACCCTCACCCTAACCCTAACGCTAAACTTCATCCTCACCCTAGCACTCACCCTAACCATAATCCTAAACCTAACCCTCATCCTAACCATCCTCCTAACCCTAAACCTAACCCTCACCCTAACCCTAACACTCACACTCAACCTCACCCTCAGCCTAACCCTAAGCCTAACCCTAAACCTACCCCTAACACACACACTCACCCTCACCCTAACCCTAATCCTAATCCTCATCCTAACCATAACCCTAAACCTCCCCCTAACTCTCACCCTAACCCTAACACTAACACTAACCCTAACCCTAACCCTCAACCTAACCCTCACCCTAACCCTAACTCTAACCCTAAAACTCACCCTCACACTACATCTCACCCTAACCCTAACCCTAACCCTCACCCTCACCAGCACCATAACCGTAAACTTAAACCGAACCCTAACAATAAACCTAACCCTAATCCTAACCCTCACCCTAACCATTACCCTCAACCTAACCCTAAACCTAAATCTCACCCTCACCCAAGCTCTCACCCAAACCCTAATCCTAAACCTAACCCTCATCCTAACCCTCCCCCTAAACCTTACTCTAACCCTCACCGTAAACCTAACCCTCACCCTCAACCTCACCCTCAGCCTAACCCTAAGCCTAACCCTAAACCTAAAATTAACACACACACTCACCCTCACTCTAACCCTGATCCTGTCCCTAACCCAAACACTAACCCTCATCCTCACTCTAAACCTCATATGAACGCTAACCCTAATCCTCAATCTAGCCCTCACCCTAAACCTAAACCAAACCCTAACCTTCACCCTTATCTTAACCCTCACCCTCAGCCTAAACCTCACCTTTACCCTTACCATCATTCTTACCTTAACCCTCACCCTAACCCTAAACCTCATCCTAACCCTCACCCTAAACGTAAAAATAACCCTCACCATAACCATAACCCTCACCCTCAACCTCACACTCAGCCTAACCCTAAGCCTAACCCTAAACCTAACCCTAACACACAAACACACCCTCACCCTGACCCTAATCCTAACTCTAACCCCTACACTCCCCATAACTCTCACCCTAACCCTAACCCTAACACTAACCCTAACCCTCAGCCTCACTCTCACCCTAAGCCTAATCCTATCCCTAACCCTCCCCCTAACCCTTACCCTAAACTTCACCCTAACCCTAACCCTCAAACTCAACCTCACCCTTAGCCTAAACCTTAGCCTAAACCTAAAACTAAACCGAACACACTCACTCACCCTCACCCTAACCCTAATCCTAACCCTAACCTTCACCCTCACCCTCACCCTAAATGTAAAAATAAGCCTAACCCTAACCCTAACCATCACACTCACCCTAACCCTAACTCTAACACTAACCCTAACAATAACCCACACCATAAACCTAAGCCTAACCATCACCCTAACCCTAATACTCACCACCACCCTCACCCTCATCCTAAAACTAAGCCTAAGCCTAAGCCTAACCCTAACCCTAAACCTCACCCTCACCCTCACCCTAAGCCTAACCCTAACCCTAAACCTCAACATAACCCTCAACCTAACCTTAACCCTAATACTTACCCTAACCCTAACCCTCCACCTAACCCTCCAACTAAACCTAAGTCTAACCATAAACCTAACCCTCACCATAACACTAATCCTAGACCTAACCCTAAATCTCACTCTAACCCTAACACTCACCCTCACCCTCACCCCAAACCTAACCCTAACCCTCACCCTAAACCTAACCCTCACCCTCACCGTAACCCTAACCCTCATCGTAACCATCACCCTAACCCTAACCCTAATCCTAAACTTTACCCTAAAACTAACCCTAATCCTCACCTTCACCCTAGCCCTCACCCTAAACCTACTGGTAAACCTAATCCTCATCCTAACCCTCACCCTAACTCTAAGCCTAACTCTAATCCTAACCCTAGCCCCAAAACTCACTCTAACCCTAACACTAACCCTAACACTAACACTAACCCTAAAGCTAACCCTAAAACTAACACTAAACCTAACCCTAATCCACAGCCTCACCGACACCCTAACCCAAACCCTAACCCTAACCCTCATAATAACTCTAAGCCTAACCTTAAACCTAATCCTAAACCTCACACTCAAACTCACCCTAACCCTAATCCTAAACCTAACCCTATCCCTAACCCTAACCCTCACCATAACCCTCAGCCTAGCCCTCACCCTTACACTTATCCTAACCCTAACCCTCACCCTAACCATAACCCTCAACCTAACCCTAACCCTCTCCCTAAGACTTACCCTCACCCCAACTCTAACCCTAACCCTAAGCCTAACACTCACACTAACCCTAAACATCACCCTAACCCTAACACTCACCCTAAGTCTAACCCTAACCCTCACCCTCACCCTATCCTTCACCCTAACACTAACCCTCATCCTAACCATAAACCTCACTTTAACCCTAACCCTCACCCTAACCCTCACACTAACCCTAACTCTACCCCTAACAATAACACTAAACCTAACCCTAAACCTAACCCGAACCCTAAACCTAATGCTAACACTCAACCTCACCCTAACCCTAACCCTCACCCTAACCCTAAATGTACCCCTAAACCTCACCCTCACCCTAACCCTAACTCTAACCCTAACCCTAACACTAAACCTCATTGTAACCCTAAACCTAACCCTTACCCTCACATTAAACATAACTCTAACCCTAAACCTAAGACTAACCCTAAACCTAACCCTAACCCTCACCCTAAACATAACACGTACCCTAACGTTTACCCTCACCCTAAAACTAACCCTAACCCTCACCCTTATCTTATCCCTCACCGTCAGCCTAAACCTCACCTTTACCCTTACCTTCAACCTCACCCTAAACCTATACCTCATCCTAACCCTCGCCCTAAGCATAAACCTAACCATCATCCTAACCCTAACCCTAACCCTCATCCTCACCCTAAACCTCACACTAACCCTAACTCTAATCCTCAATCTCAACCTCACCCTCACCCTAACACTAACCCTTACCCTAAACCTAAACCTAACCCTAACACTCACCAGTATCTTAAGCCTCACCCTCAGCCTAAACCTCACCTTTACACTTACCCTAACCCTAACCCTAAACCTCTCCCTCACCCTAGCCCTCACCCTAACCCTAATCCTAATCCTAACCCTCATCCTAACCCTCACCTTAACCCTAACCCTAACGATCAAACCTAAACATAATCCTCACCCCGACCCTCACCCTCATCCTAAACCTAAGCCTAAGCCTAACCCTAACCCTAAACCTCACGCTCACCCTAGCCCTCACCCTAACCCTAATCCTTACACTAACCCTCAACCTATCCCTCACCCAAACACTAAACCTAACCCTCACCCTCACCCTCACCCTAACCTTAATCTGAACCATAACCCTCAATCTCACCCTAACCATCACCCTCACCATAAACCTTACCCTAACACTCAACCTAACCCTAAACTTAAACCGAACCCTAACTCTCACCCTTACCCTAACCATAACCTTCACCCTAACCCTAACCCTAAAAATCACCCTCACCCTAGCCCTCACTCTCAACCTCACACTCAGCCTAACCCTAACCCTAACCCTAAACCTAATGCTAACACACACACTCACCCCCACCCTAACCCTAATCCTAACCCTAACCCTCCCAATAACCCTCACCCTCAGCCTAACCCTCAACTTTACCCTTACCGTCACCCTCAAACTAACTCTCACTCTAACGCTAACCCTCACCCTAACCATAACTCTACCCCTAAACTTCAACCTCACCCTAACCCTAACTCTAACCCTAACACTAACACTAACCCTCACCATAACCCTAACCATAACCATCACCCTAACCCTAATCCTCACCCCCACCCTCACCCTCAGCCTAATCCTAAGCCTAAGCCTAACCCTAACCCTAAACCTCAAACTCACCCTCAGCCTAATCCTAATCCTAACACTAAGCCTAACCCTAACCCTCGACCTAACCCTCAAACTAAACCTAAATCTAACCATAAACCTCACCCTCACCCTAACACTAATCCAAACACTAACCCTAACCCTAACACTAAACCTCACACTAACCTAACCCTCACCCTAATCCTAATCTTAAACCTAACCCTCATCCTAACCCTCACCCTCAGTGTAAGCCTAAGCCTAAACCTAACCCAAACACTCACACTCACCCTAACCCTTAACCTAATCCTAATCCTAACCCTAACCCTAAGCATCATCCTCAGCCTCAGCTTAAACTTCACTCTAACCCTGTACCTCACACTCACCCTAACACTAACCCTAACCTGAAACCTCACCCTAACACTAACCCTAAACCTCAACCTCACCCTAGCCCTCACCGTAACCCTAATCGTAACACTAAAACTCATCCCAACCCTCCCCATAACCCTAACCCTAACCCTCACCCTAACCCTAAACCTCACCCTCACCCTCAGCCTAACCCTAAGAATAACCCTAAACCTAACCCTAACCCTCACACTCACCCTAACCCTAACCCTAATCCTAATCTTAACCCTCACCCTCACCCTAACCCTCCCCCTAAACCTAACCCAAACCTAACACTAACCCAAAACCTAACACTAACCCTAACCCTCACCCTCATTCTCAGCCTCACCCTAACCCTAACACTAACCCTAAACCTCACCCTCACCCTAACCCAAACTCTAACCCTAACCCAAAATGTAAACCTCACCCTAACACTAAACCTAACCCTAACCCACACCTTCACCCTCAGCCTAATTCTAAGCCAAACCCTAACCCTAAACCTCACACTCACCCTAATCCTAACCCTAAACCTCACCCTAACCTTAACCCTCACATTTACCCTAACACTAATCCTAATCATACTCCTAACCCTAACCCTAACCTCACCCTCACCCTCACCCTAACCCTAACCCTAAACCTTACCCTAACACTAACCCTAAACCTCACCTTCAACATAGCCCTCACCCTAACCCTAATCGAAAACCTAATCGTCATCCTAACACTCACCCTAAATCTAAGCCTAAGCCTAAGCCTAACCCTAACCCCAACCCTCACTGTAACACTAACACTAACCCTAACACTAACACTAACCCTAAACCTAACCCTAAATCTAACCCTAATTCTCAGCCTCACCCTAACCCTAACCCAAACCCTAAACCTATCCCTCATCCTAACTCTAAGCCTAACCCTAACCCTAATCCTAACCCTCACACTCGTCCCCACCCTAAACCTAATCCTAAACCTAACCCTATCCCTAACCCTAACCCTCACCCTAACCCTCAGCCTAGCCCTCACCCTTACACTTATCCTAACCCTATCCCTCACCCTAACCATTACCCTCACTCTAAACCTAACCCTCACCCTAACATTTACCCTCACCCTAACACTAACCTTAACCCTAACACTAACCCTCAAACTAACCCTAAATATCACCCTAACCCTAAACCTCCCCCTAACACAAACTCTAACCCTCATCCTCACCCTAGCCTTCATCCTAACCCTAACCTTAATCCTCACCATAAACCTCACACTAACCCTAACACTAATCCTGAATCTAACCCTCAACCTCACCCTAACACTAACACTAACCCTCAAACTAACCCTAACACTCACACTTACGGTAACCCTCACCCTCAGCCTAACCCTCACCTTTACCCTTACCGTCACCCCCATGCTTACCGGCACCCTAACCCTAACCCTCACTCTAACCCTAAATGTACCACTAAACATCACCCTCACCCTAACCCTTACTCTAATCCTAACCCTAACACTGAACCTCACTGTAATTCTAACCATAACCCTCACCCTCACCGTAACCATAACCCTAACCCCAAACCTAACAATAACCCTAACCCTAACCTTAAACCTCACCCTAAACATAACCCGCAACCTAACCCTAACCCTCAACCTAACACTTATCCTCACCCTAACACTAAACCTCACACTAACCCTAACCCTCACCCTAATCCTAAACCTCACCCTAACCCTAACCCTAACCCTAATCCTCACCCTCATCCTAGCCCTCACCCTAACCCTAATTCTAACCCTCACCCTCACCCGAACCCTAACCCTCATCCTCACCCTAAACCTCACATTAACCCTAACTCTAATCCTCAATCTCAACCTCACCCTCACCCTAACACTAACCCTTACCCTAAACCTAAACCTAACCCTAACACTCACCAGTATCTTAAGCCTCACCCTCAGCCTAAACCTCACCTTTACACTTACCATCATCCTCACCCTAACCCTCACCCTAAACCTAAACCTCATCCTAATCCTCACCCTAACAGTTAACCTAACCATCACCGTAACCTTAACCCTCACCCTCACCATAGCCCTAAACCTAACCTTAATCCTAATCCTAACTCTCATCCTAACACTCACCCTAACCCTAACACTAACACTTAACCGAAACCTAACTCTCACCCTAAACCAAAACCTAACCCTCAACATCACCCTCATTCTCAGCCTAAACCTTAGACTAAGCCTGAGCCTAACCCTAAACCTAACCCTCACACTCACCCTAAACCTTACCCTAATCCCAATCCTAAACCTAATCCTAACCCTCACCATCACCCTCACCCTCACCCAAACCCTCAACCTAACCCTAACCCTACCAGTAACCCTACAACTAACCCTCAACCTCAGCCTCACCCTTACCCTAACTCTAACCCTAAACCTCACCCTCACTCTAACCCTAATTCTAACACTAACCCTAACACTGAACCTCACCCTAATCCTAACCCTAACCCTCTTTCTAACTATAACCCTCACCCTAACATTAACCCTCACCCTAACCCTTACCATCACTCTAACACTAACACTAACCCTAACACTAACCCTCACACTAACACTAACCCTCCCCTTAATCTAAAACCTCACCCTAACCCTAACCCTTATTCTAACCCACACCCTTACCCTAGCCCTCACCCTAACCCTAATTCTAACCCTCACCCTCACCCTAACCCTAACCTTCATCCTCACCCTAAACCTCCCACTAACCGTAACCTTAATCCTCAATCTAACCCTCACGCTAACCCTAACCCTAACCTTAAACCTAACCCTAACCCTCACCCTTATCTTAACCCTTACCCTCAGCCTAAACCTCACCTTTACCCTTCCCATCATCCTCACCCTAACCCTAAACCTCATCCTAACCTTCACCCTAACCATAAACCTAAACATCACCCTAACCCTAACCCTCACACTCAACCTCACGCTCAGCCTAACCCTACGCCTAAGCCTAACCCTTACTCTAACCCTCACCCTCACCCTAGCCCTCTATCTAACCCTAATCCTAAACCTATTCCACATTGTAACCCTCACCCTAAACCTAACCCTAACAATCACCTTAAAGCTGATCCTCACCCCCACCCTCACCCTCAGCCTAACCCTAACCCTAAACCTAACCCTCACATACCCTCACCCTAAACGTAACCATAAACCTTAACATCACCCAAACACTCACCCTAAACCTCACCCTCATCCTAACCCTAACCCTAACCCCAATCCTCATCCTAACCCTGATCCTACCCCTAAACCTAACCCTCACCCTAATCCTAAGCCTAATCCTAACCCTCAACCTAACCCTAACCGTCATGCTCACTGTAACCCTAAATCTAACCCTCAGCCTAGCCCTAAACTTAACCCGAACCCTAACTCTCACCCTAACCCTACCCTTAACACTCAACCTTAACTTAACCCTCACCCTCACCCTCACCTTCAGCCTAACATTAAGCCTAACCCTAACCCTAACCCTAACCCTCACACTCAAGCTAACCCTAACCCTAATCCTAATACTAACACTAACCCTAAACCTCACCCTCACCCTAATCCTCACCTTAACCCTAACCGTAACATTAATCCTAACCCTAACCCTAACCCTAAAACTCAACCTCACGCTAAACCTCACACTAACCCTAACACTAATCCTCAATCTAACCCTCACCCTAACCCTAACCATAACCATAAACCTAACCCTAAACCTCACCCTTATGTTAACCCTCAACCTCAGCCTAAACCTCATCATTAGCCTCACCATCATCCTCACCCTAAACCTCACCCTAATCCTAAATCTCATCCTAACCCTCACCCTAACCTTAAACCTCACCCTAACCTGAACCCTCACCCTCAACCTCATGCTCAGCCTAAACCTAAGCCTAAGCCTAACCTTATTCTAACCCTATCCCTCACTCTAGCCCTCACCCGAACCCTAATCCTAAACCTATCCCTCATGCTAAACCTCACCCTAATCCTAACCCTAACCATCACCCTAACCATAATCCTCACCCGCACCCTCACCCTCAGCATAACCCTAACCCTAAGCCTAACCCTAACCCTAACCCTCACATACCCTAACCCTAACCCTAATCCTAACCCTAACCCTAAACATCAACCTAACCCTCAACCTAACGTTAACCCTAACACTAATCCTAACCCTAACCCTCGACCTAACCCTCCCTCAACCCTAAATCTAAACCAAAAACTCACCATCACCCTAACCCAAATACTAACCCTAACCCTCACCCTAACCCTAACCCTCACACTCACTGTAACCCTCAACCTCATACTAACCCTCACCCTAACCCTAACCCTAACCCTAAACCTCACCCAAACACTAACCCTAACCCTCACCCTCACCCTAGCCCTCACCCTACCCCTAATCCTAACCCTAATCCTCATCTTAACCCTCAACCTAACCCTAACCCTTAACCTCACCCTCACTGTAACCCAAACCCTAAACCTCACCCAAACCATAAACTTAACTCATATCCTAATCCTCACCCTAACCCTTACACTAACCCTAACCCTAACCCTCACCCTAAACATCACCCTAACCCTTACTCTAACCCTAATGCTCACCCTCACCCTCACGCTAACCCTAACCATAACCCTAAAAATCACCATAACCCTAACCCTCACAGTCACCCTCAACATAACACTAACCCTAACCCTAATAATAACACGAACCCTAACCCTAACCCAAACACTCAGCCTCACCCTAACCCTAACCATAACCCTAAACCTCACCCTAACCCTAACCCTAACCCTAACCCTCACCCTCACCTAACCGTAACCTAACCCTAACACTAACCCTAACCCTAACACTAACCCTCACACTAACCCTAACCCTCACCCTAACCGTAAACCTAAACATCAACCTAACCCTATCTTCACCCTCAAATTCACGCTCAGCCTAAACCTAACCCTAAGCCTAACCCTTACTCTAACAATCACCCTCAACCTAGCCCTCACCCGAACCCTAATCCTAACCCTATCCCTCATCCTAACCCTAACTTTAAGCCTAACCCTAACCATCACCCTAACCCTAATCCTCACCCGCACCCTCACCTTCAGCCTAATCCTAACCCTAAACTTAACCATAACCATTACATACTCTCACCCTTACGCTAACCCTCACCCTAACCCTAAACCTCAACCTAACCCTCACCCTAAACTTATCCCTAACACTAAGCCTAACCCTCGACCTACCCTTCCCCTTAACACTAAATCTAACCCTAAAACTCACCCTCACCACAACTCAAATCCGAAACCTAACCCTAATCCTTACCCTAACCCTCAACCTCACTGTAACCATAACCCTCAAAACCCTCACCCTAACCCTAACCCTAAACCTAAACCTCACCCAAACACTAACCCTAACCATCACCCTCACCCTAGCCCTCACCCTAACTCTAACCCTAACGCTAATCCTCATCCTAACCATCACCCTTAGCCTAAACCTAACCCTCACCCTAATCCTAAGCCTACCCTAACCCTCAACCTAACCCTATTCCTCATGCTCACTGTAAACGTAACCCTAACCCTCACCCTAACCCTAAACTTAAACCGAACCCTAACCCTCACCCTAATGATACCCCTAAATCTCACGCTAACCCTAACCCTTACCCTCACCTTCACCCTCAGCTTAACCCTAAGGGTAAACCTAAACATAACCCTAACCCTCACACTCATACTAACCCTTACCCTAATCCCATTCCTAACAATAACCCTAACCCTCACAATCACCCTAACCCTCATCGTAACCCTAACTCTAACACTAACCCTAAACCTAACCCTCAAACTCAGGCTACCCTAACCCCAAACCTAACCCTAAACCTCACCCTAATCCTAACCCTAAACCTCACCCTCAACCTAGACCTCACCCTAACCCTAATCCTAACCCCAACCCCCATCCTAACACTAACCCTAAAACTCACCCTCACCCTCACCCTAACACTAACCCTAACCCTCATCCCAACCCTAACCCTCACCCTCACTGTAACCGTTACCCTAACCCTCACTTAACCCTAAACTTAACATGAACCCTAACTCTCACCCTAACCCTAAACCTAACCCTCATCCTAACCGTAACCCTCACCCTCACCCTCACCCTCAGCCTAACATTAAGCCTAACACTATCCCTAAACCTAACCCTCATCGCATCCCTCACCCTAACCCTAACCCTTATCCTAATCCTAACCCGAACCCTAAATCTCACCCTATCCCAAACCCTCAAGTTAAGACTAACCCTAACATTAATCCTAACCCTAACCCTAACCCTAAACCTCATCCTAAACCCTAAATTTCACTCTACCCATCACACTAATCCTCAACCTAAACCTCACCCTAACCTTAACCCTCACACTAACCCTAACATTAACGCTCAACCTAACCCTACATCTAACCCTAAATCTAATCCTACACCTCCCCCTCATCCTAACCTTAATCCTAACCCAAACCTAAATCTCACTCAAACACTAACTCTAATCCTCACACTCAAACTAGCCCTCACCCTAACCCTAATCCTTACCCTAATCCTCATCCTAACCCTCACCATAACCCAAACTCTAACACTGACTCTAACACTAACCCTCACCCTCAGCCTCACCCTAACTTTAACTCTAACCTTA
This sequence comes from Dipodomys merriami, assembly GCF_024711535.1. Taxonomy (NCBI): domain Eukaryota; kingdom Metazoa; phylum Chordata; class Mammalia; order Rodentia; family Heteromyidae; genus Dipodomys; species Dipodomys merriami. Next base: position 869,395 of record NW_027202771.1, read on the forward strand.
AACCTCACCCTCACCCTAACCCTAACCCTAAACCTAACACTAAATCTCACCCTAACCCTAACCCTAAACCTCACATTAACCCTAACCCTCACCCTAACCCTAATCCTAAACCTAAACCTCATCCTAAGCCTCACCCTAACACTAACCCTAACCCTCACCCTCACCATCACCCTAACCCTAACCCTAACCCTCAACCTAACCCTATCCCTCATCCTCACTGTAACCCTTACAGTAACATTCACCCTAACCCTAAACTTAACCGAACCCTAACTCTCACCCTAAACCTAACACTAACCCTCACATACTCTAACCCTAATCCTAATCCTAACCCTAACCCTAACCCTAACCCTAAACATCAACCTAACCCTCAACCTAACCTTAACCCTAACACTAATCCTAACCCTAATCCTCGACCTAAACCTCCCCCTAACCCTAAATCTAACCCGAAATCTAACCCTAAAACTCACCATCACCCTAACCCAAATCCTAAGCCTAACCCTCACCCTAACCCTAACCCTCACCCTCACTGTAACCCTCACCCTCATCCTAACCCTCACCCTCACCCTAACCTCACACAAACACTAACCCTAAACCTCACCCTCACCCTAGCCCTCATCCTAACCCTAATCCTAACCCTAATCCTAATCCTAAACCTCACCCTAAACCTAACCCTAACCCTCACCCTCACTGTAACCCGAACCCTGAACCTCACAAAACCATAAACTTAACCCTCATCCTAACATTCACCCTAACCCTTACACTAACCCTAACCATAACCCTCACCCTAACCCTCACCCTAACCCTTACTCTAACCCTAAACCTCACCCTCACCCTCACACTAACCCTAACCATAACCCCAAACCTCACCCTAACCCTAAACCTCACCTTCACCCTCACCGTAACCCTAAACCTAACCCAAACCCTCAGCCTCACCCTAACCCTAAGCCTAACCCTAAACCTCATCCTAACCCTAACCCTAAACCTAGCCCTCACCCTAACCCTAAACTTAACCGAACCCTAACCTAAACACTAACCCTAACCCTAACCCTAACCCTCACCCTAAACATAAACCTCACCCTAACATTAACTCTCACCCTAACACGTACCCTCACCCTAATACTAACCCTAACACTAACACTAACCCTCACACTAACCCTAACCCTCACCAAAACTGTAAACCTAACCTTCACCCTAACCATACCTTCACCCTCAAACTCACGTTCAGCCTAAACCTAAGCCTAAGCCTAACCCTTACTCGTTTTTTTTTTGGGGGGTCCGGTGGTGGGTCCTGAACTCTGGGCCTGGGCGCTGTCCCTCAGCTCTTCAGCTCAAGGCTAGCACTCTACCACTTGAGCCAAAGCACCACTTCCGGCTTTTTTCTTTTTGCTTATGTGGTGCTGAGGAATCAAACCCAGGGCCTCAGGCATGCAAGGCAAGAGCTCTACCAATGAGCTATCTTCCCAGCCCCTAACCCTTATTCTTAACCTCATCCTCATCCTAGCCCTCTCGCGAACCCTAATTCTAACCCTATCCCTCATCCTAACCCTCACCCTAAGCCTAACCCTAACCATCACCCTAACCCTAATCCTCACCCGCACCCTCACTCTCATACCTACCCTAACTCTAAGCTTAACCCCAACCCTCACATACCCTCACCCTTACCTTAACCCTAGACCTAACCCTAACCCAAAACCTCAACCTAACCCTCACCCTAACCTTATCCCTAACACTAACCCTAACCTTCGTCCTAATCTTCCCCCTAACACTAAATTTAACCTTAAAATTCACCCTCAACACAACCCAAATTCTAACCTTAACCCTCACTATTACCCTAACCCTCACCCTCACTGTAACCGTAATCCTCATACTAACTCTCACCCTAAACCTAACCCTACACCTAAACATCACCCAAACACTAACCCTAACATTCACTCTAACCCTAGCCCTCACCCTAACCCTAATCCTAACCCTAATCCTCATCCTAACCCTCACCCTAAGCCTAACCCTAACCATCACCCTAATCCTAAGCCTAGCCTAACCCTCAAACTAACCCTAACCCTCATGCTCACTGTAACCCTAACCCTAACCCTTACCCTAACCCAAACTTAAACTGAACCCTCACCTTCATCCTAACCCTAACCCTAAACCTAAACCTAACCCTAACCATCACACACACACTAATACTTACCCTAATCTTATTCCTAATAATAACCCTAACCCTCACACTCAACCTAACCCTCATCGTAACCCTAACTCTAACACTAACCCTAACCCTAACCCTCAACCTCAGGCTTACCCTAACCCTAACTCTAACCCTTAACCTCACCCTCACCCTAACCCTAACCCTCAACCTAACCCTAAACCTCTCCCTAATCCTAACCCTAACCCTCACCCTCACCCTCACCCTCCCCCTCACCATAACTCTAACCCTAACCCTAACAATAACACTAATCCTAACCCTAAACCTAACCCTAACCCTAACCCTAATCCTAAAACTCACCCTCACCCTAACCATAATCTTAACCCTAAACCTCAAACTAAACCTAACCCTCACCCTCACTGTAACCCTAACCCTCATCATAACCCTAACCCAAAAACTAACCCTAACCCTAAACCTTTCCCTAACACTAACACTAACACTCAACCTCACCCTAGCCCTCACCCTAACCCTACTCCTAACCCTAACCCTCACCCTAACCCTAACGCTCACCCTCAGCCTCACTCTCAGCCTAACCCTAAGCCTAAGCCTAACTCTAACCCTAACCATCACAATCACCCTAAACTTACCATAATCCTAATCCTAACCATAAGCCTAAGCCTAACCCTCACCCTCACCCTCACCACAAACCTAACACGCAACCTATACCTAAATCTAACCCTAACCCTAAACCTAACCCTCAACCTCAGCATCACCCTTACCCTAACTCTAAACCTAAACCTAAACCTTACCCTAACTCTAACCCTAACCCTAAACCTCACACTAACCCGAACCCTAAATCTCACCCTCAACCTAGCCTTCACCCTAACCCTAATCCTAACCCTAACCCTCATCCTAACCCTTCCCATAACCCTAACCCTAAAGCTCAGCCTCAAACTAACCCTCACCCTAACCTTAACCCTAACCCTGACACTAACCCTAACCCCAAACGTCAACCTAACCCTCACACTAACCCTAACCCAAACCCTAATCCTAATCTTAATCCTACAACTAATCCTAAGCCTCACCCCCACCCTAACCCTCACCATAAGCCTAACCCTAACATTAATCCTAAACCTAACCCTAACCCTAAACCTCATCCTCACCCTAAACCTCACACTAACCCTAACACTAGTCCTCAATATAAACCTCACCCTCATCCTCACCCTACCCCTCACCCTAACCCTAACCCTCGTCCTCAACCTAAACCTCACACTAATCATAACAATAATCCTTAATCTAACCCTCACCATCACCCTAACCCTAACCCTAACACTCATTTAAACCTAACCCTCACCCTCACTATAACACTCAACCTCAGCCTAACCCTCACCTTTACCCTTACCGTCACCCCCACCCTAAACCTCACCCGAACCCTACACCTAAACCTAACCCTCACCCTAACCCTAACTCTAACCCTAACCCTAACACTAAACCTCAACTTATCCCTAACCCTAACCCTCACCCTAAACCTCATGGTCAGCCTAACCCCAAGCCTAAGCCTTACCCTTACCCTTACCATAACCCTCACCCTGACCCTAGCCTTCACCCTAACCCTCAGCCTAACCCTAACCCTCATTCTAACCCTAACACCCTAACTCGAACACTAACAATCACTCTAACCCTAATCCTCACCCCCAACCTCACCCTCAGCCTAACCCTAAGCCTAAGCCTAAGCCTAACCCTAACCCTCACACTCACCCTCACCCTAAACCTAATCATAACCCTAACCCTAACAATAAACCTCAACCTAACCCTCACCCTAAACTTAACCCTAACACTAACCCTAACAATAACGCTCGAACTTACCCTCCAACTAACCCTAAATCTAACCTTAAACCTCTCACTCACCCTCACCCTAATCCTAACCCTAACCCTAAACCTCACCCTAACACTAAACCTAACCCTCACATTCACCCTCACCATAACTCTAACCCTAACACTAACAATAACACTAATCCTAACCCTAAACCTAACCCTAACCCTCACCATAATCCTAACACTCACCCTCACCCTAACCATAATCTTTGCCCAAACCCTTAACCTAACCCTAACCCTCACCCTCACCGTAACCCTAAGCCTCATCCTAACCCTAACCGAAACCCTAAATCTAGTCAAAAACTTACCCTAACACTAACCCTAACCCTCACTATCACCCGAGCCCTCACCCTCACACTAATCCTTGCCCTAATACTCACCCTAACCCTATTCTTAACCGCACCTTAACTCTCACCCTAACCTTAAACCTAACCCTCACCTGAACCTAACCCTCACCCTCACCCTCACTCTCAGCCTAACCCTAAGCCTAAGCCTAACCCTAACTCTAACCCTCACCCTCAACCTCATGCTCAGCCTATCCCTAAGCCTAAGCTTAACACTTACTCTAACCCTGACCCTCACACTAGCCCTCAGCTAAACCAAATCCTAATGCTATCCCTCATCCTAACCCTCACCCTAACCCTAACAATCACCCTAACCCTAATCCTCACTCCCACCCTCACCCTCAGCATAATCCTAACCCTAAGCCTAACCCTAACCCTAACCCTCACATACCCTAACCCTAACCCTAACCCTAATCCTAACCCTAAACCTAACCCTAACCCTAAACATCAACCTAACCCTCACCCTAACCTTAACCCTAACATTAATCCTAACCCTAACCCTGGAACTAACCCTCCCCCTAACCCTAAATCTAACCCTAAAACTCACCATCATCCTTACCCTAATCCTAACCTTAACCTTCACCCTAACCCTAAAGCTCACCTTCACTGTAACCCTAAACCTCATCCTTACCCTCACCCTAACCCTAACCCTTAGCCTAAATCTCACCCAAACACTAACCCCAATTCTCACCATCACCCTATTGCTCACCCTAAACCTAATCCTAACCCTAATCCTCATCCTAACCATCACCATAACCCTAACCCTAAACCTCAACCTAATCCTAAGCCTAAACCTAACCCTCAACCTAACCCGAATCCTCACGCTCACCTTAACCCTAAGCCTAACCCTCACCTTAACCCTAAACATAACTCGAACCTTAACTCTGACCGTAACCCTACCCCTAACTCACACCCTAACTCTAACCCTCACACTCACCCTAAACCTTACCCTAAACCTAATCCTAACACGAAGGTGAACCCTTAACCTCACTCTAACCATCGCGGTAACCCTAACTCTAACACTGACCCTAACACTAACCCTCAACCTCATCCTCACCCTAACCTTAACTCTAATCTTAAACCTCATCCTCACCCTAAACCTAACCCTAAACCTAACCCTAAAGCTCACCCTAATCCTAAGCCTAAACCTCACCCTAACCCTAGCCCTCACCCTAATCCTAATCCTAACCCTAACCTTCATCCTAAGCCTCACCCTAAAACTAACCCTAACCCTCACCCTCACCCTCACCCTAACCCTAACTCTAACGCTCAACCTAACCCTATCCCTCACCCTCACTGTAACCCTTACCCTAACACTCACCCTAACCCTAAAATTAACCTAACCCTAACTCACACCCTAACCCTAACCATCAACCTCACCCTCACTCTCAACCTAACCCTAAGCCTAATCCTAAACCTAACCCTAACCCTTTCCCTAATCCTAATCCTAACCCTAAACCTAACCCTCACCCTGTTGCTTGGCCTAAGCCTAAGCCTAAGCCTAAGCCTAACTCTAACCCAAACCCTCACCCTAGCCCTAAGCCTAACAGTAACCCTAACTTTAACCGTAAACCTCGCTATCACCCTAACCCTAACTCTAACCCTAACCCTAAACCTAAACCTCATCGTAACCCTAACCCTAACCCTCACCCTCACCCTCACCGTAACCGTAACCCTAACCCTAACCCTAACAATAAACCTAACCCTAACCCTCAACCTAACCATAACGCTCACCCTAACCCTAACCCTCACCTTAGCATTTACCCTCAACCTAACTCTAACCCTAACCCTAACCCTCACCCTCACCATAACACTAAACCTAAACCTCATCCTAACCCTAACCCTAACCCTCACCCTCACCCTCACCGTAACCGTAACCGTAACCCTAACAATAAACCTAACCCTAACCCTCAACCTAACCATAACGCTCACCCTAATCCTAACCCTCACCCTAACATTTACCCTCACCCTAACCCTAACCCTAACCCTAACACTAACCCTCACACTAACCCTAACCATCACCCTAACCCTAAACCTCACCCTAAAACTAAACTTAACCCTCACCCTCACCCTAGCCCTCACCCTAACCCTAACCCTCATTCTCACCCTAAGCCTCACACTAAAACTAACACTAATCCTCAACCTAACACTCACCCACACCCTTCCCCTAACCCTAACCCGCACCTAAACACTAACCCTCACCCCACTTTAACCCTCACACTCACCCTAACCCTCACATTTACCCTTACCATCACCCCCAAGCTATACCTTACCCTAACCCTAATCTTCACCCTAACCCTCACCCTAACCCTAATGCTAACCCTAACCCTCAACCTAAACCTAACCTTCACCCTCATTGTAACCCTTTCTCTAACCTTCAACCTAACCCTAAACTTAACCCGAACACTAACTCTGACACTCATCCTAACACTCCCCTAACCTTAGCCCTAAACCTCACCCTAACCGGAACCCTAACCCTCACCCTCATGATCAGCCTAAGCTTAAGCCTAACCCTAACCCTAACGTTCACCCTAACCCTAACACCAAACCTAACTCTAACCCTAAACGTCATCCTCAACCTAATCCTAACTCTAACTCTAACCCTAACACTAAACCTGACCCTAACCCTCACCCTAACCCTCATCCTCACCGTAACCAAAACCCTAACCCTAAACCTAACAATAACCCTAACACTAACCCTAACCCTCAACCTAACCATAACCCTCACCCTAAGCCTAACCCTCATCCTAACACTTGCCCTCACACCAACCCTAACACTAACCCTCACACTAACCCTAACCCTCACCCAAATCCTAAACCATACCCTAACCCTAACCCTGAACCTAACCCTCAACCTCATGCTCAGCCTAAACCTAAGCCTAAGCCTAACACTTACTCTAACCCTCCCCCTCACCCTAGCCCTCACTCTAATCCTAATCCTAAACCTAACCCTCATCCTAACCCTCACCCTAACCCTAACCCTAACCATCACCCTAAACCTAATCCTTACCTCCACCCTCACTCTCAGCCTAAGCCTAACCCTAATCCTAACCCTCACCCTCACCCTCACCCTCACCTTATCCTAAACCTAACACTAAACATAACCCTAAACCTCAATCTAAGCCTCACTCAAACTTTAACCCTAATACTAAACCTAACCCCAACTCTCGAACTAACCCTCCAACTAACCCTAAATCTAACACTAAACCTCACCCTCATCCTAACCCTAATCCTAAACCTAACCCTAAACCTCACCCTAACCCTAACCCTAACCCTCACCCTCACCCTCAACCTCACCATAACTCTAACCCAAACCTTAACAACAACACTAACCTAACCATAAACCTAACCCTAACCCTAAACTTAACACTAATCCTAACACTCCCCCTCACCCTAACCGTAATCCTAACCATAACCCTCACCCTAACCCTAAACCTCACCCTCCCTGTAACCCTAACCCTCAAGCTAACCCTCACCCTAACCCTAACCCAAACCTAAACCTTAATCTAACACTAACCCTAACCCTCACCCTCACTCTAGCCCTCATCCTAACCCTAATTCTAACCCTAATCCTCATCCTCACCCTCACCCTAACCCTAAACCTAACGGTAACCCTCAACCTAACCCTAACCCTCACGTTCACCATAACCCTAACCCTAACCCTCACCCTAACCCTAAACTTAACCGAACCCTAACTCTCACCCTAACCCTAACCCTAACTCACCCGAACCCTAACCCTCACCCTCACCCTCTCTGTTAGACTAACCCTAAGCCTAAACTTTACCCTAACCCAAACAGTCACACTCACCCTAAACCTTACCCTAAACCTAATCCTAACCCTAAGTGTAACCATCACACTGAACCTAACCCTCATGCTAAACCTAACTCAAATATAACCCTAACCCTAACCCTCAAACTCAGCCTCATCCTAACCATAACTCTAACCCTAAACCTCACCCTCACCCTAACCTTAACCCTAAACCTACACCTCACTCTAACCCTAACCCTAAGCCTAAACGTAACCCTAACCCTGACCCTTACAGTAACCCTCACCCTCAGCCTAAGCCTCAACTTTAACCTTATCATCATCCTCACCCTAACCCTCACCCTAACCCTAAACCTCATCCTAACACTCACCCTAAACGTAAACCTAACCGTCACCGTCAATCTCATGCTCAGCCTAACCCTAAGCCTAAGCTTAAGCCTAACCCTTAGCTAAGCCTCACCCTCACGCTAGCCCTCACCCTAACCCTAATCCTAACCCTAATCCTAACCCTAACCATCACCCTAAACCTAATCCTTACCCCCAACCTCACTCTCTGACTAATCCTAAGCCTAAGCCTAACCCTAACCCTAACCCTCACACTCACCATCACCCTCACCCTAATCCTAACCCAAACCCTAATCATAACCCTAAAACTCAACTTAACCGTCACCCCAACCTTAACCCTTAAACTAACCCTAACACTAACCCTCGACCTAACCCTCCAACTAACCCTAAATCTAACCTTAAACCTCACCCTCAACATAACCCTAACACTAACCCTAACCCTAAACCTCACTCTAACCCTAATCCTAATCCTCACCCTGACCATCACCCTCACCCTCACCATAACTCTAACCCTAACCCTAACAATAACACTAATCCTAACCCTAAACCTAACCCTAACCCTAATCCTAACAGTCTCCCTCACCCAAACTCTAATCCTAACGCTTACACTAAACCTCACACTAATCCTAACCCTCACCCTTACCCTAGCCCTCACCCTAACCTTAATTCTAACTCTCACCCTCACCCTAAACCTGACCCTCATCCTCACCCTAAACCTCACACTAACCCTAACACTAATCCTCAATCTAACCCTCATCCTATACCTAACACTAACCCTTACACTAACCCTAAACCTAACCCTAACCCTCACCCTTATCTTATCCCTCACCCTCAGCGTAAACCTCACCTTTACCCTTACCATCATCCTCACCCTAACCCTAACCCTCATCCTCACCGTAAACCTAACCCTCAAACTAACCCTCACCCTAAGCCTAACTCTAACCCTAATCCTTAATATAACACTAACCCTAAACCTCACCCTCAACCTAGCCGTCACCCTTTCCCTAATCCTCATCCTTACCCTCACCCTAACCCTAATCTTAACCCTTACCCTAACCCTAATCCTAACCCTAAGCCTCAACCTAACCGTAACACTCAAGCTCACCGTAAATCTAACCCTAACCCTCACCCTAACCCTAAACTTAACCAAACCCTAACTCTCACTGTAAACCTAACCCTGACCCTGACTCTCAACCTCACCCTCAGCCTAACCCTAAGCCTAACCCTAACCATAACCCTCACACTCACCCTAACTCTTATGCTAATCTTAATCCTAAACTTAAGCCTAACCCTCAATCTCAACCTAACCCTCACCCTAACCCTAACTCTAACACTAAACCTAAACATCAATCTCAGCCTCACCCTAACTCTAACTCTAACCGTAAACCTCACCCTCACCCTAACCCTAACCCTAACCCTTACCCTAAACCTCACCCTAACTTTAACCCTAAAGCTCAACCTCAAACTAGCCCTCACCCTAACCCTAACCATAACACTAACCCTTAACCTAACCCTAACAATCACCCTCACTTTAACCCTTACCCTAACCCTCAACCTAACCCTAAACTTAACACGAACCCTAACTCTCACCCCAACCCTAACACTTACCTTCACCCTAACCCTAACCCTCAACCTTACCGTAACCCTCACCCTCAGCCTAACCCTCACCTTTAACCTTACCAACACCCTCACCCTAACCCTAAACCTAACTCTAAACCACAACCTAACGCTAACCCGAAACCTCAACCTCAAACTAGGCCTCACCATAACCCTAATCCTAAACCTAACCCACATCCTAACCCTCACCCTAACACTAACACTAACCTTCACATTCACCCTAACCCTAATCCTAACACTAACCCTCAACCTAACCCTAACCCTCATCCTCACCATAACCCTTAACCTAACCCTCAACCTAAACGTAAACTTAACCCGAACCCTAACTCTCACCCCAACCCTTACTGTAACCCTCACCCTCAGCCTAACGCTCACCTTTAACCTTACCGACACCCTCAACCTAACTCTATCCCTAACCCTAACCCTAACCCTAAACCTCACCTTAACCCTAAACCTCACCCTCACCCTCAACCTCACCATAACTCTAAACCTAACCCTAACATTAACACTTACCCTAAACCTAACCCTAACCCTAACCCTAACCACCCTCAGCCTCAACTTTAGCCTAAATGTAAGCCTAAGCCTAACCCTAACCCTAAACCTCACCATAATCCTAACCCTAACCCTAAACTTAACCTTAACCCTAACCCTAATTCTAACCCTCACCCTCACCCTAAACCTGACCCTCATCGTCACCCTAAACCTCACACTAATCCTAACACTAATTCTAAATGTAACACTCTTCCTATCCCTAACCCTAACCCTTACACTAACCCTAAACCTAACCCTAACCCTCACCCTTATCTTAACCATTACCCTCAGCATAAACCTCAACTTTACCCTTACCATCATCCTCACCCTATCCTCACCCTAACCCTAAACTTCATCCTAACCCTCACCCTAACCGTAAAACTAAACATCACCCAAACCCTAAACCTCACCCCCACCCTCACCCTCAGCCTAACCCTAAGCCTAAGCCTAACCCTAACCCGAAGCCTCACACTCAACCTCACCCTCACCCTAATCCTAACACTAACAATAACCCTAACCCTAAACCTCATCCTAACCCTCATCCTCACCCTCACCCTCAACCTCACTGTTACTCTAACCATATCCCTAACAATAACACTAATCCTAACGCTAAACCTAAACCTAACTCTAACCCTAACCTTAATCCTAACACTCACCCTCACCCTAACCCTAATACTAACCCTGAACATCACTCTAACCCTAACCCTCACATCACCATAACACTAACTCTCATCCTAACCCTCACTCTAAACCTAACCCCAAACCTAAACCTCATCCTAACACTAACCCGAATCCTCACCCTCACCCTAGCCCTCAACCTAACCCTAATCCTAACCCTAATCCTCATCCTAACCCTCACCCTAACCCTAATATTAACCCTAACACTCACCCTAACCCTCAAATTAACCCGAACCCTAAGTCTCACCCTAACCCAAACCCTCACCCTCATCCTAACCCTAACCCTAACCCTCACCCACACATTCAGTCTAAAGGTAGCCTAAACCTAATCCTAAACCTAACCCTCACACTCATCCTAACCCTTATCCTAATCCTAATCTTAAACCTAAGCCTGAACCTCACCCTCACCCTAACCCTCACCCTAAACCTAAATCTAACAATAACCCTAACCCTAACCCTCACCCTCAGCCTCACCCTAACCCTAATTCTAACCCTAAACCACACCCTCACCCTAACCCTAACTCTAAACCTAAGCCACACCTTAACCCTAACCCTAAACCCCACCCTCACAATAGCCCTCCCCATAACCTAATCCTAACCCTAACCCTTATCCTAACCCTCACCCTAAACCTAAGCCTAAACCTCACCCTCACACTCACCCTAACTCTAAACCTAACCCTAACCCTCAACATAACCCTAACCCTCACCCTCACCATAACCCTTACCCTAACCCTCACCCTAACCCTAAACTTAACCCAAAACCTAACCCTCACCCTAACCCTAACCCTCACACTCAACCTCACGCTCAGCCTAACCCTAAGCCTAAACCTAAACCTAACATACACACTCACCCTCACCCTGAACCAAATCCTAAACTTAACCCTAACCCTAACCCTAACCCTCCCCCTTACTCTCACTGTAACCCTAATGCTAACACTAACACTAACCCTTTCCTAACCGTCACCCTAACCCTAACTAACCCTAAACCTCCCGCTCACAATAAACCTAACTCTAACACTAACCCAAACCCCTAAACCTCACCGTAACCCTAAGCCTAACCCAAAACCTCACCCTAACCCTAACCCTAAACCTAAACCTCATCCTAACCCTAACCCGAACCCTCAACTTCACCTTCACCATAACCGTAACTCTAACCCTAACCATAACAATAACCTCAACATAACCCTAACCCTCACCTTAAAACTTACCCACACACTAACACTAACCCTAACCCTAACACTAACCCTCACACTAACCCTAACCCTAACCCTCATTCTAACCTTATCCCTAACACTCACCCTCACCCTAGCCCTCACCCTAACACTAACCCTCATCCTCAGCCTAACCCTCACCCTCACCCTAAGCCTAACCCTAACCCTAAACCTAATCCTAAACCTATCCCAAACCCTCACCCTCACCCTAACCCTAAAACTAACACTATCCCTAACCTTAACCCTCACCGTCACCCTAACCCTAACCCTAACTCTAAATCCGAACGTCACCGTCACCCTAACCATGAACATGAACCTCACCCTAAACCTAACCCTAAACCTCACCCACACCCTAGCCCTTACCCTAACACTAATCCTAACCCTAACCCTCATACTAACCCTCCCCCTAACCCTAAACCTAACCCTCACCCTAACCCTCAACCTCATGCTCACCCTCAGACTAAACCTAAGCCTAACCCTAGACCTAACCCTAACAAACACACTCACCCTCAACCTAATCCTAATCCTATCCCTAACCCTAACACTAACCATAACCCTCCCCCTAACTATCACCCTAACCCTAACCCTAACCCTCACCCTAACCTTAATTATAACCCTAAACCTCACCCTCACCCAAACCCTATTAACTCTAACCTAAACTAAACCTCAACCTAACACTAACCCTAAACCTCAACCTCACAGTAACCGTAACACTAAACCTAACCCTAAAAATAACCCTAAACCTAATCCTAACCCTCACCCTTACCATAACCCTCACCCTAACCCATACCCTCAACCTAACACTTACCTTCATCCTAACACTAACCCTAACCCTAACACTAACCCTCACACTAACCCTAACCCTAACCCGAAACCTCAACCTAACCCTCACCCTCAACCTAATCCTAACATTAAGCCTAATCCTAACACTCACCCTAACCCTCCCCCAAACGGTATATCGAAACCTAACCTCCACCCTAACCCTAACCCTAACCCTCACCCGCCCCCTCACCTTCACTGTAACTCTAACCCTAACCCTAAAAATAACACTAACCCTAACCTGAACCATCACCCTAACCCTAATCCTCACCCAACCCTCACCCTCAGGTAACCCTGAGCATAAGCATAACCCTCACCCTAACCCTCACACTCACCCTCAATCTAACCCTGATCCTAAAGGTAAACCTATCCCTCAACCTCAACCTAAACATCAACCTCAAACTAACCCAAACACAAATCCTAACACTAAACCTCACCCTAACCCTCCCCCAAACAATAACTCTAACCCTCAACCTCACCCTCACCCTAAACCTAACCCTATCCCTAAACCTCACCCTAACCCTAACCCTCAACCTCACCCTCAACCTCACCGTAACTCTAACCCAGACCCTAAGAATAACACTAATCCTAACCCTAACCCTAACAATAACACTCACCCTCAGCCTCACCCTCACTGCAAACTTTAACCTAAACATAACCCTAACAATAACCCTAACCCTAAACCTAACCCTAACCCTAACTCTAATCCTCACCCACAACCTCACCCTCAGCCTAACCCTAAGCTTAACCCTAACCCTAACCCTCACCGAAACCCTAACCCTAACCCTAACCCTAAGAGTAACCCTAAACCTAAACCTAACCCTAAACGTAACCCTAATCCTCAGCCTCACCTTCACCCTAACCCAAACCATAACATTAACACTCACCCTAACTCTAAGCCTAAACCTAACCCTACCCCTAACTCTCACACTCACCCTCACCCTAACCTTAATCCTAAACCTAACTCTATTCCTATACCTAGCCCTCACCCTAACCCTCACCATAGCCCTCACACTTACCCTAATCCTAACACTAAACCTCATCCTAAACCTCACTCTAACATTAACCCTAACACTCACCCTCACACTCACACTCAGCCTAACCCTAAGCCTAACCCGAACCATAACCCTAACCCTCACTGTAACCCTAACCCTAACCTTAACCATGACACTAACCCTAAACCTAAACCTAACCCTAAACCTAACCCTAATCCTCAGCCTCACCCTTACCCTACCCCAAACCCTAACCCTAACCCTCACCCTAACCCTAAGCCTAAATTTAACCCTATCCCTAACCCTCACCCTAACCCTCCAACTAACCCTATATCTAACCCTAAACCACGCCCTCACTCTAAGTCTAATCCTAACCCTAAACCTAAACCCCACCCTGACCCTAACCGTAACCCTCAACCGCACCCGCACCCTCACCTTAATTCTAACACTAACGCTAACAATAAAACTAACCTTATCCCTAACCATCACCCTAACACTATTACTCACCCCCACCCTCAACATCAGCCTAACCCTAAGCCTAAGCCTAACCCTCACCCTAAGCCTTACACTCACCCTCACCCTAAACCTAATCCTAAACCTAACCCTATCCCTAAACCTCAACTTAACCCTCACCCTCACCCTAACCCTAACACTAACCCTAACCCTAAACCTCACCCTAAACCTCCCCCTAATACTAAATCTTACCCTAAACCTCATGCTCACACTAACCCTAACCCTAACCCTAAACCTCACCCTAAAACTCAAACTAACCCTAAACCTCACCCTCATGCTCAACCTCACCGTAACTCTAACCCTAATCCTAACAATAACATTAACCCTATCCCTACCCCTAACACTAATCATAACCCTCACCCTCAGCCTCACCCTCATCGCAAACTTATCCCTAACCATAACACTAACAATACCCCTAACGCTAACCCTAAACCTAAACCTAATCCACACCCCACCCTCACCCTCAGCCTAAGCCTAAGCCTAAGCCTAAGTCCAACACTCAATTTAACCCTAACCCTAACCATAACCCTAAACCTAACACTAACCCTCACCCTAAACCTAACCTAATCCTCAGCCTCACCCTCAACCTAACCCACAACCTCTCCCTAACCCTAAGCCTAACCCTAAACCTAACTCTCACCCTCACCCTCACCCTAAACCTAATCATAAACCTAACCCTATCCCTAAACGTAACCCACACACTACCCTCATCCTAGCCGTCACCCTAACCCTAATCCTAACCCTAAAACTAATCCTAAACCTCACCCTAACTCTAACCCTAACCTTCACCCTAACCCTAACCCTAAACCTCACCCTCATTCTCTGCCTAAGCCTAAACCTAGCCTAACCCTAACCCTAACGTTAACCTTCATGGTAAAGATAACCCTAACACTAACCCTAACTGTAACCCTAAATCTCACCCTCATCCTAAACCTAACTCTAACCCTAACCCCAAACCTAAACCTCATCCTAAACTTAACCCTAACCCTCACCCTCACTGTAACTGTAACCCTAACCCTAACCCTAACCCTAACAATAACCCTAACCCTAATCCTAACTCTCACCCTAACCCTAACCCTCACACTAACCCTAAACCTCACACTCACCCTCAGTTTAAACCTAAGCCTAACCCTAACCCTAACCCTCACAATCACCCTAACCCTTACCCTAATCCTAATCCTAACCCTAAGCCTAACCCTCACCCTCTACCTAACCCTCACCCTAACCCTAACACTAACCCAAACCCTAACCATCAACCTCAGTCTCAACCTAACCCTAAACCTAACCCTAAACCTCACCCTCACCCTAACCCTAAAACTAACCCTAACCATAAACCACACCCTAACCCTAAACCTAAACCTCACCCTCACCCTAGCCCTCACCCTAAGCCTAATACTAACACTAACCCTCATCCTAACCCTCACCCTAACACTAACCCAAACCCAAACCATCAACCTCAGTCTCAACCTAACCCTAAACCTAACCCTAAACCTCACCCTCACCCTAACCCTAAACCTAACCCTAACCATAAACCACACCCTAACCCTAAACCTAAACCTCACCCTCACCCTAGCCCTCACCCTAAGCCTAATACTAACACTAACCCTCATCCTAACCCAAACCCTAACACTAACCATAACCCTCTCCCTTACCCTAACCCTAACCCTCAACCTAAACCTAACTCTCACCCTCACCCTAACCCTTAAACTAACCCTCACCCTAACCATAAAATTAACCCGATATCTAACACTCACCATAACCCCAACCCTAAACCTCACCCTAACCCTCACACTTAGCCTAACCCTCACGTTTACCCTTATCGTCACCCCCACCCTAAACCTCACCCTTACCCTAACATTCAACCTAACACTCACCCTAACCCTAACTGTACACCTAAACCACACCCTCACCATAACCCTAACTCTAACACTATCCCTAACACTAATCCACACCCTAAAACTAACCCTAACACTCAAACTAACCCTAACACTCACCCTCACCCTCACCCTCAGCCTAAACCTAAGGCTAACCCTAACCCTCACACTCACCCTAACCCTAACCCTAATCCTAATCCTAACACTTACCCTAACCCTCACCCTCTGCCTCAGCCTCACCCTAACCCTAATTCTAACTCTAAACCTCAACCTCACCCTAACCCTAACGCTATTCCTAACCATAAACTTAACCCTAACCCTAACCCTCCCCCTAACTTTCACACTCACCCTGACCCTAAGCCTAAACCTAACCCTAACTCTAACCCTCACACTCCCCCTCTCCTTAACCCTAATCCTAATCCTAACCCTAACCCAAAGAGACACCCTCACCCTAAACCTCACCTTAAACCTACCTCTAACACTAACACTAAGCCAAACCCTCACCCTAATACTCACCTTAAACCTATCTGTAACACTAAAACTCAAATTCACACTGACCCTAACCCTAACCCTAAACCTCACCCTAATCCTAACCCTAAACCTCACCTTCAACCTAGCCCTCACCCTAAACCTAATCCAAAACCAAACCTTCATCCTAACACTCACACTAACCCTAACCCTAACCCTCAACCGAACCCTAAACCTCCCGCTCAACCTAACCCTCAGCCTAACCCTCAGCCTAACCCTAAACTTAACCCTAACCCACACACTCACCCTCACCCTAACCCTAATCTTAACCATATCCCTAACACTTAACCTCACCCTAACCCTAAACCTAAAACTAACCCTAACCCTAACCCTCATCCTAAACCTCACCTGAACGCAAACTCTAAACTTAAACCTCACACTCACCCTAACCCTAACTCTAACCTAACCCTAAACCTAAACCTCCCCTAACCTTAACCCTCATCCTCACCCTCACCGTACCCTTAACCCTAAACCTAAAAATAACCCTAAAACTAACCATAAACCTCACCCTAACCATAACACTCACCCTAACACTAACCCTCACGCTAACATTTACCCTCACCCTAACATTAACCCTAACTCTAACACTAACCCTCACAGTAACCCTAATTCTAACCCTAACCCTAAACCTCACCCTAACCCTAACACTACCCCTCAGCCTCACCCTAGCCCCCACAATAAACTTAATTCTAACCCTAACCCTCACCATAACCTAACCCTCATCCTCACCCTAAACCTCACACTAACCCTAACCCTAATCCTCAATCTATTCCTCACCCTCACCCTAACCCTAACCCTAACCATCACCCTAATCCGAACCCTCACGCTTAGGGGAACACTCACCCACAGCCTAACCCTCACCTTTACTCCTACGGTCACACTCATCCTAACACTCACCCTAACCCTAACCTTCATCCAAACACTCACCTTAAACCTAACCCTATCCATCACCCTAACCCTAACACTCACCCTCACCCTCACCCTCAGCCTAAACCTAAGCCTAAGCCTAACCCTAACCCTAACACTCACACTCACCCAAGCCCTCAGGCTAAACCTAATCCTAACCCTACCCTCATCATAACCCTCACCCTAACCCTAATCCTAACCATCACCCAAAACATATTCCTCACCCCCACAATCACTGTCAGCCAAAACCTAAGCCTATAACTAACCCAAGCCATAACCCTCACCCTCAGCCTCACCCTCACTGCAATCTTAACCCAAGCCATAACACTAACAATAACCCTAATTTAAACCCTAACCCTAACCCTAATCCTCACCCCCACCCTCACACTCAGCCTAACCCTAAGCCTAACCCTCGGACGAACCCTAACCCTCACTGTAACCCTAAAACTATCCCTAACCCTAAACCTAAGCCTAGTCCTCAGCCTCATCCTCACCCTAACCCAAAACCTAACCCTAACCCTCAACCTAACCCTAACCCTAACCCTAACACTTACACTCAACCTCCCCCTAACCCTAATCCTAAACCTAAGCCTATCCCTAACCCTAACCCTCACCCTAACCCTCACCCTAACCCTAAATCTAAACCTTAACCTCAACTTAACCCTAACCCTAACCCTAACCCTAACCCTCACACACATGCTCAGTCTAAGCCTAAGCTTAAGCCTAAGCCTAAGCCTAACCCTAAACCTAACCCTTATCCTAATCCTAACCATAACCCTCACCCTAACCCTAACCCTAAACCTAATCCTAAACCTAAACCTCATCCTAACCCCAACCCTAATCCACACCCTTACCCTCACCGTAACCCTGAACCTAACCCTAACCCTAACCCTAACCCTAACCTTCAACCTAACACTAACCCTAAACCTAACACTAACCCTCACACTAACCCTAACCATCACCCTAACCCTAAACCTCACCCTAACACTAACCCTAACCCTCACCCTCATCCTAGACTTCACCCTAACCCTAACTCTCATCCTCACCCTAAAACTCACACTAACCCTAACACTAATCCTCAATCCAACCCTCACCTTCACCCTAACCCTAACCCTAACCCTCACCCTAACCCAAACCCTCACCCTTACAATAACCCTCGCCCTCAGCATAACCCTCATTTTTGGCTTACCATCACGCCCACCCTACCACTCACCCAAACCATAACCCTCACCCAAACCCTCCTCCCTAACCCTAACTCTACCCCTAAACCTCACCCTAACCCTAAGCCTAACTCTAACCCTAACCCAAACACTAAACCTCACCCTAACCCTAACCCTCACACTCACCCTCACCGTAACTGTAATACTAGACCTAAATATAACCCTCACCCTAACCCTAACCCTCAACCTAATACTATCCCTAACCCTCACACTCACCGAAACACTAACCCTAATCCTAATCCTAACCCTAAACCTAACCCACAGCCTCAGCTTAACCCTCACCCTAACCCTAAACCTAACACTCACCCTAACCCTAATCCTCACCCTCAGCCTCACGCTAACCCTAACTCTAACCCTAAAACTCACCCTCACCCTAACAGTAACCCTAACCGTAAACCTCAACCTAACCCTAAGCCTAAAACTCACCCTCACCCTAGCCCTTACCCTAACCCTTATCCTAACGCTAAGCCTCATCCTAAACCTCCCCCTAACCCTAACTCTAACCCTAAACCTCACCCTCACCTTAACCATAACCTTAACCCTAACCCTAAACCTCACCCTAAACCTCACCCTAACCAAAACCCTCACTCTCACCCTCAACCTCAACGTAACTCTAATCCTAAACCTAACAATAACACTAACCCTAACCCCAACGCTGACCCAAACCCTAACCCTAACAATAACCCTCACCCTAAACCTAACCCTCATTTTAACACTTACCCTCACATTAACACTAACTCTAACCCTAACACTAACCCTCACACTAACCCTAAACATCACCCTAACCCTCACCCGCAATTTAACCCTTTCCCTAACCCTCATCCTCACCCTAACCCTCACCCTCACCCTCACCCTCAGCCTAACCCTAATCCTAATCCTAATCTTAAACCTATCCCTAAACCTCAACCAAACCCTAACTCTCACCCTAAAACTAACCATAAAACTAACACTAACCCTAAACCTAACCCTCACCCTCAGCCTCACCCTAAACCTAACTCTAAAACTAAACCTCACGGTCACCCTAACCCAAACCCTAAGCCTAAACATAAACCTCACCCTAAACTGAAACCTAAACCTCACCCTCACCCTAGCCCTTACCCTAACCCTAATCCTAAACCTAACCCTCATTCTAATCCTCCCACTAACCCTAACATTAACCCTCACCCTAATCCTAAAACTCAACCTCACACTCACCCTCAGCCTAAACCTAAGCCTAACCCTGGACCTAAAGCTAACACACACACTCAGCCTCAACCTAATCCTAATCCTATCCCAAACCCTAACCCTAACTATCACCCTAACCCTAAACTTAACCCTCACCCTAACCCTAACCCTATAATCCTATAACCGTAAACCTCACCCTCAACCATACCCTAACCCTAACCCTCACCCTAACCCTCACCCTCACCCTAACCCTAATCCTAAACCTAACCCTATTCCTATCCCTAGCCCTCACCCTAACCCTCACCATCGCTCTCACCCTTACCCTATTGCTAACATTAAACCTCATCATAAACCTCACACTAACCCTAACCCTAAACCTCACCCTCACCCTGATCCTCAGCCTAACCCTAAGCCTAAGCCTAACCCTAAACCTAACCCTAACCCTAAACCTCACCGTAACCCTAACCCTAACCCTAACACTAACACTAGCCCTAAACCTAAACCTAACCCTAAACCTAACCCTAAACTTAACCCCAAACCTCAGCCTCACTCTCACCCTAACCCAAACCCTAACCATAACCCTCAAACTACCTCTAAGCCTAACCCTAACCTAACCCTAACCTTCATGTTAACCCTCACCCTAAACCTAAGCCTAACACTAACCCTAACTCTAACCCTAAATCTCACCCACATCCTAAACCTAACTCTAAACATAACCTAAACCTAAACCTCATCCTAACCCTAACCCTAACCCTCACCCTCACTATAACTGTAACCCTAACCCTAACCCTAACCCTAAAAAGAACCCTAAACTTAATACTAACCCTCACCCTAGCTCTAAACTTAACTGATGCCTAACTCTCCCCCTAACACTAACCTTAACCCTCAACTTTACCCTAACCCTGACCCGTACCCTCACCCTCAGCCTAAACCTAAGCCTAAACCAAAACCTAACCTTAACACGCAGTCACCCTAACCCTTACCCTAATCCTATTCCTAACTCTAAGCCTAACCCTCATCCTCAACCTAACCCTCACCCTAACACTAACTCTAACACTAACCCTAACCCTAACCCTCAACCTCAGTCTCAACTTAACCCTAAATCTAACCCTAATCCTTTCTCTCACCCTAACCCCAAACCTAACCCTAACCCTAAGCCTCACCCTAAACCTAATCCGAAACCTCATCCTCAGCCCACCCCTCACCCTAACCCTAATCCTAACCATAACCCTCATCCTAACCCTCACCGTAACCCTCACCAGCACCCTCACCCTCACCTTAACTCTAACACTAACCCTAAAAATAAAACTAACCTTAACCCTAACCATCACCTAACCCTATTCCTCACCCCCACCCTCACCCTAAGCCTAAACCTAAGCCTAAGCCTAACCCTGACCCTAAGCCTTACACTCACCCTCACCCTAAACCTAATCCTAAACGTAACCCTATCCCTAAAACTCAAACTAACCCTCACCCTCACCCTAAATCTAACCCTAAACCTCACCCTCACCTTAACACTAACCCTAACCCTAACCCTATAATTCACCCTAAAACTCAACCTAAACCTAACCCTCACCCTCACGCTCAACCTCACCGTAACTCTAACCCTGACCCTAACAATAACACTAACACTAACCCTAACACTAACCATAACACTCACCCTCAGTCTCACCCTCACCGCAAACTTAAACCTAAACATAACCATAACAAGAAACCTAGCCCTAAGCCTAACCCTAACCCTAACTCTAATCTTCAGCCCCAGCTTAAACCTAAGCCTAACCCTAACCCTAACCCTAACCCTCACCGTAACCCTAACCCTAAACCTAACACTAAAACTAACCCTACACCTAAACCTAACCTTAAACCTAACCCAAATCCTCAGCCTCACCCTCACCCTAACCCAAACCCTAACCCTAACCCTCAACCTAAATCTAAGCCTAAACCTAACCCTAACCCTAGCTCTCACACTCACCCTCACACTAACCCTAATCCTAAACCTAACCCTATTCCTATGCCTAGACCTCACCCTAACCCTCACCATAGCCCTCACCCATACCTTAATCCTAACACCAAACCTTATCCTAAATCTCACCCTAACCCTAACCCTAACCCTCACACTCACCCTCACCCTCAGGCTAACCCTAAGCCTAACCGTAAACCTAACCCTAACTTTAACCCTCACCTGCAACCTCACCCTCACTTTAACTCTAACCCTAAGCCTAAAAATAACACTAAACCTAACCCGAACCATCACCCTAACCCTAATCCTTACCCCACCCTCACCCTCGGCCTAACCCTAAGCATAAGCCTAACCCTCACCCTCACCCTCACACTCACCCTCAAACTGAACCTCATCCTAAAGGTAACCCTATACCTCAACCTCAACATAACCTTCACCCTCACACTAACCCAAACACTAACCTAAACTGTAAACCTCACCCTAACCCTCCCCATAAAAATGACTCGAACCCTAAACCTCAGACTCACCCTAACCCTCACCCTCACCCTCAAACTCACCGTAACTTTAACCCTAAACCTAACAATAACACTAACCCTAACCCTAACCCTAACGATAACCCTCACCTTCAGCCTCACCCGCACCGCAAACTTAAACCTAATTATAACTCTAACAATAAACCTAACCCTAAGCCTAAGCCTAACCCTAACTCTAATCCTCACCCCAACCCTCACCCTCAGCCTAACCCTAAGCCTAACCATAACCCTAACACTAACCCTCACCGTAACCCTAACCCAAACACTAACCCTAACCATAAACCTAAACCTAACGCTAAACCTAACCCTAATCCTCAGCCTCACCCTCACCCTAAACCAAACCCTAACCCTAATCCTCACCCTAACTCTAAGCCTAAACCTACCACTAACCCTAACTCTCATACTCACCCTCACCCTAACCCTAATCCTAAACCTAAATCTATTCCTATCCATAGCCCTCACCCTAGCCCTCACCATAGCCCTCACCCTTACCCTAATCCTAACACTAAACTTCAACCTAAACCTCACCGTAACCCTAACCCTAAACGTCACCCTCACCCTCACCCTCAGCCTAACCCTAAGCCTATGGCTAAGCCTAACCCTAACCCTAACCTTAACCCTCACCGTAACCCTAACCCTAACCCTAACACTAACCCTAAACCTAAACTTAACCCTAAATCTAACTCTAAACGTAACCCTAATCCTTAGCCTCACCCTCACCCTAACCCAAACCATAACCCTAACCCTCCCCCTAACTCTAAGCCTAAACCTAACCCTAACCTTAACTCTCACCCTCACCCTCACCCTAACTCTAATCCTAAACCTAACCCTATCCCTATCCCTAGACCTCATCCTAACCCTCAAACTAGCCCTCACCCTTAGCCTAATCCTAACCCTAAAACTCATCAATGACCTCACCCTAAACCTAACCCTAACCCTCACCATAACCCTAACCCTAAACCTCACCCTCATGCTCAGTCTAAGCCTAAGCCTAACCCTAACCCTAACGATAACCCTCACCCTCAACCTAAACCTAACACTAACCCTAACTCTAACCCTAAATCTCACCCTCATCCTAAACCTAACTCTAAACATAACCTAAACCTAAACCTCATCCTATGCCTAAACCTAACCCTCACCCTCACTGTAACTGTAACCCTAACCCTAACCCTAACCCTAACAATAACCCTAACCCTAACCCTAACCCTCACCCTAACCCTAAACTTAACCGAACCCTAATTCTCACCCTAAAACTAAAACTTACCCTCACCCTTATCCAAACCCTCACCCTTACCCTCACCCTCAGCCTAAACCTAAGCCTAACCCTAACCCTAACACTAACCCTCACAGCCACCCTAACCTTTACCCTAATCCTAATCCTAACTCTAAGCCTAACCCTCACCCTCAACCTAACCCTCACCCTAACCCTAACTCTAACACTAAACCTAACCCTAACCCTAAACCTCACCCTCACCCTAACCCTAAACCAAAACCGCACACTAATCCTAATCCTAAACCTCACCCTCAGCCTAGCCCTCACCCTAACCCTAATCCTAACCCTAACCCTCATCCTAACCCTCACCCTAACCCTCACCCGCACCCTCACCCTCACCTTAACTGTAACACTAATCCTAACAATAAAACTAACCTTAACCCTAAACATCACCCTAAACCTATTCCTCACCCCCAACCTCACCCTCAGCATAACCCTAAGCGTAAGCCTAACCCTCACCCTAAGCCTTACATTCACCCTAACACTATATCTAAACTTAAACTTAACCCTATCCCTAAATCTCAACCTAACCCTCACCCTCACCCTAACCCTCACACTAACCCTAACCCTAAACCTCAACCTAACCCTCCCCCTAACCCTAACTCTAACCCTAAACCTCACCCTCACCTTAACACTAACCCTAACCCTAACCCTATAATTCACCCTAAAACTCAACCTAAACCTAACCCTCACCCTCACGCTCAAACTCACCATAACTCTAACCCTAATACTAACCCTAACCCTACCCCTAACACTAATTATAACCCTCACCCTCAGCCTCACCCTCAACGCAAACTAAACCCTAACCATAACACTAACAATACCCCTAACCATAACCCTAACCCTAACACAAATCCACACCCCCAACCTCACGCTCAGCCTAAGCCTAAACTTAAGCCTAACCCTCAACTTAACCCTTACCCTAACCCTAACCCTAATCCTAACCCTAACCCTAACCCTAACCGTCAGCCTCACCCTCAACCTAACCCAAAACCTCACCCTAACCCTAAGCCTAACCCTAACCCTAACCCTCACATTCACCCTCACCCTAAACCTAATCCTAAATCTAACACTATCCCTAAATGTAACCCACACCCTAACCCTCACACTAGCCTTCACCCTAACCTTAATCCTAACCCTAAAACTCATCATAAGCCTCATCCTAACCCTAACCCTAACACTCACCCTAACCCTAACCATAAACTTCACCCTCATTCTCTGCCTAAGTCTAAGCCTAAGCCTAGCCCTAACCCAAACGTTAACCCTCACCCTAAACCTAACCCTAACACTAACCCTAACTCTAACCCTAAATCTCATCCTCATCCTAAACCTAACTCTAACCCTAACCCAAAACCTAAACCTCATCCTAACCTTAACCCTAATCCTCAACCTCACTACAATTGTAACCCTAACCCCAACCCTAACCCTAACAATAACCCTAACCCTCACCATAACCCTAACCCTAATCCTAACTCTAACCCTAAACCTCACTCTAAACCTAATCCTAAACCTCAGCCCCAGCCTAGCACTCACCCTAACCCTAATCCTAACCATAACCCTCATCCTAACCCTCACCGTAACCCTCACCCGCACCCTCACCCTCACCTTAACTCTAACACTAACCCTAACAATAAAACTAACCTTAACCCTAATCATCACCCTAACACTATTCCTCACCCCGACCCTCACCCTAAGCCTAACCCTAAGCCTAAGCCTAACCCTCACCCTAAGCCTTACACTCACTCTCACCCTAAACCTAATCCTAAACCTAACACTATCCCTAAACCTCAACCTAACTCTCACCCTCACCTTAACCCTAACACTAACCCTAACCCTATACCTCCCCCTAACCCTCCCCCTAACCCTAACTCTAACCCTAAACCTAAACCTAACCCTAACCCTCACCCTCACGCTCAACCTCACCGTAACTCTCACCCTGACCCTAAGAATAACACTAACCCTAAAGCTAACCCTAACGATAACACGCACCATCAGTCTCACCCTCACCGCAAACTTAAACCTAAACATAACCCTAACAAGAAGCCTAGCCCTAAGCCTAACCCTAACCCTAACTCTAATCTTCAGCCCCAACGTCACCCTGAGCCTAAACCTAAGCCTAAGCCTAACCCTAACCCTAACCCTAACCTTAACCCTAACCCTAACACTAACCCTAACACTAACCCTAAACCTAACCCTAATCCTCAGCCTCACCCTCACCCTAACCCAAACCCTAACACTAACCCTCACCTTAACTCTAAGCCTAAACCTAACCCTAACCCTAACTCTCACACTCACCCTCACCCTAACCCTTATCCTAAACCTAACCCTATCCCTATCCCTAGCGCTCACCCTAACCCTCACCATAGCCCTCACCCATACCCTAATCCTAACACTAAACCTTATCCTAAACCTCACCCTAACTCTAACCCTAACCCTCACCCTCACCCTCATCCTCAGCCTAACCCTAAGCCTAACCGTAAACCTAACCCTAACCCTAAGCCTCACCGTAGCCGTAACCATAACCATAACCCTAACACTAACCCTAAACCTAAACCTAACACTAAACCTAAGCCTAATTCTTTGCCTCACCCTCACCCTAACCCAAACCCTAACCCTAACCCTCACCATACCCCTAAACTTAACAGAACCCTAACTCTCACCCTAACCCTAACTCTAAACCTTACCCTTTACCTAAGCCTCAACCTCACCCTCACCCTCAGCCTAAACCTAAGCCTAACCCTAAACCTAACCCCCACACTCAGCAAAACCCTTACTCTAATCCTAATCCTAACCCTAAGCCTAACCCGAACCCTCCACCTAACTCTCACCCTAACCCTAACTCTAACACTAACCCTAATCCTAACCCTCAACCTCAGTCTCAACCTAACCCTAAATCTAACCCTAAACCTCACCCTCACCCTCACCCTCACCCTAACCCTAACGCTAAACCTCACCCTAACCCTAATCCTAAACATCACCCTCAGCCTAGCCCTCACCCTAACCCTAATCCTAACCCTAACCCACATCCTAACCCTCACCCTAACACTAACCCTAACCCTCACCATCACCCTAACCCTAATCGTATCCCTAACCCTCAACCTAACCCTAACTCTCACCCTAACCATAACCCTCACCCTAACCCTCACCCTAACCCTAAACTTAACCTGAACCCAAACTCTCACCATAACCCTATCCCTAACCCTCACCCTAACCCTCACTTTTATCTTAACCCTCAACCTTAGCCTAACACTGACGTTTACTCTTACCATCACCCCCAACTTAACACTCACCCTAACACTAACACTCAACCTAAACCTTACCCTAGCCCTAACTCTACACCTAAACCTCACCCTCATCCTACACCTAACTCTAACACTAACCCTAACACTAAACCACACCCTAACCCTAACCCTAACATTCAAACTAACCTTAACACTCACCCTCACCCTCACCCTCAGCCTAAACCTAAGGCTAACACTAAACTTCACACTCACCCTAACCCTAATCCTAAGTCTAATTCTAACCCTAACCCTAACACTCACCCTCTCCCTCAGCCTCATGCTAACCCTAATTCTAACCTTAAACCTTACCCTCAACCTAACCATAACGCTAATCCTAACCCCCAACCTAACCCTAACCCTAACCCTCACCCGCACTCTCACCCTCACTTTAACTCTAACCCTAACCCTAAAAATAACACTAACCCTAACCCAAACCATCACCCTAACCCTAATCCTCACCCCACCCTCACACTCGGCCTATCACTAAGCGTATGGCTAACTCTCACCCTAACAATCACACTCACCCTCAAACTGACCCTCATTCTAAAGGTAACCCTATCCCTCAACCTCAACATAACCTTCACCCTCACAATAACATAAACACTAATCTTAACTCTAAACCTTACCCTAACCCTCCCCCTAACAATAACTTTAACCCTAAACCTCACCCTCACCCTAACCCTAATCCTAACCCTAAACCTCACCCTAACCCTAACCCTTACCCTCACCCTCAAACTCACCGTAACTTTAACCCTAACCCTAACAATAACACTAACCCGAACCCTAACCCTAACGATAACTCTCACCCTCAACCTCACCCTCACCGCAAACTTAAACCTAAATATAACTCTAACAATAAACCGAACCCTAAGCCTAACGCTAAAGCTAACTCTAATCATCAACCCAATCCATACCCTCAGCCTAACCCTAAGCCTAACCCTAACCCTAACCTTAACCCTCACCGTAAACCTAAGCCTAAACCTAACCCTAACCCTAACCTTAACCCTCACCATAACCCTAACCCTAACCCTAACACTAACCCTAAACCTAAACTTAACCCTAAACCTAACTCTAAACTTAACCCTAATCCTTAGCCTCACCCTCACCCTAACCCAAACCATAACCCTAACCCTCCCCCTAACTCTAAGCCTAAACCTAACCCTAACCCTAACTCTCACACTCACCCTCACCCTAACCTTTATCCTAAACCTAACCCTATCCCTATCCCTAGCCCTCACCCTAACCCTCAAACTAGCCCTCACCCTTAGCCTAATCCTAACCCTAAAACTCATCAATGACCTCACCCTAAACCTAACCCTAACCCTCACCCTAACCCTAACCCAAAACCTCACCCTCATGCTCAGCCTAAGCCTAAGCCTAACCCTAACCCAAACGTTAACCCTCACCCTAAACCTAACCCTAACACTAACCCTAACTTTAAACCTAAATCTCACCCTCATCCTAAACCTAACTCTAAACATAACCTAAACCTAAACCTCATCCTAACCCTAACCCTAACAATAACCCTAACACTAACCCTAACCCTCACCCTAACCCTAAACTTAACCGAACCCTAATTCTCACCCTAAACCTAACCCTAACC
This sequence comes from Dipodomys merriami, assembly GCF_024711535.1. Lineage (NCBI taxonomy): Eukaryota > Metazoa > Chordata > Mammalia > Rodentia > Heteromyidae > Dipodomys > Dipodomys merriami. Next base: position 898,568 of record NW_027202771.1, read on the forward strand.
CTCACCCTTACCCAAACCCTCACCCTTACCCTCAGCCTAAACCTAAGCCTAACCCTAACCCTAACAGTAACCCTCACAGCCACCCTAACACTTACCCTAATCCTAATCCTAACTCTAAGCCTAATCCTCACCCTCAACCTAACCATCACCCCAACCCTAACTCTAACACTAACCCTAACCCTAACCCTCAACCTCAGTCTCACCCTAACTCTAAATCTAACCCTCAACCTCACCCTCACCCTAACACTAAACCAAAACCGCACACTAATCCTAATCCTAAACCTCACCCTCAGCCTAGCCCTCACCCTAACCCTAATCCTAACCCTAACCCTCATCCTAACCCTCACCCTAACCCTCACCCGCACCCTCACCCTCACCTTAACTGTAACACTAATCCTAACAATAAAACTAACCTTAACACTAAACATCACCCTAAACCTATTCCTCACCCCCAACCTCACCCTCAGCATAACCCTAAGTGTAAGCCTAACCCTCACCCTAAGCCTTACATTCACCCTAACACTAAACCTAACCCTAAACCTAACCCTATTCCTAAATCTCAACCTAACCCTCACCCTCACCCTAACCCTCACGCTAACCCTAACCCTAAACCTCAACCTAACCCTCCCCCTAACCCTAACTCTAACCCTAAACCTTACCCTCACCTTAACACTAACCCTAACACTAACCCTATACCTCACCCTAAAACTCAACCTAAACCTAACCCTCACCTTCACGCTCAAACTCACCGTAACTCTAACCCTAACACTAACAATAACACTAACACTAACCCTCCCCCTAACACTAATTATAACCCTCAACCTCAGCCTCACCCACAAGGCAAAATAAACCCTAATCATAACACTAAAAATACCCCTAACCATAACCCTAACCCTAACACAAATCCACACCCCCACCCTCACTGTCAGCCTAAGCCTAAGCCTAAGCCTAACCCTCTACTTAACCCTAACCCTAACCCTAAACCTAACCCTAACCCTAACCCTAAACCTAACCCTAACCCTAACCCTAACCCTAATCCTCAGCCTCACCCTCAATCTAACCCAAAACCTCACCCTAACCCTAAGCCTAAACCTAATCCTAACCCTCACACTCACCATCACCCTAACCCTAATCCTAAATCTAACCCTACCCCTTAACGTAACCCACACCCTAACCCTCACCCTAGCCCTCACCCTAACCCTAATCCTAACCCTAAAACCCATCATAAGCCTCACCCTAACAATAACCCTAACACTCACCCTAACCCTAACCCTAATCCTCACCCTCATTCTCTGCCTAAGTCTAAGCCTAAGCCTAACTCTAACCCAAACGTTAACCCTCACCCTAAACCTAACCCTAACACTAACCCTAACACTAACCCTAAATCTCACCCTCATCCAAAACCTAACTCTAACACTAACCCAAAACCTAAACCTCATCCTAACCTTAACCCTAACCCTCACCCTCACTACAACTATAACCCTAATCCCAACCCTAAACCTAACAATAACCCTAACCCTCACCCTAACCCTAACCCTAACACTAACACTAAACCTCACCCTAACCCTAATCCTAAACCTCACCCTCAGCCTAGCCCTCAACCTAACCTTAATCCTATCCCTAACCCTCATCCTAAAACTCACCCTAAAACTAACCCTAACCCTCACCCTCACCCTAAACCTAATCCTAACCCTAACCCTCAACCTAACCCTAACTCTCACCCTAACCATAAACCTAACCCTCACTGTAACCCTAACCCTAACCCTAACACTAAACCTAAACCTAGTCCTCAGCCTCACCCTCACCCTAATCCAAAACCTAACCCTAACTCTCACCCTAACCCTAAGCCTAACCCTAACCCTAATGCTCACACTCAACCTCACCCTAACTCTAATCCTAAACCTAACCCTATCCCTAACACTAACCCTCACCCTAACCCTAAACCTAAACCAAAACCTCAACCTAACCCTAACCCTAATCCTAACCCTCACACTCATGCTCAGTCTAAGCCTTAGCTTAAGCCTAAGCCTAACCCTAACCCTATCCCTTACCCTAATCCTAACAATAACCGAACCCTAACCCTAACACTAACCCTAACTCTAACCCTAAACCTCACCCTCATGCTAACCCTAACCCTAACCTAATGCTAAACCTGAACCTCATCCTAACCCCAACCCAAACCCACCCGCTTAGCCTCACCGTAACCCTAACCCTACCACTAAACCTAACCCTAACCCTAACCCTAACCCTCAACCTAACACTAACCCTAAACCTAACACTAACCCTCACACTAACCCTAACCCTCACCCTCACCCTAGCCCTCACCCTAACCCTAACTCTCATCCTCACCCTAAACCTCACACTAACCCTAACACTAATCCTCAATCTAACCCTCACCTTCACCCTAAACCTAACCCTTACCCTCACCCTAACCCTAACCCTCACCCTAACCGTAACCCTCACCCTCAGCATAACCCTAAAATTTATCCTTACCATCACCCCCAACCTAACTGTCACCCTAACCATAACCCTAACCCAAACCCTCCTTCCTAACCCTAAATCTACCCCTAAACCTTACCCTAAACCTAAGCCTAATTCTAACCCTAAACCAAACACTAAACCTCAACCTAACCCTATTCTTCACACTCACCCTCAGCTTAACCGTATTCCTAGCCCTAACCATAACTCTCACGCTAACCCTAACACTCAACCTAACACTATCCCTAACCCTCACACTCACCGAAACCCTAACCATAATCCTAATCCTAACCCTAACCCTAAACCTCACCCTCAGCTTAACCCTCACCCTACCCCAAACCCTAACACTCACCTTAACCCTAATCCTCAACCTCAGCCTCACGCTAACCGTAACTCTAGCCCTAAACCTCACCCTCACCCTAACCCTAACCCTAACCCTAAACCTCAACCTAACCCTAACCCTAAAACTCACCCTCAACCTAGCCCTTACCTTAACCCTAATCCTAACCCTAACCCTCATCCTAAACCTCCCCCTAACCCTAACTCTAACATTAAACCTCACCCTCACACTAACCCTAACACTAACCCTAACCCTTAACCTCACACTAAACCTCATCCTAACCAAAACCCTCAGCCTCAACCTCAACATAACTCTAACCCTAAACCAAACAATAACACTAACCCTAACCCTAACCCTGACCCTAACCCTAACACTAACAATAACCCTCAGCCTAACCCTAACCATCACCTTAACACTAACCTTCACACTAACACTAACTCTAACCCTTACACTAACCCTCAAACTAACCCTAAACATCACCCAACCCTCACCCTCACTCTAAACCTATCCCTAACTCTCACCCTCACGCTAGCCCTCACCTTAACACTAACCCTCATCCTCAACCTATCACTCACCCTCACCCTCACCCTCAGGCTAACTCTAACCCTAATCCTAATCCTAAACCTATCACTAAACCTCACCCTCATCCTAAACCTAACCCTCATCCTAACACTAACACTAAACCTCACCCTCACCCTCAACCTCAACCTAACCCTAACTCTAAACCTAAACCTCACTGTCACCCTAATCCTAACACTAATCCTAAACATAAACCTCACCCTAAACCTAACCCTAAACCTCACCCTCACCCTAGCCCTAACTCTAATCCTAACGCTAACGCTCATCCTAACCCTCCCATTAACCCTAACCCTAATCCTCACCCTAAAACTAACCCTCAACCTGACCCTCACCCTCAGCCTAAACCTAAGCCTAACCCTAGACCTAACGCTAACACACACACCCTCAACCTAATCCTAATCCTATCCCTAACCCTAACCATAACCATAACCCTCCCCCTAACTATCACCCTAACCCTCATCCTAACCCTAACTATAACCCTAAACCTCACCCTCACCCAAACCCTAACTCTAACCCTAACCCCAACCAAACCTCAAACTAACCCTAACCCTAACCCTCACCCTCACAGTAACTGTAACACTAAACCTAACCAACACAATAACCCTAACACTAATCCTAACCCTCACCCTTACCCTAATCCTAACACTAAACTTCATCCTAAACTTCACCCTAACCCTAACGCTAACCCTCACCCTCACCCTCACACTCAGCCTAACCCTAAGCATAACCCTTACCTTAACCCTAACCGTAACCTTAACCCTCACCATAACCCTAACCCTAAGCCTAAGCCTAACCGTGACACTAACCCTAAACCTAAACCTAACCCTAAACCTAACCCTAAACTTAACCCTAATCCTCAGCCTCACACTCACCCTAACCCAAACCATAACCCTAACCCTCCCCTAACTCTAAGCCTAAACCTAACCCTAACCAGAACTCTCACATTCACCCTCACCCTAACCCTAACAGTAACTCTAACACTAACCCTCACCCTCACCCTAACCCTAAACTTAATCGAACCCTAATTCTCACCATAAACCTAACCCTAACCCTCACCCTTTCCCAAACCCTCACCCTTACCCTCACCCTCAGCCTAAACCTAAGCCTAAGCCTAACCCTAACCCTCACAGTCACCCTAACCCTTACCCTAATCCTAATCCTAACTCTAAGCCTAACCCTCACCCTCAACCTAACCCTCACCCTAACACTAACTCTAACACTAACCCTAACCCTAACCCTCAACCTCGGTCTCACCCTAACCCTAAATCTAACCCTAAACCTCACCCTCACCCTAACCCTAACCCAAAACCGCACACTAATCCTAATCCTAAACCTCACCCTCAGCCTAGCCCTCACCCTAACCCTAATCCTAACCTTAACCCTCATCCTAACCCTCACCCGAACCCTCACCCGCACCCTCACCCTCACCTTAATTCTAACACTAACCCTAACAATAAAACTAACCTTAACCCTAAACATCACCCTAACCCTATTCCTCACCCCCACCCTCACCCTCAGCATAACCCTAAGCGTAAGCCTAACCCTCACCCTAAGCCTTACATTCACCCTAACACTAAACCTAACCCTAAACCTAACCCTATCCCTAAATCTCAAACTAACCCTCACCCTCACCCTAACCCTCACACTAACCCTAACCCTAACCCTCACCCTCACCCTCATCTTAACTCTAACCTTAACCCTAACAATAACACTAATTCGAACAATAAACCTCACCCTAACCCTAATCCTAACCCTAATTCTCCTCATAACCCTCAGCCTAAACTTAAACCTAACCCTCACCCTAACCCTAACCCTAACCATCAACCTAAACCTAACACTCACGCTCACTGTAACCCTAATCATAACGCTCACCCCAACCCTAACCCTCACCCTAACAATTACCCTCACCCTAACACTAACCCTAACAGTAACACTAACCCTCACACTAACCCTAACCATCATCCTAAACCTAAACATCACTCTAAACCTAACCCTAGCCCTCACCCTATCCCTAATTCTCAATCAAACCCTAACCCTCAACCTTCCCCTAACCCTCTCACCCTAACCCTAACCCTTACCCTCACCCTAAACCTAACCCTCACCCTCAACCTAACCCTAACCCTAACCCTAACTTTAACACTACCCCTAACCCTAACCCTAATCCTAATCCTAAACCTAACCTTAACCCTTATCCTCAACCTAACCCTAACAGGAACCCTAAACCTAACCCTCACCCTCAGCCTCACCCTAATATTAATTCTAACACTAAACCTCACCCACATCCTAATGCTAATGCTAACACTAACGCTAACCCTAACCCTCCCCCTAACTCTAAACCGAAACCAAACCCTAACACTAACCCTAAACCTAAACCTCAACCTAACCCTCACCCTAACCTTAACTCAATCCCTAAACCTCACCCTCACCCTAACTCTCATTCTAATACTAACCCAAACCCTAAACTTCACCCTAACCCTAACCCTAAACCTCACCCTAACCCTCATAGTAACTGTAAACCTAAACCTAAACCTAACAATAACCCTAAACCTAATCCTAACCCTCACCTAACCATAACCTTCACCCTAAACCAAACCCTCACCCTAACACTTACCCTCACCCAAACACTAACCCTAACCCTAACACTAACCCTAAACCTCAACCTAAACCTCACCATCACCCTAACCCTAACAATAACCCAATCCCTAACCCTCACCTGAACCCTCTCCCTAATCCTATATTTAACCCTAAACTTCACCCTCACCCTCACCCTAACTCTAACCCTAACACTAAAACCCATCCTAACCCTAACCCTAACCCTCACCCGCACTGACACCCTCATCGTAACTCTATCCCTAACCCTAACAATAACACTAACCCTAACCCGAACCATCACCCTAACCCTAATCCTCACCCCCACCCTCACCCTCAGCCTAAGCCTAACCCTCACCCTCAACTTCACCCTAACCCTAGTCCTAAACCAAACTCTATCCCTAAACCTCAACCTAAGCCTCACCCTCACCCTAACCCTAACACTAGGGTTAAACCTCATCCTAACCCTGCCCCTAACCCTAATTCTAACCCTAAACCTCACCCTCACCTTAACCCTAACCCTATCCCTAACCCTAAGCCAAACCCTAACCCGAATCCTAATCCTCAACGTAACCATAACCAGAGTGGTAACCCTAAACCTAACAATAACCCTAACCCTAAACCTAACACTAATCATAAGCTTCAACCTCACCCTAACCCAAAACCAAACCCTAACCCTGACCCTCACCGTCAGCCTAAACCTAAGCCTAAACCTAACCCTAACCCTAACCCTCACCGTAACCCTAACCCTATCCCTAAACCTAAAGCTAACCCTAACCCTAAACCTAAACCTAATCCTAATCCTCAGACTCACCCTCACCCTAACCCAAACCTAACCCTAAGCATCACCCTAACCCTAAGCCTAACCCTGACCCTAACCCTAACCCTAAAACTCACCCTAAGCCTAACCCTAATCCTAAACCTAACCTATCTCTAAACCTAACCCTCACCCTAACCCTCAGCCTAGCACTCACCCTAACCCTAATCCTAAACCTAAACCTCATCCTAACCCTCACCCTAACCCTAACCCTTACCCTAACCCTAAACCTAACCCTCAACCTCATGCTTGGCCTAAGCCTAAGCCTAAGCCTAAGCCTAACCTAACCCAAACACTAACCCTCACCCTAACCCTAACTCTAACACTAACCCTAACTCTAAACGTAAACCTCACTCTCACCCTAAGCCTAACTCTCACCCTAACCCTAAATCTAAACCTTATCCTAACTCTAACCCTAACCCTCAACATCACCCTCACCGTAACCATAACCCTAACCCTAACCATATCAATAACCCTAACCCTAACCCTCACCCTCACACTTACCCTCACCTAACTCTAACACTAACCCTAGCACTAACCCACCCACTAACTCTAACCATCAACCTAACCCTAAACCTCACCCTAAAACTAACCCTAAACCTCACCCTCACCCTAGCCCTCACCCTAACCCTAACCCTCATCCTCACCCTAAACCTCACACTAACCCTAACACTAATCCTCAATCTAACCCTCACCCACACCGTTCCTCTAACCCTAACCCTCACCCTAACCATAATCCTCACCCGAACGTAACCCTTATACTCAGCCTAACCCTCATGTTTACACTTACCATCACCCCACCCTAACACGTACCCTAACCCTAACGCTCACCCTAACCCGCACCCTAACCCTAACTCTACACCGAAACCTCATCCTCACCCTAAGCCTAATCCTACCACTAACCATAAACCTTACCCTAACCCTAACCCTAACCCTCACCCTCACCTTAACTCTAAACCTAACCCTAACAATAACACTTATTTTAACCCTAACCCTAACCCTAACCCTAACGCTTATCCTAAACCTCACCCCTCAACCTCAGCCTTACCTGAATCCTAATTCTAACACTAAACCGCACCCACATCGTAACCCTAATGCTCACCCTAACCCTAACCCTAAAACTCCCCCTAACTCTCAACCTAACCCTAACACTAACCCTAACCCTAAAACTCAACCTAACTTTCACCTAACCCTAAATCTATACCTAAACCTCACCCTCACCCTAACCGTCACTCTAACCCAAACCCAAACCCTAAACCTCACCCTAACTATAACCCTAACCCTCACCCTCACCCTCACAGTAACCGTAACCCTAAACCTAAACCTAAAAATAGCCCTAACCCTAATATTAACCCTCACCATAACCATAAACCTCACCATAACCCAAACACTCACCCTAACACTTACCCTCACCCTAACACTAACCCTAACCCTAACACTAACCTTCACACTAAACCTAACCCTAACAGTAAACCTATACCTCAAACTAACCCTCACCCTCACACTAACAGTAACACTAACCCTATCCCTAACCCTCACCTTAACCCTCTCCTGAACCCTATATCTAACCCTAAACCTCACCCTCTCCCTAACCCTAACCCTAACTGTAACCCTAAACCCCACCCTAACCCTAAAACTAACGCTCACACGCATCCTCACCCTCACTGTAACTCTAACCCTAACCCTAACAATAACACTAACCCTAAACCGAACCATCATCTTAACCCTAATCCTCACACCCACCCTAACCCTCAGCCTAACCCTAACCCGAACCCTCAACCTAACACTTACCCTCACCCTAACACTAACCCTAAACCTTACACTAAATCTCACACTAACCCTAAACATCACCCAAACCCTAAACCTCACCTAAACCCTAAACCTAAAACTCACCCTCACCCTAGCCCTCACTCTAATGCTAATCCTCCATCTAACCCTCACCCTCACCCTCAGCCTAAACCTAAGGCTAACACTAACCTTAACCCTAACCCTCACACTCACAGTAACCCTAAACCTAATCCTAATCCTAACCCTAAACCTAACCCTCACTGTCACCCTAACCCTAACACTAAACCTAACACTAACCCTAACCCTAAACCTCACTATCAATATCAAGCTCAGCTTGTTCCTAAGACTAACCCTAACCCTTACCCTAACCCTCACCCTCACCCTAGCCCTCACCCTAAACCTAATCCTAACCCTAACGCTCCTCCTAACCCTCATCCTAAACCTAACCCTAACCATCACCCTAAACCTAATCTTCACTTCCACCCTCACCCTCAGCCTAACCCTAAGCCTATGCCTAACCCTAACCCGAACCCTCACACTCACACTGACCCTAAACCTAATCCTAACCCTAACCCTAACCCTAAACCTCAACATAACCCTGACACTAATCTTAACCCAAACAATTACCCTAAACCTAACCCGCTACCAAACCCTCCAACTAACGCTAAATCTAACACTAAACTTCACCCTCACCCTAACCCTAATCCTAACCCTATCCATAAACTTCACCCTAACCCTAACCATAACCCTCACATGCACACTCACCCTCACCCTCACCATAACTCTAAACCTAACCCTAACAATAACACTAATTCTAACCCTAAACCGAACCCTAAGCCTAACCCTAATGCTAACAATCACTCTCACCCTAACCATAATCCTAAACTTAACCGTCACCCTAACCCTAAACCTCACCCTGAGTGTAACCCTAACCCTCATCCTAACCATCACCCTAACCCTAACGCTAACCCTAAACCTTACCCTAAAACTAAACCTAAACCTAACCCTCACCCTAACCCTACACTTAACAATAATCCTCATCCTAACACTCACCCTAACCCTAAACCTCAACCTCACCATCAGAATAACCCTAAGCCTAACACTAACCCTAACCCTAACCCTAACCCTCACACTCACCCTAACCCTTACCCTAATCCTAATGGTAACTCTAACCCTAACCCTCACCCTCAGCCTCAGCTTAACCCTAACTCTAACCCTAATCCAAACTCTAACACTAAACCTCACCCACACACTAACCCTAACTCTAACTCTAACCCTAACCCTAAACCTCACCCTCACCCCAGCCCTCACCCTAACCCTAATCCTAACCCTACACTCATCCTAACCCTACCCATAACACTAACCCTAACCTTCACCCTAACCCTAACATTCACCCTCAACCTAAGCCTAACTCTAACCCTAACCCTCACCCTCACACTCACCCTAACCCTAACCCTAATCCTCACACTAACCCTAAACCTCAACTTAACCCTCACCCTCAGCCTAAACCTAAGCCTAACCCTAACCCTCACTCGAACCTTCACACTCACCCTAACCCTAACCCTACTCCTACAATTAACCCTAATCCTAACCCTCACCCTCAACCTAACCCTCTCCTTAAGCCTAACCCTAACATTAATTCTAACCCTAAACCTCACCCTCAGCCTCACCCTAACCCTATGTCTAACACTAAACCTCACCATGACCCTAACCCTAAACCAAACACTATGCCTCAACCTCATTCTAAACCTAACCCTAACCCTCACCCTCACCCTAACCATAACCCTCACCCTAAACTTAACCTTCACCCTAACACTTTCCCTCAGGCTAAAACTAACCCTACCCCTAACATTAACCATCACACTAAACCTAACACTAATCATCAATCTAACTCTCACCCTCACCCTAACCCTAAACCTAACCCTCACCCTAACCCTAACCCTCACCCTTAACATAACCCTCACCCTCAACCTAACCCTCAACTTAACCGTTACCGTCACCCCCATCTTAACCCTCAGCCTAATCCTAACCATCACCCTAACCCAAACTCTACCCCTAAACCTCACCCTCACCCTAACCCTAACTCTAAACCTAACCCTAACACTAAACCTCACAGTCACGCTAACCCTCACCCTAAGCCTAAGCTTAAACCTCACCCTAATCCTTACCCTAAACTTCACCCTCACCCTAGCCCTCACCCTAACCCTCACCCACATCCTCAGCCTCAATGTAACTCTAACCCTAACCCTAACAATAACCCTAAACCTAAGCCTAACCCTAAACATAACTCTAAACCTCACCCACACCCTCACCCTCAGCATAACCCTAAGCCTAACTCTAAACCTAATTCTAAACCTCACAGTAACCCTAACTTTAACCCAAACCCTAATAGTAACCCTAACCCTAAACCTAACCCTAAACCTAACCCTAATCCTCAGTCTCACCGTCACTCTAAAGCAAACCCAACCCTAACCCTCACCCTAACTCTAAGACTAACCCTAACCCTAAACCTAATCCTCACACTCACCCTAAACCTAACCCTAATCCTAAAACTACCCCTACCCTTAACCTTAAACCTCACCCTAACCCTCAGCCTAGCCCTCACCCTAACCCTAATTCTAACCCTAAACCTCAACCTAACCCTACCCCTAACCCTAATTCTAACCCTAAACCTCACCCTAACCCTAAACCTAACCTTAACCCTAACCCTAAACCTCACCTTAACCCTAACCCTAGCCCTAACCCTAAACATAACACTAACCCTAACCCTAAACCTAACACTAACCCTCAACCTCACCTTCACCCTAACCCAAACACTAACCCTAACCCTCACCCTCACCTTCAGCCTAACCCTAAGCCTAAGCCTAACCCTAACCTCACCCTAACCCTAACCCTAACCCTAAAACTAACCCTAACCCTAACCCTAAACCTAAACCTAACCCAAATCCTCAGCCTCACCCTCACCCTAACCCAAACCCTAACCCGAACCCTCACACTAACCATAAACCTCACCCTAACCCTAAACCTCACCCTAAAACTTACCCTCAACCTAACACTTACCCTCACCCTAACACTAACCTTAACCCTAACATGAAACCTAACCCACGAACTAACCCTCCTCCTAAACCTAATATAACCCCAAACCTCACCCTCACTTTAACCATAATCCTACCCCTAACCCTAAACCTCACCCTAACCCTAACTCTAATCCTAACCCTCACCCTCACTGTCACCTTAACTCTAACCTTAATGCTAACAATAACACTAATACTAACAATAAACCTAACGCTAACCGTAAACCTAATCCTAACACTCACCCTAACGCTAACCCTAATCCTAACCCTCACTCTCACCCAAAACCTAAACCTAAACCTCAGCATAAAATTAACCCTCATCCAAACCCTCACCCTAACACTAAACCAAACCCTAAACCTCATTCTAACACTAACCCTAACCCTAACCCTCACCCTAGCCCTCACCCTAACCCTAATCCTAACCCTAATACTCGTCATAACCCTCAGCCTAAACCTAAAACTAACCCTCATCCTAACCCTAACCCTAACCATCAACCTAACCATAACCTTCAGGCTAAACGTAACCCTAATCATAAACCTCACCCTAACCCTAAACCTCACCCTAACACTTACCCTCACCCTAACCCTAACCCTAACACTAACACTAACCCTCACACTAACCCTAACCATCACCCTAACCCTAAATTTCACCCTAACCCTAACCCTAACCCTCACCCTCACTCTAGCCCTAACCCTAACCCTAATCCTCAATCAAACCCTCACCCTCAACCTTCCCCTAACCGTAACACTCAACCTTACCCTAATTCTCACCCTTACCCTAACCCTCACCCTCAGCCTAACCCTCAGGTTTAACCTTTCCGTCACCCCCAACATAACCCTCACCCTAACTCTAACCCTCAACCAAACCCTCATCCTAACCCTAACGCTTATCCTAAACCTCACCCTCACCCTAACCCTAACTCTAACCCAAAACCTAACACTAATCGTCAACCTAACCCTAACCCTTACCCTCACCCTAAACCTAACCCTCACCCTCACCCGAACCCTAACCCAAACCCTAACCCTAACACTACCCCTAACCCTAACACAAATCCTAATCGTAAACCTAACCCTAACCCTCACCCTCACCCTAACCCTCTCCCTCACCCTAACCCTAATTCTAAGACTAAACCTCACCCACATGCTAACCCTAATCCTGACACTAACGCTAACCCTAACCCTCCGCCTAACTCTAAACCTAACCCTAACACTAACACTGTACCTAAACCTAAACCTCAAACTAACCCTCGCCCTACCGCTAACTCTATCCCTAAACCTCACCCTCACACTAACCCTCACTCTAATCCTAACCCAAACCCTAAACCTCATCCTAACCCTAAACCTAACCCTCAACCTCACCCTCACAGTAACTGTAACCCTAAACCTAAACCTAACAATAACCCTAAACCTAATCCTAAACCTCACCCTAACCATAACCCTCACCCTAACCCAAACCCTCACCCTAACAATTACCCTCACTCTAAAACTAACCCTAAACCTAACACTAACCCTCACACTAAGCCTAATCCTAAACCTAACTCTAAACCTCAACCTCACCATCACCCTCACCCTAGCCCTAACAATAACCCTATCCCTAACCCTCACCCTAACCCTCTCCCAAACCCTATATCTAACCCTAAACTTCACCATCACTCTCACCCTACCCCTAACCCTAACCCTAAAAACCACCCTAACCCTAACCCTCACCCGAACCCTCACCTGAACCCTCACCCTAACACTTATTTTAACCTAACACTTACCCTCACCCTAACACTAACCTTAACCCTAACGCGAACCCTAACCATAACCCACGAACTAAACCTCCCCCTAACCCAAACCTAACCCGAAACCTCACCCTCACTCTAACCCTAATCCTACCCCTAACCCTAAACCTCACTCTAAACCTAACCCTAACCCTCAACCTCACCTTAACTCTAACCTTAACCCTAACAATAACACTAATTATAACCCTAAACCTAACGCTAACCCTAACCCTAATCCTAACACTAACCTTAAACCTAACTGTATTCCTAAACCTAACTCTCACCCAAACCCTAACCCTCACCCTCAGCATAACCTTAACCCTCATCCAAACCCTGACCCTAACACTAACCCTAACCCTAAACTTCACTCTAACGCTAAACCTACCCCTAACCCTCACCCTAGGCCTCACCCTAACCCTAATCCTAACCCTAATTCTCCTCATAACCCTCAGCCTAAACCTAAACCTAACCCTCACCCTAACCCTAACCCTAACCATCAACCTAACCCTAACTCTCACGCTCACCATAACCCTAATCATAACCCTCACCCTAACCATAACCCTCACCCTAGCCCTCACCCTAACCCTAATCCTAAGCCTAATTCTCCTCATAACCCTCAGCCTAAACCTAAACATAACCCTCACCCTAACCCTAACCCTAACCATCAACCTAACCCTAACTCTCACGCTCACCATAACCCTAATCATAACCCTCACCCTAACCCTAACCCTCACCATAGCCCTCACCCTAACCCTAATCCTAACCCTTATTATCCTCATAACCCTCAGCCTAAACCTAAACATAACCCTCACCCTAACCCTAACCCTAACCATCAACCTAACCCTAATACTCACGCTCACCATAACCCTATTCATAACCCTCACCCTAACCCTAACCCTCACCCTAACACTAATCCTAACACTAACACTAACCCTCACACTAACCCTAAATATCACCCTAACCCTAAACCTCACCCTAACTCTAACCCTAAACCTCACCCTCACCTTAGCCCTCACCCTAACCCTAATCCTCAATCAAAACTTCAAGCACAACCTTCCCCTAAACCTAACACTCACCCTAACCCTAATCCTCATCCTTACCTAAACCTCACCCTCAGCCTAACCCTCAGGACTACCCTTACCGTAACACCCAACATAACCTAGACCCTAACTCTAACCCTCAACCTAACCCTCATGCTAACCCTAAAATTACCCCTAAACCTCACCCTCACCCTAACCCTAACTCTAACCCAAACCCTAACACTAAACCTCAACCTAACCCTAACCCTTACGCTCACCCTAAACCTAACCCTCACCCTCACCCTAACCCTAACCCTAACACTATCCCTAACCCTAACCCTAATCCTAATCCTAAACCTGACGCTAACCCTCACCCTCACCCTAACCGTCACCCTCACCCTAACCCTAACAGTAACCCTAAACCTAAGCCTCACACTCAGCCTCACCCTAACCATGATTCTAACACTAAACCTCACCCACATCCTAACCCTAATGCTAACACTAACGCTAACCCTAACCCTCCCCCTAACTCTAAACCTAATACTAACACTAACACTAACCATAAACCTCAACCTCAACCTAACACTCACCCTAACCCTAACTCTATCCCTAAACCTCACCCTCACCCGATCCCTCACTCTAACACTAAACCAAACACTAAACCTCACCCTAACCCTAACACTACCCCTAACCGTAACCCTAATCTTAATCCTAAACCTGACCCTAACCCTCACCCTCACACTAACTCTCACCCTCAGCCTAACCCTAGCAGTAACCCTAAACCCAACCCTCACCCTCAGGCTCACCCTAACCCTGATTCTAACACTAAACCTCACTCACATCCTAACCCTAATGCTAACACTAATGCTAACCCTAACCCTCCTCCTAACTCTAAACCTAAACCTAACACTAACACTAACCCTAAACCTCAACCTCAACCTAACCCTCACCCTAACGCTAAGTCTATCCCTAAACCTCACCCTCACCTGATGCCTCAGTCTAACCCTAAACCAAACTCTAAACCTCACCCTATCCCAAACCTTAACACTCACCCTCACACTCACAGTAACTGTAACCCTAAAACTAAACCTAACAATAACTCTAACCCTAATCCTAACCCTCACCCTAACCATAACCGTCACCCTAACCCAAACCCTCACCTTAACACTTACCCTCACCCTAACACTAACCCTAATCCTCACAATAACCCTAACCCTAAACCTAAACCTAAACCTCAACCTAATCCTCACCCTCACCCTAACCCTAACAATAACCCTATCCCTAACCCTCACCCGAACTCTCTCCCTAACCCTATATCTAACCCTAAACCTCACCCTGAACCTAACCCTAACCCTTACCCTAATCCTAAAACCCACCCTAAACCTAACCCTAACCCTCACCCGCACCCTCACCCTCACAGTAACTCTAATCCTAAACCTAACAATAACACTAACCCTAACCCGAACCATCACCCTAAACCTAATCCTATCCCCCACCCTCACCCTCACCATAACCGTAAACCTCACCCTAATCCTAAACCTCGCCCTAACCCTAAAACTAACCCTAACCCTCACCCTCATCCTAGCCCTCACCCCAACCCTAATTTTAACCCTCAGCCTCACCCTAATCCTAACCCTCATCCTCACCCTAAACTTCACATTAACCCTAACCCTAATCCTCAATTTAACCCTTACCGTAACTCTAAACCTAACCCTAACACTCACACTTATTTTAAACCTCACCCTCAGCCTAAACCTAACCTTTACCATTACCATCATCCTCACCATAGCTCTACCCCTAACCCTAAAGCTCATCCTAACCTACACCCTAACCGTAAACCTAAATATCACGATAACCCTAACCCTCACCCTCAACCTCAAGCTCAGCCTAACCCTAAGCCTAAGCCTAATCCTTACCCTAACTTTCACCCTCATCCTAGCCCTCACACTAAACCTAATCTTAGCCCTAAACCTCATCCTAACCCTCACCCTAAACCTAACCCTAACCATCAACCTAACCCTAATCTTCACACCCAAGCTCAACCTCAGCATAACCCTAAGCCTAACCGGAAACTTAACCCTAACCTTCTCACTCACATTCACCCTAACCCTAACCCTAATCCTAACCCTAACCCTAACCCTTAACCTCAACCTAACCTTCACCCTAAACTTAACCCTAACACTAATCCTAACCCTAACCAAGGAAATAACCTTCCCCCTAAACCTAAATCTAAACCTAAACCTCACCCTCAGCCTAACCATAACTCAAACCCTCACCCTCACCCTCAGTGTAACTCTAAACCTAACCCTAAAAATAACACTAATCCTAACCCTAAACCTAAACCTAACCCTAAACATAACCCTAATCCTAGCACTCACACTCACCCTAACCCTAATACTAAACCTAACCCTGACACTAACCCTAACCCTAACCCTAATCCTAATCCTAATCCTAAACATAACATTAATCCTCACCCTCACACTAACCCTCAACCTAACCCTAACCCTAATACTAACCCTAAACCTAACCCTCACCCTCAGCCTCACCCTAACCCTAACTCTAACCGTAAATCTCAACCTCACCCTAACCCTAACCGAAAACCTAACCCTAAACCTCACCATAACCCTAACCCTAAACCTCACCCTCACCCTAGCCCTCACCCTCAACCTCACCCTCAGCCTAAACCTGAGCCTAACCCTAAACCTAACCCTAACACACAAAATCACCCTCAACCTAACACTAATCCTAACCCTAACCCTAACCCTAATACTCCCCCTAACTCTCACCCTAACCCTAATACTAACACTAACCCTAACCCTCAAACTAACCATCACCCTAACCCTGACTCTAACCCTAAACCTCACCCTCACCTTTACCCTAACTCTAAACCTAACCCAAACCCTAAACTTCTCCCTAAACCTAACCCTAACCCTCACCCTCACCTTAACTGTAAACATGAACTGTACCCTAACAATAACCCTACCCCTAATCCTAAGCCTCACCCTAACCCTAACACTCACCCTAACCATAAACCTCACCCTAACCCGCCCCATATCCCTAACTCAAACCCAAAACCTCACCCTCACCCTCACCCTAACCCTAAACCTCACCATAAAACTCACCCAAACTTTCATTCACACCCTCACACCGTACCTCACTGTAACTCTAACCCTAACCATAACAATAAGACTAACACTAATCCTAACATTAACCCTACCATAACCCTCACCCTCAGCCTCACCCTAACCGCAAACTTAACCCTAACCATAACACTAACAATAACCATAACAGTAACTCTAAACCTAAACCTAACCCTAACCCTTATCTAATCCTCACCCCCAACCTCACCCTAAGCCTAACCCTAAGCCTAGCCCTAACCCTAACCCTAACCCTCACCGTAACCAAACACAAATCATAACACTAACCCTAACCAAAACCCTAACCCTAACCGGAAACCTAACCCTGAACCTAACCCTAACACTAACCCTAATCCTCACCCTAACCCTCACCCTAACCCAAAAAATAACCCTAACCCTCACAATAACCCTAAGCCTAACCCTAACCCTAACCCTCACACTAGCCCTCACCTTAAACATAATCCTAAAACAAACCTTATCCCTAACAGTAACCCTCACCCTAACCCTCACCCCATCCCTCACCCTAACCCTAACCGTAACCCTAAACCTCATCCTAAACCTCACCCTATCCCTAAATCTAAACCTCACCCTAACCCTCAACTTAACTCTAAACCTAACCCTAACAATAACCCTAAACTTAAACCTAACCCTAAACCTCACACTCACCGTAATTCTAACCCTAACCCTAACACTAATCCTCATGCTAATGCTAATCATAAGCCTCAACCTCACTCTAGCCCTCACCCTAACCCTAATCCTAACCCTAAACCTCATCCTAACCCTAACCCTAATCCTAAAACCCTAACCCTCACATTAATCCTAACCTTCACCGTCATGATCGGCCTAAGCCTAAGCCTAAGCCTAAGACTAACTCTAACCCTCACACTCACCCTCATCCTAACCCTAATTGTAACACTAACCCTAACCCTAATCCTCACACTAACCCTCAACCCAACGCTAAATCTAACCCTAAACGTCACCCTCACCTAACCCTAACACTCGCCCTCAACCTCAACCTCCGCCTAATACTAAGCCTAACCCTAACCCCAACCCTAAACCTAACACTAAACCTAACCCTAACCCTCACCCTAACCCTCACCCTAACCCTCAAGCTTTCCCTAGCCCACACCCTAAACCTAAGCCTAAGCCTAAACCTCACCCTAACCCTCACTCTAACCCTAACCCCAACCCTCACCCTAAACCTAACACTCACCCGCACCCTCACCCTAACTCTAATCCTAACTCTAACCCTAACCCTAACCCTCAACCTCAGACTCACACTAACCCTAATTCTAACACAAAACCTCACCCACATCCTAACCTAACACTAACCCTAACCCTGACCCTCTACCTAACTCTCAACCTAAACCTAACACTAACACTAACCCTAAACCTAATTCTATCCCTCACCCTCACCATCACCCTCACTCTAACCCTTACCCAAACCCTAAGCCTCACACTAACCCTAACCTAACCCTCACCCTCAGCCTCACAGTAACCGTAACCCTAAACCTAACACTAACCTTATCCCCAACCCTCACCTTAACCCTCTCCCTAACCTTATATCTAACCTTAAACCTCACCCTAACCCTTACCCTAACCCTAAACCACACCCTAAGCCTAACCCTAACCCTCACCTGCACGCTCACCTCACTGTAACTCTAACCCTAACCCTAACAATAACACTAACCCTAACCCGATCCATAACCCTAACCCGAACCATCACACTAACCCTAACGCTCACCCCCACCCTCACTCTCAGCCTAACCCTAAACCTAACCCTAACACTAACCCTACACCTGACCCCCAACCTCACCCTCAGCCTAACCCTAAGACTAAGCCTAACATTCATCCTCATCCTCATCCTAACCCTAGTCCTAAACCTAACCATTTCCCTAAACCTCAAACTAACACTCATCCTCACCCTCATCCTAACACTAACCCTGAACCTAAACCTCACCCTAACCCTACCCCTAACCCTAACTCTAACCCTAAACCTCACCCTCACCCTAACCCTAACCCTAACCATAAGCCTAACCCTAAGCCTAATCCTCAACCTCACCCTAACACTAACCCTAGCCCTAACCCTAAACCTAACCCTAAGCTTAACCATAAACCTAAGAGTAATCCTCAGTGTCACCCTCACCCTAACCCAAACCCTTAACCTAACCCTCACCCTCACCCGCAGCCTACGCCTAAGCCTAACCCTAACCCTATCCCAAACCCTCACCGTAACCCTCACCCTAACCCTAAGCGTAACCCTAAAGCCAACCCTAACCCTAACCCTAAACCTAACACTAATCCTCAGCCTCACCCTCACACTAAACCAAAACCTAACCCTAAACCTCACCCCAACCCTAAGCTTAATGCTAACCCTAACCATAACCCTCACCCTCACAATGACCCTAACCCTAATACTAACCTAACCCTACCCCTAAACCTAACCATCACCCTAACCCTCAGTCTAGCCTTCACCCTAACCCTAATCCTAACCCTAAAACGCATCCTAACCCTCACCCTAAGCCTAACCCTAACCCTCACCCTCATGCTCGGCCTAAGCCTAAGCCTAAGCCTAACCTAACCCTAACCATAACCCTGACCCTCACCCTAACCCTAACACTGACCCTAACTCTAAACGTAAACCTCACCCTCACACTAACCCTAACTCTAACCCTAAAGCTAAAAATAAAACTCACCATCACCTTAACCCTTACCCTCACCCTAAACCTAAACCTCACCCTCACCCTCACCCTCAGGCAAAACCTAAGGCTAACACTAATCCTAACCCTAACCCTCACACTCACCCTAACCCTAACCCTAATACTAATCCTAACCCTAACCCTAATCCTCCCCCTAAATCTCAACCTAAACCTAACACTAACACTAACCCTAAACCTAAACCTCAACCTCACCCTCACCCTAACCCTAATTCTATCCCTAAACCTCACCCTCAACCTAATCCTCACTCTAACCCTTACCCAAACCCTAAACCTCACACTAACCCTAACCTAACACTCACCCTCACCCTCACAGTAACTGTAACCCTAAACCTAACACTAACCCTATCCCTAAACTTCACCTTAACCCTCTACCTAACCCTATATTTAACCTTAAACCTCACCCTCACCCTAACCTTACCCTAACCCTAAACCCCACCCTAACCCTAACCCTAACTCTCACCCTCACCCTAAACCCCACCCTCATCTTCACCCTCAGCCTAACATTTCGACTAACCCTAATCCCAACGCTAACCCTAACACTAATCCTAAACCTCACCATAACCCTCACCCCAACCCTAACCCTAACCTTCACCCTCACACTAGCCCACACCCAAACCCTAACCGTAATCCTCACCCTCAACCTCACCCTAACTCTAATCCTAATCCGAACAGTAACCCTAACCCTAACCCTAACCCTCACCCTAACCCTAACTCTAACCCTAAACCTCACCTTCACGCTAACCCTAACCCTAACCCTAATACAAAAGCTTACCCTAAACCTATACCTTACCCTAACACTGACGCTCACCCTAACACTAACACAAACCCTAACACTAACCCTCACACTAATGCTAACCATCACCCTAAACCTAAACCTCACCCTAATCCTAACCCTAACCCTCAACTTCACCCTATCTCTCACCCTAAGCCTAACCCTCATCCTCACCCTAAACCTCACACTAATCTTAACACTAATCCTCAATCTAAACCTCACACTCAACCTAACCCTAACCATCACCCTCACCCTTACCATAACCCTCAACCTCAGCCTAACCATCAACTTTATTCTTACTGTCACCCTCATCCTAACCCTCACCCCAATCCTAACCCTCATCTTAAGCCTAACCCTAACTGTAACCCTACCCATCACCCTAACCCTAACCCTCACCCTCACCTTCAGCCTCAGCCTAACCCTAAGCCTAAGCCTAAACCTAACCCTAAACCTCACACTCACCCTAGCCCTCACCCTAACCCTAATGCTAACCCTAACCCTCATCATAACCGTCAAGCTAACCATAACCGGAACCATCACTCTAAACCTAAACCTCATCCCCAATCTCACCCTCAGCCTAACCCTAAGCCTAAGGATAACCCTAACCCTAACCCTCACACTCACTCTCACCCTAACCCTAATCCTAACCCTAAAGCTAAACCTCAACCTAACCTTCACAATAACCCTAACCCTAACCCTCACCCCCACCTTGTCCTCACAATAACAATCACTCCAAACCTAACCCACACACTCACCATAACAAAAACCCTCACCCTAAACCTAAACCTAACCCTAGCCCTCATCCTAACCCTAATCCTAACCCCAACACTCATGTTAACCCTCACCCTAACCCTCACCCTAACTCTCACCCTAAAGCGAGCACTAATCCTATCCCTCAACCTAACCCTAAACCTCACCCTCACCATAACTCTAACACTAACCCTAAACCTATCTCTAAGCCTAACCCTCACCCTAATGCTCACTCTAACCCTAACTCTATCTCTAACCCTAAACATCACCCTCAACTAAACCCCCACCCTCAACCTCACACTCAGCCTTTCCCTAAGCCTAACCCTAACCCTAACCCTAAACTTCACACTCACCCTCACCCTAACCCTAATCCTAATCCTAATCCTAAACCTAACCTTCACCCTAACCCTAAACCTCACTCTAATCCTAATCCTAACACTAACCCTAACCCGAAACCTCACCCTATCCCTCAACCTAACCCTAACTATAACCCTAAAACTCACCCTCACCCTCATCCTAACCCTAACCCTAACCCTCACCCTAACACTAAAACTAATTCTAACCCTCAACCAAACCCTAACCCTGACCCTCTCTCTAACTGTAACCCTAACCCTCACCTTAACCCTAAACCGAAACCTAAACCTGACCGTAACCCTAAACCTAATCCTCACCCTAACCCTCCCCCTAACCCTAACTCTAACCCTTAACCTCACCTTAACCCTAACCCTAAACATAAACCTAACCCTAACCCTAACACTTACCTCACCCTCACCCTAGCCCTCACTTTAAACATAATTGTATCCCTAATCCTCACCTTAACCCTCAACCTAACCCTAACCCTAACCCTCACCCTAATCCTAAACCTAATTCTAACCCTCAACCAAAACCTAACCCTGACCCTCACTGTAACCCTAACCCTAACCCTCACCCTAACCCAAAATCTAACCCTAAACCTAAACCACACCATAACCCTAACCCTAACCCTCACTCTCACCCTAGCCCTCATCCAACCCTATTCCTAACCCTATCCCTCATGATAACCCTCGCCAAATCCCTAACCCTAACCCTAACCCTAAACCTAGACCTAATCCTAACACTCAAACTAACCCTAACTCTCACCCTCACCATAACCCTAACCCTAACCCTGAACCTATACTTAAACCTAACCCTAACCCTAAACCTCACCCTAACCCTAACCGTAACCCTCACCCTAACACAAGTCCTCTCCCTAACCCTAATCCTAACCGTAACCCTCATTCTGACCCTCACCCTAACCCTAAACCTAACCCTCACTCTAAACATAACCCTCACCCTCAACCTAACACTTAGCCTAACCCTAAGCCTAAACCTAAACCTAACCCTAACCCACACAGTCACCCTCATCCTCACCATAATCTTAACCCTAACCCTAATCCTAACCCTAACCCGCACCCTCACCCTAGCCTTCACCCTAACCCTAATCTTAGCCCTAAAACAAACTCTAACTGTAACCCTAACCCTAAACCTCACCCTAAACCTCTCCCTAACCCTCACCCTCACCATAGGGTAACCATAACCCTAACACTAACAATAACCCTAACCCTAACCCTAACCCTCACCCTAACACTTACCCTCACCATTACACTAACCCTAACCATAACACTAACCCTCATGCTAATCTTAACCCTCAACCTAAACCTAAACCTCACCCCTAACCTAAACCTAATCTTAATACTCACGCTCACCCTAGCCCTCACCCTAACCCTAATTCTAACCCCAACCCTCACCCTAAACCTAACACTCATCCTCACCCTAAACCTCACACTAACCCTAACCCTAATTCTCAATCTAACCCTCACCCTCACCCTAACCCTAATCGTAAACCTTACCCTAACCCTCAGCGTAACTCTAACCCTTACCCTTATCTTAACCCTCACACTCACCCTAACCCTCACCTTTACACTTACCATCACCCTCACCCTAAGCCTAACCCTCATCCTAATCCTCACCCTAACCGTAAACCTAAACATCACCCTAACCCTAAACCTCACCCTCAACCTCACGCTCAGAATAAACCTAAGCCTAAGCCTATACCTAACGCTAACCCTCAACCTCAACCTAGCCCTCACCCTAACCCTAATACTAACCCTAACCCTCATCCTAACCCTCAACCTAACCATAATCCTAACCATCACCAAAACCCTAATCCTCTTCCCCAACCTCACCCTCAGCCTAACCCTAAGTCTAAGCCTAACGTTAACCCTAACCCTCACACTCACCCTCACCCTAACCCTCATCTTAACCATAACCCTAACCATAACCCTAAACCTCAACCTAAACCTCACCCTCACCCTAACCCTAAAACTAACCCTAACCCTAACCCTCACCCTATCCCTCCGCTTAACCCTAATTCTAATCTTAAACCTCACGCTCACCCTAACCCTAATCCTAAGCCTAACCCGAAACCTCAACCTAACCCTAACCCTAACCCTGACCCTTACCCTCACCCTCACCCTCACCATAACTCTAAGACTAACCCTAAAAATAACACTAATCCTAAACCTAAACCTAACCCTAACACTAATCCTATTCCTAACCCTCACCCTCAGCCTCACCCTCACTGCAAACATAACCATAACCAAAACACTAACAATAATCCTAACTCTAACCCTAATTCTTACCATCACCCTTACCCTAAACCTCATCCTATCCCTAACCCTCACCCTAACCTTAACCCACACCCTCAACATATCCCTAACCCTAAGCCTAACCCTCACCCTCACCCTAACCCTAACCCTAAACCTCACCTGAACACTAACCCTAACCCTCACCCTCACCCTAGCCCTCACCCTTACCCTAATCCTAACCCTAATCCTCAACCTAACACTCATCCTAACCCTAACCCTAACCCTCACCCTAAACATAATCCTATCCCTAACCCTCAACCTAACCCTAACCTTCACCCTCACTGTAACCCGAACCCTAAACCTCACCCAAACCCTAAACTTAACCCTCATCCTATCCTTCACCCGAAATCTTACATTAACCTTAACCCTAACCCTCACCTTAACCCTAACTCTAACCCTAAACCTCACCCTAAGACTAACCCTCACCCTCACCCTCACCCTCACTGTAACTCTAACCCTAACCCTAACAATAACACTAACCCTTACCCTAACCCTATCCCTAACCCTCACCCTCAACGTAACCCTAAACCTAACCCAAACCCTCATCCTAACCTTAACCCTAACCCTCACACTAAACCTCATCCTAACCCTAACTCTAACCCTGAACCTCACCCTCACCCTAACCCTAATTCTAAACCTAACCCTAATACTAAAACTCACCCTAAACCTAACCCTAACCCTCACTCTAACCCCAACCCTCACCCTCACCATAACTCTAACCCTAACACTCTCCCTAACCCTAAAACTAACCCTAACCCTAAATCTCACCCTAATGCTAACCCTAAGCCTAACCCTCACCGTAGCCCTCACCCTAGCCCTAAACCTAAACCTAAACCTCACCCTAACCCTCACCCCAACCCTGAAACCCTAACAATCACACTAACCCCAAACATCACCTTCACCCTCAAGCTCGGCCTAAGCCTAAGCCTAAAGCTAAGACTAACCCTAACCCTCACACTCACACTCACACTCACCGTAACTGTAACACTAACCCTAACCCTAAACCTCACACTAATACTCACCCTAACGCTTACTCTACCCCTAAACCTCACCCTCATCCTAAACCTAACCCACACCCTCACCCTTTCCCTCCGCCTAACACTAAGCCTAATCCAAACCCTAACACTAACCCCAAACCTCACATTCAAACTCAGGCTAACCTTAAGCCTAAGCCTAACCCTAAACCTAACCCTCACCCTCACCCTAACACTCAGCCTAAACCTAATATTAAGCCTAACCCTAACCCTAACCCTCACACTCACACTATCCCTCACCATAACCCTAAACCTAACCCTAACCCTAACACAAACCCTCTCACTCACCCTCACCTTAACCCTAATCCTAATCCTAACTCTAACCCTAACCCTCACCCTCACCCAAACCCTACTGCTAACACTAACACTAACCCTAAACCTCAACCTAACCCTCATCCTAATCCTAACACTAACCCTAAACCTCACACTTGCCTTAACCCTAATCCTAACCATAACCCTGAACCTTATCATAACCCTAACCCTAAACCTCACCCTCACCCTAAACCTCACCCTAACCATAACCCTAACCATAAGCCTAACTCTAAACCTCATCCTAACCCTAACACTAACCCTCAACATCACCCTCACCCTTACCTTAACCTTAACCCTAGCTCTAACCCTAAGAATAACCCTAATCCTAAACCTAATCCTAAATCTCACCCTCACTGTAACTCTAACCCTAATCCAAACCCTAAACCTAACCCTAACCCTGACAATAACCCTAACCCTAAACCTCACCCTAACCCTAACCCTAACACTAACCCTCACCCTAGCACATACCCTAACCCTAACCCTAACCCTAACCTTCACCCTAACCCTCATTCTAACCCCAAAACTAACCCTCACCCTAAATCTAACCCTCACACTCACCCTCAGCCTCAGACTAACCCTAAGCCAAACACTAACCCTAACACTTACACTCACCGTCACCGTAACCCTAATCCTAACCCTCACTCTCACCCTAAACCAAACCCTAACCCTAACCCTCACCCTAACCCTAAGCTTAACCCTAACACTAACCCTAACCCTCACACTCACCCTCAACCTAAACCTAACCCTAATCCTCACCCTAAACCTCACCCTTGTCCTCACCCTCAACCGCACAGTAACTCTAACCCTAGCCCTAACAATAAAACTAATCCTAACCCTAAAGCTTAACTTAACCCTAATCCTATCCCTAACTCTCACCCTAAGCCTCCCACTACTGCAAATGTCACCATAATCATAACAATAACCATTATCCTGACCCTAACCCTAATCCTAAAATTCACCCTCACCCTAACTCTAATCCTAATCCTAACCCTCACCCTAATCCTAACCATAACACTCACTGTAACCCTAACCCTCATCCTAACCCTCACCCTAAACCTCACCCTCACCCTATCCCTCACCCTAACCCTAACGCTCACCCTCCCAGTAACCCTAACCATAACCTCACCCTAACAGTAAACCTAACCCTAAACCTAAACCTCACCATAATGCTATACCTAACCCTCACCCTCACCCTTGCCCTCATCAGAAACCTAATCCTAACCCTAAACCTCATCTTAACCCACACCCTAAACCTAACCCTAAGCCTCAGCTCCACCGTCACCCTCAGAATAACCGGAAGCCTAAGCCTAACACTAACCCTAACCCTCACTCTCACCCTCATGCTAACCCTAATTCTAACCCTAACCCTAACCCTAAACCTAACCCTAACCCTAAATTTAACTCTAAACCTAAACCCCACCCTCAACCTAACCCAAACTCTAACACTAACCCTAAACCTCCCCCTAACCCTAACCCTAACCCTCACCCTCACCCTCACCGTAACTGTAACCCTAACCCTAACAATAACCCTAACCCTAACACTAACCCTAACCCGAACCATAACCCTCACCCTAACAATAACCCTCACCCTAACACTTACTCTCACCCTAAACTAACCCTAATCCTAACACTAACCCTCACACTAACTCTAACCATCACCTTAAACCTAAACCTCAACCTAACCCTATCCCGAACCATCAACCTCACCCTAGCCGTCACCCTAACCCTAACCCTCACATTTACCGTAATCCTCACTCTCAGCCTAAACCTCAACGTGACCCTTACTGTCACCCTCACCCTAACCCTAATCCTCATACTAACCCTCAGCATAACCGTAACCTTAGCCATTAAGCTAACACTAAATCTCAACCTCACACTCACGCTCAGCCTAAAATTAAGCCTAACCCTAACCCTAACCCTCACACTCACCCTCACCCTCAGCCTAACCCTACCCTAACACTAACACTAACCCTAAACTTCACCCTAACCCTCACCCTAAACCTAAATCTAACCCTAAACCTCACACTCGCCCTAACCCTAACCCTAATACTAACCCTAAACCTGAGCCTAACCCTAACACTAAACCTCGATCTCAACCTAAACCTCACCCTAAACCTCACCCTCAATGTAGCCCTCACCCTAACCCTACCCATACCCCTAATCCTCATCCTAACCCTCACCCTGACCGTAACACTAAGCATCATCCTAACCCTAACCCTCACCCACACCCTAACCCTAAAACAAACACTCCCACTAACACTCACACTAACACTAAATCTAAGCCTACACCTCACCCTCACCCTAACCCTAACCCTCAACCTCACCCTCACCCTCAGAATAAACCTAAGCCTAACCCTAAGCCTAACCTTCACACTCAACCTCACCCTCAGCCTAACCCTACCCCTAACACTAACACTAACGCTCAACCTCACCCTAACCCTCACCCTGAACCTAACTCTAAACCTAAACCTCACACTCGCCATAAACCTAACCCTAACCCTAACCCAAAACGTCAGCCTAACCCTAACACTAAACCTCACCCTCACCCTAAACCTCACCCTACCCCTAACCCTAAACCTCACTTTCGAAGTAGCCCTCACCATAACCCTAAACCTAACCATAACACTCACACTAAGCATAACCCTAACACTCACACTAACCCTAACCCTCACTCTCAACATCACCCTCAGCCTAACCCTAAGCCTAACGCTAAACCTAACCCTAACCCAAACACTAACCCCTAATCCTAATTCTAACCATAACCATAACCCTCAACGTAACCCTATCACTCACCCTAAACCTAACCCTAACACTAACCCTAACCCTAACCCTCACCCTAACCCTAAGTCTAACACTCAATCTCAGCCTCACACAAACCCTAACACTAAACCTCAAACTAACCCTAACCCTAAACCTCACCCTAACCCTAGCCAATACCATAACCCTAATCCTAAACATACCCCTCACTCTAACCCGAACCCTCACACTCAAACTCACTCTCAGCCTAACCCTAAGCCTAACCCTAAACCTGACCCTAACCCACACACTCACCCTCACCCTAACCTTAATAGTAAACCTAACCCTAACTCTAACCCTAACCCGCACACAAACCCACACCCTAACCCTAACCTAACACTAACCCTAACCCTAACCCTCACACTAACCCTCACCCTAAACCTAAATCTAACCGTAAACCACACCCTCACCCTAACCATAACTCTAACCTAATCCTTACCCTAAAACTCACCCTAACCCTAAACCTAACCCTCACCCTCACCCTCACCGTCAACATAACACCAAACCTAAAATTAACAAAAACCCTAACCCAACACTAAACCTCACCCTAACTATAACACTCACCCTAATCCTAACCCTCACCCTAACAATTACCCTCACCCTAACACTAACCCTGACCCTAACACTAACCCTCACACTAACCCTAACCCTCACCCTAACCTTAAAACTCACCCTAACCCTAACCCTAACCCTAGCCCTCACCCTCACCCTAGCCCTCACCCTAACAATATAAACCTAACCGTAACCCTCATCCTAACCCTCACCCTAATCCTAATCCTAAACCTAACCCTCATCCTAACCCTCACCCTAATCCTAAACCTAACCATCACCCAAACCCTAATCCTCACCACCACCCTCACCCTCAGCCTAATGCTAAGCCTAAGCCTAACCTTAACCCTCACCCTCACCCTCACTCTAACCCTAATCCTAAACCTAACCCTAACCCTAACCCTGAACCTCAACCTAACCCTCACCCTAACCCTCCCCCTAACCATACCTCTAACCCTAAACCTCACCCTAACCCTCCCCCTAACCATAACTCTAACCCTAAACCTCACCCTCACCCTAACCCTAATCCTCACCATAACCCTAAATCTAACCAAAACCCTAAACCTAACCCTCACCCTCACCATCACTCTAACCCTAACCTTAACAATAACACTAATCCTAACACCAAACTTAACCCTAACCCTAATCCTAACCCTAATCCTCACCCTCAGCCTCACCATCACAGCAAAGGTAACCTTAACCATAACAATAACAATAACACAAACCCTAATCCTAACCTTCACCCTCACCCTAATCCTAACCCTAATCGTAACCCTCACCCTCACCGTAACCCTAATCCTAACCCTAACCGTCAAACTAAACCTAACCCTCACCCTCACCTTAAACCTAAACCAAATCCTAACCCTCACCCAAACAATAATTCTAACTCTCACTGTAACCCTAACCCTCACACCTACCTACACCCTCAACCTAACCCTTAGCCTAAGCCTAACCCTAACCCTCACACTCACCCTCACCTAACCCTAATCCTAACATTAAGCCTATCCCTAAACCTCAACCTAACCCTCACCCTCACCCTAAGACTAACACTAACCCTAACCCTACCCTTCACCCTTACCCTCCCCCTAAACCTAATTCTAAACTTAACTCTCACCCTCAACCTAACCCTAACATTAAACCTATCCGTAAACCTCACTCTAACCCTAACCCTCAACCTCACACTCACTGTAACTCTAACCCTAACCCTAACAATAACACTAACCCTAACCCTAAACCTAAACCTAACCCTAACCATAAACCTCACACTCAGACTCACCCTCACCGCAAACTTAACCCTAACCATAACACTAACAATAACCCTAACACTCATCCTCACCCTAAACATCACCCTAACCCTAACACTAATCCTCTATCTAACCCTCACCCTCACCCGACCCCTTCCCTTAACCCTCACCCTAACCATAACCCTAACCCTTACAGTAACTCTCAACCGCAGCCTAACCCTAACCTTTAGCCTTGACGTCACCCCCACCCTAAACATCACCCTAAACCTAACCCTAACCCTCACCCTCAAAACAGGCCATAATCAAACCCTAGGCCTAAGCCTAACCCTGACCCTAACCCTCACTCTAACTCTAAACCCAAAACTCACCCTAATGGTAACCCTCACCCTCATGCTCACCCAAAATCTTATCCTAATCCTAACCCTAATCCTAACCCTCACACTCACCCTCACCTTAACCCTAATCCTAATCCTAACCCTAACAGTAACCCTCACCCCCACACTAAACCCCACACTAACCCTAATCCTAACAGTAACCTTAACCCTAACCCTAACCCTCACAGTAACCCTAACTCTAACACTAAACCTCACCCTCACCCTAACCCTAACCCTAACACGAATTCTAAACCTCACTCTCAACCTAAACCTTACCCTAACACTTAACCTCACCCTAACACTAACACTAAACCTAACACTAACCCTCACACTAACGCTAACCATCACCCTAAACCTAAACCTCACCCTAACCATAACCCTAAACTTCAACTTCACCCTATCCCTCACCCTATCACTAACCCTCATACTCACCCTAAACCTCACACTAACCCTAACACTAAAACTCAATCTAACCCTCACCCTCAACCTAACCCTAACCCGAACTCTCACCCTAAACATAACTCTCACACTCAGCCTAACCCTCAACTTTACTCTTACTGTCACCCTCATCCTAATGCTCACCCCAATCCTAAACCTCATCCTAACCCTCACCCTAACCGTAACTCTAAACATCACCCTAAACCTAACCCTCATCCTCACCTTCAGCCTCAGCCTAAACCTAAGCCTAAGCCTAAACCTAACCCTTAACCTCACACTCAACCTAGCCCTCACCCTAACCCTAATCCAAACCCTAAACCTCATCCTAACCCTCAACCTAACCAAAACTGGAACCATCACTCTAAACCTAATCCTCATCCCAACCCTCACCCTCAGCCTAACCCTAACCTAAGCCTAACTCTAATACTAACCCTCACACTCACACTCACCCTCACCCTAATCCTAACCCTAACCCTAACTCTAAATTTAAACCTAAACCTAACCCTCACCCTAACCCTAAAACTAACCTTCACCCTCTCCTTAGTCCTCACACAAACCCTCACCCCAAACCTAACCATCACCCTCACTGTAACCCGAACCCTAACACTACCCCTAATCCTAATCCTAAACCTCACCCTAACCCTAACACTAAACCTCACCCTCAACCAAGCCCTCACCCTAACCCAAATTGTAACCCTAACCCTCATACTAATCCTCACCCTAACCCTAAAACTAACCCGCATCCTAACCCTAAACCAAGTTCTAACCCTCACCCTAACCCTAAAACTGACCCTCACCGTGACACTCACCCTAACCCTCACCCTAAACCTAAACATAACCCTAAACCTCACTGTAACCCTAACACTAACACTCAGCCTCAACCTAGCACTCATCCTAAACCTAATCCTAACCCGGACCCTAATGCTAAGCTTCACCTTAACCCTAACCCTCACCTTAAACCTAGACCTAATCCTAATCCTCAACCTAACCCTAACCCTCACCCTCAACATAACCCTAACCCTAACCCTCACCCTATACCTAAACCTAACCCTAACCCTAAACCTCACCCTATCCCTAACCCTCACTCTCATGCTAGCCCTCACCCTAACTCTAATCCTAAACCTAACCCTCATCCTAACCCTCACCCTAACACTAAACCTAACCCTCACCCTAACCCTAACCCTCACCCTCACCCTCAGCCTAAACCTAAGCCTAATCCTAACCCTAACCATAACCCTCACACTCACCCTCACCCAAAACCTAATCCTAAACCTAACCCTATCCCTAACCCTAACCCTCAACCTAACCCTCACCCTAAACCTAACCCTAACACTAACCCTCACACTAACCCTCAACTTAACACTAACTCTAACCCTAAACCGCAGCCTCACCCTCACCCTAACCCTCACTCTCACCCTCACCCTCAGCCTATCCCTAAGCCTAAACCTAACCCTAACCCTCATACTCACCTCACCCTAACCCTAATCCTAATCCTAACCCTAAACCTAACCCTCACACTAACAGTAACCCGCAAGCTAACCCTAACCCTAACACTAACCCTGATCTTGAACCTCAGCCTATCCCTAATCCTAATCCTAACCCTAAACCTAACCCTCACACTAACAGTAACCCTCAAGCTAACCCTAACCCTAACTCTAACCCTAAACCTTACCCTCACCCTAACCCTAAACCTAAACATCACCCTCATCCTAACCCTCACCCTAACCCTAACCCTAACCCTCACCCTAACCCTCATCCTAACCCTCACCCTAACCCTAAATCTCACTCTAACACTAACCTTAACCCTCACCCTCACTCTAGCTCTCACAATAACACTAATCCTAACCCTAATCCTGATCCTAAC
The DNA here is from genome assembly GCF_024711535.1 of Dipodomys merriami. Lineage (NCBI taxonomy): Eukaryota > Metazoa > Chordata > Mammalia > Rodentia > Heteromyidae > Dipodomys > Dipodomys merriami. Next base: position 931,671 of record NW_027202771.1, read on the forward strand.
TCTCACCCTAATCCTAACCGGAACCCTCACCCTAACCATAATCCTAACACTAACCATCAACCTAACCCTAACCCTCAACCGCACCATAAGCCTAACCCTAACCCTCATCCTAAACCTAAACTTAACCCGAACCCTAACTCTCACCCAAACGCTAAACCTAACCCAAACCCTACCCCTAAACCTCACTCTCACCCTCACCCTCAGCTTAACACTAAGCCTAACCCTAAACCTAAGCCTAACCCAAGCACTCAACCTAACACTAAATCTAATCCAAGTCCTAACCCTAAAGCTAATCCAGACCCTAACCATCAACTTCATCCAAACCGTCACCCTAACTCTAACCCTAACAATCACACTAACCCTCACCCTAACCCTAACACTCACACTTACCGTAACCGTAAACCTTACCCAAACCCTCACCCTAACCCTTACCCTAACCCTAACTTAAACCTCACCCTAACCCTAAACCTAAACCTCACCCTCATCCTCACCCTCACTGTAAATTTAAACCTAACCATAACACTAAAAATAACACTAAACCTAACTCTAACCCTCACCCTCACCCTAGCACTCACCCTAGCCCTAATCCTAAATCTAAACGTCACCCAAAACCTCACCCGAACCCTAACCCTAACCCTCACCCTAACCCTAAAACCCTAACAATCACTGTAACCCTAACCCTCAGCTTCACCCTCAATCTCGGCCAAAGCATAAGCCTAAGCCGTAGGCTAACCCTAACCCTCACACTCACTCTCACCCTCACCGTAACCGTAACACTAACCCTAACCCTCACACTAACCCGCACCATAACGCTAACCCTAAACCTAATCCTCACCCTCAACCTAAATATAACCCTCACCCTCACCCTCATCCTCCGCCTAGCACTAAGCCTAACCCTAACCCAAACCCTAACCCTAATACTCACACTCAACCTCAGCCTAACCCTAAGCCTAAGCCTAACCCTAACCCTCACCCTCACCCTCACCCTCAGCTTAACCGTAAGCCTAAGCCTAACCCTAACAATACCCTCACCCTCACACTAGCCCTCACCATAAACCTAACCATAGCACTAAACCTAACCCTAACACTCACACTAAACCTAACCCTAACCCTAACAATAACCCTAAACCTCACCCTCACCCTAACACTAAACCTAATCCTAACCCTAATCCTAACACTCAACATCACCCTAACCCTCACCCTTACCTTAACCTTAACCCTAACCCTAACCCTAACAATAACCATAACCCTAAATCTAAACTTAAACCTCACCCTCACCGTAACTCTAACCTTAACCCAAACCCTCACACTAACCCTAATCCTGATCATAACCCTAAAGCCAAACCTCAACCTAAACCTAAACGTTAGCGTTAGGCTAACCCTCACCCTAGGACATACACTAACCCTAATTCTAACCCTAACCCTCACCCTAACCCTCACTCTAACACTAAACCAAAAACTCAGCCTAAATCTAACCCTCACCCTCACACTCAGCCTCAGCCTAACCCTAAGCCTAAAACTAACCCTAACCCTAACTGTTACACTCACAGTCACCTTAACCCTAAACCTAACCCTAACACCAACCCTAACCTTAAAACTAACCCTAACCCTAACTCTCAACCTAACCCTCACACTAACCCTAGCCCTAACCCTATTGCTCATCCTAACACATAACCTAATGTTAATCCTAACACTTACTCTCACCATAACCCTCACCCTAACGCTCACTCTATACATAACCCTAACCCTAACCCTCATCCTCACCCTAACCCTAATCCTAAACCTAACACTAACCCTCACACTCACCCTCACCTTAACCCTAATCCTAATCCTAACCCTTACCCTAACCCTCACCCTCACCCTAACCTTCATCCTAACCCTACCCCTAACACTAACACTAACCCTAACCCTCACCCTAACCCTCACCTAACCCTAACTCTAACCCTAACCCTCACCATCGACCTAACAATAACCCTAACCATAACCCTAAACCACACCCTAACCCTAACGCTAAACCTCATCCTCACCCTAAACCTCACCCTAACCCTAACCCTAAACCTAACTCTAACCCTCACCATAACCATAACCCTCACCATAACCCTAACATTCACACTAAACCTAACACTCACCCTAACACTAAGCCTAAGCATAACCCTAAACCTAACCCTCACATTCACCCTCAATCTAAACCTAATCCTAAACCTATCCCTATCCCTAACCCTAACCCTCACAATAACCATCACCCTACCGCTCACCCTAACCCTAATCCTAACCCTACACCTCATCCTAAGCCTCACCCTAACCCTAACCTTCACGTCACCCTAGCCCTCACCCTAAACCTAACCCTCATCCTCACCCTAAACCTCACACTAAGCCTAAAACTAATCCTCATTCTTAACCTCAACCTCACCCTAACCCTAACCCTAAACCTCAACCTAACCCTAACCCTCACCCTCACCCTCAGACTCAGCCTAACTCTCAGCCTAACCCTCACCCTCACCCTAGCCTTCACCCTAACCCTACTCCTAACCCTAACCATAACCCTAAACCTAACCCTAAACCTAACCATCACCCTAAAGCTAATCCTCATTCCCACCCTCACCCTCAGCCTAATCCTAAGCCTAAGCCTAACCCTAACCCTAACCCTCACACTCACCCACATCATAACCCTAATCCTAAACCTAACCCGAAACCTAACCCTTAAACTCAACCTAACCCTCACCCTAACCCTAACCCCAGCATTAACCCTAACCCTAACCCTCACCCTCACCCTCACCATCACAGTATCCGTAACCCTAAACCTAACCCTAACAATAACCCTAACCTTAACACTAAGCCTAAACCTAACCATAACCCTCACCCTAAGCTTAACCCTCATGCTAACACTTACCCTCACCCTAACAGTAACACTAATCCTAACACTTACCCTCACACTAACCCTAAAAATAACCTTAAACCTAAACCTCAACCTAACTCTATCCCTAACCCTCAACCTCACCCTAGCTCTCCCCCTAACCCTAACCCTCATCCTCACCCTAAACCACACACTAACCATAACACTAGTCCTCAATCTAACCCTCAACCTCACCTTAACCCTTACCCTAATCCTCACCCTAACCCTCACCCTAACCCTAATAATCACCTTTACCCTTACAGTCACCCTCAGCCTAACCCTCACCCTAACACTCATGCTAACCCTAAGCCTAACTGTAACCCTAACCATCACGCTAACCCTAACCCTCAACCTCACCCTCAGCCTCAGCCTAACCCTAAATCTAAGCCTGACTGAATCCCTAAACTTCACCCTCACCCTTGTCCTCACCCTAAACATAATGCTAACCCTAACCCTCATCCTAACACGAACACTAACTGTAACAATAACCCTAACCCTATCCCTAACCCTCATTCTAACCATAACCCTCACCCGAACCCTAACCCGAACAATATCACTTACCCTCACACTAACATTAACCCTAACTCTTACACTAACCCTCACACTAACCCTAACCATCACCCTAACCGTAACACTCACCCTAACCCTAACCCTAACCCTCACCCTCACCCTAACCCTAACCCTCATCCTCACCCTAAACCTCACACTAACTCTAAAACTAATCCTCAATCTAAACCACACCCTCACCCTAACCCTAACTCCAATCCTCACCCTAACACTAACACTCACATTTACCGTAATCCTCACTCTCAGCCAAACCCTAAACTTTACCCTTACTTTCACCCTCACCCTAACCCTCACACTAAACCTAACCCTCATCCTAACCCTCACCCTGACTGTAACCCTAAGCATCACCCTAACCCTAACCCTCACCCACGCCCTAACCCTAACACTAAACCTCACACTAACCCTCACACTAACACAAACTATAAGGCTAAACCTCCCCTCACCCTAACCCTAAACCTCACCCTCACCCTCACCCTCAGTCTAATCCTACGCCAACCCTAACCCTACCCCTCACAATCACACTCACCCTCAGCCTAACCGTAGCCCTAACACTAACACTAACCCTAGACCTCACCCTAACCCTAATTCTAACCCTAAACCTCACACTAATCCTCAACGAAAACTAATCCTCACCCCCACCCTCACCCTCAGCCGAAGCCTAAACCTAACCCTAACACTCACCCTCACCTTCACCCTAACCCTAATCCCGACCCTAACCCTAACGCTAACTCTAACCCTAACCCTAAACCCAACCCTAATCCTCACCCCCACTCTCACCCTCAGCCTAAACCTAAGCCCAACCCTAAAACTAACCCGAACTCTAAACCTAAACATCACCCTGAACCTAACCATATCTCCAACCCTAACTCTAAACCTTACCCTAAACCCAAACCTAACCCGGACTCGCAACCTCACCCTCACCGTAACTCTAACCCTAACCCTAACAATAACACTAACCCTAACCCTAAACCTCACCCTAACCCTAACCCTCATCCTCACCCTAAACCTCACACTAAACCTAACCCTAATCCTCAATCTAACCCTCACCGTCACAATAAACCCTAACCCTCAACCTTACAATAACCCTCACCCTAACCCTAACAATCACCCTTATCTTAACCCTCCCCCTCAGCCTAACCCTCAACTTTACACTTACCATCACCCTCACTCTAACCCTCACCCTATCCCTAAAACTCATGCTAACCTTCAACCTCACTGTAACCCTAACCATCACCATAACCCTAACCCTCACCCTCAACCTCACACTCAGCCTAAACCTAAGCCTAAGCCTAACCATAACGCTCACCCTCACCCTCACTCTAGCCCTCACCCTAACACTAATCCTAACCCTAACCCTCATCCTAACCCTCACCCTAATCGTAACCCTAACCATCACCCAAAAACTAATCCTCACCCCCACCCTCACCCTCAGCCTAACCCTAAGCCTAAGCCGAAGCCTAACCCTAACCCTCACAGTCACCCTCACCCTAACCCTAATCCTAAACCTAACCCCAACCCTAACCCTAAACCTCCACCTATCCCTAACCTTAACCCTCACCGTAACCCTTTCCCTAATCCTAACTCTAACCCTAACCCTAACCCTCATCCTAACACTCTCTCACCCTAACACTAACCCTCACACTAACACTAACCATAACCCTAACCCTAAACCTCAACCTAACCCTTACCCTCACCCTCAACCTAGCCCTCAACCTAACCCTGACCCTCATCCTCACCCTAAACCTCACACTAACCCTAATCCTAAACCTCACCCTAAGCCGAACCCTCACCCTCACCCTCACCATAACTCTAACCATAAGCTTAACAATAACACTAATCCTAACCCTAAACCTAACCCTAACCGTAATCCTAACCCTAAACATCACCCTCAGCTTCACCATCACTGCAAAGGTAACCTTAACCATAACATTAACAATAACCCTAACCCTAACTCTAATCCTAACCCTCACCCTCACCCTAACCCTAATCCTAATGCTAACCCTGACCCTAACCCTAACCCTCACCCTCAACTTAATCCTAACCCAAATCCTAAATCTCACCCTAAACCTAATCCTCACCCTCACCATAACCCTAACACTCACACCTATCTTCACCCTCAACCTAATCCTAAACCTAACCCTCAACCTAACCCTCACACTCACCCTTACCCTAACCGATAATTCTAACCCTAAGCCTATTCCAAATCCTCAACCTAACCCTCACCCTCACACTAAGACTACAACTAACCCTAACCCTACCCCTCACCCTAACCCTCCCCCGAAACCTAAACCTCACACTCAACCTAACCCTAAACCTAAACCTCACCGTAAACCTCAACCTAACCTTAACCCTTACCTCACCCTCACTGTAACTCTAACCCTAACCTTAACAATAACACTAACCCAAACACTAACCCTAAACCTAACCCTAACCATAAACCTCACCCTCAGCCTCACCCTCATCGCAAACTTAACCTTAACCATAACACTAACAATAACCCTAACCCTAACCCTAATCCTCACCCTAAACCTCACCCTAATCCTAACACTAATCCTCAATCTAAACCTCACCCTCACTCTACCCCTAAACCTAACCCTCACCCTAACACTAACCCTCAGCCTTATAGTAACTCTCACCCTCAGCCGAACCCTAACATTTACTCTTACCTTCACCACCACGCTAACACTCACACTAAAACTAACCCTCACCCTAACCCTCACCCTAACCCCAACTGCACCCCTAAACCTCACCCTCACCATCACCCTAACTCTAACACTAACCCTAACACTAAACCGCACCATAACCCACAGACTCACCCTCACCCTAACCCTAATCCTAACCTAACCCTCATCCTAACCCTCAAACTTACCCTAAACCTAAACCTAACCTAAACCTATCCCTCACCTTCAGCCTCAGCCTCAGCCTAACCCTAAGCCTAACTTTAAACCTAACCCTAACCCACACACTCAACCTCACCCTACCCTAATCCTAACCCTAACAGTCCCTCTAACCGTTACCCTCACAATAAACCTCACTCTAACCCTAACCTAAGACTAACCTTAACACTAATCCTCACACTAACCCTCACATTAAGCCTAACTCTAACCCTAAACCTCACCCTCACCCTAACCCTAACCCGGACCCGCAACCTCACCCTCACCATAACTCTAACCCTAACCCTAACCCTCATCCTCACCCTAAACCTCACACTAAACCTAACCCTAATCCTCAATGTAACCCTCACCCTCACAATAAACCCTAACCCTCATGCTTACCCTAACCCTAACCCTCACCCTTAACTTGACCCTCCCTCTCAGCTTAACCCTCAACTTTACCCTTACCATCATCCTCACTCTAACCCTCAACCTACCCCTAAACCTCATACTATCCTTCAACCTAACTGTAACCCTAACCATCACCATAAAATTAACCCTCACCCTCAACATCACCCTCAGCCGAACCCTAAGCCTAACCCTAACCCTAACCCTCACCCTCACCCTCACTCTAGCCCTCACCCTAACACTAATCCTAACCCTAACCCTCATCCTAACCCTCTCCCTAATCGTAACCCTAACCAACACCCAAAAACTAATCCTCACCCCCACCCACACCCCCAGCCTAACCCTAAGCCTAAGCCGAAGCCTAACCCTAACCCTCACAGTCACCCTCACCCTAACCCTAATCCTAAAGCTAACCCCAACCCTAACCCTAAACCTCCACCTATCCCTCACCTTAACCCTCACCGTAACCCTTTCCCTAATCCTAACTCTAACCCTAACCCTAACCCTCACCTCCCCCAACACTAACCCTCACACTAACACTAACCATAACCCTAACCCTAAACCTCACCTTAACCCTTACCCTCACCCTCAACCTAGCCCTCAACCTAACGCTAACTCTCATCCTCACCCTAAACCTCACACTAACCCTAACCCTATACGTCACCCTAAGCCGAACCCGAACCCTCACCCTCACCCTCACCCTCACCCTCACCATAACTCTAACCATAAGCTTAACAATAACACTAATCCTGACCCTAAACCTAACCCTAACCGTAATCCTAACCCTAAACATCACCCTCAGCCTCACCATCACTGCAAAGGTAACCTTAACCATAACATTAACAATAACCCTAACCCTAACTCTAATCCTAACCCTCACCCTCACCCTAACCCTAATCCTAATGCTAACCCTCACCCTAACCCTAACCCTCACCCTCAACTTAATCCTAACCCAAATCCTAAACCTCAACCTAAACCTAATCCTCACCCTCACCATAACCCTAACACTCACACCTATCTTCACCCTCAACCTAATCCTAAACCTAACCCTCAACCTAACCCTCACACTCACCTCACCCTCACTGTAACACCAACCCTAACTTTAACAATAACACTAACCCAAACCCTAACCCTAAACCTAACCCTAACCATAAATCTCACCCTCAGCCTCACCCTCATCGCAAACTTAACCCTAACCATAACACTAACAATAACCCTAACCCTAACCCTAATCCTCACCCTAAACCTCACCCTAATCCTAACACTAATCCTCAATCTTAACCTCACCCTCACACTACCCCTAAACCTAACCCTCACCCTAACACTAACCCTCAGCCTTACAGTAACTCTCACCCTCAGCCCAACAATAACATTTACTCTTACCTTCACCACCACCCTAACACTCACGCTAACCCTAACCCTCACCCTAACCCCAACTGTATCCCTAAACCTCACCCTCACCATAACCCTAACTCTAACCCTAACCCTAACACTAAACTGCACCATAACCCACAGACTCACCCTCACCCTAACCCTAATCCTAACCCTAACCCTCATCCTAACCCTCAACCTTACCCTAAACCTAACCCTAACCTAACCCTATCCCTCACCTTTAGCCTCAGCCTCAGCCTAACCCTAAGCCTAACTTTAAACCTAACCCTAACCCACACACTCAACCACATCCTAACCCTAATCCTAACTCTAACAGTCCCTCTAAACCTTACCCTCACAATAAACCTCACCCTATCCCTAACCTAAGACTAACCTTAACACTAATCCTCACACTAACCCTCACATTAAGCCTAACTCTAACGCTAAACCTCACCCTCACCCTAACCCTAACTCTATCCCTAATCCTAAACCTAAACCTCACCCTAACTGTAACCCTAACCCTCACACTCACCCTCACCCTGAATGTAACCCTAAACCTAAAAATCACAATAACCCTAACCCTAACCCTAACCCTAACCCTCACACTAACTATAACCCTCACCCTAACCCTAACCCTCACTCTAACACTTACCCTCACCCTAACACTAACCCTAACCATAACACTAACCCGCACACTAAACCTAATCCTCACCCTAACCCTAAAACTCACCATAACCCTAACCTTACCCTCACCCTCACGCTCAGCCTAGCCCTCATCCTAACCCTAATTCTAAGCCTAACCCTCACCCTAACCCTAACATCATCCTCACCCTAAACCTCACACTAAACCTAACCCTAATCCTCAATCTAACACTCACAGTCACCCTAACCCCTAACCCTCACCATTACCCTAACCCTCATCCTAACCCTAACCCTCACACTTATCTTTACCCTGACCCTCAGCCTAACCTTCAACTTTACCCTTACCATCACCAACAACCTATCCCTCACCCTATCCCTAAACCTCAGGCTAACCTTCAACCTAACCGTAACCCTAACCTCACCCTAACCCTGACCCTCACCCTCAAACTCACACTCAGCCTAAACATAAGCCTAAGCCTAACACTAACCCTAACCCTCACCCTCAAACTAGCCCTCACCCTAAACCTAACCCTCAACCTAACCCTCCCCCATAACCCTAACTCTAACCTTAAACCTCACCCTAACACTCACCCTAACACTAACACGAACCCTAAACCTCACACTCGCCCTAAACCTAAACCTAACTATAACCCTAAACCTCAGCCTAACCCTAACCCTAAACAGCACCCTCACCATAAACTTCACCCTAACCCTAACCCTAAATCTCACACTCAACGTAGCCCTCAACCTAACCCTAAACCTAATCGTAACCGTCACCCTAAACATAACCCTCACTGTAACCCAAAGACTCACACTAAACCTAACCCTCAGCCTCAAACTCACCCTCTGCCTAACCCTAAGCCTAACACTAAAACTAACCTTAACCCACACATTCACCCTAACCCTAATCCTAATCCTAAACATAACCATAACCATCACCCTAACACTATCACTCACCCTAACCCTAACACTAACCCGATCCCTAACCCTCACCCTAACCCTAATTCTAACACTCAACCTCACCCTAAACCTAACACTAAACCTCACCCTAACCCTAAACCTAAACCTCACCCTTACCCTAGCCATCACTCTAACCCTAATCCTAACCCTAACCGTCATCATAAATCTCACCCTAACCATAATTCTAACGCTCACCCTAACCCTAAACTTCACCCTCAACCTCACTCTCAGCCTAACACTAAGTCTAAACCTAAACCTAACCTTAACCCACACACTCACCCTAACCCTAACCTAACACTAACCCTAACCTTAACCCTCACCCTAACCCTAACCCTCACCCTCACCCTCACCCTCACCCTCACCATAAACATAACCCTAAACCTAAAAGTAACAAAAACCCTAACCCTAACACTAACCCTCACCCTAACTATAACCCTCACCCTAACCCTAGCCCTCACCCTATTCCGAATTCGATCCCTTACCCTCAACTAACCCTAACCCTCATGTTCACCCTAAACCACACACTAACACAAACCCTAATCCTCAGTCTAACCACACCCTCACACTAATCCCTAACCCTCACCATTATCCTAACCCTCACCCTAACTGTAACCCTCACCCTTATCTTAACCCTCACCCTCAGCCTAACCCTCAACTTTAAACTGACCATCACCCACACCCTAACCCTCACCCTATCCCTAAACAGCATCCTAACTTTCAACTAACCATAACCCTAACCATCACCCTAGCCCTAATTCTAACCCTAACCCTAACCCTAAACCTGACTCTAACCCTCCCCCTAACCCTAACAGTAAACTTAACCCTAACACTAACACTCACACTAACCCTAAACCTCACCGTAAGCCTAAACCTCACCCTAACCCTAAACCTAACCCTCAACCTCACCCTAGCCTTCACCCTAAACCTAATCCTAACCCTAAACCTGATCCTATCCCTCACCTTCATCCTAACCCTAACCATCACCCAAATACTAAGCCTCACCCTCACCTCACATTCAGCCTAAGCCTAAACCTAACCCTAACACTCACACTCACCCTCACTCTAACCCTAATCCTAAACCTAACCCTAACCCTAACCCTAAACCTCAACCTATCCCTCAAACTAACCCTAACCCTCACAGTAACCCTAACCCTAACGCTGACCGTAACCGTCCCCCTAACCCTAACACTAAACCTAACCCTCACCCTAACCCTAAACCTCACCCTAAACCTAAACTTAACAGTCACCCTCACCATAATCCCAAACCTAAGCCTAAGCCTAATTCTAACCCTAACACTCACATTCACACTCACCCTCACCCTAAGAATAATACTAACCCACAACCTAATCCTAACCCTAAACCTCACCCTAAAACTCACCCTAACCCTAACCTTCACCCTCACCTTCACCCTAACCATAACTCTAACCTTAACCCTAACAACAACACTAACACTAACCCTAACTCTAAACCTAACCCTAACCATAAACCTCACCCTCAGCCTCACCCTCACTGCAAACTTAATTCTAACCATAACACTAAGAAAAACCCTAACCCTACCCCTAACCCGAACTCTAACCCTAACCCTAACCCTAAACCTAATCCTCACCCCCACGCTCACCCTCAGCCTAAACCTAAGCCTAACGCTAAAAATAACCCTAACTCTAACCCTAAACCTTACCCTCACCCTAACCCTATCTCTAACACTAACCCTATACCTCACCTAACCCTAACCCTAATCTTGAACCCCACCCTCTCACCCTTAGCCTAACCCTAACCATAACCCTAACCCTAACACTAATCCTAATCCTCACCATCACCCTCACTCTAAACCAAACCCTAACCCAAACCCTAACCCTATGCCTAACCCTAACCCTAAGCCTAACCCTCACACTCACCCTCAACCTAACCCTAATCCTAAACCTAACCCTATCCCTCACACTAACAGTCACACCAGCGGTCAACCTAACCCTCATCCTAACCCTAACCCTCATCCTAACCCTCAATCTAACACTAACTCTAACCCTCACCCTAACCCTAATCGTCACCCTCAACCTCACCCTCAGCCTAACCCTAAGCCTAACACTAAACCTAACCCTAACCCAAACACTCACCCTCACCATAACCCTAATACTAATGCTAACTATCACTCTAACCCTAACCCTCAAACTAACCCTCACCCTAACCCTAACCTAACACTTACCCTAACCCTAACCCTCACACTAACACTCACCCTAAGCCTAACTCTAACCCGAAACCTCACCCTCACCCTAACCTTAACTCTAACCCTAATCCTAACCCTAAATCTGACCCTAACCCTAATCCTAAACCTAACCCTCACCCTCACCCTCACCCTCAATGTAACCCTAAACCTAACAATAACAATAACCCTAACCGTAACCCTCACCCTAACTATCAACCTCAACTGAACCCTAACCCTCACCCTAACACTTACCCTCACCCTAACACTAACCCTAACCCTAACACTAAACCTCACACTAACCTTAAACCTCACCCTAATCCTAAAACTCATCCTAACCCTAACACTAACCCTAACCCTAACCCTCTCCCTAGCTCTCAACCTAAACCTAATTCTAATCTTAACCCTCACCATAACCCTAAACCTCATCCTCACCATAAACCTAACCCTAATCCTCAATCTAACCCTCACCCTCAGCATAACCCCTAACCCTCACCCTTACCCTAAGCCTCACCCTAACCCTAACCATCACCCTTATTTTAATTCTCACTCTCAGCCTAACCCTCAACTATACCCTTATCATCACCCTCACTCCAACCCTCACCCTATCACTAAACCTCATGCTAACCTTCAACCTAACGGTAACACTAACCATCACCCTAACCATAACCCTCATCCTCAACCTCTACCTCAGCCTAACCCTAAGCCTAAGCCTAATCCTAACCCTAATCCTCACCCTCACCCTAGCCCTTACCCTAACCCTAATCCTAACCCTAATCTTCATCCTAACCCTCACCCTAATCTTAACCCTAACCATCACCCGAACCCTAAACCCCACCCCCTCATCCTCAGCCTAACCCTAAGCCTAAGCCTAAGCCTACCCTAACACTCACACTCACCCTCACCCTAACCCTAATCCTGAACCTAACCCTAACCCTAACCCTAACCCTCACCTTAACCTTCCCCCTAACCCTAACTCTAACCCTAAACCTCACCCTCACCCTAACCCTAATCCTCACCCTAACCCTAAACCTCCCCCTAACCCTAAACCTAAGCCTCACCCTCACCCTCACCCTAACCCTCACCATAACTCTAACCCTAAACTTAACAAAAACACTAATCCTAACACTAAACCTAACCCTAACCCTAATCCTAATCCTAAACCTCAACCTCAGCCTCACCATCACTGCAAAGGTAACCTTAACCATAACACTAAAAATAAGCCTAACCCTAATCCAAACACTCACCCTCACCCTAATCCTAATCCAAACCCTAACCATCACCCTAACCCTAACCCTCACCCTCACCTTAATCCGAACCCAAATCTTAACCCTCACCCTAACTGTAATCCTCATCCTCACTGTAACCATAACCCTCACACCTACCTTCACCTTCAACCTAAACCTAAGCATAAACCTAAACCTAACCCTCACACTCATGCTCACCCAAACCCTAATTCTAACCCTAAGCCTATCCCTAAACCTCAACCTAACCCTCACACTCACCCTAACACTAACTCTAACCCTGACCCTACCTCTCACGCTATCCCTCACAATAAACCAAATTCAAACTCTAAAACTCACCCTCAACCTAACCCTAACCCTAAACCTCACTGTAAACTTCACCCTAAACCTAACCCTCACCCTCACCCTCACTGTAAATCTAACCCTAACCCTAAAAATAATACTAACCCTAACCCTAACCCTAAACCTACCCATAAACCTCACCCTCAGCCTCACCCTCACTGCAAACTTAACTGTAACCATAACACTAACAATAACCCTAACCCTAACCCTTACACTCATCCTCACCCTAAACCTCACCTTAACACTAATCCTCAATCTTACCCTCACCCTCACACTACCCCTAACCCTAACCCGCACCATAACCGTAATCCTAATCCTCACATTTAACGTAATCCTCACTCTCAGCCTAACCCTCAACTTTACCCTTACTGTCACCCTCACCCTAACCCTCACACTAACTCTCACCCTAATGCTAACCCTCTCCCTGACCATAACCCTAAGCATCACCCTAACCCTAACCCTCACCCACACCCTAACTTTAACACTAACCCTCACACTAACCCTCACCCTAACCCTAACACTCACCCTAACTCTCACACTCACCCTAACCCAAATCCTAACCCTCACCCTCACCCTAGCCCTCACCCTAACCCTAACTCTCATCCTCACATTAAACCTCACACTAACCCTAAAACTAATCCTCAAACTAAACCACACCCTCACCCTAACCCTAACCCTAACCCTCACCCTAACCCTAACCCTCACATTTACAGTAATCCTCACTTTCAGTCTAACCCTCAACTTTACCCTTACTGTCTCCCTCACTCTAACCCTCACACTAAACCTCACCCTCATGCTAACCCTCTCCCTGACCGTAAACCTAAGCATCACCCTAACCCTAACCCTCACCCACACCCTAACTTTAACAATAACCCTCACACTAAACCTCAACCTAACACTAACACTAAACCTAACCCTCACACTCACCCTCACCCTAAACCTAACCCTAACGCTCAACCTAACCCTAAGCCTAACCCTTACCCTAACCACACACTCACCCTCAACCTAACCATAATTCTAATCCTAACCATAACCATAAACCTCACCCTAAACCTAACACTCACCCTATCCCTAAACCTAACACTAACCCTAACCCTAACCCTCACCCTAACCTTAACTCTAACACTAAACCTCACCCTCACCCTAACCCTAACCCACAACCGCAACCTAACCCTAAACGTAAACGTCACCCTCACCCTTGCCCTCACTCTAACCGTAATCATAACCCTAACCCTCATTCTAACCCTCACACTAACCCTAATCCTAACCCTCACCCTAACCCCAACCCTCACCCTCAACCTCACCCTCAGCCTAACGCTAAGCCTAACCCTAAACCTAACCCTAACCCACACACTGAACATCACCCTAACCCTAATCCTAACACTAACCCGAACTCTAACCATAACCCTCACACTGACCCTTACCCTAACCCAAACCTAACACTAACGCTCACCCTAAGCCTAAATCTAACCCTAAACCTCACCCAAACCCTAACCCTAACTCTAACCCTAATCCTAAACCTATACCTCACCCTAACCCTAACCCTAACCCTCACCCTCACCCTCATCCTTAACGTAAATCTAAACCTAAATCTAAGAATAACCCTAACCCTAACCCTAACCCTCACCCTAACTATAACCCTCACCCTAACACTTACCTTCACCATAACACTAACCCTAACCCTAACACTAACCCTTACACTAACCCAAAACCTCACCCTAAGCCTACACTTCACCCTAACCCTAACCCTAACCCTCACCCTCAACCTAGCCCTCACCCTAACCCTAATTCTAACCCTTACCCTCACCTAACCCTAACCCTCATCCTCACCCTAAACAACAACACTAACCATAACCCTACTCCTCAATCTAACCCTCACCCTAATACCTAACCCTCAACCTTAACCTAACCCTCACCCTAACCGTAACCCTCACACTTATCCTAATCCTCACCCTCAGCGTAACCCTCAAATTTACCCTAACCATCACCCTTACCCTAACCCTCACCCTATCCCTAAACCTCATCTTAAACTTCAAGCTAAACGTAACCCTAACCATCACCCTAACCCTAACCCTAACACTAACCCTAACCCTAAGCCTGACCCTAACCCTCCCCCTAACCCTAACACTAAACCAAACCCTAACCATCACACGAAAACTAATCCTGACCCACACCCTCACCCTCAGCCTATGCCTAAGCCTAACCCTAACACTCACCCTCACCCTCACCTTAACCCTAACCCTTAAACTAACTCTAACCCTAATATTAACCCTAACCCTAAACCTGACCCTAACCCTCCCCCTAACCCTAACACTAAACCAAACCCTAACACTAACACACTAACCCTAACCCACACCTTAACCCTAAACCTCAATCTAACCCTAACCCTAACCCTCACCCTCATCCTAATTCTAACCATAAGCCTAAGCCTAAACATAATCCTAACCCTCACATTCACCCTCACCCTAACCCTAATCGTAAACCTAACCCTATCCCTAAACCTCAACCTAACCCTCACCCTCACCCTAAGACTAACACTAATTCTAAACCTAACCCTCACCCTAATCCTCCCACTAACCCTCACTCTAAGCCTAAAACTCACCCTCAACCTAAATCTAACCCTAAATCTCACCCTAACCCTAACCCTCACCCTCACGCTCACTGTCACCGTAACTGTAACCCTAACACTAACACTAAAACTAACATTAACCCTAACTTTAGACCTAAACCTAACCATAAACCTCACCCTCAGCCTCACCCTCACTGCAAACTTAACCTTAGACATAACACTAACAATAACCCTAACCCTAACCCTAACCCTTAATCTAACCCTAACCCTATCCCTAATCCTCACCTCCACTCTCACCCTAAGCCTAACCCTAAGCCCAATCCTAACACTAACCCTAACTCTAACCCTAAACATCACCCTCACCCTAACCTTATCTCCAACCCTAACTCTAAACCTCACCCAAACCCTAACCCTAACCCTCACCCACAACCTCACCCTCACCGTAACTCTAACCCTAACCCTAACATAACACTAACCCTAAACCTAACCATCACCCTAAGCCTAATCCTCACCCCCACCCTCACCCTCAGCCTAACCCTAACCCTAACACTAACACTAACCCTAATCCTCACCCTACACCTCACCCTAAACCAAACCCTAACCCTAAACCTAACCCTAACACTAAGCCTAACCCTAACTCTAACCCTAAAACTCACACTGACCCTCAACCTAACCCTAATCCTAAACCTAACCCTATGCCTAACCCTAAGCCTCACACTAACCCTAACCCTCACCCTCAACCTCAGCCTCAGCCTAACCCGACGCATAAATCTAAACCTAACCCTAACCCACACACTGACCCTCACACTAACCCTAATCCTAACCCTAACCCTCATCCTAACCCTCAAACTTACCCTAAACCTAACCCTCACCCTCACATTCAACCTCAGCCTCAGCCTAACCCTAAGCCAAACTCTAAACCTAACCCTAACCCACACACTCAACCTCACCCTAACCCTAATCCTAACCCTAACCCTCCCTATAACCCTAACGCTCACACTAACCCTCACCCTAACCCTAACTTAACACTAACCCTAACCCTAATCCTCACACTAACCCTCACCCTAAGCCTAACTCTAACCCAAAACCTCACCCTCACCCTAACTCTACCCCTAATACTAAACCTAAACGTCACCCTAACTCTAACCCTAACACTCACCCTCACCCTCACCCTCAATGTAACCCTAAACCTAACAATAACAATATCCCTAAACCTAACCCTAACAGTCACCCTAACTGTAATGCTCACCCTAACCCTAACCCTCACCCTAACACTTACCCTCACCCTAACACTAACCCTAACCATAACACTAACCCTCACACTAACCCTAACCCTCACCCTAACCCTCACCCTAACCCTAAAACTCACTCTAACCCCGACCTAACCTTAACCCTCACCCTCACCCTAGCCCTCATCCTAACCCTAATTCTAACCGTAACCCTCACCTTATCCTTAACCCTCATCACCACCCTAAACTTCACACTAACCCTAACCTTAATCCTCAATCTAACCCTCACCCTCACCCCAACCCCTAACCCTCAACCTTACCTTAACCCTTACCCTAACCTAACCCTCACCCTTATCTTTACCCTGACCCTCAGCGTAATCCTCAACATTACCCTTACCATCACCCTCACCTTAACCCTCACCCTATCCCTAAAAATCATGCTAACCTTCAACCTACCCGTACCCCTAACCTCACCCTAACCCTAACCTCACCCTCAACCTCACCCTCAGCCTAACCATAAGCCTAAGCCTAACACTAACCGTAACCCTCACCCTCAACCTAGCCCTCACCCTAAACCTAACCCTCACCCTAACCCTCCCCCTAACCCTAACTCTAACTGTAAACCTCACCCTAACCCTCACCGTAACCCTAACTCTAACCCTAAACCTCACACTCGCCCTACCCCTAACCCTAAATATAACCCTAAACCTCAGCCTAACCCTATCCCTAAACCTCACCCTCACCATAAACTTTACCCTAAAGCTAACCCTAAACCTCACCCTCAACGTAGCCCTCAACTTAACCCTAAACCTAACCGTAACCTTCACCCTAAACATAACCCTCACTGTAACCCAAACACTCACACTAAACCTAACCCTCAGCCTCAACCTTACCCTCAGCCTAACCCTAAGCCTAACACTAAACCTAACATTAACCCACACACTAACCCTAACCGTAACCCTAATCCTAATCCTAACCATAACCATAACCCTCACCCTAACCCTATCACTCACCCTAACCCTAACCCTAACACTAACACTAACCAGATCCCTAACCCTCACCCTAACCCTAACTCTAACACTCAACCTCACCCTCACCCTAACCCTAACACTAAACCTCACCCTAACCCTAACCCTAAACCTCACCCTCACCCTAGCCATCACCTAACCCTCATCCTAGTCCTCACCCTAACCGAAATCCTTACCCTCACCCTAACCCTAACCCTCACCATCAACCTCACTCTCAGCCAAAAACTAAGCCTAATCCTAAACCTAATCCTAACCCACACACTCACCCTAACCCTAACCTATTATTAACCCTAACCCTCACCTTCACCCTCACCCTCAACATAACCGTAAACCTAAAATTAACACAAACCCTAACCCTAACCCTAACCCTCACCCTAACTATAACCCTCACCCTAACCCTAACCCTCAACCTAACACTTACCCTCACCCTAACACTAACACTAACACTAGCCCTAATACTAACCCTCACACTCACCCTAAGCCTCACCCTCACCCTAACACTAACACTAACCCTAACCCTCACCCTGATCCTAGCCCTCACCGTAACCCTAATTCTAACCCTTACCCTCACCTAACCCTAACCCTAACCCTAACCCTAACCCTAACCCTAACCCTAACCAACACCCAAACCATAATCCTCAACCCCACCCTCATCCTCAGCATATCCCTAAGGCTAAGCTTAAGCCTAACCCAAACCCTCACACTCACCCTCAACCTAACCCTAATCCTAAACCTAACCCTAACCCTAACCCTAACCCTCACCCTAACCATACCCCTAACCCTCACTCTAACCCTAAACCTCACCCTCACCCTAACCCTAATCCTCACCCTAACCCTAAACTCACCCTAACCCTAAACCTCACCCTCACTCTCACCCTCACCATAACTCTAACCCTAACTTTAACAAAAACACTAATACCAAGCCAAAACCTAACCCTCACTCTAATCCTAAACCTAACCCTCATCCTCAGCCTCACCATCACTGCAAAGGTAACCTTAACCATAACACTAACAATAACCCTAACCCTAATCCTAACCCTCATCCTCACCCTCACCCTAATCCTAATCCTAACCCTAACCCTCACCCTAATCCTAACCCTCACCCTCACCTTAATCCTAACCCAAATCCTAACCCTCACACTAACCCTAATTCTCACCCGCACCGTAACCATAACCCTCCCACCTACCTTCACCCTCAACCTAATCCTAAGTCTAAGCCTAAACCTAACCCTCACACTAACCCTCACCCTAAACCTAACACTAACCCTAACCTTCACACTCACCCACACTCTAAACCTAACCCTCACCCTCAACCTAACCCTAAGCCTAAAGCTTACCCTAACCCTCACACTTACCCTCACCCTAACCTCAATCCTAATCCTAACCATAACCATAACCTTCAACCTAACCCTAACCCTAACACTAACCCAGACCCTAAACCTCACCCTAACCCTAACTCTAACACTAAACCTCATGCTCACCCTAACCCTAACCCTACACCTCACCCTAACCCTAACAGTAAAGGGCACCCTCACCCTAGCCCTCACTCTAATCCTAATACAAACCCTAACCCTCATCCTAACCCTAACACTAACCCTAATCCTAACCCTCAGCCTAACCCAAACCCTCACACTCAACCTCACGCTCAGCCTAACGCTAAGCCTAACCCTAAACCTAACCCTAACCCACACACTAAACCTCACCCTAACCCAAATCCTAACCCTAACCCTAAATCTAACCATAACCCACACCCTAACCCTCACCCTAACCCAAACCTAACACTAATCCTAACCCTAACCCTAACAGTAACCCTCACCCTAAGCCTAAATCTAACCTTAAACCTCACCCTCACCCTAACCCTATCTCTAACCCTAACCATAAACCTCACCTAAACCTAACCTTAAACCTCACCCGCACCCTCACCCTCACCTTCACCTTAACTCTAACCCTAACCCTAACAATAACACTAACCCTAAACCTAACCATCAACCTAACCCTAATCCTCACCCCCAACCTCACCCTTAGCCTAAACCTAACCCTAACCCTAACACTAACCCTAATAATCACCCTCACCCTCACCCTAAACCAAGCCCTAACCCTAACCCTAACACTAAGCCTAACCCTAACCCTACCCCTAACCCTCACACTCACCCTCAACCTAACCCTATCGTAACCCTAACACTCACACTATCCGTCACACCAGCGCTCAAACTAACCCTATTCCTAACCCTAACCCTCTGCCTAACATTCAATCTAACCCTAACTCTAACCCTCACCATAACCCTAACCCTCACCCTCAAACTCACCCTCACCCTAACCCTAAGCCTAACACTAAACCTAACCCTAACCCTCACACTCACCCTCACCCTAATCCTAACGTAACACTAACCCTAAACCTAACCCTCACACTAACACTCACCCTAACCCTAACTATAACCCGAATCCTAACCCTAAATCTCACCCTAACCCTAAACCTAAACCTAACCCTTACCCTCACCCTCACCGTCAACGTAACCCTAAACCTAACAATGACAATAACACTAACCCTAACCCTCACCCTAACTATAACCCTCACCCTAACCCTAACCCTCACCCTAACACTTACCCTCACCCTAACACTAACCCTAAACCTAACACTAACTCTCACACTAATCCTAACCCTCATCCTAACCCTAAAACTCACCCTAACCCTAACACTAACAGTAAACCTCACCCTCACCCTAGCCATCACCCGAAACCTAATTCTAACCCTAACCCTCACCCTAACGCTAACCCTCATCCTCACCCTAAACCTCACACGAAACCTAACCCTAATCCTCAATCTAACCCTCACAATCACCATAAACCCTAACCATCACCCTTACCCTAACACTCACCCTAACCCTAACACTCACCCGTATCTTAATTCTCACCCTCAGCCTAACCCATAGCTTTACCCTTACCATCACCCTCACTCTAACCCTCACCCTATCCCTAAACCTCATGCTAACCTTCAACATAAGGATAACCCTAACCATCACCCTAACCTTAAAACTCACCCTCAACCTCACCCTCAGCCTAACTCTAAGCCTAAGCCTCAGCCTAACCCTAACCTTTACCCTCACCCTAGCCTTCACCCCAACCCTAATCCTAACCCTAACCCTCATCCTAACCATCACCCTAATCCTAACCCTAACCATCACCCGAACCCTCATCCTCAACCCCACCGTCATCCTCAGCCTAACCCTAAGCCTTAGCCTAAACCTAACCCTCACACTCACCCTCACCCTAATCCTAATCCTAAAGCTAAACAAAACCCTAACCCTAACCCTAACCCTCACCCTACCCCTCGCCCTAACCCTAACTCTAACCCTAAACCTCACCCTCACCCTAACCCTAATCCTCACCTTAACCCTAAACCTCACCCTAACCCTAACCCTAACCCTCACCCTCACCATAACTCTAACCCTAACCTTAACAAATCACTAATCCTAACCCTAAACCTAACCCTAACCCTAATCCTAACCCTAAATCTCACCCTCAGCCTCACCATCACTGCAAAGGTAACCTTAACCATAACACTAACAATAACCCTAACCCTAATCCTAACCCTCACCCTCACCTTAATCCTAATCCTAACCCTAACCCTCACCCTAACCCTCACCCTCACCCTCACCTTAATCGTAACCCAAATTCTAACCCTCACCCTAACCCTAATCCTCACCCTCACCTAACCATAACCCTCACACCTACCTTCACCCTCAACCTAACCGCAAGCCTAAGCCTAAACTGAACCCTCACAATCAACCTCACCCTAACCCTAATCCTAAACCTAAGACTATCCCTAAACCTCAACCTAACCCTCACCCTCACCCTAAGACTAACACTACCCCTAACCCTACCTGTCACCCTAACCCTCCTCATCAATCTAATTCTAACTCTAAACCTCACCCTCAACGTAAACCTAACCATAAACCTCACCGTAAACCTCACCCTCACCCTCACCCTCATTGTAAATCTAAACCTATCCCTCTAAATAATACTAACCTTATCCCTAACGCTGAATCTAAACCTAAAAATAAACCTCACCCTCAGCCTCACCCTCACTGCAAGCATAACTGTAAACATAACACTAACAATAACCCTAATCCTAACACTCATCCTCACCCTAACACTAATCCTCAATCTTACCCTCACCCTCACCCTACCCCTAACCCTAACCCTCTCCCTAACCCTAACCCTAACCCTCACATTTACCATAATCCTCACTCTCAGCCTAACCCTCAACAGTACCATTACTGTCACCCTCATGCTAACCCTCACACTAACTCTCAACGTCATGCTAACCCTCTCCCTGAGAGTAACACTAAGCCTCACCCTAAACCTAACCCTCACCCACACCATAATTTTAAGACTAACCCTCACACTTACCCTCACCCTAACCCTAACACTAACCCTAACCCTCACACTCACCCTCACCCTAAACCTAACCCTCACCCTCAACCTAAACCTAAGCCTAACCCTTAACTTAACCCTCACACTCACCCTCACCCTAAACCTAATCCTAATCCTAACCAAAACCATAACCCTCACCCTAAAACTAACACTCACCCTATCCCTAACCTTAAGACTATCCCTAACCCTAACCCTCACCCTAACCCTAACTCTAACACTAAACCTTACCCTCATCCTCACCCTAACACTAAACCTTACCCTAACCCTAACAGTAAACGTCACCCTCACCCTAGCCCTCACTCCAATCCTAATCATAACCCTAAACCTCATCCTAACCCTCACCCTAACCCTAATCCTAACCCTCACCCTAACCCCAACCTTAACACTCAACCTCACCCTCAGCCTAACGCTAAGCCTAACCCTAACCCTAACCATAGCCCTCACACTAACCCTCACCCTAACCCACACCTAACACTAACCCTAACACTAACCCACACCCTAAGCCTAAATCTAAACCTAAACCTCACACTCACCCTAACCCTAACTCTCACCCTAATCCTAATCCTAAACCTCACCCTAACCCTAAACCTAACCCTCATCCTCACCCTCACCGTCAAGGTAACACTAAACCTAAAACTAATACTCCTAACCCTAACCCTAACCCTCACCCTAACTATAACCCTCACCCTAACCGTAACCCTCACCCTAATAATTACCCTCACCCTAACAGTAACCCGAACCCTAACACTAACCCTTACACTAACCCTAACCCTCACCCTAAGCCTAAACCTCACCCTAAACCTAACCCTAACCCTCACCATCACCCTTACCCTAATTCTAACACTTACCCTCACCTAACCCTAACCCTCATCCTCACCCTAAACTACACACTAACCCTAACCCTAATCCTCAATCTAACCATCACCCTCACCCTAATCCCTAAAACTCACCCTTACCCTTACACTCATCCCAACTGTAACCCTCACTCTAACCTTAACCCTCACCCTCAGCCGAACCCTCAAATTTATCCCTACCATCACCCTTACCCTAACCCTCACCCTATCCTGAAACTTCATCCTAATTTTCAAGCTAACAGTAACCCTAACCATCACCCTAACCCTAACCCTATCACTAACCCTAACTCTAACCCTGACCCTAATCTTTCCCCTAAACCTAACACTAAACCAAAACCTAACACTAACACTCACACTAACACTAACCCTCACCTTAACCCTAAATCTCACCCTAACCCTAACCAAAACCCTCACCCTCACCCTAGCCTTCACCCTAACGCTAATCCTAACCCTAACCCTCATCCTAACAATCACCCTAATCCTAACCCTAACCATCACCCGAAAACTAATGGTCACCCTCATCCTCACCCTCAGCCTAAGCCTAACCCTAACCCTAACACTCACCCTCACCCTCACCATAACCCTAATCCTTAACCCTAACCCGAAACCTCAAACTAACCCTAACCCTCCCCCTAACCCTAACACTAACCCTTACTCTAAACCTGACCCTAACCCTCCACCTAACCCTAACACTAAACCTAACCCTAACACTAACATTCACACTAACCCTAATACTCACCCTAACCATACACCTCAATCTAACCCTAACCCTAAATCTCACCCTCATCCTAATCCTAACCCTAAGCCTAAGCTTAAGCCTAAACCTAACCATAACCCTCACATTCACCAACATTGTAAGCCTAATCCTAACCCTAACCCTATCCCTAAACCTCAACCTAACCCTCACCCTCACCCTAAGACTAATATTAAACCTAAACCTAACCATCACCCTAACCCTCCCACTAACACTCACTCTAAACCTAAACCTCACCATCAACCTAACCCTAACCCTAAACGTCACCCCAAACCTCACCCTAACCCTAACCCTCACCCTCACGCTCACCTCACCGTAACTCTAACCCTAACAATAACACTAACACTAACCCTAACACTAACCCTAACCCTAACCATATACCTCACCCTCAGCCTCACTCTCACTGCAAACTTAACCCTAAACATAACACTAACAATAACCCTAACCCTAACCCAAACCCTAACTCTACCCTTAACCCTAACCCTAATCCTCACCCCCACTCTCACACTCAGCCTAACCCAAAGCCCACACTAAACCTAACTCTAATTATAAACATCACCCTCACCCTAACCCTATCTCCAACCCTTACTCTAAACCTCACCCTAACCCTAACCCTCACCCTCAACCTCAGCCTCAGCCTAACCCTAAGCCTAACTCTAAACCTATCCCTAACCCACACACTCACCCTCATCCTAACCCTAATCCTAAACCTAACCCTCAACCTAACCCTCATCCTAACCCTAAACCTAACCCTCACCTAACCCTAACCCTCACCTTCCACCTCAGCCTCAGCCTAACCCTAACCCTCCCTCTAACCCTAACCCTTATACTAACCCACACCGTAACTCTAACTTAACACTAACCCTAACCCTAATCCTAACACTAACCCTCACCCTAAGCCTAACTCTAACCCTAAACCTCACCCTCACCCTAACCCTAACTCTACCCCTAATCCTAAACCTAAACTTCACGCTAACTCTAACCTTAACACTCACACTCACCCGCAATGTAATCCTAATCATAACAATTACAATAACCCTAACACTAACCCTCACCCTAACACTTACCCTCACCCTAACACTAAACCTAACCCTAACACTAACCCTCACACTAACCTTAACCCTCACCCTAACCCTAAAACTCACCCTAACCCTAACCTAACCCTGACCTTCACCCTCACCGTAGCCCTCATCTTAATCCTAATTCTAACCCTAACCCTCACCCTTACGCTAACCCTCATCCTCACCCTAAACCTCACACTAACCCTAACCCTAATCCTCAATCTAACCCTCACCCTCACCCTTACGCCTAACCCTCACACTTACCCTAACCCTCACCCTAACCCTAACCCTCACCCTTATCTGTACCCTGACCCTCAGCCTAACCCTCAACTTTACCCTTACCATCACCCTCACCCTAACCCTCACCCTATCCCTAAACCTCATGGTAAACTTCAACCTAACCGTAACCTTAACCATCACCTTAAACCTAACCCTCAACCTCAACCTCACCCTCAGCCTAACCATAAGCCTAAGCCTAAGCCAAACCCTAACCCTCACCCTCAACCTAGCCCTCACCGTAAACCTAATCCTCACACTAACCCTCTCCCTAACAATAACTCTAACCCTAAACCTCACCCTAACCCTCATCCTAACTCTAACTCTAACCCTAAACCTCACACTCGCCCTAACCCTAACCCTAACTATAATCCTAAACCTCAGCCTAACCCTAACCCTAAACCTCACCCTCACCCTAAACCTCACCCTAAACCTAACGCTAAACCTCACCCTCAATGTAGCCCTGAACCTAACCCTAAACCTAACCGTAACTGTCACCCTAAACATAGCCCTCACTGAAACCCAAACACTCACGCTAAACCTAACCCTCAGCCTCAACCTCAACCTAAACCTAACCCTAAGCCTAACACTAAACCTAACATTAACCCACACACTCACCCTCACCGTAACGCTAATCCTAATCCTGACCATAACCATAACCCTCACCCTAAACCTATCACTCACCCTAACCCTAACCCTAACACTAACCCTAACCCTAACCCTAAACGTAACCCTAACTCTAACACTCAACCTCACCCTCACCCTAACCCTAACACTAAACCTCACCCTAACCCTAATCCTAAACCTCACCCTCACCCTAGCCATCACCCTAACCCTAATCCTAAACCTAACCCTCATCCTAAGCCTCACCTTAACCCTAATCTAACACTAACCCTAACCCTAACCTCACACTTACCCTCACCCTAATCCTAATCCTAACCCTAACCCTCACCCTCACCCTCACCTTTATCCTAACCCAACCTAACCCTCACTGTAACCTTAATCCTCACGCTCACCGTAACTATAACCCTCAACCCTCACCTACCTTCACCCTCAACCTAACCCTAAGCCTAAGCCTAAACCTAACCCTCACAAACACACTCACCCTAACCCTAAGACTAACACTAACCCTAACCCTTCCTCTTACCATAACCCTCCCCATAAACCTAATTCTAACTAAACCTCACCCTCAACCTAACCCTAACCCTAAACCTCACCGTAAAACTCACCCTAACCCTAACCCTCACCCACAGCCTCACTGTAAATTTAACCCTAACCCTAAAAATAATACTAACCCTAACCCTAACCCTAAACCTAACCCTCACCATAAACTCACCCTCAGCCTCACCCTCACCGCAAACTTAACTGTAATCATAACACTAACAATAACCCTAACCCTAACCCAACCCTCATCCTCACCCTAAACCTCACCCTTACACTAATCCTCAAACTTACCCTCACCCTCACCCTACCCCTAACCCTAACCCTCACCCTAACCCTAACCCTAATCCTTACAGGAACTCTCACCCTCAGCCTAACCGTAAAGTTTACCCTTACCGTCACCCCCACCCTAACCCTCACCCTAACCCTAACCCTCACCATAAGCCCAACTCTACCCCTAGACCTTACCCTCACCCTAACCCTAACCCTAACACTAAACCTCATCATTCCCCTAACCCTAACCCTCAACCTAACCCTAAAACTCACCCTCACCCACAACCTCAGCCTAAACCTAGGGCTAACCCTATCACTCACCCTAATCCTCACACTCACCCTAACCGTAATTCTAAACCTCACCCTCACCCTAGCCCTCACCCTAACCCTAACCCTCATCCTCACCCTAAACCTCACACTAACCCTAAAATTAATCCTCAATCTAAACCACAACCACACCCTAACCCTAACCCTAACCCTAAACCTCACCCTATCCCTAAACCTTACATTTAACGTAATCTTCACTCTCAGCCTAACCCTCAACTTTACCCTTACTGTCACCCTCACCCTAACCCTCACACTAAACCTAACCCACATCCTAACCCTCACCCTGACCGTAACCCTAAGCATCACCCTAATCCTAAACCTTACCCACACCCTAATTTTAACACTAACCTAACACTCACCCTCACCCTAACCCTTACTGTAACCCTAACTCTAAAACTAAACCTCACAATAACCCTAACCCTAACACTCACCTAACCCTAACCCTCGCCCTCACCCTCACCCTCAGCCTAAACCTAAGGCTAACCCTAACACAAACCCTAACCCTCACACTCACCCTCACCCTAACTCTAACCTTCACCCTCACCCTCACTCTCAGGCTAACCTAAGCCTAACCCTTACCCTAACCCTCACACTCACCCTAACCCTTCCCTAATCCTAATCCAAACCATCACCATAACCCTCACCCTAACCCTAACACCCACCCTAACCCTAACCCTAACACTAATCCTAATCCTAACTTACAACGTAAGCCTAACTCTAACAATAAACCTCACCCTCACCCTAACCCTAATCCTATACCTAACCCTAACCCAATCACTAAACCTCACCCTCACCCTAGCCCTCACTCTAACCCTAATCCTAACCCTAACCTTCGTCCTATCCCTCACAGTAACCCTAATCCTAACCCTCACCTTAACCCTAACCCTCACCCTCAACCTCACCCTCAGCCTAATCCCAAGCCTAACCCTAAACCTAAACCTAACCCAGACACTCAACCTCACCGTAACCCTAATCCTAACCATAACCTTAACTCTAACCCTAACCCACACACTAACCCTCAACCTAACACTAACCTAACACTAACCCTAACCCTAACACTCACACTAACCCTCACCCTAAGCCTAGCTCTAAACCTAAACCTCACGCTCACCCTAACCCTAACTCTAACACTAAACCTAACCCTAAACCTCACCCTAACCCTAACCCTAAACCTCACCCTCACCCTCACCCTCAACATAAGCCGAAACCTAAAATTAACAATAAACCTAAACCTAAACCTAACCCTCACCCTAACTATAACCCTCACCCTCACCCTCACCCTCACCCTAAAACTTACCCTCACCCTAACACTAACCCTAACACTAACCCTCACACCAACCCTCACCCTCACCCTAAGCCTAAATCTCACCCTACCGCTAACCTTAACCCTCAACCTCACCCTAGAACTCACCCTAACCCTAAACCTAACTCTAAACCTCATCCTAACACTCACCCTAAACCTAACCCTAACCCTCACCCTAACCCTAACCCTAACCCTCACCCTCACTCTCGGCCTAAGCCTAAGCCTAACCCTAAGCTTAAGCCTAACCCTAAAACTTACACTAACCCTCACCCTAACACTAACACTAACGCTAAATCTAACCCAAAATCCCATCCTCACCTTAAACCTAACTCTAAACTTAACCCTTAACATAAACCTCAC
This sequence comes from Dipodomys merriami, assembly GCF_024711535.1. NCBI lineage: Eukaryota > Metazoa > Chordata > Mammalia > Rodentia > Heteromyidae > Dipodomys > Dipodomys merriami. Next base: position 960,798 of record NW_027202771.1, read on the forward strand.
CATAAACATAACCCTAACCCTCACACTCACAGTAACTGTAAACCTAACCCTAAACCAAACAACAACCTTAAACCTAACCCTAACCCTCATTGTAACCATAACTGTCACCCTAACCCTAACCCTCACCCTAATATTTAACCTCACCCTAACACTAACCCTAACCCTAACACTAATCCTCACACTAAACCTAAACATCACCCTAACACTAAACCTCACCCTAACCCTAAACCTCACCCTCACCCAGCCCTCACCCTAACCCTAACCCTCATCCTTAGCCTAAACCTAAAACTAACCCTAAAACTAATCCTCAATCTTAACCTCACCCTAACCCTACCCCTAACTCTAACCCTCAACCTAACCCTAACCCTCACCCTTACCTTTATCCTCACTCTCAGCCTAAACTTCAACTTTTCCCTTACCGTTTTCCTCACCCTAACCCACACCCTAACCCTAACACTCATCCTAACCCTCACCCTGACTGTAACCCTAAGCATCACCCTAACCCTAACCCTCACCCTCACCCTCAGCCTCAGCCTAGCCCTAAGCCTAAGCCTAACCCTAACCCTAAACCTCACCCTCACCCTAGCCCTCACCATAACCCTAATCCTAAAACTAACCCTAACCCTAACCCTAAACCTCACACTCACCCTCAACCTAAACCAAATCATAAACTTAATCCTATCCCTAACACTAACTCTCAAACTAACCATCACCCCAGCGCTCACCCTAAGAGTAATCCTAACCCTAACCCTCATCCTAACCCTCAACTTAAACCTAACCCTAACCCACACCCTAACCCTAACACTAAACCTCACCCTCAGCCTCAGCCTAACCCTAAGCCTAACCCTAAACCTAACCCTAACCCACACACTCACACTCACCCTAACCCTAATCCTAACCCTAACCCTCACTCTAACCCTAACCCTCACACTAACCCTAACCCTAACCCTAACCCTAACCTAAAACTAACCCTAACCCTAACACTCACACTAACCCTCACCCTAATCCTAGCTCTAAACCTAAACCTCACCCTCACCCTAACTCTAATTCTAACCCTAATCCGAACCCTAAACCTCACCCTAACTCTAACCCTAACAATAACCCTCACCCTCATCGAAACGGTAACCTTAACCCTAACCCTAACAATAACCCTAAACCGAAGCCTAACCCTCATTCTAACCATAACCCTCACCCTAACCCTAACCCTCATCCTAACACGTACCCTCACCCTAACACTAACCCTAACCCTAACACTAATCCTCACACTAACCCTAAACATCATCCTAACCTTAAACCTCACCCTAACCCTAACCCTCACACTAGCCCTAGCCCTCACCATAACCCTAATCCTAACCCTAACCCTAACCCTAACCCTAAACCTAACCCTAACCCTAACCATCACACTAAACCTAATCCTCATCCCCACCCTCACCCTCAGCCTAACCCTAAGCCTAAGCCTAATCCTAACCCTAAACCTCACAATCACCCTCACCATAACCCTAATCCTAAATCTAACCCTAACTCTAACACTAAACCTCAAACTAACCCTCACCCTAACCCTAAACCTAACACTAACCCTAACCCTAGCCCTCACCCTAACCCTCCACATAAACCTAACTCTAACCCTAAACCTCACGCTCACCCTAAATCTAAACCTAACCCTAAACCTCACCCTCATCCTCACCCTCTAACCCTAACCCTAACCCTAAAAATAACACTAACCCTAAACCTAACCCAAACCCTCACCCTCACCGTAACCCTAAACCTAACCCAAGCCCTCACCCTAACCGTAATCCTAACCCTAACCCTTACCCTCAGCCTCATCCTCACTGTAAACTTAACCTTAACCATAACACTAACAATAACCCTAATCCTAACCCTAATCCTAACCGTCACCCTCACCCTAACCCTAACCTTAACTCTCACCCGAACCCTAACCCTCAACTTCACAGTAACCCTAACCCTAAACCTCACCCTCATCCTCACCCTCAGCCTAACCCTAAGTCTAAGCTTAACCCTAACCCTAACCCTCACACACACCCTCACCCTAACCGTAATCCTAACACTAACCCTAACCCTAACCCTCACCCTAACTCTCCCCCTAACTCTAACTCTAAACCTTAAACCGCACCCTCACCCAAACACTAACTGTAACCCTAACCCTAAACCTAAACCTCACCCTAACCCTAACCCTAAACCTCACCCTCACCCTCACCTTAACAGTAACCATAACCCTAAACATAACAATAACCCTAACCCTAACATTAACCATAACCCTCACCCTAACCCTAACCCTCAACTTTACCCTTGCTGTCACCATCACCCTAACCCTCACCCTAAACCTAAGCCTCATCCTAACCCTCATCCTAACCGTAACCCAAACCATCACCCTAACACTAACCCTCAACCTGACCCTCGCCCTCAGACTAACACTAAGACTAACTCTAACCCTAACCCTCACCCTAACACTTACTGTCACCCTAACACTTACCCTAACCGTAACACTAACCCTCACGCTAAACCTAACACTCACCCTAACCCTAACTCTAACCCTCACCTTCACCCTAGCCCTCACCCTAACCCTAACCCTCATCCTCACGCTAAACCTCACACTAACCCTAAAACTAATCCTCAACCGAAACCACACCCTCACCCTAACCCTAACAATCACCTTCACCTTAACCCAATCCTCACATTTACCCTAATCCTCACTCTCAGCCTAACCCTCAACTTTACCCTTACTGTCACCCTCACCCTAAACCTCACACTAACCTTAAACCTCATCCTAAGCCTCACCCTGACCGTAAACCTAAGCATCACCCTAACCTAAACCTCACCCATACCCTAAACCTAACACTAAACCTCACACTAATGCTCACACTAACACTGAGTCTAACCCTAAACCTCACCCTCACCCTCACCCTCAGCCTAATCCTAAGGCTAACACTAACCCTAATCCTCACACTCAACCTCACCCTAACCCTAACCCTCACCCTCACCCTCACGGTAACAGTAACCATAACCCTAAGCATAACAATTACACTAACCCTAACACTAACCATAACCCTAAACCTAAAACTAACCCGTACCCTAACACTTACCCTTACCGTAAAAACTAACCCTAATCCTAACACTAACCCTCATACTAACCCTAACCATCAACTTAACCCTAACCCTCAATCTAACTCTATCTCTAACCCTCACCCTCAACCTAGCCCTCACCCTAAACCTAACCCTCATCCTTACCCTATAACTCACACTAACCCTAACACTAATCCTCACACAAACCCTCACCCTATCCCTAACCCTCAACTTTACCCTTGCTGTCACCTTAACTCTAACCCTCACCCTAAACCTAACCCTCATCCTAACCCTCATCCTAACCGTAACCCAAACTATGACCCTAACACTAACCCTCAACTTGACCCTCACCCTCAGAATAACACTAAGCCTAACCCTAAACCTAACCATCACCCTCACCCTAGCCCTCACCCTAAACCTAAACCAAACCCTAACCCTCATCCTAACCCTAACCCTAACAATAACCCAAACCCTAACCCTAACCCTCACCCTAACACTTACTGTCACCCTAACACTAACCCTAACCGTAACACTAACCCTCACACTAACCCTAACCATCACGCTAACCCTAACACTCACCCTAACCCTAACCCTAACCCTCACCCTCACACTAGCCCTCACCCTAACCTTAACCCTCATCCTCACGCTAAACCTCACACTAACCCTAAAACTAATCTTCCACCTAAACCACACCCTCACCCTAACCCTAACACTCACCTTCACCCTAACCCAATCCTCACTTTTACCCTAATCCTCACTCTCAGCCTAACCCTCAACTTTACGCTTACTGTCACCCTCACCCTAAACCTCACACTAACCCTAACCCTCATCCTAACCCTCACCCTGACCGTAAACCTAAGCATCAACCTAACCATAAACCTCACCCACACACTAAACCTAACACTAAACCTCACACTACTGCTCACACTAACACTAAGTCTAAACCTAAACCTCACCCTCAACCTAACCCTAACCCTCACCCTCACCCTCACCCTCAGCCTAATCCTAAGCCTAACCCTAACCCTAATCCTCACACTCACCCTCACCCTAACCTCAATCCTAATCCTAACCATAAACATAACCCTCAAACTAAACCTAACACTCACAATAACCCTAAGCCTAACACAAACCCTAACCCTAACCCTCACCCTAACCCTAAATCTACCAGTAAACCTCACCCTCACCCTAACCCAAACACTAAACCTCACCCTAACCCTAACCCTAAACCTCACCCTCACACTAGCCCTAACCCTAATCCTAACCCTATCCCTCATCCTAACTCTCACCCTAACCTTAATTTTAACCCTCAACCTAAACCTAACCCTCACCCTCAACCTCACCCTCAGCCTAAACATAAGCCTAACCCTAAACCTAACCCTAACCCACACACTCACCCTCAACCTAACCTTAATCCTAACCCTAACCCTAACTCTAACTCTAACCCTCACACTAACCCTCACCCTAACCCTAACCTAACACTAACCCTAAACCTAACCCTCACACTAATCCTCACCCTAAGTCTAAATCTAACACTAAACCTCACCCTCACATTAACCCTAACTCTAACCCTAATCCTAACCCTAAACCTCACACTCACCCTAACCCTAAATCTAACCCTCACCCTAACTCTAACCCTAATCCTAACCCTAAACCTCACACTCACCCTAACCCTAAATCTAACCCTCACCCTAACCCTAACCCTCACCCTCACCCTCAACCTCAGCCTAACCCTAAGCCTAAGCCTAACGCTAACCCTAACCCTCACACTCACCCTCACCCTAACCCTAATCCTAACACTAACCCTAACCCTAACCCTAACCCACACCCTAACCCTCCCACTAACCCTAACTCTAAACCTAAACCTCACCCTCAACCTAACCCTAACTCTAACCATAACCCTAAACCTAAACCTCAGCCTAAGCCTAACCCTGATGCTCACCCTCAACCTCACTGTACCCATAATATGAACCCTAACCCTAAAAATAACACTAATCCTAACCTTAACCATAACTCTCACCCTAACACTAACCCTCACCCTAACACTTTCCTTCAACCTAAAACTAACCCTAATCCTAACACTAACCCTCACACTAACACTAACCATCACCTTAAGCCTAAACCTCAACCTAACCCTATCCCTAACCCTGACCCAAACCCTAGCCCTCACCCTAACACTACCCTTCATCCTCACCCTAAACCTCACACTAACCCTAACACTAATACTCAATCTAACCCTCACACTCACCCTAACCCTAACCCTAATCCTCACCCTAACCTTCACCCTAACCCTAATCCTCACCTTTACCCTTACTGTCACCCTCACCCTAACCCTCATCCTAACCCTGACCCTCATCCTAACCCTCAGCCTAACTGTAACTTTAACCATCACGCTGACCATAACCCTCAACCTCACCCTCACCTTCAGCCTAAACCTAAGCCTAAGCCTAACCCTAAAACTCACCCTCAACGTAGCCTTCACCCTAACCCTAATCCTAACCCTAAACCTCATACTAACACTAACCCTAACCCTAACCCTAACACTAACACTAATCCTCACACTCAACCTAACCCTAATCCTCACCCTCATGCTCGGCCTAAGCCTAAGCCTAAACCTAAGCTTAAGCCTAACCCTACCCCTCACACTAACTGTCACCCTAACCCTAACACTAACACTAACGCTAACTCTAACCCTAAACCTCACCCTCACCCTAACCCTAACTCTAACCCTAACCCTAAACATAAACCTCACCCTAAACCTAACCCTAAACCTCACCCTCACTGTAACCATAACCCTAACCCTAACAATAACCCTAAACAAAACCCTAACCCTCATTTTAACCATAACCCTCACCCTAAACCTAAACCTCAACCTGACACTAACCCTCACCCTAACACTAAACCTAACACTAACACTAATCCTCACCATAACCCTAACCGACACCCTAACCATAAACCTCACCCTAACCCTACCCTTCACCCTAGCCCTCACCCTAACCCTAACCCTCACCCTCACCCTAAACCTCAGACTAAACCTAAAACTAATCCTCAATCTTAACCTCACCCTCACCCTAACCCTAAACCTAACCCTCAACCTAACCCTAACCCTCAGCCTTACCATAATCCTCACTCTCAGCCTAACCTTCACTTTTACCCTTACCGTCACCCTGATTCTAACACTCACCCTAACCCTAACCCTCACCTGACTGTAACTCTAAGCATCACTGTAACCCTAAACCTCACCCTCACCCACAGCCTCAGCCTAAACCTAACCCTAAGCCTAAACCTAACCCTAACACTCACCCTCACCCTAGCCCTCAACCAAACCCTAATCCTAACCCTAACCCTAATCCTAACCCTAAATCTAACCATAACCCTAAACATCACCCTAAACCTAATCGTCATCCCCACCCTCACTCTCAGCCTAAGCCTAAGCCTAAGCCTAACCCTAACCCTAACCCTCACACTCACCCTCACCATAACCCTAATCCTCAACCTAACCTTAAACCTAACCCTAAACCTCAACCTAACCCTCACCCTAACCCTAACCATAACACTTACCCTAAACCTTACTCTAACCCTAAATCTCACCCTCACCCTAAACCTAACCCTAACCCTAAACCTCACCCTCACCCTCACCTTCACCATAACTCTAACCATAACTCTAACAATAACACTAACCTTAACCCTAACCCTAACCGTAAACCTCACCCTAACCCTAACCCTAAACCTCAACCTCAACCTCACCCTCACTCTGAACTTAACCTTAACCATAACACTAACAATAACCCTAACCCTAATCCTAACCCTCACCCTCAAACTAACCCTAACTCTCACCCTAACCCTAAACCTCACCATCACAGTAACCCTAACCCTAACACTCACCCTCACCCTAAACCTAACCCTAATCTTAAACCTCGCCATAATGCTAACTCTAAACCTCACCCTGACCCTTGCCCTCATCCTAACCCTAAACCTAACTCTAAACCTCATCAAAACCCTCACCCTAACCCTAACCCTAACCTCAACCTAACCGTAACTCTCACCTTCAACCGTACCCTCAGCGTAACCGTATGCCTAAGCCTAACCCTAACCCTAACACTCCCCCTAATCCTAACTCTAAACCTAAACCTCACCCTCAACCTAACCCTAACTCTAATCATAACCCAAAACCTAAACCTCACCCTAACCCTAACCCTAACCCTCCCCCTCCCACTCACCGTAACCATAAACCTATCCCTAACCCTAAAATAACCCTAACCCTAATACTAATCCTAACCCTAACCATAACTCTCACCCTAACCCTAACGCTAACCCTAAAATTTACCCTCACCCTAAAACTAACCCTAATCCGAACACTAACCCTCACCCTAACCCAAACCACACCTTTACCCTAAACCTCAACCTAACCCTATCCCTAACCCTCACCCTCACCCTAGCCCTCACCCTAACCATACACCTAATCCTCACCCTAAACCTCACACTAACCCTAACACTGATACTCAATCTAACCCTCACCCTCACCCTAACCCTAACCCTAATCCTCACCCTAACCCACAACTTAACTCTAGCCCTCACCTTTACCCTTACTGTCACCCTTACCCTAAACTTAACCCTAACCCTCATCCTAACCCTCAGCCTAACAGTAACCCTAACCATCACCCTAAACCTAGCCCTCACCTTCACCTTCAGCTTCAGCCTAACCCTAAGCCTAAGCCTAAACCAATCACTAAACCTGACACTCACCATAGCCCTCACCCTAACATTAATCCTAACCCTAACCATCATCCTAACCCTAAACCTAACCATAAACTAAACCAGCACTCTAAACCTAATCCTCATCCCCACACTCACCCTCAGCCTAACCCTAAGCCTAAGCCTAACCATAACCCTAAGGCTCAAACTCACCCTCACCCAAACCCTAATCCTAACACTAACCCTAAACCTAAACCTAAACCTCAAAATAACCCTCACCCTAAACCTAACACTAACCCTAACCCTCACCCTCACCTTACTCCTCACCCTAACCCTCACACCAAACCTAACCTTCACCCTCACCCAAACCCGAACCTTAACCCTCACCCTAAACCTACGCTTAAAGTTAACCCTAAACCTCACATAACCCTAACACTAAAACTCACAATCACCCTAGCCCTCAACCTAACTCTAATTGTAACTCTAAACCTCATCCTAACCGTCACCCTAAACCTCATCCTAAGCCTAAACCTAATTTTAACCCTCAAACTAAACCTAACCCTGACCCTCACCATAACCCTAACACTAATCCTCAACCTAACCCTAAACCTAACCCGAGCCCTAAACCTCACCCTAACCCTAACCCTAAACCTCACCCTCACAATAGCCGTCACACTAAACCTAATCCTAAACCTAACCCTCATCCTAACCCTCAACCTCACACTCAGCCTAACCCTAAGCCTAACCCTAACACTAACCCGAACCCTAACCCTCACACTCACCCTCACCCAAACCCTAATCCTAAAACTAACCCTATCCCTCACCCTAAACCTCACCCTAAAACTCACCCTATCCCTAAACCTAATATTAAGCCTAACACTAACCCTCACACTAACCCTCACCTTAACACAAACTCTAACTCTAAACCTCACACTCACCCTAACCCTAACCCTCACCCTCACCCTCTCCCTCAGCCTATCCCTAAGCTTAAACCTAACCCAAACCCTAACAATCACACTCACCCTAACCCTAACACTCAGCCTTACCCTAAGACTAAGCCTAAGCCTAAACCTAACACTAACCCTCATCCTAACCATAACCCTCACCCTAACCCTAACACTCACACTAACCCTAACCCTAACCCTAACCCTCACCTTCACCCACAGCCTCACCCTAACCCTAACCCTCACCCTCACCCTAAATCAAACCCTAACCCTAAGCGTCACCCAAATCCTAACCCTCACACTCACCCTCAACCTAAACCTAATCCTAAAATTAACCCTATCCCTAACCCTAGCCCTCACACTAACCCTCAACCTAGTGCTCACCCTAAAACTTATCCTAACCCTAAACCTCAACCTAACCCTCACCCTAAGCCTAACGCTCACCCTAAACCTAATTCTAAGTCTCACCCTCATGCTAGGCCTAAGCCTAAGCCTAAGCCTAACCGTAACCCCCACCTAATGTTAACCTGAACACTAACCCTAACTCTAACACTAAACCTCACCCTAACCCTAATCCTAACTCTAAACCTCATCTTAACCCTAACCCTCACCCTCACCCCAGCCCTCACCCTAATCCTAACATTAATCCTCATCATAACCCTCACCCTAACCCTAACCCTAACCCTTACCTTAACCCTATCCCTAACCCTCAACCTAATCCTAACCTTCACTCTCACCATAACATTATCCCTAAACATCACCCGAACCCAAAACTTAACCCAAACCCTAAACCTCACTCTAACCCTAACCCCCACCCTTAACCTCATCCTCAGCCTAACACTAAGCCTAACCCTAAATCTAACCCTAACACACACACTCACCCTTACCCTATCCCTAAATCTGAACCTAAACCTACCCCAAAACCTCGACCTAACCGTCACAATCACCATAACATTAACACTAACCGAAAGCCTAACCATATCCCTCATCCTAACCCTAACCCTAATCCTAACCCTCACACTCACGGTAACCCTTACTCTAATCCTAATCCTAACCCTAAGCCTAACCCTCACCATCACCCTAACCCTCACCCTAACCCTAAATCTAACAATAACCCTAACCCAAACTCTCAAAATCAGCCTCAACCTAACCCTAACTCTAACCCTAAAAATGACTCTCAACCTAACCCTAACCCTAACCCTAACCCTTAACCTCACCCTAACCCTAACCCTAACCCTAATCCTCATCCTCACCCTAGCCCACACCCTCACCCTAATCCTAACCCTAACCCTCATCCTAACCCTCACCCTAACCCTAAACCTCACCGTCACCAAAACCCTTAACCTACCCCTCACCCTAACCCTAAATTTAACCCAAACCCTAACTCTCACCCTAATCCTAACACTAACCCTCACCCTAAGCTTAACACTCACACTCAGCCTCAGCCTCAGCCTCAGCCTAAGCCTAAGCCTAACCCTAACACTAACCCTTACACTCTCCCTAACCCTAACCCTAGTCCTAATCCTAACCCTAACCCTCACCCTCACCTTATCCCTCACCTTAACCCTAACCCTAACACTAACCCGAAAACTAACCCTCACCCTAGCCTCACCCTAGCCCTAACTCTAACCCTAAATCTCACCCTCACCTTAACCCTAACGCTAAACCTCACCCTAACCATAACCATAAACCTCACCCTCAACCTAGCTCTCCCCCTAACCTTAACCTTCATCCTAATCCTTCCCCTAAACCTAACCTTAACCCTCTCTCTAACCCTAACTCTCACCTTCAGCCTCACCCTCAGCCTAAGCCTAAGCCTAATCCTAACCCTAACCATCACACTCACCCTAACCCTAACACTAATCCTAAAGCTGACACTAACCCTAACCCTCACCCTCACTCAAACCCTCACTTTAACCCTAACCTAACATTAACCCTAACCCTAACCCACACCCACAGCCTCACCCTAACCCTAACTCTAACCATTAACGTCACCCTGACCCTAACCCTAACCTAACCCTAAACCCAACCCTAACCCTAAACCTAACCATCACCCTCACCCTAGCCCTCACCCTAGCCGTAATCCTAACCCTAAAACTCATCCTAACCCTCCCCCTATACCTAAGCAAAACGCTCACTTAACCCTAACCTTCTCACCCTCAACCTCACCCTCAGCCTAACCCTAAGCCTAATCCTAAACCTACCCCTAACACACACACTCACCCTCAGCCTAAATCTAAGCCTAACCCTAAATATAACCCTAACCCACACACTCACCCTCACCCTAAACCTAAACTTAACCCTAACCCTAACCCTAAACTTCCCCCTAACTCTCACCCTAACACTAAACCTAACACTAACCCTAAACCTAACCCTCAACCTAACCCTCACCCTAAACCTGAGTCTAACCCTAAACCTCACCCTCACCCTAACCCTAACTCAAACCCTAACCCAAACCCTAAAACAAACCCTAACCCTAACACTAACCCTCACCCTCACCGTAACCGTAAATATAAACCTTACCCTAACAATAAACCTAACCCTAACCCAAACAATAACCCTAACTCTAACCCTCATCCTAACCATATCCTTAACCCTAACCCTCACCTTCACCCTAACACTTACCCTCAACCTAACTCTAACCCTAACCCTCACACTCACCCTAAACTTTACCCTAATCCTAATGCTAACCCTAAGCCTTACCCTCACACTCACCCTCACCCTAACCCTAACCCTAACCATAACCCTCAACCTAACCCTAAACTTCACCCTCACCATAACCCTTACCCTAACCCTCAACCTGATTCTAAACTAAACCTGAATCCTAACTCCCAACCTAACCCTAACCCTAACACTCACCCTAACCCTAACCCTCACCACACCCTCAACCTAACCCTAACCCTAACCCTAACCCTAACCCTCAACCTAACTCTCACCATAACCCTAACACTAATCCTAAACCTCAACTTCACCCTAAACCTAACGCTACCCCTAACCCAAACCCTAAACCTCACCCTAACGATAACCCTAATCCTCACCCTCAACCTCACAGTAACTGTAACCCTAAAACTAAACCTAACAATAACCCTAAACCTAATCCTAACCCTCACCCTAACCATAACCCTCACCCTAACCCAAACCCTCACCCTAACACTTACCCTCACCCAAACACAAACCCTAACCCTAACACTAAACCTAAACCTCAACCTAGCCCTCACCCTCAACCTAAGCCTAACACTAACCCTAAGCCTAAACCTCACCCTCCCTCTTCCCATAACCCTATATCTAACCGTAAACCTCACCCTCACCCTAACCCTAACCTTAACCCTAAACACCACCCTCACCCGTACTCTCAACTTCACCATATCTATAACCCTAACCCTAACAGTAACCCTAACCCTAACCCTAACCATCATCTTAAACATAATCCTCACCTCCACCCTCACCCTCAGCCTAACCCTAAGCCTAAGCCTAACCCTCACCCTAACCATCACACTCAACCTCACCCTAAACCTAAAACTAACCTTTACCATATCCCTAAAGCTCAACCTAACCCTCACCCTAAACCTTACCCTAACCCTAACCCTAAATCTCAACCTAACCCTCCCCCTAAAACTAACTCTAACCCTAAACCTCAACCTGACCCTAACCCTAACCCTCACCCTAACCCTAACACTAACCCTAACGCTAAACCTCACCCTAACATCCCCATAACCCTAACTCTAACCCTAAATCTCACCCTCACCCTAACACTAACCCTAACTTTAAACCTCACCCTAACCCTAACCCTCACCCTTACCCACCACCTCAAAGTAACTCTAACCATAACCCTAATAATAACACTAACCATAACCCTTACACTAACCCTAAACCTAACCATAACCCTCACCCTCAGCCTCACCATCACCGCAATCTTAACCCTAACCATAACACTAACAATAACTATAACCCTAAGCTTAACCCTAATCGTCACCCCCACCCTCATCCTCAGCCTAACCCTAAGCCTAACTATAACCCTAACCCTAACGCTCACAGTAAGCCTAACCCTAACCCTAACCCTATACCTAAATCTAAACCTAAACCTAAACCTAACACTAATCCTAAGCTTTACCCTCACCCTAATCCAAACCCGAACCCTCACCCTCACCCGAACCCTAAGCCTAAGCCTAAGCCTAACCCTAACCTTCACACTGACTCTACCCTAACCCTAATCCTAAACCTAACCATATATCTAAACATCACCCTAAACGTAACCCTCACCATAGCCCTCACCCTAACCTTAATCCTTACCCTAAACATCATCCTAACACTCACCCTAACCCTAAACCTAACCCTCACCCTCATGCTCGGCCTAAGCCTAAGCCCAAGCCTAAGCCTAACCGTACACCTGACCCTCACCCTAACCCTAACCCTAACACTAACCCGAACTCTAAACCTAAACCTCACTCTCACCCTAAGCCTGACTCTACCCTAAACCTAAACCTAAACCTCATCCTACCCTAACCGTAACATTCACCCTCACCCTCAGCGTAACCGTCACCCTAAACCTAACCCTCAACCTAACACTTACCCTCACCCTAACCCAAAACCTAAAACTAACACTGACCCTCACACTAAGCTAAACATTACCCTAACCCTAACACTAACCCTAATTCAAACCTAAACCGCACCCTAACCCTCACCCTCACCATAAACCTAAGGCTAACCCTAAACCTAAAACTAACCCTCACACTCAAAATAACCCTAACCCTAATCCTAATCCTAACCCTAACCCTAACCCTCACCCTCACCCTAAACCTCACCCTAACCCTAAACCTAAAACTAACCCTAACACTAACCCTCACCCTCAGTCTCACACTAACACTAATTCTAACCCTAAACCTCACCCTCACCCTAACCCTAATGCTAAACCTAACCCTAAACCTAACCCAAACCCTAACCCTCCCCCTAACTCCCACTCTAACCCTAACACTAACACTAACCCTAACTCTAACCCTAACCCTAAAACTAAACCTCACCCTAACCCTAACCCTAACCCTCACCATAACCCTAAACCTCACCCTCACCCTCACTTTCAGCCTAACCCTAAGCCTAACCCTAACCCTAACCCTAACCCTCACACTAACCCTAACCCTAAACCTAAACCTAATCCTTACCCTAACCCTATCCCTCACCCTCACCCTAACCCTCACCGTAACCCTAACCCTAATATTAACCCTAACCCTAACCCTCACCTTCAACCTCACCCTCAGCCTAACCCTAAGCCTAACCCTAAACCTAACCCTAACACACACACTCACCCTTACCCTAACCCTAATCCTAACTCTAACACTAAGCATCCCCCTAACTCTCAACCTCACCCTAACCCTAAGACTAAGCCTAACCCTAACCCTAAACCTAACCCTCACTCTAACCCTAAATCTCACCCTCACCCTAACCCTAACTCTAACCCTAAACCAAACCCTAAAACTCACCCTAACCCTAACCATAACCGTAACCCTAACATTCACCCTAACCCTAACTCTAACCCTTATCCCCACAATCACCCTCAGACTAACCCTAAGCCAAAGACTAACCCTAAACCTAACCCTCACACTCACCCTCACCCTAAACCAAATCCTAATCCTAACCCTAACCCTAACCCTAAACCTCCCCCTAACTCTCACCCTCACCCTAACCCTAAGACGAAGCCTAACCCGAACCCTCAACCTAACCCTCACCCTAACCCTAACTCTAACCCTAAATCTCACCATCACCCTAACCCTAATTCTAACCCTAAACCAAACCCTAAACCTCACCCTAACCCTAACCCTAACCCTAACATTCACCCTAACCCTAACTATAACCTTAACCTCACCCTCACCCTATCCCTAACCCTAACCCAATGCTAAACATCACCCTAAACCTAAACATAACCCTAACACTTACCCTCACCCTAACACTAACACTAACACTAACACTAACCCTCACACTAACGCTAACCATCCTGCAAAACCTAAACCTCACCCTAACCCTAACCCTAACCCTTAACTTCACCCTGGCCCTCACCCTAACCCTCACCCTCACACTAAACCTCACACTAACCCTAACACTAATCTTCAATCTAACCCTCACCCTCACCCTAAAACTAAACCGAACCCTCACCCTTACCATAACCCTCACCCTCGGCCTAACCCTGACCTTTTCTCTTACTGTCACTCTCATCCTAACCCTCACCTTAAACCAAACCCTCATCCTAAACCTCAACCTAACCATAACCCTAACCATCACTCTAACCCTAACCCTCACCCTCACTATCCCTAAACCTCACACTCACACTAGCCCTTACCCTAACCCTAATCCTAACCGTAACCTTCATCCTAACCCTCAACCTAACAATAACCTGAAGCATCACTCTAAAACTTATCCTTATCCCCACCCTCACCCTCAGCCTAACCCTAAGCCAAAGACTAACCCTAACCCTATCCCTCACAGTCACCCTCACCCTAACCCTAATCCTAACCCTGGCCCTCACACTGACCCTACCCCTCACTCTCACACTAAACCTCACACTAACCCTAAAACTAATCCTCAATCTAACCCGCACCCTCACCCTCAGCCTAACCCTCACCTTTAGTCTTACTGTCACCCTCATCCTAACCCTCACCTTAATCCAAACCCTCATCCTAAACGTGACCCTAACCATAACCTATCCATCACAATAACCCTAAACCTCACCCTCACCTTCAGCCTCAGCCTAACCTAAGCCGAGGCCTAAACCTATCCCTTAACCTCACACTCAGCCTAGCCCTCACCCTAACCCTAATCCTAACTCTAACGCTCATCCTAATCCTCAAACTAACGATAACCTGAACCACCACTCTAAACCTAATCCTTATCGCCACCCTCACCCTCAGCCTAACCTTAACCCAATCCCTCACCCTAGCACATACCCTAACCCTAATCCTAACCCTAACACTCACACTAACCCTCACTCTAACCCTAAACCTAACAAACCTAACCCTCAACCTTAATCTAACCCTCACTCTCACCCTCAGCCTCAGCCTAACCCTAAGGGTAACACTAACCCTAACCCTCACACTCACCTTCACCTTAACCCTAGTCCTAACCCTAACCCCAACTCTAAACCTAACACTAACCCTAACCCTAACCCTCAACATAACCCTAACCCTAACGCTAACACTCACCCTAGCACATACCCTAACCCTAATCCTAACCCTAACGCTTACCCTAACCCTCACTCTAAACCTAAACCTAACCCTAACCCTCACTCAAATGCTAACCTTCAACCTAACCCTACCCCTGACCCTCACACTAACCCTGAACCTCACCCTAACCCACACACTAACCCTAACTCTAACCCTAAACCTCACACTTGCCCTAACCCTAACACTAACCGTAACCCTAAAATTCACCCGACCCCTAACCCTAAACCTCACCCTCACCCTAAACCTCACCCTCACCCTAACACTAAACCTCACCCCCACACTAACCCTCACCCTAACCCTAACCCTAAACCTAACCCTCACCCTAACCATAACCCTCACCGTAACCCTAACACTCACACTAACCCTAACCCTAAACCTCACCCTCACCCTAAGTCTAACCCTCCCCCTTACCCTAAACCAAACCCTAACCTTAACTCTCACCCTAACCCTAATCCTCACACTCACCCTCAACCTAAACTTAATCCTAAACCTAAACCTAACCCTCACAGTAACCCTCACCCTAGTGCTCACCCTAACCCTAATCCTAACCCTACACCACATCCTAACCCTAACCCTCACCGTCACCCTCACCCTCAGCCTAACACTAACATTAATCCTAATCCTAACTCTAAGCCTAACACTCACCCTTACCCTAAACCTCACCCAAACCTTAAATCTAAAAATAACCCTAACCCAAACCCTCACAATCAGCCTCACCCTAAACCTAACTCTAACCCTAAACCTCACTCTCACCCTAAACCTAACCCTAACCATAAACCTCACCATAACCCTAACCCTAAACCTCATCCTAACGCTAATACTAACCCTAATCCTCACCCTAACACTAACCCTAACCCTAACCATCACCCTCACAAAACCCTTACCGTACCCCTCACCCTAACCCTAAACTTAACACTAACCCTAACTCTCACCCTAACCCTATCCCTAAAACTCACCCTAAGCCTAACCCTCACTCTCAGCCTCAGCCTAAGCCTAAGCCTAACCCTAACAATAAACCTCACACTCACCCTAACTCTAATCCTAATCCTAATCCTAATACTAACCCTAAGCCTAACCCTCACCCTCACCCTATCACTCATCTTAACCCTAACCCTAACACTAACCCTAAACCTAACCCTCACCCTCAGCCTCACCCTAACCCTAACTCTAACCCTAAATCTCACCCTCACTCTAACCCTAACCCTAAACCTCACCCTAATCATCACCATAAACCTCACCCTCACCCTAGCCCTCCCCCTAACACTAAACCTAACCCTAACCCTCATCCTAACCCTCCCCCTAATCCGAACCTTAACCCTCACCCTAACCCTAACCCTCACCCTCACCCTAACCCTAAACTTCACACTCACCCTCACCCTCAGCCTAAGCCTAAGCCTAACCCTAACCATACCCCTCACACTCACCCTAACCCTAACCCTAATCCTAATGCTGAACCTAACCCTAACCCTCACCCTCACCCTAACCCTCACCTTAATCCTAACCCTAACATTAAACCTAAACCTAACCCACACCCTCAGCCTCACACTAACCCTAACTCTAAATCTAAAGGTCACCCTGACCCTAACCTTAAACCTAACCCTAAACCTCACCCTAACCCTAAACCTAAACCTCAACATCACCCTAGCCCTCACCTTAACCCTAATCCTAACCATAAACCTCATCCTAAACCTCCCTCTAAACCTAAGCATAACCCTCACTTTAACCCTAGCGTTCTCACCCTCAACCTCACCCTCAGCCTAACCCTAAACCTAACCCTAAATCTAACCCTAACACACACACTCACCCTCAGCCTAACCCTAAGCCTAAGCCTAACCCTAACCTTATCCCTCCCCCTAACTCTCACCCTAACCCTAACCCTAACACTAACCCTAACCCTAACCCTCAACCTAACACTCAACCTAACTTTGACTCTAACCCTAAACCTCACCCTAACCCTAACCATAACTCTAACCTTAACCCAAACCCTAAACCTCACCTTAACCATAAACCAAATCCTCACCCTCACCTTAACCATAAATATAAACCTTACCCTAACAATAACACTAACCCTAACCCTAACAATAACCCTAACCCTAACCCTAACGCTCATCTTAACCATATCCATCACCCTGACCCTAACCCTCACCCTAACACTTACCCTCCTCCTAACCCTAAGCATAAACCTCACCCTCATCCTAACACTCAACCTAACCCTAATTCCAACACTAACCCTAACCCTAACCCTCACCCTCACCCTCACCCTAACCCTAGCTATAAACCTAACCCTCACCCTCACCCTAACCCTAACCCTAACAATAACCCTAAGCCTAACCCTAACCCTCACACTAACCCTCACCCTAACAATAACCCTAACCCTCACACTCACCCTCACCCTAACCCTAACCCTAACCATAACCCTAACCCTCAACCTAACCCTAACCCTAACCCTAACTCTACCCCTAAAACTCACCCTCACCCTAAACCTAACTCTAACCCTAACCCAAAGCCTAAACCTCACCCTAACCCTAAACCTAACCCTCAGCCTCACCCTCAGCGTAACTGTAACCCTGAACCTAACCCTAACAATAACCCTAACCCTAATCCTAACCCTCACCCTAACCATAACACTCACCCTAACCCAAACCCTCAACCTAACACTTACAATCACCCCAACACTAACACTAACCCTAAAGCTAACCCTCACATTAACCCTAACCCTAACCCTAACCCTAAAACTCAAACTAACCCTGACCCTCACCCTAACCCTAACACTAACCCTAGCCCTAAATCTCACCCTCCCTCTCCCCCTAACCCTATATCTAACCATAAACCTCACCCTCACCCTAACCCTAAACTTAACCCTAAACACCACCCTAACCCTAAACCTAATCCTCACCCGCACCATCAACTTCAACATAATTGTAACCCTAACCCTAACAATAACACTAAACCTAAACCTAACCATCACCCTAAACCTAATCCTCACTCCTACCCTCACCATAAGCCTAACCCTAAACCTAAGCCTAACCCTCACCCTAACCCTCACAGTCACCCTCAACCTAACCCTAATCCTAACCCTAAACCTATCTCTAAACCTCAAACTAACCCTCACCATCACCCTAACCCTAACACTAACCCTAACCCTAAACCTCACCCTAACCCTCCCCCTAACCCTAATTCTAACCCTAAACCACACCCTCACCCTAACCCTCACCCTTGCCCACCACCTCACTATAACTCTAACCCTAACCCTAACAATAACACTAACTCTAACATTAACACTAACACTAACCCTCACCCTAAACCTAACCCTAACCCTCAACCTAAACCTAACCATCACCCTCACCGTAACACTAACCCTAAACCTCACCCTAACCCTAAACCCAACCCTAATCCAAAACCTCACCATAATGCTAACCCTAAACCTCTCCCTCACCCTTGCCCTCATCCTAACCCTAATCCTAACCCTAAACCTCATCTTAACCCAAACCCTAACAATAACCCTAACCCTCAACCTAACCCTAACCCTCAAGCTAATCCTAACCCTCACCCTCACCCTCAGCCTCAGCCTAATATTAAACCTAAGCCTACCCTAACCCTCACAATCACCCTCACCTTAACCCTAATCCTAACACTAACACTCACCCTAACCATCACCCTAACCCTCCCACTAACCCTAACCCTAAACCTAAACCTCACTCTCTCCCTAACCCTAACTCTAAACCTGACCATAAACCTAAACCTCACCCTAACCCTAACCCTAACCATCACCCTCACCGTAACAGTAACCCTAACCCTAACAATAACCCTAACACTAACCCTAACAGTAACCCTAAATATAACCCTCACTCTAATGCTAAACCTCACCCTAAAACTCACCCTAATACTAACACGAACCTTCACACTAACCCTAACCATCACCTTAACCCTAAACCTCAACCTAACCCTATACCTAAACCTCAACCTCACCCTAGCCCTCACACTAACCCTAACCCTCATCCTCACCCTAAACCTCACACTAACCCTAACACTAATACTCAATCTAACCCGCACCCACAGCCTAACCCTAACCCTAATCCTCATCCTAACCCTCAACCTAAGCCTAACCCTCACCTTTACCCATAATGTCACCCTCCCCCTAACCCTCACCCTAACCCTAACCCACATTCTAACCCTCACCCTAACCGTAAACCTAAACATCACACTAACCCTAACCCTCATCCTCACCCTAGCCCTCACCCTAACCCTAATCCTAAACCTAACCCTCACCCTAACCCTAATCCTAACCCTAAACCTCATCCTAACACTCACCCAAACCCTAAACCTAACCTCACTCTTATGCTGGGCCTAAGCCTAAGCCTAAGCCTAAGCCTAACCGTACACCTGACCCTCACCCTAACCCGAACCCTAACACTAACCCTAACTCTAAACATAAACCTCACTCTCACCCTAACCCTAACTCTAACCCTAAACCTAAACTTAAACCTCATCCTAATCCTAATCCTAACCTTTAACCTCACCCTCAACGTAACCCTCACACTAACCCTAACCCTCACCCTAACACTTACCCTCACCTTAACCCAAACCCTAACACTAACACTGACCCTCACACTAACCTTAACCATCACCCTAACCCTAAAGCTAAACCTAACCTTAACCCTACCCCTAACCCTAGCCCTCACCCTAACCCTAACCCTCATCCTCCCCCTAAACCTCACCCTAACCCTAACACTAATCCTCAATCTAACCCTCACCCTCACTCTACACCTAACCATAAACCTCACCCTAACGCTAACCCTCACCCTTACAGTAACCCTCTCGCTCAGCCTAACCCTAACATGTACCCTTACCGTCACCCCCACCCTAACCCTCACCCTAACCCTAACACTAATCCTCAATCTAACCCTCACCCTCACTCTACCAATACCCTTAAGCTCACCCTAATGCTAACCCTCACCCTTACAGTCACTCTCACGCTCAGCCTAACCCTCACGTTTACCCTTACCGTCACCCCCACCCTAACCCTCACCCTAACCCTAAACCTCATCCTCATGCTCGGCCTAAGCCTAAGCCTAATCCTAAGCCTAACTGTAAACCTGACCCTCGCCCTAATCCTAACCGTAACACTAACACTAACTCTAAACCTCAACCTCACCCTCACCCTCACCCTCAGCCTAAACCTAAGGCTCAACCTAAACTTAACACTAACCCTCACACTCACCCTAACACTCATCCTAACCCTAACCCTAACACTAACCCTAACCCTAATCCACACCCTCAGCCTCACCCTAACCCTAATTCTAACCCAAAACCTCAACCTCACCCTAACCCTAATGCTAAACCTAACCCTAACCCGAAACCTAAACCTCACCCTAACCCTAACCCTCACACTCATACTCAACGTAACCGTAGCCCTAAGCTTAACACTATCCATAACACTCACCCTAAACCTAACCCTCAACCTAACACTTAACCTCACCCTAACACAAATCCTAACCCTAACATTAACCCTCACCCTAACCCTAACGCTCACCCTAACCCTAAGCCTCACCCTAACCCTAAACCTAACAATAAACCTCACCCGCACCCTCATCCTAACCCTCACTTGCACCCTAACTCTAACCCTAAACCTCACCCTCACCCGCACCCTAACTCTATTCCTAAACCTAACCCTAAACCTCATGCTAACCCTAACCCTCACCCTCACCGTAACCCTAACTCTAAACTTAACATTCACCCTAAACCTAACCTTAACCCTCACCCTAACCATAACCCTCACCCTAACCCTAAGCCTCACCCTAACACTTACCCTCACCCTAACATTAACTCTAACTCTAACACTAACCCTCACAGTAACCCTAACTCTCACCCTAACCCTAAACCTCACCTTAACCCTAACCCTAACCCTCAGCCTCACCCTAGCCCTCACCCTAACGCTAATTCTAACCCTAACCCTCAACCTAAGCCTAACCCTCATCCTCAGCATAAACCTCACACAAACCCCAACACTGATCCTCAATCTAACCCTCACCCTCACCCTAAACCTCACCCTAACCCTTAACCTAACCCTCACCCTAATCCTAACTCTCACCCTTAAGGGAACACGCACCCTCAGCCTAACCCTCACCTTTATTCTTACCGTCACACTCATCCTAACCCTCACCCTAACACTAACCCTCACCCTAACACTAACCCTAACCCTAACACTAACCCTCACACTAACCCTAACCATCACCCTAACCCTAAACCTCACCCTAACACTAACCCTAACCCTAACACGAACACTAAACCTCACCCTAACCCTAACCCTCACACTCAAACTCAATGTAACCGTAACCCTAACCTTAACACTATCCATAACACTCACCCTAAACCTAACCCTCAACCGAACACTTAACCTCACCCTAACACTAACCCTAACCCTAAAACTAACCCTCACACTAACCCTAACACTCATCCTAAACCTAAACCTAATCCTAACCCTAAACCTAACCCTAAACCTTACCCTCACTCTAGCCCTCACCCTAACCCTAAACCTCACCCTCGCCCTTGCCCTCATCCTAACACTAATCCTAACCCAAAACCTCAACCTAATACTCACCCTCACCCTAACCCTAACACTAACCCTAACACTAACCCCCTAAACCAATATCTCACCCTAAAACTCACCCTCACCCAAACCCTTACCTTAAACCTTACCGTAAACCCCACACTAACCCTAACCCTAACCCTCACCCGCACCCTCCCCATCACCGGAACTCTAATCCTAACCCTAACAATACCACTAAGCCTAATCGGAACCATCAACCTAACCCTAATCCTCACCCCCACACTCAACCTCATCCTTACCCTAAGCCTAAGCCTATCCCTCATCCTAACCCACATACTCATCTCACCCTAACCCTAATCCTAAACCTAACCCTATCCCTAAACCTCAACCTAACCCTCACCCTCACCCTAACCCTAACACTAACTCTAACCCTAAATCTCACCCTAACCCTCCCCCTAACCCTAAACCTCCCCTCCCCCTCAACCTCATTGGAACGCTAACCCTAACCCTAACAATATCACTAACCCTAACCCTAACCCTAAACATAAACCTCACCCTCAGCTTCAACTTCACAGCAAACTTAACCCTAACCATAACACTAACAATAAACCTAACCCTAACCCTAACCCTATTCTGCACCCCCACCATCACCCTCACCCTCAGCCTAAGCCTAACCCTAACTCTAACCATCACCATAATCCTAACCCTAACCCTCAACCTAACCCTAATCCTTAGCCTCACCCTCACCCTCAATGAAACCCTAACCCTATCCCTAAGCTTAACCCTAACACTAAACCTCACACTCACCCTCATCCTAACCCTAATCCTAAACCTAACACAATCCATAAGCCTAACTCTCACCCTAAACCTCACCCTAACCCTCACCCTAACTCTTACCTTCACCCTAACACTAACCCTAACCCTACACTAACCATAAACTTCACCCTCACCCTATCCCTCACCCTAACCCTAAATCTACCCCTAAACCTCACCCTCACCTAACCCTAACTCTAACCCTAACCCTAACACTAAACCGCACCCTAACCCTAAACCTAACCATCACCCTCACTCTCACCGTAACCTTAAACCTAACCCTAACTCTAACAATTACATTAACCCTAACCCTAACCCTCACCCTAACCATAAACCTCACCCTAACCGTAATCCTCACCCTAGAACTTACACTCACCCTAACACTAACCCTAACCCTAACACTAAGCCTCAAACTAACCCTAACATTCACCCTACACCTAAACCTCACCCTAACCCTAACCCTCACCCTCACCCTAGCCCTCACCCTAAACCAAATTCTAACCCTCACCCTCAACCTAAACCAGACCCTCATTCTCACCCTAAACCTCACACTCAACCTAACCTTAATACTCAATCTAACCCTCACCCTAACTCTAACCCTAACCCTTACCCTAACCCTAAACCTAACCCTAACCCTCAGCCTTATCTTAACCCTAACCCTCAGCTTAAACTTCACTTTTACCCTTATCATCATCCTCACCCTTACGCTCACCCTAACACTAAAACTCATCCTAACCCTCACCCTAAACTTAAACCTAAACATCACCCTAACCCTAAGCCTCACCCTCAACCGCACGCTCAGCCTAAACCTAAGCCTAATCCTAAGCCTTACCCTAAACCTCACTATCACACTAGCCCTCATCCTAACCCTAATCCTAACCATCACACTAACCCTAATCCTCACCCCACCCTCACCCTCAGCCTAACCCTAAGCCTAAGCCCCACCCTAACCCTAACCCTCATGTCACCGTAAAATTAACCCTCATCCTAACCCTCACGCTATCCCTAACCCTAACTCTAAACCTCACCCTAACCCTAACCCTCACCCTCCCCCTAGCCCTCACCTTAACTCTAATCCTAACGCTAATGCTCATCTTAACCATCACCCTAACCCTAACCCTAACCCTCACCATAACCCTATGCCTAACCGTCAACCTAACCCTAACCCTCACTCTAACCCTAACCCTAAACCTCACCCTAACCCTAACTCTCACACTCACCCTCACCCTCAGCCTAACCCAAAGCCTAACCCTAAACCTAACCCAAACCCTCAGACTTACCTGAAACCTTACCCTAATCCTAATCCTAACCCTAAGCCTTACCCTAAGCCTAACCCTAACCCTCATCCTAACCCTAAATCTAAAACTAACCCTAACACTAATCCTCACCCTCAGCCTCACCCTAACACTAAATCTAACCCTAAACCTCACCCTCACCCTAACCCTAACGCTTACCGTAACCCTAAACCTCACCCTAACCCTTACCCTAAACCTCACACACACAATAGCCCTCACTCTAACCCTAATCCTAAAACTAACCCTCATCCTAACTCTCACGTTAACCCTAACGCTAAACCTCACCCTCACCCTCACGCTAACCATAACCTTCAACCTAACCCTAACCCTCACCCTCACCATAACCTTTACCCTAACCCTCACCCTAACCCTAAACTTAACCCGAAGCCTAACCCTCACCCTAACCCTAACCCTCATCCTCAACCTCACCCTGAGCCTAAAACTAAGCCTAACCCTAAACCTAACCCTAACACACACACTCACCCTCACCCTAACCCTAATCGAACCCTAACCCTAACCCTAAACCTCCCCCTGACTCTCACCATAACCCTAACCCTAACATTAACCCTAACCCTAACCCTCAACCTACCACTCACCCTAAACCTAACTCTAACCCAAAACCTAAACCTCACCCTAACCCTAAACATAACCTTCACACTAACCCAAACCATCACCCTAACACTTACCCTGACCCTAATACTAATCCTAACCCTAACACTAACCCTCACACTAACCTTAAACCGAACTCTAAACCTCAATCTAACCCTCACCCTCAACCTAACCCTAACACTAACCCTAACACTAACCCTATACCTAACCCTCTCCTGAACCATATATCTAAACCTAAACCTCACCATCAAACTAACACTAACCCTAACACTAACCCTAAACCCCATCCAAACCCTAACCCTAACCCTCACCCGCACCCTCACCCTCACAGGAACTCTAACCCTAACCATAACAATAACACTAACACTAACCCGAACCATCACCCTTACCCTAATCCTCACCCCCACCCTCACCCTCATCCTAACCCTAAACCTAAGCCTAACCTTCAACCTAACCCTTACACTCACCCTAACCCTAACCCTAACACTCACCCTAAACCTCACCCTAAACCTCACCCTTACCCTAACCCTCACCCTCACCTCAACCTCACCGTAACTCTAACCCTAAACCTAACATTACGAATAAACCTAATACTAAACCTAACCCAACCATAACCCTCACCCTCAGCCTCACCCTCACCACAAATTAACCCTAACCATAACACTAACAATAACCCTAAACCTAACCCTAACCGAAACCTAATCCTCACCCCCACCCTCACCCTCAGCCTAACCCTAATCTTAACCCTACCACTAAGCTGAACCCTCACTGCAACCCTAACCCTAACCCTCACCCTAACCCTAACCCTCACACTCACCTTCACCCTAAACCTAATCCTAAACATAACCCTATACCTTACCATAACCCTCACCCTAAGCCTCATCCTAGCCCTCACTCTAACCCTAATCCTAACCATAAACCTCATCCTAACCCTCACCCTAACCCTAAGATTAATACTCACACTAACCCTAACCATCACCCAAACCCTAAACCTTAACCTAAACCTAACCCTAAACCTCACCCTCACCCTAGCCCTCACCCTAACCCTATCAATCAACCTCACCCTAAACCTCACACTAACATTAACACTAATCCTCAATCTAACCCTCATCCTCACCCTACCTCTAACCCTAACTCTCACCCTAACCCTAACCCTCACCCTTATGATAACCCCCACCCTCAGCCTAACCCTCTCGTTTACCCGTACTGTCACCCCCACGCTAACCCTCACCCTAACCCTAACCCTCACCCTAACCCTCACCCTAACCCTGACTCTACACCTAAATTTCACCCTCACCTTAACCCTAACTCTAACCCTAACCCTAACACTAAATCTCACCATAATCCTAACGCTAACCCTCACCCGCACCCTCACTGTAACTGTAACCCTAACCCTAACTCTAACAATAACCTTAACCCTAAGCCTAACCCTCACTGTAACCCTAAGCCTAACACTAACACTAACCCTAAACCTAAACCTAACCCTAATCCTCAGCCCACCCTCACCCTAACCAAACCCTATCCCTAACCTTCACACTAACCCTAAGCCTAAACCTAACCCTAATTCTAACCCTCGTATTCACTCTCACCCTAAACCTAATCCTAAACCTAATATTATCCCTAATCATAACCCTCACCCTAACCCTCAGCCTAACCCTGATCCTAACCCTAAACCTCATTCTAATCCTCACTCTAACCCTAACCTTAACCCTCACCCTAACTCTAACCCTATCCCTCATCCACTTGCTGGGCCTAACTAAACCAAAGCCAAAGCCTAAGCCTAACCCTAAACCTAACTCTCACCCTAACCCTAACCCTAACACTAACCCTAACTCTAACCCTAAACCTCACCCTCACACTAACCCTAACTCTAAACCTAAACCTAAACCTAAACCTCATCCTAAATTTAACCCTAACAATAACCGTAACCCTAACCTTAACCTAACCCTAACCCTAACACTAACACTAAAACTAACCCGAACCCTAACCCTGACCCTAACCATAACCCTCAAACTAACCCTAACCTCACCGTAACACTAAACCTAAACCTCACCCTCACCCTAGCCCTCACCCTAACCCTAACCCTCATCCTCACCCTAAACCTCACACTAACACTAACACTAATCCTCAATCTAACCCTCACCCTGACCCTCACCCTAACCCTAACCCCCACCCATAACCTATACCTCACCCTACTGTAACCCTCACCCTAGGCCTAACCCTCAACTTTACCCTTACCGTCACCCCCAGCTTAACCCTCACCCTAACCCTAACCCTCAACCTAACCCTCACCCAAATCCTAACTCTACCCCTAAATCTTACCCTCACCCTAACCCTATCTCTAACCCTAAGCCTAACACTAAAAACTTCACCCTCACCCTAACCCTAACCCTAACCCTAAACCTCACCCTAACCCTAACACTAACCCTAGCTCTAAACCTCACCCTAACCCTCCCCCTAACCCTAAGTCTAACCCTTAACCTCACCCTCACCCTAACCCTAACCCTAACCCTAAACCTCACCCTAAAACTCACTGTAACCCTATCCCTCACACTCACCCTCAGCCTCACTGTAACTCTAACCCTATACCTAACAATAACCCTAACTCTAACACAAACCCTAACCCTAACCATAATCGTCACCCTCAGCCTCACCCTCACCGCAAACTTAACCCTAACCATAACACTAACACTAACCCTAACCCTAACCCTAACCCTAATCCTCACCCCCCATCACCCTGAGCCTAACCCTAAGCCTCACCCTAACCCTAACCTTAACCTTAAACCTAACCATAAACCTCACCATCAGCCACATCCTCACAGCAAACTTAACCCTAACCATAACACTAACAATAACCCTAACCCTAAACCTAACCCGAATCCTCACCCCCACTGTCAACCTCAGCCTAACCTTAAGCCTAATCCTAACCCTAACCCTAACCCTAAACCTCACCTTAACCCTAACCATAACCCTAAACCTAACCCTAAACCTAACCCTAACCCTAAACCTAACCATAATCCTCAGCCTCACCCTCACCCTAACCAAAATCCTAAACCTAACCCACATCCTAAACATAATCCTAAACCTAACCTTATCCCTAACCCTAACGCCCACCCTAACCCTCACCCTAGCCCTCACCCTAACCCTAATCCTAACCCTAAACATCATTGTAACCCTCACCCTAAACCAAACCCTCACCCTCATGCTCGGCCTAAGCCTAAGCCGAACCCTAACCCTAACCATCACCCTAATGCTAACCCTAACACTAACCCAAAATCTAACCCTAAACCTTATTCTCACCCTAACCCTAAATCTAAACCTAAACCTCATCCTAATCCTTACGCTAATCCTACCCTTCACCCGCACCTTAACCATAACCATAACCTGAACCCTAACCCTAACAATAACCCTAACCCTAACCCTAACCCTAACCCTAACCCGAAACCTCACCCTCAACATAACCTTAACCCTCAACCAAACCCTCACACTAAACCTAACCCTAACCCTAAAGCTCACCCTAACACAAACCCTAACCCTCAACCTCACTCTAGCCCTCACCCTAACCATAATGGTAACCCTAATTCTCCTCTTAACCCTCACCCTAAACCTAACACTAACACACCCCCTAACCCTAACACTAACCCTAACCCTCAACGTAACCCTAACCCTCATGCTCACCGTAACCCTAACCCTAACCCTCACCCTAATCTTAAACTTAACCAGAACCCTAACTCTCACCCTAACCCTAACCCTAAACTTCACCCTAACCCTAACCCTCAACCTCACCCTCACCCTCACTAACCCTAACCCTAATCCTAATCCTAACCTTCACCCTCACCCTAAACTTTACCCTAATAATAATCATAAGGGTAAGTGTAACCCTCACGCTCACCCTAGCCCTCAACCTATCCCTAAATCTAACACTAACCCTAACCCTAACCCTCAAAATCAGCCTCACCCTAACCTTAACTCTAACCCTAACCCTAACCCTAAACCTCACCCCAACCCTAACCCTAAAACCTCACCCTCACTCTAGCCCTCACCCTAACCCTACTCCTAACTCTAAACCTCACCCTAACCCTAAATCTCCCCCTAACCCTCACCCTCACCTTCACCCTCTGCCTAATATTAAACCTAACCCTAACCCCAACCCTAATGCTAACACTAAGACTAACCCTCACCCTAACCCTAACCCTCACCCTCACCATAGCCCATAACCAAACCCTAAGCCTAAGCCTAAATTTCACGCTAACCCTCACTCTAACGCTAACGCCAACACTCACCTTAAACATAAACCTCACCCTCACCCTTACTCTAATCCTAACCCTAACCCTAACCCTAACCCTCCCCTGAACTCTCACCCTAACCCAACCTTAACATGAACACTAACCCTAACCCTCAACCTAACCCTCACCCTAACCCTAACTCTAACCTAAACCTCACCCTCACCCTAAACTTTACTCTAAAACTAACCCAAACCCTAAACCTCACCCCAACCCTAACCCTAACCCTCATCCTCACCCTCACCGTAACCGTAACCCTAAACCTAACCCTAAGAATAACCTTAACCCTATTCCTAACCCTCACCCTAACACTTACCCTCACCCGAACACTAACCCTAACCAACACAATAACCCTCCCCTTAACCCTATATCTAACACTCAACCTCACACTCACCCTAACCCTAACCCTAAACCGCACACTAACCCTGACCCTAACCCTCACTCTCATGCTCAGCCTAAGCCTAAGCCTAAGCCTAAGTCTAACACTAACCCTAAAACTCACCCTAACCCCAACAATAACACTAAACCTAACTCCAACCCTAAACCTCACCCTCACCCTAACCCTTACACTAACCCTAACCCTAAACCTAAACCTCATCCTAAAACTAACCCTCACTCTCACCCTCATCGTAACCGTAACCCTAACCCTAACCCTAAAAATAACCCGAACCCGAACCCTAACCCTCATCCTAACCATAAGCTTCACCCTAAACCTAACCCTCACCCTAACACTTACCCTCATCCTAACACTAACCCTCCCCCTAGCACTAACCCTCACACTAACCCTAAGCATAACCCTAACGCTAAACCTCACCCTAATCCTAACCCTTACCCTCAACCTAGCCCACAACCTAACCCTAACCCTCATCTTCACCCTAAAGCTCACACTAACCCTAACACTAATCCTCAATCTAACCCTCACCCTCACACTAACCCTCACACTCACCCTCACCGTAAACCTAATCCTAAACATAAACCAAAACCTAACATTAAAACTCAATCTAACACTCACCCTAACCCTAACCCTAATACTAACCCTAACTCTAACGCTCACCCTAACCCTCCCCCTAACCCTAACTCTAACCTTAAACCTCACCCTAACCCTAACAATAACCGTAACCCTAACTCTAACCCTTACCCTAACCATAACACTCACCCTAACCATAACCCTCACCCTAACGCACTCACCCTTATCTTCACCCTCAGCCTCAGCCTAAACCTCACCTTTAGGCTTACCATCACACTCACCCGAACCCTCACCCTAACACTCACCCTAATCCTTCCCGTAAACCCCACCCTAACCCTAACCCTAACTGTGACCCGCACCCACACCCTCACGGTAACTCTAACCCTAAACCTATCAATAACACTAACCCTAACACAAACCATCACCATAACCCTAACCCTAACCCTCACCCTCATGCTCGGACTAAGCCTAAGCCTAACCCTAACCCTCACCCTAGCCCTAACCCTAACACTAACCCTAACTCTATCCCTAAACCTCACCCTCACCCTAACACTAATTCTAACCCTAAACCTAACCCTAAACTTCATCCTTACCCTAACTCTAATACTCACCCTCACCCTCAGCCTAAACTTAAGCCGAACATTAAGCCTAACCCTAACCCTCACACTCACCCTCACAATAAACCTAACTCTAACCCTAAACCTCACCCTGAACCTAATCCTAAACCTAACACTAAACCTCACCCTAAACCTAACCCTAACCTTCACCCTAAACCTATCCCTCACCCTCACCTTCACCCTCAGCCTAACCCTAAGAATAATCCTAACCCTAAACCTAACCTTCACACTCACCCCCACCCTAACCCTAATCCTAACCCTACCCCTACCCCTATCCCTTAACCTCAACCTAATCCTCACCCTAACCTTAACCCTAACACTAACCCTAACCTTAATCCAAGAACTAACCCTCCCCCTAACCCTAAATCTAACCATAAACCTCACCCCCACCCTAACCCTAATACTACCCCTAAACCTAAACCTCAACCTCAACCTAAACCTAACCCTGACCATCACCCTCACCTTAACTCTAATTCTAACCCTATCAATAACACTAATCCTAACCATAAACCTAACCCTAACCACAGCCCTAATCCTGATCTTAGCACACACCCTCACCCTAACCTAATCCTAAACCTAATCCTCATCATCACCCTAACCCTAACACTAATCCTACCGTTCAACCGAACCCTAACCCTAAACCTCACCGTAACCCTAAACTTAACCTGAACCCTAACTCACACCCTAACCCTAACCCTAACCCTCACCCTAACCCTAACCCTCACCCTCACCCTCACCCTCAGCCTAAGCTTAAGCCTAAGCCTAACCCTAAACCTAATCCTCACACTCACCCTAAGCCTAATCCTAATCCTAATCCTAACCCTAACCCGAAATAGGACACTCACCCTAACCCTCACCTTAACCCTAATTCTAACACTAACCCTAAACCTCACGCTCACCCTCACCCTAACCCCAACTCTAACCCTAAACCTCCCCCTCCCCTTAACCCTCACCTAACCCTAACCCTCACCCTCAACCTCAACCTCAGCCTAACCTTAAGCATAAACCTAAACCTAAAGCAAACATACACACTCACCCTCACTGTAACCCTAATCCTAACCCTATCCCTAACCCTAAACCTCCCCCTAAATCTCACCCTAAACATAACCTTAAAAATAACCCTAACCCTAACCCTCAACCTAACCCTCACCCTAACCGTAACTCTAACCATAAACCTCAACCTCACCCTAAACCTAACTCTAGCACTAACCCAAAGCCTAACCCTCACCCTAACCTAAACCCTAACCATCAACTTAACCCTAATCCTCCGCCCCACCCTCACCCTCAGCCTCACCTTAAGCCTAAGCCTAACCCTAACACTAAACCTCACACTCACCCTCACCCTAACCAATCCTAACCCTAACCCTTTACCTCAACCTAACCTTTACCTTAACACTAACCCTAACACTAACCCACGAACTAACCCTCCCCCTAACCCTAAATCTAACCCTAAACCTCACCCTCACCCTAACCCTAACCCTAAACCTCACCGTAAATCTAAACCTCACCCTGACCCTCACCCTCACCCTCACCGTAACTCTAACCATAACCTTAACAATAACACTAATGGTAACCCTAAACCTAACCCTAAACCTAACCCTAACCCTAATCCTAACACTCACCCTCAACCTAACCCTAATCCTAGCCCTAACCTTCACCCTCACCCTAAACCTGACCCTTATCGTTACCCTAACCCTCATCCAAAACCTCACCCTAACCCTAACTCTAAAACTAAACCTCACAATAACACTAACACTAAACCTCATCCTCACCCTAGCCCTCACCCTCACCCTAATCCTAACCCTAATCCTCATCCTAACCTCACCCTAACCCTCACCCTAACCCTAAACCTCAACCTAACCCTAACCCTCACGCTGACCGTAACTGTAACCCTAACTCTCATCCTAACCCTAAACTGACCCTGAACCCAAACTCTCACCCTAACTCTAACCCTAACCCTCACCCTTACCCTAACCCTCATCCTCACCCTCACACTCAGCCTAACCTAAGCCTAAAACTAACCCTAACCAAAACCATCACACTCACCCTATTACCCTAATCCTAATCCTAACAATAACCCTAACCCTCACCCTCACCCTAACCCTCACCTTAACCCTAACCCTAACACAAACCCTAACCATAACACTCACCCTCAGCCTCAACCTAAAACAAAATCTAAACCTAAATCTCACCCTCACACTAACCCTAACCCTAAACCTCATCCTAACCCTAACCCTAAACCTCACCCTCACCCTCACCATAGCCCTCAACCTAACCCTAACCCTAATCCTAACCCTCATACTAACCCTCCCCCTAACCCTAAACCTAACCCTCATCTTAACCCTAACCCTCACCCTCAATATCACCCTCAGCCTAACCCTAAGCCTAACCCTAAAATTAACCCTAACATACACACTCACCCTCACCCTAACACTAATCCTAACCCTATCCCTAATCCTTACCCTCCACATAACTCTCACCCTAACCCTAACCCTAACACTCATCCTAACCTTCACCCTAACCCTAAATCTAACCCTAAACCTAAACCTCAACCTCACCTTAACCCTAATCCTAAACCTCACCCTCACCGTAACCATAACCCCAGCCCTAAACCTTACAATAACAATAACCCTAACCCTAACCCTCATCCTAACCATATCCTTCACCCTAAACCTAACCCTCACCCTAACACTTACCCTCACCCTAACACGAACCCTAAACCTCACACTCACCCTAAACGTTACCCTAAGCCTAATCCTAACCCTAAGCCTAACCCTCACCTTCACCCTAACCCTCACCCTAACCATAACTCTAACACTAACCCTAACCCTAACGCTAGCTCTCAGATTCAACCTAACCCTAACTCTAACCCTAATCCAAACACTAAATCTCACACTAACCTTAGCCCTAACCCTCACACTCACCCTCACAGTAACCGTAACACTAAACCTAACCCTAACAATAACCCTAAAGCTAATGCTAACCCTCACCGTAACCATAACCCTCACCCTAACCCAAACACTCACCCTAACACTTACCCTCACCCAAACACTCACCCTAACACTTACCCTCACCCTAACACTAACCCTCACACTAACCCTAACCATAAACCTCAACCTAACCCTCACCCTCATCCAATCCCTAACACTAACCCTATTCCTAACCCTTACCCTAACCCTCCCCTAACCCTATATCTAACCCTAAACCTCACCCTAACCCTAACCCTAACCCTCAACCTAACCCTAAACCTAATTCTAACCCTCAACCTAACACTAACCCAGACACCAATGTAACCCTAACCCTAGCACTCACCCTAAACCTAACACACATCCTAACCCTAACCCTCACCGTCACCCTAACCCTAACATTAATCCTAACCCTAAACCTCACCCTATCCCTCAAACTAACCATAACTCTAACCCTAATCCTGACCCTCACCTTAACCTTAACCCTAACCCTAAACATCACCGTCACCCTAGCCTCCAACCTAACCCTAATCCTAACCTTAACCCTCATCCTAACCCTCACCCTAAACTTAAACCTAACCCTCACCCTAACCCTAACCCTCACCCTTAACCTCACACTTAGTCTAACCCTAAGCCTAATCCTAAACCTAACACTAACCAACACACTCACCCTCAATCTAACCCTAAAGCTAACCCTCACCCTAACCCTAAACCTCACCATCAACCTCACCCTTAGCCTAACCCTAAGCCTAACCCTAACCTAACCCGAACCCACACACTCACCCTCAGCCTAACCCTAATCCTAACCCAAACCCTAACCCTAACCCTAACCCTCACCCTCACCCTAGCCTTCACCCTAACCCTAATCCTAACCCTAACCCAAACTCTAACCATAACCCTAACCCTAAACCTCACCGTAAACCTAACCCTATCCCTCACCCTCATTGTAAGGGTAACCCTAACCCTAACCCTAACAATAACCATAACCCTAAATCTAACCCTCACCCTAACCATAACACTCACCCTAACCCTAACCCTCACCCTAACACTTACACTCACCCTTATCTTAACCCTCAGCCTCAGCCTAATCCTCACCTTTAGCCTTACCATCACACTCACCCGAACCCTCACCCTAACCCTCACCCTAACCCTAACCCTACCCGTAAACTTAACAGTACCCCTAAACCTAATCCTCACCGTAACCCTCACCCTAGCCCTCACCCTAAGCCTAATCCTAACCCTAAACCTCACCCTAACCCTAAACCTACTCCTAAACCTCAACCTCACCCTAAACCTAACTCTAACCCTAACACTAACACTAAACCTCACCCTAAGATAACCCTAACCATCACCCTAACCCTAACCCTCACCCTCAGCCCACCCTCAGCCTAACCCAAACCTAACCCTAAACCTATCCCTAACACAAACTTACCCTCACCCTAAACCTAAACCTCACACTAACCCTAACCCTAAACCTCACCCTCACCCTAGCGCTCACCCTAACCCTAATCCTAACCCTAACCTTCATCCTAACCCTCACACTTACACTAACCCTAACCCTCACCCTAATCCTAACCCTCCCCTAACTCTCACCCTAACCCTAACCCTCAACCTAACCATAACCCTAACCCTTACTCTAACCCTAAGCCAAACCCTAAACTTCACCCTTACCCTAACTTTAACGCTCATCCTCACCCTCACCTTAACCCTAACCCTAAACCTAACCCTAACAGTAACCCTAACCCTATTCCAAACCCTCACCCTAACCATAACCCTCACCCTAACCCAAACCATCACCCTATCACTTACCCTCACTCTAACTCTAACCCTAAACCTAACACTAACCCTCACACTAATCGAAGACCTAACCCTAACGCTAACCCTAACAATAACCCTAAACATAACCCTAACCCTAACCCTCCCCCTCAACCTATACCTAACCCTCAACCTCAACCTCACCCTCACCCTAACCCTAACCCTAAACCCCACCCTAACCCTGACCCTAACCCTCACCCTCATGCTCAGCCTAAGCCTAAACCTAATCTTAACATTAACCCTAACCCTCACCATAACCCCAACACTAACACAAACCCTAATTCTAAACCTCACCCTCACCCTAAACCTAACTCTAACCCTAACCCTAAACCTAAGCCTCAATCTAACCGTAACCCTCACCCCCAACCACACCCTCACTGTAACCGTAACCGTCACCCTAAACCTAACAATAACCCTAACCCTAACCCTAACCCTCATCCTAACCATAAATTTCACACTAAACCTAACCTTCAACCTAACACTTACCCTCATCTTAACACAAACCCTGAACCTAACTCTAACTCTCACACTAACCTTAACCCTCACCCTAAACCTTAACCGCACCCTAACCCTAACCCTCACGCTCAAACTAGCCCTCAACCTAACGCTAACCCTTATCCTCACCCTAAACCTCACACTAACCCTAACACTAATCTTCAATCTAACCCTCACACTCACCCTAACCCTAAACCTCACCCTTACCCTAACCCTCACCCTCAGCCTAATCCTCATCCTTTACCCTTACCTTCAGCCTCAACCTAACCCTCAGCCTAACCCTAATCCTCATCCTAACCCTCACCCTAACGGTAACCCCAACCATCACCCTAATCCTAACCCTCACCCTCATCCTCAGCCTCAACCTAACCCTAAGCCTAAGCCTAACCCTAACCCAAACCCTCACACTCACCCTAACCCTAATCCTAAACCTAACCCTCATCCGAACCCTTAACCTAACCATAACCCTAACCATCTTTCTAAACCTAATCCTCATCCCCACCCATACCCTCAGCCTAACCCTAAGCCTAAGCCGAACCCTAACCCTAACCCTCACACTCACCCTCACCGTAAACCTAATCCTAAACCTAACACTAATCCTAGCATTATACCTCAACCTGACCCTCACCCTAACCCTAACCCTAACACTAACCCTAAACCTAACCCTCACCCTAACCCACCCCCTAACCATAAATCTAACCCTAAACAACACCCTCACCCTAACCATAACCCTAACCATAACCCTAACCCTTAACCTCACCCTAACCCTGATCCTAACCTTCACCCTCATCTTCACTCTCACTGTAACTCTAACCCTTTCCCTAATCCTAACCCTCACCCTCACCCTAACCCTAACCCTAACCCTAACTCTCACCCTCACCATAACCCTAACCCTAACCCTAAACCTCACCCTAACGCTAACTTAACCGTCACATTCACTCTAACCCTCACCCTAACCCGAATGCTAACCCTAAACCTGACCCTCACGCTCATGCTCGGCCTAAGCCTAAGCCTAAGCCTAAGACAAACACTGACCCTCAAACTCACCCTCACCCTAACCCTAACTGTAACACTTACCCTAACCCTAACCCTCACACTAACCCTCACCCTAATGCTAACTCTAACCCTAAACCTCACCCTCACCCTAACCCTAACCTCACAGTCACCTCACCCTCTACCTAATATTAAACTTAAACCTAACCCCAACCCCCACCCTAACACTAAGACAAACCCTCAACCTAACCCTCACCCTAACCCTAACCCTAACCCTCACCCTCACCATAGCCCATAACCAAACCCTAAGCCTAAGCCTAACCCTCACCCTAACCCTCACTCGAACCCTAACCCCAATACTCACCTTAAACATAACCCTCACCCTCACCCTAACTCTATTCCTAATCCTAACCCTAACTCTAACCCTCCCCTTAACTCTCACCCTAACCCTAAACTAAAAAGGAGCACTAACCCTAACCCTCACCCTAACCCTTACCCTAACCCGAAATCTAACCCAAACCACACCCTCACCCTAAACCTAACTCTAACACTAACCCAAACCCTAAACCTCACCCTAACCCTAACCCTAACCCTCATCCTCACCCTCAAGGTAACCGTAACCCTAAACCTAACCCTAAGAATAACCTTAACCCTATTCCTAACCCTCACACTAACACTTACCCTCATTCTCACACTAACCCTAACCCTCCCCCTAACCCTATATCTAACCCTCAACCTCACCCTCACCCTAAACCTAACCCTAAACCCCACCCTAACCCTAACCCTAACCCTCACCCTCATGCTCAGCCTAAGCCTAAGCCTAAGCCTAATCCTAAAACTAACCTTAAACATCACCCTAACCCCAACAATAACACTAAACCTAACTCAAACCCTAACCATCACCCTAACCCTAACTCTAACCCTAACCCTAATCCTGAACCTCATCCTAACCCTAAACCTCAAACTCACCCTCACCCTCAAGCGTAACCCTAACCCTAACCCTAACAATAACCCTAACCCTAACCCTAATCCTCATCCTAAGGATAACCATCACCCTAACACTAACCCTCACCCTAACACTTACCCTCACCCTAACACTAACACTCACCTTAACACTAACCCTCACACTAACCCTAACCATCGTGCTAACCCTAACCCTCAACCTCACCCTAACCCTAACCCACACACTTACCATAACCCTCACCCTCAGCCTAACGATAACTTTTAACCTTACCGTCACCCTCACACTAACCCTCACCCTAACCCTAATCCTCATCCTAACCCTCACCCTAACGGGATTCCCAACCATCACCCTAATCCTACCCTCACCCTCAGCCTCAGCCTCAGCCTAAACCTAAGCCTAAGCCTAAACCTAAACTTAACACTCACCCTCACCCAAGCACTCACCCTAAACCTCACCCTAACCTTTAACCTAACCCTAACCCTAACCATCTTTCTAAACCTAATCCTCATCCCCAACCATATCCTCAGCCTAACCCTAAGCCTAATCCGAACCCTAACCCTAACCCTCACACTCACCCTCACCGTAAACCTAATCCTAAACGTAACCCTAACCCTAATATTAAACCTCAATCTAATACTCAGCCTAACACTAACCCTAAGCCTCCCCCTAACCCTAACTCTAACCCTGAACCTCACCATGACCCTAACCATAACCCTAACCCTAAACCTCACCCTAACCGTGATCCTTACCCTCACCCTCACCCTCACCCTCACTGTAACTCTAAACCTAACCCTAATCCTAATCCTAAACTTCACCCTGACCCGAACCCAAACTCTCACCCTTACCCTAACCTTCACCCTCACTGTAACCCTAACCATAAACCTCAAACTCACCCTAACCCTCACACTCACCCTCACAGTCAACCTAATCCTAAACATAACCCAAACCCTAGCATTAAACCTCAATCTAACACTCACCCTAACCCTAACCCTAACACTAACCCTAACTCTAACACTCACCCTAACCCTCCCCCTAACCCTAACTCTAACCCTAAACCTCACCCTCACCCTAACCATAACCCAAACCCTAAACCTCACCTTAACCCTGATCCTTACCCTCACCCTCAGTGTAACTCTAACCCTAACCCTAACCCTCACCTTCACTGTAACCCTAACCCTAACCCTAAACCTCACCCTAACCCTAACAATAACCCTCACCCTCACTCTAGGACTCACCTTAAAACTAATTGTAACCTTAACCCTCATCCAAACCCTCACCTTAATCCTAACCCTAACTCTCAACCTAACCCTAAACCTAATTCTAACCCTCAACCTAACCCTAACCCAGAACCCACCGTAACCCTAACCCTAACCATCACCCTAAACCTAACCCTCATCCTAAAACTAGCCCTCACCCTCACCCTAACCATAACACTAATCCTAACCCTAAACCTCACCCTATCCCTCACCCTAACCCTAACTCTAACCCTAAACCTGTCCCTCACGGTAAACCTAACCCTAACCCTCAACCTCACCCTAGCCCTCACCCTAACCCTAATCCTAACCTTAATCCTCATCCTACCCCTCACCCTAACCCTAAACCTAACCCTCACCCTAGCCCTAACAGTCACCCCTAACCTCACCCTTAGTCTAACCCTAAGCCTAACCCTAAACCTAACCCTAACCCACGCACTCACCCTCACCCTAACCCTAATTCTAACCCTAACCCTAACCCTAAACCTCACCCGCACCCTCACCCTCACCCTCACTGTAACTCTAACCCTAACCCTATCAATAACACTAACCCTAACCCGAACCATCACCCTAACCCTAACCCTAACCCTCACCCTCATGTTCGGACTATGCCTAAGCCTAAGCCTAACCCTAACACTCACCCTAACCCTAACCCTAACACTGACCCTAACTCTAACCCTACAATTAATCTCACCATAACACTAATTCTAACCTTAATCCTAAACCTAAACCTCATCCTAAACTTAACCCTAAAACTCACCCTCACCCTCAGACTAAACCTAAGCCTAACATTAACCCTAACCCTAACACTCACACTCAACCTCACCCTAATCCTAACTCTACCCCTAAACCTCACCATCATCCTAACCCTAAACCTAACACTAAACCTTACCCTAACCCTAACTCTAACCCTCACCCTAAACCTAACCCTCACCCTCACCCTCAGCCTAAACATAAGGCTAACCCAAACCCTAAACCTA
Organism: Dipodomys merriami; assembly: GCF_024711535.1. NCBI lineage: Eukaryota > Metazoa > Chordata > Mammalia > Rodentia > Heteromyidae > Dipodomys > Dipodomys merriami. The sequence continues at coordinate 1,001,323 of NW_027202771.1, forward strand.
ACCATCACACTCACTCTAACCCTAAACCTAATCCTAATCTTAACCCTAGCCCTAACCCTCACCCTCACCCTAACCTTCACCCTAACCCTAACACTAACCCTAAAGCTAACCCTCACACTCAGCCTCACCCTAACCCTAATTCTAACACTAAACCTCACCCACACCATAACCCTAACGCTAACGCTAACAATAACAACCCCCAACTGTCACCCTCACCCTAACAATAACACTAACCCTAACATTAAACCTCAATCTAACACTCACCCTAACCCTAACTCTTTCCCTAAACCTCACCCTCACCCTAACCCTCACTCTAACCCTAACTCAAACACTAAACATCACCCTAAACTTAACCCTAACCCTCACAATCACCCTCATTGTAACTGTAACCCTAAACCTAACCCTAACAATAACCCTAAAGCTAATCCTAACCCTCACCCTAACCATAACCCTCACCCTAAACAAAACCCTCACCCTAACACTTACCCTTACACTAACACTAACCCTAACCCTAACACTAACCCTCACACTAACCCTAACCCTAACCCTAAACCTAAACCTCAACCTAACCCTCACCCTCACCCTAACCCTAACAATAATCCTATTCCTAACCCTTGCCCTAACCCTCCGCCTAACCCTATATCTAAACCTAAACCTCACGCTAACCCAAACCCTATGCCTAAACATAACCCTAACCCTAACACTAACCCTAAACGTAAACCTAATCCACAGCCTCACCCTCACCTTAACCCAAACCTAACCCTAACCCACACCCTCACCCTCAGCCTGACCCTAATCCTAAGCCTAACCCTAACCCTAACCATCACCTTAAACCTAACCCCAACCCTAACCCAAAATCTGAACCAAACCCTAATCCTCAGCCTCACCCTCACCCTAACACAAACCCTAACCCTTACCCTCACCCTAACCCTAAGCCTAACCCTAACCCTCACCCTCACCCTCAGCATAGCCCTCACCCAAACCCTAATTCTAACCCTCACCCTCACCCTAACCCTAAACCTCATCGTCACCCTAAACCTCACACTAACCCTAAACCTAATCCTCAATTTAACCCTTACCCTAACCCTAACCCTTATTCTAACCCTAAACCTAACCCTATACCTCACCCTTAACGAAACCCTCACTCTCAGCCGAAACCTCACCTTTACCTTTACCATCATCCTCAACCTAACCCTCAACCTAACACAAAACCTCGTCCTAACCCTCCCCCTAACCATAAACCTAATCATAACCCTAAACCTAACCCTCACCCTCAACCTCACACTCATCCTAACCCTAAGCCTAAGCCTAAGCCTTACCCTAACCCTCACCCTCACCCTAGCCGTCACCCTAATCCCAATCCTAACACTAACTCTCATCCTAACCCTCAACCTAACCCTAAACCTAACCGTCACCCTAACCGTAATCCTAACCCCCACCCTCAGCTTCAGCCTAAACCTAAGCCTAAACCTAACCCTCACCCTAACTGTCACACTCACCCTCACCCTAAGCCTAACCCTATCCCTAAACCTCAAACTAACCCTTTCCTTAACCCTAACCCTAACACTAACCCTAGCCCTAAACCTCACCCTAACCCTACCCCTAACCCTAATTCTAACCCTACACCTCACCCTAACCCTAACCCTCACCCTCAGCCTCAACCTCACCGTAAATCTAAACCTTTCCCTAACAATAACACTAACCCTAAACTTAACCCTAACCCTAAACATAACCCTCACCCTCAGCCTCACCCTCACCGCAAACTTAACCCTAACCATAACACTAACAATAACCCTAACCCTAACCCTCATCCTCTCCTCCACCATCACCCTCAGTCTAACCCTAAGCCTATCCCTAATCCTAACCCTAACCTTAACCCTAACAATAACCCTTACCCTTACCCGCACCACAAACTTAATCCTAACCATAACACTAACAATAACCCTATCCCTAACCCTAACCCTAATCCTAATCTTCACCCCCACTCTCACCGTCAGCCTAAACCTAAGCCTAATCCAAACCCTAAACCTAACCCTAAACCTCACCGTAACACTATCACTAAACCTAAACCTAACCCTAAACATAACCATAATCCTCAGCCTCACCCTCACCCTAACCCAAACCCTAACCCTAACGCTCACCCTAACCCTAACCCTAACCCTAATCCTCACACTCACCCTGACCCAAACCCAAATCCTAAACCTAACCCTATCCCTAACCCTAACCCTCTCCCTACCCCTCACCCTTACCCTTATCCTAACCCTAAGCCTAACCCTCACCCTCACCCTAACCCTCACCCTATCCCTAACTCTAACACTAACCGTAACCCTAACCCTCACCCTCAGCCTAACTCTTACCCTAAACCACACCCTCACCCTATCACACTAACCCTAAACCTCACCCTAACCCGAACCCTAAACCTCAACCTAACCCTCACCTTAACCCTAACCCTAACAGTAACCCTAAACCTAACCCTCAACCTAACCCTCCCCCTAAACCTAAGTCTAACCATGAACCTCAGACTTACCCTAACACTAATCCTAACCCAAATCCTAAACCTCACCCTAAACATAACCCTAACGCTCTCCCTCACAGTAACTCTAATCCTAACCCTAACAATAACACTAATCCTAACCCTTAACCTAACCCTAACACTAACCATAACCCTAATCCTAACACCTACCTCACCCTAACAGTAATCCTAACCCTAACCCTCAAACTAACCCTAAACCTCACCCTCACTCTAACCCTAAACCTCATCCAAACCCTCACCATAACCCTAAACCTTACCCTCACCCTAACCCTCACACTCACCCTCACCCTAAGCCTACTCCTAAACCTAACCCTATCCCTAAACATGAACCTAACCCTTTCCCTCACTATAACCCTAACACTAACCCTACCCTAAACCTCACCCTAACACTCCCCCTAACCCTAAGTTTAACCCTAAACCTCACCCTCACCCTCACCCTAACACTAACCCTAAACCTCACCCTATACCTCAACCTAACCCTAACCCTCACCCTCACCCTCAAACTCACCATAACTCTAACCCTTACCCTAACACTAACACTAAGCCTAAATTTAACCCTTACCTAAACATAACCCTCACCCTCAGCCTCACCTCACTGCAAACTTAACCCTAACCATAACACTAAAAATAACCCTAACCCTAACTCTAATCCTCACCCCCACCATTACCCTCAGCCTAAGCCTAAGCTTAACCGTAATCCTAACCCTAATCTTAAACATAAACATAACCCTCACCCTCAGCATCACCCTCACCACAAACTTAACCATAACCATAACACTAACAATAACCTTATCCCTACCATAACCCTAAACCTAATCCTCACACCCACTGTCACCCTCAGCCTAAACCTAAGCCTAATCCTAAACATAAACCTAACCCTAACCCTCACCTTAACACTAACACTAACCCTAACCCAAAACCTAACACTAACCCTAAACCTAACCCTCACACTCACACTCACCCTAACCCTAATCCTAAACCTAACCCTATCCCTAACCCTAACCCTCACCCTAACCCTCACCCTAATCTTTATCCTAAACCAAATCCTAAACCTAAGCCTATCCCTCACCCTCACCCTAATCCTCACCCTCTCCCTAACTCTAACACTAACCCTAACCCTAACCCTCACCCTCAGCCTCACCCTAACCCTAAATCTAACCCTAAACCCAACCCTCACCCTAACCCTAACCCTAACCCTAAACCTCACCCTAACCCTAACCCTAAACCTCAACCTAACCCTCACCTTAACCTTAACCCTAACATTAACCCTAACCCTAACACTCATCCTAACCCTTCCCCTAACCCTAAGTCTAACCATAAACCTAACCTTACCCTAGCCCTAATCCTAACCCTAACCCAAAACCTCACCCTAAACATTACCCTAACGCTCACCCTCACCCTCACCCTCACAGTAACTCTAATCCTAACCCTAACAATAACACTAATCCTAACCCTAAACCAAACCCTAACCCTAAACCTAACCCTAATCCTAAAACCTACCCTCAACCTAACCCTAATCCTAACCCTAACCCTCACACTAACCCTAAACCTCACCCTCACTGTATCCCTAACCATCATGCAAACCCTCAACCTAACCCTAAACCTAACCCTCACATTAACCCTTACCCTCACCCTGAACCGCACGCTCAGGATAACCCTAAGCCTAACCCTAAATCTAACCCTAACACATACATTCACCCTCACCTTAACACTAATCCTAACCCTAACCCTAACCCTAACCCTCAGCCTGCCCCTAACTCTCACCCTAAATCTAAAACTAACACTAACCCTAAACCCAACCCTCAACGTAACCCTCACCATAACCCTAACACTATAACTAACCCTAAACCTCACCCTCACTTTCACCATAACCGTAACCGTAACCCTAACCCTAACAAAAACCCTAACCCAAACCCTAACCCTAACCCTAACCTTAACCCTCACCGTAACCCTAACCCTCACTCTAACACATCCACTCACCCTAACACTAACACTAAGCATAACACTAACCCTCACCCTCACCCTAGCCCTCACCTGAACCCTAGTTCTAACCCTGACCCTCACCCTAACCCTAACCCTCATTCTCACCCGAAACCTTACACTAACCCTAACCCTAATGCTCAATCTAAACCTCACCCTAACCCTAAACCTAACCCTTACCCTAACCCTAAACCTAAACCTAACCCTCACCTTTATCTTAACCCTCACCCTCACGTTTACCCTTACCATCCTCCTCACCCTAACCCTCACCCTAAACCTAAACTTCATCCTAACCAACACCCTAATCGTAAACCTAACCATCACCCTAACCCTAACGCTCAACCTCAAACTCAAACTCAGCCTAAGCCTAAGCCCAAGCCTAAGCCTTACCCTAACCCTCAACCTCACCCTAGCACTCACCCTAACCCTAATCCTAACTCTAACCCTCAAACTAACCCTCACCATCACCCTAACGCTAACCATTAGCCTAAACCTAATCCTCACCCCCAGCCTCACCCTCAGCCTAACCCTAACCCTAACCCTCACAGTCATGCTCACCATAACCCTAATCCTAACCCTAACCCTAAATCTAAACCTCAAGCTAACCCTCACCCTAACCTTAAACCTAACACTAACCCTAACCCTAACCCTCGATCTAACCCTCCCCCTAACCCTAAATCTAACCCTAAACCTCACCCTCACTGTAACCCTAATCTTAACCCTAACCCTAAACCTCACCGTAACCCACACCCTCACCCTCTCCGTCACCCACACCTTAACTCTAACCCTAACAATAACAATAACAATAATCCTAACCTTAAATATAACCCTAAACCTAACCTTAATACAAACACTCACCCTAACCCTTACCCTAATCCTAACCCTAAACCTAACGTTAACCCTCACCCTCACTGTAACCCTAACCCTCATCCTAACACTCACCCTAACCCTAAACCTAAACCTCATGCTAACACTAACCCTAACACTCACCCTCATCATAGCCCTCACCCTAACCCTAATCCTAACCCTAATCCTCATCCTAACCCTCACCCTCACCCTAACCCTAACCCTAACCCTCACCCTAACACTAACCCTAACCCTAACCCTCATCCTAACCCTAAACTTAACCTGAACCCTAACTCTCACCCTAACCCTAACCCTAACACTCACCCTAACCCTAACCCTCCCCCTCCCCCTCATCCTACCCTAAACCTAACCCTAACCCTTACCCTAAACCTCACACTCACCCTAAACCTTACCCTAAACCTAATCCTAACCCTCACCCACACCCTAACCCTCAACCTATCCCTACCTCTAACCCTAACCCTAACCCTAACCCTCACAATCAGCCTCACCCTAACCCTAACTCTAATCCTAAACCTCACCCTCACACTAAAGCTAACCCTAACCCTCACCATAACCCTCAATCTAACCCTCACCCTAAACCTCACCCTCACCCGAACCATAACACTCACCCTCACCCTAGCCCTCACCCAAACCCTAATCCTAACCCTAAACCTCATTCTAAACCTCCACCTAAACTTATGACTAACCCTCACCCTAACCCTAACTTTCTAACCCTCAACCTCACCCTCAGCCTAGCCCTAAAGCTAACCCTAACCCAAACCATAAAACTCACCCTGACCCTAACCCTAACACTAACCCTAACCCTAACCAAAACCATAACCCTCACCTTCAGCCTCACCATCACCGCAAACTTAACCCACACCATAACAGTAACAATAACCCTAACCCTCACCCTAACCCTAAACCTAAACCTCACCCTCAACCTTACCCTCAACTTAACTCTAACCCTAACCCTACCAAGAAACCCAAACCCTAAACCTAAACCTAACCCTTACCGTCAACTAAACTCTAAACCTAACCCTAACAATAGCCCTAACTCTAAAGCTAACCCTAACCCTCACACTCACAGTAACTCTAACCCTAACCCTAACACTAAACCAGACCCTAACGTTAACCATAAGCGTCACCCTCACTCTGGCCCTTACCCTAACCCTAATACTAACCCTTATCATAACCCTAAACTTCATCCTAACCCTCACCCCAACCCTAAAACCCTAACCCTCACACTAGCCCTCCATCTAACACTAAATCTAACCCTAAACCTCCCACTCAACTAACCCTAACCCTCACCCTCACCCTCATCCTCTGCCTAACACTAAGCCTAACCCTAACTCCAACCCTAACCCTAACACTAACCCTAACCCTAACCCTCATCCTAACCCTCAACCTCACCCTAGCCCACACCCTAAATCTAAGCATAAGCCTAACCCTCACCCTAACTCTCACTCTAACCATAACCCCAACCCTCGCCCTAATCCTAAACCTCACCCTGACCCTAACTCTAATCCTAACCCTAACTCTAACCCTAACCCTCACACTCACCCTCACTTTAACCCTAGACCTAATCCTAAACTTATCCCTAACCCTCACCCTCACCCTAAACCTCACCCTAACCCTAACACTAACAGAAACCCTAACCCTAACCCTAAGCATAACCCTCACCCTCAGCCTAACCCTCACCGCAAAATTAACCCAAACCATAACACTAACAATAACCCTAACCCTCACCGTAACCCTAAACCTAACCCTAAACCTAAACCTAACCCTAACCCTAATTCTAAACCTAAACCTATACCTAAACCTAACCCTAATCTTAACCCTCAGCCACACCCTCAAAGTAACCATAACACTAACCCTAACCCTTACAATAACCCTAACCTTAAACCTATCCCTCATCCTAACCAAATCCTTCACCCTAACCCTAACCTTCACCCTAACACTTACCCTCATCCTAACCCTAACCCTAACCCTTACACTCACCCTAATCCTTACCCTAATCCTAATTCTAACCCTATGCCTAACACTCACCCTCACCCTAACCCTCCCCCTAACCCTAACACTAACCTTACCCCTAACCCTCACATTCAGCCACCCCCTAACCCTAACTCTAACCCTAAACCTCCCACTCCCCCTAACCCTAACCCTAAACCTAAACCTAAACCTCACCCTAACCCTACCCCTACACCTCACCCTCACCCTAGCCCTCACCCTAAACCTAATCCTAACCCTAACCCTTATCCTAACCCTCACCCTAACCCTCAACCTAACTCTAACCGTCACCATCACCAAAATCCTTACCCTAAAAATCACTCTAACCCTAAACTTAACCCAAACCCTAACTCTCACCTTAACCCTAACCCTAACCCTCACCCTAACCCTAATCCTAAACCTAACACTGTCCCTAACCCTCACCTTAATCCTCACCCTAGCCCTCAAACAAACCCTAATCCTAACCCTAAACCTCATCCTAAACCTAACCCTAACCCTAAACGTAATCCTCACCCTCACCCTTACCCCCAACTTAACTCTAACCCTAAGCCTAACAATAACCCTAAACCTAAACCTAACCCTAATCCTCACACTCACCGTACTCTAACCCTAACCTTAACACTAAACCTCATCCTAATGCTAACCATAAACTTCACCCTCACTCTAGCCCTCACCCTAACACTAATCCTAACCCTAAACCTCATCCTAACCCTCACTCTAACCCTAAAAGCCTAACCATCACACTAGCTAAATATAACCCTAAATCTCACCCTCACTTAACACTAACCCTCACCCTCACCCTCACCCTACGCCTAACACTAAGCTTAACCCTAACTCCAACCCTAACATAAACCACAAACTCATCCTCACCCTAACACTATTCCCAACACTAACCCCAACCCTAACCCTCACCCTCACCCTAGCCTTCACCCTAACAATAATCCTAACCCTAACCCAAACACTAACCATAAGCCTAACCCTAAATCTTACATTAAACCTAACCCTAACCCTCACACTCACTGTAAGGGTAACCCTAACCCTAACCATAACAATAACCCTAACCCTAACTCTAACCCTCACCCTAACCATAACACTCACCCTAACCCTAACCCTCAACCTAACACTTACCCTCACCCTTACACTAAGCCTAACCCTAACACTAACCCTCACACTAATCTTAAAACTTAACCTAACACTAAAACTCACCCTAACCCTAAACCTAACCCACACCCTCACCATAACCCTAATTGTCACCCAAACCCTCTCCCTAATCCTAACCCTCACCATAAACCTCACACTAACCCTAACCCTAATTCTTAATCTAACCCTCACCCTTACCCTAACCCTAAGTTTAACCCTAACCCTAACCCTCACCCTAACCCTAACCCTTATCCTTATCTTAACCCTCACCCTCAGCCTAACCCTCACCTTTATGGTACCGTCACCCTCACCCTAACCCTAACCCTCATCCTAACCCTCACCCTAACCGTAACCCTAACCATCATCCTAACCCGAACCCTTACCCTCAACCTCACCCTCGGACTAACCCTAAGCCTAAACCTAAACCTAACCCTCAACCACACCCTAGCCCTCACCCTAACCCTAATCCTAACCCTAACCCTCCTCCTAACCCTCACCCTAACCCTAACACTAACCATCACTCCAACCGAAATCCTCACACCCAACCTCACCCTAACCCTCACCCTCACCCTCACCGTAACTCTAACACTAACCCTAACAATAACACTAATCCTAACCCTAAACCTAACAATAACCCTAATCATATATCTAACCCTCACCCTCAGCCTCACCCTCACTGCAAACGTAACCAAAACCATAACACTAAAAATAATCGTAACCCTAAACCTAACCCTAACAATCACCCTCACCCTAACCCTTATCCTAACCTTAACCCTCACCCTAACCCTAACCCTAACCCTAACCCTAAACCTCACCCTAACACTAACCCTAACCCTCACCCTCACCCTACCCCTCACCCTAACCCGAATACTAACCCTAATCCTCATCCTAACACTCACCCTAACCCTAACCCTAACCCTCACCCTAACCCTAATCCTCACCCTAACCGTCAAAATAACCCTAACCCCCACCCTCACTGTAACCTGAACGCTAAACCTCACCCAAAAACTAAAATTAACCCGAACGCTAATTCTCACCCTAACGCTAACCCTAACCCGAACTTTAACCCTAACCTTCACCCTTACTCTCACCCTCAGCTTAACCCTTAGCCTAACCCTAAACCTAAGCCTAACACAAACACTCACCTTAAAACTAAACCTAATACTAATCCTAACCCTAACCCTAACCCTCACCCTCATCCTAACCCTCACCCTAACCCTAACACTAATCCTAACCCTAACCTTCACCCTAACCCTAACTCTAACCCTAAACCTCACCCTCACCCTCACCCTAAACCTAACCCTAACCCTAAATCTAACCCTAACCCTAACCCTCACCCTCACCCTCACCCTCAGCATAACTCTAATCCTAACGCTAACAATACTAATCCAAACCCTAACCCTAAAGCTAAAGCTCACCCTAATCCTCACCCTAACCCTAACCCTAAACATCACCCTCAGCCACATCTTCACCGTAAACTTAAATCACGCTCATTGTAACCCTAACCCTAAACCTCACCCTAACCCTAAACCTAACCCTAACCCTAAATCTCACCCTAACCCAAACCCTAACCCTCACCCTAGCTCTCACCCTAACCCTTATCATTCTCACCCTAAACCTCACACTAACCCTAACACTAATCCTCAATCTAACCCGAACCCTCACCCTTACCATAACCCTCACCCTCAGCATAACACTCACCTTTACTCTTACTGTCACCCTCATCCTAACACTCAACCTCATCCTAACCCTCACCCTAACCGTAACCCTAAACATCACCCTAACCCTAACTCTCACCCTCACCTTCAGCCTCAGCCTAGCCCTAAGCCTAAGCCTAACCCTAACCCTAAACCTCACACTCACCCTAGCCCTCACCCTAACCCTAATCCTAACCCTAACCCTCATCCTAAACCTCAACCTAACCATAATATGAACCATCACTCTAAACCTAATCCTCATCCCCACACTCACCCTCAGCCTAATCCTAAACCTAAGCCGGACCCTAACCCTAACCCTCACATTCACCCTCACCAGAACCCTAATTCTAATCCTAACCTTAACCCTAAACCTAAACCTCAAACTAACCCTCACCCTAACCATAACCCTAACCCTAAATTTAACCCAAAACCTAACTCTCACCCTAAACCTAACCCTAACCCTCTCCCTAAACCTAACCCACACCCTCACTCTCACCCTCAGCCTAAACCTAACCCTAAGCCTAACCCTAACCCTCACACTCACCGTAACCTTAACCCTAACCCTAATCCTAACCCTAACCCTCACACTCTCTCTAACCCTTACCTTTACTCTTACTGTCACCTCTTCCTAACCCTCACCCTAAACCTAACCCTCATCCTAATCCTAACCCTAATCCTCAATCCTAACCCTAAACATCACCCTAACCCTAACCCTCACCCTCACTTTCAGCCTGAGGCTAATCCTAAACCTAAGCCTAAACTCAACCTAAACCTCACACTCACCCTAGACCTCACCCGAACCCTAATCCTAACCCTAACCCTCATCCTAACCCTCAACTTAAACATAACCAGAACCATCACTCTAAACCTAATACTCATCCCCAACCTAGGCCTAAGCCTAACCCTAAAACTAACCCTCATCCTCAGAGTAACCCTTACCCTAACCCTCACCCTAAAACTAAACTTAACCCGAAACCTAACTCTCACCCTAAACCTAACCCTAAACCTCACCCTAAACCTAACCCTCACACTCACCCTCACCCTCAGCCTAATCCTAAGCCTAAGCCTAAACCTAACCCTAACACTCACACTCACCCTAACCTTAACCCTAATCCTAACCCTAAACCTAACCCTAACCCACACAGTCACCCTCACCCTAACCCTAATCCTAACCCTATCCCTAACACTATCCCTACCCCTAACTCTCACCCTAACCCTAACCCTAACACTAACACTAACCCTAAACCTCATCCTAACCCTCATCCTAACCCTGACTCTAACCCTAAACCTCACCCTCACCCTAACCCTAACTCTAAACCTAACACAAAACCTAAACCTCACCGTAACCCTAACCCTAACCCACACCCTCAATGTAACCGTAAACATAAACCTTACCCTAACAATAACCCTAACCCTAACCCTAAACCTCACCATAACCCTAGCCCTAACACTAACCCTAAACCTCACCCTCACCCTCACCCTAACCCCAACCCTAACCCGAACCCTAAACCTCAACCTTACCCTAACACTCACCCGCACCGCTACCCTCACTGTAACTATAACCCTAACCCTAAGAATAACACTAACCCCAACCCTAACCATCGCCATAACCCTAATCCTAACCCCCAAACTCACCCTCAGCCTTACACTTAGCCTAAGCCTTACCCTAAACCTAACCCTCAAACTCACTCTCACGCTAACCCTAATTCTACTCTAACCATATCCCTAAACATCAACATAAACCTCACCCTCACCCTAACCCTAACAATAAACCTAACCCTAACCCTCACCCTAAACCTCCACCTAACCCTAACTCTAACCCTAAAACTTACCCTCAACCTAACCCTAACCCTCACCATAAACTTCACCCTAAACCTCACCCTCAACATCACCCTCAAACTCACTGTAACTCTAACCCAAAACCTAACAATAAGATTAACCGTAATCCTAACCCTAACCCTAACGTTAACCCTAACCATAAACCTCACCCTCAGCCTCACCCTCACCGCAAAATTAACCCTAACCATAACACTAACAATAACCCTAACCATAACTCTAAACCTAACTCGAACCCTAAACCTTGCCTTATCCTCACTCCCAACCTCACCCTCAGCCTAACCCTAAGAATAACCCTAACCCTAATCCTCACCATATCCCAAACCCTAACCGTAACCCTAACCCTAACCGAAACCCTAACCCTAACCCCAAACCTAACACTAACCCTAACCCCAAACCTCACCCTCACCATCACCTTAACCCAAACAATAACCCTAACCCTCACCGTAACCCTAAGCCTAACCCTAACCCTAACCCTCACACTCACCCTCACCCTAACTCTAATCCTAAACATAACCCTATCCCCAACCCAAACCCTCACCCTAGCCCTCAACCTAACCCAAATCCTAACCCTAAACCTCATCCTAAACCTCACCTGACCCTAACCTTAACCTTCACACTAACCCTAACCCTAAACCTAAACTTCACCCTAACCCTAAACCTAATCCTCACCCTCACCCTTACCCTTAACTTAACTCTAACCCTAACCCTAACAATAACCCTAACCCTAAACCTAACCCTAACCCTTGCACTCACCATAATTCTAACACTAACCTTAACCCTAAACCTCACCCTAACGCTAACAATAAGCCTGACCCTCACTCTAGCCTTCACCCTAACCCTAATTATAACCCTAAACCTCATCCTAACCCTCACCCCAAACCTAAAAGGCTAACCATTACACTAGCCCTCAACCTAACGCTAAATTTAACCCTAAACCTCACCCGCACCTAACCCTAACCCTCAACCTCACCCTCACCCTCCGCTTAACACTAAGCCTAACCCTAACTCCAACCCTAACCATAACACTAACCCTAATGCTAAACCTCACCCCAACCCTCACCCTAAACCTCAACCTCACCCTAGCCCACACCCTAAACCTAAGCCTAAGCATAACCCTCACCCTAACTCTCAATATAACCCTAACCGCAACACTCACCCTAACCCTAACCCTCACACTCACCCTCACCTTAACCCAAGAACTAATCCTAGCCTTAACCCTCACCCTCACCCTCACCCTAAAACTCACCCTAACCCTAACCCTAACCATAACCCTAACCATAACCCTCACCCTCAGCCTAACCCTCACCGCAAACTTAACCCAAACCATAACACTAACAATAACTCAAACCCTCACCCTAACCCTAACCCTAACCCTAAACCTAACCCTAACCCTAAACCTAAACCTAAATCTAAACCTGACCATAACCCTAATACTAACCCTCACACATACCCTCACAGTAACCATAACACTAAACTTAACCCTTACAATAACCCTAACCCTAACCCTAAGCCTCATCCATACCATATCCTTCACACTAACCTTAGCCCTCACCCTAACACTTACCCTCACACTAACAATAACTCTAACCCTAAAATTAACCCTCACATTAAACCGAACCCTAACCCTAAACCTCAACCTAAACCTCACCCTCACCTTAACATTAACACTAACCTTAACCCTAAACCTCACCCTCACCCTCCCCCTACCCTATATCTAACCATAAACCTCACCCTAATCCTAACCCTAACCCTCACCCGCACCCTCAACCTCACCATAACTCTAACCCTAACCCTAACAATAACACTAACCCTAACCCTAACAATCACCATAACCCTAATCCTCACCCCACCCTGAGACTCACCCTCACCTCAAACTTAACCCTAACCATACCACTAACAATAACCCTAACCCAAACCCTAATCCTAATCCTCACCCCCACCCTCATCCTCACCCTAACCCTAATCCTATCCCTAACCCTCACCCTAACCTTAACTCTAAACCTAAACCTCACCCTCAGCCTAACCCTAACTCTAACCCTAACCCTAACAATAAACCTCACCCTAACTCTAACTCTAACCCTCATCCTAACCCTAACCCTCACGCTCACCCTCACATTTAGCCTAACCCTAAGCCTAACCCTGAACCTATCCCTAACACACACACTCAGTCTCACCCTAACACTAATCCTAACCTTAAACCTAACCCTCCCCCTAACTCTCCCCCTAACCCTAAACTTAACACGAACACCAACCCTAACCCTCAACCTAACCCTCACCCTAACCCTAACTCTAACCCTAAGGGAAACCCTAAACCTCACCCTAACACTAACACTAACACTCATGCTCACGCTCACAGTAACGGTAACACTAAACCTAACCCTAACAATAACCCTAACCCTAATCCCAACCCTCACCTTAACCATAACCCTCACTCTAACCCAAAACATCACCCTAACACTTACCCTCACCTTAACACTAAACCTAACCCTAAGCCTAACCCTCACACTAATGCTAACACTAACCCTAACCCTAAACCTCAACCTAACCCTCAACCTCACCATAACCCTAATTCTAACCCTAATCGTAACCCTCCCTCTAACCCTCCCCCTAACTCTATACCTAACCCTCAACTTCACCCTCACCCTCAACCTAACCCTAACCCTAAACCCCACCCTAACCATAAACCTAACCCTCACTCTCATGCTCGTCCTAAGCCTAAGCCTAAGCCTAAGCCTAACACTAACTCTAACACTCACCTTAACCCCAACACTATCACTAACCCTAACTCCAACCCTAAACCTCACACCCACCCTAACCCTAACTCTAATCCTAACCAGAAACCTAAACCTCATCCTAGGCCTAAACCTCACCCTCAACCTCACGCTCACCGTAACCATAACCATAATAATACCCCTAAACCTAACCCTAACCCTCATCCTAAAGATAACCTTCACCCTAACCCTAACCCTCGCCCTAACACTTACCCTCACCCTATCACTAACCCTAACCTTAACACTAACCCTCACAATAACCCTAACCATCACCCTAACGCTCACCCTAACTCTGACCCTAACTCTCACCCTCACCCTAGCCCATACCCAAACCCTAAGCCTATGCCTAACCCTCACCCTAACCCTCACTCTAACCCTAACCCCAACACTCACCCTAATGGTAACCCTCAACCTCACCCTCATCTTAACACTAATCCTAACCCTAACCCTAACACTCACCCTCACCTTAAGCCTAATCCTAATCCTAACGCTAAGACCAACTCTCACCCCCACACTGAACCTCACCCTAACCCTAACCCTAACACTAAACCTAACCCTAACCCTAACCCTCACCCTAAACCTAACTCTAACCCTAAACCTCACCCTCACCCTAACCATAACACTAACCCTAATCCTAAACCTCAGCCTAAACCTAAACCTTACCCTAACACTTACCCTCACCTTAATACTAACACTAACCCTAACATTAACCTTCACACTAATGCTAACCATCACCGTACACCTAAACCTCATCCTAACCCTAACCCTAACACTCAATGTCACCCTAAGCCTCACCCTAACTCTAACCCTCATCCTAACCCTTAACCTCTCACTAACGCTAACATTAATCCTCATTCTAACACTCAACCTCACCCTAACCCTAACCCGAACACTCACCCTTACCATAACCCTCACCCACAGCATAACCCTCAGATTTCTCTTACTGTCACCCTCATCCTAACCCTCACCCTAAACCTAATCCTCAGCCAAACCCTCATCCTTACTGTAACCCTAACCATAACCCTAATCCTAACCCTCAACGTAACCCTAAACGTAACCCTCATCCTAACAATCACTCTAACCTTAACCCTAACCATCAACTTAACCCTAACCTCACCCTCACCTTCAGCCTCAGCCTAACCCTAAGCCTAAGCCTAAACCTAACCCTAAACCTCACACTTACCCTAGCCCTCACACTAACCCTAATCCTAACCCTAACCATTATCCTAACCCTCAAGCTAACCATAACATGAACCATCACTCTAAACCTAATCCTCATCCCCACACTCACCCTCAGCCTAACCCAAAGCTGAAGCCTAACCCTAACCCTAACCCTCACACTCACACTCACCCTAACCTTAATCCTAACCCTAACCCTAAAACTAAACCTCAACCTAATGCTCACCCTAACCCTAACCCTAACCCTCACCTTCACCTTAGGCCTCACCCTAACCCCACCCCAAACTTAACCTGAACCCTCACCGGAACCCGAACCCTAACACTCACCCTAACTCTACCCCTAACCCTAAACCTAAACCTAAACCTAGGCCTAACACTAACCCTCACCCTCACCCTTGCCCCCACCCTAACCCTAAGTGCAACCCTAAAACTCATCCAAACACTCACCCTAACGCAAATCCTAAACCTTAACCTAACACTAAACCTAATTCTAACCCTCAACCTAACTGTAATCCTGAACCTTACCATAACCCTAACCCTAACCCTCACCCTAATACTAAACCTTACTCGAAACCTAACCCTAAACCTCACCCTAACCCTAACCCTTACCCTCAAACTAGACCGGAACCTAACCCTAACCATCATCCTCACCCTAAACCTCACACTAACCCTAACACTAATCGTCAATCTAACCCTTACCCTCAACCTAACCCTAACCCTCAACCTAAACCTAACCCTCACACTCAGCATAAACCTAAAGCGAAACCTCACCGTATCCCTAACCCTAACACTAACACTAAACCTCACCCTAACCCTAACCCTAACCCTCACACGCACCCTCACCCAAATGCTAATCCTAAACCTAACCATATCACTAACCCTAAACCTCACCCTAACCCTCACCCTAACCCTAACCATAACACTAACCCTAACTCTAACCGTCACACTAACCGTCACCCTAACGCTAACTCTAACCCTAAAACTCACCCTCACCCTAACCCTAAACCTCACACTCACCCTCACCCACAGCCTTTCCCTAAGCCTAGCCCTAACCCTAACCCTTAGACTCACCCTCACCCTAACCCTAATCCTAAACCTAAACCTAAACCTAACCCTCATCCTAACTCTAACCCTCACCCTAATCCTAACACTAACACTAACCCTAACCCTAAACCTCACCTTATCCCTCAACCTAACCCTAACTCTAACCCTGAACCTCACCCCCACCCTAAACCTGAACCTAACCCTAAACCTCACCCTTACCCTAGCCCTCACCCTAACCCTAATCCTAACCTTAACACTCATCCTAAACCTCACCCTAACCCTAAACCTAACCCTCACCCTAACCCTAACCCTCACCCTTAACCTCATCCTTAGCCGAAGCCTAAGCCTAATCCTAAACCTAACACTAACCAACACACTCAACCTCACCCTATCCCCTAACCCTAACCCTCACCCTAACATTAACCCTCACACTCAACCTCAAACTTAGACTAACCCTAAGGCTAACCCTAAACCTAACCCTAACCCACACACTCACCCTCACCCTAACTCTAATCCTAACCCTAACCCCAACCCTAACCCTCACCCTAGCCTTCACCCTAACCCTAATCCTAACCCTAACCCAAACTCTCAAAATAATCCTAACCCTAAACCTCACCCTAAACCTAACCCTAACCCTCACCCTCCCTGTAATGGTAACCCTAACCCTAACAATAACCCTAACCCTAACTCTAACCCTCACCCTAACACTTACCCTCACCCTTACACTAACCCTAACCCTAACACTAACCCTCACACTAATCTTAACCCTTAACCTAACCCTAAACTTCACCCTAAACCTAACCCTAACTCACAACCTCAGGCTAGCCCTCACCCTAACCCTAATTGTAACCCTAACCCTAACCCTAACCCTAACCTTCACCCTAAACCTCAAACAAACCCTAACCCTAATTCTCAATTTAACCCTCACCCTCACCCTAACCCTAACTGTAACCCTTACCCTAACCCTCGCCTTAACCCCAACCCTTACCCTTATCTTAATTCTCATGCTTAAACTAACCCTCACCTTTACGGTATCATCACCCTCACCCTAACCCCCACCCTAACCCTAACCCTCATCCTAACCCTCACCCTAACCGTAACCCTAACCATCACCCTAACCCTAACACTCACCCTCAACCTGACAATCAGACTAACCCTAAGCCTAAGCATAAATCTAACTCTAACCCTCAACCTCACCCTAGCCCTCACCCTAACCCTTATCCTTATCCAAACCCTCATCCTAACCCTAACCCTAACCATCTCCCGAAACCTAATCCTCACACCCAAACTCACCCTCAGCCTCACCCTCCACCTCGCTTTAACTCTAACCCTAACCCTAACAATAACACTAACCCTAATCCTAACCCTAACCCTAACCCTAAACCTCAACCTAAACCTCCCCCTAACCCTAACCCTAACACTAACCCTAACCCTCCCCCTAAGCCTAACTCTAACCCTAAACCTCACACTCAACCTAACCCTAATCCTAACCCTCACCCTAACCCCCACCCTAACCCTAACCCTCATCCTAACCCTAAACCTAACCCTACCCCTAATCCTATATCCAACCCTCAACCTCAGCCTCACCCTCACTGCAAACATAACCATAACCATAACACTAACAATAACCCTAAACCTCATCCTAACCCTCACCCTAACCCTAACCCTAAACCTAAACCTCACCCTAACACTAAACCTAATGCTCACCCTCACCATAGCCCACACCCTAATGCTAATCCTAACCCTAATCCTCATCCTAACACTCAGCCTAACCCAAACCCTAACCCTCACCCTAGCCCTAACCCTCAAAGTAACCCTAACCCGCACCCTCACTGTAACCTGAACCGTAAACCTCACCCAAACCCTAAACTTAACCTGAACCCTAACTCTCACCTTAACGCTACCCATAACCCGAAAACTAAACCTAACCCTTACCCTTACACTCACCCTCAGATTAACCCTTAGCCTAACCCTAACCCTAAGCCTAACCCACTAACCCTAACACTAACCCTAATCCTAATCCTAAACCTAACCCTAACCCTCCCCCTCATCCTAAACCTCACCCTAACCCTAACCCTCACCCTAAACCTCACCCTAAACCTAACTCTAACCCTAAACTTCACCCTCAACCTCACCCTAACCCTAACCCTAATCCTAACCCTAAACCTCACCCTAACCCTAATGCACAACCTCACCCTCACCCTCAACATAACTCTAATCCTAACCCTAACAAAAACACTAATCCTAACCCTATCCCTAACCCTCACCCTCATCCTAACCCTAACCTTAACCCAAACCCTCACCCTAACCCTAACACTAACCCTAACCCTAAAACTCACGCTAACACTAACCCTCTCACCCTCAGCCCCACCCTCACTGTAAACTTAACCCTAACCATAACACTAACAATAACCCTAAGCCTAACTCTAATCTAACCCTCACACTCACCCTAACCCTATCCCTAACCCTCACCCTAACCCTAAAACTAACCCTAACCCTAAACCTCACCATAACCCTAATCCTAACCATCAACTTCACCCTAACCCTCACACTAACCCTAATCATCCTCACCCAAAACCTCACACTAATCCTAACACTAATCCTTAATCTAACCCTCACCCTCACCCTAACACTAATGTGAACCCTCACCCTTACCATAACTCTCACCCTCAGCCTAAACCTCACTTTTACTCTTAGAGTCACCCTCATTCAAACCCTAAACCTAACACTCATCCTAACCCTCACCCTAACCGTAACCCTAAACATCACCCCAACCCTAACCCTCATCCTCAGCTTTAGCCTCAGCCTAACCCCAATCCTAAGCCTAACCCTAAACCTAAACCTCACACTCACCCTATCCCTCACCCTAACACTAACCCTCACCCTAACCCTAATCCTAACCCTAATCCTAACCCTAACCCTAAACCTAAACCTCAACCTCACCCTAACCCTAACCCTAACACTAAACCTAACCCTAACCATAATCATAACCCTCACCGTCAGCCTCACCCTCACCGCAAACTTAACCCAAACCATAACACTAACAATAACCCTAACCCTCACCCTAACCCTAAACCTAAACCTAACCCTAACTTAAACCCTAACCCTAAAACTAAAACTGACTCTAACCTAATCCTAACTCTCACCCTCACCCTCACTGTAACCATAACCCTAACCTAACCCTTAAAATAACACTAACCCTAACCCTATCCCTCATCTTAACCATATCCTTCACCCTAACCTTAACCCTCACCCTAACATTTACCCTCACCCTAACCCTAACGCTAACACTAACCCTAACCCTAACCCTCACCCTCAGCTACCCCCTAACCCTAACTCTAACCCTAAACCTCTCCCTCCCTCTAACCCTAACCCTAACCCTAACCCTAACTCTAAACCTCAGCCTAACCCTAAACCTAAACCTCACCCTCACCCTAGCCCTCACCCTAACCCGAATCCAAACCTAACCCTCATCCTAACCCTCATTCTAACACTAACCCTAACCCTCACCTTCAGCCTCACCCTAACATTAAACATAACCCTAACCCTCAACCTAACCCTAACCGTCACCATCACCATAACTCTTACCCTAACCCTCACCCTAAACCTAAACTTAACCCAAACCCTAACCCTAACCTAATTGTAACCCTAAACCTAACCCTCACACTCACCCTAACCCTCACCTTAACCCTAATTGTAACATGAACCCTAACCCAAAACCTCACCCTCAGTGTCATCCTAACCCTAACCCTAACCCAAAACCTCACCCTCACCCTCATCCTAACCCTCACTCTAAACCTAAACCTCATCCTAACCCTAACCCTAAACCTCACCCTCACGCTAGCCCTCACCCTAACCCTAATCCTAACCCTAAACCTCATCCTAACCCTCACCCTAAACCTCACCCTCAGCCTCCCCCTAACCCTATATCTAACCGTAAACCTCACCCTCAACCTAACCCTAAACCTAACCCTAATCCCCACCCTAACTCTAACCCTAACACTCACCTGCAACCTCAACCTCACCGTAACTCTAACCCTAACCCTAACAATAACACTAACCCTAACCCTAACCATCACCCTAAACCTATTCCTCACCCCACCCTCAGCCTCACCCTCACTGCAAACTTAACCCTAACCATAACACTAACAATAACCCTAACCCTAACACTAACACTAATCCTCAGCCCCACCCTCATCCTCAGCCTAACTCTTAGCCTAACCCTAACCCTAAGACTAACCCTCACCTAAACCCTAACCCTATAATTAACCCTAACCCTAAACCTAACCCTAACTCTAAACCTAAACCTAATCCTCAGCTTCACCCTCACCCTAAACCAAACCCTAACCCGAAACCTCACCCTAACCCTAAGCCTAAGCCTAAGCCTAACCCTAACCTTCACACTCACTCTACCCTAAACCTAATCCTAAACATAATCCTCATCTGAACACTCACCTTAACGGCAATCCCAACCATCACCCTAACCCTAACCCTCACCCTCACCCTCAGCCTCAGCCTAACATTAAGCCTAACTCTAACCCCAACCCTAACCCTAACACTAAACCTAACCCTCACCCTAACGCTCACCCAAACCCTAACCCTAACCCTCACCCTCACCCTAGCCCATACCCAAACCATAAGCTTAAGCCTAACCCTCAACATAACCCTCACTCTAACCCTAACCCCAACACTCACCCTAAACTTAACCCTCACCCTCACCCTCACCCTAACTCTAATCCTAACCCTAACCCTAACACTTACCCTCACCTTAACCTTAATCCTAATCCTAACCCTAACACCAACCCTCACCCCCAAACTAAACATCACCAGAACACTAACTCTAACCCTAACACTCACCCTAAACATAACTCTAACCCTAAACCTCACCCTCACACTATCCGTAACCCTAAAACTAATCCTAAACCTCACCCGAAACCTAAACCTCACTGTAACCCTAACCCTAACCCTCAACTTCACCCTAGCCCTCACCCTATCTCTAACCCTCATCCTAACCCTAAACCTCACAGTTACACTAACACTAATCATCAATCTAACCCAAACCTTCACCCTAACCCTAACCTGAACCCTCACCCTTACCAAAACCCGAACCCTCAGCCTAACCCTCACCTTTTCTCTTACTGTCACCCTCATCCTAAACCTCACCCTAAACCTAATCCTCATCCTAACCCTCACCCTAACTGTAACCCTTACCATCACCCTAACCCTAAACCTCACCCTCACCTTCAGCCTCAGCCTAACCCTAAGCCTAAGCCTAAACCTAACCCTAAACCTCACACTCACCCTAGCCCTCACCCTAAACCTAATCCTAACCCTAACCCTCATCCTAACCCTCAAACTAACCATATCCTGAACCATTATTCTAAACCTAATCCTCATCCCCACACGCACCCTCAGCCTAACCCAAAGCCTAAGCTTAACCCTAACCCTAACACTCACAGTCACCCTCACCCTAAACTTAATCCTAATACTAACCCTAAACCTAAACCTCAACCTAACCCTCACCCTAAAACTAACCCTAACCCTCACCCTCACAATAGGCCTCACCCTAACCCTCACCCCAAACCTAACACTGACCCTAACCGTAACCAGAACCCTAACCCTCACCCAACCCTACCCCTAACTCTAAAACTAAACCTCACCCTAACCCTAACTCTAAGCCTCACCCTCACCGTTGCCCTCACCCTAACATTAATTGCAACCTTAACCCTCATCCAAACACTCACAATAACCCTAACCCTAACCGTCAACCTAACCTTACACCTAATTCTAATCCTCAACATAACCCTAACCCTGACACTCACCGTAACCCTAACAATAACCCTCACCCTAACCTAAACCTAATCCGAACCTTAAACCTCACCCTAACCCTAACCTTCATCCTCACCCTATCCCTCATCCTACACTTAATCTTAACCCGAACTCTCATGTAAACACTCACCCTAACCCTAACACTAAACCTCGCCCTAAACCTAGCCCTAAGCCTAACTCTCAACCTAACCCTAACCCTCACGCTAACCATAACCCTAAGCCGAAACATGACCCTATCCCTAAACCTAACCCTAACCCTAAACCTCACCCTAAACCTAACCCGAAACCTCACCCTCATGCTAGCCCTCACCCTAACCCTCACCCTAACCCTAACCCTAACCCTAACCCTCACCCTAACCCTAAACCTAACACTAACCCTAACACTAACCCTCACAATAACACTCACCCTAACGCTAATAATAACCCTAAACCTCACCCTCACCCTAAACCTAACCCTCACCCTCACCCTCACCCACAGCCTATCCCTAAGCAAAACCCTAACCCTAACCCTCACACTCACCCTCACACTGACCCTAATCCTAATCCTAACCCTAAACTTAACCCTCATCCTAACCCTAATGCTGACCCTAACAATAACCCTAACACTAACCTTAACCCTAAACCTCACCCTATCCCTCACCCTAAACCTAACCCTTACCCTAAACCTCAACCTAACACTAATCCTAACCTTATCCCTCGTCCTAACCCTCACCCTAACCCTAAACCTAACCCTCACCCTAACCCTAAACCTCACCCTCATCCTCACCCTCAGATTAACAATTAGCCTAAACCTAACCCTCAGCCTAACCTAAACCCTCACCCTAACACTAGCCCTAATCCTAATCCTAACCCTAAGCCTAACCCTCACACTCATCCTAACCCACACACTAAACGTAACATTAAACCTAACCCTAACCCTCACCCTAACCCTCACACTAACATTAACACTAAACCTAAACCTCACCCTCAACCTCAACCTAACCCTAACCCTAACCCAAACCTCACCCTAACCCTAAACCTCACCCTCACACTCACCATAACTCTAATCCTAACCCTAACAATAAAACTAATCCTAACCCTCACCCTAAACCTCACACTAACATTAACACTAACCCTAACCCAAACACTCACCCTCACCCTCACCCTAACCCTAACCCTAAACCTCACCCTAACCCTAACCCTAGCACTAAAAAAACCCTAAACCTAACCCTAACCCTCATCCTAACCAAAACCTTCACCCTATCCCTAACCCTCACCCTAACACTTACCCTCACCCTAACACTAACCCTTACCCTAATATTAACCCTCACACTAACCCTAACCATCACTCTAACCCTAAACCTCACCCTAACCCTAACCCTCAACGTCAACCTAGCCCTCAACCTAACCCTAACCCTCATCCTCTCCCTAAACCTCAAACTCACCCTAACACTAATTCTCAATCTAACCAGCACACTCAACCTTACCCTAACCCTCACCCTTACCATAACCCTCACACTCAGCTAAAACCTCACCTTTACCCTTACTGTCACCCTCACCCTAACCCTCACCCTAACACTAATCCTCATCCTAACCCTGACTATAAGGGTAACCCCAACCATCACCCTAACCCTAACCCTCACCCTCACCCTCAGTCTCAGCCTAACCCTAAGCCTAAGCCTAACCCTAACCCTAACCCTCACACTCACCCTCACCCTAACACTTATCCTAACCATAACCCTCACACTCACCCTAACCCTTACCCTCACCTTAACCTTAACTGTAATACTCAGCCTAACCTCATCCTAACCATCACACTAAACCTAAACCTCACCCTAACCATAACCTTAACCCTCAGCCAAACGCACTTCCTAACCCTAACCCTAACCCTCAACCCAACCCTAACCCTAACCTTAACTCTAACCCTAACCCTAACCCTAAACCCCAAACTCACCCTCACCCTCAGCCTAAACCTAACCCTAAAGCTAAACCTAAACCTAACCCTCACACTCACCCTCACCCTAACTCTAACCCTAAACCTAACCCTGAACTTCACCCTAAACACAACCCTATCCCTAACCCTCACCTAACCCTAACCCTGTTCCTAACCCTCACCCTAACCCTCACCCTAAACCTCACCGTAAACATAAGCCTAAACCTAACCCTCAACTTCACCCTAAACCTCACCCTAACCCTTACCCTCACCCGAACCCTAAACCTAACCCTCAACCTAACCCTCATCCTAAACCTACCCCTAACCCTAACCTTCGCTCTAAGCTTAATGCTAATCCTAACCCTAACCCTCACATTAACCCTAACCCTAACCCTCACGCTCAACCTAACCCTCAGGCTAACCCTCATCCTAACCCTAACCCTAATCCTAACCCTCACCCTAACCTTAATGCTAACCGTAACCCTAACCCTCACATTAACCCTAACCCTATCTGTCACGTTCAACCTCACCCTCAACCTAAACCTAACCCTAACCCTAATCCAAAACTAACCCTACCCCTCACCCTAATGCTAAACCTAATGCTAACCAAAAACCTCACCGTAATCGTAAACCTATCCCTAACCCTCACCCTAACCATAACCCTAATCCAAAACCTAATCCTCACCCTAACCCTTAACATCACTCTAAAACTTTCCCTCACCCTAGCCCTAAATTATCAGTCTAACCCTCATCCTAACCCTAACCCTAACATTCACCCTAACCTTAACCCTAACCGTAAACTTGACCCTCACCTAAACCCTAACTTTCACCCTCACCCTCAACCTCACCCTCACACTCACACTAACCCTCACACTCACCCTAACCCTCACCCTAACCCTAACCCTCATCCTAACCCTCACCCTAACCGTAACCCTAACCATCACCCTAACCCTCACCCTCACCCTCACCCTCAGCCTCAGCCTAACCTTAATCCTAAGCCAAACACTAACCCTCACCCTCACCTTAGCCCTCACAGTAACCCTAATCCAAACCGTAACCCTCATCCTAACCCTCAACGTAACCATAACCCTAACCAACACTCTAAACCTAAGCCTCATCCCCACACTCAGCATCAGCCTAACCCTAAGCCTAAGCCTAAGCCTAACCCTACCCCTAAACCTCACTATAAACCTAACCGTAACCTAACCCTAACCCTAACAATAATCCTCACAATCACTCTCACCCTAAACCAAACCCTAACCCTAACCCTAAACCTCATCCAAACCCTCACTCTAACCCTAAATCTCACCCTGACTGTAACACTAACCCTCATCCCCACCCTCACCCTCAGCCTAACCCTAAGCCTAAGCATAACCCTAACCCTAACCCTGACACTCACCCTCACCGTAAATAATCCTAACCCTAACCCTAACCCTAAACCGAAACCTAAACCTCACACTCACCCTAAGACTAACACTAACCCTAAACCTCACCCTCAACCTAACCCTAACACTAAACCTCACCCTAAACCTCACCCTCACCCTAATCCTCACCCACAACCTCACCCTCACAATAACTCTAACCCTAACCCTAACAATAACACTAACACTAACCCTAACCATAAACCTCACCCTCACTGCAAACTAAACCCTAACCATAATACTAACAATAACCCTTACCCTAACCCTAAGCCTAACACTAACACTAACCATAAATCTAACCCTAAAACTCAACCTCACCCTAAACCTAACTCTAACACTAACCCAAACCCTAAACATCATCCTAACCCTAACCCTAACCCTCAACCGCATCCTCACCCTCACCATAACTCTAACCCTAAACCTAAACCTAACCATCACCCTAAACCTAATCCTCACACCACCCTCACCTTCAGGCTAACACTACACCTAAGCCTAAGCCTAACCCTAACCCTCACTATAACCCTAAACGTAATCCTATCACTAACCCTAACCCTAACCCTAAACCTGACCATCACCCTCACATTAAACCAAACCCTAACCCTAACCCTAACCCTAAGCCTAACCCTCATCCTCACCATAAACTTCACACTAAAACTAACCCTAATCCTCAATCTAACCCTCACCCTCTCCTTAACCCCTAACCTTCAACCTTACCCTAACCCTCCCCCTAACCCTAACCCTCAAACTTATCTTAACTCTCACCCTCAACCTAACCCTCAACTTTACCCTTACCATCACACTCACCCTAACTCTCACCCTATCCCTAAACCTCATGCTAACCTTCAACCTAACCGTAACCCTAACCATCACCCTAACCCTAAACCTCACTCTCAACCTCACCCTTAGCCTAAGCCTAAAACTAACCCTAACCCTAACCCCCACCCTCACCCTAGCCCTCACCCTAACCCAAATCCTAACCCTAACCCTCATCCAAACCCTCACCCTAACCCTAACTCTCACCCTCACCCTCACCCTCACCCTCACCCTCACCCTCACCATAACTCTAAACCTAACCTTAACAATAACACTAATCCTATCTCTAAACCTAACCCTAAAGCTAATCCAAAACCTAACACTCACCCTCAGCCTCACCCTCACAGCAAAGGGAATCTTAACCATAACACTAACAATAACACTAACAATAACCCTAACCCTAATCCTAACCCTCACACTCACCCTAACCCTAATCCTAACCCTAACCCTCACCCTAACCCTAACCCTCACCCTCACCTTAAGCCTAATCCAAATTCTAAAACTCACCCTAACACTAATCCTCATCCTCACCATAACCCTAACCCTCACACCTACCTTCACGCTCAGCCTAATCGTAAGCCTAAACCTAACCCTAACGCTAACCCTCACACTCACCCTTACCCTAACCCTAATCCAAAACCTAAGCCTATCCCTAAACCTCAACCTAACCCTAACCCTCACCCTAAACCTCCAGCTAAACCTAACTCTAAACCTAAACCTCACACTCAAACAAACCCTAACCCTAAACCTCACCATAAACCTCACCCTAACCCTAACCCTCACCCTCACCCTCACCCTCAACTTAACTCTAAACCTAACCCTAACAATAACACTAACCCTGACCCTAACCCTAAATCTAACCCTAACCATAAACCTCACCCTCAACGCAAACTTAACCGTAACCATAACACTAACAATAACCCTAACCCTAACCCTAATTTTAACCCTAACCCTAACCCTAATTCTTACCCCCACCCTTAACCTCAGCCTAAGCCTAAGCCTACCCTAACACTAACCCTAACCGTAAACTTAAATCTCACCCTCACCCTAACCCTAACTCTAACCCTAACCCTAAACCTCACCTTAACCCTCACCCTCAACCTCACTCTCAAGGTCACTGTAACTCTAACCCTAAACCTAACAATAACGCTAACCCTTACCCTAACCCTAACCCTAACACTAACCGTAACCCTCACCCTCAACGCAAACTTAACCCTAACCATAACACTAACAATAACCCTAACCCTAACCCAACCCTCACTGTAACGCTAACCCAAACCCTAATCCAAACCCTAAACCTAACCCTAACCCTAACACTATCCCTATCCATAATCCTCACCCTCACCCTCACCCTAACCCAAACTCTATCCTTAACCCTCACTCTAACCCCAACCCTAATCCTAAACCTAACCCTGAACCTAAACATAACCCTAACACTAAACCTCATCCTAACCCTCACCCTAAACCTAACCCTAAACCTCACCCTAACCCTAACCCTAACCCTCACCCTCAAGCTCGGCCTAAGCCTAAGCCTAAGAATAGGCCTAACCCGAACTCTAACCCTTACCCTAACCCTCACCCTAACCCTAACCCTAAAACTAACACTAACTCTAACCCTAAACCTCACCCTCAACGTAAGCCTAACTCTAAACCTAACCCTAAACCTTTACCTCACCCTAACCCTAACACTAACCCTCACCTTCACCGTAACCTCAACCCTAACCTTAACCCTAACAATAACCCTAACCCTAAACTTAACCCTCACTCTAACCATATCCCTCAACATAACCCTAATCCTCAATCTAACCCTCACCCTCACCTTAACCCCTAACCCTCAACTTTACCGTAACCTTCACCCTAACCCTAACCCTCACCCTTATCTTAACCCTCACCCTCAGCCTAACCCTCAACTTTACCTTTATATCACGCTCACCCTAACCATCACCCTATCTCTAAACCTCATGCTAACCTTAAAGCTAACCTTAACCCTAACCCTAACCCTAACCCTAACCCTCACCCTAGCCCTCACCCTAACACTAATCCTAACCCTGACCCTCCTCCAAACCCTCACCCTAACCCTAAACCTAACCCTCACCCTCACCCTCACCCTCACCATAGCTCTAACCCTAAACTTAACAATAACAGTAATCCTAACTCTAAACCTAACCCTAACCCTAACGCTAATCCTAAACCTAAACCTCACCCTCAGCGTCACCCTCATAGCAAAGGTAACCTTAACCATAACACTAACAATAACCCTAAACCAAAACCTAATCCTAAACCTCACACTCACCCTAACCCTAATCCTAACCCTAACCCTCACCCTAAATCTAACCCTCACCTTCACCTTAAGCCTAATCCAAATTCTAAATTCAACCTAACACTAATCCTCACCCTAACCATATCCCTAACCCTCACACCTACCTTCACCCTCAGCCTAACCCTAAGACTAAGCCTAACCCTAAACCTAAACCTCACACTCATGCTTACCCTAACCCTAATCCTAACCCTAAACCTATCCCTAAACCTCAACCTAAACCTAACCCTCACCTAACCCTCCCCCTAAACATAACTCTAAACCTAATCCTCACACTCAACCTAACCCTAACCCTAAACCTCACCATAAATCTCACCCTAACCCTAACCCTCACCCTCACCCTCAACTTAACTCTAACCCTAACCCTAACAATGACGCTAACCCTAACCCTAAACCTAAACCTAACCCTAACCATAAACCTCACCCTCATCAGAAACTAAACCCTAACCATAATACTAACAATAACCCTAACCCTAACCCTAACTTTAACCCTACCCCTAAACCTAACCCTAATTCTCAACCCCACCCTCAACCTCAACCTAACCCTAAACCTAACCCTAACACTAACCCTAACCCTAAACCTAAATCTCACCCTAAACCTAACTCTAACTCTAACCCTAAACCTAAACCTCACCCTAACCCTAACCCTAACCCTCACCCGCAACCTCACCCTCAACGAAAATCTAACCTTACCCTAACAATAACACTAACCCTAAACCTAATCATCACCCTAACCTTAATCCTCACCCCCACCCTCAGCCTCAGCCTAACCCTAAGTCTAAGCCTAACCCTAACCCTAACCCTCACACTCACACTCACCCTAAACCTCACCCTAACACTTACCCTCACCCTAACCCTCACCTTAAACCTAAGCCTAACCCTAAACCTCACTCTCACGCTAACAATCACCCTAACCCTTACCCTCACACGAACACTAACTCTCAGCCTAACCCTCATCCTAACCCTAGCCCTAACCCTACCCTCACTCTAACCTTAACGCTAACAATAAAGGTAACCCTCACATTAACCCTAACACTCACACTCAACCTCACCCTCAGTCTAACCCTAACACTAACCCTAATCCAAACCTTAACCCTCACCCTCACCCTCACCCTAAATCTAAACCTAACCAAAACCCTCACCCTAAACCTAACCCTATCCCTAACCCTCAGGCTAACCCTAAACCTAATCCTAAAACTAATCCTCACCCTAACCCTAACCCTCACCCTAACCTTAACCCTAACCCTAACCCTCACCCAAAACCTCACTTTCACCCTCAACCTCAGCCTCACCCTCACCCTTACCATCACCCTCACCCTAACACTCACCCTCACCCTAATCCTAACCATAACTCTAACCCTCACCCTAAACCTAACTCTGACACTCACCCTCACCCTCACCCTAAGCGTAAACCTACACCTAAGCCTAATCCTACACCTAAACCTCACCCTCGCCCTCACCCTAAACCTAAACCTTACCCTAACCCTAACCCTAGCCCTCACCCTAACACTAACCCTAATCCTCCCCCTCACCTTAACCCTAACCCTAATGCTAACCCTAACACTCATCGTCACAGTAAACCTAATCCTAACCCTCACCCTAAACCTAACTTTAAACCTAATACTATCCGTAACCCTCACCGTCACCCTAAACCTCACTCTAAACCTTACCCTAACCATAACCCTCACCCTATCCCTAACCCTAAAACTAACACTAAACCTCACCCTAACCCTCACCCTATTCCTAAATCTAAACCTAACCCTCACCCTAACGCTCACCCTAACCCTCAACCTAAACCTAAACCACACCCTCACCCTAACCCTCACCCTAAAATTTAAACTCACCCTATCTCTAACATTAACCCTAACACTAATCCTAACCATATCCCTAACCCTGAAACTCACCCTAACCCTCACCGTCACCTTAACCCTCACCCTAACCCTAACCGTCACTCTCACCCTAAAACTCACCCTCTCCCTAACTCGAACCCTCACCCTAACCCTACCCTAAACCTCACCCGAATCCTAATCCTCACCCTAAACCTAACTCTAAACCTAACCCTCATACTAACCCAAACCATCACCTTAAACCTCACCCTAACCCTCATGCTAACCCAAAAGCTAACCCTAACTCTCACTCTCACCCTAACCCTCATCCTAACCCTTAAATTCACACTAACCCTAACCCTAACCCTAATCCTCACATTAACCCTAACACTCACACTAACCCTAATGCTACCCCTCACATTAACCCTAACCCTAACCCTCACCCTAGCCCTATCCGTAACCCTCACCTTCCCACTAACCCTCAATGTCACTGTCACCCTAACCCTCACCCTAACCCTAATACTCACCTACACCCTCACCCTCACTGTCACCCTCACCCTAACCCTCACCCTAACGCTAAACATCACCCTAATCCTAACCCTCACCCTAAACCTAACTGTAATCCTCACCCTAACATTAAATCTCACCTTAAACCTCACCCTCACCCTAATCCTCACCCTCAGACTAACCCTAACCCTAAGGCTTTCCTAACGGAAACCCTCGCCTTCATCCTCACCCTCACCCTAACACTAACCCTAATCCTCACTCTCACCCTAACCCTCACCCTAACCCTAAATCTCACATTAAACCTCACCCTCACACTAATCCTCACCCTCAGACTAACCCTAAACCTAAGGCTTTCCTAACGGAAACCCTCACCTTAATCCTCACCCTCACCCTAACACTAACCCTAATCCTCACTCTCACCCTAACACTCATCCTAACCCTAACTTTCACCCCAAGCCTAACCCTAACCCTTACCCTCACCCCAAGCCTAACCCTAACCCTAACCCTCCCCCTAACACAAACCCTCCCCCTAAACCTCACCCTAACCCTAACACTAACCCTAACCCTCACCCTCACCCTAAACCTCACCCTAACCCTTTCCCTCACATAACCCTAAACCTAACCCTAACCCAAATCCTCACCTTCACCCTAATCCTAATACTAATCCTCAACCTAACCCTAATCCTCCCCTTAAACCTCACCCTCAACCTAATCCTCACCCTAACCGTAACTCTAAGCCTTTCCTAACTGAAACACTTACCCTCACCCTAACGCTAAACCTCACTCTCACACTCACCCTAACCTTAACTCTTACCCTAAAAATAACTCTAACCCTAACCCTAACCCTCTCCCTCAACCTAACCCTAACCCTAAAACTCACCCTAACCCTAATCCTTGCCCTAAACCTCACACTCACCCTCAACCTAACCCTCACCCTTACCCTCACCCTCACTATCACACTAACCCTAACACTAACACTAACCCTCACCCTAACCATCACAGTCACCCTAACCCTCACTCTAAACCTAACCCTCAACCACACCCTAATTCTCCCCCTCAACCGAACCCTCACCCTCACCCTAACATTCACCCTCACCCTAAACCTCACCCTCACAATCAAAATCACGCTAACGCTAGCCCTTACCCTAACTATAACCCTGAACCTAACCCTAACCCTCACTGTTATCCCCACCCTAACCCTAACCCTAATGCTCAACCTAACCCTAGACCTCATCCTAACACTTACCATATCCCTAAACCTCACCCTCACACGAACCCTAACCCTCACACTAACACAAATCCTAACCCTCACCCTCACCCTCAACCTCACCCTAAACCTAACCCTAACCCTAACCCTCATCCTAACTCTAATGATAACCCTAACCCTTAACTTCACCCTATATCTCACCATAACCCTTAAACTCACCATAACCTTAACCCTAACCCTAACCCTAATCCTCACCCTAACCCTAACCCTCACACACACCTTAATCCTCACATTCACCGGAACCCTTATCCTCACCCTAACACTCACCCTAACGCTAACCCTAACCCTAATCCTAAACCTAACCCTCACCCTCAACTTCACTGTCACCCTAACCCTAACCCTAAACCTAACACTCACCCTCACCTTAACACTCACCCTAACCAAAAACATCACCATAACCCTAACCCTCACCCTAAACCTAACCCTAACCCTCACCCTAAACTTAACCCTCACCGTAATGCCCTCCCTATCCCTAACACTAACCCAACACCTCATCATCACACAAACCCTCACACTAACCCTTATCCTAACACTTACCCTAATCCTAAACCTCACCCTAACCCTCACACTAACCTTAATCCTCACCCTATCCCTAACCCTAACCCAAACCCTCACCCTAACCCTCACCGTAATTCTTACCCGCACCGTAACCCTAACCATCACCCTCACCCTAAATCTCACCCTAACCCTTACCCTCACGCTAATCCACAAACTAAACCTAACCCTAAACCGACGGCACACCCTAACCCTCACCCTCACCAAAACCCTAACCCTAAACCTAACCCTCACCCTAACCCTAACCCTCACCATCACCCCAACCCTCACACTAACCCTTACCCTCACAATAACCCTATCCCTCACCCTAAACCTAACCCTTATTCTCAAAAGAACACTCACCCTCACGCTAACCCTCGCCCTCACACTAAACATCACCCTAAACCTAACACTCACCCAAACCCTAACCCTAACCCTCACCCTCACCCTAACCCTCACCATGACCCTAAACCTTACCCTAACCCCAACCCACACCCTCACCCTAAACCTCACCCTAACCCTAACTCTAACCCTTACCTACCCGAAAACCTCACCCTCACACTCACCCTCACCCTAATCCTCACCCTCACCCTAGCCCTCACCCTAAAACGAACCCTCATCCTAACCCTAAACCTAAGCCTCACCCACACACTAACCCTAACACTAAACCTAACCCTAACACACATCCTAACCCTAACTCTAAACCTAATGCTAACCCTAAACCTCACACTCACCCTAACCCGAACCCTATCCCTTACAGTCACCCTAACCCTAACCCTAACCATCACAATAACCCTAAACCTTCCCCTCAGCCTAACACTCACCCTATACCTAACCCTAAACCTAAACCTCACCCTCACACTAACCCTCACCCTAACACTTGCCCACACCCTCACCCTCATCCTAACACTAACCCTAAACCTATACTTCACCCTAACCCTCACTCTCACCCTAACCCTCACCCTAACCGTTACCCTCACCCTAACCCTTACCCTAACCCTACACCTAACCCTCACACTAACCTAAGCCTAACCCTCAGCCTAAAACTTATGCTAACCCTAAATCTAACCCTAACCTTCACCATACCCCTAAACCTAGCCCTAACCCTAACCCTCACACTAAACCTAAACCTAACCCTCAGCCTAACCCTCATCCTAACCCTAAACCTAACCCTAATCCTAACTTCACCCTCACCCTCACCGTAACTCTAAACCTAAACCTAAACCTAACACTCACAGTCATCCTCACCTTAACTTAAAACTATCCCTAAACCTCACCCTAACCCTAACCATCACCCTATATCTCACCCTCACCCTAACCCTAACCCTAACACTCACCCTAACCCTAACGCTAACCCTAACCCTCACCCTCACACTAAACCAAAGCATAACCCTTACCCTGACCATAACCTTAACCCTCAGCCTAAACCTAATCCTCACCATAACCCTAACTCTCACCCACACACTAACCCACACCCTCACCCTCACCCTCACCCTCAACAAAACACTTACCCTAACTCTCACGTTAACCTAACACTATTCCTAACCCTCATCCTAACCCTAACCCTCACCCTATATGTCACCCTCATCCTAACCCTAACCCTAACCCTCACTCTAACCCTCACCCTAAACTTAACACTAATCCTAACCCTCATCCTCACACTAAACCTCACCTTAACCCTTTCCCTCACCATAAACTTAACCCTAAGCCTAAACCTAATCCTCACCCTAACCCTAACCCTCACCCACACACTAACCCTCACCCTCACCCGAACCCTCACACTCACATAAACCTCGCCCTAACCCTAACATTACCCCTCTACCTAACCATCACCCTAACCATAACACTAACCCTAACCCTCAACCTAACCCTAACCCTAACGCTAACACTCAAACTCACCTAAACCTAAGGCTAACCCTAACATTACCCCTCTACCTAACCATCACCCTAACCATAACACTAACCCTAACCCTCACACTCACCTAAACCTCACCCTACACCTTATATTACCACTCTCCCTAACCATCACCCTAATCCCACACTAACACTAACCCTCACCCTAACCATAAACCTATTTCTAAACCTAGCCCTCACCCTCAAACTAGCCCTAACACTAACTCTAACATTAATCCACACCCTAACCCTAACCCTAAACCTTAACCCTCAACCTAACCCTAAACCTAAACCTAACCGGCACACATACCTAAACCTGACCCTAACCCTAACATTACCACTCTCCCTAACCATAACCCTAACGCTAACCCTAACCCTAACCCTCAACCTAACCCTAATCCTACCCCTCACCCTCACCCTCAAACTAACCATAAACCTAATGCTAACCGTCACCCTAACCCTAACCCTCAACCTAAACCTAAACTCAGCTTAACACTCACTCTCACCCGAATCCTCACCCTAACCCTAACACTTAACTAACCGAAACCCTCACCCTCAAACTCACCCTCAGCCTAGCCCTCAGCCAAACCCTCACCCTAACCTTAACCCTCACCCTTAGTGTAACCCTCACCCTCAGCCTAACCCTCATCTTTACCCTTACCATCAACCGCACGCTAACGCTCACCCTAACCCTAACCCTCACCGTAACCCTAACTCTACCCCTAAACCTCACCCTCACCCTAACCCTAATTCTAACCCTAACCCTAACTCTAAACTTTACCCTAAATCTAACCCTCAACTTCACCCTCACCTTAACCGTAACCCTAACCCTAACCCTAACAATAACCCTAACCCTAACCCTAACCCTCACCCTAACCATAACTCTCACCCTAACATTAACCCTCACCCTAACACTTACCCTCATCCTAACACTGACCCTAACACTAACACTAACCCTCAAACTAACCCTAACCCTCACCCTAATCCTAAACCTCACCCTAACCCTAACCCTAACTCTAAAACTCACCCCCAACTTAGACCTCAACCCAACCCTAATCCTAACACTCACCCTCACCCTAACCATAATCTTAACCCTAACCCTCAACCTAACCCTAACCCTCTCCCTCACCATAACCCTAACCCTCATCCTAACCCTAACCCAAACCCTAACCCTAACTCTAAACCTTACCCTAAAACTAAACCTAACCCTCACCTTCACACTAGCCCTCACCCTAACCCTAATCCTAATCCTCACCCTAACCCAAAACTTAACCGAACAGTAACTCTCACCCTAAACCTAACCCTGACCTTCACCCTGTCCCTTACCCTCACACTCACCCTCACTCTCAGCCTACCCTAAGCCTAAGCCTAACCCTAATCCTAACCGTCACACTCACCCTAACCCTTACCCTAATCCTAATCCTAACCCTAAGCCTAACCCTCACCCTCAAACTCAACCCCATCCTAACCCTCACCCTAACCCTAACTCTAAAACTAACACTAAACCTAACCCTCAACCTCAGCCTCAACATACCCTAACTCTAACCCTGAACCTCATCTTCACCCTAACCCTAACTCTAACCCTAACCATACCACTAAACCTCACCCTCACCCTAAACCTAAACCTAAACCTCACCCTAACCCTAACCCTAAACCTCACCTTCTCCCTAGCCCTAACCTTAACCCAAAACCTAGCACTAACCCTCATCCTAACCCTCCCCCTAACCCTAACCCTAACCCTCACCTTAACCCTAAACCTCACCCTCAAACTTACTCTCAGCCTAACACTAAACCTAATCCTAAACCTAATCCTAACACACACACTCACCCTCATCCTAAACCTAATCCTATCCCTAAGCCTAACATTAACCCAAACACACCCCCTAACTCTCAATCTAAACCTAACCCTAACACTAACCCTAAACCAAACCCTCAACTTAAACCTCACTCTAACCCTAAATCTAACCCTAAACCTCACCCTCACACTAACCCTAACTCTAACCCTAACCCAAAACCTACACCTCACCCTAAACCTAAACCTCACCCTCACCCTCAACCTCAACATAACTCTAACCCTAACCCTAAAAATAACATTAACCCTAACCCTAACCCTAACCCTAAACATAACCTTCACCCTTAGCCTCAACCTCACCGCAAACTTAACCCTAACCATAACACTTACAATTACCCTATCCCTAACCCTAATCCTCATCCTCAACCCCACCCCCACCCTCACCCTCAGCCTAACCCTAACCCTAACCCTAACATTAACCCTAGCCCTCACTGTAACCCTAAACCTAACCCTAAAAATAACCCTAACACTAACCCTAATCCTAGCCCTCACCCTCACCTTAACCCTAATCCTAACACTAACCCTCACCATAACCCTAACCCTCACACTTACTGTAACCTTAACCCCCAACCTAACCCTCACCCTAACACTAACCCTAACCCTGAACCTCACCCTAACACTAACACTAAACCTCACCATCAACCTAGCCCTCACCGTAACCCTAATCCTAACCCTAATCCTCATCCTAACCCTCACCCTAAACCTAACCCTAAACCTCAACCTAACCCTAAACCTAACCTGAAACCTCACCCTCACCCTAACCTGAACCGTAACCCTAGCCCTAAAACTCTCCCTAACCCTAATCCTAAACTTCACCCACACCGTAGCCCTTACCATAACCCTAATCCTAAATCTAAACCTCATCCTAACCCTCCCCCTATCCCTAAACCTAACAGTAAACCTAACCCTAACCCTCACCCGGACCCTAACCTACCCCTAAACCTCACCCTCACCCTAACCCTAACTCTAAACCTAACCCTAACACTAAACTTCACCCTATTCCTAACCCTAACACTCATTCTAACCCTCACACTAACCCTAACCCTAACCCTAAACATCACACTAACCCTAATCCTCACCCCCACACTCACCCTCAGACTAAGCCTAAGCCTAACCCTAACCCTAACTATCACACTCACCCTCATCCTAACCCTAATCCTAACCCTAACCCTAACCCTAAACCTCAACCTAACCCTCACCCTAACCTTAACACAAACACTAACCCGAAACCTTACCCTAATCCTAATCCTAACCCTAATCCTAAACCTCACCCTAAGCCTCACCTTAACCCTAAGTCTAACCCTAAATCTTACCCTCACCCTTACCCTAACCGTAATCCTAATCCTCACCCTAACCCTAACCCTAAACATCACCCTCACCCTAGCCCTCACCCTAACCCTAATCCTAACCCTAACCTTGACACTAACCCTCCCCATAACTCTAACCCTAACCCTCATTATAACCCTAACCCTCACCCTCACCCTCACAGTCAGCCTAACCCTAAGCCTAACCCTAAGCCTAAATCTAAACTTAACCGTAACCCTCACAGTCACCCGCACGCTCACCCTCACCGTAATTCTATCCCTAACCCTAAACCTAACCCTAAACCTCACCAGAACCCTAATCCTAACCCTAAACCTCACCCTCACCCTAACCCTAACACTATCCCTAACACTAACCCTCACCCTAACCCTCACCCTAACCCAATATCTAACCCTAAACTTCACCCTCAACCTAAACCTAACCCTAACCCTAAACCCCACCCTAACCCTAAACCTAACCCTCACCTTCAAGCTCACAATCAGCCTCAGCCTAACCCTAAGCCTAAGCCAAACCCTCACCCTAATCCTCATACTCACGGCACCCTAACCCTAACCCTAAACCTAACCTAAACCTGAGACTCACACTAACCCTAACCCTAATCGTAATTCTAAACTTAACCCTAACCCTCACACTCACCCTAACCCTCACCTAAACCTAACCCTAATCCTATCATTAACCCTAAACCTAACACTCACCCTCAGCCTCACCCTAACCCTAACTGTAACCCTAAACCTCAACCTCAACCTAATCCTAACCCTAACCCTAACCCTAAACCTCATGCTAACACTAACCCTAAACCTAACCCTCACCCTTGCCCTTACCTTAAGCCTAATCCTAACCCTAACCCTAATCCTAACCCTCTCACTAACCCTAACCCTAACCCTCACGCTAAACCTAACCCTAACCCTCAACCTCACCCTCAGCCCAACCCTAAACCTAACCCTAAACCTAACCCTAACACACACACTCACCCTCACCCTAACCCTAATCCTACCCTAACCCTAACCCTAACCCAAACCCTCCCCCTAACTCTCACTCTAAACCTAACCCTAATACTAACCCTAAACCTCACCCTCAACATAAACCTCACCCTAACCCTAACTCTAAACCTAAACCTCACGCTCTCACTAACACTAACTCTAAACCTAACCCAAACCCTAAACCTCACCATAAACGTAACCCTCACCCTCACCCTCAACCTCACAATAAGTCTAACCCTAACCCTAACAATAACACTAACCTTAACCCTAACCCTAACCCTAACCATAAACCTCACCCTCAGCCTCACCCTCACTGCAAACTTAACCCTAACCATAACACTAACAATAACCCTAACCGTAATCATAATACTCACACCCACCCCCACCCTCACCCTCAGCCTAACCCTAACCCTAACAATAACGCTAATCTTATCCCTCAC
The DNA here is from genome assembly GCF_024711535.1 of Dipodomys merriami. Lineage (NCBI taxonomy): Eukaryota > Metazoa > Chordata > Mammalia > Rodentia > Heteromyidae > Dipodomys > Dipodomys merriami. The sequence continues at coordinate 1,041,276 of NW_027202771.1, forward strand.
CATAACCCTAACCTTAACCCTAACAATAACCCTAACTCTACCCCTAATCCTAACCATCACCCTCACCCTAACCCTAATCCTAAAACTAACCCTCACCCTAACCCTAACCCTAACCCTAACCATTATTGTAACCTAACTCTCAACCTAACCATCACCCTAAACCTAACCCTAACCCTAAACCTCACCCTAACTCTAACCCAAACACCGCCCTCAGCCTAGCCCTCAACCTAACCCTAATCCTAACACTAATCCTCATCCTAACCCTCACCCTAACCCTAACCCTAAAGCTCACCCACCCTAACCCTAACCCTAAACCACAACCTAACCCTAACCCTCACCTTAACCCTAAACTTAACCTGAAATCTAACTCTCATCCTAACCCTAACACTAACCCTCACCCTAACCGTAAACCTCACCCTCTCCCTCACCCTCAGTGTAATGCTTAGCCTAACCCTAACCCTCACCCTAACGCTTACCAAAATCCTAATCCTAACCCTAATCCTAACATTAACCCTCAGCCTCAACTTAACCCTAAGTCTAACCGTAAACCTCACACTCACCCTAATCCTAACCCTAACCCTAACCATAAACCTCACCCTAACCCTAAGCCTAAGCATCACCCTCACCCTAGCCCTCACCCTAAAGCTAATCCTAACCCTAACCCTCATCTTAACCCTCCCCATAATCCTTACACTAACCCTCACCCTAACTCTAACCCTCACACCTACCTTTATCTTACTCTAATCCTAATCCTAACCCTAAGCCTAACCCTCACCCTCAAACTAAACATCACCCTAACCCTAACTCTAACACTACCCCTAACACTAACCCACAACTTCAGCCTCAACCTTACCCTAACTCTAACCCTCAAACTCACCATCAGCCTAACCCAAACCCTAACCCTAACCCTCACCCTAACCTTAAATCTAACCATCACCCTAACCTTAAACCTCACCCTCAACCTCACACTCAGCCTAAACCTAAGCCTAAGCCTAACACTAACCTTACCCTCACCCTCACACTAGTCCTCACCCTAACAATAATCCTAACCCTATCCCTCATCCTAACCCACACCCTATCCATAACCCTTACCATCACCCTAACCCTAATCCTCATCCCCACCCTCACCCTCAGCATAACCATAACCCTAAGCCTAACCCTAACTCTAACCCTTACATACCCTAATCCTTACTGTAAACCTAAACCTAACCCTAACCCGAAACCTCAACATAACCCTCATCCTAAACTTAACCCTAACACTAACCCTAACCCTAAGCCTTGATCTAACCCTCCCCCTAACCCTAAATATAATCCTAAAACTCACCCTCACCCTAACCCAAATCCTAACCCTAACCCTCAACCTCACTGTGACCCTAACCCATATCCTAACCCTCACCCTAACCCTAACCCTAAACCTCACCCAAACACTAATCCTAACCCTCACCCTCACCCTAGTCCTAAACCGAACCCTAATCATAACCCTAATGCTCATCCTAACCATCACCCTAACACTAACCCTAACCCTCACCCTAATCCTAAGCCTAACCCTAACCCTCAACCTAACCCTAACCCTCACCCTCACTATAACCTTAACTCTAACCCTCACCCTAACCCTAAACTTAACCCGAACTCTAACTCTCACCCTAACCCTACCCATAACTCTCACCCTAACCCTAATCATTAACCTCACCCTCACCCTAAGCCTAAGCTTAACACTATACCTAACTCTAACCCTAACCTTAACCCTCACCATAACACTAAACTTAAACCGAAACCTAACTCTCACCCTAACCCTTCCCCTAAATCTCACCCTAACCCTAATGCTCACCCTCACCCTCACACTAAGCCTAACTCTAAGCGTAAACCTAACCCTAACCCTAACTCTCACTCTCACCCTAATACTTACCCTAATCCTAAAAAGAACACTAAGCCTTACCCTCAACCTCAACCTAACCCTCACCGTAACCGTAATTCTAACACTAACCCTAACCCTCAACTTCAGACTCACCCTAACCCTAACTCTAACTCTAAACCTCACCCTCTCCCCAACACTAACCCTTAACCTCACCCTAAACCTAATCCTAAAACTCACCCTCACCATAGCCCTCACCCTAACCCTAATCCTAACCCTAACCGTCATCCTAACTCTCACCCTAACACTAACCCTAACCCTAACACTCACCCTAACCCTAAACTTAACAGGAATGCTAACTCTCACCCTAATCCTAACCCTAACACTCACCCTAAACCTAACCCTCACCTTCAGCCTAACACTAAGCCTAAACGTAACCCTAACTCTAACCCTCACACTCACCATAAACCTAACCCTAATCCTAATCCTAACACTAACCCTAATCCACACCCTCACCCTAACCCTCACCTTAAGCCTAACCCTAATATTAATCCAAACCCTAACCCCAACCCTAAACCTCATCTTCACCCTAAACCTCACACTAACCCTAAGATTAATACTCAATCAAACCCTCACCCTCATCCTCACCCTAGCCCTCACCCAAACCCTATCCCTCATCCTCGCCCTAAACCTCACACTAACCCTAACACTAACCGTCAATCTAACCCTTACCCTTACCCTAACCCTAAACCTAACCCTCACCCTGACACTAACCCTATCCCTAAACCTCACCCTCAACCTAAATATAACTCTAACCCTAACCCTAACACTAAACCTCACCCTATCCCTAACCCTAACCCTCACACTCAACCTCATGCTCAGCCTAACCCTAAGCCTAACACAAACCCTAACCCTAACACTCAGCCTAACCCTAACCCTAACTCTAACCCTAAACCTCACACTCACCTGCACCCTCACTGTCACTGTAATTCTAACCCTAAACCTAACCCTAACCCTAAACCTCACCCTAACTCTAACCCTAACCCTAACACTAACCCTCACCCTTACAGTAACTCTAAACCTAACCTTAACCCTAACCCTAAACCTCACCCTAACCGTAACCGTAACCCTAACCCTAACCCTCCCCATAACCCTATATCTAACCCTAAACCTCACCCTCACCCTAACCTTAACACTAACCCTAACCCTAACCCTCAACCTAACCCTCATCCTAACCCTATATCTAACCCTAAACCTGACCCTCACCATAACCCTAACCCTAACCCTAACTCTAAACCCCACTCTAACCCTAACCCTAAACCTCACCCACACTCTCACATTCACCAGAATTCGAACCCTAACCCTAACAATAACACTAACCCTGACCCTAACCATCACCCTAACCCTAATCCTCACCCCCACCCCCACCCTCAGCCTAAGCCTAACCCTCATACTCACACTCACCGTAACCTTAATCCTAACCCTAACCCTATCCCTAAACCTCAACCTACCCCTCACCCTCACCCTAAAACTAACCCTAACCCTAAACCTCACCCTAACCCTCCCCCTAACCCTACCTCTAAACCTAAACCTCACCCTCACCCTAACCCTAACCATAACTCTAACCCTAAACCTCATCCTAAACCTAACCCTTACCATCAACCTCAACCTCATTGTAACTCTAACCCTAACCCTAAAAATAACACGAAACATAACCCTAGTCCTAAACCTAACCATAAACCTCAGCCTCACCCTCACAGCAAACTTAACCCTACCCATAACACTAACAATAACGCTAACCAGATCCCTAACCCTAATACTCACCCCCACCCACACCCTCAGCCTAACCCTAACCCTAAACCTAAATCTAACACTCCAGGTAACCCTAACCTTAACCCTAACCCTAACACTAAGCCTAACCCTAAACCAAACCCTAAATCTAACCCTAATCCTCAGCCTCATCCTCACCCTAACCCAAATCCTAACACTAACCCTCACGCTAACCCTAAGCCTAACCCTAACACTAATCCTAACCCTCACACTTACCCTCACCCTAACCCAAATCCTAAACCTAAACCTATTCCTAAAACTCACCCTAGCCCTCACCCTAAGCCTAATCCTAACCCTAAACCTCATCCTAAACCTCACTCTAACCCTAACCCTAACCCTCACCCTAACCCTAACCCTAACACTCACCCTCATGCTCAGCCTAAGCCTAAGCATAAGCCTAAGCCTAACCCTAACCCTCAACCTATCCCTAACCCTAACACGATCACTAACTCTAACCCTAAACCTCACCCTCACCCTAAACCGAACTCTAACCCTGACCCTAAACCTAAACCTCATCCTAACCCTAAATCTAACCCTCACCCTCACCATAACTGTAACCCTAACCCTAAAAATAACACTAACCCTAATCCTCACCCTCACCCTAACCATAACCCTCACCCTAACCTTCACCCTAAACCTAACCCTAATCCTAAACCTCACCCTAACACTAACACTAAACCCTCAACCTAGCACTCACCCTAACCCTAATCCTTACCCTAATACTCATCCTATCCCTCACACTAACCCTAATTCTAAACCTCACAATAACCCTAACCCTAACCAACAACCTAACCCTAACCCTCAACCTAACTGTAACACTAACACTCACACTCAATGTAACCCTTACTGTAATGCTAATCCTAACCCTAATCCTAAACCTCACCCTAAGCCTCACCTTAACCCAAAGTCTAACCCTAAACCTCACCCTCACCCTAACCCTAACCCTAACTCTAACCCTAAACCTCACCCTAACCCTAACCCTAAACATAACCCTCACCCTAGTCCTCACTCTAACCCTAATCCTAACCGTAACCCTCATCCTAACCCTCCCCATTACCCTAACCCTAACCCTGACCCTAAACCTAACCCTCACCCTCATCCTCAGCCTATCCCTAAGCATAAACCTAAGCTTAAGCATAAACCTAACCCTAAAACTCACACTCACCCGCACTCTCACCCTCAAACTAACCCTAACCCTAAACCTAACCCTCAACCTGACCCTAAACTTAACACTAACCCTAACCCTCAACCTAACCCTCCCCTTAACCCTATATCTAACCCTAAACCTCACCCTCACCGTAAACCTAACCCTAAACCTAAACCCCACCCTAACCCTAAACCTAACCCTCACCCGCACGGCCACCGTCACCAAAAATCAAAACCTAACGCTAACAATAACACTAACCCTAACGCTAACCATGACCCTAACCCTAATCCTCACCCCCAGCCTCACCCTCAGCGTAAGCCTAAGCCTAAGCATAACGCTCACCCTAAGCCTCATACTCATGCTCACCCTACCCCTACTCATAAACCTAACCCTATCCCTAAACCTCAACCTAACCCTCACCCTCACCCTACCCCTAACACTAAACCTAACCCTAACCCTCACACTCACCCTAACCCTTAAGGTATTCCTAATCTGAACACTAAGCCTTACAATAACCCTAACCCTGAACCACACCCTCACCCTCACCCTAACCCTAACTCTAACCCTAAACTTCAACTTCACCCTAACCCTAACTCTAACCCTAACCCTAACCCTAAATCTCACCCTAAACCTAACCCTAATCCTCACCCTCACCCTCAGCGTAACCCTAACCCTAAAACTCACCCTAAACCTAACCCTCACCATAACACTTACACTCACCTTCACACTAACCCTAACCCTCACCCTAATCCTAACCCTCACCCTCACCCAAACCCTAACCCTAGCCCTCACCCTAACCCTAAATCTAACCCTAAACCTCACCCTAACCCTAACCCTCATCCTCACCCTGAACCTCACACTAACCCTAACCCTAATCCTCAATCTAACCCTTACCCTCACCCTAACTCTAACCCTAACCCTTACCCTAACCCTCACCCTAACCCTAACTCTCACCATTACCGTAACCCTCATCCTCAGCCTAACTCTCACCTTTAAACTTACCGACACCCTCAACTTAAATCTCACCATAACCCTAAACTTAACCCGAACCCTAACTATCCCCCTAACCCTAACCCTAACCCTCACCCTCACCCTAACCCTCATCCTCACCCTCACCCTCAGCATATAACAAAGCCTAACACTAGCCCTAAACTTAACCCTCACATTCACTGTCTCCCTAACCCTAATCCGAATCCTAACCCTAACCCTAACACACAACCTCACCCTAACCCTCACCCTAACCCTAATCCTAACATTAAACCTTACCCTAACCCTCACCCTCACCCTATCTCTAACCCTAAACCTCAAACTCACCCTGACACTCACCCTAACCCTAACCCTAAACTTCACACTAAACCTAACCCTAAACCTTTCCCTCACCCTAGCCCTCACCCTAAACCTAAACCTAACCCTAAACCTCACCCTCACACTAACCCTAACTCAAACCTTAACCCTAAACCTAAACCTCACCCTAACACTAAGCCTCTCCCTCATTCTCACTGTAACCCTAACCCTAAACCTAACAATAACCCTAAACCTAACCCTAAAACTCACCCTAAACATAACACTCACCCTAAACCTAACCCTCACCCTAACACTTACCCTAAACCTTACCCTAACCCTAACTCTAATACTAACCCTCACAGTAACCCTAACTCTCAACCTAAACCTAAACCTCGCCCTAACACTAACCCTATTCCTAACCCTCACCCTCAACCTAACCCTCACCCTAACCCTAATTCTAACCCTAACACTAACCGTAATCCTCACCCTAAACCTCATACTAACCCTAATCCTCAATCTAAACCTCACCCTCACCCTAATCCTCACCCTAACCCTTACCCTAACCCTCACCCTAAATCTAACCCTCACCCTTAGTGGAACACTCACCCTCAGCCTAACCCTCACCTTTACTCTTACTGTCATGCTCACCCTAATCCTCACCCTAAGCCTAACCATCATCCTAAAACTCACCCTAAACCTAACCATATCCATCACCCTAACCCTAAACCTCACCGGCAACCTCACCCTCAGACTAACCCTAACCGTCATCCTAACCCTCCCCCTAACCCTTACGCCAACCCTCACCCTAAACCCAACCCTCATCCAAAACCTCACCCTCAGCCTAACCCTAAGCCTAACGCTAAACATAACCCTAACACACACAATCACCCTCACACTAATCCAAATACTAACCCTAACCCTCACCCTCACCCTCAACCTCAGTTTAACCATAAGCTGAACCCTAACACTAACACTAACCCTCACACTCACCATAATCCTTACACTAATCCTAATCCTAATCCTAACCCTAACCCTAACCCTAACCCTCAGCCTCACCTTAACCCTAACTCTAGTCCTAAACCTCACACTCACCCTCACCCTAACATTAAGCCTAACCCTAAACCTCACCCTAACCCTAACCCTAAACCTCACCCTCACCCTAGCCCTCACCTTAACCCTAATCCTAACCCCTACCCTCATCCTGACCCTCATCATAAACCTAAACCTAATCCTAAACCTCACCCTCAACCTCAGCCTCAGCCCAACCCTAATCTGAACCCTAACCCTCACACTAACCCTCTCCCTAATCCTAATCCTATCCCTAAACTTATCCCTCACCCTCACCCTAACCCTAACCCTAAACCTAACACTAACCCTAACCCTAAACCTCACCCTCAGCCTCACCATAACCATAACTCTAAACCTAAACCTCAAACTCACCCTAACCCCAACCCTAACCCTAACCCTAAACCTTACACTAACCCTAACCCTAAACCTCACCCTCTCCCTAGCCCAAATCCTAACCCTAATCCTAAACCTAACGCTCATCCTAACCCTCCCCCTATCCCTAACCCTCACCTTAACCCTAACATTAATCCTAACCCTAACCATCATGCTCAGCCTCACCTTAAGCCTAAATCTAACCGTAAACCTCACCCTGACCCTAAACCTAACCCTATCCCTAAACCTCATCCTACCCTAAACCTAACCCTCACCCTCACGCTCACAGTAACCATAACACTAACCCGAACACTTACAAAAATCCTAACACTAACCCTCACCCTGACCCTAACCCTCACCCTAACACTTAACCTCACCCTAACACTAAACTTAACCTTAAATCTAACCCTCACACTAACCCTCACCATCACCCTAACCCTAAATCTCACCCTAACACTAACCCTAAACCTCATCCTCACCCCAGCCCTCACCCTAACCCTAACCGTCATCCTCACCCTAAACCTCACACTAACCCTAACACTAATCCTTAACTTAAACCTCACCCTCACCCTAAACCTAACCTTAAACCTCAACCTAACCCTAACCCTCACCTTAGAGTAACCTCACCCTCAGCCTAACCCTCAACTTTACCCTTACCATCAACCCAACCCTAACCCTCACCCTAACACTAACCCTCACCCTAACCCTAACACTACCCCTAAACCTCACCCTAACCCTAACCCTAAACCTCACCCTCAACCTCATCCTCAACCTAACCCTAAGTCTAAGCCTAACACTTATCCTAACACTCACCCTCACCCTAGCCCTCACCCAAACACTAATCCTAAGCCTCACACTAACCCTAACCCTAACCATAACCCTAACCCTAATCCTCACCCCGACCCTCACCCTCAGCCTAACCCTAAGCCGAAGCCTAAGCCTAACTCTAACCCTCACACTCAACCTCACCCTAACCCTAACCCTCACCCTAAACCTCAACCTAACACTCACCCTAACTTTAACCCTAACATTAACCCTAAACCTAACCCTCGACCTAACCCTCCAACTAACCCTAAATCTAACCCTAAAACTCACCCTCACCCTAACCCTAATCCTAACCGGCACCCTAAACCTCACCCTAACCCTAACCCTCAACCTCACCCTCAACCTCACCCTGAAAATAACTATAACCCTAACCCTAACAATAACACTAATCCTAAACCTAAACCTAACCCTAACCCTAACCCTAATGCTAACACTCACCCTCACCCTAAGACTAATCCTAACCCTAACCCTCACCCTAACCCTAACACTCACCCTGACTATAACCCTAACCCTCATCCTAACCTTAAACCTTACCCTAACACTAACCCTAACCCTCACCCTCACCCTAAGCCTCACCCAAACCCTTACCCTAAACCTAATCCTAACACTAAGCCTAACCGTCACCCTCACCCTAACCCTCACTCTAAACCTAACTCTTACACTAACCCTAAACCTAACCCTCAACCTCAGCCTCACCCTTATCCTAACTCTAACACTAAGCCTAAACCTAAACCTCACACTAACCCTAACCTTAAACCTCACCCTCACCCAAGCCCTCACCCTAACCCTAATCCTAACCCTACCCCTCATCCTAACCTTCACCCAAACACTAAACCTAACTCTCACCCACACCCTCACCCTAACCCTAATCCGAACCCTAACCCTCAACCTAACCTGAACCCTCACCCTCACCGTAACTCTTACCCTAACCCTCAACTAACCCTAAACATAACACGAAATAAAACTCTCACCCTAAACCTGACCATAACTCTAACCCTAACCCTAACAATAACACTAATCCTAACCCTAAATCTAACCCTAACCCTAACCCTAATCCTAACACTCTCCCTCACCCTAAACATAATCTTAAACCTAATCCTCAACCTCACCCTAACCCTCAACCACACTGTAAACCTAACATTCATCCTAAGCTTAACCCTAACCCTAACCCTAACCCTAAACCATACCCTAACACTAACTCTAACACTCACCCTTACCCTAGCCCTCACCGTAACCCTAATCCTAACCCTAACCCTTACCCTAAACCTAACTCTAAGCCTCACCCTCATACTAACCCTAAACCTCACCTTATCCCTCACCCTAAACCTAATGCTAACCCTACCCCTCACTCTCACCCTAACCCTCACCCTTACCCTTATCCTCACACTGACACTAACCCTAATCCTAATCCTCAAATTAACCCTAACCCTCAACCTAAACCTAACCCTACCCCTCACTCTATGCCTCACCCTAACCCTAAACCTAACCCTAACCCTAACCCTCACGATAACCTTAACGCAAACTCTAACCCTGACCCTAAACCTAACCCTATCCCTCAACCTAACCTTACCCTAACCGTAAACCTGACCCTCACCTAAACCCTAACCCTCACCCTCAACCTCAACCTCACCCTCACACTCACACTAACCCTCACACTCATCCTCACTCTAACCCTAACCATAACCCTAATCCTCACCCTAAACCTAACCCTCACCCTCACCCTCACCATCACCCTCATCGTAACCCTCACCCTATCCCAAACCATAACCATAACCATAACACTAAACCTCTGACCCTCACCCTCACCATCACCCTAAGCCTGACCCTACACCTAAGCCTATTCCTAAACCCAACCCTCACCCTCACCCTAACCCTAACCCTAACACTCACCCTCACCCTAACCCTAACCCTAACCCTCAGCCTAACCCTAACCCTAACCCTAATGCTAACCCTAACCCTCACCCTCACAGTAAGCCTAACCCTCATACTAACCCTCACCTTAAATCTAAACTTAACCATAATACTATCCCTAACACTCACCCTCTCCCTGAACCTCACTTTAACCCTTACCCTCACCCTAACCCTTACCCTAACCCTAACACTAAAACTAAACCTCACCCTAACCCTCACCCTAACACTAATCCAAATCTAACCCTCACCCTAACGCTCACCCTAACCCTCAACCTAACCCTAACCCTCACCCTCACGCTAACCCTCACCCTAATCCTTAACCTCAGCCTAAACCTAACTCTAACCCTCACCCTCACCCAATCTAACCTGAAACCTAACCCTCACCCTAACCCTCACCCTAAATCTAACGCTATCCCTCACTGTCACCCTCACTTCAAACGTCATCCTAACCATTACCCTCACCATAACCCTAACCCTAACATAAACCTCACCATAACCCTAACCCTCACCCTCACACTAACCGTCACCCACAACCTGAAACTCACCCTCATCCTAACCCTCACCCTAACCCTAACCCTACCTTAAAACTCACCCTAACCCTAATCCTCAACCAAAACCTAACTCTAACCCTCAAACTCATACTAACCCTAACCCTCAACTTAACCCTCACCATAAACCTCACCCTAACCCTAACGCTAAACCTAACCCTCACTCTCACCCTAACGCTTATCCTCACACTAACCCTAACCCTAACCCTTACATTAACCATAACCCTCACCTTACACCTCACCCTACCCCTCACCCTAACCCTTACCCCTAACACTCACCCTAACCCTAAACCGAACCCGAACCATCACCTTCACACTGACCCTCACCGTGACCCTAACCCTCACCTACACCCTCACCCTCACCCTCATCCTAACCCTCACCCTAAACATCACGCTCACCCTAAACATCACCCTAACCCTAATACTCACCCTAACCCTAATCCTCAAGTTAAATTTCACCCCAAACCCTAATACTCACCCTAACCTTAACCCTAAGCCTTTCCTAACCAAATCCCTCACCCTCACCCTAACCCTCAACCTAACCATCTCCCTCAACCTAAACCTCACCCTCACCCTAACCTGAAAACGAACCCTAATACTAACACTAGCCGTCACCCTCACCTTAACCCTAATCCTAACCCTAACTCTATCCCTAAACCTGACCCTAATCCTAACCCTAAATCTCAACCTCACCATAACCGTCACACTAACCCTTACCCTCACCCTCAACCTCACCCTAAACTTAACCCTAACATAAACCAACACCCTAACCCTCACCCTAACACTAACCGTAACCCTACCCCTCATCCTAACCGTCACCCTAAACCTAACCCTAAACCTAATACTCACCCTGTCTCTAACACTAACACTAACCCTCACCCTAAGCCACACACTCGCCTTACCCATAATGCTAATATTAACCCTCAGCCTCACCCTAAACCTCGCCCTAACCCTTACCCTCACCTTAACCCTATCCCTCACCATCAGCCTAACACTCACCCTAACCCTTACCCTCATGCTAAACCTCACTCTAACCCTAACCCTAACACTAACACTAAACCTCACACAAACCGTCACCCTACCCCTAAGCCTAATCCTAACCCTCACTCTCACTCTAACCCTTACTCTTAACGAACCCTAACACTAATCCTCAGCCTAACTCTCATCCTAACCCTAACCGTAACCCTAAACCTCACCCTGTCACCCTCAACCTCAAACTCACCCTCGGCCTAACACTAACCCTATACCTAATACAAGACCTAACCCTCACCCTCAACCTAACTCTAAACCTAACCCTAAACAAAACCCTCACCCTAAGCTTAACCCTATCCCTTACCCTCACCCTAAAACTAACCCTAATCCTAATCCTAAGGCTCACCCTCACTCTAACCCTCACCCTCACCCTAAACCTAAACCTAACCCTCAGCCTAACCCTCATCTTAACTCTAACCCTAACCCTCAACCTAACCTTAACCCAAACCCTAAACTTAACCTTCACCCAAACGCTAATCGTCACCCTCACTCTCAACCTCACCATCACCCTCACCGTAACCCACACCCTCACCCTCAGCCTAACCATAACCATAACCCTATCCCTCACCCTAAACCTAACCCTCACCCTCAACATCAATCTTACCCTAACCCTCACCCTCACCCTAACCCTAACCATAACCCTAAACCTCATCCTAATGCTAACCTGACCCTCACCCTCACCCTAAGCCTAACCCTACACCTAAGCCTAATCCTAAACCTAACCCTCTCACTCACCCTCACACTAAAACTAAACCTCACCCTAACCCTAACCCTAACCCTAGACCTCAACCTAACGCTAACCCTCACCTACACCCTAGCCCTCACCCTCACCCTAACCCTCACCCTCACTCTAAACATCATCCTAATCTTCACCCTCACCCTAACCCTAACCCTAATCCTCAACCTAACCCTAATCCTCACTTTAAACCTCAGCCTCACCCCAATCCTCACGCTAACCCTAAACCTAAGCCTTTCCTAACCTAAACCCATACCCTCAACCTAACCCTCACACTAAACCTCTCCCTCACCCTAGCCCTCACCCTAAAACTAACGCTAACCCTAACCCTCACCCTCAACCTCACCCCCACCCTCAGCCTAACCCTATCCCTAACTCTAATCCTAACTCTAAACCAAACCTTCACCCTCACCCTTACCGTAACCCTAACCCTTACCCTCATCCTTACCGTTACCCTATCCCTAACCCTCACACTAACCCTAATCCTAAACCTAAGACTAACCATAATGCTAACACTAGCCCTCACCCTCACCCCAACCCTAATCCTAACCCTAAACTTCAGCCTAAGGCTAACCCTAAATCTAATGCTAACCCTAAACCTCAAAATCACCCTAACAATCACCCTAAAACTTACCCTCACCCTCAACTTCACCCTAATTCTAACCCTAACACTAACCCTCACCCTAACCCTCACACTAACCCTAAACCTACCCTTCAGCCTAACACTCACCCTAAACCTAACTTTAACCGTAATCTTCACCCTATGCCTAAACCTAACCCTAAACGTCAGACTAAACCTCACACTCAACTTCAACCTCACCCTCACCCTCTATCTCACCCCAAACCTAATCCTACACCTAAACCTCAGCCTAACACTAACCTTAACCTTAATGCTAACCCTAAACCACAACCTCACCCAAACCCTAACCCAAACCCTCACCCTAACGCTCACACTAACCCTAAACCTAACACTCACCCTAAACCTCACCCTAACACTAATCCTCACCCTCTCCCTAACCCTCACCCTACACCTCAGCCTAAACCTCACACTCACCCTCACCATCACCCTCACGCTGAACCTCACCCTAACCCTAACCCTACCCCTAAACCTCAGCCTAACCCTAACCCTAACCTTAATGCTAACCCTAAACCTCAACCTCACCCTAACCCTAACCCTAACCCTCACCGTCACCTTCCCACTCACCCTCACCCTAACTCTCACGCTCAACCTCACCCTCACCCTAACCCTCAACATCATCATAAACATCACCCTAACACTAACCCTTACCCTAACCCTAACACTTACCCTAACCCTAACACTAACCCTAACCCTCACCCTAAACCTTATGCTAACCCTAACCCTCAACTTCACCCTAATCCTCACCCTAACCCTGATCCTCACACTAACCCTAACCCTAAACTTCAGCGTCACTCTCAACCTAAACCTAAACCTAAAACTAACCCTCACCCTAAACCTAACCCTTACCCTAACCCTAACACTAACCCTCACACTCACCCTAATCCTAAACCTAACCCTCACCCTAACACTAACCCTTACCCTATACCTAATCCTACCCCTCAACCTAACCCTCACCCTCGCCCTAATCCTAACCCTAACCCTCACTCTAAACATAACCCTAACCCTAACACTCACCCTAACTCTAAACCTAACCCTCACCCTAACCCTAACTGTAACCCTTACCCTAAACCTAAACCTAATCCTAAACCTAACCCTAACCCTATCCCTCACCCTCACCCTCAACATCCTAAACCTAACCCTAACCCTAACTCTCAACCTAACCCTAACCCGAATCCTAACCCTAACCCTCACCGTCACCATCACCCTCACCCTAACCCTCAACCTCAAACTCACCTTCACCCTAACCCTCAAACTAACCCTACCCTTCACCCTAACCCTAACCCTCTGCCTAACCCTAACCCTACCCCGCACCCTAACAATCACCCTAAACCTAACCCTCACCCTAACCCCAATCCTAAACCTCACCCTCACCCTAACCCTCACCGTCACCCTAAACCTCACCCTAAACCTAACCCTGACCCACACCCGAACCCTCAACCTCACCCGAACTCTCACGCTCACCCGAACCCTCATGCTCTCCCTCACCCTCACCCTCACTCTAACCCTCACCCTCAACCTAACACTCAACCTAAACCTCATCCTCACCCTAATCCTCACCCTAACCCTAACCCTAACCCTTACCTAACCAAAACCCTCAACCTCACCCTCACACTCACCCTCACACTCACCCTCACAATAGCCCTCACCCTAAACCTAAACCTCACCCTAAACCTACCCTAACCCTCAGCCTAAACCTTAGCCTCAACCTAACCCTAACCCTAACCCTCAACGTAACCCTAAAACTCACCCTAACCCTCACCCTAACCCTAATATTAAAGCTCACCCTAACCCTCACCCTCCTTCTCACCCTCACTTAACCCTGATCCTCACACTAACCCTAAACCTAATCCTAACCCTAAGCCTCACCCTCACTCTCACCCTAACCCTAACCATAATTCTAACCCTAATCCTAACCCTAACCCTCATGATCACCCTCACCCTAATTCTCACCCAAACCCTATCACTCATCCTCACTCTCACCTAACTCTAACCCTAACCCTAATCCTAATTCTAACGTCACCATCACCCTCATCCTAAATCTAAGCCTAACCCTAACCCTAACACAGACCCTCACCCTCACACTAACCGTAACCCACACCCTCACCCTAACCCTAACCCTAACACTCAACTCTCACCCTAAACCTCACCCTAAAACTAACGCAAACCCTAAACCTCACCCTCATCCGACCGCTCAACCTAACCCTAAATCTACCCCTAACTCTAACCCTAAACCTCACCTTCACCCTCACCCTCACCCTCATGCTCAGCCTAATCCTAACCCTAACTCTAATACTAACCCTAAATCTAACCCTAACTCTACCTCTACCCCTAACACTAGACGTCACCCTCACTCATAACCTCAACCTCAGCCTAACCCTAACCCTAACCCTAATCCTAAACCTAACCCTCACACTCACCCTAACCCTAAACCTAACCCTCATGCTCACCCTAAGTCTAGCCTTAACCCTCACCCTCACCCACACCCTAAACCTAAAACTACCCCTCAGCCTAACACTAACCCTCACCCTCAACCCAACACTGATGCTAACACAAATGCTCATTCTCAACCTAAGCCTCAGCCTAAATCTTACCCTCACCATAACCCTATCCCTCACCCTCCCCCTAACCGTCACCCTACTCCTTCTCACCTAACCCTCACCCTAACCCAAACCCTAAACCTAAACTTCACCCTAACCTTCACCCTAACCCTAACACTAACCCTCACACTAACACTCATCCTAATCCTAAACCTAACCTTAACCCTCACCCTCACCCTGTCATCCTAACCCTTACGCTCCCACTAACCCTAAAGGTTACCCTAACCATAACCATCACCCTAACCCTAACCCTCACCCGAATCCTCACTCTCACCTTCACCCTCAACCTAAACATCACCCTAACCCTAACCCTCACCCTAACCCTAACCCTCACCCTAACCCTAACCCTAACCCTCACCTTAAACCTCAACCCCACACTAATCCTCACCCTAAACCTAACCCTAGACCTATCCTAAACAAAAACATCACCCTCACCCTAGCCCTCACCTGAACACTAAACCTAAACTTAACCCTCTCCCTCACCCTCACCCTCACTCTAACCCTAAACCTAACTTGCACCCTAACCTAAACTTAACACTCAACCTAACCCTAACCGTAACCCTAAGGCAAACCCTAAACCACACCCTAACCCTAACCCTGACCCTAACCCTAACCCTTACCCTCACCCTCACTCTCAACCTAAACCTAACACTTACCCTCACCCTAACCATCACCCAACCCTAACCCGAACCCTAACCCTCACCCTAACCCCCAATCTAACCTTCACACTAACCCTAACGCTAACCCTAACAATCAGTCTCAACCTAACACTCACCCTAACACTTATCCTCACACTAACTCTAAACCTAACCGGAACACTCACACTAAGCCTAACCCTCATCCTAACCTTAACCCTACCTCTCACCCTAACCCTCACCCTAACCCTAACCCTAACACTCAACCTAACACTAACCCTCACCCTCACCCTAATCCTCATCCTAAACTTAACCCTAACACTTACCTAACCTCACCCTCACCCTCACCCTCAGCCTAACCCTTGCCCTAACCCTAACTCTTACCCTCACCCTAAACCTAACCCTCACCGTCACACTCCCACTCACCCTCACCCTCACCCTAACCCTCACGCTCAACCTCACCCTCACCCTAACCCTCACCGTCACCCTAAACATCACCCTAACCCTAAACCTCATGCTAACCCTAACCTTACCCTAACCCTAAACTTAACCCTAACCCTCACCCTAACCCTAACCCTAAGCCTAACACTCACCCTAACCCTAACCCTAACCCTAACCCTAAGCCTAACCCTAACCCTTACCTAACCCCATTCCTTACCCTAACCCTAACCCTAACCCTCACCCTAAACCTTATGCTAACCCTAACACTCACACTCACCCTAATCCTCACCCTAACCCTTATCCTCATACTAACCCTAAGCCTAAACCTCAGCATCACCCTCACCCTAACCCTAAACGTCACCAAAACCCTAACATTCACACTCACCCTAACCCGAATCCTCATCCTCACCCTAACCCTAACCCTAACCCTCACCCCAACCCTAACCCTCACACTAAACCTAACTTTAAAACTCACCCTCACCCTAATCCTAACCCTAACCCTTACCTTAACCCTCACCCTAACCCTTAATTTAACCCTAACACTCACTCTCACCCTAATCCTCAACCTAACCCTTATCCTTACACTAACCCTAACCCTAACCCTCACCTAGTACTAACCATAACCCTCACACTAACCCTCACCCTAGCCCTCACTCTCACCCTAGACCTCACCCTAAACTTAATGCTAAACTTAACCCTCACCTTCACGCTTACCCTCACCCTCACCCTCACCCTCAGCTTCACCCTAACCCTAAACCTAATCCTAACCCTAACCCTGACCCTCACCCTCACTCTAAACCTAAACCTAACCTACACCCTAACCCTAACCGTAACCCTAATGCTAACCCTAACCCTCAACCTCACCCTAACCCTTACCCTAACACTCAATCTGACCCAAACCCTAATGCTAACCCTAACCCTCACCCTCACCCTAACCCTGACCCTAACCATTACCTAACACTCACCCTCACCCTAACCCTATATGTAACCATCACCCTAACCCTAACCCTAACCCTATCCCTCAGCCTTCCCCTCACCCTCACCCTAACGCTCACCCTCACCCTAACACTGATGCTAACCCTAACCCTCCACCTCACCCTAACCGTCGCCCTAACCCTTACCCTCACCATAACCCTATACCTCAACCTCAACCTAACCCTCACCCTAAACCTTTCACTCACCCTAACCCTCACCGAACCCTAACCCTAACCCTAACCCTCACCCTAACCCTCATCCTAGCCCTAACCCTCAGTCTCACACTAACCCTCACCCTAACCCTTATACTCACCCTAACCCTAACCCTAACCCTAACCGTAACCCTCACCCTAAGTCTAAATCTCATCCTAACACTAATCCTACCTCTCACCCTAACATTCACCCTAACCCTAACCCGAACCCAAACCCAAAGACTAACCCTAACCCTAATCCTCCCCTGAACCCTAACACTCCCGGTCACCCTAAGCCACACCCTTACCCTAACCCTCACCTACACCCTAACAATTCCCCTTCCCTGAACCCTAACTCTCACCCTAAACCTCACACTCATCCTAAACATGACCCTAACCCATACCCTCACCCTAACCCTCACCCTCACCCACACCCTAACCCTCACCCTCACCCGAAACCTCTCACTCTCTCTAACTTCGACATTCACCTTAAACATCACCCTAACCCTCACTCTCACCCTAACCCACACTCTAACACTTACCATCACCCTAACCCTAACCCTAACCGTAACCCTCACACTAAAACTAACCCTCACCCTAATTCTAACCCTAAATCTACCCAGCATCCTAACCCTCAGCCTAACCCTAGCCGTGAGTGCTAGGGTGAGCCTCACTCATACCTTCAACCTGAGCCTAACCATAAACCTAAACCTAATTCTAAACCTAACCCTCACACTCACACTCACACTCACCCTAACCCTAAACCTCAACCTCACCCGCACCCTCACCCTAACACTTAACCTCACCCTAAACCTAACCCTAACCGTAACCCTCACCCTAACCCTTAACCTAACCCTCACCTTAACCCTAACCCTTCCCCTAAATCTCACCCTAATCCTAAACCTAACCCTAAACCTAACCCTCATCCTCACCCTCAACCTCACCCTAACCCTAACCCTAACCTTAACTATCACCTTAACCCTAACCCGAATCCTAACACTAACCCTCACCGTCACCATCACCCTCACCCTAACCCTCAACCTCAAACTCAACTTCACCCTAACCCTCAAACTAACCCTAACCCATACCCTAACCCTAACCCTCTCCCTAACCTTAACTGTACCCCTCACCCTAAACCTAACCCTAACCCTCACCCTCACCCTAACCCTTACCCTAACCCTAATCCTAACTCTAACCCTAACCTTCACCCTAACTCTAATCCTTACACTAACCCTAACCCTAACCCTAAACCTCACCCTAACCCTAACCCTAAACCTCACCCTCACCCTAACACTTCCCCTAACCCTAACCCTCACCATAACCCTAACCCTTACCCTATACCTAACCCTCAGCCTCAAACTAACCCTAACCCTTACCCTATACCTAACCCTCAGCCTCAACCTAACCCTAACCGTAACCCTCAACATATCCCTAACTCTCACCCTAACCCTGAGCCTCACCCTAACCCTCACCCTAATCCTCACCATAACCCTAAACATAACCCTTACCTAACCGAAACCCTCAACCTCACCCACACACTCACCCTAAAACTCACCTGGACCATAGCCCTCACCGTAAACCTAAACTTCACCCTAACCCTAAGCCTAAGCCTCACTCTAACCCTCACCCTAACCCTCACCATAAGCCTAACCCTAATCTTAAACCTAAACGTCACGCTCACCCTCACCCTAATTCTATCCTAAACCCTAACCCTCACCCTCAATCTCACCTACCTCTAACCCTAACCCTAATGTTAATTCTAATGCTCACCCTCACCCTCACCCTAAATCTAACCCTAACCCTTACCAAGACCCTCACCCTCACACTAACCCTAATCCTCACCCTATCCCTAACCATAACCCTAACCCTCACACAAACCCTCACCCTCAACCTAACCCTAATGCTAACCCGAACCCAAACCCTCACAATAACCCTCATCCTAACCCTTACCCTCACCCTAACCCTAACACTCACACTCAAAATAACTCTCACTGTAACCCTTACCCTCACCCTTACCCTACACGAAACATTAACCCTAAACCTCACCCTAAACCTCACCCTAACCCTAACCCTCACCCTCACCTCACCCTAAACATAACCTTAACCCTAACCCTCACCCTCAACGTCACTCTCAACCTCAACCTGACCCTCAACCTCACCCTAACCCTAACCTTCACCGTCACCCTAAAAATCACCCTAACCCTAACCCTCACCCTAACCCTAACCCTTACCCTAACCGTAAGCCTAATCCTAACCTTCACCCTAAACTAACCCTAACCCTAATGCTAACCCTAAACCTCAACCTCACTCTGACCCTCAACCTAACCGTTACCCTCACTATCAACCTCAACCTGAACCTAACCCTAATCCTAACCCTCACCCTAACCCTAACCCTCACCGTAACGCTAAACCTAACCCTAGCCCTCAGCCTTACCCTCACCCTAAACCTAACCCTAACCCTAATCCTCACTGTATCCCTAAGCATAACCATAACACTCACCCTAACCCTCACCCTCCCAGTAACCCTAATTCTAACATTAAACCTCAAGCTCACCCTAAACCTCGCCCTAACCCTTACCCTCACTCTAAACCTCATCCTCACATTAACCCTAACCATAACCCTAATACTAACACTAGCCCTCACCCTCACCCTAACCCTAATCCTAAGCCTAACCCTAATGCTAACCCTAAACCTCAACCTATCCATAACATTCACCTTAACCCTAACCCTCACCCTCAACCTCACCCTAACCCTAACCCTAACATTAACCCACTCCCTAACCCTAACCCTAACACTAACCCTAACCCTACCCCTCAGCCTAACCCTAACCCTAAACCTAACCCTAACCTTAATCCGCACCCTATCCCTAACCCTAACTCTAACCCTCACCCTAACCCTCACCCTCACCATGCCCCTAATGCTAACATTAACCCTCAGCCTCACCCTAAACCTCGCCCTAACCCTTACCCTCAATTTAACATCATCCATCACCATCACCCTAACCCCAACCCTAACCCTTACCCTCACCCTAACCCTCATTCTAACCCTAACCCTAACACTAACACTAAACGTCACCCTAACCGGCACCCTAACCCTAAGCCTAAGCCTAACCCTCACTCTCACCCTAACCCTTACCCTTACCGAACCCTAACCCTAAACCTCAGCCTAACTCTCATCCTAACCCTAAACCTAACCCTCACCCTAATAGTCACCCTCACCCTCAACCTGACCCTCAGCCTAACCCTAAACCTAACCCTAATACAAAACCTAGCCCTTACCCTCACCCTCACCCTAACTCTAAACGTAACCCTAACCAAAACCCTCACCCTAACCCTAGCCCTATCCCTTACCCTCACACTAAAACTAACCCTAACATTAATCCTAAGCCTCACCGTCACCCTAACACTTATCCTCACCCTAAACCTAAACCTAACCCTCAGCCTAACTCTCAACCTAACCTAAACCCAAACCCTAAACTTAACCTTCACCCAAACCCTAACCATAACCCTATCACTCACTCTAAACCTAACCCTCACACTAACCCTAACCCTCACAGTCACCCTAACACTCACCCTAACCAACACCCTAACTCTAACCCTCACCCTCACCATAACCCTAACCCTAAACCTAACCCTAACCCTAACCCTCAACACCACACTCAGGCTAACCCTAACCCTAGCAATTAATCCTAACCCTAACCCTAACCATCACCCTCACCCTCACACTTACCCTAAACTTAACCCTAACCCTTACCCTAACCCTATCCCTCAGCCTAACCCTCACCCTAACCCTAACTCTAACCATAACCCTCACGCTAAACCTCACACTCACCATAACCCTAATGCTAACATTAACCCTCAACCTCACCCTAAACCTAGCCCTAACCCTTACCCTCACCATAACCATATCCTTCATCCCCACACTAACCCTCACCCTAACACTTTCCCTCACCCAACCCTATCCCTAACCCTAACACTAACCCTCACCCTAACCCTCACCCTAAACCTCACCCTAACCCTCACCCTAACCCTAAGCTAACCCTAACCCTCACCCTGACCATAACCCTCACCCTAACCCTTATCCTCACCCTAACACTAATCCTAACCCTCAGCCTAATCCTGATCCAAACCCTAACCCTAACACTATCCCTCACCCTAACATTTACCCTAACCCTAACCCTAACTCTCAACCTAACCCTCAAACTCACCCTCACCCTTAACCTCACCCTCAGAGTAAACCTAAACCTAACCCTAATCCAAAACCTAATCCTCACACTCACTCTCATCTTAACTCTAAACCTAACGGTAACCATCACCCTCACACTAACCCTCACCCTCATCCTCACCCTCACCTTAAACTTCTCCCTAACCCTTACCCTCCCACTAAACTTAAACCTAAACCTACCCCTCACCCTTACCCTCACCCTAACCCTAATCCTCACCCTAACACTAACCCTAACCCTACCCCTCACCTTATCCTTCACCCTAAGCCTAACCCTGAGCCTAACCATCACCCTAACCCTAACCTGAATCCTAAAACTATCCCTCACCAATACCCTAATCCTTACCCTCACCCTAAGCCTAAACCTAACGCTCAGCCTACCCCTCATCCTAACTCTAACTCTAACCCTAACCCTCACCCTCACCTTAACCCTAACCATAACCCTAACCCTCACCCAAACCCTAAAACTCACCCTCACCCTCAACCTCACCCTCAGCATAACCCTAAACCTAACCCTAATTCAAACGCTAACCCTCAACCTCACCCTCATCCTAACTCTAAACCTAACCCTAACCCTCACCCTAACCCTAACCCTAACACTAACCCTCACCCTAAGCATCACCCTAATACTAAACCTAACCCAAACCCTCAACCTATCGCTCACCTCACCCTAAACCTAACCCTAACCCTCACTCTCACTGTAAACAAAACCCTAACCCTAACCCTCACACTAACACTAACCCTCACCCTCACCCTAACCCTAACCCTCAGCCAAAACCTCATCCTAAACCTAACCCTAACCCTCAACCTAACCCTAACCCTAACCCTAACCCTCACGCTAAACCTAACCCTCACCCTAAGCCTAACCGTACACCTAATCCTAACCCTAACTGTAACCCTCACCCTCTCTCTAACTCTAAACCTACCCCTAACTCTGACCCTCACCCAAACCCTAACCCTATCCCTAGCCCTCACCTTAACCCTAAACCTCACCCTAACCCAAACCCTAACATGCACCCTCACCCTAACCCTAACACCCACCCTAAACCTCAGCCTAACCCTAATCCTAACGCTAAACCTCATGCTAAACCCATCCCTCACCCTCAGCCTAACCGTACACCTAATCCTAACCCTAACTCTAACCCTAATCCTCACATTTCGCCTAACCCTAACCTTAACCCTAACGCTCACCGTAACCCTAACATTCACTCTCACCCTAACACTCAACATCACCTTAACCATAACCCTAACCCTAAACTTCACCCACACTGTAACACACACCCTCACCCGAACCCTCACCCGAACCCTAAACCTAACCCTCACCCTAACCCTCACCCTAAATCTCACCTTAACCGTAACGCTAATCCTAACCTTCAGTCTCACCCTAACCCTCACCCTAACCCTTATCCTCACACTAACCCTAACCGAACCCTAACGTCACATTAAACCTAACCCTCACCCTAACCCTAACCCTCCCTCTCACCCTAATTCTTTCCCTAACCCACACCCTAAAACTAACCATAATCCTCACCTTCACCTTAAACCTCACTGTCCCCCTAACCCTAACCCTAACCCTCACCAACACCCTCACCCTCACCCTCACCCTCACCCTAACCCTCACCCTCACCCTAAACATCACCCTAAACCTAAACCTCACCCTAAACCTAACCCTAATCTTCACCCTAACCCTAATCCTCACCTTAAACCTCACCCTCACACTAATCCTCATTGTAAACCTAACCCTAAGCCTTTCCTAACCTAAAACCTCACCCTCACCCTAAACCTAACCCTAGCCCACACCATAAACCTAACCCTAACCCTAACCCTCAACCTCACCCTCATAATCAGCCTAACCCTAACCTTAACCATAATCCTAACCCTACCCTAATCCTAACCCTCTAAATAAACCTAACCGTAACCCTAATGCTAACCCTAAATATCACCGTCAACCTAACTCTAACACTAACCCTCACCCTAACCCTAACACTAAACCTAATGCTATCCCTAAACCTCACCCTCACCCTAACCCTCACCGTAACCTTTACCATCCCCATTACCCTCACTCTAACACTAATCCTACCCCTCAGTCTAACCCTCACCCTAACCCTATCTCTAACTGTAATCCAAACACTAACCCTCACACTGAACCTCACCCTAACTCTAACCCTAACCCTAACCCTAACCCTAAGCCTATACCTAAACCTCACACTAACTCTAAGCCTAATCCTAAACCTAACCATCACCCTCACCCTCACCATAACCCTAACGCTCTCTGTAACCCCAAACCTAACCCTAGCCCTCACCCTAAAACTTACCCTCACACACAACCTACCTTAAGCCTCAACCTGAACCTAACCCTCACCCTAAGCCTTACCCATACCCTGACTTTAAACCTAACTCCAGCCCTAAATCTCACCCTAACCCTAACCCTATCCCTAACCCTCACCATAATCCTAACACTCACACTAACCTTATACCTAACCCTTAACCTCACCCTCACCCTAACACTAACCCTCACCCTAACCCTAACCCTAACCCTAACTCTAACCCTAACACTCACACTCACCCTAAACCTTACCCTAGCACTTACTCTCACCATAACAATAACCCTAACCGTAACCTTAATTCTAACACTAACCCTAACACTAACCGGCACCCAAACCATCACCCTAACACTAATCCTCACCCTCATCCTAAAAAGTGCCATCACTTTAACCCTAAACCTAACCGTCACCCACACGGTCACCCTCACCCTCACCCGAACCCTCACTCTCACCCTAAGCCTAACCAGAACCCTCACCCAACCCTAACCCTAACTCTAACCCACACCCTCACCCTAACCCTAACACTAACCCTAACCCTTACCCTAACCCTTAACCTAGACCTAACGCTAGCCCTACCCCTCATTCTCACACTTACGCTTACACTAACCTTTATCCTCACACAAACCCTAACCCTAAAACTAACCCTCACACTAACCCTAACGCTCACCCTAACCATTACCCTACCCCTGACCCTAAACCTCACTCTAACCCAACCTAAAACAAACGATAACCCTAACCCTCACCCACAACCTAACCCTCAAACTAAACCTTATCCTCACACTAACCCTAACCCTAATGCTAACCCTAACCCTCACACTAACCCTAAACCTCACCCTAACCCTAACCCTACCCCTCACCCTAAACCTAACCCTGACACTCACCCTGACACTAACCCTCTACCTAACCCTCCAGCTCCCCTAATCCTCACCCTAACCTTAACCCTATCCCTTGCCTACCGAAAATCTCACCCTCACACTCAACCTAAACCTCACCCTCACCCTAGCCCTCACCCTATTCCTAACCGTACCCCTCAACCTAACACCCTCACTGTAACCCTAACCCTCACACTAACCCTAACCCTCACCCTAACCCTAACCCTACCCCCTCACACTAACCCTCACCCTAACCCTCACCCTAACCATAAACCTCACCCTCAACCTAACCCTAACCCTCACATTCAACCTAACCCTCACCGTCACCCTAACACTCAACTTAACCCTAACCCTCACCCACACCCTAACCCTCACCATCACCTGACCCCTAACCCCACCCTAACTCTAAACCTCACTCTAAACATAACCCTAACACCAACACTCACCCAAATCCTAACCGTAACCCTCAACTTAACACTAACACTCACACTAACCCTCAAACTCAACCTAATCCTCAACCTAAAATTAACCCTGAACCTTACCTAACTGAAACCCTTACCCTCACCCTCACCCTCACCCTAACCCTCACCCTCACCCTAGGCCTTAACCTAACCCTAACCCTAACCCTCACCCTAAATCTCCCCCTCCCACTCAGCCTAACCCTAAACCTAACCCTAATCCTAAACCTAACCCTCACCCCCATACTCACCGTAACCCTAACACCAACGCTAATGCTGAACCTCACCCTCACCCTCACCCTCACCCTAACTCTAACCCCAAAAATAACCCTAACCTTAACCGTAACCCTCACCCACACCCTAACCCTAACCCTAACCCTAAAACTCACCCTAACCCTAATCCTAACCCTAACTCTCACAATCACACTCACCCTAACCGTCACCCTCACGCTCACCCTCTCTATCACACTAACCCTAACACTAAATCTAACCTGCACCCTAACACTCACCGTCACCCTACCTCACCCTAAACCTAACTCTCAACCACACCTTAACCCTCATGATCAACCAAACCCTGACCCTCACCCTGAAACTCACCCTCACCCTAACACTCACCCTCATAATAAACATCACCCTAACGCTAAACTTCACCCTAACCCTAACCCTCAACCTAACCCTAACCCTCACCCTAACCATAACCCTCACCCTAACCCTAACCCTCACCCTAACCAAAACTCTCAACCTCACTCTAACCATAACCCTAACACTAATCGTAACACTAAATCTCACCCTCACCTTCAAACTCACCCTAAACCTAACGCTCACCCTAACCATCATCCTAACTCTAATGCTAACCCTAACCCTCACCTTCACCGTAAACCTCACCCTAACCCTTAACCTCACCATAATCCTAACCCTAACCCTAATCCTCAGCCTAACCCTAAACCTCACACACACCATAACCCTCACCATCACCCGAACCCACATCCTCACCCTAACATGCACACTAAGCAAAACCTTAACCCTAATCCAAAACCTAACCCTCATCCTCACACTCACACTAACCCTAACCCTAACCCTTAACCTAACCTTCACCCTCACCCTCACCGTAACACTCAGCTTCACCATAAATATCAACCTAACCCTAACCCTAAGCCTAAACCTAACCCTACGCTCACCCTAAACTTAACCTTCACCCTATCCCTAATGCTAACCCAACAACTCACCCTCACCCTAACCCTCACCCTAACACTTCTCCTCACAATGAACCTAATCCTAAACCTCACCCTAACCCTCACACTAACCCTAATCCTCACCATATCACTAACCCTAACCCTAACCCTCAACCTAATCCTTAACCTCACTCTAACCTTAACTCTTACCCTCACGCTAAACCACACCCTAAACATTACCCTCACCCTAACCCGCCAACTAACCCTAACCCTAAACGTACGCCGCACCGTAATCCTCACCCTAACCATAACCTTAACCCATAACCTCGACCTAAACCTAACCCTCACTCTCACCATAACCCTCAACCTAACCCTTATCCTCACATTAACCCTAATCCTCAACCTCACCCTAACCCTCACACTAACGCTTATCATCACCCTATCCCTAACCCTAACCCTAACACTCACCCTAACCTCAACCTAACCCTAAACCTCACCCTCACCCTAAACCTCACCCTAAACCTTACCCTCACCCTAACCTGCAAACTTACCCTAAACCTAAAACTACGGCTCACCCTAGCCCTCCCCCAAACCATAACCCTAACCTTAACCCTCACACTAACCCTAACTTTCACCCTCACCCTAACCCTGCCCCTAATCCTTACGCTCACACTAACCCTATCCCTAAACCTCACCCTAACTCTAATTCTCAACAAAACACTCACCCTCACCCTAACCCTCACCTCACACTAGCCCTCAACATAACCATAACCCTCATGCTCACCGTAACCCTAATGCTAACATTAACCCTCAACGTCACCCTAAAACTTGCCCTAACCCTTACCCTCACCATAACCATATCCCTCCCCCTTACCCTAACTCTCACCCTAACCCTTTCCCTCACCCTAACCCTCACCCAGCCCTAAACCTATCCCTAACCCTAACCCTCACCCTAACCCTAAGACTAATCCTAACCCTCAACCTCACCATAAACCTCACCCTAAACCTTACCCTCACCCTAAACCTAAACCTAACCTTCAGCCTAACCCTTATCCTAATCCTAACCCTAACCCTAACCCTCAACCTAACCTTAACCCTAACCCTAACCCTAACACTCACACTAAACTTAACCCTCACCCTGACCCTCAACCTCACCCTCAGCCTAAGCCTAACCCTAATCCAAAACCTAACCCTTAACCTCATTCTCACCCTAAATCTAAACCTAACCATAACCATCACCCTCACCCTAACCCTCACCCTCATCCTCCCCCTCACCCTTAACCTCTACCTAACCCTTATCCTCACACTAACTCTAACTCTAAACCTAACCCTCACCCTAACCCTCACCCCAACACTAACCCTAATCCTCACCTTAACACTCACCCTAACCCTAACCCTAACGATAACACTAACCCTAATCCTCATCCTAAAGCTAACCCTCACAGTCACCCTAACCCTTACCCTAACCCTAAGCCTAAACCTCACCGTCAGCCTAACCCTCATCCTAACTCTAACCCTAACGCTCACCCTCAGCCTCAACCTAACCCTCACACTCACCCGAAACCTACCCTAAATCTAACCCTACCCTCTCCCTACCCCTCATCCTAACCCTAACGCTAACCCTAACCCTCAACCTAACACTAACCCTACCCCTAATGCTAAACCTCACCCTAACCCTAATCCTCACCCACACCCTAACCCTCACCCTCAAACGAACCCTCACCCTCAACTAAACCCTCATCCTCAGCCTAACCCTCACCCTCACTCTAAACATCACCCAAACCCTAACCCTCACCCTAAACCTAACACAGACCCTAATCCATACACTCACATTCACCCTAACCCACACCCTAACGCTTATTCTCACCCTAACACTAACCCTCAACCTAACCCTAACCAAAACCCTCACACTAACCATAACACTCACTCTAATCCTAACCCTTACCTGACCCTAACCTTCACTCTCACCCTGACCCTCACCCTCAGCTTAACCCTAACCCTAATCCTATTCCTAATCCTAAACTTCACACTCACCCTAAACCTAACCTTAACCCTAACCCTCACCTTCCCTCTCACCAGAACCCTAAACCTCACCCTCACCCTAAACATCACCCTAACCCTAAGTCTCACTCTAACCCTAACGCTGACCCTGAACCTAACCTCAGCTTAATCCTCATCCTCACCCTAATCTTCACCCTAACCCCAACCTTTACTTAACCGAAACACTCACCCTCACCCTCAGCCTAACCCTCACCCTCACACAAGCCCTCAACCTAACCCTAAATTTAACCCTAAATATCAGCCTCAACCTCCCCTTCCTCAGCCTTAACCTAAACATAACCCTAATAATAACCCTGACCGTCAACCCCACCATCACCCTAACGCTAACCCTAACTCTAACAATAACCCTCACCCTCATCCTAACCATAATCCTAACCCAAACAATAACTCTAACCCTAATCCCAAAACTCACCCTAACCCTAATCCTAACACTTACCCTCAACCTTACCCTCACCCTCATTCTAACCCTCACCCTCACGCTGACCCTCACCATCACACTAACTCTCACAAAATCCCTAACACTCACCCTAGCCCTAACCCTAACCCTCACCCTCACTTTCCCCCTCACCCTCAGCCTAACCCTAACTCTAACCTTAATCCTAAACAAACCTCACTCTCACCCTCATCCTACCCCTCACCCTCAACCTCACCCTCAACCTCACACTAAACCTCAACCTCACCCTAAACATCACCTTAACCCTAATCCTTACACTGAACCTAACCCTAACGCTCACCCTAAACCTCATCCTCAAACTAACCCTCACCCTAAACATTATCCTCAAGCTAAACCTAACCCTAACCCTAACCTTCACACTAACCCTAAACCTCACTCTTACCATATCACGACACCTCACCCTAACTCTCACCCTAAAGCTAACACTAATCCTAACACTCACCCTAACCCTAACTCTAAACCTAACCGTCACCCTCACCCTGATCCTCACCATCACCCTAACACTCACCCTAAACCTAACCCTCACCCTAAACCTAACCCTCAACCTTAACCTAAACCTCACCCTGACCCTCACCCTAACCCTAACGCTAGCCCTCACCTTAACCCTTACTTTAACCATAACCTGTACCCTAAACCTAACCCTCATCCTAACACTAACCCTCACACTAACCCTAACCCTAGCCTTTCCCCTCCCCCTACCCCTCAACCTAACCCTAACACTCATCCTAACCCTAACCTTAAACCTAAACCTCACACTAAACCTGAACCTCACTCTAACCCTAATCCTCACAGTAAACATAACAGTCATTCTATCCCTAACCCTATCCCGCAGCCTAACCCTCACCCTAAACCTAACCCTAACCCTAATCCTCATCCTATCCCTAACCTTAACCCTAACCCTCACCCTAACCCTAATGCTAACCCTAACCCTCACCCTTACACTAATCCTCAACCTAACCCATAGCCTCACCCTAACCCTCACCCTCACCCTCACCCTAACCCTAACCCTCACCCTAACCACCCTCACTCTTACAGTCACCCTCACCCTCAGCCAAACCATATCCCTAACCCTCACCCTAACACTCATCCTATACCTCACCCTCAAACTAACCCTAAACCAAACCCTAACCCTCACCCTAAACCTCACCATAACCCTAACACTAACCCTAACATTCATCCTCACAATAAACCTCACCCTATACCTTACCCTCACCATAACCGTAACCCTAACCCTAACCCTAATCCTCAACCACACCTTAAACTTCACCCTCACCCCAACCGTCACCCTCACCCTCATCCTCATCCTCACCCTAACCCTCTCCATCACCCTAAACATCACACAAACCCTAACCCTCAACCTGACCCTCACACTAACCTTCACCCTAACCCTAACCCTCACTCTCAAGCTAATCCTCATCATAAACCTAACCCTGACCTAAAAGAAAATCTCACCCTAACCCTCACACTAACCCTCACCCTCACCCTAGCCCTCACCCTAACCCTAACCCGATCCCTTACCCTCAACTTCACCCTAACCCTCACCGTAAC
Organism: Dipodomys merriami; assembly: GCF_024711535.1. NCBI lineage: Eukaryota > Metazoa > Chordata > Mammalia > Rodentia > Heteromyidae > Dipodomys > Dipodomys merriami. The sequence goes on from NW_027202771.1 coordinate 1,072,471, forward strand.
CCTTACCCTCACCCTAACCCTAACCCTAATCATAACCCTCACACTATCCCCTACCATCACCCTAACCCTAACCCTAACCCTATCACCCGCACACTGACCCTCACCCTCACCCTAACCCTAACCCTATTGCTAATCCTAACCCTCACAATCACCCTCAACCTAAACCTAACCCTAACCTGAACCCTCACCCTCACCCTCACCCTCACCGAACAGTCACCCTCACCCTAAACATCACCCTAACCCTAATCCTAAGGTAAACGAAACCCTCAACCTCACACTAACCCTCACCCTTACCCTAGCCCTAACCCTAACCATAACCATAACACTTACCCACACCCTAACCCTCACCCTCATCCTCACTCTAACCCTAATCCTAACCATAACGCTCACACTAACCCTCTCCCTAACCCTAAATGAAACCCTAACCCTCAACCTCATCCTAACCCTCAAGCTCAACAGAACACTCACTCTCACCCTAAACCATACTCTCACAACAGTCATCACCCTAACGCTAACCCTCAACTTAATCCTAACCCTAACCCCCACCCTAACCCTAATCCGTACTCTAACGCTCACCCTAACCCTTACCCACAACATAATACGAACACTCACCCTCAACCTTACCATCACCCTAACCCTTACCCTCACCCTAACCCTCACACTAACCCTCACACTAACCCTAACCCTCACCCTCGCCCTAATGCTCACCCTAATCTTCACCCTCACCCTCACCCTAACCCTCACCCTAACCTTTACCCTGACCCTAACCCTAACCCTAAACCTAAACCTAACCCTCACCCTAACCCTAAACCTAATCCTTATCTTATGCCTAAACCTGACCTTAACACTCACCTTAACCTTAACCCTAACCATCACATTAACCCTAACCCTCACCCTCACCCTCAGGCTAACTCTAATACTAAACCTAACCCTCACCCTCACCCTAACTCTAACCATAAACCTAACCCTAACTCTTACCTTAACCCTCAACCTCACCCAAATCCTCAACCAACCTTACCTTAACCCTTACCTAAACTAAACCCTTACCCACAGCCTCACCCTAACCCTCACCCTCACCCTAGCCCACAACCTAACCCAAACCCTAAACCTAACCTTCACACTAACCTAACCATAACCCTCAGGATAAACCTTATCCTATCCCTAAACCTAAAACATAACTTCACCCTAACCAAACCCTAACCCTAACCCTAACCCTCACCCTCATCCTCACTCTAACACTAATTCTAACCATAATGCTCACCCTACACCTCTCCCTAACCCTAAATGTAACCCTAACCCTCATCCTCATCCTAACCCTCAAGCTCACCTGAACACTCACCCTCACCCTAAACCATACTCTCACAACAGTCATCACCCTAACCCTAACCCTCACCCTAACCCTAACCTCAGCTTAACCCTCACCCTCAACCTAATCCTCACCCTAACCCTAACCATAAGGTAAACGAAACCCTCACCCTCACACTAACCCTCACCTTCACCTGAGCCCTAACCCTAACCCTAACCATAACACTTGCCCACACCCTAATCCTCACCCTCATCCTCACTCTAACCCTAATCCTAACCGTAATGATCACCCTACCCCTCTCCCTAACACTAAATGTAACCCTAACCCTCACCCTCATCCTAACCCTCAAGCTCAACTGAACACTCACACTCACCCTAAAACATACTCTCACAACAATTGTGAACACTCACCCTAACCCTCACCTTAACCCTCACCCAACCCTCACACTAACCCTAACCCTCACCCTCCCCCTAATGCTCACCCTAACCTTTACCCTCACACTCACCCTAACCCTCACCCTAACCTTTACCCTGACCCAAACCCTAACCCTAACCCTAACCCTAAACCTAACCCTCAACCTAACCCTTATCCTAAACCTAAACCTAACCCTAACCCTCACCCTAACCCTAACCCTAATCCTCACACTAACCCTAAACTTAACCCTCAGCCTAACACTCATCCTAACCCTAACCCTAATCCTAACCCTCACCCTAACCGTAACCCTACCCATAAAACTCACGCTAACCCTAACCCTCACCCTCACCCTCAGGCTAACTCTAATACTAAACCTAACCCTCACCCTCACCCTATCTCTAACCCTAAACCTAACCCTAACCCTCACTTTAAACCTCAACCTCACCCTAATCCTCAACCTAACCTTACCTTAACCCTTACCTAAACTAAACCCTTACACTCACTCTCACCCTAACACTTACCCTCACACTAGCCCACACCCTAACCCTAACCCTAAACCTAATCTTCACACTAACCCTAACCATAACCCTCAGGATAAACCTTATCCTAACCCTAAACCAAAACAAAACTTCACCTTAACCAAACCCTAAACCTAACCCTAACCCTAACCCTAACCGCACACTAAACCTAACACTATCCCTAACACTAACCCTCAGCCTAACCCTAACCCTAACCCTAACCCTCACCCTAAACCTTATCCTAACCCTAACCCTCAACCTAACTGTAAACCTCACCCTCATCCTCAACCTCACCCTCAGCCTAAACCTAGTGCTAACCCTAATCCTAACCCTCACCCTAACCCTAACCCTCACCCTAACCTTTACCCTCACCCTCACCCTAACCCTCACCCTAACCTTTACCCTGACTCTAACCCTAACCCTAAACCTAACCCTCGCACTAACCCTAAACCTAACCCTCAACCTAACCGTTATCCTAAACCTAAAACTAACCCTAATCCTCACACTAACACTAACACTAACCCTAAACTTCACACTAACCCAAACCCTAACCCTAAGCCTAACGCTCATCCTAAACCGAACCCTAACCCTAACACTCACCCTAAACCTACCCCTAACCCTAACACTCACCCTGAACCTAACCCTCACCCTCACCATCAGGCTAACTTTAATACTAACCCAAATACTAACCCTCACCCTCACCCTAACTCTAACCATTAACCAAAACTAACCCTCACACTTACCCTCACCCTATCCCTAAACCTATCCCTAACCCTCACCCTAAACCTAACCCTAAGCCTAACCCTCACACTAAACCTCACCCTAACACTTACCCTCACCATAAATCTAAATCTAACCCTAATAATCACCCTAAACATAACCCTCAACTACACTCTAACCCGGACCCTGACCCGATCCCTCACCGAAACCCTAACACTCTTCCTAACCCTAACCCTAATCCTAAAACTAAGCCTCACCCTCAAAGTCACCCTAACCCTGCACCTAACGCTAACCCTCACCTACAACCTCACCCTAATCTTCACCCTAACCCTAACCCTAACCCTACCCTTCACCATAACACTCATAGTAACCCTAACCCTAATACTAACCTTCAACCTAACCCTAACCCTAGCCCTAACCCTCACCCTCACACTAAATCTAAACCTAACGCTAAAACTCAACCTAACACTAAACTTCATCCACACCCTAAATCTCACCCATACTTGAACCCTCAACCTCTCCCTCACACTAAACATCACCCAAACCCTAACCCGCAACCTAACCCTTGCCCTAACCCTAACCCTAACCCTAACCCTAACCCTAACCTCAGCGTAACCATAACCCTGACATAAAGCAAACCCTCACCCTCACACTCACTCTAACCCTCACCCTCACCCTAACCCTCACCATCCCCCTAAACATAACCCTAACCATCAACGTCACCCTCACCCTCACCCTCAGCCTAAACCTAACTCTAACCCTAACCCTCACCCTCACCCTCACCCCAATCCTAACCCTAACCCTAACCCTCACCCCAACCCCAACCCTAACCCTCACCCTAACACTAACCCTCATCCTCACCCTCACCCTAATCCTAACCCTAAAGCTAATCCTAACCCTCACCCTCACCCTAAACTTCACCCTAACCCTTACCCTGACCCTCACCCTAACCCTAAACCTAACACTCAGCCTAAACCTTATCCTAACCCTAAACCTAAAACTAAACTTCACCCTAACCAAACCCTAACCCTAACCCTAACCCTAACCCTCACACTAACCTTAATCTTAACCCTGAGCCTAACGCTCATCCTAACACTAACCCTAACCCTAACCCTCAACCTAAACCTAACCCTAACCCTAACCTTCACCCTAACCCTAAACCTCACCCTCAAACTCACCCTCACCCTCAGCCTAAACGTATTGCTAACCCTAACCCTAACCCTCACCCTCAACCTAACTCTAACCCAAAACCAAACTCTCCCCGCCCCCTCACACTCACTCTAACCCTCACTCTAACCCTAACCCTCACCCTCAACATCTCCCTCACCCTCAGCCCAACCCAAGTCCTTACTCTAATCCTAACCCTCAACCTATACCTGACCCTAACCCTAACCCTAATCCTAACGATCACCATAACCCTCACCCTCACCACAGTCCACACCCTAAACCTAACCCTAAACCTAACCCTCACACTAACCCCAACACTAACCCACAGCCTAAACCTGAACCCAACCCTAAACCTAAAATTAACCATCACCATAACCAAACCCAAACCCTAACCCTAACCTATCCCTAACCCTCACACTAACCCTAACCCTAACACTCAGCCTAACGCTCATCCTAAACCTAACCCTAACCCTAACCCTAAACCTCAACCTAACGCTCATTCTAACCCTAACCTTAACACTAACCCTAAAACTGACCCTCAATTTAACCCTCTTCTAACCCTAAACCTCACCCTCACCCTAACCCTAATCCTACCACTAATCCTAAACCTCACCCTAACTCACACCTTAACGCTCACCCTCAGCCTAAACATCACCCTAACCTTAACCCACACCCTAACCCTAAACCTCACAATAAACCTCACGCTAACCCTAACCCTCACCCTAACCATAACCCTACACCTCACCCTACCCCTCACCCTAACCCTTACCCTCACCCTAACCCTTACCCTCACCCTAACCCAAACCCTAACCCTCACCCTCACACTAGCCCTCAACCTTACACTAATCCTAACCATAACCCTAAACCTAAACCTAAAATTACCCTCACCCTCACCCTCACCCTCACCCTAACCCTAAACCTAAACCTCACACTCACTCTAACCCTAACCCTAACATTAATGCTAACACTAAGCCTCACCCTCACCCTAACCCTTACCCTAACCCTTACCATCACCCTCTCCCTCACCCTTACCCTAAACCTACCCTTTCAGCCTTAACCCTTACCTTCACTATAAACCTAACACTAACCCTAATCCTCATAGTAACCCTAAAACTAACCCGAACCCCAACCCTCACTTTAACCCTTTCCCTAATCCTAACCCTGACCCTAACCCTCACACTAATGCTAACACTAAACCTAAACCTCACCCTCACCCTAACCCTCACTGTCACCTTAACACTCAACATCACCATAATCCTCACCCTAACCCTAACCCTTACACTAAACCTCACCCTAACCCTTACCCTCACCATAACCTTAACCCTAACCCACACCCTAAACCTCAACTTCACCATCACCCTCACCCTCAACCTAACCGTAATCCTAACATTCACCCAAACCCTAACTCTCACGCTAACCCTCGCCCTCAACCTAGCCCTCACCCTAGCCCTCACCCTAAGCCTAACCCTAACCCTCACCCTCACCCTCAACCTCAGCCTCACCCTAAACCTAAACCTAATCCTAACCCTATTCCTCACCCTCACCCTCACTCTAAACCTAACCGTAAACCTAATGCTAACCCTAAACCTCTCCCTCATTTTAACCCTAATCCTAAACCTCACCCTAACCCTAATCCTAAGCCTAATGCTATACCTAACCCTAACCCTCACTCTAACACTAATGCTAACCCTAATACTCAACCTCACCCTAAACCTCACCCTAAAACTTACCCTCATCCTAACCCTCACGTAACCCTAAAACTAAACCTAACCCTCACACAAACACTCACCCTAAACCTTACACTAACCCTATCCCTCACCCTAACCCTCAATATGTCCCTTATCCTCACATTAACCCTAACCCTAACCCTACACCTCACCCTAACGCTAACACTGAACTCAACCCTAACACTAACCCACACCCTTACCCTACACCTAACCCTCATCCAAATGCTCACCCTAACCCTAACACTAACCCTATCCTGCAACCTGATCCTAACCCTCACCCTAACGCTTACCCTCACCCTAACCCTAAGCGTCACACTAAACCTAACCCTCACACTAATTCTAGCCATAATCCTCACCCTAACCCTCATCCTAACCCTAAACCTAACCCCCAACCTAACCCTAACCCTAAACATTACCCTAACCCCAACCCTCACCCTCATCCTCACCCTCACCCTAAACATCACCCTAACCCTAACACTAACCCTAACCCTAACCCTAAACCTCACCTTAACCCTAACCCTCACCTTCAACCTCACCCTCAGCCTAATCCTCACCCTAAACCTAACCCTAACCCTAACCCTTTCCTAACTGAAAACTGCACCCTCACACTCACCCTCAACCTCACTCTAGCCCTCACCCTAAGCCTAACCCTAACCCTCACCCTCAAACTCATCCTCAACCTCAGCCTCACCCTAACCCTAAACCTAATCCTAAACCTAAACCTCAACCTCACCCTCACTCTAACCCTAATGTTAAACCTAATGCTAACCCTAACCATAAACCTATCCCTAACCCACACCCTAACCCTAACCATAATCCTCACCCTAATCCTAATCCTAACACTAACCCTAACCCTCAATCTAAACCTAACCCTAAACATTACCCTAACCCTAACACTCAGCCTCACCCTCACCCTCACCCTCACCCTCAGCCTAACGCTAACCCTAACCCTAATCCTAACCCTAACACTCACCTTCACACTCACCCTAACTGGAAGCCTAACTATAACCTAAACCTCCGCCTAACCATAAACCTATCCCTAACCCACACTCTAACCATAAACATCACCCTAACCCTAACCCTAACCCTCACACTCACCCTAACCCTAAACCTCACCCTAACTCTCGCCTTAACCCTAACGCTAAACCTAACCCTCACCCTCAACCTAAACCTCACCCTAACCCATACCCTCACCCTATCACTCACCCTAACCCTAACCCTCACCCTCACCCTAACCTTCACCGTAACCTTATCCTTCAACCTAACCCTAACCGTAACCCACACCCTAACACTCACACTCACCTGAACCCTCACCCTAACCCTAACCCTAACCCTCACCCCAACTATAACCCTCACCCTAACCCTAAATTTATCCCTCACACTCACCCTAACCCTAACCCTAACCCTTACCCTAACCCTCACCCTAACCCTTAATCTAACCCTAACACTCACTCTCACTCTAAACCTCAACCTAACCCTTATCCTTACACCAACCCTAACCCTAACCCTCACACTAACCCTAATCCTCACCCTATCCCTAACCATAACCCTCACCCTAACCCTCACCCTAACCCTAACCCTAACCCTCAACCTTAACCCTAACAGTCACCCTCACCTTAATTCTCACCAACACACTAACTCTCACCCTCACCCTCACCCTCACTCTCACCCTAACCCTCACCAACACCCTAAGCCACACCCTCAACCGAATCCTCACTCTCACCCTCACCCTCACCATAAACATCACCCTAACCCAAACCTAACCCTAACACTCACCCTAACTGTCATCCTAACCCTTATCCTCACCCTAACACTAACCCTAACCCTAAACTTCACCCTAAACCTAACCCTCACCTGAACCCTCACTCTCACCTTCACACTCACCCTAAACATCACCCTAACCCTAAACCTCACGCTAACCCTAACCCTAACCCTCACCCTAACCCTAACCCTCACCTTAAAGCTCACCCTCACACAAATCCTCACCCTAAACCTAACAATAAACATTTCCTAACAAAAAATATCTCCCTCACCCTAGCCCTCACCCTAAACCTAACCCTAAACTTAACCCTCACCCTCACTCTCACCCTCACCCTCAGCCAAACCTAACCCTACCCTAATCCTAACCCTAACCCACACCCTCACCCTCACCCTCACCTGCAACCTAACCCCAACAATAACCCTAACCCTCACCCTAACACTGAACCTCAACCTCACCCTCATCCTAAACCTAATCCTAACTCTAACTCTAATCCTAACCCTCACCCTCAAACTCACCTTCACCCTAACCCTTACCTCCACCTTCACCTAACCCTAACCCTAACCCTCACACTAACCCAAACCCTCACCCTAACCATACCACTAACCCTTACCCTTACCCTCACCCTAACCCTAACCCTAACAGTAACCCTAAACCTAAACCTAGTCCTCACACTAACCCTAACCCTCACCCACACATTAAACCGAACGCTCACCCAAACCCTCACTCTAACCCTAACCCTAAACCTAACCCTAACACTCCCACTAAACCTAAGCCTCACCCTAACTGTAACCCTACACATCAGCCTAAATCTCACCCTAAACCTAACCCTAACCCTAATCCTTAACCTATCCCTAAATAAAACCCTAACCCTCACACTCACCCTAGCCCTCACCCTAACCCTACCCCAAAACCTAACCCTCACACTAAACCTAACCCTCACACTATCCCTAACCCTTCCCCTCAGCCTAAGACTCACCCTAACCCTAACCCTAAACCTAATCCTCACCCTATCCCTAACCCTAACCCTAACCCACACACTCACCCTAGCCCTCACCCTAACCTCATCCTAACCCTATCCCTAAACTTAAACCTCACCCTCATCCTAACCCTCACCCTATCCCTTACCCCTAACCTAATCCTATCCCCGACCCTAACCTTAAACCTAAAACTCACACTAACCCTAACCCTCACCCTAACCCTAACCCTACCCCACAGCCTAATCCTCAACCTAACCCTAACCCTAATCCTATCCCTCAACCTAACCCTAACCCTAACCTTAACCCTCACCCTCACCCAAAACCTAACCCTCACCTTCACCCTCACACTCACCCTCAGCCTAACCCTAACACTAACCCTAATCCTAAACCTAACCCTCACCCACAGCCTCACCCTAACTCTAACCCGAACCCTAACCATAAACCTCCCCCTTCACCCAAAACCTCACCCGAACCCTCACTCTTACGCTACGGCTCACCCTCAACTTAACCCTAACCCTAACCCTCAACCTAACCCTAAACCTCACCCTCACCCTCAAACTCACGCTAACCCTAAGCCTCACTGTTACCCTAAACCTCACCCTTAACCCTTAACCTTACACTAACCCTAACCCTCACACTAAACCTAAGCCTCACCCTCACCCTTACCCTAACCCTACCCAAACCCTAACCCTCAACCTAACCGTAACGCTCACCCTCACCCTAACCCTCACCCTAAACCTAACCCTCACCCTCACCCTAACCCTCACCCTCACCCTCAAACTCATACTAACCCTAACCCTCACACTAAACCTAAACCTCACCCTCACCCTAACCTTAACCCTACCCCTCACCGTACCCCTCACTCTCACCCTAGCCCTCACCCCTACCCTAATCCTAACCCTGACCCTAATCTTAACCCTAAAACTCACACTAACCCTAACCCTCACCCTGACCCTAACCCTACCCCACAGCCTAACCCTCATCCTAACCCTAACCCTAACCCTATCCCTCACTCTAACCCTAACTCTAATATTAACCCTAACCCTCACCCAAAACCTAACCCTCAACCTCACCCTCACCCTCACCCTCACCCTCACCATCACCCTAACTCGAAACCGAACTGTACCTCTCACCCTCACCCTAACCCTAACCCTAACCCTAACCCTCACCTTAACCCTCACCCTAAACCTAACCCTGATCCTAACCCTCACCCTAAAGCTAACACTAAACCTAAACCTCACCCTCACCCTAACCCTCAGCATCACCCTAACCCTCACCCAAAGACGAACCCTCACCTCATCCTAATCCTCACTCTCACCCTAACTGTAAACCTAACCCTAATCCTCTCCCTAACCCTCAACCTCACCCTCACCTTAAGGCTAACCCTAACCCTAATCCTAAACCTAACCCTCACCCTAACTCTAACCCTAACCCTAATCCTAAACCGACCCCTCACCTTCACCCTAAAACTACCTCTAAACATCACCCTCACACTCAACCTTACCCTATCCCCAACCCTAAGCCTTAGCCTAACCCTAACCCTCACCCTAACCCTAACCATAACACTCACCCTCACCCTCACCCTAACCCTAACAATAACCCTATCCCTCACACTAACCCTTATCCTCACACTTACCCTAAACCTAACCCTAAACCTCACATTAACCCTAAACCTCACCCCAACCCTGACCCTACCCCTCACCCTAAACCTCACCCTAATCCAAACCCTAACCCTAACCGACACCCTAAACCTAACTGTAACCCTCACCCTCATGCTAACCATCATCCACACCCTAATCCTCACCCTCATCCGAATCCTCACCCTCACCCTAACCCTCACCCTCACCCTAAACATCACCCTAAACCTAACCCTCACCGTAACCCTAATCATAAACCTCAACTTCACCCTCACCCTCAGCCTAACCCTAGTCCTTAACCTAATCATAATACTCACCCTGACCCTAACCCTCACCCTAACCCTTACCCGATCCTTCACCTAACCCTAACCCTAACCCTCACACTAACCCGAACCCTCACCCTAACCATAAAACTAACCCTAACCCTTACCCTCACCCTAATCCTAACCCTAACAGTAACCCTAACCCTAAAGGTAGTCCTCACACTAACCCTAACCCTCACCCACTACTTAATCCGAAACCTCACCGGAACCCTCACCCTAACCCTAAACCTAAACCTAACCCTAACACTCCCACTAAACCTAACCCTCACCCTAACTGTAACCCTAACCATCAGGCTAAACCTCAGCCTAACCCTAAACCTAACCCTAATCCTACACCTAATCCTCACACTCACACTCACCCTATCCCTAACCATAACATTCACCCTCACTCTAAGGCTAAGCCTAACCCTCACCCTCACCCTCAACCAAACCCTTAACCTCACCTTAACCCTAAACCTAAACCTCACCTTAACCCTAAAACTACACCTCAAACTAACCCTAACCCTAATCCTCAACCCAACCATGATGCTAACACAAATGCTCACTCTCAACCTAACCCTTAGATTAACCCTTACCCTCAACATAACCCTATCCCTCACCCTCTCCTTAACCCTCACCCTCCCCCTTCCCCTCCCCCTAAACCTCACCCTACCCCAAACCCTAACCCTAACCCTAACCTTCACCCTAACCCTCACACTAACTCTAACCCTAACCCTCACTCTAACCCTCACCCTAACCCTAAACCTAACCCTAACCCTGACCCTCACCCTAGCTGTCATCCTGACCCTTACCCTCACCCTAACCCTAACCCTAAACCTCATAATAACCCTAAAACTACCCCTCAGCCTAACCCTAACCCTAACCCTCAACCCAACACTGATGCTAACACAAATGCTCACTCTCAACCTAACCTTTAGATTAACCCTTACTCTCACCATAACCCTATCCCTCACCCTCTCCTTAAGCCTCACCCTACCCCTTCTCCTCCCCCTAAACCTTACCCTACCCCAAACCCTAACCCTAACCCTAACCTTCACCCTAAGCTTCACCCTAACCCTCACACTAACCCTAACCCTAACCCTCACCCCAACCCTCACCCTAACCCTAACCCTAACCCTAACCCTCACCCTCACCCTGTCATCATGACCCTTACCCTCACCCTAAACCTAAACCTAACCCTAACCCTAACCCTCACCCTAACCCTAACCCTCACCCGAACCCTCAGTCTCACCTTCACCGTCACCCTAAACATCAACCTAACCCTAACCCTCACCCTAACCCTAACCCTAACACTGACCCTAACCCTAACTTTCACCTTAAACCTCACCCTCACCCTAATCCTCACCGTAAACCTAACCCTAAACTTTTCTTAAACAAAAACATCACCCTCACATTAGTCCTCACCCTAAACCTAACCCTAACCTTAATCCTCACCCTCACCCTCACCTTCACCCTCAGCCTCAGCCTCAGCCTCACCCTAACCCTAAACCTAATCCTAACCCTAACCCTGACCCTCACCCTCACTCTAACCGTAACCCTAACGTGCACCCTAGCCCTAACCCTAACCCTAACCCTAACCCTAACTCTCAACCTAATCCTAAACCTAACCCTAATGCTAACCCTAACCCTCACCCTCACCCTAATTCTGACCCTAACCCTTACACTTACCCTCACCCTCACTCTCAACCTAACCCTAACCCTTACCTTCACGATAAACCTATCCCTCACCCACAACCTAACCCTCACCCTAACCCTTATGCTCACCCTTACCCTCACCCAACCCTAACCCGAACCCTAACCCTCACCCTAACCCCCATCCTAACCTTCACCCTAACCCTAACGCTAAAACTAAACCTCAGTATTAACCTAAACGTAACCCTAACACTTATGTAACCGAGACCCTAACCCTCACCCTCACAATCAACCTAAGCTTTACCATAACCCTAATAGCAACCCAAACACTTACGCTCACCCTAAACCTAACCCTAAACCTAACCCTCACCGTCACTCTCCCACTCAGGCTCACCCTCACCTTAAACCTCATGGTCACCCTCACACTAACCCTCAACCTCACCCTAAACATCACACTAACCCTAACCCTCACACTAACCCTTATCCTAACCCTAACCCTAACGCTAACATTCACACTAACCATAACACTCACCCTAACCCTATCCCGACACCTCACCCTGACTCTCATCCTAACCCAAACACTCAACCACACCCTAAACCTCACCCTCACCCGAACACTCACCCTCACACTAACGCTCACTCTCAACCGAACCCTCACCCTCACCCGAACCCTACCCCTCATACTAACCCTAACACAAAGCCGAATTCCAAAACCTCACACTCACCCTAAGGCTTACCCTCATCCTAACCCTTACCCTCACCCTAACTCTAACCATAAAGCTCACATAACCTTAACCCTCACTCTAAACCTAACCCTAAACTTGACCATAACCTTGACCCTCACACTCAGTTTAACACTAACCCTAATCCTATTCCAAATCCTAACCCTCAGCCTCACCCAAAACCTAACCCTAACCCTAACCCTAACCCTCACCCTCACCCTCACCCTAACCCTCAACCTCACCCTAAACATCTCCCTAACCCTAACCCTCACCCTAACCCTAAAACTAACCCTCACTCTGAACCTAACCTCAGCTTAATTCTCATCCTCACCTTAATCCTCACCCTAACCCTAACCTTTACCTAACCAAAACCCTCACCCTCACCTTCAGCCTAACCCTCACCCTCACCCAAGCCCTCACCTTAACCCTAAACTTAAACCTAACACTCACCCTCAACCTCCCCTTCCCCATCAGCCTTACCCTAACCATAACCCTAAGACTAACCCTTACCCTCAACCCTACCCTCACCTATCCCTAACCCTAACCCTAACAATAACCCTCACCCTCATCCTAAACTTAACCCTAACAATAACTCTAACCCTAGCCCTAACCCTAAAACTCACCCTAACGCTAATTCTAACCCTAACCCGCAACCTCACCCTCACCATCATTCTAACCCTCACCTTCACGCTGACCCTCACCATCACACTTACCCTCACACTAACCCTAACCCTCACCCTAGCCCTAACCCTAACCCTCAACATCATTTTCCCCCTCGCCCTCAGCCTAACCCTAACTCTAACCCTAATCCTAAACTAAACTCACTTTCACCCTAACCCTCACCCCCAGCCTCACCCTCACCCTCACCCTCACACTAACACTCAACATCACCCTAAACATCACCTTAACCCTAAACCTCACACTGAACCTAACCCTAACGATCACTCTAACCCTCACCTTCAAACTAACCCTCAACCTAAACATTATCCTAACACTAACCCTACCCCTACCCCTAACCTTCACACTAACCCTAACCCTCAGCCTAACCGTATCCTGACACCTCACCCTAAACCACACCCTAACCCTTACTCTCAACATAACCTTAACCTTAAACCACACCCTAACCCTCACCTGAACCTCACCCTCACCCTCACCCTAACCGTAAGCCTAACCCTCACCCCAACCCTAACCCTCACCCTAACCCTAACTCTAATCCTCACCCTCAACTGAACCCTAACCCGAACTCTAACCCTATACCTCACCCTAACCCAAACTCTAAACCTAACCCTAACACTTACTCTCATCCTAATCCTCACCCTAAGCCTTTTCCTCACACTAACCCTAAACCTAACCCTCACCATCACCGTAACCCTCACCCTCACCCTAACCCTCACTTACACCCTAACCCTCACCTTCACCCTCACCCTCACCCTAAACAACACCCTAAATATCACCCAAACCCTAAAGCTCAGCCTAACGCTAACCCTAACCATCATCTTAACCCTAAACCTCACCTTCAACCTCACCCTCAGCCTAATCCTCACCCTAAAACTAACCCTAACCCTTTCCTAACAGAAAACCACACCCTCACCCTAACCCTCACCCTAACCCTCGCCCTCACCCTAGCCCTCACCCTAACTCTAAACCTAACCTTAATCCTAAACCTCACCCTCACCCTCACCCTCACCCTAACCCTCAACCTCACCCTAAACATCTCCCTAACCCTAACCCTCAACCTAAACTAAAACTAACCTAAAACTAACCCTCACCCTGAACCAACCTCAGCTTAATCCTCATCCTCACCCTAATCCTCACCTTAACACTAACCTTTACCTAACCAAAACCCTCACCCTCACCCTCAGCCTCACCCTCACCCTCACCCAAGCCCTCACCTTAACCCTAAACTTAACCCTAACACTCACCCTCAACCTCCCCTTCCCCATCAGCCTTACCCTAACCATAACCCTTACCCTCAACCCCACCCTCACCTAACCCTAACCCTAACACTAACAATAACCCTCACCCTCATCCTAACCTTAACCCTAACAATAACTCTAACCCTAGCCCTAACCCTAAAACTCACCCTAACCCTAATCCTAACCCTAAAACTCAACCTCACCCTCACCGTCATTCTAACCCTCAACTTCACGCTGACCCTCACCATCACACTAACCCTCACACTAACCCTAACCCTCACCCTAGCCCTAACCCTAACCCTCACCCTCACCCTCAGCCTAACCCTAACTCTAACCCTAAACATAAACTAAACTCACCTTCACCCTAACCCTCACCCTCAGCTTCACCCTCACCCTCACCCTCACCCTCACACTAACCCTCAACATCACCCTAAACATCACCTTAACCCTAAACCTCACACTGAACCTAACCCTAACACTCACTCGAACCCTCACCCTCAAACTAACCCTCACCCTAAACATTATCCTAACACTAACCCTACCCCTACCCCTAACCTTCACACTAACCCTAACCCTCAGCCTAACCGTATCCCGACACCTCACCCTAACTCTTACCCTAAACCTAACCCTAACCCTAACCCTAACCTTCACCCTAAACCACACCCTAACCCTTACTCTCACCATAACCTTAACCCTAACCCACACCCTAACCCTCACCTGAACCTCACCCTCACCCTCACCCTAACCGTAAGCCTAACCTTCACCCCAACCCTAACCCTCACCCTAACCCTAACTCTAACCCTCACCCTCAACTGAACCCTAACCTGAACTCTAACCCTATACCTCACCCTAATCCAAACTCTAAACCTAACCCTAACACTTACTCTCATCCTAATCCTCACCCTAAGCCTTTTCCTCACACTAACCCTAAACCTAACCTCACCATCACCCTAACCCTCACCCTCACCCCAAACCTCACCTACACCCTAACCCTCACCTTCACCCTCACCCTCACCCTAAACATCACCCAAACCCTAACGCTCAGTCTAATACTAACCCTAACCCTCACCTTAACCCTAAACCTCACCTTCAACCTCACCCTCAGCCTAATCCTCACCCTAAACCTAACCCTAACCCTTTCCTAACAGAAAACTGCACACTCACCCTAACCCTCACCCTAACCCTCGCCCTCACCCTAGCTCTCACACTAACCATAAACCTAATCCTAACCATAACCCTCACCCTCACCCTCACTCTAATCCTAACCCTCACCCTCACCCTAAACCTAACCCTAACCCTAACCCTCACCCTCACCCTAACCCTAACCCTCAACCTCACGCTAAACATCTCCCTAACCCTAACCCTCAACCTAACCCTAACACTAACCCTCACCCTGAACCTAACCTCAGCTTAATCCTCATCCTCAGCCGAATCCTCACCCTAACCCTAAACTTTACCTAACCAAAACCCTCACCCTCACCCTCAGCCTAACCCTCACCCTCACCCAAGCCTTCACCTTAACCCTAAACTTAACTGTAACACTCACCCTCAACCTCCCCTTCCCCATCAGCCTTACCCTAAACATAACCCTAAGACTAACCCTAACCCTCAACCCCACCCTCACCCTAACCCTAACCCTAACCCTAACAATAACCCTCACCCTCATCCTAACTTTAACCCTAACAATAACTCTAACCCAAGCCCTAACCCTAAAACTCACCCTAACACTAATCCTAACCCTAACCCTCAACCTCACCCTCACCGTCATTCTAACCCTCACCTTCACGCTGACCCTCACCATCGCACTAACCCTCACACTAACCCTAAACCTCACCCTAGCCCTAACCCTAACCCTCACCCTCACTTTTCCCCTCACCCTCAGCCTAACCCTAACTCTAACCCTAATCCTAAACTAAACTCACCCTCACCCTAACACTCACCCTCAGCCTCACCCTCACCCTCACCCTCACACTAACCCTCAACATCACCCTAAACATCACCTTAACCCTAAACCTCACACTGAACCTAACCCTAACGCTCATTCTAACCCTCACTTTCAAACTAACCCTCACCCTAAACATTATCCTAACACTAACCCTAACCCTACCCCTAACCTTCACACTAACCCTAACCCTCCGCCTAACCGTACCCCGACACCTCACCCTAACGCTCACCCTAACCCTATCCCTAATCCTAACACTCAGTCTAACCCTAACTCTAAACCTAACCCTCACCCTCACCCTAACCCTCACCATCACCCTAACTCTCACCCTAACCCTAACCCTCACCCTAAACCTAACCCTCAACCTAAGCCAAACCCTCACCCTGACCCTCACCCTAACTCTAACCCTCACTCTAACCCTTACTTTAACCCTAACCCTCACCCTAAGCCTAACCCAGACCCTAACAATAACACTCACACTAACACTAAACCTAGCCCTCACCCTCACCCTCACTCTCAACATAACCCTAACACTCATCTAAACCCTAACCTAAACCTAAACCTCACAGTAAAATTAACCTCACTCTATCCCTAATCTTCAAACTAACCCTAACTATCACTCTTTCACTAACCCTACCCCTCATCCTAAACCTCACCCTAAACCTAACCCTAACCCTAATCCTCACCCCATCCCTAACCTTAAGCCTAACCCTCACCATAACCCTCACCCTCACCCTCACCCTAACACTAATGCTAACCCTCACCCTCACCCTAACCCTCAACCTAACCCTTACCCTCATCCTAACCCTTACCCTGAAACTTACCCTAACCCTCACTCTCGCCCTAACCCTCACTCTAATATTTACCCACACCCTCCCCCTAACCCTAACCCTCACCCTTACCTTAACCCTAACCCTAGCCCTAACCCTAAACCTAAACCTAAACCTCACTTTTACAGTCACCCTCAAACTCAGCCAAAACCTAATCCTTACCCTAATCGTAAACCTCAACCTCACCCTAACTCTAAACCTAACCCTCAACCTCACCCTTACCATTTCCCTATCCCTCACCCTAACACTAACACTCACCCTATACCACACCCTCACCCTAACCCTAAACCAAACCCTTACGCTCACCCTAAACCTCACCCTAACCCTAACAATAAACCTAACCCTCATCCTCACAATAAACCTCACCCTATACCTTACCCTCACCATTACCCTAACCCAAACCCTAACCCTAATCCTCAACCACACCCTAGCCTTCACCCTCACCTTAATCCTCACCCTCACCCTAAACATCACCTAAACCCTCACCCTCATGCTAACCCTAACCCTAACCCTCACTCTCACGCTAATCCTCACCATAAACCTAACCCTGACCTAAAAGAAACCCTCACCCTAACCCTCACACTAACCCTCACCCTCACCCTAGCCCTCACCCTAACCCAAACCCTCACCCTAACCCTTACCCTAACAGTAATCCTAACCCTAACCCTAATCATAACTCTCACACTAACCGTAACCCTCACCCTAAGCATAACCCTAACCCTATTCCTATTCCTAACCCTCACAATCACCCTCAACCTAAACCTAACTCTAACACTAACCCTCACCCTCACCCTCACCCTCACTGAACACTCACCCTCACCATAAACATCACCCTAACCATAACCCACACCCTAACCCTAACCTCAGATTAAGCCTCACCCTAAACCTAATCCTCACAATAACCCTAACCCTAAGGTAAACGAAACCCTCACCCTCACACTAACCCTCACCCTAGCCCTAACCCTAACCCTAACCATAACACTTACCCACACCCTAATCCTCACCCTCATCCTCATTCTAACCCTAATCCTAACCCTAATCCTAACCCTAATGCTCACGCTACCCCTCTCCCTAAACTTAACTGTAACCCTAACCCTCACCCTCATCCTAACCATCACGCTCACCCGAACACTCACCCTCACCCTAAACGATACTCTCACAATAAATATCAGGTTAACCCTAACCCTAACCCTAACCCTCAGACTAATCTCATCCTAACCCTAACCCTAACCCTAACACTCACCCTAACCCAAACCCTACCCATAAAACTCACCCTAACCCTAACCCTCACCCTCACCCTCAGGCTAACTCTAATACTAACCCTAACCCTCACCCTCAACCTAACTCTAAACCTAAACCTAACCCTAACCCTCACTCTCACCCTATCCCTAAACCTATCCCTAACCCTCACCCTAACCCTAACCCAAAACCTATACCTCACACTCACCCTAACCCTCACCCTAACCGTCACACTAAACCTCACCCTAACCCTTACCCTCACCAAAAACCTCACTCTAACCCTAATCCTCACCCTAAACCTAACCCTCACCAACACCCTAACCCTCACCCCCACCGGAACCCTAACACACACCCTAACACTCACACTAACCCTAACCCTAACACTATTCCTCAACGTAAACTTAACCCTTAAACTCATCCTAACCCTACACTTACGCCTAACCTTCACCCACACCCTCACCCTAACCCTCACCCTAACCATAACCCTACCCTTCACCCTAAACCTCACACTAACCCTAACCCTAATCCAAACCCTCAACCTAACCCTAAAGCTACCCCTAACCCTCAACCTCACACTAAACGTAAACCTAACACTAAAACTCAATCTAACCCTAATCCTCACCCACACCCTAAACCTCACCCTCACCTTAACCCTCACTTTCACTCTAAACATCACCCAAAACCTAACATTCATCCTATCCCTAGCCCTAACCCTCACCCTAACCCTAATCCAAAACCTAATCCTCAACCTCACTCTATTCCTCAACATAACCCTAACCCTTGGCTAAAAGAAACTCTCAATCTGAAACTCACACTAACCCTCACCCTCACTCTAACCCTCACCCTAATCCTAACCCTAACCATAACCCTAAACCTAACCTCAGGTTAAACCTAACCCTGAGGTAAACGAAACCCTCACCCTAAACCTCATACTAACCCTAACCTCACCCTAAACATCACCTTCACCCTAACCATAATCCTAAACATCAACCTCACCCTCACCCTCACCCTCAGCCTAAATATAACCATAACCCTAACCCTAACCCTCACCCTCAACCCAACCCTAATCCTCACCCTAACACTAACCATTCATCCTTACCATCACTCTAACCCTAACCATAACTCTAATCCTAACCTTCACCCTCACCCTAAACCTCACCCTCACACTTACCCTCACCCTCACCCTAACCCTAACCCTAACCCTCACAGTAATCCTAACCCTCACCCTAACCCTAATCCTCACCTTAACCCTCAACCTCACCCTAATCCTCACCGTAACCTAACCTTAACCCTTACCTAAACTAAACCCTCACCCTCACCCTAAAACTCACCCTCACCCTAGACCACCCCCTAACCCTAACACTAAACCTAACCCTCACAGTAACCCTAACCCTAACCCTCTGTCTGAACTTTATCCTAACCCTAAAGCTAAAACTAACCTTCAACCTAATCAAACCCTAACCCTAACCCTCACATTAACCCTAACTGTAACCCTCAGCCTAATGCTCATCCTAACCCTAACCCTAACCCTAACCTTCACCCTAAAACTAACCCTAACCCTCACCCTAACCCTAACCCTCACCCTCAACCTCACACTCACCCTCAGCACAAACCTAGTGCTAACCCTAATCCTAACCCTCACCCTCAACCTAACTCTAACCCTAAACCAAACTCTCCCCCTTCCCCTCACCCTCACTCTAAACCTCACTCTAACCCTACCCATAAACCTCAACCTAACTCGCATCCTAACCCTAACCCTAGCACTAACCCTAACCCTGACCCTCAATTTAACCCTCCCCATAACCCTAAGTCTAACCCTAAACCTCACCCTCACCCTAACACTAATACTAACACTAACCATAAGCTTCACCCTAACTCTCACCCTAACCCTCAGCCTCACCCTAAACATCAACCTAAGCTTAACCCACACCCTAACTCTAACCCTAACCCTCACCCTAACCCTAACCTCAGCTTAACACTAACCCAGATGTAAACGGAATCCTCACCCTCACTCTCACCCTAATCCTCACGCTAACCTTAACCCTGATGTAAAAGAAACCCTCACCCTCACCCTCACACTAACCTGCACCCTCACCCTAGCCCTCACCCTCACCCTCACCCTAACACTAACCATCAACCTCACCCTCACCCTCCCCCTCAGCCTAAACCTAACCTTACCCTAACCCTAACCCTCAACCTTACCTACACCCTAACCCTAACAATAACCCTAACCCTCACCCTAATACTAAACCTCAACCTCACCCTAACCCTAATCCTAACCCTAACTCTAATTCTAACCCTCATCCTCACCCTAACCCTCACCCTAACCCTTACCCTCACCTTCACCTAAACCTAAGCCTAACCCTCACACTAACCTGAACCCTCTCCCTAACCGTAACACTAACCCTACCCCTCAGCCTAAGACTCACCCTAACCCTAACCCTAAATCTAAACATAACCCTCCCCCATTCCTAACCCAAATTTTAACCGTCACACTAACCCTAGCCCTCACCCTAACCTCAGCCTAACCCTATACCTAACCCTAAACCTCACCCTCATCCTAACCCTCACACTAACCCTTACCCTCACCCTAATACTAACCATGACCCTAATCTTAACCCTAAATCTCACACTAACCCTAACCCTCACCCTAACACTAACCCTAACCCACAGCCTAACCCTCATCCTAAAACTAATCCTAACCCTATCCCTCATCCTAACCCTAACCCTAACATTAAGCCTAACCCTCACCCTAACCCTAAGCCTCACCCTCACCCTCACACTCACCCTCAGCCTAAACCTAACCCTAACCCTAATCCTAAACCTAACCCTCACCCACACACTCACCCTAACTCTAACCCGAACACTAACCATAACCCTCCCTCTCCCCTTCCCCCTCACCTGAATGCTCACTCTCACCCTAATACTCACCCTCACCCTAACCCTAACACTATCCCTAACCCTCACCCTAACCTTAAACCTCACACTCACCATCAACCTCACACTCACCTTAACCCTCACCATCACCCAACCCCTAACCCTAACCATAAACCTCACGCTAACCCTAAACCTAACCCCTCCCCTCACCTGAAACTTCACCCTCACCCTCACCATAAACATCACCCTAACAATCACCCTCACCTAACCCTAACTCTCACCCTAACCCTAACCCTCACCTCAGCCCTCAACCTCATCCTAATCCTCACCCTAAACTTACCCAAACCCTTCCATAAAGTAAACCCTCACCCTCACCCTAACCCAACCCTAAACCTAACCTCATACTAACCCTAACCCTAATCCTCAGCCTAACGTTCATGCTAAACTTAACCCTAACCCTAACCGTCACCCTAACCCTAACCATAATCCTAACCCTCACCCTATCCCTAACCCTCACCCTCACCCTGACCCTAACCCTAATCGTAAACCTAACCCTCACCCTCACCCTAAACTTAATCCTAACCGTAACCCTCATCCTCACCCTCATCCTAAACCTAAGCCTCACCCTCATCCTAAACGTAGCCCTAACCATCACCTTCATCCTCATCCTCACCCTTAACCTAACCCTAACCCTCAACCTAACCCTCACCCTAACCCTAACCCTAACCGTAACTCTCACACTAAACCGAACCCTCACCCTCACTGTAACCCTAACCCTACCCCGCACCCTAACCCTCACACTCACCCTAACTCTAACCCTAAACCGAACCCTAATCTTCACGCTAACCATAAAGCTAACCCTCCCCCTCACCGAACCTTCACCCTCACCCTAAACATCACCCTAACATTAACCCTCACCCTAATCGTAACCCTAAGGCTCACACTAACCCTATCTCTCAACTTAACCCTCAATCTCACCCTAACCTTACCTTAACCCTTACCTAAACTAAACCCTCAACCTAACCCTCACCTTACCCTAGCCCACACCCTAACCCTAACGCTAAACATAACCCTCACACTAACCCTAAATCTTACCATCAGCCTAAACCTTATCCTAAACCTAAAACTAACCTTCACCCTAACCTAATAGTAACCTAACATTAACCTTAACCCTAACCCTCACACTAACCCTAAACCGAACCCTCAGCCTAACGCTCATCCTAACCCTAACCCTAACCCTAACCCTAACCCTGACCCTAAACCTCACCCTAACCCTTACTCTCACCATAACCTTAACCCTAACCCACACCCTAACCCTCACCTGAACCCTCACCTGAACCCTCACCCTAACCGTAACCCTAACCCTCACCCCAACCCTAACCCTCACCCTAACCCTAACTCTAATCCTCACCCTCAACTGAACCCTAACCCGAACTCTAACCCTATACCTCACCCTAACCCAAACTCTAAACCTAACCCTAACACTTACTCTCATCCTAATCCTCACCCTAAGCCTTTTCCTCACACTAACCCTAAACCTAACCCTCACCATCACCGTAACCCTCACCCTCACCCTAACCCTCACCTACACCCTAACCCTCACCTTCACCCTCACCCACACCCTAAACATCACCCTAAACATCACCCAAACCCTAACGCTCAGTCTAATACTAACCCTAACCCTCACCTTAACCCTAAACCTCACCTTCAACCTCACCCTCAGCCTAATCCTCACCCTAAACCTAACCCTAACCCTTTCCTAACAGAAAACCGCACCCTCACCCTCACCCTCACCCTAACCCTCGCCCTCACCCTAGCCCTCACCCTAACCCTAAACCTAATCCTAACCCTAACCCTCACCCTCACCCTCACTCTAATCCTAACCCTCAACCTCACCCTAAACCTAACCCTAACCATAACCCTCACCCTAACCCTCAACCTCACCCTAAACATCTCCCTAACCCTAACCCTCACCCTAACCCTAAAACTAACCCTCACCCTGAACCTAACCTCAGCTTATTCCTCATCCTCAGCCTAATCCTCACCCTAACCCTAACCTTTGCCTAACCAAAACCCTCACCCTCACCATCAGCCTAACCCTCACCCTCACCCAAGCCCTCACCTTAACCCTTAACTTAACCCTAACACTCACCCTCAACCTCCCCTTCCCCATCAGCCTTACCCTAACCATAACCATAAGACTAACCCTAACCCTCAACCCCACCCTCACCCTAAACCTAACCCTAACCTGCAACCTAACCCTAACCCTTATGCTAAACCTTACCGTCAAGCTTACCCTAACCCTAACTCTAACACTCACCCTAAACCTAACCCTAACCCTAATGCTAACCCTAACCCTCACCCTCACCCTAACCCTGACCCTAACTCTAACCCTACCCCTCTGCCTACCCCTCACCCTCACCCTAACCCTCACCCTCACCCTAACACTAATGCTAACCTTAATCCTCAAGCTCACCCTAACAGTTTCCCTAACCCTTACCCTCACCATAAACCTATCATTCAACCTCAACCTAACCCTCACCCTAAACCTTTCGCTCACCCTACCCCTAACCCTAACCCTAAACCTCACGCTAACCCCAACCCAAACCCTAACCCTAACCCTAATCCTCACCTGAACCCTAACACTCATGGTCACCCTAAGCCTCACCCTTACCCTAACCCTTACCTACACCCTAACTATTCCTCTTCCCTGAACCCTAACTCTCATCCTAAACCTCACCCTCACCCTAAACATCACCCTAATCCTTACCCTCAGCCTAACCCTCACCCTCACACACACCCTAACCTTCACCGTCACCCAAAACCTCTCACTCTCCCTAACTTTCACCTTCACCTAAAACATCACCCTAACCCTCACTCTCACCCTAACCCTCACTCTAACACTTAACATCACCCTAACCCTAACTCTAACCCTAACTCTCACACTAAACCTAACCCTCACATTAAATCTAACACTAAATCTACCCGTCCCCCTAACCCTCACCCTAACCATAGCCATGAAAGCTAGGGTGAGTCTCAATCATATCCTCAACCTCAGCCTCACCCTAACCCTAACCCTCATCCTAGCGCTCAACCTAACCCTAACCCTAACCCTAACCCTAACTTTAAACCTCACCTTCACCCTCACCCTCACCCTCACCCTCAGCCTAATCCTAACCCTAACCTTAATACTAACCCTAAACCTAATACTAAACCTACATCTACACCTACCCCTAACCCTAACCCTCACCTTCACCCTCACCCTAACCCTTACCCTCACCCTCACCCTAAACCTCACATTAAGTCCAACCCTCACCCTCACCCTAAACCTCAACCTCACCCTCACCCTACACCTAAACCTAACCCTCAACCTCACCCTTACCCTCACACTCACCCTAACCATAACCCTCACCCTCACCCTCACGCTAAACCTAACCCTAACCCTCTCCATAACCCTCACCCTAACCCTAATGCAAAACCAAATCCTCACCCTCACCCTAAACCTAAAACTAACCCTAACAGTCACCCTCACCCTAAAGCTCACCCTAACCCTTAACCTCACCCTAACTCTAACCCTAACCCTCACACTAACCATAACCCTCACCCTAACCCTAAACCTATCCCTCACCCTAAGGCTCACCCTATACCTAACCCTAACCTTAATACTCACCCTAACCCTAAACTTCATCTTAACCCTCGCCCTTACCCTAATTCTCGCCTGACGCTAACCCTAATACTTACCTAACCGAAACCCTCATCCTCACACTCATCCTCACCATATTCCTCACCCTCACCATCGCCCTCACCATAACCCTAAACCTAACCCTCTCCCTAAACATAACATTATCTTTAACCCTCAACATAACCCTCACCCTAGCACTAACCCGAAATTTAACCCTCAGCCTAACCCTCACCAAAACCCATACACTCACCCTCACCCTCACCTTAACCCTCAGACTAAACCTAAACCTCACCCTAACCCTAACACTAACACTAAACAAAACCCTCATCCTATCCCTCAAACTAAGGCTAAACCTTACCCTAACCCTCACCCTCACCATCACCCCAAACCTAACACTGACCCTCACCCTCACCCTAATCATTAACCTCACCCTAAACATAACACTTACCCTTACCCGAACCCTCACCCTAATCCTAATATTCACCCTAATCCTAACCCTACCCCTTACCCTAACCCTCACCCTAACCCTAACCCTAACACTAACCTTCACCCTAACACTAACCCTAAACCTATCCCTAACCCTCAAATACACCCTAACCTTCACCCTAACCCTAATGCAAACCCGAACCCTAAACCTCAACCTAACCCTAACCCTAACCCTAAACCTCAACCTAACCCTAACCCTCACCCCAACCATAAACTTCATCCTATCCCTGAACCTCACCCTAACCATAATCCTAACCCTTACCTATCTGAAACACTCTCCCACACCCATTCCCTCTCCCTAACCCGCAATCTCACATTAGACCTCACCATAAACCTTACGCTAAACCTAACAATAACCCTCACACTGACCCTCACCCTCACACTAAACCTAACCCTAAGCCTCACCCTCACCCTCACTATCACCCGAACCCTAACCCTCACCCTCACTCTCCCCCAACCCTAAACCTAACCCTCCCCCTAATCTTAACGCTCACCATAACCCTAACCCTAACTCTCACCCTCACCTTCACCCTAAACCTAAACCTAAACCTCACCCTAACCCTCAACCAAACCCGAATGCAAACCCTAAACCTCACCCTCACCTTAACCCGAAAGCTAACCCTAACCCTCACCCTCACCCTAAACCTCACCCTAATCCTTACCCTCACCCTAAGCCTAACCCTAACTCTAACCCTCATACTAGCCCTAACCCTCATCCTAACACTAACCCTACCCCTCAACCTAAGCTTCACCCTATAACTAACCCTAACCTAAACCGAACACTAACTCTCACTGTCACCTTAACCGTCACCCTCAACCTAACATTAACATTACCACTAACCCTCACCTAAACCTAACCCTAACCCTAAACCTCACACTAACACTCACCCTAACGGTAACCCTAACCTTCACACTAACCCTAACCCTCACCCTAAACCTAAACTTAAAACTCACCCTCACCCTCAAGCTCATCCTCAGCCAAAAGCTAACCCTAACACTAATCCTAACCCTAAGCCTCATCCACACCCTCACCCTCCCCCTAACCCTAACCCTAACCCTCATTCTAACCCTCATCCTCGCCCTAACCCTCACTCTCACCCTAACCCTAACCCTAACCCTATCCCTACCACTCATCCTAACCCTCACCCTAACCCAAATGCTAACCATAAACGTCACCCTCACCCTAACCCTCACAATAACCCTTACCCTCACCCTAACCCTAACCCTCACCCTCATTCTAACCCTTACAATAACACTTATCCACAACCGAACCCTCACCATAACCCTCACCCTAACCATAAACTTCACCTTAAACCTCACCCTAACCCTAATCCTCACCCTAAACCTAACCCTAAACCTTTCCTAACCAAAAATTTCACCCTCATCCTAGCCCTCACCGTAAACCTAACCCTAAAATTAATCCTCACTCTCACCCTCACCCTCAGCCTCACCCTAACCCTAAACCTAATCCTATCCCTAACTCTGAACCTCACTCTCAGTGTAACCCTAACCCTAACCTGCACCCTAAACCTAACCCTAACCCTAATCCTAACAATCAACCTTACCCTAACCCTAACTCTAATGCTAACCCTAACCCTCACCCTCACCCTAACCCTCACCATAACCCTTACCCTTATCCTCACCCTCACTCTCACCATAACCCTAACACTTACCCTCACCAAAACCCTATCCCGCACCCTCAACATAATCCTCATCCTAACCCTAACCCTACCTCTCACCCTAACCCTCACCCTCACCCTAACCCTAACCCTAACACTCAACCTAACGCTAACTCTCACGTCACCCTAATCCTCACCCTAAACCTAATCCTAACGCTTACCTATCCAAAACCCTCACCCTCAACTGCACCCTCTCCCTCACCCTCAGCCTAACCCTTACCATATCCCTAATCCTAACCCTAACTCTTACCCTCACCCTAAACCTAAACCTAACCCTAACCCTCACCGTCACCATCCCACTCACCCTCAACCTCACCCTAACCCTCACTCTCAAACTCACACTCACCCTAACCCTCAACCTAACTCTAACCCTAAGCCTAAACATCACCCTAACCCTAAACCTAAACCCTAAGCCGAACCCTAATCCTTACCCTGACCCTAACCCTTAACCTAAACGTAACAATAACCCTAACTCTCACACTAAACCTTATGCTAACCCTAACCCTCATCCTCACCCTAATCCTCACCCTAACCCTTATCCTCACCCTAAGCCTAACCATAACCCTCAGCATTAACTTCAACCTATTCCTAAACGTAAATCTATCGCTCACCCTAAACCTAACCCTTACCCTAACCCTAAACCTAAACCTCACACTAACCCTCACCCTAAAATTATCCCTCACACTCACCCTAACCCTAACCCTAACCCTAACCCTTACCCTATCTCTAACCCTGCCCCTCAACCTAACCCTCATCCTCACCCTAATGCTAACACTAACCCTCACCTTAAATTTATCCCTAACCCTAACCCTCACACTAACCCTAAATCTAAACCTCACCCCAACCCTAACCCTTACCCTAAACCTAACTCTAATCCTAAACCTAACCCTAACCCTAAACCTCACCCTCACCCTCACCCTCACCCTAACCCTAAATCTAACCCTAATCCTCACCCTAACCCTAACCCGTATGCTATCCCTAAACCTTACCGTCACCATCACCCTCACCCTACCTCTCTAACTCAAACTCACCTTCACCCTAACCCTCAAACTAACCCAAACCCTAACCCAAACACTAACCTTCTTCCTAACCCTAACTCTACCCCTCACCCTCACCCTAAACCTTACCCAGACCCTTACCCACACCCTAACCCTCACCCTATCCCTAATGCTAAATCTAACCTTAACCCTCACCCTAACCCTTACCCTCAACTTAACCCTAACCCTAAGCCTAACCCTCACCTAACACTAACCCTAAACCTAAACCTCAACCTAACCCTACCCCTCACCCTCACCCTAACCTTCAACCTCACCCTAACCCGGACCCTAACCCAAACCGTCACACAAACGCTAACCCTCATGAGAACTCGAACCCTCACCCTTAGCATCACCCTCACCCTAAATATCACACTAACCCTAACCCTAACCCTAACACTAAACCTAACACTCAGCCTATACCTAACGGTCACCCTAACCCAAAACTTCACCCTAATACTCAAACTAACACTAACCCTAATCCTAACCCTAACCCTAACCCTAACCCTAACCCACACCCTCACCCTAAACCTAACCTTCACCCTCACACTCATCCTAAATCTAACCCTGACCCTCACCCTCACCCTCAACCTCACCCTCACCCTCACCCTCACCCTAAACCTACCTCTAACCCTAAACCTCAACCTAAACCTAACACTCACCATAACCCTAAACCTAACCCTCACCCTCACCCTCGCCCTAACCCTAACTCTAAACCTCACCTTCACCCTCACCCTCACCTTCACCCTCAGCCTAATCCTAACCCTAAACCTGACCCTAACCCTACCTCTATACCTCACCCTAACCCTAACTCTCACGCTAAACCTAAAACTAAACCTTACCCTCACCCTCACCCTAAACCTCACATTAATCCTAACACTCAAACTAACACGAACCCAAACGCTAACCTTCACCCTCACCCTCACCCTAACACTAACCATCACCCTCAACCTCACCCTAACCCTAACCCTAACCCTTACCCTAACCCTAACCCTAAACCTAAACCTAAACCTCACTCTCACCCTCACCCTAAACCTAACCATAACCCTCACCCTCACCCTCACCCTCACCCTAACCCTCATCCTCAACCTCACCCTCATCCTAACCCTAACCCTAACCCTCACCCTAAACCTAACACTCAACATAACCCTAAACCTAACAATCACCCTCACCCTCACCCTAACCCTAACCCTAACCCTCACCATAACCCTCACCATAACCCTAATGCAAACCCAAAACCTCACCTCACCCTAAACCAAAAGCTAACCCTAACTGTCTCCCTCACCCTAAACCTCACAGTAACCCTTACCCTCACCCTAATTCTAACCCTAACCCTCACACTAACCCTAACCCTCAACCTAACCCTAAACCTACCTGTGACCCTAACCCTCACCCTATCCCTCACCCTAAACCTATCCCTCTCCCTAAACCTAACCCTAACCCTCAACCTAACCCTAACCCTAAACCTCACCCTAACCCTAACCCTCACACTCACAATCTGCCTAACACTAACCATAACCCTAATCCTAACCCTAAATCTCACCCTCATACTCACACTAACTCAAACCGTAACCCTAACCCTAACCCTCACAATAACCCTAACCCTATCCCAAACCCTCACTCTAACCCTAAACCTCATCCTAACCCTAATCTTATCCCTCATCCTAACCCTAACCCTAACCCTAACACTAATTCTAACCCTAACCCTCATCCTCACCTTAACTCTAAACCTAAACCTCAATCTAACACTCACCCTCACCCTCATCCTAACCTAAAACTTACCCTAACCCTCACCCTAACCTTAAAGGTCACCATATACCTCACACTCACGCTAATGCTAACCTAAACTCTAACCCTCACCCTAACCCTCACCCTCTCCCTAACCCTAACCCTAACCCTCACCCCAACCCTAACCCTAAACCTCACCCTAACCCTAACCCTCACGCTCACTCTCTGCCTATCACTAACCCTATCCCTAATCCTAACCCTAAAGCTCACCCTCATACTCACCCTAACTCAAATCGTAACCCTAACCCTAACCTTCACAATAACTCTAACCCTATCGCTAACCTTCACCCTAACCCTAAACCTCATCCTATCCCTAATCCTAACCCTCATCCTAACCCTAACCCTAAGCCTAATTCTAACCCTAACCCTCACCTTCACCCTCACCCTAACTCTAAGCCTAAACCTAAACCTAACACTCACCCTCACCCTCACCCTAACCTAAAACTATCCCTAACCCTCCCCCTAACCTTAAAACTCACCCTATACCTCACACTCACCCTAACGCTAACCCTAACTCTATCCCTCACCCTAACCCTCATTCTAACCCTAACAATAACCCTAACACTCATCCACACACTAAACCTCACCCTAACACTTACCCTCAACATAAACTTAACCCTAAGCCTAAACCTAATCCTGACCCTAAACCTAACCCTCACCCACACACTAAAGCTCACCCTATCCCTAACCCTAATTAATCATAAACCTAACCCTCACCCTCAAACTCAACCCACCCCTAACTCTAAGCCTAACCCTCACCCTAACCCTAACCCTCAACCTAACCCAAACCCTCACACTCACCCTAAACCTCACCCGAACCCTAACATTACCCCTCTCCCTAACCCTCAACCTCACCCTCACTCTAAGCCTAACCTTTACCTTAACCCTCACCCTAACCCTAACCCTTACCCTATCCCTAACCCTGCCCCTCAACCTAACCCTCATCCTCACCCTAATCCTAACACTAACACTCACCCTAAACCTAAACCTAACCCTAACCTTCACCGTAACCCTAAACCTAACCCTCACCCTAATGCTATCCCTTACCCTAAACCTCACCTTAATCTTAAACCTGACCCTAACCCTCACCCTCACCCTCACCCTCACCCTCACCCTCACCCTAACCCTAAAACTAACCCTAACCCTCACCCTAACCCTAACCCGTATGCTATCCCTAAACCTTACTATCACCATCACCCTCACCCTAACTCTCAACCTCAAACTCACCTTCACCCTACCCATCAAACTAACCCAAACCCTCACCCTAACACTAACCTTCTCCCTAAACCTAACCCTACCCCTCACCCTCACCCTAACCCTTAACCAGACCCTTACCCACACCCTAACACTCACCCTATCCCTAATGCTAACCCTAAACTTCACCCGCACCCTAACCCTCAACCTAACCCTGACCCTCACCTTAACCCTAGTCCTAACCCTAATCCGAATCCTCACACTAAACCTAAACCTAACCCTACTGCTCAGCCTAACCCTCACCCAAATCATAACACTAATACTCACCCTATACCTAACCCTAACACTAACACTAACCCTCACCCTCACCCTAGACCTCACCCTAATACTAACTCTAACCATAACCATCACCCTCACACTAACACTAACAATAACCCTAAACCTAACACTAACCAAAATTCTCACCCTAACCCTCACCATCAACCTAACCCTAACTCTCACCCTTTCCCTTACCCAAACCCTAACCTAACCCTCACCCTCAATCTAACCCTCATTCTAAACCTTACCCTCACCATAACCCTAACCCTAAACCTCACCGTAACCCTCACCCTAAACTTAACCCTAATCTTAAACCTAACCCTGACCCTAACCCTCCCCATAACCCTCACCTAACACTAACCCTAAACCTAAAAATCACACTAAACCTAACCCTACCCCTCAAACTCACCCTAAACTTCAACCTCACCCTAACCCTAACCCTAACCCTAAGCATCACCCAAAAGCTAACCCTCATGAGAACCCGAACTCTCACACTCAGCCTCACCCTCAGCCTAAATATCACACTAACCCTAACCCTCACCCTAACCCTAAACCTAACACTCAGCCTATACCTAACAGCCACGCTAATCCAAAACCTCACCCTAATCCTCAAACTAACCCTAACGCTAACCATGACCCTAACCCTAAACCTCACCCTCACCCTAACCCTCACACTAACCCTTACCCACACCCTCACCCTAAACCTCACATTAACCCTAACCCTCAAACTAACACTAACCCTAACCCTAACCCTCACCCTCACCCTAACCCTTACCTTCACCCTCACCCTCACCCTCACCCTAAACCTAACCCTCACCCTCACCCTTACCCTCACCCTAATCCTGACCCTCACCCTCACCCTAACCCTAACCCTAAGCCTAACACTCAACCTAAACCTAACACTCACCATAACCCTAAACCTAATCCTCACCCTCACCCTCACCCTAACCCTAACTCTAAACCTCACCTTCACCCTCACCTTCACCCTCACCCTCAGCCTAATCCTAACGCTAAACCTAACCCTAACCCTACCTCTACCCCTCACCCTAACCTTAACCCTCACCCTAACCCTCACACTAACCCTTACCCTCACCCTCACCCTAAACCTCACATTAACCCTAACCCTCAAACTGATACTAACCCTAACCCTAAACCTCACACTCACCCTCACCCTAATCCTAACTCTCACCCTCACCCTCACCCTAAATTGAACCCTAATCCTAACCCTAACCCTAAACCAAAACCTCACCCTCACCCTCAAGCTAAACCTCACCCTCACCCTCACCCTAATCCTAACCCTCACCCTCACCCTCACCCTAACCCTAACCCTCACCATAACCCTCACCCTAACCCTAATGCAAACCCGAAACCACACCTCACCCTAAACCTAAAGCTAACCCTAACTGTCACCCTCACCCTAAACCTCACAGTAAGCCTTATCCTCACCCTAACACTAACTCTAACCCTCACACTAACCGTAATCCTCAACCCAACCCTAAACCTACCTGTGACCCTAAGCCTCACCCTATCCCTACCCTAACCCAATCCCTCTCCATAACCCTAACCCTACCCGTCACCCTAACCCTAAACCTAAACCTCACCCTAACCCTAACCCTCACTCTCACACTCACCCTCTGCCTAAAACTAACCCTAACCCTAATCATAACCCAAAAGTTCACCCTCATACTCAGCCTAACTCAAAACGTAACCCTAACCCTAACCCTCACCATAACCCTAACACTATCCCTAAACCTCACCCTAACCCTAAACCTCATCCTAACCCTAATCCTAACCCTCAACTACACCCTAACCCTAACCCTAACCCTAACCCTCACCCTCACCTTAAACCTCACCCTGACCCTTACATTCTCCATAAACTTAACCCTAACCCTGAACCTAATACTCACACTAACTATAACCATTACCCTCACCCTACCCCTCACTCTCAGCTTAAACCTCACCCTAACACTCACCGTCACCCACACCCTAACCCTCACCCGAAACCCAACCCTCACCCTCACCCTCACCCTAACTGTAACCCTAACACTCACCCCAAACCTAACCCATACCCGAACCCTAAGTCTAACCCTCACCCTCAATTTAACCCTAACATGAACCCTAACCCTAAACCTCACCCTAACCCTAAAGCTAAACCTAACCCTAAATCTTACTCTCATCCTAATCCTCACCCTAACCCTTTTCGTCACACTAACCCTACACCCTAACCCTTACACTAACTCAAACCCTCAACCTAACCCTCACCCTAAACTTAACCCTAACCCTCACCCTGAAACGAAACCTAACCCTTTTCCACACCCTCACCCTAACACTATCAACCTAACCCTCACCCTAAACCCAACCCTCACCTATACCCTAACCCTCACCCTCAGCCTCACCCTTACCCTCACCCTAAACATCAACCTAACCGTAACACTCAGCCTAACCCTAACCCTAAACTTCACCTTAACCCTAACGCTAACCCTAACCCTCACACTCACCCTAACCCATATCCTTACCATAACCCTAATGGTAACCCTAACCCTAATCCTCACACTCACCCTAACCCTAACTCTAACCCTCACTCTCACCCTCACCCTAACCCTAACCCTCACCCTCACCCTAAATCTAACCCTAACCCTAAACCTAAACCTAAACCTAAACCTCACCCTCACCCTAACCCTAACCCTAACCCTCACCCTCACCCTCACCCTCACCCTAAACCTCAACCTAACCCTAACCCTCACCCTAAACCTAACACTCAACATAACTCTAAACCTAACCCTCACCCTCACCCTCACCCTAACCCTAAACCTATCCCTCACCATAACCCTCACCCGAACCCTAGTGCAAACCCGAAACCTCACCTCACCCTAAACCTAAAGCTAACCCTAACTGTCACCCTCACCCTAAACCTCAGAGTAACCCTTACCATAACCCTAACACTAACCCTAACCCTCACACTAACACTAAATCTCAACCTAACCCTAAACCTACCAGTGACCCTAACCCTCACCCTATCCCTCACCCTTACCCTATCCCTCTCCCTAACCCTAACCCTACCCCTCACACTAACCCTAACCCTAAACCTGACACTAAACCTAACCTTCACCCTCACCCTCACCCTCTGCCTAACACTAACCATAACCCTAATCCTAACCCTAGGGCTCACCCTCATACTCACCCAACTCAAAACATAACCCTAACCCTAACCCTCACCATAACCCAAACCCTATCCCTAACCCTCACCCTAACCCTAAACCTCATCCTAACCCTAATCCTAACCCTCAACTTCACCCTAACACTAACCCTAACCCTATCCCTCACCGTAACCCTAACGCTAACCCTAACTCTCACCCTCACCCTAAACCTCACCCTGAGCCTAACCCTCTCCATAACCTTAACCCAAACCCTAAACCTAATACTCACACTAACTCTAACCATCACCCTCATCCTAACACTCACTGTCACCTTGAACCTCACCCTAACACTTACCGTAACCCACACCCTAACCCTCACCTGAAACCCAAAACTCACCCTCACCCACACCCTATCCGTAACCCTAACACTCACCCCAAACCTAACCCTCACCCGAAACCTAACTCTAACCCTCACCCTCAACTTAACCCTAACCCGAACCCTAACCCTAAACCGAACCCTAACCCTAAAGCTAAACCTAACCCTAAATCTTACTCTCATCCTAATCCTCACCCTAACCCTTTTCCTCACACTAACCCTAATACTAACCCGTACACTAACTCAAACCCTCACCCTAAACCTAACCCTAACCCTAACTCTAACCCACACCCTGAACCTAACCTAACCCTTTTCCACACCTTCACCCTAACCCTCACCATCACCCTAACCCTCACTCTAAAACTAACCCTCACCTATACCCTAACCCTCACTCACACCCTCACTCTTACCCTCACCCTAAACATCACCCTAACCCTAACCCTCACCCTAACCCTAACCCTAACCCTCACCTTAACCCTAACGCTAACCCTAACCCTCACCCTCACCCTAAACCTCACCCTAACCCATACTCTCACCATAACCCTAAGGGTAACCCTAATCCTAATCCTCACACTCACCCTAACCCTAACCCTCATGCTCTTGCTCACCCTAACCCTAAACCTCACCCTCACGCTAAACCTCAACGTCAACTTAACCCTCATCCTAACCCTAACCGTCACCAACACCCTAACACTCACACTCATCCAAACCCTCTCCCTCACCCTCAGCCTAACCCTAACCCTAACCCTCACCCCAACCCTAACCCTCACCCTAACCCTAACTTTAACCCTCACACTCACCCTTACCCTAACCCTAATCCTTACCCTAACCCTCACCGTAAAACTTAATCTAACCCTAACCCTAACCCTAATACTCACTCTAACCCTAACCTTCATCCTAATCCCACCCTCACCCTAATCCTCACCCAAACCCTAACCCTAACCCTAAACCTCACCTTAAACATAACATTAACCCTGACCCTCACCGTAAGCCTCGCCCTAGCCCTAACCAGAACGTTAAAACTCACGCTAACCCTCACCCAAACCCTTACTCTCACCCTCAACCTCACCCTAACCCTCACACTAATATTAAACCTCACCCTAACCCTAACACTAACACTAAACAAAACCCTCATCCTATCCCTCAAACTGAGCCTAAACCTAACCCTAACCCTCACCCTCACCATCACCCTAAACCTAACACTAACCTTCAACCTCACCCTAATCCTTAACCTCACCCTAACCCTAACCCTTACCCTAACCCTCTCCCTAATCCTAACATTCACCCTAACCCTAACACTACCCCTTACCCTAACCATCATCCTAAACCTAATCCTAACCCTAACCCTCACCCAAACACTAACCCTAACCCTATCCTTAACCCTCAAAATCACCCTAACCC
The DNA here is from genome assembly GCF_024711535.1 of Dipodomys merriami. NCBI lineage: Eukaryota > Metazoa > Chordata > Mammalia > Rodentia > Heteromyidae > Dipodomys > Dipodomys merriami. Next base: position 1,109,275 of record NW_027202771.1, read on the forward strand.
TCACCCTAACCCTAATGCAAACCCGAACCCTAAACCTCACTCTAACCCTAACCCTAACCCTAAGCCTCACACTAACCCTAACCATCAGCCTAACCCTAAACTTCATCCTATCACTAACCCTCACCCTAATCCTCACCCTGACCCGAATCCTAACCCTTACCTAACTGACACGCTCTCCCTCACCCTCTCCCTCTCCCTAACCCGCAACCTCACATTAGACCTCACCATAAACCTTACGTTAAACCTAACAAAAACCCTCACCCTAACCCTCACCCTCACACTAAACCTCACCCTAATCCATAGCCTCACCCTAACCCTAACCCTAACCCTAACCCTCTTCCTAACCCTAGCCCTACCCCTCACCCTAAGCCTCACCCTATAACTAACCCTAACCCTAAATCCTAACCCTAACTCTCACCGTCATCATTACCCTCACCCTCAACCTAACCCTAACATTAACCCTAACCCTCACCCTAACCCTCACCTAAACCTAACCCTAACCCTAAACCTCACACTAACACGCACCCTAACCGTAAACCTAACCCTCACCCTAATCCTAATATTCACATTAACCCTAACCCTCACCCTAAACCTAAACCTAACCCTATCACTCACCCTCAAGCTCTCCCTCAGCGAAACCCTAACCCTAACACTAATCCTAACCCTAACCCTCACCCACACCCTCACTCTCACCCTAACCCTATCCCTAACCCTCAACGTCAACCTCAGCCTCAACATAACCCTCACTCTCACCCTAACCCTAACCCTAACCCTATCCCGATCGCTCACCCTAACCCTAACCCTAACCCTAATGCTAACCCTATCCCTCACCCTCACCTTAACCCTCACACTAACCCTTACCCTCACCCTTACCCTAACCCTCACCCTCATTTTAACCCTCACTCTAACACTTACCAACAACCTAACCCTCACCCTAACCCTCACCCTAACCCTAAACCTAACCTTAACATTAACACTAACACCAAACCTAACCCTCACCCTCACCCTCACCCTCAGCCTAACCTAACCCAAAATCTCACCCTCAGCCTAACGCTGACGCTAACCCTAACACTCACCCTCACCCTAAACCTCTCACCAACCCTAACCCTCATCCTAAACCTAACCCTTACCCTAACCCTCACATGAAAGCTAACCCTCACCGTAACCCAAACCCTCACCCTAACGCTAAACCTAATGCTAACCCTAAACCTCACCCTAACCTTAGCTTTAATCCTAATCCTCACCTTAACCCTAACCCTAACACTAATGCTATACCTAAGCCTAAACCTCACCCTAAGAATGATGCTAAGCCTAATACTCAACCTCACCCTAAACCTCACCCTAACACTTACTGTCAGCCTAACCCTCACCCTAACCCTATCCCTAAGCCTAACCCTAACCCTGAACCTAAACATTATGCTACCCCTAACCCTAACCCTAACCCTCAGCCTAACCCTGATCCTAACCCTAACCCTAACACTAATCCTAACCCTCACCCTCACCCTCACCCTAACTCTAAACCTAAACCTAAACCTAACACTCACCCTCACCCTCACCCTAACCTAACATTATCCCTAACCCTCACCCTAACCCTAAACCTCACCCTATTCCTCACCCTCACCCTAACGCTAACCCTAACCCTAACCCTCACCCTAACCCTCACCCTAGGCCTAATAATAACCCTAACCCTCATCCACACACTAAACCTCACCCTAACACTTACCCTCACCATAACCTTAACCCTAAGCCTAAACCTAAACCTAACCCTCACCCTAAAACTCACCTTACCCCTAACTCTAACCCTAACCCTCACCCTAACCCTAACCCTAAACCTAACTCTCAACCTAACCCTAACCCTCACACTCATCCTAAACCTCACCCTAATCCTAACATTACCTCTCTCCCTAACCATCACCCTAATCCTAACCCTAACACTCAATCTAACCCTAACCCCACCCCTCACCCTCACTGTCAAACTAACCCTAAGCCTAATGCTAACCCTCACCATAACCCTAATCCCACCCACACCCTAACCCGATACCTCACACTCACCCAAACCCTCATCCTCACCCTAACCTTCATCCTCACCCTAAACATCACCCAAACCCTAACTTTCACCCTAACCCTGACCCTCACTCTCAGCCTAACCCTAACCCTAACCCTAACCCTATTCCTAATCCTAACTCTCACCCTCACACTCACCCTAAACCTAAACCTAACACTCACCCTCATCCTCACCCTAACTCTAACCCTATCCCTAACCCTCACCCTAACACTAACCCTCACCCTATACCTCACCCTCACCCTAACCCAAACCCTAACACTAACCCTCACCCTAAACCTCACACTAACCCTAATCCTCATCCTCAAACTAAACCTCACCTTAACCCTCACCCTCACCCTAACTCTAATGCTAACCCTAACCCTCACCTTCACACTCACTCTCAACCTAACCCTTACCCTTATCCTAACCCTAACCCTCATCCTCAACCTAAACCTCACCCTAACCCTTACCCTCACCATAACCCACAAACTAACCCTAACCCTAAACCTACCACTCACCCTAACCCTCACCCTAAATATAACCCTAACCCTAACCCTAACCCTCACCCTAACCCTAAACTTGACCCTCACCCTAACACTCACCCTAACCCTTACCCTCACACTAAACTTATCCCTGATCCTAACCCTAATCCTAACTCTCAGCAGAACACTCACCCTCATCCTAACCCTTACCCGGACACTAATCATGACCCTATAGCTAACCCTCACCCTAATGCTAAACCTAACCCTTACCCTCACCCTAAACCTCACCATAATCCTAACCCTCACAGTAAACCTAACCCTAACCCTCACTCTACCCCTAACCCCTACCCTCATCCTAACTCTAACCTTCACCCTCACCCTCACCCTAACCCTAAACCTAACCCTAACACTCCTGCTAAACCTAATGCTAACCCTAAACCTCATACTCACCCTAACCCTCACACTAACCCTTACCATCACCCTAACCCTAACACTAACTTTCACACTAAACCTAACCTTCACCCTAACCCTAAGCCTACCTCTCCTCCTAACCCTCACCCTAAACCTAACCCTAAACCTAATCCTCACCCTATCTTTAACCTTAACCCAAACCCTCACCCTAACCCTCACCCTCACCCTAAACTTAATGCTAACCCTAATCCTAACCCTCACCCTAACCCTCACCCTTACACTAACCCACACCCTAAACTTCACCCTACCCTAACCGTAAACCTAACCTTCACCCTAACCCTCACCTTAATCCTAACCCTCACACTCACCCTAACCCTCACCCTAAACTTTAGACTTACCCTAACCCTACACCTAACCCTCAGACTAACCCTAACCTTAACCCTCAGCCTAACCCTTATGCTAACCCTAAATATAATCCTAACGCTCACCCAAAACATAAAGCTAATCCTAACCCAAACACTAAGCTTAACCCTCACCCTAACTATAACCCTAACCCGAACCTTCACCCTCACCCTGACCCTCACCTCAGCCTGACCCTAACACTAACCCTATTCCTAATCCTAACTCTCAGCGTCACCCTCACCCTAACCATCACCCTAACCCTAACCCAAACCATCAGGCTAAACCTAACCTCAGGTTAACCCTCACCCTCTCTCTAATCCTCACACTAACCCTAAACCTTAACCTCACCCTAACTCTCACACTAACACTAATCCTTACCCTATCACTAACCCTAACCCTAACCCTCACCCTAACCCTCACCCTAAACCTTACCCTCACCGTAACCCTAAAACTCACCCTCAACCTTAACCTCACCCTAACCCTTACCCTCACCCTAACCCGCAAACTAACCCTAACCCTAAACATACGGCTCACCCTAACCCTCACCCTCATCATAACCCTAAACCTAACACTCACCCTAACCCTAAACCTCACCCTAACACTTACCCTCACACTAAGCCAATCCCTAACCCTAACCCTAATTCTCAAAAGAACACTCACCCTCACCCTAACCGTCACCCTCACACTAAACATCACGCAACCCTAACCCTCCCTGTAACCCTAACCCTACTCCTCACACTAACCCTAACCCTCACCGTAACCCTAACTCTCACACTAACCCTAACCCTAACCCTTACCCTCACCCTCACCCTAACCCTAACCCTAATCCTCATCCTAACACTAACCTTCACCCTCAGCCTCACCCTAACCCTAACCCTAACCCTAACCCCAACCCACACCCTCACCCTACACTTCACCCTAACCCTAAGCCTAAAACTTACTTAAATGAAAACCTCCCCTTCCCCCTCACCCTCACCCTAAACCTCACCCTCACCCTTGCCCTCACCCTAAAACTAACCCTAACCCTAAACCTAACCCTAACCCTCACCCTCACCTTAACCCTAACCCTAAACATAACCCTAACATTCATCCTAACCCTAACTCTAAACCTAATGCTAACCATAAACCACACAATCACCCTAACCTTCACCCTAACCCTTACCGTCACACTAAACCTAACCCTAAACCTAAACACTAAACCTCACCCTCACCCTAACCCTAAGTCTTCCCCTCAGCCTAAACCTCACCGTAAACCTAACCCTAACCCTAATCCTCACCCTATCCTTAACATTAAGGCAAAACCTCACCCTAACCCTAACCCTAACGCTAACCCTAACCCTCACCCTCACCAGTACACTCACCCTAACCCTTACACTCACCCTAAACCTAAACCTCACCCTAACCCTAACCCTCACCCTAACACTTACCCACACCCTCACCCTCACCCTAACCCTAAACCTAACCTTCACCATAACGCTCACACTAACCCTAACCCTCAACCTCAACGTAACACTCATCCTAAACTTTACCCTCACACTAACCCTTACCCTAACCCTAAACCTAACCCTCAAACTAACCCTAACCCTTACCCTCAGCCTAAACCTTATGTGAACCCTAAAACTAACAATAAACCTCACACTAACCCTAAACCTAACCCTAACCCTAACGGTGACACTAACCCTAACCCTAACCCTCAGCCTAACCCTCATCCTAACCATAATCCTAACCCTAATCCTAACCCTCACCATCCCCTTCACAATAATTCTAAACCTAAACCTAACACTCACCCTCACCCTCACCCTGACCTAACACTAGCCCTAATCTTCAACCTAACCCTAACCCTCAACCTATACCTCACCCTCACCCTAACCCTAACCCTAACCCTAACCGTAACCCTCACCCTAACCCTAAAATTAACACTAACCCTCATCCTCACACTAAACCTAACCCTAACCTATACCCTCACCATAAACTTAACCCTAAGCCTAAACCTAATCCTCACCCTAACCCTAACCCTCACCCACACCCTAACCCTCAACCTCACCCTCAACATCACCCTAACACTAACCCTCACACTAACCCTAATCCTAACGCTCACCCTAACCCTAAACCTCACCATAACCCTCACCCTCACAGTAACCCACACCCTAACCCTAACGCTAACCCTTACCCTCACCCTCACACTAATCCACACCCTAACTCTTATCCTCACACTAACGCTAACCCTAACCCTAACCCTAACTCTAACCTTCACACTAACCCTAACCCTCACCCTAACCCTATCCCTACACTTCACCCTGAAACTCATACTAACCCTATCCCTCAACCACACCCTAATCGTCACCCTCACCCAAACAGTCACCCTCACCCGAACAATCACACTCGCCCTAACACTCACCCTCACAATAAACATCACCCTAACCATAAATCTCACCCTAACCCAAACTCTAAACCTCACCCTAAATCTAATCCTCAACCTAAACCTATCCCTCACCCTGACCCTCACCCTCAACCTAACCCTAACCCTAACCCTCACCCTTACCCTAACCCTAATACTCACCCTAAACCTAACCCTCACCCTCACACTAAACCTAACCCTCACCCTCACACTAAACCTGACCCTCATCCTAACCCTTACCCTCACCCTCACCCTCTCCCTCACCCTAACCCTCATCCTAACCCTAACCTTAAACCTAATGCTAACCCTAAACCTCACTCTCACCCTAACCCTCACCCTAAACCTTACCCACAACCTAACCCTAACCCTAACCAACACACTAAACCTAACCCTCACTCTAACCCTAACCCTAAACCTCACACTAAACCTAACCCTCAACCTAACCCTAACCCTACCCCTGAGCCTAACCCTCACCCTAAATCTAAACTTAACCCAAATGCTCACCCTATCAGTAACCTTAATCCTAACGCTCACCCTCAACCTCTCCTTCCCCCTCAGCCTTACCCTAACCATAACCATAATCCTAACACTCAACCTAACCCTCACCCTAAACTTATCCCTGAGCCTCACCCTAACCCTCACCCTAACCATTACCGTCAACCTAACCCAAACCCTAACCCTAAACCTAACACTCATATTAACCGTAACCCTAACCCTCACCCTATAACTTATACTAAACCTAAACCTGAATCCAACCCTCACCCTAACCTGAAACTTCACACTAACCCTAAACCTAAACCTAACCCTCAGCCTAAACCTCATCTTAACCCTAAACCTAACCCTAACCTTCACGCTAACCCTAATCATCACCCTCACCCTAAACTTTACACAAACCCTAACCCTATCCCTAACCCTAACGCGAACCCTAACTCTACCCGAATACTCACCCACACCCTAAACCTCACTCTCACAATAAACATCAACCTAACACTAACCCTCAACCTAACCCTAACCCTAAACCTCACCCTAAACATTACCTTCACCGTAAACCTAAACCTCACACTAACCCTAAGCCTAACCCTAACCCTCACCCACACCCTCACACTAACCCTATCCCTAACCCTCATCCTAACATTAACCCTCACCCTCACCCTCACCCTCACCCTAACCGTAACCCACAACCTCACCCTAATCCTCACCCTAACCCTAACCCTAAACCTTACCTAACCGAAAAACTCACACTCACTCTCACCCTCAACCTAACCCTCAACCTAGCCCACCCCCTAACACTAACCCTCACCATAACCCTAACCCTCACACTCACACTCACCCTCACCCTAACCCTAAACCTAACCCTTACCCTCACCCTAACCCTAACCCTCACACTGAGCCTAACTCTCACCCTAACCCTAACCCTACCTCTCAGACTAACCTTCACCTTTACCCTAACTCTAACCCTCACCCTAACCCTAACCCTATCACTAACCCTCACACTAACCCTAACCTTAATAATGAACCTAAACCTCAGCCTCACCCTCACCATAACCCTAACACTCACCCTAATCCTAAACCTAACCCTAGTCCTCACGCTAACACTTACCCTCACCCTCACCCTAACCCTAAACCTTATCCTCACCATAACCCTCACCCGAAGCCTTACCGTCACCCTAACTCTAATCCTAACCCTAACCCTCACCACAACCCTAAACCTATCCCTAACCTTCACCATAACCCTAACCCTCATCCTACCTCACATTCAATCTAACCGTCACCCAAACCCTTACCGTCACCCTAAACCAACCCTAATCCTCACACTAAACCTAACCCTCACCCAAACTCTAATGTTACCTCTCACCCTAACCCTCACCCTCAACCTAACCCTAACCCTAATCCTCACCCTATCCTTAACCTTAACCCAAAATTACACCCTAACCCTCACCCTCACCCTAATGCTAACCATAAGTCTCAGCCTCACCGTAACCCTCTCCCTAACACTTTACCCTCACCCTAACACTCACCCTCACCCTAAAACTCACCCTAACACTCACCCAAACCCTAACCCTCACCTTAATCCTAACCCTAACCTTTACCTTGACGCTAAACCTCACCCTCACTCTAAACCTCACCCTAACACATACCCACACCATTTCCCTCACTCTAACCCTAACCCTAAACCTAAAATTGACCCTAACCCTCACCCTAACCCTAAACCTCACCCTCACCCTAACCCTCACCCTAAACTTTACCCTCACCCTAACTCTTACCCTAACACTAAACCTAACCCTCACACTAACCCAAACCCTAATCCTCAGCCTAATCCTTATCCTAACCCTAAACCTAGCCCTAAACCTCACCCTAACCCTAACCCTAACCCTTAGCCTAACCCTCATCCTAACCATAACCCTAATCCTAACCCTCACCCTAACCCTAACCGTAAACCTAAACCTCACCTAACCCTAAGCCTCACCCTCATCCTCTCGATCACCCTCAGCCTAACCCTAAATGTAACTTAACCCTAACCCTCACCCTCACCCTCACCCTAACTCTAACCCTAAACCTAAACCTAACACTCACCCTCACCCTTACCCTAACCCTAACACTATCCCTAACCCTCAACCTAACCCTAACCCTCACCCTAATCCTAAACCTAACCCTCACCCTCAAACTCACCCTAAGTCTAACGCAATCCCTAACCTTAACCCTCACCCTCACCATCAACCTAACCCTCACACTCACCCTAAACCTCACCCTAAACCTGACCCTACCCCTGTCCCTACCCCTCACCCTAACCCTAACCCTAACCCTCAACCTAACCCTAAACCTACGCCTAACACTAACCCTCACCCTAAACCTAATCCTCACCCACACCCTAACCCTCACCCTCAACCGAACCCTCACCCTCACCCAAACCCTCATCCTCACCCTAACCCTCACCCTCACTCTAAACATCACCCAAATCCTAACCCTCACCCTAACTCTAACACAAACCCTAATCCAAACCCTCACACTCACCCTAATCCTCACCCTAACCTTTACTCTCATACTAATCCTTACCCTCACCCTAACCCTAAACATTATCCTCACACTAACCGTAACCCTCACTCTAACCCTAATCCTAACCCTGACCCTAACCTTCACCCTCACCCTGACCCTCAGCTTCAGCTTAACCCTAACCCTAATCCTATTCCTAATCCTCACCCCCACAACCTAAACCTAACCTTAACACTAACCCTCACCCTCACCCTCACCGAACACTCACCCTCACACTAAACATCACCCTAACCCTAACCATCACCCTAACCCTAACCACAGCTTAACCCTCACCCTCAACCTAACCTCACCCTAACCCTATCCCTAACCCTAAACCTAACCCTCAACCTAACCCTAACCCTTACCCTAAACCTAACCCTAATCCTATCCCTAAACCTAACCCTAACCCTCACACTCAACCTCACCCTCACCCTAACACTCACTGTCATCCTAACCCTCACCCAAAACCGAACCTTAACCCACACCCTAACCCTCACCCGAATCCTCAACGGAACCCTCACACTCACCCTAAGCCTAACGCTAACCCTAATCCTAACACTAACCCTGACCCTCCCCCTCCCCCTAAACCTAACCCACAACCTCACCCTAATCCTCACCCTAACCCTAACCCTGAACCTTACCTAACCGAAAACCTCACCCTCACCCAAACCCTAACCCTCAACCTATCCATCCCCCTAACACTAACCCTCACCCTAACCCAAACCCTCACCCTCAAACTCACCCTCACCCTAACCCTAAACATATCCCTAACCCTCACACTAGCCTAACCCTCACCGTAACCCTAACCCTACCTCTCAGACTAACCCTCACCTTAACCCTAACTCTGACCCTCACCCTAACCCAAACCCTATCACTAACCCTCACACTAACCCTAAACCTAATACTGAACCTAACCCTCACCCTCACATTCACAATAACCCTAACACTCACCCTAATCTTAACCCTAAAATTAGTCCTCACCCTAACACTTACCCTCCCACTCACCCTAACACTAACCCTCAACCTCACCCTAACCCTCACCCTAAGCTTTACTCTCACCCTAACTCTAATCCTAACCCTAACCCTCACCATCACCCTAATGCTAACCCTAACCCTCAGACTCACACTAATCCTCACCCTAACACTTACCCTCACCCTAACCCTAACCCTTACCCTCACCCTAAACCTCACCCTAACACTTACCCAAATCCTAAACCTCACCCTAAACCTAACCTTGACGCTAAACCTCACCCTCACCCTAAACCTCACCCTAACACTTAGTCACACCCTTACCCTCACCCTAACCCTAACCCTAAACCTAAATTTTACCCTAACACTCACCCTAACCCTAACCCTCACCCTCACTCTAACTCTCACCCTAACCTTTACCTTCACCCTAACTCTTACCCTAACTCTAAGCCAATCACTCATACTAACCCTAACCCTAACCCTCAGCCTAACCCTTATCCTAACCCTAAACGTAGCCCTAAACCTCACCCTAATCCTAACCCTAACCCTCATCCTAACCCTCATCCTAACCCTAACCCTAACCCTCACACTAACCCTAACCGTAAGCCTAAACCTCACCCTAAACCTAACCCTCACCCTCACCCTCTCCTTCACCTTCACCTAATCCTAATCCTAACCTAATCATAACCCTCACCCTCACGCTCACCCTAACTCTAACCCTAAACCTAACCCTAACACCCACCCTCACCCTTACCTTAACCCTAACAATATACCTAACCCTCAACCTAACCCTAACACTCACCCTAATCCTAAACCTAACCCTCACTCTCAAACTCACCCTATCTCTAACCCAAACCCTAACCCTAACCTCACCCTCACCCCCAACCTAACCCTCACCCTAACCCTAATCCTCACTCATACCCTAACCCTCACCCTCAACCGAACCCTCACCCTCAACCGCACCCTCATCCTCACCCTAACCCTCACCCTCACACTAAACATCACCCAAACCCTAACCCTCACCCTAACCCTAACCCAAACCCTATTCCAAACCCTCACACTCACCCTAACCCTCACCCTAACCCTAATCATAACCCTCAAAATAACCGTAACCCTCACTCTAGCCCTAAACGTAACCCTGACCCTGACCTTCACCCACACCCTGATCCTCACCCTCAGCTGAACCCTAACCGTAATCCTATTCCTATTCCTAACCCTCAGCCTCACATTAAACCTAACCCTAACCCTAACCCTCACCCTCACTCTAACCTTCACCTTCACCCTAAACATCATCCTAACTCTAACCCTCACCCTAACCCTAACCCGAACCCGAACCCTCAACCTAACCTCAGCTTAATCCTCACCCTCACCCTAATCCTCACCCTAACCCTAACCTTTAACTAACCGAAACCCTCACCCTCACCCTCAGCCTAAAGCTCACTCTAACCCTTCCCCTCACCCTAACCCTAACCCTAAACCTAACCATAACCCAAACCCACAACCTCACCCTACCCCTCACCCTCACCTTATCCTAAACCTTATCCTAACCCTAAACCTAAAAGAAACCTTCACCTTAACCAAACCCTAACCCTAACCCTAACCCTCAGCCTATGCTCATCCTAACCCTAACCCTAACCCTAAACCTTACCCTAAAACTAAACCTAACCCTCACCCTAACCCTAAACCTCACCCTCAAACTCACCCTAACCCTCAGCCTAAACCTAGTGCTAACCCTAATCCTAACACTCACCCTCAACCTAACTCTAACCCTAAACCAAACACTCCCACTCCCCCTCACCGTCACTCTAACCCTCACTCTAACACTAACTCTCACCCTCAACCTCACCCTCAACTTCAGCCTAACCCTAGTCTATACCCTAATCCTAACCCTCAGCCTACCCCTGACGCTAACCCTAGCTATAACCCTAACCCTCACCCTAACCCTCACCCTCAGCATAGTCCACACCCTAACGCTAAACCTAACCCTCACACTAACCCTAAACCTAACCCTCAGCCTAAACCTTATCCTAACCCTAAACCTAAAACTAACCTTCACCCTAACCAAACCCTAACCCTAACCCTAACCCTAAATTAACCCTAACCCTCACACTAACCCTAAACCTAATCCTCAGCCTAACCCTCATGCTAACCCTAACCCTAACACTAACCTTAACCCTGACCCTCAATTTAACCCTCCCCATAACCCTAACTCTATCCCTAAACCTCACCCTCAACCTAACCCTAATCCTAACACTAACCCTAAACTTCATCTTAACTCTCACCCTAACCCTCACTCTCACCCTAAACATCACCCTAAACTTAACCCATACCCTATCCCTAACCCTAACCCTCACCCTAACCCTAACCTCAGCTTAATCCTAACCCTGATGTAAACAAAACCCTCACCCTCACCCTCACCCTCACACTAACCCTATCCCTAACCCTCATCCTAACATTAACCCTCACCCTCACCCTCACCCTCACCCTAACCCTAACCCACAACCTCACCCTAATCCTCACCCTAACCCTAACCCTAAACCTTACCTAACCGAAAACCTCACACTCACTCTCACCCTCAACCTAACCCTCAACCTAGCCCACCCCCTAACACTAACCCTCACCATAACCCTAACCCTCACACTCACACTCACCCTCACCCTAACCCTAAACCTAACCCTTACCCTCACCCTAACCCTAACCCTCACACTGAGCCTAACTCTCACCCTAACCCTAACCCTACCTCTCAGACTAACCCTCACCTTTACCCTAACTCTAACCCTCACCCTAACCCTAACCCTATCACTAACCCTCACACTAACCCTAACCTTAATAATGAACCTAAACCTCAGCCTCACCCTCACCATAACACTAACACTCACCCTAATCCTAAACCTAACCCAAGTCCTCACACTAACACTTACCCTCACCCTCAACCTAGCCCTAACTCTCATCCTCACCCTAACCCTCACCTGAAGCCTTACCGTCACCCTAACTCTAATCCTAACCCTAACCCTCACCCACACCCTAACTCTAAACCAAACCATAACCATAACCCTCCCCTCCCCCAAACCCTCCCCCGAACCCTCACTCTCACCCTAACGCTCACCCTCATTCTAACCCTCACCCTAACCCTCACCCTCAACCTCACACTCACCCTAACCTTCACCATTACCCTAACCATAACCATAAGCCTCAGGCTAACCCTAACTCTAACCCTCCCCCTCACCCGAACCTTCACCCTCACCCTCACCCTAAACATCACCCTAAAAATAACCCTGACGCTAATCCTAACCCTAATGCTCACCCTAACCGAAAACCTCACCTTAACCCTCAACCTCATCCTAAACTTCACCCTAATCTTACCCTAAACGTTACCTAAACTAAACCCTCACCCTCACCCTAACCTTAACCCTAAACCTAACCTGCACACTAACTCTAACCCTAACCCTCAGCATAACGCTCATCCTAACCCTAACTATACCCATAATCTTCACCCTAACCCTAAACATAACCCTAACCCTCACCCTAACCCTAACCCTCACCCTCATCCTCACCCTCAACCTCACACTAAGCCTAAACCTAACCCTAATCCTAATCCGAAACCTCACCCTCACCCTAAACCTAACACTAATCATTACTCTGATCCTCACCCTCACCTTTACCGTAACCCTAACCCTCACCATCACCCTAAACCTCACCCAAAACCGAACCCTCACCTCACCTAACCCTCAATCTCACCATAACCCTAAACCTAACCTTAATCCTCTCCCTAACCCTAACAATAACCCTATCCCTCACCCTAACCGTTATCCTAACACTTACCCTAAACCTAACCATAAACCTCACACTAACCCAAAAACTCACCCTATCCCTGATCATACCCCTCACCCTAATCCTAACCCTAACCCTAATCCACACCCTAAATCTAACCCTAACCCTCACCCTCACCATAACCCTCATCCACACCCTAATCCTCACCCTCACCCGAAACATCACTGTCACCCTAACCCTCACCCTCACCCTAAACATCACCCAAAACCTAACCCTCACCCTAACCCTAAATATAACCCTCACCCTCACCCCAACCCTAATCCTAACCCTAACACGAACCCTCACCCTAATCCTGACCCTCACACTCACGCTAAACCTAACCCTCACCCTCACCCTAACCCTAACCCTACCCCTCACACTACCCCTCACCCTAACACTTACCCTCACCCTAACACAGACCCGAACCCGAACCCTCACCCTAGCCCTCACCCTAACACAAATCCTAACCCTAACCCTAACCCTAAACCTAACCCTCACCCTAACCCTCACCTTGAAACTCATCCTAACCCTAAACCTAACCCTAACCCTAACCCTCACCCTCACCCTCATCCTAACCCAAACCCTAATTCTTATTCAAACCCTAACACTCACCCAGAAACTAATCCTCACCCTAATCCTTAGCCTCAACCTCACCCTAACCGGAACCCACACCTTAACCTTAACCCTCACCCTACCTCTAACCCTAAACCTCAACCTCACACTCACACTAACCCTAACCCTAACCCTCACCCTCACCCTATCCCTAAACCTAATGCTAACCCTAACCCTCATCCTCACCCTAACATTAACCCTACCCCTCATCCTAACCCAAAACCTAACCCTAATGCTAACCCTAACCCTCACCCTCACCCTAAGCCTCACCCTAACCCTTACCCTCACCCTCTCCCTAACCCTTACCTTAAACATACACATGATCCTAACCCTCATCTTAACCCTTACCCTCACTATAAACCTAACACTAACCCTAATCCTCACACTAACACTAAACCAAAGCCTAACCCTAACCCTCACTTTAACCCTCACCCAAATCCTAACCCTGACCCTCACCCTTACTGTAACACTAACACTAAACCTAAACCTCACCCTCACCCTAACCCCCACTGTCACCCTAACCCTCAATGTCACCCTAACCCTAAACCTCACCCTAAACCTCACCCTAACCCTTAACCATAAACTTAACCCTAACCCACAGCCTAACCCTCACCCGAACCCTCACCGTCACCCTCAACCTCACCCTAACTGTAACCCTAAGACTCACCCCAACCCTAACACTCACCCTAACCCTAAGTCTAACCCTCACCCTCAACCTAACCCTAACCCGAACTCTAACCCTATACCTCACCCTAACCCTAAGGCTAAAACTAACCCTAACACTTACTCTTATCCTAATCCTCACCCTAACCCTTTTCCTCACACTAACACTAATCCTAACCCTCACACTAACCCTAACCCTCAACCTAACCCACAGCATCACCCTAACCCTCACCGTCACCCTAACCCTCACCTACACCCTAACCCTCTCCCTCACCCTCACCCTAAACATCAACCTAACCCTAACCCTCAGCCTAAGCCTAACCCTAAACCTCACCTTAATCCTAACCCTGACCTTCAACCTCACCCTCAGCCTAATCCTCACCCTAAACTTAAACCTAACCCTTTCCTAACCAAAAACCGCACACTAACCCTAACCCTCACCCTAACCCTCGCCCTCACCCTAGACCTCACCCTAAGCCAAACCCTAACCCTCACCCTCAAACTCAACCTCATCCTCAACCTCAGCCTCACCCTAAACCTAAACATATTCCTAACCCTAACCCTCCCCTTCACCCTCACTCTAACCCGAACTGTAAACCTAATGCTAACCCTAAACCTCACCCTCACCTTAACCCTAATTCTAACCCTCACCCTAACCCTAACCCTAACCCTAATGCTATACCCAACCCTAACCCTCACCCTAAGACTAATGCTAACCCTAATACTCAACCACAACCTAAACCTCACCCTAACCCTTACCCTCATCCTAACCCTCACCCTAACCCTAAACCAAAAACTAAACCTCACCCAAACACTCACCCTAACCCTTACCCTAAACCTCACCCTCACACTGACCCTCACCCTAACCTTTACCCACACCCTCACCCTAAACTTAACCATAACCCTCACACTAAACCTAACCCTCACCCTAACCCTAACCATAATCCTCACCCTAAACCTCATCCTAACCCTAAACCTAACCCTCAAACTAACGCTAACCCAAAACATTACCCTAACCCTAACCCTCACACTCACCCTCAGCCTAACACTAACCCGAGCCCAAATCCTAACCCTAACACTCAGCCTCACACTCACTTTAACTTGAACCCTAAACATAAACCTAACCCTCACCCTAACCACAAACCTATCCCTAATGCACAACCTAACCCTAAACATCACCCTCACCCTAACCCTAACTCTCACCCTAACTCACACCTTAACCCTGACGCTAACCCTAAACCTCACCCTCACCCTAAACCTCACCCTAACCCAAACCCTCACCATAGCCCTAAGAGTAACCCTAAACCTAATCCTCACACTCACCCTAACCCTAACCTTCACCCTATCGTTCACCCTAACCCTAACCCTCACCCTCACCCTAAACCTCACCCTCACCTTAACACTCACCCGAATCCTAACCCTAACCCTCACCCCAACCCTAACCCTCACGCTAAACCTAACTTTAACCCTCACCCTAAACCTTAATCTAACCCTAACCCTCACTCTCACCCTAATCCTCAACCTAACCCTGATCCTTACACTAACCCTAACACTAACCCTCACACTAAACCTAATCCTCACCCTAAACCTAAACGTAACCCTCACCCTAACCCTCACCCTAACCCTAACCATAACACTCACCATAATCCTAACCCTAAACCTAACCCTCTCCCTAACCCTAACCCTACCCTTCACCCTACCCCTCACCCTAAACCTAACCCTCACTCTTACATTTAACCTAACCCTCAACCTGAACGTAACTCTCACCTTCACCCTAACCCTCACCCTAAACCTACCCCTCACCAACACCCTAACTCTCACCCTCACCCGAACCCTCACTCTCACCCGAATCTTCACCAACACCCTTAGCCACACCCTCAAACGAATCCTCACTCTCACCCTCACCCTCACCCTAAACATCACCCTAACCCTAAACCCTCAACTTAACCCTAACCCTAACCCTCCCCCTAACCCTAACCCTAAACTTAATCCTCACCCTCACCGTAATCCGCACCCTCAACCTAAATCTATACCTTTCCTGACTGAAAACCTCACCTTCACCCAAACCCTCACCTTAGCCCTGACCCTCACCCTAGCCCTCACCCTAAATCTAACGCTAAACTTAACCCTCACCCTCACTCTCACCCTCACCCTCACCCTCACCCTCAGCCTCACACTAACACTAAACCTAATCCTAACCCTAACCCTGACCCTCACCCTCACTCTAAACCTAACCCTAACCTGCACCATAAGCCTAACCCTAACCCTAATGCTAACCCTACCCCTCAACCTCACCCTAATCCTAACCCTAACACTCAACCTAAACCTAACCCTAATGCTAACGGTAACCCTAACCCTCTCCCTCATCCTAACCCTGACCCTAACCCTTTCCCTAACCCTCACCCTCACCCTATCCATAACCCTAACACTCACCCTAACCCTAACTCTAACCCTAACCCTAATCCTACCCCTCAGCCTAAACCTCAACCTCACCCTAACCCTCACCATCTCCCTAACATTAATGATAAGCCTAAACATCAACCTCAACCTAACCGTTGCCCTAATCCTTACCCTCACCATAACCCTATCCCTCAACCTCAACCTAACCTTCACCCTAACCCTTACACTCACCCTAACCCTCACCCAACCCTAACCCTAACTCTAACCCTCACCCTAACCCCCACCCTAACATTCACCCTAACCCAAAAGCTAACCCTACACCTCAGTCTCACCCTAACCCTCACCCTAACTCTTATCCTCACACTAACCCTAACCCTAAACCTAACCGTAACCGTCACACTAAGCCTAAACCTCATCCTAACCCTAACCCTATTTCTCACCCTAATACTCAGCCTAACCCTAAACTTAACCCTAACCCGAACCCTAACATTAACCCTAATCCTCCCCCGAAACCTAAACCTCATGGTCACCCTAAGCCTCACCCTCACCTACACCCTATCCCTTCCCATACCCTGAAGCCTAACTCTCACGCTAAACCTCACCCTCAACCTAAACATCACCCTAACCCTCACCCTCACCCAAACCCTAACCCTCAATCTCACCCACAACCTATCCCTCACCCTCACCCGAACCCTCTCACTCTCCCTAATTTTCACTTTCACCTTAAAAATCACCCTAACCCTAACACTCATCCTAACCTTAACCATAACCCTCACCCTCACCCTAACCCTAACCCTAACCCTAACCCTGACCCTTACCCTAACCCACAACGTAACACTTAGGCTAACCTTAACCCTCACTCTCACCCTAACCCTCACCCTAACACTTACCATCACCCTAACCTTTACCCAAACCATAACACTCACACTAAATCTAAGCCTCACCCTAACTCTAACCTTAAATCTGCCCCTCACCCTAACCCTAGCCGTGAGGGCTAGCGTGAGCCTCACTCATACCCTCAACCTCAGACTAACCCTAAGCCTAACCCTAATCCTAAACCTAACCCTCACACTCACACTCACCCTAAACCTAACCCTAACCCTCATCCTCACACTAAGGCTAACTCTAACCAACCCTCAACCTCACCCTAACCCTTAACCTCACCCTAACCCTAACCCTAACCTTCATACTAACCCTAAAACTACCCCTCAGCCTAACCCTAAGACTCACCCTAAACCCAACACTGATGCTAACACAAATGTTCACTCTCAACCTAAGCCTCACCCTCTCCCTACCCCTTCCTCTCACCCTATCCCTCAACCTAACCCAAACCCTAACCCTAACCATAAACTTCCACCTAACCCTCACCCTAACCCTCACCCTAGCCCTAACCCTAACCCTCACCCTAACACTAAACCTAAGCCTAACCCTCACCTTCACCGTAACTGTCATCCTAACACTTAACCTTACCCTAACCCTAACACTAACACTCACCCTAACCCTAACCCTCACCGGAACCCTCACTCTCTCCTTCACCCTCACCCTAAATATCACCCTAACCCTAAACCTCACCCTAACCCTAACCCTAACCCTCACCCTAAACCTAACCTCACCTTAAACTTCACCCTCACCCTAATCCTCACCCTAGCCCTCACCATAAACCTAACCCTAAACTTAACCCTCAGCCTAACCCTTAGCCTCACCCTCAGCCTCACCCTAAACCTCAACCTTACTCTCACCCTAACCCTAACCCTTTCCCTCACCATAACCCTATCCCTAACCCTCAACCTAACCCGCACCCTAACACTTACGCTCACCCTAACCCTCACCCAACCCTAACCCGAACCCTAACCCTCACCCTAAACCCCACCCAAACCTTCACCATAACCCTAACGCTAACCCTAACCCTCAGTCTCAACCTAACCCTCACCCTAAACCTTATCCTCACACTAACCCTAACCCTTACCGTAAAGGTCACACTAAGCCTAACCCTCATCCTAACCCTAACCCTACCTCTCACCCAAAGCCTCACCCTAACCCTATCCCTAACCGTAATGCTCAACCTAGCCCTAACCCTCACCCTCACCCTAATCCTCACCCTCAACCTAACCCTAACCCTTACCAAACCGAAAGCCTCACCCTTAACCTCACCCTCGCCCTCACCCTCAGCTTAACCCTTACACTAACCCTAATCCAAACCCTAACTCTTACCCTCAACCTAAACCTAACCCTAACCCTAATCCTCACCATCACCCTCTCACTCACCCTCACCGCACCCTAATCCTCACGCTCTACCTCACCCTAACCCTAACGCTCAAAGTCACCCTTAACCTCAACCTAAACCTAACTGTCACGCTAACCCTAACCCTTACCATAATCCTAACCCTAACCCTAACCCTCACCCTAACTCTAACCCTAACCCTAAGCCTAACCCTCACCGTAACTCTAACAATAACCCTAACCCTAAACGTCAACCTAACCCTCATCCTAACGCTAACCCTAACACTAACCCTAACCCTGACCCACAATCTAACCCTCCCCTTAACCCTCACCCTCACCCTAAACATCACCCTCACCATAACCCTAACACTAACCCTAACCCTGACCCTCAATCTAACCCTCCCCTTAACACTCACCCTCACCCTAAACATCACCCTCACCCTAACCCTAATCCTAACACTAACCCTAAACCTCACCCTAACCCTAACCTCAGCTTAACCCTAACCCTGATGTAAACTACACCCTCACCCTCACCCTCACCCTAATCCCTACCCTACCCCTAACCCTGACATAAAGGAAAGCCTCACCCTCAACTTCACACTAACCCTCACCTTAACCCTCACCTTAATCTTGACCCTGATCTTAACCATCAGCCTAACTCTAACACTAAACCTAAATCTCACCCTCACCTAATCCTCACCATCACTCTAACCCTCCCCCTAAACCTAACCCTCACCCACACCCTAAACCTCACCCTCACCATAGCCCTCATCCTCACCCTAACCCTAACACTAACCATCAACCTCACCCTCACCCTCTGGCTAAACCTAACCCTAACCTAGCCCTAAACCTCACCCTCACTCTCAACCTCACCCGCACCCTAACCCTAAAAATAACCCTAACACTAACACTAACACTAAACCTCAACCTCACCCTAACCCTAACTCTAATCCTAAACCTCACCCTAACCCTCACCCTAACTCTAACCCTCACACTAACCCGAACTCTCACCCTAAACCTAACACTAACCCTAACCCTTACCCTCACAATCACCCTAACTGTAACCCTTACCCTCACTCTAACCCTAACCCTAACAGTAACCCTAACCCTAAACCTAGTCCTCACACTAACCCTAACGCTCATCCACACTTTAATCCGAACCCTCACCCGAACCCGAAACCGAACCCTAACCCTAACCCTAAACCTAACCCTAACACTCCCACTAAACTTAACTCTCACCCTAACTGTAACCCTAGCCATCAGCCTTAACCTCACCCTAACCCTAACCCTACCCCAAACCCTAACCCTCACACTAAACCTAACCCTCAACCTATCCATAACCCTACCCCTCAGCCTAAGACTCACCCGAACCCTAACCCTAACCCTAAACCTAATCCTCACCCTATACCTAAATCTAACCCTAACCCTCACACCCACTCTAGCCCTCACCCTAAAATTACCCTAACCCTATCCCAAACCCTAAACCTCACCCTCATCTTAACCCTCACCCTAACCCTTCTCCTCACCATAAACCTAATCATGAACCTAAACTTAACCCTAAAACTCACATTAAACCTAAGCCTCACCCTAACCCTAAGCCTACCCCACAGCCTAACCCTCATCCTAACCCTAACCCTAACCCTATCCCTCACCCTAACCCTAACCCTAACATTAACCTAACCCTCCACCTAACCCAAACCCTAACCTCACCCTAACACTCACCTTCAGCCTAACCCTAAAGCTAATCCTAATCCTAAACCTAACCCTCACCCACACCCTCACCCTAACTCTAACCCGAACCCTAACCATAACCCTCCCCCTCACCCTCACCGGAACCCACACTCTCACCCTAATGCTCACCCTCACTCTAACCCTCGTCCTCACCCTCACCCTCAACCTCACCCTCAACCTCACCATCACCCTAAACCTAACCCTAACCATAACCCTCATGCTAAACTTAACTCTAAACCTAACCCTCACACTCACCTGAACCCTAACCCTCACCTTAACCCTAACACTAAACCACACCCTAAACCTCACCCTCACCCTCCACCTCAACCACAAACTCACCCTAACCCTCACCATCACCCTAACCCTAACCCTAAGCAAAACCCTCACGCTAACCCTAACTCTAACCCTAACCTCACACTCACCTTAACCCTAACCCTCACCCTCAACCTTACCGTAACCCTAACCCTTACCCTAACCCTCACCCTCACCCTTACCGTAACCCTAACCCTTACCCTAACCCTTACCGTCAACCTCACCCTCACCGTGACCCTCACCCTAAGCCTAACCCTAACCGTAATCCTAAACCTAACCCTCACCCTCACCCTAACCCTAACCCTCATCCTAAATCTAACGGTCACCCTCACCCTAAACCTAACACTAACAATCAGCCTCATCTTCACCCTTACCCTTACCCTAACTGTAACCCTCACCCTCACCCTAACCCTAACCCTCACACTAAACCTAACCCTCACCCTCACCCTAACCCTACCATTACGCCTCACCCTAGCCCTCAGGCTCACCCTAACTCTAACCCTAAACCTAATCTCAAGCTAACCCTAACCCGAACCCTCACCCTCACCCTAACCTTAACCCTAACCCACACACTTAACCTTAAACCTAACCCTCAGCCTAACGCTCATCCTAACTCTAAACCTAAATCTCATCCTAACCCTAACAGTAAACCTCACCCTCACCGTTACCATAACACTAACCCTAAAAATAAAACTAACCCTAACCCTCACCCTAACCATAACACTCACCCTAACCCAAACCCTCACTCTAACACTTACCCTCACACTAACCCTAACCCTAACACTAACACTAACCCTCACACTAACCCTAACCCTAACCCTAACCCTAAACCTCAACCTCACCCTCACCCTCAGCCTAACCCTAGTACTTACCCTCAACCTATACCTTCCCCTCAACCTAACCCTAACCCTAACCCTCACCCTCACCCTCACCCACACCTCACCATAACCCTATCCCTCACCGTCCACCTAAACCTAACCTTAACACTTGCCATCACCTTAACACTCACCCTAACCCTAACCCTGAACCTAACCCTCACCCAAATGCTCACCCTAACACTAACACTAAACCTATCCCTCACCCTCAGTCTAACCCTCACCCTAAAGCTTACCCTCACCCTAAACCTAATCCTCACACTAACCCTAAACCTAACCCTAAACCTAACCTTCACCTTAACCCTCACCTTAATCCTGACTCTGATCTTAACCCTCAGCCTAACTCTAACATTAAGCCTACATCTCACCCTCACCTAACCCTCACCATCACCCTAAACCTCACCCTAAACCTAACCGTCACCCACACCCTAAAACCCCCCCTCACCCTCACCCTCGCCCCAAAGCTAACAGTAAGTGTAAACTTCACCATCACCATCATACTAACACTAATCCTAAACCTAACCCTCACACTCACCCTAAACCTAACCCTAACCCTCACCGTCACCCTCAACCTTACCCTAACCCCAAACCTAACCATCAGCCTAACCCTAACACTAAACCTAACCCACATCTTAAACCTAACCCTAACCCTAAAACTCACCCTCACCCTAACCTTCAACCTCACCCTAAACCTCACCCTCATCCTAACCCTCACCTTAACCCTAATCATAAGCCTCTCCTTCACGCTAAACCTCACCCTAACCCTTAACCTTACCCTAACCCTAACACTAACCCTAACCCTCACACTAAACCTAAACCTCACCCTCATCCTAACCCTAACCCTACGCCTCACATTAACCCTAACACTCATCCTAACTCTAACCCTAACCCTCACCCTCACCCAAACCTGAACCCTCACCTCAACCTAACCCTCACTCTCACCCTAACCCTAAATCTAAATCTAATCCTCTCCCTAACCCTCACCCACACCCTCACCCTCACCTTAAGCCTAACCCTAACCCTAATCCTAAACCTAACCCTCACTCTCACCCTAAAACTAACCCTAACCCTAATCCTAAACCAAAACCTCACCTTCACCATAAACCTAACACTGACCATCACCCTCACAAGCACCCTTACCCTAACTCCAATCCCATGACTTACCCTCACCCTAACCCTAACAATAACCCTATCCCTCACTCTAACCCTTATCCTCACACTTACCCTAAACCAAACCCAAAACCTCACACTAACCCTAAACCTCACACTAACCCTGACCCAACCCCTCACCCTAAACCTCACCCTAATCCTAACCCTAACCATAACCCACACGTTAAACCTAACCCTAACCCTCACCCTCACTTTAACCCTCACCTTAATCCTTTCCATGACCCTAACCCTCACTGTAACGCTACCACTAAACCTAAAACTAACCCTCACCCTAACCCTCACTGTCAGCTTAAACATCACCCTAACCCTCACCCTCACACTCACACTAACCCTAACACTAACTCTCACCCTAACCCTCACTCTAACCCTTAACCTTACCCTAACCCTACCCCACAACCTCACACTAAACCTAACCCTCAACCTCATCCCAACCCTAACCCTAACCGTCACCCTAACACTTACCCTCACCCTAAACCAAACCCTAACCTTCACCCTCACCTAGCCCTCAACCTTACACTAATCCTAACCCTAAACGTGACCCTCACCCTCACCCTGACCCTCACTCTAACCGTATCCCTAACCCTAACCCTCACCCTCACCTTCACCCTAACCCTAACTCTAATTCAAACCCTAACCCTCACACACACCCTAAACCTCACCAGAATCCTTAGCCTCACTCTCACCCTAATTGGAACCCACAACTTAACCTTAACCCTCACTCTACCCCTGACCATAAACCTGAACCTAACACTCACCCTAAACCTAACCCTAACCCTCACCCTCAAGCTAACCCTAAACCTAATGCTAACCCTAAACATCATCCTCACCATAACCCTAACCCTATCCCTCACCCTAACCCAAAACCTAAACCTAATGCTAACCCTAACCATCAACCTCAGCCTAACCCTCACTCTAATCTTTACCCTCACCCTCTCCCTCACCCTTACCCTAAACCTACCCTCAGCCTAAACCTCACCTTAAACCTTACCCTCACTATAAACTTAAAACTAACCCTAATTCTCACACTAACCCTAAACCTAACCCTAACCCTAACCCTCACTTTAACCCTCATCCTAAGCCTAACCCTGAACCTAACCCTCACTGTCACCCTAACCCTCAACGTCACCCTAACCCTCAACCTAACCCTAACCCTCACCCTAAATCTCACCCTAAACCTTACCCTCACCACAACCTTAACCCTAACCCACCCCCTAAACCTCACGCGAAACCAAACCCTCACCCTCAGCCTCATCCTAACCGTAACACTAACATTCACCCCAACCCTAACCCTCACCCTAACCATAACTCTAACCCTCACCCTCAACCTAACCAACACCTGAACTCTAACCCTATACCTCACACTACCCTTAATGCTAAACATAACCCTAAATCTTAGTATCATCCTAATTCTCACCCTAAACCTTTTCCTCACCCTAACCCTAATCCTAACCCTCACACTAGCCCTAACCCTCAACCTAACCCTCACTGTCACCCTAACCCTCACCCTAACCCTAAACCTCACCCTCACCCTCACCCTAAAAATCACCCTAACCCTAACCCTCAGCCTAAACCTAACCCTAACCCTCACCTTAACCCTAAACCTCACCTTCAACCTCAGCCTCAGCCTAATCCTCACCCTAAACCTAACCCTAACCCTTTCCTAACCGAAAACCGCACCCTCACCCTAACCCTCATCCTAACCTTCGCCCTCACCCTAGCCCTCACCTTAAGCCTAACCCTAACCCTAACCCTCAACCTCAACCTCATCCTCAACCTCAGCCTCACCCTAAACCTAATCCTAAACCTAACCCTCACCCAAACCCTCACGGTAACCATAACCGTAAACCTAATGCTAACCCTAATCCTAACCCTCACCCTAACACTAACCCTAAGCCTAATGCCATACCTAACCCTAACCCTCACACTAAGACTAATGCTAACCCTAATACTCAACCACAACCTAAACATCACCCTAACACTTACCCTCATCCTAACCCTCACCTTAACCCTAAACCTGAACCTAATCCTCATCCAAACACTCACCCTAACCCTTACACTAACCCTATTCTTCACCCTCACCCTAACCCTCACCATATCCCTTATACTCACACTAACCCTAACCCTAACCCTACACCTCACACTAACGCTAACCCTTAACTCAACCCTACCCCTATCCCTCACCCTAACCCTAAACCTAACCCTCATCCAAATGCTCACCCTAACCCTAACACTAACCTTATCCCTCACCCTCACCGTAACCCTCACCCTAACGCATACCCTCACCCTAACCCTAACCCTAACACTCAACCTAAACCTAACATAACACTAATGCTAACCCGAACCCTCACCATCACCCGAACCCACACCCTCACCCTAACACTCAGCTAATCCTCACCCTAACCCTAACATTACCTAATCAAGACCCTCACCCTCACACTCACCTTCACCCTAACCCTCACCCTCACCCGAGCCCTCACCCTAACCGTAACCCTAACACTAAACCTCACCCTCATCCTCAACCTCAGCCTAATGGTATCCCTATCCCTAATCCTAACTGTCACCCTCAACCTAAGCCTAACCCTAACACTCAACCCTCACCCTAAGCCTCACCTTAACCCTAACGCTAACCCTAACCCTCACCCTCATCCTAGCGCTCAACATAACCCTAACTGTAATCCTAAATCTAACCCTAAACCTCATCTTCACCCTCACCCTCACCCTCACCTTCAGCCTAATCCTATCCCTAACCCTAATATTAACTCTAAACCTAAACCTAACCCTACCTCTACTCCTAACCCTAGCCCTCACCCTCACTCATACCCTCAACCTCAGCCTAACCCTAACCCTAATCCTAAACCTAACCCTCACACTCACACTCACCCTTACCCTAAACCTAATCCTCACCCTCAACCTAAGTGTAACCCTAAACCTCACCCTTACCCTAACCCTTAACATCCCCCGAAACCTAACCCTAACCCTAACCTTTAAACTACCCCTCAGCCTAACTCTAACCCTCACCCTCAACACAAACCTGATGCTAACACAAATGCTCACTCTCAACCTAAGCCTCAGCCTAAAACTTACCCTCACCATAACCCTATCCCTCCCCTCTCCCTAACACTCACTCTAACCCCTCCCCTCACCCTAACCCTCACCCTAACCCAAAGCCTAACCCGAATCCTAACCTTCACCCTAAGCCTCACGCTAACACTCACCCTAACCCTAACCCTAACCCTCACCCTCAAACTCACCCTAACCCTAAACCTAAACTTAACCCTCACTCTCACCCTAACTATCATCCTAACCCTTACCCTCGCCGTAAACCTAACCCTAACCCAAACCCTAAAACTCAACCTAAACCTAACCCTAACCCTAATGCTAACCCTAACCCTCACCCTCACCCTAACCTGGACCCTAAACCTTACCCTTAACATCACCCTCACATTCACCCTAACCCTAACCCTTACCCTCACCATAACCCTATCCCTCACTCTCAATCTAACCCTCACCCTAAACCTTACGCTCACCCTAACCCTCACTCAACCCTAACCCGAACCCGAACCCACACCCTAACCCCCACACTAACCTTCACCCTAACCCTAACACTAACCCTAACCCTCACTCTCAACCTAACCCTCATCCTAACCCTTATCCTCACATTAACCCTAACCCTAACCGTAACCCTCACACTAAGCCTAACCCTCAACCTAACCCTAATCCTCACCCTCACCATAATCCTCACCCTAAACATAACCCTAACCCTTACCTAACCGAAACCCTAACCCTGACCCTCACTCTCACCCTCAGCCTAACCCTAACCCTAAACCTAATAGTACCCAAACTCTTATCCTCACCCTAAATCTAACCCTAACACTAACCCTCATGGTCACCCTCCCACTCACGCTCACCCTCACCCTAACGCTCACGCTCAACCTAACCCTCACCCTAACCCTCACCGTCACCCTAAACATCACCCTAACCTTAACCCTCATGCTAACCCTAACCCTTACCCTACCCTAACCCTAACCCTAAACCTCTCCCTAAACCTTATGCTAACCCTAACTCTCATCCTCACCCTAATCCTCACCCTAACCCTTATCCTCACACTAACCCTAACCCTAACCCTCAGCATCACCATAACCCTAAACCTAAACCTAAAACTAACACTCACCCTGGACCTAACCCTTACCCTAAAAGTAAACCTCACACTAAGCCACACCCTAACTCTCACCCTAAACTTAAACCTCACCCTCACCCTCACTCTAAACCTAACCTTTACCCTATCCCTAACCCTGCCCCTCAACCTAACCCTCACCCTCACCCTAACCCTAACACTAACCCTCACCCTAAACCTAACCCTAACCCTAACCCTCACGGTAACCCTAACTCTCATCCTAACGCTCACCCTAACCCTAAAACTCACCCTAACAGTAAACCTAAACGTCACCATCACCCTAGCCCTCACCCTAACTCTTATCCTAACCCTAATCCTCATCCTAAGCCTAACCCCTACCCTAACCCTAACCCTAAACCTCAAACTAACCCTAACCCTCACGCTTACTGTAACCCTAACCCTAACCCTCACCCTAAACCTCACCCTAACCCTAACCCTCACCCTCACCCTCAACCTCAGAATAACCCTAACAATAATCCTAACCCTAACCCTCACCCTAACCATAACCCTCTCCCTAACCCAAACCTGCACCCTAAAACTTACGCTCACACTAACACTAATCCTAACCCTAACACTAACCCTCATACTAACCCTAACCCTAACCCTAAACCTCAACCTAACCCTCAAACTCACCATAACCCTAACACTAACTCTAACACTCACCCTCACCCTAAGCCTTCCCCTAACCCTATATCTAACCCTAAACCTCACCCTCACAATAACCCTAACAATAACCCTAAACATAAACCTCACACTAACCCTAACACTAACCCTCACCCCCACCCTCACCCTCAGAGTAACTCTAACCCTAACCCTAACAATAACACTAACCCTAATCCTTACCATCCCACTAACCCTAATCCTCACCCCCACCCTCACCCTCAGCCTAACCCTCAGCCTAAGCCTAACGCTCACCCTAACCCTCACACTCACCCTCACCTGAACCCTAATCCTAAACCTAAACCTATCCCTAAACATCAAGCGAACCCTCATCCTCAAACTAACCCTAAACTTAAACCTACCCCTGACCCTCCCCCTAATCCTAACTCTATCCCTAAACCTCACCCTCACCCTAACCCTAACCCTAACCCTAACCCTAAAACTCACACTAAACCTCACTCTAACCATTACCCTCAACCTCACCCTCAACCTACCCTTAACTCTAACTCTGACCCTAACAATAACACTAACCCTAAACCTAACACTAACCATAACCCTCACCCTCAGCCTCACCTTCACCGCAAACTGAACCCTAACAATAAAATTAACAATAACCCTAAACCAAACAACAACCCTAACCCTAACACTCACCCTAACCCTAACACTAAAACTCACCCTAAATCTGCCACTAAACCTAACTCTAACCCTAAACCTCACCCTCACCCTAACCCTAACCCTAACCCTAATCCAAAACCTCACCCTAAACCTCACCCTAACCTTAACACTAACCCTCACCCTAATCCTAAGGCTAACCCTAAACCTCAACCTAACCCTAACCCCCAAGCTCACCGTAATCCTAACCCCAAACCTCACCCTAATCCTGCCCCTAAACCTAACGCTAATCCTAAACCTCACCCTCACCCTAACCCTAACCCTAACCCTAATCCAAAACCTCACTCTAACCTTCACCCTAAACCTAAACCTCACCCTCACCCTCACACTAACCCTGACCTTTACCCTATCCCTAACCCTACCCCTCAACCTAACCCTCACCCTCACCCTAACCCTAACACTAACCCTCACCCTAAACCTAACCCTAACCCTAACCCTCACCCTAAACCTAAACCTAACCCTCATCCTAAACCTAAACCTTACCTGATACCTAACCCTAACGCTAAACCTAACCATAACCCTAACCCTCACCCTCAACCTTACCCTCACCCTAACCCTAAACCTAACCCTAACCCTCACCCTAACCCTAACCAGAATCCTAACCCTAACCCTCACCGTCACCATCACCCTCACCCTAACCCTCAGTCTCAAACTCACCTTCACCCTAACCCTCAAACTAAACCAAACCCTCACCCTAACTCTAACAATCTCCCTAACACTAACCCTACCTTTCACCCTAACCTTAACCCTAAAGGTCACCCTAACCCTAACCCTCACCCTCACCCTCACCCTCTGCCTAACACTAACCGTAACCCTAATCCTAACCCTAACTCTCAACCTCATACTCACCTTAACTCAAATCCTAACCCTAACCATAACCCTATCCCTAATTCTCATCCTAACCCTAACACTAATCCTCAATCTAACCCTAACCTTCACCCTCACCCTAACCCTAACCCTATCCCTCCCCATAACCCTAACCTTAACCCTTACCGTAATCCTCACCCTCAGGCTAAACCTCACCTTTAACCTTACCGTCACCCCCACTCTAACCCTCACCCTAAGCGTAGCACTCACCCTAACCCTATCTCTACCCCTAAACCTCACCCTCACCCTAATCTTAACTCTAAGCCTAACCCTAACTTTAACAGTAATCCTAACACTTACCATCACCCTAACCTTATTCCTCACCGCCACCATCACCCTCAGACAAACCCTAAGCCTAAGCCTAAGACTCACCCTAACCCTCACACTCACCCTCACCCTAACCCTAATCCTAAACCTAACCCTATCCCTAAATCTCAACCTAACCCTCACCCTCATCCTAACCCTAACCCTAAACATCACCCTAACCCTCCCCTCAACCCTAACTCTAATCCTAAACCTCACCCTCACCCTAAACCTAACCCTAACACTAACCCTAAACTTCACCCTAAAACTCACCCTAACCCTAACACTCACCCTCACCCTCAACCTAATTTAACTCTAACCCTAACCCTAACAATAACACTAACCATAACCATAAACATAAACATAACCATGACCCTCACCCTCAGCCTCACCGTCACCGCAAACTTCAACCTAACCATAACACTAACAATAACACTAACACTAACCCTAACCCTAAGCCTCACCCTAACCTTAACACTAACCCTAACCCTAAACCTCACCCTAACCCTGCCCCTAAACCTAACTCTAACCCAAAACCTCACCCTAAACCTCACCCTAACCCTAACCCTAAACCTAAACCTCACTCTCACCCTAACCCTCACTCTTATCCTTACCCTCACACTAACCCTAACCCTAACCCTAATCCTCACATTAACATTATACCTCACCCTAACCCTAACCCTACCCCTCAACTTAAACTTCACACTAACCCTAACCCTAAGCCTAACTTTGACAGTAACCCTATCCCAAACCCTAAACTTCACCCTAACCCTTACCGTCACCGTCACCCTAAACCTCACCCTCACCCTAACGCTGAACTACACCTCACCCTAACGCTAACCCTAAACCTAACCCTCACCCTAACCCTCACCCTAATCCTAACCCTATCCCTAACCCTCACCCTAACCCTAAACCTAACCCTAAACCTAACCCTCACCCTCACCCAAACCCTTACCCTCACCGTTATACTAACCCTAACAATCAGCCTAACCATCATCCTAACCCTCACACTAACCCTAAACCTCAC
This sequence comes from Dipodomys merriami, assembly GCF_024711535.1. NCBI lineage: Eukaryota > Metazoa > Chordata > Mammalia > Rodentia > Heteromyidae > Dipodomys > Dipodomys merriami. The sequence continues at coordinate 1,140,507 of NW_027202771.1, forward strand.
CCTAACCATAACCCTAACTCTCAGCCAAACCCACTTCCTAACCCTAACACTAACACTCAACCCAACCCTAACCCTAACCCTAACTCTAACCCTCATCCTAAACCTAAAACTCACCCTCACCCTCACCCTCACCCTCAGCCTAACCCTAACCCTAAAACTAAACCTAACCCTAACCCTCACACTCATCGTCACCCTAACTCTAACAGTAACCCTAACCTTGACCCTGACCCTAACCCCAACCCTATCACTAACCCTCATCCTCACCCTAACCCTAAACCTCACTCTCACTCTAACCCTAACCCTAACCCTCACCCTAACCCTAATCCTTAACCTAACCCTCACCCTCACCCTAAACCTCAACCTAACCCTTACCCTCACCCGAACCCTAAACCTAACCCTCAGCCTAACCCTCATCCTAACCCTAACCCTAAACCTAACCCTCACAATAACCTTAACGCTAATACTAACCCTAACCCTCACATTAACCCTAACCCTCAACCTCACCCTCAACCTCACCCTAAGCCTAACCCTAACCCTCCCCCTAATCCAAACACTAACCCTAAACCCTCAACCTAACCCTAACCCTAATCCAAAACCTAACCCTCACCCTCACTGTAACCCTTACCCTCACTCTAAACCTTACCCTCACCCTAAACCTAAACTTAACCCTCAGTCTAACCCACATCCTAACCCTAACCCTAACCCTAACCGTCACCCTAACCTTAACCCTAACCGTAAACCTGACCCTCTCCTAAAACCTAACCCTCACCCTCACCCTTAACCTCACCTTCATGCTCACACTAACCCTCACACTAACCTTCACTCTAACCCTAACCCTAACCCTAACCCTCACCCTAAACCTAACTCTAACCCTCACCCTCATGTTAACCCTAAACCTCACCTTAACCCTCATCCTAAACCTACCCCTACCCCTAATGCTAACCCTAATCCTCACTATCACCCTAACCCTCACCCTAACCCTTATCCTCATAGTAACCCTAACCCTAACCCTAACCCTCACCCTAACCCTAACCGAACCCTCACCCTCAACTTTACCCTAACCCTCACCGTCACCCCAACCATCAGCACCACCCTAACACTCACCTACACCCTCACCCTCACTCTCAGCCTCACCCCCACCCTAACCATCACCCTCACCCTAAACATCACCCTAACCCTAACCCAAACACAAACGTTAACCCTAATCCTCACCCTAACCCTAATCCTCAACTTAAACCTCACCGTCACCCTAATCCTCACCCTAACCCTAACCCTAATCCTTTCCTAAACAAATCCCTCACCCTCACCCTAACCGTAACCCTAACCCTAATGCTAACACTAGCCCTCACCCTCACCCTAACCCTAATAATAACCCTAACCCTAATCCTAAACCTAACCCTAATGCTAACCTTAAACATCAACCTCACCATAACCCTCACCATAACCTTTACCCTCACACTAAACATAAACCTAATCCTAACCCTCACACTCACCCTAACTGTAATACTCACCCTAACCCTAATCCTCAGCTGAAACCTCACCGTCAGCCTAACATCACCCTAACTCTAACCCTCAGTCTAACCCTAACTCTAACCCTCACCCTAACCCTAACGCTAACCCTAACCCACACTCTCACCCTAAACCTCACCCTAACCCTTACCCTCAACATAACCCTAACCCTAACACTAATCCTCACACATAATCTCACCCTAACCATAACACTAAAGCTCACCGTAACCATAACCCTCACCCTCACCCTCACCCTAACCCTAAACCTCACCCTAACCCTAACCCTGTCCCTAACCCTAACTCTAACCCTCACCCTCACCTTAACATTAACCCTAACCCTAATCCTCACCTAAACCTCCACCCTCACCCTCACCCTCACCCTCATCCTAACCCTCACCCTCACCCTAAACATAAACCTAACCCTCACCAAAACCCTAACCCTAATCCTCCCCCTTACACTAATCCTCACCCTAAACCTCACCCTCACCCTAAACATCACCCTAAATTTAACCCTCACCCTAACCCTAACCCTCACCCTCACCCTAACCCTCACCATTACCTTAACCCTCACCCTAACCCTAACCGTCACATACACCCTAAAACTCCCCCTCATCCTAACCCTCACCCTCACCCTAACCCTAATCCTAACCCTAACCCAAACCCTGACCCTAACCCTAATGCTAACACTAAACCTCAACCTCACCATAACCCTCACCCTAACCCTTACCCTCACCCTCAAACTCACCCTAACCCTAACCCCTAAGCCTCACCGTAATCCTAAACCTAACCCTCACCCTATCCCTAACCCTAACCCTAAACTTCACCCTAACCCTCACCCTCACCGTACACCTAATGCTACATTAACACTCAGCCTCACTTTGTGCCTCGCCATAACCCTTACCCTCACCTTAACCCTATCCCTCACCATCATCCTAAACCTCACCCTTACCCTTACCCACACCCTCATGCTCAATCTAACCCTAAAGCTAACCCTAAAACTAAACCTCACCCTAAACGTCACCCTAACCCTAAACCTAGCCCTAACCCTCACTCTCACCCGAACCCTTAGCCTTACCCGAAACCTAACCTAACCCTCAGCCTAACCCTCATCCTAACACTAACCCTAACCCTAACATTCACCCTAACCGTCACCCTCCCCCTCAACCTCACACTCAGCCTAACCCTAAACCTAATCCAAAACCAAACCCTAATTTTCAACCTCACCCTAACTCTAAACCTCACCCTAACCAAAACTCTCTCCCTAACCCTCACCCTAAAACTAACCCTAATCCTAATCCTAACCCTCACCCTCACCCTAACCCTTACCCACACCCTAACCATAAACCTAACCCTCAGGATAACCCTCATCCTAATCCTAACCCTAACCCTCAACCTAACATTAACCCAAACCCTAAACTTAACCTTAACCCAAATCCTAACCCTCACCCTCACCCTCAACTTCACCATCACGCTCACCATAACCCAGACACTCACACTCACCCTAACTGTAACCATAACCCTATCCCTCACCCTAAACCTAATCCTCACCCTCACCCTCACCATCACCCTCACCCTAACCCTCATTCTCACCCTAACCCTATCCATAAACCTAACCCTCACCCTAAACTCATTCTGACCCTCAGCCTCACCCTCACACTAAATCTAAACCTCACCCTAACCCTAAACCTAACCTTAGCCCTCACCCTAACACTAACCCTCACATAAACCCTAACCCTCACCCTCACTCTCACCCTAACTGTAACCCTAACCCTAACCCTAACAATAACCCTGAACCTAACACTAACACTAACCCTATCTATAACCCTCACCCTAACGCTAACCCTCACCCTAACATTTACACTCACCCTAAAAGTAAACCTAGTCCTAACACTAACACTCACACTAACCCTAACCTTCACCTTAACCCTAAACCTCAACCTAAACCTATCCCTATCCCTCAGCCTCACCCTAGCCCTCACCCTAACCCTAACACTCATCCTCACCCTAAACCTCACTCTAAACTTAACACTAATCCTTAAATCTAATCCTCACCCTCACCTTAACCCTAACCCTAATCCTCATCCTAAACCTCTCCTTTACCCTTACTGTTACCCTCACCCTAACCCTCACCCTAACTGTAACCATAACCCTACCCCTCACAGGAAACCTAACCCTAACCCTAATCCTCACCATATCCCTAACCATAACCCTAACTCTCACGCTAACCCTCACACTCACCATAACCCTAATTCTAACATTAACCCTCAACCTCACCCGAAACCTCGACCCTAACCCTTCCCCTGACCTTAAGCCTATCCCTCACCCTCACCCAAAACTTCACCCTAACCCTTACCCTCACCCTATCCCTCACCCTAACCCTAACCCTAACCCTAACACTAACCCTCACCCTAAACCTAACCCTAACCCTAAGCCTAACCCTAACCGTCACCCTCACCCTTACCCTAACCCTTACCCTCATCCTAACCCTAACCCTAACCCTCACCCTAACCTTAAAGATAACCCTAACTCTAACCCTCACATTAACCCTAACCCTCACGCTCAACATCAACCTCAGCCTAACCCTAACCCTAATCCAAACGCTAACCCTCACCCTCACCTTCACCCTAACTCTAAACCTAACCCTAAACAAAACCTTCACCCTAATCCTAACTCTATCCCTAACACTCACCCTAAACCTAACCCTAATCCTAAACCTAACCCTCACCCTAACACTTACCCTCACCCTAAACCTAAACCTAACCCTCAGCCTAATCCTCATCCTAACACTAACACTAACCCAAATCCTCACCCTAAACTTAACCCTAACCCTAACCCTCACCCAAACACTAACCCTCACCTTCACCCTCACCCTAAAAATAACCATAAACCTAACCCTCACCCTAAACCTAACTCTCACACACTCACCATCACCCTAAGCCGAACCCTACACCTAAGCCTCATCCTAAACCAAACCCTCAAACTCACACTCACCCTAAACCTAAACATGAACCTAACCCTAAACCTTAACCTAGCCCTCACCCTGACCTTTACCCTCACCGTCACCCTAACCCTAACTCTCACCCTCACCATAACCCTAACACTAACCCTAACCCTCACCCTAAACCTAACTCTGACACTCACCCTCACCCTCACCCTAATCTGAACCCTACATCTAAGCCTAATCCTAAACCTAACTCTCACTCTCACCCTCACCCTAAACCTAAACCTTACCATAACCCTAACACTAACCCTAGTCCTCACCCTATACCTTACCCTCACCGTCACCCTAACCCTAACCCTAACCCTCACCCTAACCCTAACCCTAACCCTCACCCTCACCGTAACCCTAACACTAACCCTAACCCTCACCCTGAACCTATCCTTAACCCTAATGCTATCCCTAACCCTCACCTTCCCTGAAAACCTCACTCTAACCCTTACCATCACCCTAACCCTCACCCTCACCCTAACCCTAACAGAAACACTAAACCTCAACCTAAACCTCATCCTCACCCTAAATCTAACCCTAAGTCTCACCCTCACCCTCAACCTCACCCTAACCCTATCCCAAACCCTCAACTGAAATCTCACCCTAACGCTCACCCTAACCCTCAATTTAACCCTAACCCTCACCCTCACCCTAACGCTCACCCTAAACCTTACCCTCACCCTAAACCTAACCCTAAACCTAACGATAACCCTCACCCTCACCTAACCTAACCTGGATCCTAATCCTCACCCTAACCCTCACCCTAACACTAACACTATTCCTAAAACTCACCCTCACCTTAAACCTCATCCTAACGCTTACCCTCACTATAACCCTAACCCTAACACTAACACTAATCCTCACCGTAAACCTAACCCTCACCCTAACCCTAACCGTCAACCACACCCTAAAACTCACCCGAACCCGAACCCGAACCCGAACCCTAACCAGAACCTAAACCTCACCCTAACCCTACCCCGCAATCTAAACCTAACTCTAACCCTCACCCTCATACTAACCCTAACCCTCACCTTAACTTTCACACTAACCCTCTCCCTAACCCTAACGCTAACCCTTAAACCTCACTGTCAACCTAACCCTCACGCTTATCCTTATCCTCACACTAACCCTAACCGTAACCCTAATCCTCACATTAACCCTATCCCTCACCCTAACCCTAACCCTACCCCTCACCCTACCCCTCACCCTAACCCTAACCCTAATCCTAACCCGCACACTAACCCTATCCCAAACCCTCAACTTCACCCTAACCCTCACCGTCACCATCACCCTAACCCTCACCCTAACCCTAACCCTCAACTACACCTCCACCTTCACTCTCACACTACACCTCACCCTCACCCTAAGTATCACCCTAATCATAAACCTCACCCTAACCCTAACCCTAGTCATCATCCTAACCCTAACCCTCACCTTAAACCTCACCCTCGCCCTAATCCTCACCCTAACCCTAACACTAACACTCAGCCTAACCTTCATCCTAACCCTCACACTAACCCTAAACCTCACCCTAACCCTAACCCTAAACCTCACCCTCACCCTAGGCCTCAACCTAATCCTAACTCTCATCCTCACCCTAAACCTCAAACTAACCCTAACACTAATCCTCAATGTAAGCCTCACCCTCACCCTAAACCTAAACCTAAACCTCACCCTAACACTCACCCTTCACCATTACCATAACACTCACCCTCAGCCTAACCCTCACCCTTACTCTTACTGTCCCCCTCACCCTAACCCTCACCCTTACCCTAATCCACATCCTAAAGCTCACCCTAACTGTAACTCTAACTATCACCCTAACCCTAACCCTCACCCTCACCTTCAGCCTCAGCCTAACCCTAAGCCTAAGCCTAACCCTAACCCTAAACATCACCCTCATCCTAGCCCTCACCCTAACCCTAATCCTAACCTTAACCCTCATCCTAACCCTCAACCTAACCATAAACCTAACCATCAATCAAAAGCTAATCCTCATCCCCACTATCACCCTCAGCCTAATCCTAAACTTAAGCCTAATCCTAAACCTAATCCACACACTCACCCTCACTGTAAACCTAATCCTAAACCAAAGCCTAACCCTTACTCTAACCCTATTACTAACCCTAAAACTCAACCTCACCCTAACCCTAATCCTAACCCTAAACCTCAGCAAAACCCTAACCCTAACCCTCACCCTCACCGTGACCCTAACCTTAATCCAAACCCTCACCCTCACCCTAACCCTAAGCCTAACCCTAAACCTCAACCTAACCCTAACCATAACGTTCACCCTCAGCCTCACCTTCACTGTAAACTTAACCCTAACCATAAAACTAACAATAACCCTAACCTTAAACCTAATCCTAACCCTCAACCCCACCCTAACCGTAACCTTAACCCTAACCCTCACCCTCAATGTAACCCTAACCCTAACCCTAAACCTCATCCTAACGCTAACCCTAACCCTCACCCTCACTCTAGGCCTCACCCTAACCCTAATCCTAACCCTAAACGTCATCCTAACACTCACCCTCAACTTAAAACCCTAAACCTCATCCTAACCCTAACCCTCTCCCTCATATTCATGCTCGGCCTAAGCCTAAGCCTAAGCCTAAGTCTAACCATAACCCTCACACTCACCCTAACCCCCACCCTAAACCTAACACTAACCCTCACCCTCACCCTAGCCCATACTCTAACTCTAACCCTAACACTCACCCTCACCCTCACGCTCTGCCTAACACTAAGACTATCCCTAACCCCAACCCTAACCCTAACCCTAAACCTAACCCTCACCCTAACCCTCACCCTAACCCTCACCCTCACCCTAGCCCATACACTAACTATAAACCTAATCCTAACACTCACCCTAACCCTCATTCTAACCCTAACCCCAACCCTCACCCTAACCCTAACCCTCACCCTCACCAACACCATTACTCTAATCCTAACCCTAACCCTAATCATCACCTTAAACCTCACCCTAACCCTAACCCTAAACCTAACAGTAAACCTAACCATAAACCTAACCCTCAGCCTCACCCTCACCGCAAACTTAACCCTGACAATAACACTGACAATAACCCTAACCCTAAACCTAAACCTAACCTACACTGTAACCCTAACCTTAACCCTAACCCTAACTGTAAACCTTAAACTTACATTAACCTTAACCCTAACCCTAACCCTAATTCTCACCCTTACTCTCACCTTAACCCAAACCCTAACCCTAATCCTCACCATAACCCTAAATCTAAACCTTATCTTAACCCTAACCCTAACCCTAACCCTACGCCTACCCTAAACCTAAACCTCAGCCTAACCCTCACCCTAACCCTAACCCTAACACTCACACTAACCCTAACCCTAACCCTCACCCTCATGCTCGGCCTAAGCCTACGCCTAATCCTAAACCTAACCCTAAACCTCACCCTAACCCTAACCCTAACAATAACCCTATCTCTAACCCTAAACCTCATCATTGCCTTAACCCTAACTCTAACCCAAAACCTAAACCTAAACCTCACCTAACCCTAACCCTAACCATCACCCTCACAGTAACTTTAAATTTAACCCTAATCCTAACAATCACCCTAACCCTAACACTAACCCTCACCCTGTCCATAACCCTCAATCTAACCCTAAACCTCACCCTAACCCTAACTATCACCCTCACACTTAGGCTCGGACTAAGCCTAACCTAAGACTAAGATTAACCCTTACCCTCACAATCAACCTCACTCTAACCCAAAAAGTAACACTAACCCTAATCCTAACCCTCACACTAAGCCTCACACTGACTCTCACCCACAACCTAAGCCTCACTGTCACCCTCACGCTCACCGTCACCGTAACCCTAACCCTAAATCTAACCCTAACCCTCACCCTAAATCTCACCCTAACCCTAATGCTAACTCTAACCCTCACACTCACCTTAAACCTCACGCTAACCCTTACTCTCAACATAAAGCTACCCCTAACCCTAACCCTCACCCTGACCATAACCCTCACCCTAACCCTAACTCTAACCATAACCTTCACCCGAACCCTGACCCTAACCCTAACCCTAACCCTAACCCTCATCCTAAACCTCACCCTACCATAACCCTATCTCTAACCCTAACACTAAGCCTAACGCTCATCCTAACCGTAACCGTACCCCTTAAAGTAACTCTCATCCTAAACTTAACCCTAACCCAAACCCTCACCCTAACCCTAACCCTAACACTCAACCTAACCCTAATCCTCACCCACACCAACCTAACCCTAATCCTAAAACTAATCCTCACCCTCATCCTAACTCTAACCCTAAACTTCAATCTCACCCTCAACCCCACCCTCACCCTAACCTTAACCCGAACCATAACCCGAATCCTCACCCTAACCCTCATCCTAAAACTCTCCCTAACCCTCATCCTAAAACTAAACCTAAACCTAATCATAACCCTAAACCTCAACCTCACCCTAACCCTAACCCTAACCCTCACCCTCACACTCACCATAACCCTCACCCTCAACCTTACACTCACCCTAAACCTCATCCCAACCTTCACCCTACCCCTAAACCTAACCCTCAACCGAACCCTTACACTCAATCTAACACTAAGCCTAACCCTAACACTAACTCTCACACTAAACCTCACCCTAAATATCACCCTACCATTAACCCTAACCCTAACCCTCACCTTAACCCTAACCCTCACCCTCACCCTCAGCCTAACCCTCAGCCAAAAGCCTAACCCTAACCATAACCCTCAGAGTCACCCTCACCCTAACCCTAACCCAAAGCCTTACCCTCACCCTAAACCTCACCCTAAACCTAACACAAACCCTTAAACCAACCCTCACCCTCATAAATGTCATAAATATCATAAATAAATAAATATCATAAATATCACCGTAACCCTAACCCTCACCCTAATCCGCACCATAACCCTAACCCTAAGCCTCACACTAAAGCTAACCCTCACCCTCACCCTAACCCTAACCCTAACCGTAAACCTAACCCTCACCCTCATCTAACCCTCACTCTAACCCAAACCCTAACTCTCACACTAACCCTCAACCACAGCCTCACCCTAAAGCTAACCCTAATGCTCACACTCAACATAACCCTAAACCTCACACTCACCCTCAACCTCAGCTTAAACCTAAGACTAACAATAAAGCCAACCCTAAACCTCACACTCACCCTCAACCTAAATCTAATCCTAACCCTAAACCTAACCCTCTCACTCAACCTCACCCTCAACCTAACCCTAACCCAAACCCTCAACCGAAACTTCACCCTCACCCTAACCCTAACCCTCACCCTCAACCTAAACATCAACCTAAACCTAACCCTCACCCTCACCCTAAACCTAAACCCAAGTCTCAACCTTACCCTAACCCTAACCCAAACCCTCTACTGAACCTTGACACTCACCCTCACCCTAATCCTCACCCTCACCCTAAACATCACCCTAACCCTAACCCTCACCCTTACCGTCATCTTATCCCTAACCCTCATACTAACCCTAAACCTCAGCTAACCTAACCCTCAACCTAAACCTTACCCTCACCCTAACACTAAGTGTAAACCTAACATGAACCCTCACAGTAACCCTAAACCTCACCTTAACCCTAACCCTCACACTAATCCCTAACCCTCAACCTAAACCTAACCCTAAACCTCACCCTAACCCTAATCATCACCCTCACTCTCACACTCAGCCTAACCCTCAGCCTAAAGCCTAACCCTAACCCTAACCCTCACAGTCACCCTCACCCTAACCCTAAACCTAAGCCTCACCCTCACACTCAACCTCACCCTAAACCTAAAGCAAACCCTCAAACCAAACCTCACCCTCACCCTAAACATCAACCTTACCCTAACCCTCACCCTAATCCGTACCAAAACCCTAACCCTCACCCTAACGCTAACCCTCACCCTCACCCTAACCCTAACCCTCACCCTAATCCTAACCCTCACCCTCATCTAACCCTCAGCCTAACCCACATCCTAAACCTCACCCTAACCCTCAACCTCACCCTCAACCTAAACCTAATCCTAATGCTCACACACAACCTAACCCTAACCCTCACACTCACCCTCTCCCTCAGCTTAAACCTAAGCCTAACAATAACCCTAACCCTAAACTTCACACTCACCCTCATCCTAAAACTAACCCTAACCTAATCCTAACCCACTCACTCACCCTCACACTCCCCCTAACCCTAACCCAAACCCTCAACCTAAACATCACCCTAAACCTAACCCTCACCCTAACCCTTAGCCTAACCCTCACCCTAACCCTAACCCTCATCCTCACCCTCACCAACAGGCTCACCCTAAACCTAATCCTAACAATAACCCTCACCCTCACCCTCAACATAACCCTACCCCTAACGCTAACCCTAACCCTAAACCTAAACTCCAACCTAACAATAACCCTCACCCTAACCCTAACCCTCATGCTCAGTCACCCTCAGCCTAAACCTAAACCTAAGCCTAACCCTATCCCTAATCCTCACACTAACCATCACCCTAAACCTAACCCTAAATCTCATCCTAACCCTCAACCTCACCCTAACCCTAACCCAAAGCTTCAACTGAACCCTCACCCTCGATCTCACCCTAACCCTCACCCTCACCCTAAACATCACCCTAACCCTAACCCTCACCCTTAACCTCACCATATCCCTAAACCTCATACTAACCCTAAACCTACCCAAACCTAACCCTCAACCTAACACTAACCCTCACCCTAACACTAAGCCTAAACTTAACATGAACTCTCACAGTAACCCTAAACCTCACCCTAACCTTAACCCTCACCCTAACCCTAACTCTCACTCTAACCATAACCGTAACCCAAACCCTCACCCTCATAGTAACTTTACACCTAAACCTAATCCTAACAATAACCCTAATGCTAACCCTAACCCTCACCCTCTCGATAACCCTCACCCTAAACCTAACCCTCACCCTAACCCTCACCCTCACCCTTAGGCTCGGTCTAAGCCTAAGACAAAGACTAAGACTAAACCTTACCCTACCACTCACCCTCACCCTAACCCTAAAATTAACCGTAACACTCACACTAACCCTCACCCTTACACTAACACTAACCATAAACCTCTCCCAAACCCTAACCCTAAACCTCACCCTAACCCTCACCCTCCGCCTAACACTAAGAATATACCTAACCCCAACCCTAACCCTAAAACTAACCCTAAACCTAAACCTCACCCTAACCCTCACTCTAACCATGACCCTAACCATCACCCTCACCCTAGCCCATACCCTAACCCTAAGCCTAATCCTAACCCTCACCCTAACCCTCACTCTAACCCTATCCCCAACCCTCACCCTAACCCTAACCCTCAGCTCACCTTCACCATAACTCTAAACCTAAACCTAACCCTAAACCTAACCCTCACACTCACCCTCACCTTAACCCTAATCCTAATCCTAACTTTAACCCTAACACTCACCCCCAGCCTAAACCTCACCCTAAACCTAACCCTAACCCTAACCCTAACCCGCACCCTAACACTAACTCTAAACCTAAATGTCACCCTAACCCTAAACCTCACCCTAACACTTACCTTCACACTAAAACTAAACTTAACCCGAACACTAACCCTCACACTAACCCTAACCATCACCCTAAACTTAAAACTCACCCTAAGCCTAACCCTAACCCTCAACCTCGCTCTAACACTAACTATTACCCTAACCCTAACCTTCACCCTAACCGTAACCCCCACCCTCATCATCAAGCTGGGCCTTAGTCTAAGCATAAGCCTAAGACTAACCCTAACCCTCACAATCACCCTCACCCTAACCCTAACCGTAACCCTAACCCTAACCCTAACCCTCACACTAACCCGCACACTAACGCTAACCCTAAACCTAACCCTAAACCTAAACCTAACCCTCACCCTAACCGTCACCCTAACCCTAACGTTCAACATTACCATAACACTCACCCTCAGCCTAACCCTCACCTTAATCCTTACTGTCCCCCTCACCCTAACCCTCACCCTAACTGTAACCCTAACCATCACCCTAACCCTAACCCTCACCCTCACCTTCAGCCTCAGCCTAACGCTAAGCCTAAGCCTAACCTTAACCCTAAACATCAACCTCATCCTAGCCCTCACCCTAACCCTAATCCTAACCCTAACCCTCATCCTAACCCTCAACCTAACACTAAGTCTCAACCTCACCCTAACCCTAACCCAAACCCTCAACTGAAACCTCACCCTCACACTCACCATAACACTCACCCTCACCCTAAACATCACCCTAACCCTAACACTCACACTTACCCTCACACTAGCCCTAACCCTCAAACTAACCCTAAACCTCACCCTAACCTAACCCTCAACCTAACCCTTACCCTCACCATAACACTAAGCCTAAACCTAACACGAAACCTCACAGTAACCCTAAACCTCACCCTAACCCTAACCCTCACACTATCCCTAACCCTCACCCTAACCCTAACCCTAACCCTCACCCTAACCCTAACACTCACCCTCATCCTAGCCCTCTCCCTAACCCTAATCCCAACCCTAACCCTCATCCTAACCCTCAACCTAACCATAACCCTAACCATCACTCAAAAGCTAATCCTCATCCTCAAACTCACCCTCAGCCTAACTCTAACCCTCAGCCTAACCCACACCCTAAACCTAACCCTAAACCTAACCCTCACCCTCAGCCTCACCCTCACTGTAAACTTAACCCTAACCATAAAACTAACAATAACCCTAACCCTAAACCTAATCCTAACCCTCACCCTCACCCTAACCCTAAAACTAACCCTCACACTAATCGTAACATTCACCCTCAAAGTAACCCTAACCCTAAACGTAAACCTCAACCTAACGCTAACCCTAACACTCACCCTCATCCTAACCCACACCCTAACCCTAAAACCCTAATCCTCATCCTAACCCTAACCCTCTCCCTCACACTCATGCTCGGCCTAAGCGTAAGCCTAAGACTAAGTCTAACCTTAAACCTCACACTCACCTTAACCCTCACCCTAACCCTAACACTAACCCTCACCCTCACCCTAGCCTATAATCTAACCCTAAGTCTAAGCCTAACCCTCACCCTAACCCTCACCCTCAACCTAAGTCTAAACATAACCCTAACCCTCACACTCACCCTCACCCTAACCCTAACTGTAACACTAACCCTAATCCTAAAACTAACCCTCACCCTAATGCTAACTCTAACCCTAAACCTCATCCTCACCCTAACCCTAAACCTCACCCTCACCCTCACCCTCCACCTAACACTAAGACTATCTCTAAACCCAAACCAAACCCTAACACTAACCCTAAACCTAACCCTCACACTAACCCTCACCCTAACCATGACCCTAAACCTCACCCTCACCCTAGCCCATAACTTAACCCTAAGCCTAATCCTAACCCTCACCCTGACCCTCTCTAACCCTAACCCCAACCCTCACGCTAACCCTAACCCTCACCCTGACTCTCACCCTCAACCTTAACCTAAGCCTAACCCTAACCCTAACCTTAAACATCACACTCACCCTAACCCTAATCCTAACCCTAAACTTAACACTCACCCTCACCCTAACCCTATCTCTAACACTAAGCCTAACCCTAACCCTCACCCTCAGCCTCACCCTAACCCTAACCCTCACCCTCAACCTCACCCTCAGCCTAACTCTAAGCCTAACTCCAAACCTAACACTAAACCACACCCTCACCCTCACCCTAAACCTAAACCTAACCCTAACCCTAACCCTAACCCTCCTCCTAACTCTCACCATAACCCTAACCCTAACACTAATAGGAACACTAACCCTTAACCTCATCCTAAACCTAACCATACTCCTCACGCTCACCGTTATTCTAACCCTAACTCTAATGATAACACTAACCCAAACCCTCACCCTCAGCTTCACCCTAACCCTAACCCTCACCCTCAACCTCACCCTCAGCCTAACCCTAAGCCTAACCTCAACCCTAACCCTAAACCACACCCTCAAACTCACCCTAACCCTAATCCTAACCCTTACCCTAACCCTACTCCTAACTCTCACCCTAACCCTAACCCTAACCCTAAGCCTAAGCCTAACCCTAACCTAACCCTAATCCTCACCCTCCCGGTTATTCTAACCCTAACCCTAACCATAACACTAACCCTAACCCTAACCCTAACCCACACCTTCACCGTAACCCAAACCCTCCTCCTAACCCTAACCCTAAACCTAACCCTAAACGTCACCCTAACAATAAGCCTAATCCTCACCCTCAACATAAGATTAACGCTACACATAACACTAAAAATAACCCTAACCATATCCTTAATCCTAACCCTCACCATCACCCTAACCCTAACCCTAACCCTCAACCTAACCCTAAACCTCACCCTCAATGTAACCCTAACCCTAACCCTAACTTCACCCTTATGCTAACCCTAACCCTCACCCTCACTCTAGCCCTCACTGTAACCCTAATCCTAACCATAAACCTCATCCTAACCCTCACCCAAACCCTAACACCCTAACCCTCACCCTTACCCTAACCCTCACCCTCACCCTTAAGCTCGGCCGAAGCCTAAGCCTAAACCTAAGACTAACCCTTACCCTCACACTCACCTTCACCCTAACCCTAACCTAACACTAACCCTAACCCTAACCCTCACACTAACCCTAAACGTAAAACTCACCCTCATGCTCGGCCTAAGCCTAAGACTAAGTCTAACCCTAACCCTCACCCTAACCCTCACCCTAACCCTAACACTAACCCTAACTCTAACCCTAAACCTCACCCTTACCCTAACACTAACTCTAATCCTATACCTAACGCTAAGCCTCACCCTATCCTTAACCCTAACCCTCACCCTCACAGTAACTTTCAACCTAACCCTAATCCTTAACCCTAACCCTAATGCTAACCTTCACCCTGTCCATAACCCTAAACCTAACCCTAATCCTAAACCTCACACGTAGGCTCAGCCTAAACCTAAGCCTAAGCCTAAGACTAACCCTAACCCTCACACTCACCCTCACCCTAACCCTAAGAGTAACACTCACCCTAACCCTAACCCTCACATTAACCCTCACCCTAATGCTAACACTAACCCTAAACCTCACCCAAACCCTAACAATAACCATCATCCGCATCCCTAACCCTAACCCTAACCCTCACCCTCACCCTCCGCCTAACACTAATCCTATCCCTAACCCCAACCCTAAACTTAACACTAACCCAAAACCTAACCCTCATCCTAACCCTCAATCTCACACTAGCCCATACCCTAACCCTAAGCCTAATCCTAACCCTAACCCTAACACTAACACTAAACCTAACCCTAAACCGAACCATAAACCTCACCCTCAGCCTCACCCTCACTGTAAACTTAACACTAACCTAACACTAACACTAACCTTAACCCTAACCCTAACCCTCACTGTAACCCTAACCTTAACCTTTAGTCTTACCCTCACCATAACCCTCACAATATCGCTAACCCTCAACTTAACCCTAACCCTAACCGTAACTCTCACCCTCACGCTCACCCTCAGCCTAACTTTAAACCTAACGCTACTCCTAACACTAACCCTCAACTTCACCCTCACACTAACCCTAACCCTAAACCTAAGCCTAACCCTCACACTCACCCTCACCCACACCCTAAGCCTCACTGTCACCCTCACACTCATCCTCACCCTAACCCTAACCCTAACACTAAACCTAACTCTAACCCTAAACCTCACCCTTACCCTAACCCTAACTCTAACCCTATCCCTAAACCTAAACTTCACCCTAACCCTAACCCTAACCCTCACCCTCACAGTAATTTCAACCTAACCCTAATCCTACCAATAACCCTAACACTAACGCTAACCCTCAGCCTGTCCATAACCCTCACCCTAACCCTCACCCTCACCCTTAGGCTCAGCCTAAACCTAAGCCTAAGCTTAAGACTAAACCTTACCCTCACACTCACCCTCACCCTAACCCTAACAGTAACACTCTCTCTAACCCTAACCCTCACCCTCACCTTCACCCTCCGCCTAACACTAAGCCTATCCCTAACCCCAACCCTAAACTTAACACTAACCCTAAACCTAACCCTCACCCTAACCCTCACCTTCACCCTAGCCCATAACTTATCCCTAAGCCTAATCCTAACCCTAACCCTAAACCTAACCCTAAACCTAACCATAAACCTCACCCTCAGCCTCACCCTCACCGCAAAATTAACACTAACCTAACACTAACAATAACCCTAACCCTAAACCTAACCCTCACTGTAACCCTAACCTTAACCTTTAGACTTACCCTCACCATAACCCTCACAATAACCCAAACCCTCAACCTAACACTAACCCTAACCATCACCCTCACTCTCATGCTCACCCTCAGTCTAAATTTAAACCTAACGCTACTCCAAACACTAACCCTCAACTTCACCCTCACACTAACCCTAAACCTAACCCTAACCCTAACCCTCACACTCACACTCACCCACACCCTAAGCCTCACTGTCACCCTCATGCTCACCCTCACCCTAACCCTAACCCTCACCCTCACCTTAAACCTATCTCTCACCCTAACCATAAACCTCACAATCACCCTCACCCTCACCTCACCCTAACCATATACCTAACCCTAACCCTCACCCTAAACCTCACCCTAACCCTAATGCTAACTGTAAACCTCACATTCATCTTAAAACTCATGTTAAACCTTACTCTCACCATAAATCTAACACTAACCCTAACCCTCACCCTGACCCTAAACCTCACCCTAACCCTAACCCTAACCATAACCTTCACCCGAACCCTGACCCTAACCCTAACCCTAACCCTAACCCTCATCCTAAACCTCACCCTAACCCTAACCCTATCCCTATCCCTAACGTTAACCCTAACGCTCATCTTAACCATACCGTACCCCTCAAACTAACACTCATCCTAAAGTTAACCCTAACAAAAACCCTCACCCTAACCCTAACCATAAAACTCAACCTAACCCTAATCCTCACCCAAATCCTCAGACTCATCCTCAGCCTAAACCTAACCCTAACCCTAATCTTAAACTAATCCTCACCCTCATCCTAACTCTAACCCTAACCTTCACTCTCAACCTCACCCCCACCCTCACCCGAACCCTAACCCGAACCCTAACCCGAACCCTCACCCTAACCCTCATCCTAACCCTCTCCCAAACCCTCATCCTTACCCTAAACCTAACCCTTACCATAACCCTAAACCTCACCCTCACCCTAAACCTAACCCTAACCCTAACTCTCACACTCACCATAACCCTCATCCTAAAACTTACTTTCACCCTAACCCTCATCCCAACCCTCAACATATCCCTAACCCTAACCCTCAAGCTAACCCTTACACTCACTCTAACACTAAGCCTAACCCTAACAATAACTCTCACACCAACCCTCACCCTAAATATCACCCTATCATTAAGCCTAATTCTAACACTCACCCTAACCCTAGCCCTGACCCTCACCCTCAGCCTAAAACTCAGCCTAAAGCATAACCCTAACCCTAACCCTCAGAGTCACCCTCACCCTAACCCTAACCCTAAGCCTCACCCTCACCCTCAACCTCACCCTAAACCTAACACAAACACTCAAACTAACCCTCACCCTCACCATAAACATCACCGTAAACCTAACACTCACCCTAATCTGCACCATAACCCGAACCCGAACCCTAACGCTAACCCTCACCCTCACCCTAACCCTAACACTCACCCTAACCCTAACCCTAACCCTCATCTAAACCTCCCCATAAACCAAACACTAATCCTCACCATAACCGTCAACCACACCCTCACCCTAAACTTAACCCTAATGCCCACACTCAACATAACCCTAAACCTCACACTCACCCCCACCCTCAGCTTAAATCTAAGCCTAACAATAAACCTAACCCTAACCCTCACACTCACGCTCACCCTAAACATAATACTAACCCTAAACCTAACACTCTCACTCACCCTCACCCTCAACCTAACCCTAACCCAAACCCACAACCGAAACTTCACCCTCACCCTCACCCTCAACCTAAACATCACCCTAAACCTAACACTCACCCTAACCTTTAGCTTAACCCTCACCCAAAACCTAACCCTCACCCTCACCCTCACTCTCAGGCTCACCTTAATCCTAATCCTAACCCTAACCCTCAACCTCACCCTCAACCTAACCCTACCCCTAACGCTAACCCTCACCCTAACACTAACCTCCAAACTAACCCTAACCCTAAACCGAAACCTAACCCTGACCCAAACCCTAACACTCACCCCAACCCTTACGCTCACCCTTACCCCAAACCTAATTCTCACCATAACCCTAACCCTCAAACTCACAGTCACCCTCAGCCTTACCCTAAACCTAAGCTTAACCCTATCCCTAAACCTCACAGTCACCCTCAGCCGAACCCTAATCATAAACCTATCCCTAACCCTAACCCTCCTCCTAACTCTCACCCTAACTCCAACCCTAATAATATCACTAACATTATCCTAAAACTCACCCTAACCCTAACCTAATCCTCACCCTCACCCTGATTCTAACTCTAACCCTAACGATAACACTAACCCTCACCCTAACCCTAAACCTCACCCTCACCCTAAACCTATCCCTAAGTCTCAAGCTCACCCTAACCCTAACCCAAACCCTCAAATAAACCCTCACACTCACCGTCACCCTAACGCTCACCCTCACACTAAACATCACCCTAACCCTAACCCTCACCCTTACCCTCACCCTAGCCCTAACCCTCATACTAACACTAAACCTCACCCTAACCTAATCCTCAACCTAACGCTTACCCTCACCCTAACACTAAGAGTAAACATAACATGAACCCTCACAGTAACCCTAAACCTCAGCCTAACCCTAACCCTCACACTCTCCCTAACCCTCACCCTAACCCTCACCCTAACACTCACCCTAACCCTAACTCTCACCCTCATCTAACCCTCACCCTAACCCTCACCCTAACCCTCACCTTAACCCTCAACCACACCCTCACCCTAAACCTAATGCTCACAGTCAACATAACCCTAAACCTCACACTCACCCTCACCCTCAGCTTAAACCTAAGCCTAACAATAAACCTAACCCTAACCCTCACACTCACCCTCACCCTAAACCTAATCCTAACCCTAAACCTAACCCTCTCACTCACCCTCACCCTCAACCTAAACCTAACCCAAACCCTCAACCAAAACTTCACCCTCACCCTAACCCTAACCCTCACCCTCAACCTAAACATCACCCTATACCTAACACTCACCCTAAACCTTAGCCTAACCCACCCCCTAAACCTAACCCTCACCCTCACCCTCACCCTCAGGCTCACCTTAAACCTAATCCTAACCCTAACCCTCAACCTCACCCTCAACCTAACCATACCCCTAACGCTAACCCTCACCCTAACACTAACCTCCTACCTAAACCTAACCCTAAACCTAACACTAACCCTCACCCAAACCCTAACACTCACCCCAACCCTTACCCTCACCCTAACCCCAAACTTAATGCACACCATAACCCTAACACTCAAGCTCACAGTCACCCTCAGCCTAACCCTAAACCTAATCCTAACCCTATCCCTAAACCTCACACTCACCCTCACCCTAACCCTAATCATAACCCTAACCCTAACCCTAACCCTCCTCCTAACTCTCACCCTAACCCTAATCCTCAACCTCACCGTTATTCTAACCCTAACCCTAACGATAACACTAACCCTAACCCTAACCCTAACCCTCACCCTCACCCTAACCCTAATGCTAAGTTTCAACCTCACCCTAACCCTAAACCAAACCCACAACTGAACCCTCACCCTAACCCTAACCCTAAACCTCAACCTCACCCTAAACCTAAACCTAAGTCTCAAGCTCACCCTAACCCTAACCCAAACCCTGAACTGAACCCTCACCCTCACCGTCACCCTAACCCTCACCCTCACCCTAAACATCACCATAACCATAACCCTCACCCTTACCCTCAACCTAGCCCTAACCCTCATACTAACCCTAAACCTCACCCTAACCTAACCCTCAACCTAACCCTTACCCTCACCCTAACTTTAAGCCTAAACCTAACATGAACCCTCACATTAACCCTAAACCTCACCCTAACCCTAACCCTCACCCTCAACCTCACCCTCCGCCTAACACTAAGACTATCCCTAATCCCAACCCTAACCCTAACACTAACCCTAAACCTAAGCCTCACACTAACCCTCACCCTAAACCTGACCCTAACCCTCACCCTCACCCTAGCCCATACCTTAAACCTAAACCTAATCCTAACCCTCACCCTAACCCTCACCCTCAGCCTAAACTTAAGCCTAACCATAACACTAACCCTAAACCTCAACTCACCCTAACCCTAATCCTAACCCTAATCTTAACCCTCACCCTCATCCTAACTCTAACTCTAACACTAAGCCTAACCCTAACCCTCACCCTCAGCCTCATCCTAACCCTAACCGTCACCCTCAACCTCACCTTCAGCCTAACCCTAAGCCTAACCCCAATCCTAACCCTAAACCACACCCTCACCCTCACCCTAACCCTAATCCTAACCCTAACCCTCCTCCTAACTCTCACCCTAACCCTAACCCTAACACTAACACTAACACTAACCCTTAACCTCATCCTAACCCTAACCCTAATCCTCACCCTCACTGTTATTCTAACCCTAATCCTAACGATAACACTAACCCTAACCCTAACCCTCACCCTCACCTTAAACCAAACCTTCCTCCTAACCCTAACCCTAACCCTAACCCTAAACGTCACCCTAACCCTAACCCTAACGCTCACCCTCAGCCTCACCCTCAAAATAAGCTTAACCCTAACCATAACACTAACAATAACCCTAACCATATCCCTAATTCTAACCCTCACCATCACTCTAACCCTAACCCTAACCCTCACCCTAACCCTAAAACTCATCCTCAATGTAACCCTAACCTTAACCCTAACTTCACCCTAATGCTAACCCTAATCCTCATCCTCACACTAGCCCTCACCCGAACCCTAATCCTAACCCTGAACCTCATCCTAACCCTCACCCAAATCCTAACACCCAAACCCTAACCCTAACCCTAACTCTCACCCTCAACCTCACCCTCCGCTTAACACTAACACTATCCCTAACCCCAACCTTAACCCTAACAATAACCTTAAACCTAACCCTCACACTAAACCTCACCCTAACCCTGACCCTAACCCTAACCCTCACCCTCACCCATAGGCTCGGCCTAAGCCTAAGCCTAAGACTAACCCTAACCCTCACACTCAATTTCACCCTAACCATAACCCTCACACTAACCCTAAGCCTAAAACTCTCCCTCATGCTTGGCCTAAGCCTAAGCCTAAGCCTAAGCCTAACCCTAAAACTCACACTAACCCTCACCCTAACCCTAACCCTAAAACTAACCCTAAATCTAACCCCAAACCTCACACTTACCCTAACCCTAACTCTAACCCTATCCCTAAACCTAAACCTCACACTATCCCTATCCCTAACACTCACCCTCACAGTAATTTTAAACCTAAACCTAATCCTACCAATAACCCTAACCCTAACGCTAACCCTCACCTTGTCCATAACCCTCACCCTAACCCTAACCCTCACCCTCACTCTTAGGCTCAGCTTAAACCTAAGCTTAAGCCTAAGACTAACCCTTACCCTTACACTCACCCTCACCCTAACCCTAACAGTAACACTCATCCTAACCCTAACCCTTACACTAACCCTCACCCTAATGCTAACACTAACCCTAAACCTCACCCGCACCCTAACCCTAACCCTCACCTTCAACCTCACCCACCGCTTAACACTAAGCCTATCCCTCACACCAACCCTAAACCTAACACTAACCCTAAACCTAACCCTCACCCTAACCCTCACCCTAGCCCATACCCTTACCCTAAGCCTAATCCTAACCCTCACCCTAACGCTAACTCTAACCCTAACCCCAACACTCACCCTAAACTTAACCCTCACCCTCACCCGCACTATAACACTAATCTTAACCCTAACCCTAACCCTCACCTTAAACCTCACCATAACCTTAACCCTAACAATAACCCTAACCCTAAACCTAACCATAAACTTCACCCTCAGCCTCACCCTCACCGCAAATATAACACTAACCTAACACTAACAATAACCCTAACCCTAACCCTAACCCTCACTGTAACCCTAACCTTAACCTTTAGCCTTACCCTCACCATAACCCTCACACTAACCCTAACCCTCAACCTAGCCCGAACCCTAACCCTAACCGTCACCCTCACCCTCACGCCCAACCTCAGCCTAAATTTAAACCTAACGCTACTCCTAAAACTAACACTCAAGTTCACCCTCACACTAACCCTAACCCTAACCCTATCCCTCACACTCACCCTCACCCACACCCTAAGCCTCACTGTCACCCTCACGCTCACTCTCACTGTAACCCTAACCCTAACCCTCACGCTAAACCTATCTCTCACCCTAACCATAAACCTAACAATCACCCTCACCTTCACCTCACCCTAACCCTAATCCATACCCTAACCTTCACCCTAAACCTAACCCTAAGCCTAATGCTAACTCTAACCCTCACACTCACCCTGAACCTCACGCTAACCCTTACTCTCACCATAAAGCTAATACTAACCCCAACCCTCACACTGACCCTAACCCTCACCCTAACCCTAACCCTAACACTAACCATAACCCTAACGCTAACCCTAACGCTCATCTTAACCGTAACCATACCCCTCAAACTAACTCTCATCCTAAACTTAACCCTAACCCAAACCCTCACCCTAACCCTAACCCTAACTTTCAACCTAACCCTAATCCTCACCCACACCCTCAGCCTCATCCTCAGCCTAAACCTAACCCTAACCCTAATCCTAACCCTAAACTTCACCCTCATTCTAACTCTAACCCTAACCTTCACTCTCACCCTCACTCCCACCCTCACCCTAACCCTAACCCGAACCCTAAACCGAACCCTCAACCTAACCCTCATCCTAACCCTCTCCCTAATCCTCATCCTAACCCTAACCCTAGCCCTTACCATAACCCTAAACCTCAACCTCACCCTGACCCTAAACCTAACCCTAACCCTCACCATAACGCTAAACTGAACCCCAACCCGAACCCTCACCCTAACTCTCATCCTAACCCTCTCCCTAACCCTCATCCTAACCCTAACCTTAGCCCTTATATGACCCTAAACCTCACCCTCACCCTAACCCTAACCTTAACCCTCACACTCACCATAATCCTTACCCTAACCTTACCCTCACCCTAACCCTCATCCCAACCCTCACACTATCCCTAACCCTAACCCTCAAGCTAAACCTTACACTCACTCTAACACTAAGCCTAACCCTAACAATAACTCTCACACCAACCCTCACCCTAAATATCACCCTGTCATTAACCCTAACCCTAAAACTCACCCTAACCCTAACCCTCAACCTCAACCTCAGTCTAATCCTCAGGCTAAAGCCTAACCCTAACCCTAACCCTCAGAGTCACCCTCACCCTAACCCTAACCCTAAGCCTCACGCTCACCCTCAACCTCACCCTAAACCTAACGCAAACCCTCAAACCAACCCTCACCCTCACCATAAACATCACCGTAACCCTAACACTCACCCTAATCCGCACCATAACCCGAACCCTCACCCTAACGCTAACCCTCACCCTCACCCTAACCATAACACTTACTCTAACCCTAACCCTCACCCTCATCTAACCCTCACCCTAACCCAAACCCTACCCTCACCCTTACCCTCAACCACACCCTCACCATAATCCAAACCCTAATTCTCACACTCAACATAACCCTAAACCTCACACTCACCCTCACCCTCAGCTTAAACCTAAGCCTAACAATAAACCTAACCCTAACACTCACACTCAACCTCACCCTAAACCGAATCCGAACCCTAAACCTAACCCACTCACTCACCCTCACCCTCAACCTAACCCTAACCCAAACCATCAACTGAAACTTCACCCTAACCCTAACCCTAACCCTCACGCTCAACCTAAACATCACCCTAAACCTAACCCTCACCCTAAACCTTAGCCTAACCCTCACCCTAACCCTAAACCTCACCCTCACCCTCACCCTCAGGCTCACCTTAAACCTAATCCTAACCCTAACCTTCACCCTAACCGTCAACTTAAACCTACCCCTAATGCTAACCCTCACCCTAACACTAACCTCCAAACTAACCCTAACCCTAAACCTAACGCTAACCCTCACCCAAACCCTAACACTCACACCAACCCTTACCCTCACCCTAATCCCAAACCTAATGCTCACCATAACCCTAACACTCAAGCTCACAGTCACCTTCAGCATAACCCTAAACTTAAGCCTAACCCTATCCCTAAACCTCACACTCACCCTCACCGTAAACCTAATCCTAACCCTAACCCTAACCCTCCTCCTAACTCTCACCCTAACCCTAACCCTAACACAATCACTAACATTAAGCCTAAACCTCACCCTAACCCTAACCCTAATCCTCACCCTCAACGTTATTCTAACCCTAACCCTAACGATAACACTAACCCTAACCCTAACCCTAACCCTCACCCTCACCCTCAACCTAACCCTAAGCCTCAACCTCACCCTAACCCTAACCCAAATATTCAACTGAACCCTCACCCTCACCTTCTCCCTCACCCTAACCCTCACCCTCACCGTAAATATCACCCTAACCCTAACACTCAACCTTACCCTCACCCGAGCCCTAACACTCATACTAACCCTAAACCTCACCCTAATGTAACCCTCAACCTAACCCTTCCCCTCACCCTAACACTAAGCCTAAACCTAACATGAGCTCTTACAGTAACCCTAAACCTCACCCTAACCTTAACCATCACACTATGCCTAACCCTCACCCTAACCCTAACCTAACCCTCACCCTAACCCTAATCATCACCCTCACCCTCACTCTCATCCTAACCCTCTGCCTAAAGCCTAACCCTAACCCTCACAATCACCCTCACCCTAACTCTAACCCTAAGCGTCACCCTCACTCTCAACCTCACCCTAAACCTAACGCAAACCCTCAAACCAACCCTCACCCTCACCATAAACATCACCGTAAACCTAACACTCACCCTAATAGGCACCAAAACCCTAACCCTTACCCTAACGATAACCCTCACCCTCACCCTAACCCTAACCCTCACCCTAATCCTAACCCTCACCGTCATCTAACCCTCACCCTAACCCAAACCCTAAACCTCTCCCTAACCCTCAACCTCAACCTCACCATAAAACTAACCGTAATGCTCACACTCAACATAACCCTAACCCTCACACTCACCCTAACCCTAAGCTTAAACCTAAGCCAAACAATAACCCTAACCCTAACCCTCACACTCACCCACACCCTAAACCTAACCCTAACCCTAATCCTAACGCTCTCACTCACCCTCAGACTCACCCTAACCCAAGCCCAAACCCTCAACCTAAACATCACCCTAAACCTAACCCTCACCCTAACCCTTAGCCTAACCCTCACCCTAACCCTAACATCACCCTCACCCTCACCAACAGGCTCACACTAAACCTATTCCTAACCCTAAAACTCACTCTCATCCTCAACCTAACCCTACCCCTAATGCTAACTCTCACTCTAAACCTAACCTCCAACCTAACCCTCAACCTCACCCTTAACCTAACCCTCAACCTAACCCTAAACCTCACCCTAACCCTAAACCTCATGCTCACAGTCACCCTCCGCCTAACACTAAACCTAAGCCTAACCCTATCCCTAATCCTCACACTCACCCTCACCCTGAACCCAACCCTAAGTCTCACCCTCACCCTCAACCTCACCCTAACCCTAACCCAAACCCTCAACTTAACCCTCACCCTCACACTCACCATAACCCTCACCCTCACCCTAACATCACCCTAACCCTAACCCTCACCCATAACCTCACCCTAGCCCTTACCCTCATACTAACCCTAAACCTCACCCTAAACCTAACACTCAACCTAACACTTACCCTCACCCTAACACTAAGCGTAAACCTAACATGAACCCTCACACTATCCCTAAAACTCACCCTAACCCTAAACCTCACATTAACCCAAACCCTCACCCTAACCCTAACCCTATCCCTCACCCTAACCCTCACTCTAACCCTAACCCTGACCCTAACCCTCACCCTGTCCATAATCCTCATCCTAACCCTAACCCTCACCCTCTGCCTTAGGCTCGGACTAAGCCTAAGCCTAAGACCAAAACTAACCCTTACACTCACACTGACCCTCACCCTAACCCTAAAAGTAACAGTCACCCTAACCCTAAGCCTCACACTAACTCTCACCGTAACACTAACACTAACCATAAACCTCACCCAAACCCCAACCCTAACCGTCACCCTCACCCTCACCCTCCGCCTAACACTAAGACTATCCCTAACCCCAACCCTAACCCTAAAACTAACCCTAAACCTAACCCTCACCCTAACCCTCACTCTAACCCTGACCGTAACCCTCACCCTCACCTTAGCCCATACCCTAACCCTAACCCTAACCCCAACCCTCAACCTAACCCTAACCCTAACCTCACCCTCACCATAACTCTAATCCTAACCTTAACCCTAACCCTAACCCTCACACTCATCCTCACCTTAACCCTAATCCTAATCCTAACCCTAACCCTAACACTCACCACCACCCTAAACCTCACGCTAACCCTAACCCTAACACTAACCATAACCCTAACCCTCACCCTACACTAACTCTAACCTTAAACCTCACCTTAACCCTAAACCTCACCCTAACACTTACCTTCACACTAAAACTCACCTTAACCCGAACACTAACCCTCACACTAACCCTAACCATCACCCTAAACTTAAAACTCACCCTAACCCTAACCCTAAACTTCAACCTTGCCCTAACCCTAACCATTACCCTAACCCTATCACTCACCCTAACCGTAACCCCAACCCTCAACCTCAAGCTGGGCCTAAGCCTAAGCATAAGCCTAAGACTAACCCGATCCCTCACACTCACCCCCACCCTAACCCTAATCGTAACCGTAACCCTAACCGTAACACTCACACTAACCCTCACCCTAACGCTAACACTAACCCTATCCCTAACCCTCACCTAACCCTCACCCTAACCCTTAACCTTCACCATTACCATAACACTCACCCTCAGACTAACCCTCACCTTTACCCTTACTGTCACTCTCACCCTAACCCTCACCCTAACCGTAATCATCATTCTAACACTCACCCTAACTATAACCCTAACCATCACCCTAACCGTAACACTCACTCTCAACTTCAGACTCAGCCTATCCCTAAGCCTAAGCCTAACCATAACCTAAACATCACCCTCATCCTAGCCCTCACCCTCATCCTAACCCTCAACCTAACCATAACCCTAACCATCACTCAAAAGCGAATTCTCATCCCCATTATCACCCTCAGCCTAATCCTAAGCCTAAGCCTAACCCTAACCCTAATCCACACACTCACCCTCACTGTAACCCTAATCCTAAACCTAACCCTAACCCTAAACCTAATCCTAAACCTCACCCTCACCCTAACCCTAACCCTAACGCTCACCCTAACCCTAACCCTCACCCTCAAAGTAACCCTAACCCTAAACCTCATCCTAACGCTAACCCTAACCCTCACCCTCACTGTAGCCCTCACTTAACCCTAATCCTAACCCTAAACCTCATCCTAACCCTCACCCTAACCCTAAAACCCTAACCCTCATCCTAACCCTAACACTCTCCCCTCACACTCATGCTCGGCCTAAGCCTAAGCCTAAGACTAAGACTAACCGTAACCCTCACACTCACCCTAACCCTCACCCCAACCCTAACACTAACCCTCACCCTCACCTTAGCCCATACTCGAACCCTAAGCCTAAACCTAACCCTCACCCTTACCCTCACTCTCACCCTCACCCTAAGTCTAATCCTAACCCTAACCCTCACACTCACCCTCTTCCTAAACCTAATTGTAACACTAACCCTAACCCTAACACTAACCCTCACCCTAATGCTAACTCTAACCCTAAACCTCATCCTCACCCAAACCCTAACCCTCACCCTCACCTTCACCTTCTGCCTAACACTAAGCCTATCCCTAACCCCAGCCCTAACCCTAACACTAACTCTAAACCTAACTCGAACACTAACCCTCAAATTAAACCTCACCCTAACCCTCAACCTCACCCTCACCCTAAACCTAACCCTAATTCTCACACTCAACATAACCATAACGGTCACACTCACACTCACCCTCAGCTTAAACATAAGCCTAAAAATAACCCTAACCCTAAACCTCACACTCACCCTCACCCTAAACCTAAACCTAACCATAAACTTAACCCTCACACTCACCCTCACCCTCACTCTAACCCTAACCGAAACCCTCAACCGAACCCTCACCCTCACCCTCAACCTCAACCTAACCCGAACCCTCACCCTAACCCTCAACCTAACCCTACCCCTAACGCTAACACACATCCTAACCCTAATCTCCAACCTAATCCGCTCCCTAATCCTAACGCTAACACTCACCCTAAACCTAACCTCCAACCTAACACTAACGCTCACCCTAACCCTAACGTGAACCCTCACCCTAACCCTAACACTCAACCCAACCCTTACCTTCACCCTAACCCTAAACCTCACCCTAACCCTAACTCTCACGCTCACAGTCACCCTCAGCCTAACCCTAAACTTAAGCCTAACGCCATCCCAAACCCTCACACACACCCTCACACTAAACCTAATCCTACGACTCACCCTCACCCTCAACCTCACCCTAACGCTAACCCAAACCCTCAACTTAACCCTCACCCTCACCCTAACCCTAACCCTCACCCTCACCCTGAACATCACCCTAACCCTAATACTCACCCTTTCCCTCACCCTAGCCCTAACCCTCATACTAACCCTAAACCTCACCCTAAACCAAAACCTCAACCTAACCCTAACCCTAACCCTAACACTAAGACTAAACCTAACATAAACCCTCAAAGTAACCCTAAACCTCACCCTAACCCTAACCCTCACACTAACCCTAAACCTCACCCTAACCCTAACACTAAACCTACCCTTCACCCTACCCCTCACTCTAACCCTAAACCCAACCCTAACCCTCACACTCACCGTCACCCTAACACTCACCCAACCCTAACACTCAACCAAACCCTAACCCTCATACTCTCCCGAACCCTAAGCCTCACACTATCACTCACACTCATCCTCAACCTAAACCTCACCCTAACCCTAACCCTCACCCTAACCTTACCCTTACCCTCAACCTAACCCTCACCATCAACCTAACACAAACCGTAACCCTAACCCTAAACCTCACCCTAATCCTCACCCTAACCCTATGCCTAACCCTCACCATCACGCTAACCTTTAACATTACCCTCAGCCTAACCCTCACACAAACCCTAACCCTCAACCTAACCCTAACTCTAACCATCACCCTCACCCTCACGCTCACCCTAAGCCTAACTGTAAACCTAACCCTACTCCTAACACTAACATTCACCTTCACCCTCACACTAACCCTAATCCTAAACCTAACCCTAGGTGTAAGCCTCACACTCACCCTCACCGTCACCCTGACCCTAAGCCTCACTGTCACACTCACACTCGCCCTCACCCTAACACTAACCATAACTCTAACCTTAAACCTCACCCTAACCCTAACCCTAACACTCACCCTCAATCTAACCTTTAACCTTACCCTCACCCTAACCCTCACACTAACCCTAACCCTCACCCTAACCCTAACCCTCACCCTAACCCTCACGCTCACCATAGACCTCACCCTAACCCTAATCCTAACCCTAACCCTCACCCTAAACCTAACCCTCAACCTAACCCTAACCCTCACGCTCATCTAAACCTCACCCTAACCCAACCCTAGCCCTCACCCTAACCCTCACCTTAACCCTAACCCTCACACTAAACAAACCCTAACACTCACCCTAACCCTCACACTAACCCTAATGCTAACCCTAATCCTAACCATAACCCTCACCCTAAACCTAAACCTCAAACTAACCCTAACCCTCACACTCATCTAACCCTCACCCTAACCCAACACTAACCCTCACCCTAACCCTCACCCTAACCCTAACCCTCACCCTAACCTAACCCTAACACTCACCCTAACCCTCACACTAGCCCTAATGCTAACCCTAACCCTCACCCTCACACTAACCCATCAAAATAACCCTTAAACTCACACTAACCCTAACCCTAACACTAACCCTCAACCTCACCCTGAACCTCAGCCAAACCTTAACCCTCACCCCAACACTTACCCTCAACCTAACTCTCATCCTAACGCTAACCCTAACGCTAAACCTCACTGCACCCGCAATCTCACCTTAACCGTAACCCTAACACTAACCCTAACAATAACCCTCACACTAACCCTTACCCTCACACTAACCTTCACCCTCAACCTCACCCTAACCCTCACCCTCATCTTAACGCTAACCATAACCCTAAACCTGAACCTCACCCTAACCCTCACCCTAACCCTAAACCTAACCCTCACCCTCTCCCTAACCTTTAGCCTTAACCTCACACTAACCCTCACACTAAACCTCACCCTAACCCTAACCCTAACCGTCACCCTCATCCTCACGCTCACCCTCAGCCTAACTTTAAACCTAACGCTACTCCTAACACTAACCCTCAACTTCACCCTCACACTAACCCTAACCCTAAGCCTAAGCCTAACCCTCACACTCACTCTCACCCACAACCTAAGCCTCACTGTCACCCTCACGCTCACCCTCACCCTAACCCTAACCCTAACCCTCACGCTAAGCCTATCTCTCACCCTAACCATAAACCTCACAATTACCCTCACCTCACCCTAACCCTAAACCTAAACCTAACCCTCACCCTAAACGTCACCCTAACCCTAATGCTAACTCTAACCCTCACACTCACCCTAAACCTCACGCTAACCCTTACTCTCACCATAAATCTAAACTTAACCCTAACCCTCACTCTGACCGTAACCCTCTCCCTAAACCTAATCCTAACCCTAGCCCTCACCCTCACCCTCAACCTAACCCTACCCCTAACGCTAACCCTCACCCTAAACCTAAACTCCAACCTAACCCTAACCCTAACCTTACCACTAAGCCTCACCCTAAACCTAACCCTCATCCTAACCCTAACCCTCAACCTCACAGTCACCCTCAGCCTAAACCTAAAGCTAAGCCTAACCCTATCCCTAATCCTCACACTCACCATCACCCTAAACCTAACTCTAAGTCTCACCCTCACCCTCAACCTCACCCTAACCCTAACCCAATCCCTCAACTGAACCCTCACCCTCACCCTAACACTCACCCTAACCCTAACTCTCACACTCACCATAACCCTCAAATTAAACCTTACCCTCACCCTAACCCTGATCCCAAACCTCACCCTATCCCTAATCCTAACCCTCAACCTAACACTTACACTCACTCTAACACTAAGCCTAACCCTAACACTAACTCTCACACTAACCCTCACCCTAAATATCACCCAATCATTAACCCTAACCCTATCCCTAACCCTCACCCTCACCCTCAGCCTAACCCTCAGCCTAAAGCCTATCCCTAACCCTGACCCTCAGAGTCACCCTCACACTAACCCTAACCCTAAGCCTCACCCTCACCCTCAACCTCACCCTAAACCTAACGCAAACCCTCAAACCAACCCTCACCCTCACCATAAACATCACCGTAACCCTAACACTCACCCTAATCCGCACCATAAACCTCACCCTCACCCTAACGCTAACCGTCACCTTCACCCTAACACTAACCCTCAAACTAACCCTCAACCTCACCCTCACCCTAAACCTAACCCTAATGCTCACACTCAACATAAACCTAACCCTCACTCTCACCCTCACCATCAGCTTAAACCTAAGCCTAACAATAACCCAAACCCTAACCTTCACACTCACCCTCACCCTAAAGCTAACCCTAACCCAAATCCTAACCCTCTCACTCACCCTCACACTCACCCTAACCCTAACCTAAACTCTCAACCTAAACATCACCCTAAACCTAACCTTCACCCTAACCCTTAGCCTAACCCTCACCTTAACCCTAACCCTCACCCTCACCCTCACCCACAGGCTCACCCTAAACCTAATCCTAACCCTAGCCCTCCCTCTCCCCCTCAACATAACCCTACCCCTAACGCTAACCCTCACCCTAAACCTAACCTCCAACCTAACCCTAACCCTAACCCTAACGCTAACCCTCAACCTAACCCTAACCCTAACCCTCACGCTCACAGTCACCTTCAGCCTAAATCTAAACATAAGCCTAACCCTATCCCTAATCCTCACACTCACCATCACCCTAAACCTAACCCTGAGTCTCACCCTCACCCTCAACCTCACCCTAACCCTAACACAAACCCTCAACTGAATCCTCACCCTCACCCTCACCCTCACCCTAACCCTAACCCTAACCCTCACACTCACCATAACCCTCACCCTAAACCTTACCCTCACCCTAACCGTCATCACAACCCTCACCCAATCCCTAACCCTAACCCTCAACCTAACCCTTACACTCACTCTAACACTAAGCCTAACCCTAACACTAACTCTCACACTAATCCTCACCCTAAATATCACCCTATCATTAACCCTAATCCTAAAACTAACCCTCACCCTCACCCTCAACCTAACCAACAGCTTAAGCCTAACCCTAACCTTAACCCTCTGAGTCACCCTTACCCTAACCCTAACCCTAAGCCTCACCCTCACCCCCAGCCTCAACCTAAAACTAATGCAAACCCTCAAACCAACCCTCACCCTCACCATAAACATCAGGGTAATCCTAACACTCACCCTAATCTGCACCATAACCCTAACCCTCACCCTAACTCTAACCCTCACCGTCACCCTAACCCGAACCGTCAACCTAACCCTAACCCTCACCCTCATCTAACCTTCACCCTAACCCAAACCCTAACCCTCAAACACACCCTCACCCTAAACCTAACGCTAACCCTCACCCAAACCCTAACACTCACCCAAACACTTACCTCACCCTAACCCCAAACCTAATGCTCACCATAATACTAACCCTCAAGCTCACAGTCACCCTCAGCCTAACCGAAAACTAAGACTAACCTTATCCCTAAACCTCACACTCAACCTCACCCTAACACTAACCCAAACCCTCAACTGAACCCTCACCCTCACCCTCACCCTAAGCCTCACCCTCACCCTAAACATCACCCTAAACCTAACCCTCACCCTTATCCTCACCTTAGCCCTAAACCTCATACTAACCCTAAACCTCACCCTAAACCTGACCTT
Source organism: Dipodomys merriami (assembly GCF_024711535.1). Taxonomy (NCBI): domain Eukaryota; kingdom Metazoa; phylum Chordata; class Mammalia; order Rodentia; family Heteromyidae; genus Dipodomys; species Dipodomys merriami. The sequence goes on from NW_027202771.1 coordinate 1,174,427, forward strand.
CAACCTAACCCTTTCCCTCACCCTAACACTAAGTGTAAACCTAACATGAACCCTCACAGTAACCCTAAACCTCACCCTAAACCTAACCCTCACACTATCCCTAACACTCACCCTAACCCTAACCCTAACCCTCACCCTAAATCTAAACATCACCCTCACCCTCACACTCAGCCTAACCCTCAGCCTAAAGCCTAACCCTAACCCTAACCCTCACAGTCACCCTAACACTAACCCTAACTCTAAGCCTCACCCTCACCCTCAACCTCACCCTAAACCTAATGCAAACCTTCAAACCAACCTCACGCTTACCCTAAACATCACCCTCACCCTAACCCTCACCCTAATCAGCACCAGAACCCTAACCCTCACCATAACGCTAATCCTCACCCTCACCCTAACCCTAACCCTCACCCTAACCCTAACCCTCACCCTCATCTAACCCTCACCCTAACCCAAACCCTAACCCTCACCCTAACCCTCAAACTCACCCTCACCCTAAACCTAACCCTAATGCTCACACTCAACATAACCCTAACCCTCACACTCACCCTCACCCTCAGCTTAAACCTAAGCCTAACAATAACCCGAAACCTAACCCTCACACTCACCCTCACCCTAAACCTAACGCTGACACTAATCCTAACCCTCTCACTCACCCTCACACTCACCCTAACCCTAACCCAAACCCTCAACCTAAACATCACCCTAAACCTAACCCTCACCCTAACCCTTAGCTTAACCCTCAACCTAAACCTAACCCTCAACCTCACCCTCACCCTCAGGCTCACCTTAAACCTAATCCTAACCCTCACCCTCACGCTCAACCTAACCCTTATCCTAACGCTAACCCTCACCCTAACCCTAACCTCCAACCTAACCCTAACCCTAAACCTAACGCTAACACTCACCCAAACCCTAACACTCACCCGAACACTTAACCTCACCCTAACCCCAATCCTAATGCTCACCATAACCCTAAACCTCAGGCTCATAGTCACCTTCAGCCTAACCCTAAACCTAAGCCTAACCCTATCCCTAAACCTCACACTCACCCTCACCCTAAACCTAACCCTAAGTCTGAATCTCACCCTAACCCTAACCAAAACCCTCAACCTAAACATCACCCTAAACCTAACCCTCACCCTAAACCTTAGCCTAACCCTCACTCTAACCCTAACCCTCACCCTCACCCTCACCCACAGGCTCACCATCAACGTAATCCTAACCCTAACCCTCACCCTCAACCTAACCCTCACCCTAACTCTAACCCTCACCCTAAACCTAACCCTCACGCTCACAGTCACCCTCAGCCTAACCCTAAACCTAAGCCTAGCCCTATCCCTAATCCTCACATTCACCGTCACCCTAAACCTAACCCTAAGTCTCACCTTCACCCTCAACCTCACCCTAACCCTAACCCAAACCCACAACTGAACCCTCACCTTAACCCTCACCCTAATACTCACTCTCACCCTAAACATCACCCTAACCCTAACCCTCACCATTGCCCTCACCCTAGCCCTAATCCACATACTACCTCTAAACCTCACCATAAACCTAACCCTCAACCTAACCCTTACTCTTACCCTAACACTAAGCCTAAACCTAACATGAAACCTCACAGTAACAGTAAACCTCACCCTAACCCTAACCCTCACGCTAAACCTAACACTACCCCTCACCCTAACCCTCACTCTGACCCTAAACCCAACCCTAAGCCTCAACCTCACCATCATCCTAACACTCACCAAACCCTAACCCTCACCCAAACCCTAACCCTCACACTCTCCCGAAACCTGAGCCTCACTCTAACAGTTACCCTCATCCTCACCCTAACCCTCACCCTAACCATAACCCTATCAGTCACGCTCACCTTCACCCTCACACTCAGCCTAACTCTAAACCTATACCTCACCCAAACCCTCAACTTAACCCTAAACCTAACCCTCACCTTCACCCTAACCCTAACCCTCACTGACAACCTAGCATTCACCCTAAACATAATCCTAACCCTAACCCTCACCCTAACACTCACCCTTACCCTCACCCTAACACTCACCCTTACCCTCACCCTAACCCTCACCCTCACCCTAACCCTAACCGTAACCCTACCCCTAATCCTCAAGCTAACCCTAATCCTAACCCTCACCCTAAACTTTAACCTTACCCTCACCCTAACCCTCACACTAACTCTAACCCTCAACCTAACCCTAACCCTAACCATCACCCTCACGCTCACCGTCAGTCTAACTTTAAACATAACCCTACTCCTAACACTAACCTTCACCTTTACCCTCACACTAACTCTAACCCTAAACCTAAACCTAATCCTAACCCTCACACTCACCCTCTCCCTTACCATAAGCCTCACTGTCACCCTCACGCTCACCTTCACCCTAAACCTAACCCTCACCTAAAACCTATCCCTCACCCTAACAATAAACCTCACAATCACCCTCACTCTCACCTCACCCTAACCCTAAACCTAACCCTAACCCTCACCCTAAACCTACCCTAACCCTTATGTAACTCTAACCCTTTCACGCTAAACCTCAAACTAATACTCTCAGCCTAAACCTAATCCTAACCCTCACACTGACCCTATCCCTTACCCTAACCCTAACCCTAACCATAACCTTCACCCTAACCCTCACCCTAACCCTAAACCTCATCCTAAACCTCACCCTAACCCTAACTCTATCCCTAACCCTAAAGCTAACCCTAATGCTCAATCTAACTGTAACCGTACCCCTCAAACTAACTCTCATCTTTTTTTTTTTTTTTGTCGGTCGTTGGGCTTGAACTCTGGGCCTGGGCGCTGTCCCTCTGCTCTTCAGCTCAAGGCGAGTGCTCTACCACTTGAGCTACAGCGCCACTTCCGGTTTTCTGGTGGTTTATTGGAGATAGGAGTCTCACGGTCTCTCCTAACCAGGCTGGCTTTGAACCGCGATTCTCAGATCTCAGCCTCCTGATTAGCTAGGATTACAGGCGTGAGCCACCAGCGCCTGGCCTAACTCTCATCTTAAACTTAACCCTAACCCAAACCCTTACGTTAACACTAACCCTAACACTCAACCTAACCCTAATCCTCACCCACACCCTCAGCCACATCCTCAGCCTAAACCTAACCCTAACCCTAACCCTAACCTTAATCCTCACCCGCATCCTAACTCTAACCCTAACCTTCACTCTCACCCTCACCCCCACCCTCACCATAACCCTAACCCGAACCCTAACCCGAACCCTCAACCTAACCCTCATCCTAACCTTCTCCCTAACCCTCATCCTAACCCTAACCCTAACCCTTACCGTAACTCTAAACCTCATCCTAAACCTCACCCTAACCATAAACCTATCCCTAACCCTAACGCTAACCCTAACGCTCACCCTAACCGTAACCATACCCCTCAACCTAACCCTGATCCTAAACTTAAGCCTAACCCAAACCCTCACGCTAACCTTAACCCTAACACTAACCCTAACTCTAATCCTCACCCACACCCTCACCATCACCCTCAGCCTAACCCTCAGCCTAAGCCTAAACCTAACCCTAACAATCACACTCACCCTCACACAAACCCTAACCCTAAGCCTCACCATCACCCTCAACCTCACCCTTACCAAAACCCTAACCCTCACACTAACCCTAACCCTCACCCTAATGCTAACCCTCAACCTAAACCTTACACTCACCCTAACACTAAGCGAAACCCTAACACTAACTCTGACAATAACACTCACCCTAAACATCACCCTATCCCTAACCCTAACCCTAAACCTCACCCTAACCCTAACCCTAACCCTCACACTCACCCCCACCCTCAGCCTAACCCAAAGCCTAAGCCTAACCCTAACCCTAACCCTCACACTCACCCTCACACTAACCCTAAGCCTAATTCTCACCCTCACCCTCAACCTCACCCTAACTCTAACCTATACCCTCAAACCAACCCTCACCCTAACCCTCACCCTAAACATCACCCTAACCCTAAACCTCACCCTAATCCTCACCCTTACCAAAACCATCACCCTAACCCTAACCCTCACCCTAAACCTAAACCTCAATCTAAACATTACCCTCAACCTAACACTAAGCCTAACCCTAACACTAACCCTCACTAACCCTATACCTCACCCTAACCCTAATCCTCACCCTAACATAACCCTATCACTCACCCTAACCCTCAACCTATCCCTTAATCGCACCCTAAACCTAACCCTAACACTAACCCTCAACCTCACCCTAAACCTCACCTTAACCCTAACCCTAACACTAACTCTCATCCTCACCCTCAACCTCACCCTAACCCTAACCCTCACCCCAACACTTACCTTCACCAAAACCCTCACTCTAACGCTAACCGTAACGCTAAACCTCACCTCACCTGCAACCTCACCTTAACCGTAAACCTAACCCTAACCCTAACAATAACCCTAACCCTAACCCTAAACCTAATCCTTACCCTAACCCACACCATCACCCTCACCTTCACCCTAAATCGAACCCTAATCCTCTCCATAACCCTAAACCTCTCCCTAAACCTAACCCTCACACTCACCCTAACCCTCACCCTAAAACTTACCCTCACCCTAACCCTCAGCCTAACCCTAAACCTAACTCTAACCCTCACCTTAACCTTCAACCTAAACCCAACCGTAACGTTAACCCTCAAACTAACCCTGAACCTCACCATACCCCTAACCCTGCCCCTCATCGTAACCATCATCCTAACCCTCACCCTAACCCTAAATCTAACCCTAAAACTTACCCGCACCCTAACACTCACCCTCACACTCACCCTAAGCCTCACCCTCACACCCACCCTAACCATCACGCTATCCCTAACCCTCACACTAACCCTAAGATTAACACTCACCCTAATCATAACCCTCACCCTCACCCTCACCCTCAGCCTAAACCTAACCCTAATCCTAACCCTAACTCTAACCCTCACCCTAACACTTACCCTAACAATCACCCTGACCCTAACTCTTATGCTCACACTCAACATAACGCTAAGCCTCATACTCACCCTCACCCTCAGCTTAAACCTAAGCCTAACAATAAAGCTAACCCTAACCCTTACACTCACCCTCACCCTAAACCTAATCCTAACCCTAAACCTAACCCTTAACCTCACCCGCATCATAACACTCACCCTAACCCTCACCCTAACACTCACCCTCACCCTAACCATCAACCTATCCCTAACGGTCACCCTCACCCTAAGCCTAAGCCTCACAGTAACCCTAACCCTCACCCTCACCCTCACCCTCAGCCTAACCTGAACCCTAATCCTAACCCTAACCCTCACCTTAACCCTCACCCTAACTCTAATCCTAAAACTCACACTCACCCTAACCCTAACTCTCACACTCACCCTTACCCTCAGCCTAAACCTAAGCCTAATATTAACACTAACCCTAACCCTCACACTCACCCTCACCCTGAACCTAACCCAAACCCTGAACCAAAACCTCACCCTCACTCTCACCCTAAACATCACCCTCACCCTAAACATCACACTAAACCTAAGCCTCACCGTAAGCCTTAGCCTAACCCTCACCCTACCCCTCACCCTCACCCTCAGGCTCACCATAACCCAAATCCTAATCCTAACCCTCACACTCAACCTTATCCTCACCCTCACCCTAAATTTAACCCTAACAATAACCCTAACCCTAACCCTGAACCTAACCCTCAACCTAACCCTAAACCTCACGCTAACCCTCGCCCTCACCCTCACCCTCATCTTAAACCTAAGCCTAACCCTAACCCTCACACTTACACTCACCTTAACACTAGTCCTAACCCTAAACCTCACCCTAACAGTAACCATAACCCTCACCCTTTCTTTATCCTCAACCTAAACCTAACCCTCACATTAACCTTTATGCTCACCCTAACCCTAACCCTACCCTTCACCCTAACCCTCACCCTAATTCTAACCTTAACCACTAACCTAACCCTCTCTCTATTCCTAACCCTAACCCTCACCCTCACCCTAACTGTCACCTAATCCTCACCCTAACCCTAACCTCTACATAACCGAGACCCTCACCCTCAACCTCGCCCTCATCTTTAACCTAACACTCACCCTCACACTACCCCTCACCCTAACCCTACCCCTAATCCTAAACCTCAAACTCACCCTCACCCTCACCCTCAGCCTAACCCTAACTCTAAAGCTAATCCTAAACATAACCCTCAGCATAACCCTAACCCTCACCCTAAACCCTTACCCTCACCCTCACCCTAACCCTAACTATAACCCTCACACTAAACCTAACCCTCACCCTAAACCTAACCCTAACCCTCAGCGTATCCCTCACCCTAAAACTAACCCTAACCCTCACCCTAACCCTAATCATCATCCTAATCTAGCCATCACCCTAACCCTCACCCACACCCTAAACCTGACCCTCACCCCATCCTCAAATTAACACTAAGGCTAACTCTCACCCTAAGCCTAACCCTTACCCTAAAATTAACCCTCACCCTATCCCTCAACCTAACCCTAACCCTAAGCATCACCCTCACTCTCACCTTAACCAGAACCCTTATCCTAACCCTCAACCTAAACCTAACCCTCACTCTAACCCTAACCCTCACCCTAAAAGTTACAATCACTCTAACAGTAACCCTAACCCTAACACTAAGCCTCACAGTAACCCTAAAAATTAACCTAAGCCTAACATTAACCCTAACCCTAACCCTCACCCTCACCCGAAAACTAACCCTAACCCTAACCCACACCCTCACCCTCACCCTCATCCTTACCCTCACCCTAAATCTGACCCTAACAATAACCCTAACCCTAACCCTAAACCTAACCCTCACCCTAACCCTAACCCTCACTCTAACCCTCATCCTCACCATCACCCTAACCTTAACCCTAAGCCTAACACTAACCCTCACCCTCACCCTCACCTTAACTCTAAAGCTAACTCTAACCCTCACCCTAACAGTAACCCTAACCCTCACCCTAACCCTAACCGTCACCCGAACTTTATCCTCACCCTATCCCTAACCCTCAAATTAATCCTAATGCTCACCCTAACCTTAACAGTACACCTCACGCGAACCCTCACCCTAACTCTAATCCTAACCCTAAACCTAACCCTCATCTAAACTTAACCCTAATTGTCAACGTTACCCTAACCCTCACCATCACCCGAACTCTCACCCTAACCCTAACACTCACCCACACCCTAACCCTCAAGCTCACCCTAACCCTAACCCTCACCTAATCCTCACCCTAAACTTAACCATTATTTAACAAAGACCCTCACCCTCACCCTCACCCTAACATTCACCCTAAGCCTCACCCTCACCCTATCCCTCACCCTAAATGTAACCCTAACTCTAAACCTCACCCGCACCCTCACCCTCATGCTCAGCCTTACACTAACCCTACCCCTAATCCTAACCCAAACCACAACCTGATCATAACACTCACCATAACCCTTACCCTCACCCTCACAATATCCCTAACCTTAACCCTCACACTAAACCTAACCCTCACCCTAAACCTAACCCTACCCCTCACCCCAAACCTCAACCTATACCTAACCCTAACCCTTACCCTAATTCTAACCCTCACCCTCACCCTAGCCCTCACCCTAATCCTAACCCTCATCTTAAACTTCACCCTCACACCACCCTCAAACTAACCCTAACCCTAACCTTCTCCCTAACCCTAACCCTAACCCGCACACTAGCCCTCACCTTAAACCTAACCCTAACCCTACCCTTCACCCTAACCCTAACCTTAACCCTAACTCTAACCCTCACCCTAACACTAACCCTAACCCTATCCCTCACCCTTACCTTAACCCTCACCCTAACCCTTAACCTCATCCTCACCCTAAACCTCACACTAAACTTAACCTCACCCAAACTCTAACCCTAACTGTCACCCTCACCCTCACCCTCATGCTAACACTAACCCTAACCCTCACCCTAACCCTAAAACTCACCCTAACCCTAAGCCTAACCCTCACCCTCACCCAAACCTACTGCTACCTCTAACACTCACACTAACCCTCACGCTATCACTTACCCCCACCATAAACCTAAACATAACCCTCAACCTCACCCTCACCCTAAATCTCACCCTAAACTTAACCCTAACCGAAATACGAAACCTAAACCCTAACCTGAACCCTAACCCTCACCCGAAACCTTAACCCTAACGCTAAACCTAACCCTCAAGCTACGTGTCACCCTATCCCTAACCCTATCCCAAACCCTAACCCTCACCCTAATCCTCACCCTAAACCTTATACTCACCCTCACCCTAACCCTAACCCTAACGCTGACGCTTACAATAACTCTAACCCTCACCCTAAACCTCTTACCCCTCACCCTAACCCTCATCCTAACCCTAAACCTACCCAAAACCTATCCCTAACCCTAATCCTAACCCTAACCCTCACCCTCATCATAACTAACCCTAACCCTAACACTAACTCTCACCCTCACCCTCACCCTCAGCCTAACCCTGACCCTCTCACTAACCCTAACCATCACGCTAACCCTCAACCTAATCCTCAACACTAACCCTAACCGTAACCCTTACACTAACCCTAACCCTAAACATCACCAAAATCCTCAATAACCCTAAACCTAGTCATAACCCTAACCCTTACCCTCATCCTAACCCTTATACTAACCCTAACCCTAAACATCACCAAAATCCTCAATAACACTAAAATTAGTCCTAACCCTAACCCTTACCCTCACCCTAACCCTAACACTCACCCAACCCTAACCTTCACCCTAACACTAATCCTAACCCTAACACAAACCCTCACACTAACCCTAACCCTCAGCCTAAACCTAACCCTCAACCTAAACCTAACCCTAACCCCAATCCTCACCCTCAACTTATCCCTCACACTAACCCTTTTTCTATCCCTAACCCTAACCCTAACCCTAACCCTAACCCTCACCCTTTCTGTAAATCTCACCATCACCAAAAACCTGACCCTTACCCTTACCTTAACCTCACCCTAACCCTCACACTTACCCAAAACCTCAACCTAACCTAATAAAAACACTCACGCTAAACCTCACCCTAACCCTAATGCTAACCATAACACTCACCCTCACCCTAACCCTCAACCTAAACCTGAAACTCACTCTAACCCTAACTCCAAACCCACAACCTCACCCTAAACCTCACCCTAAACCTAACCCTCACCCTAATCCTTACCCTCACCCTAACCCTCACCCTAAACCTAACCCTAAGCTAACCATAAACCTCACCCTAACCCTCACCCTCAACCTATCCCTAATCCACACCCTAACCCTCAGCCTAAACCTCACCCTAACCCTAACCTTAACCTTCACACTAACCCTAACCCTCACCCTAAACTTAACCCTACCCCTCACCCTAACCCTAACCCTCATGCTCACCCTAAACCTAACCCTAACCCTATCCCACACCCTCACCCTCACCCTCATCCTCACCCTCACCCTAAACCTAATCCTAACAATAACCCTAATCGTAAACCTAACCCTCACCTTAACCCTAAACCTCAAACTAACCGTCATCCTCACCCTCACCCTCACCTTAACCTTAAGCCTAACCCTAACCCTCACTCTCACCCTCAACTTAACACTAAAGCTAACCCTAACCCTCACCCTAACAGTAACCCTAACCCTCACTCTCACCCTAACCGTCACCCTAACATTATCCTCACCCTATCCATAACCCTCACATTAACCTTAATTCTCACCCTAACGTTAATAGTACCCCTCACCCAAACCCTCATCCTAACTCTAACCCTAACCTTAAACCTAACCCTCACCTAACCCTAAATCTCAACCTTACCCTAACACTCACCATCACCTGAACCCTCAACCTAAACCTAACACTCACCCACACCCTAACCCTAAAGCTCACCCTCACCCTCACCCTCACATAATCCTCACCCTAACCCTAACCATTATCTAAAAAGGCCCTCACCCTCACCTTCACCCTAACCCTCACCCTAACCCTAGCACTCACCCTAAACGTAACCCTACCCGTAAACCTCATCCGCACTCTCACCTTCTTGCTCAGCCTTACCCTTAACCCTACCCCTAATCCTAACCCTAACCATTAACCCATCATAACCCTCACCATAACCCTTACCCCCACCCTCACCCTAACTGTAACGCTCTCACTAAACCTAAACCTCACTCTAAACCTAACCCTACCCCTCACCCCAAACCTCAACCTAAACCTAACCCTGACCCTCACCCTAATGCTAACACTAACCCTCACCTTAGCCCTCACCCTAATCCTAACCATCATCCTAAACCTCACGCTCACACCACCCAAAAACTAACCCTAACCCTAACCCTCACCCTAAGCCTAACCCTCACCCTAACCCTAACCCGCACCCTAGCCCTCACCCTAACCCTAACCCTAACCCTCCCCGTCACCCTAAACCTAAACCTAACCCTAACCCTCACCCTAACCCTCACCCTAACACTAACCCTAACCCTAACCCTCAACTTTACCTTAACCCTCACCCTAACCCTTAACCTCATCCTCACCCTAAACCTCACACTAAACCTAACCCTCACCCTAATTCTAACCCAAACCGTCACACTCACCCTCACCCTCACGCTAACCCTAACCCTAACCCTCGCCCTCACCCTCACCCAAACCCTACTAATAACTCTAACACTCACCCTAACCCTCACGCTATCACTTAAACACACCATAAACCTAAACCTAACCCTAACCCTCACCCTCACCATAAACCTCACCTTAACCGTAACAGTAACCCAAACACGAAACCCTTAACCTAACCCTAAACTGAACCCGAACCCTCACCAGAAACCTTAACCCTAAACCTAAACCAAACCCTCAAGCTAACAGTCACCCTAAACCTAACCCTATCCCTAACCCTAACCCTCACTCTAACCCGCACCCTAAACCATATCCTCACCCTCACCCTGACCCTAACCCTAACGCTAACCCTCACAATAAATCTAACCTCACTCTAAACCTAAACTTTCCCCTCACCCTAACCCTCATCCTAACCCTAAACCAAACCCCAAACCTCTCCCTAACCTTAATCCTAACCCTAACTCACAACTTTACCCTCACCCTCAGCCTAACCCTAACCCTCACACTAACCCTAACCTTCAAGCCAACCGTCAACCTAATCCTCACACTAACCCTAACCCTAACCCGTACACTAACCCTAAACCTAAACCTCAACAAAACCCACAATTACCCTAAACCTAGACCTAACCTTAACCCTTACCCTCACCCTAACCCTAACCCTCACCCTCACCCTAACCCTAACCATCACCCTAAACCTAACCCTCAACCTAAACCTTACCCTCACCCTAATACTAAGCCTAAACCTAACACCAACACTCACACTAACCCTAACCCTCAGCCTAAACCTAACCCTCAACCTAAACCTAACCCTAACCATAATCCTCACCCTCACCTTATCCCTCACACTAACCCTTTTCCTAACCCTAACTCTAACCCTCACACTAACCCTAACCCTCTCCAGTTCCGTAACCCTCACCCTCACCAAAAACCTCACCCTTACCCTTACCTTACCCTCACCCTAACCCTCACACTAACCCAAAACCTCACCCTAAACTAACCAAAACACTCACACTAAACCTCACCCTAACCCTAATGCTAACCCTAACACTCACCCTCACCCTAAACCTCAACCTAAACCTTCACCTGAACCTAACACTAACCCTAACCCTCAACCTCACGCTAAACCTCACCCTAAGCCTAACCCTAAACCTAACCCTTACCCTCACCCTAACCGTAAACCTAAGCTAACCCTTAACGTCACCCTAATCCTCACTCTCACCCTAACCCTAATCTAAAACCTAACCCTCAACCTAACCCTCATCCTAACCCTATTCCTAACCTTCACACTAACCCTAACCCTCACCCTAACCTTAACCCTACCCCTCACCCTAAACCTCATCCTAACCCTAACCCTAAACCTCACCCTTACCCTAAACCTCACACTAACCCTAACCCTCACCCTCACCCTCACCCTCAACGTAACCATAAACCTAACCCTAAACCTAAAAATAACCCTAATCCTAACCCTTATCTTAACCCTCACCTTCACCCTTATCCTAACCCTCACCTTCACCCTTACCCTAACCCTAACCCTCACCCTTAACCTAACCATCAACCTCACCGTAACCCTAATCCTAACCCTAAAACTTAGTCTCACCCTAACACTAACCCTAAACCTAAAACTAGCCATTACACAAACCCTAATCATCAGCCTAACCCTAACCCTCAACCTAACCCTATTCCCAACCCTCAATGTCACCCTCACCCTAACCCTAACCCCAAACCAAACACTCACCCTAACCCTCACCCTTACTGTAAACCTAAACCTAACCCTCACCCTAACCCACAAGCTTACCATAATCCTAACCCTCACACTTAACATTACTCTCACCCTCAACCTAACCCTCACCCTAACCCTAACCCTCACACTAAGCTTACACTAACCCTCACACTAACCATAATGCTAACCCTAACTCTCACCCTGAACCTAAACCTCACCATAACCCGAAACCTCTCCCTAAACCTATCCCTATCCCTAACCCTCAACCTAACCATTACCCTCAACCTAACACTAACACTAAGCCTCACACTAACAATAAACCTCACCCTAACTCTAACCTCACCCTAACCCTAACCCTCACCCTAACACTAACCCTAACCCTCACCCTCAACCTAACCTTTAACCTTACCCTCATCCTAATCCTCACAACAACCCTAACCCTAAGACTAATCGTTACCCTCTCCCTCAGGCTCACCCTCAGCCTAAATTTAAACCTAACCCTACTCTTAACCCTAACCCTCACCTTCACCCTCACACTAACCCTAACCCTAAAGCTAACTCTAAGTCTAACCCTCACAATCACCCTCACCCTCACCCTAAGCATCAATGTCACCCTCACGCTCACCCACACCCTAAACCAAAGCCTAACCCTCACCCTAAACCTATCTCTCACCCTAACCATAAACCTCACAATGACCCTCACCCTCATCTCACCCTAACCATAAACCTAACCCTAACACTCACCCTAAACCTCACCCTAACCCTAATGCTAACTCTAACCCTCACACTTACCCTAAACCTCATGCTAACCCTTACGCTCACCGTAAATCTAACCCTGACCCTACCCCTCACCCTAACCCTAACCCTAACCCTAATCCTAACCCACATCCTAAACCTCACCCTAAACCTAAACCTATCCCTAACCCTAACGCTAACCCTAATGCTCACCCTAACCCTCAGCCTAACCTAATCCTAACCCTAACCCTCACCCTAACCCTCACACTTAACCTTAAACTAACCCTCATACCAACCATTACCCTAACTCTAACCCTCACCTTAACCTACCTCTAAACCTCACCCTAACACTCACCTTCACCCTATCCCTATTCCTCACCCTAACCCTCACACTCACACTCACCCCCACCCTATTCCTAACCCTAAACCTCACCCTCACACACACCCTAAACCTCACCCTCACCCTCACACGAACCCTAACCCTAACCCACACCCTAACCCTAACACTAAACCTAACCCTCACCCGAAACCTAAACCTAACCCTCACCCTCACACTCACCCTAACCCTAAACCTAAACCTAACCCTCACGCTAACTCTAACCCTAACCCTAATGGTAACCATAACCCTCACCCTCACCTTAACACTTCCCTCTCCCTAACCCTCATCTTAACCCTCACCCTAAACCTAACCATCACCCTAACCATAATCCTCAACCCCACCCTCACCCTAAGCCTAACCCTAAGACTAAGACTAACCCTAACCCTACCCCTCAGCCTAATGCTCACCCTAACCCTAATCCTAACTCTAATACTCACCCTAACCCTAACCCTAACGGTAACCCTCACCCTCACCCTAGACCTGACCCTAACCCCAAACCTAACCCTCACCATAACCCTAACACTAATGCTAACCATAAACCTCACCATCAATCTAACCCTCACCCTAACCCTTACTGTCCGCCTAACCCTAACACTCACCCTCACCCTAACCCTCACACTAATCCTTACCCTCAACCTAACCCTAAACCTAACCCTCACACTAACCCTAACCCTCACCTAACCCTACACTTACCCCTCAGCCTAACCCTCTCCCTCACCCTAAACCTAATCCTCACCCTAACACTCACCCTAACCCTAACACTAAAACTCACACTCACCCTCACCCTCACCATCACCCTCAGTATAACACTAACCATAACCCTAATCCTAACCCTAAACCTCACCCTCACCCTAAAACTCACCCTAATTCTTAACTTCACACTAATCCTAACCCTAACCCTAACCCTAACACTCACACTAAACCTAACCCTCACCCTAATCATAACCCTACCCCTTACCCTAACCCTCACCCTAAACCTAACCCTATCCCTAACCCTAACCTTCACCCTAACCCTCACCCTCACGCTAACCCTAACCCTAACACTCAACCTTACCCTAAAGCTCACCCTAAGCCTTAACCTCATCCTCACCCTAAACCTCACACAAAACCAAACCCTCACACTTACTCTAACCCTAACAGTTACCCTCACCCTTACCCTCACACGAACATTAACCCTAACCCTCACCCTAACCCTAAAACTCACCCTAACCCTAACCCTAACCCTCACCCTCAAGATCACCTTAAACCTAACCCTAACCCTCACCCTAAACTTCACTCTAACCCTAATGCTAAATCTAACACTCACCCTAACACTCACACTATCACTTACCAACACGATAAACCTAAACCTAATCCTAACCCTCACCCTCACCGTAACCCTCAACCTAACCCTAACCCTAACCCGAAACCCTCACCCTAACCCTCACCCTAACTCTAACACTAATCCTAACCCTAACCCTAACCCTAACGGAAACCCTTACCCTAACCCTAACCCTAACCCTCACCTAACCTTCAGCCTACCCCTAAATCTAACCCTGACCCTCACCCTAACCCTAACCTTCACCCTAACTCTAACCCTCAACCTAAGCCTTACCCTCACCCTAACACTAAGCCTAACCCTAACACCAACCCTCCCAATAACCCTACCCTCAGCCTAAGCCTAAGCCTCACCCTAAACCTAACCCTACCCCTAAACCTCACCTTCACCTTAGCCCTCACACTAACCCTAATGCTAACACTAACCCTCACCCTAACACTAACCCTCACCCTAAACTTCCTCCTAACACTAACCCTAACCCTAACACTAAGCCTCACCCTAACCATAACCCTAACACTAATCCTAAACTCCACCCCAACCCTAACCCTCACTCTAACCCTAACCCTAACCCTAAACCTCAACCTAACCCTCACCCTCACCTTAACCCTAACCAAAACCCTAACCCTCAACCTAACCCTAACCCTAACCCTCACCCTAAACCTCACACTAACCCTATCCCTCACCGTAACCCTAACCCTACCCCTCACCCTAAACTTCCTCCTAACAGTAACCCTAACCCTAACCCTAAACCTCACCCTAACCGTAACCATATCCCTCACCTTCACCCTCACCCTAAACTGAACTGTAACCCTAACAATAACCCTAATCTTAACCCTCACCCTCACCCTAACACTAACCCTAACCCAAACCCTCACCCTCACCCTAACTCTCAGCCTCACCCTCAACCTCACCTTCACCTTAACCCTCACCCTCACCCTAGCCCTCACCCTAACCCTAACCCTAACCCTAAACCTCACCCGCATCATCACCCTAACCCTCAGTCTAAACCTAACACTATCTCTAATCATAACCCTCACCCTCACCCTCACCCTAACCCTCACCCTAACCCTTACCCTCACCGTCACCCTAACTTTAACCGTAAACCTCAAATTAAAGCTAACCCTCACCCTAACCCCCACCCTAAACATAACCCTAACCCTCATCATAACCCTAAAGTTCACCCTCAACCTAGCCCTCACACTAACCCCAAGCCTCACCCTAAAACTCATCCTCACACCAGCCTCAAACTAAACCTAACCCTAACCCTCACCCTAACCCTAACCCTCAACCTAACCCTAACCGTCAGCCTGGCCTTCACCCTAACCCTAAATAGCCCTCACCCTCAGCGTAACACTAATCCTATCCATATTCCTAAATCTAAACCTCACCCTCACCCTAACCACCAAGATAATTCTTACCCACACACTAATCCTAATCCTAACCCTAACCCTAACTCTCACACTAAACCTAACCCTCACCCTAACTGCAACCCTATCCGTTACCCTAACTGTCACCTTAACCCTAACCCTAAACCTCACCCTAAACCTCACCCTAAACCTCACAGTCACACTAAACCTGACCCTAACCCTAATGCTAACCCTAACTATAACCCTCACCCTCACCCTAAACCTCACCCTACACCTCACTCTAATCCTAACCCTAACCCTCAGCCTAAACAACACCCTAACAATAACCCTAACCCTCACCATAAACCTCACACTAACCCTAATACTAACCTCCACCCTAACCCTAACGTTCACCCTAACCCTAAACCTAACCCTAAACCTCATGCTCACCCTCACCCTCTCCGTAACCCTAAGCCTAACCCAAACCCGAACCCTAACCCGAACCCTAACTCTAATACTAACCTCCACCCTAACCCTAAAGTTCACCCTAACCCTAACCCTAACCCTAACCCTAAGCCTCACGCTCACACTCACCCTCTCCTTAACCCTAAGCCTAACCCTAACCGTCACCCTAACCCTCCCCTTAACACTAAACCTAACCCTAACCCTCACTCTAATAGTAACCCTAAACCTCACCCTCACCCTAACTCTCAACCTTACTTTATCCTCACCCTAACCCTAACCCTCATATTAACCCTAATACTCACCCGAACCATAACCCTACCCCTAACCCTAACCCTCACCCTAACTTTTAGCCTAACCCTAACCCTCTCCTAACCCTAACCCTAACCCTAACCCTAACCCTCACCTAACCCGGTTATGGTTAATAACCCTCAACCTCATACTAACCCTCACCATCACCTGAACCTGCACCCTCACCCTAACCCTCACCTAATCCTCAACCTAACCCTAACATTACCTAACCAAGACCCTCACCCTCACACTCACCTTCAGCCTAACCCTAACCCTCACCCTAGCCCTCACCCTAACTGTAACCTTAACCCAAAAATTCACCCGCACCCTCATCCTCACCCTCAGCCTAACCCTAAAACTAACCCTATTCCTATCCCTAAACCTCGCCCTTACCCTAACCCTCACCATAACCCTTAACCTCACCCTCACCCTAACCCTAACAGTAACCCTCACACTAAACCTAACCTCACCCTAAACCTAACCCTACCCCTCATCATAACACTTACACTAAACATAACTCAAACCCTCACCCTAACCCTAACCCTCACACTCACCCAGGCCCTCACTCTAACCCTTTCCCGCACTCTAAACCTCACCCTCATACCATCCTCAAATTAACCCTAACCCTAAACCTCACCCTAAACCTAATCCTCACCCTAACCCTCAACCTAACCCTAACACTAAAACTCACACTCACCCTCACCCTCACCATCACCCTCAGCGTAACACTAACCATAACCCTAATCCTAACCCTAAACCTCACCCTCACCCTAAACGTCACCCTAATTCTTACCTTCACACTAATCCTAACCCTAACCATAACCCTAATACTTAAACTAAACCTAACCCTCACCCTAACCATAACCATACCCATTACCCTAACCCTCACCCTAACCGTAACCCTATCCCTATACCTAACCCTAACCCTATCCCTAACCCTCAACCTAACCCTAACACTAAAACTCACACTCACCCTCACCCTCACCATCACCCTCAGCGTAACACTAACCATAACCCTAATCCTAACCCTAAACCTCATCCTCACCCTAAACGTCACCCTAATTCTTACCTTCACACTAATCCTAACCCTAACCATAACCCTAATACTTACACTAAACCTAACCCTCACCCTAACCATAACCATACACATTACCCTAACCCTCACCCTAACCGTAACCCTATCCTTATCCCTAAACCTAACCCTATCCCTAACCCTCACCCTAACACTAACCCTAACCCTCACCCTTACCCTAAACCTCAAAATAAGCCTTAACCTCATCCTCACCCTAAACCTCATACTAAACCTAACCCTCAGCCTAACTCTAACCCTAACCGTCACCCTCACCCTTACCCTTACCCTCATGCTAACACTAACCCTAACCCTCACCCTAACCCTAAAACCAACCCTAACCCTAACCCTAACCCTCACCCTCAAGTTCACCTTAACCCTAACCATATCCCTCACCCTAAACTTCACTCTAACCCTAATGCTAACTCTAACACTCACCCTAACCCTCACACTATCACTTACCCACACGATAAACCTAAAACTAACCCTAACCGTCTCTCTCACCTTAACCTTCAACCTAACCCTAACCCTAACCCTAACCCGAAAGCCTCACCCTAACCCTAACCATAACTCTTACACTAATCCTAAACCTAACCCTCACCCTAACGCTAACCCTTAACCTAACCCTAACCCTAACTCTCACCTAACCCTCAGCCTAACCATAACCCTAACTCTGACCCTCACCCTAACCCTAAACCTCACCTGAAAGCTAACCCTCACTCTAACCCTTATCCTCAACTTAACACTAAGCCTAACCCTAACACCAACCCTCCCACTAACCCTAACCCTCAGCCTAAGTCCAAACCTCACCCTAAACCTAACCCTAACCCTAACCCTCACCCTCACCTTAGCCCTCACACTAATCCTATTGCTAAACCTAACCCTCACCCTAACAGTAACCTTAACCCTAAACCTCACCCTAAGCCGAAACCTCACCTTAACTCTAACCAAAATCCTAACCCTCACCCTATCCCTAACCCTACCCCTCACCCTAAACTTCCTCCTAACACTAACCTAACCCTAGCCCTAAACCTCAGCCTAACCGTAACCATATCCCTCACCTTCACCCTCACCCTAAACTGAACTGTAACCCTCACTCTAACCCTAACAATAACTCTAACCCTAACCCTAATCTTAACCCTCACCCTCACCCTAACACTAACCCTAACCCAAACCCTCACCCTCACCCTAACCCTCAGCCTCACCCTCAACCTCACCTTCAACCTAAACCTCACCCTCACACTAGCGCTCATCCTAACCCTAACCCTAACACTAAACCTCACATGCACCCTCACCCTCACCCTCAGCCTAAACCTAACCCTATCTCTAATCATAACCCTAACCCTCACCCTCACCCTAACCCTCACCATAACACTTACACTAACACTCACCCTAACCTTAACCGTAAACATTACACTAAAGCTAACCCTCACCCTAACCCTCACCCTAAACATAACCCTAACCCTCATCATAACCCTAAAGTTCACCCTCAACCTAGCCCTCACCCTAACCACAAGCCTCACCCTAAACCTCACCCTCACACCAGCCCCAAACTAAACCTAACCCTAACCCTCACCCTAACCCTAACCCTAAACCTAACTCTCACCCTCACCCTCATCCTCACCCTCAGTGTAACTCTAATCCTATCCATATTCCTAAACCTAAACCTCACCCTCACCCTAAACATCACCCTAATTCTTACCCTCACACTAATCCTAACCCTAACCCTAACCATAACTCTCACACTAAACCTAACCCTCACCCTAACTGTAACCCTACCCCTTACCCTAACCCTCACCTTAACCCTAAAGCTAATCCTCACCCTAAACCTCACAATCACCCTAAACCTGACCCTAACCCTAATCCTAACGCTAACCTCACCCTAACCCTAACCCTCACTCTGACCCTAACCCTCACCCTAAACCTCATCCTAATCCTAACACTATCCCTCAGCCTATCCCACACCCTAACACTAACCCTAAACCTAACCCTCACCCTAAACCTCACCCTTACCCTAATCCTAACCCTCACCCTAAACCTAACCCTAACACTCACCCAAAAACTCAACCTCACCCTCACTCTAACCCTAACCCTCACCCTAACCCTCACCATCACCATAACCTTCACTCTTACCGTAACCCTCAATCTCACCCTAACACTCGCCCTTACCCTTATTCTTCCTCTCACCCTAACCCTCACCCTAACCCTAACCCTCACCCTAACCTAACCTGAACTCTCACCCTAGCCCTCTACCTAAAGCTAATGCTAACCCTAACACTCACCCTAACCCTAACCCTTAACCTCACCCTAAACCTAACCCTAAAATTAACCCTCACTCTCACCCTAAACCTCACCCTAAGCCTAACCCTCACCCAAACACTTACCCTCACCCTAACAGTAACCCTGACGCTAAACCTCACCTCACCCGCAACCTCACCGTAACCGTAACCCTAAACCTAACCCTAACAATAACACTAACCCTCACCCTAACCCTAACCTCACACTCACCCTAACCCTCACCCTAAAACCTATCTTCACCCTAACCCTCACCCTAACTCTAAACCTAACCCTAAACCTCACCCTAACCCAAACACTAACCGTAACCCTTAAACTAACCCTGAATTTCACCCTAACCTAACCCTGCCCCTCATCCTAACCATCATCCTAACCCTAACTCTAAACCCTCACCCTGACCCTAAACCTAATCCTAAACCTCACCTGCACCCTAAGAGTCATGCTCACCGTCACCCTCACCCTAACCCTCAATCTCACCCTAAACATCAACCTATACCTAACCCTCACCCTAACCCTAAGTCTAACACTCATCCTAACCCTAACCCTCACCCGCATCTAATCCTCAGCCTATCCCTAACCCTAACCCTAACGCTCACACTCACCCTAACCCTAACCCTCAAACTCACCCTCACCCTCAGCTTAAACCTAAGCCTAACAATAACCCTAACCATAACCTCACAATCACCCTCATCCTAAGCCTAAGCCTAACCCTAAACCTAACACTCAAACTCACCCTCACCCTAACCCTAACCCAAACCCTCAACCGAACCCTCACCCTCAACCTAAACATCACCCTAAACCTAACCCTCAAACTAACCTTTAGCTTAACCCTCAATCTAACCTTAACCCTCACACTCACCCTCACCCTCAGGCTCACCCTAACCCTAATCCTAACCCTAACCCTAACACTCACCCTCACCCTCAACCTAAACTTATTTCTAACCCTCACCCTCACCCTATCCCTAACCCTAACCCTAACCCTCACATAACCCTAACCCTAACCTTCAACATCACCCTAACCCTCACCATTACCCGAACCCGAACCCTAACCCTAACCCTCACCCACACCCTAACGCTCAAGCTCACCCTCACCCTAAACCTCAACTAATCGTCACACTAACCCTCACCCTAATCCTAACCCTAAACCTCACCCTAACCCTAAGCATAACCATAAACCTAACCCTCACCCTAACACTCACCATAAACCTAACCCTCTCCCTAACCCTAAAACTCACCCTAATCCTCACCCTAACCCTCACTCTCACACTCACCCTCGCCCTAACCCTCACCCTAACCCTCACCCTAACCCTAATGCTAACTCTAACACTCACCCTAACCCTCATGCTATCACTTACCCACACCCCAAACCTAAGCCTAACCTTAAACCTCACCCTCACACTAAACCTCACCCTAACCCTAAACCTAATCCTAACCGTCACCCTCACCCTATCCCTAACCCTAACCCTAACCCTCACATAACCCTAACCCTAACCTTCAACGTCACCCTAACCCTCACCATTACCCGAACCCTCACCCTAACCCTAAACCTCACCCACACCCTAACGCTCAAGCTCACCTTCACCCTAAACCTCAACTAATCGTCACCCTAACCCTAACCATTACCTCAACCAAGACCCTCAGCCTAACCCTCAACTTCACCCTAACCCTCACCCTCACCCTAGACCTCACCCTAACCATAAACATAACCCTAACCCTATACCTTACCCTCACCCTCAGGCTCACCCTCAGCCTAAACCTAACCCTATCCCTAATCCTAACCCTAACCCTCACCCTCAATCTAAGCCTCACCATAACCTTTACCCTCACCCTCACCCTCACCCTAAACGTAACCCTCAAACTAAACCTAACCCTCATCCTAAACTTAACCCTACCCCTCACCTTAAACATAACCCTAAACCTAAAGCTCACCATCACGCTAGCCCTCACCCTAACCCTAATTCTAACCCTAACCCTTATCCTCACCCTAAACCTCACACTATCCATAACCCAAATCCTCAGTCTAACCCTAACCCTAACCCTTACCCTAACCCTCAAATTCAGGCTAACCCTCACCGTTACTCTTAGCATCACGCTCATCCTAACCCTCACCCTAAACCTAACCTAATTCATCACTATAACCCTAACCCCCACCCTCACCATCAACCTCATCGTAACCCTATGCCTAAGCCTAACCCTAACTCTTTCCCACACCCTCACCACAGCCCTCACCCTAACCCTAATCCTAACCCTAACCCTAACCCTAACTCTCACCCTAACCCTAAGGCTAAACATTACCCTAAGCCTAATCCTCTCCCCAACCATCACCCTCAACCTTACCCTAATCCTAAGCCTAATACTAATCCAAACCCTCACACTCACCCTCACCCTAAACCTAATCCTAACCCTAACCCTAACCCTAAACTTCAACCTAACCCTCACCCTAAACCTAACACTAACAATAACACTAGCACTAACCCTAACAGTCACCATATCCCTCAGCATCAACCTAACTCTAACTCTAAACCTCACCCTCACCCTATCCCTAATCCTAACCTTATCCTTAAACCTCACACTAAACCTAACCCTAAATCTCATCCTCACCCTCACCCAAACCGTAACTCTAACCCTAACCCTAACATTAACACTAATCCTAACCCTAAAACTAACCCTAACCCTAACGCTAAACTTCACGCTCAGCCTCACCCTAATTGCAAATGTAACCTAACCATAACACTTACAATGATCCTAATCCTAATCCTAACCATCACCCTCACCCTAACCCTAATCCTCACCCGAACCCAGACCCTAACCCTAACCCTGACCCTCACTGTAACCCTCACCATCATCTTAAACCTCACCCTCACCCTAACCCTAACCCTCACCCTAACACTTAACCTCACCCTAATCCTAACACTAAGCCTAAACAAAAACTCACCCTAACCCTCACCCTCAACCTAACTGTAACCCAAAACCTAACGATCAACCTAACCCTCACCCTAACCCTAAACCTAAACCTAACCCTAAACCTCACATTAACCCTAACTCTCACCCTAACCCTAACCCTACCCGTAACCCTAAACCTCATGCTAAATCTAAACCTCACCCTTACCAGGACCCTAACCCTATCCCTAACCATAAACCTCACCTTAAGACTAACTCCAAACCTAACCCTAAGCCTATCCTGTACCCTAACCCTAAGTCTGACACTTTCCCTAACCTTAAACCTTACCTAAACCCTCTCCCTCAGCCTAACCCTAAACCTAACCCTAACCCTGACCCTCACCTTAGCCCTAACCCTAAACCTAATCCTAACCCTAACCCTCATCCTAATCTTCACCCTAACTCTAACCCTAACCATCACAAAAAACCTATTCCTCACCCCACCCTACCCCTCAGCCTAACCCTAAGCCTAAGCCTAACCCTAACCCTAAACCTCACCCTCAACCTAGCCCGCACCCTAACCCTAATCCAAACGATAACCCTCAACCTAACTATCACCCTAAACCTAACACTAAACCTCACACTAAACCTAACCCTAACCCTCAACCTAACCATAACACTCATCCATACAGTAACTCTAACCCTAACCCTCACCCTAACCCTAACCCTAACCCGAACACTAAACCTCACACTAAACCTAACCCTAAACTTAACCCTCAACCTAGCCCTCAACCTAACCCGAATCCTAACCCTATACCTCATCCTAAACCTCACCCTAAACCTAACCCTAAAACTCATCCTAACCCTAACCCTCACCCTCACCCTCAACCTAACCCTAAGCATAAACCTAACCCTAACCCTGACCCTCACATTAGCCCTAACCCTAAACCTAATCCTAACCCTAACCCTCATCCTAATCTTCACCCTCACCCTCACCGTAACCATAATCCTAAATGTAACCCTATCCCTAACCCTAACCCTCACACTAACCCTAACCCAAACCCTAACCCTAACATTAATCCTAACACTAACCCTCACAGAAACCCTCACCCTAACCCTAACTCTAACCCTAAACCTCACCCTCACCCTAACCCTAAACCTCACCCTCACCCTCAGCTTAAACCTAAGCGTAAATCTAACCCTAACACTAATCCTCACACTCACCCTCAACCTAACCCTAAACTTAATCCCAGCCCTAACACTAACCCTCACCCTAACCCTAACTGTAACCCTGAACCTCACTCTCACCCTAACCCTAAACCGACCCTTACCCTCAGCTTAAACCTAAGCCTAACAATAACCCTAACACTACCCCTAAACCTCACCCTAACCATAACCCTCACCCTAACACTAAACCTCACCTTAACACTTACCCTCACCCTAACACTAACCCTCACACTATCCCTAAACCTCAACATAATCCTAAACCTAACCCTATCCCTAATCCTAACCTTCACCCTAAACCTAATTCTAAGCCTACACCTCACCCTAACCCTAATCCTAACACAAAACCTCACCCTAACACTCACCCTAACACTAATCCTAAACCTCACACTAACCCTATCCCACACCCTAACCCTAATCCTAAACCTAACCCTCACCCTAACCCTAACTCTAACACACACCCTCACCCTAACCATCACCCGTACCCTAACCCTGACACTAAACCTAAACCTAACTCTCACAGGAACCCTAAACCTAACACTAATTTCTAACCCTAAACCTCAAACTCACACTGATTCTAACCCTAACCCTAACCCTAAACCTCACCCTAACACTAAACCTAAACCTCATCCTCACCCTAGCCCTCACCCTAACCCTAAACCTAAACCTAACCCTCATCTTAACCCTCACCCTAACCCTAACCCTAACCCTCACCCTAATCTTAACCCTCACCCTCAACCTAACCTCAGCCTAACCATAAGCCTAACCCTAAACCTAAACCTAACCCACACACTCACCCTCACCCTAACACTAATCTTAACCATAACCCTAACAATAAACCTCACCCTAACCCTAACCCTCATCCTAGCCCTCACCTGATCCCTAACTCTTACCCTAAACCTCACCCTCACCCTAACCCTAACTCTAACCCTAACCCTTACCCTAAACCTCATTCTAACCCTAACCCTCAACCTCACCCTCACCATAACCCTAACCCTCACCCTAACCAAAACCTTCATTCTAACCCTAACCCTCACCCTAACCACAACCCTCAACCTAAGACTAGCCCTCACCCTAACACTTACCCTCACACTAACAATAACCCTAAATCTAACACTAACCCTCACAGTAACCCAAACTCTCACCCTAACCCTAAACCTAACCCTAAACCTGAGCCTCGTCCTAGCCCTCACCCTAACCCTAATTCTAATCCTAACCCTCAACCTAACCCTAACCCTCATCCTCGCACTAAACCTCAAACTAACCCTAACAATAATCCTCAATCTAACCCTCACCCTCATCCTAACCCTCACCCTAACCCTTACCCTAACCCTCACCCTAAACCAAACCCTCACCCTTAGGGGAACACTGACCCTCAGCCTGAGACTCACCTTTACTCTTACAGACATGCTCACCCTAATCCTCATTCTAACCCTAACCCTCATCCTAACACTCACCTTAACCCTAACCCAGTCCATCACCCTAACCATAACTCTCACCCTCACCCTCAACCTCAGCCCAAATCTAAACCTAAGCCTAACCCTAATCCTAACCCTAACCCTCACCCTAGCCCTCACCCTAAACCTAATACGAACCCTAACCCTCATCCTAACCCTCACCCTAACCCTAACCCTAACCATCACCCAAAATCTATTCCTCACCCCCAACCTCAACCTCAGCCTAAACCTAAGCTTAATCTTAACCCTAACCATAACTCTCACCCTCAGCCTCACCCTCACCTCAAACTTAACCCAAAACAAAACACTAACAATAACTCGAATTTTAACCCTAACCCGAACCCTAATCTTAACCCGCACCCTCACCCTCAGCCTAATGCTAAGCCTAACCTAGGCCTAACCCTAACCCTACCTCTAATCCTAAACCTAAACCTAATCCTCAGCCACACACTCACTCTAACCCAAACCCTAACGCTAACCCTCATCCTAACCGTAAGCCTAACGCTAACCCTAATCCTAACGCTCACACTCACCCTCACCCTAACACTAATCCCAAACCTAACCCTATCCCTAACCCTAACCCTCACCCTAACACTCACCCTAGCCCTCACCCTAACCGTTATCCTAACCCTAAACCTCATCCTGACCCTCAACCTAACCCTAACCCTAACCCTCACCATAACCATAATCCTAACACTCACCCTCTTGCTAGGCCTAAGCCTAAGCCTAAGCCTAACCCTAACCCTCACACTAACTCTAAACGTAACACTAACCCTAAATCTAAACCTAAACCTCACCCTCACCCTAACCCTAACCTTAAATCTAACTCTAACCCTAAACCTAAACCTCATCCTAACCCCAAACCTAACCCTCACCCTTACCCTCACCGCAACCGTAAACCTAACCCTAACCCTAACAATAACCCTAACCCTAACCCTAACACTCACCCTATCCCTAACCCTAACACTCACCTTAACCATAACCCTCACCCTAACCCAAACCCTCACCCTAACCCTAACCCTAACACTAACCCTCACACTAACCCTAACCATCACCCTAAACCTAAACCTCACCCTAACACTAACCCTCACCCTAACCCACACCCTAAACATAATTCTACCGCTAAACCTCACCTTCACACTAACCCTAACTCTAACCACAACCCTAACACTAAACCTCAACCTAACCCTAACCCTCACACTCACCCTCACAGTAACCGTAACCCTAACCCTAACCCTAACAATAACCCTAACCCTAACCCTCAACCTAACACTTACCCTCACCCTAACACTAACCCTAACCCTAAAACTAACCCTCACACTCACCCTAAACCTCACCCTAATCCTAAACCTCATCCTAACCCTAACCCTAACCCTAACCCTCTCCCTCACCCTAGCCCTCACCCTAACCCTAATTCTAACCCTCACCCTCACCATAATCTTAATCCTCATTCTCACCCTAAAACTCACATTAACCCTAACCCTAATCCTCAATTTAACCCTCACCCTAACCATATCCCTAAACATTACCCTAACCCTCACCCTAACCCTAACCCTGACCCTTATCTTAACCCTCACCCTCAGCCTAACCCTAATCCTCATCCTCACCCTAAACCTCACACTAACCCTAACACTAATCCTCAATCTAACCCTCACCCTAACCATAACCCGAACCCTTACCCTAAACCTCACCCTAACCCTAACCCTAACCCTAACTCTAACTCTAAACCTAACCCTAAATCTAAACCTCATCCTAACCCTAACCCTAACACTCACCCTCACCATCACCCTCTGCCTAACCCTCAGCCTAATGCTAACCCTAACCCTAACCCTCATAATCACCTGCACCCTCACCCTCACCATAACTCTAAACCTAACCCTCTCCCTAAACCTAACCCTAAACCTCAACCTAAACCTCACCCTCACCCTAACGCTAACACTAACCCTAACCCTAAACCTCACACTAACCATCACCCCTAACCCTAACCCTAACAATAACACTATCCCTAACACTAACCCTAATCCTAACCCTAACCATAACTTAACTGTAACCATAACACTAACAATCACCCTGACCCTAACCCTAACCCTAACCCTCAACTCACCCTCACCCTAACCCAAATCCTAAACCTAACCCTATCCTTAACACTAAACCTCAACCTACCCCTCAGCCTAGCCCTCACCCTAAACCTAATCCTAACCCTAGACCTCATCCTAACACTCACATTAACCCTAACCCTAATCCGAACCCTAACCTGAACCCTAACACTGACCCTCATGCTCGGCCTAAGCCCAAGCCTAAGCCTAATCCTACCCCTAAACCTAACCCTCACCCTAACCCAAACCCTCACACTACCCCTAATCTCACCCTCACCATAACCCTAACTCAAACCCTAACCCTAAACTGAACCTCATCCTAAAGTTAACCCTAACAATCAACCTTACACTAACCATAAACTCACCCTAACCCTAACTCTCACCCTAACACTTAACCTCACCTTAACACTAACGGAAACGCTAACACTAATGCTCACACTAACCCAAACATCACCCTAACCCTAAACCTCACCCTAACACTAACCCTAACCCTCAACCTCACCCTAGCCCTCACCCGGACCCTAACCCTAATTCTCACCCTAAACCTCACACTAACCCTAACTCTAATTCTCAATCTAACTCTCACCCTCAACCTAACCCTAATCCTAACCCTCACCCTTACCGTAACCCTCACCCTCAGCCTAATCCTCACCTTTACCCTTAGCATCACACCCACCATAACCCTCACCCTAAACTTAACCCTCATCCTAACCCTTACTCAACCCCTAAACCTCACCCTCACCTTAATCCTAATTCCAACCCTAACCCTAATGCTAAACCTAACCCTCACCTTCCCCCTAACCATAACCCTCACCCTAAACCTAACCCTCACCCTAACACTTACCCTCACCTTAACCCTAACCCTTACACTAATCCAAACCCTCACCATAATCCTAAACCTCACCCTAACCATAACTCTAACCCTCAACCTCACACTAGCCCTCACCCTAACCCTAATTCTAACCCTCACCCTCACCATAACCATAAACCTCATCCTCACCATAAACCTCACACTAACTCTAACCCTAACCCTAATCCTCAATCAAACCCTAAACCTAAATCTAACACTAACACTTACCCTAACCCTAAACCTAAACATAACCCTCACCCTTATCTTAAACCTCACCCTCAGCCTAAACCTCACCTATACACTTACCATCATCCTCACCCAAACCCTCACCCTAAACATAAACCTCATCCTAACCGAAAAACTAACGATCACACTAACCCTAACCCTCACCCTCAACCTCACAGTCAGCCAAAACCCTAAGCCTAAGCTTAAACCTCACCCTAAATCTCACCCTCACCCTAGCCCTCACCCTAACCCTAATCCTAACCCTAACCTTCATCCTAAACCTCACCCTAACCCTAACCCTAACCATAACCCTAACCCTAATCCTCACCCCCACGCTCACGCTCAACCTAAACCTAAGCCTAAGCTTAACCCTAACCCTAACCCTCACACTCACCCTCACCCTAAACCTAATCCTAACTCTTACCCTAACCCTAATCATAAACCTCAAACTAATCTGCACCCTAATCTTAACCCTAACACTAACCCTAACCCTAACCCTAACCCTGGACATAAATCTCCCCCAAACCCTAAATCTAACCCTAAAACTAACCGTCACCCTAACCCAAATCCTAACCCTAACCCTCAACCTAACCCTAACCCTCACCCTCACTGTAAATATAACACTCATCCTAACCCTCACCCAAACCCTAACCCTAACCCTAAACCTCACCCAAACACTAACAATAATCCTCACCCTCACCCTAGCTCTCACAATAACACTAATCCTAACATTAATCCTCATCCTAACCCTGACCCTAATCCTAAACCTAACCCTCACACTAATCCTAAGCCTAACCCTAACCCTCAACCAAAACCTAACACTCATGCTCACCATAACCCTAACCCTAAAACCCACCTTAACCCTAAACCTAACCCGAACCCTAATTCTCACCCAGACCCTAACCCTAACCCTAACCCTAACCCTAAACCTAACCCTAATCCTAACCCTAACCCTAACCCTAACACTAACCCTAACCTTAACCCTCATCCTCAGCCTCACCCTAAAACTAACCCTAACACTAACTCTTACACTACCCCTAACCCTAAGTCTCACCATAACCCTAACACTAAAAACCTCACCCTAAATCTAACACTAACCCTCACCCTCACCCTTTCAGTAACTGTAACCCTAACCCTAACCCTAACAATAACCTTAACCCTAACCCTATTCCTAACTCTCACCCTCACCCTAAACCTAATCCTAACACTAACCCTCACCCTAACCCTAATCCTCACCCTTACCATAACACTAACCCTTATCCTAACCCTCACCCTAAACCTAAACCTCACCCTAACACTAACCCTGACCCTCAACCTAACCCTAGCCCTCACCCTAACCCTAATCGTAACCCTAATCCTCATCCTAAACCTCACCCTAACCCTACCCCTAAACCTCACCCTAATCCTAAGCCTAACCCTAACCCTCAACCTAACCCTAACCCTCAGCTCAACTTAACCCTTAACCTAACCCTCACCCTAACCCTAAATTTAACCTGAACACTAACTCTCACCCTAATCCTAACCCTAACCCTCACCCTAACCCTAAAACTCACCTCAGTGTAACCCTAAGCCTAACCCTAAACCTTACGCTAACCATCACACTCACCCTAAACCTTACCCTAATACTATTCCTAAAGATAACCCTAACCCTCACCCTCAGCCTCAAATTAACCTTAACTCTTACCCTAAACCTCACCTACACCCTAACACTAAACCTAACCCTAACCGTAAACCACACCCTAAACCTCACCCTAAACATAACCCTGAACCTAGCCCTCACCCTAACCCTAATCCTAACCCTAAACTCAATCTAACCCTCACCATAACCCTAACACTAAACCTCACCCTAACCCTAACCCTCACCCTCAGCCTAACCCTAAGCCTAACCCTAAACCTAAACCTAACAATCACACTCACCCGCACACTCACCCTAAATCTAAACTGAACCCTAATTTTAGACATGGTAGGAAGCATGTGGTTAACGCCTTATGACTGGTTCCAAACCACAAAATCTGTTCTCAGCCCAGGACAATATATCTTGTGGAGAACTGATTATGAGGATGGAGCTAGAGAAATAGTACAAAAATCAATTGTTAAAAGGGGAGGCACTAAACCAACCATGGGCATGTTGATGGGAAGAGGTGAATATACTACTCCCTCTAGTCAAACAGATATACCTAAAGAAATGCTTATTGAAATATCAAAATTAGCAGTAGCAGCCTGGAAAAGGTTACCACCAGCTGAAGGCAAAACCACAGTTTTAGCTGGTATTCAGCAAAAACTAGATGAGCCATATGAAGAATTTGTGGCTAGACTAGAAGAAGCCTTGCAGAGAATGCTTCCCCCCTCTGAAGGAATAGAGCTATTGCTCAAACAATTGGCATGGGAAAATGCAAACTCACTATGTAAAGAACTCATAAGACCCATAAGAAAGACGGGATCATTGCAAGATTATGTTAAAGCATGCATAGATGCCTCACCAGCAGTCATTCAAGGAATGGCATATGCTGCAGCAATGAAAGGAGAACCATTCAGTGCTTATGTACAAAAATTACATAAGACACGACCCCAGGCCGGAAATGGGGTCTGTTTCTCATGTGGCCAGTCAGGACACATGAGTAAAGATTGTCAACAAAAGCAAAATAAACTTAGTAACAGTAAGAAGGGTAAAGCGCCTGGACTTTGTCCACGATGTAAGAAAGGCAATCATTGGAAAAATGAGTGTAGATCAAAATATCATAAGGATGGAACTCCCCTAACAGCAGAAGAAAAGGAGACAAAAAACGGGAAGAGGGGCGCTCCCTCAGCCCCGTAAATGAAAGAGGGGAAACACCTACTGTTACACAAAATTCCCCTAAGGGATCAGTTCCATTAAATCCCTTGGCTCCTCCTTTTACAGTATGGGATTTGCCAAGAGCTACTCCAGGAAATGCAGGGTTAGATCTGGCAGCAAAAAGAGATTACATTATCTCTATCATGGATGGTGTTCAGCTAATAGACACTCAAGTTCATGATCCTTTAATTAAAGGAACTGTGGGCTTGATAATTGGTAGAAGCTCAAATTATAAGAAAAATTTTGAGGTATTACCAGGAGTAGTTGATACAGATTATCAAGGGGAAATTAAAGTAATGGTAAGGTCTTTAAAAGAAAATATACAAATACATAGAAATCAAAGAATAGCTCAAATCTTAATTTTAAATATTCCAAAACAAATCCTAAAACAAGATCGAGGCACAGGAGGTTTCGGTTCCACAGAAACTGTGGCCTGGGTACAATCTATTTCTAAGGATCGACCCATGAAAACTATAAAAGTAGATGAAAAACCTATTAAAGGTCTTTTGGATACCGGGGCAGACCGAACATACATTGCAGGAAAAGACTGGCCCTCGTCTTGGCCAATTATGAAGACAGAATCTACATTAATGGGATTGGGTATGGCTAACAATGTTGCCCAAAGTTCAAAAATTTTAAAGTGGGAGTGTGAAAATAGATTTGGAAACTTTCAACCTTATATCATATCTTCTTTGCCCTTTACATTATGGGGCAGAGACATTATGCAAAACATGGAATTAAAATTAGTTACTTCAGATTCTTTTAGTGTACAAAATTTTTCATAGGGGCCACTGATGAAAAGTTTGCTGATGCAATATCATGGAAAAATGATCAGCCTGTGTGGGCTGATCAGTGGCCCCTAACACAAGAAAAGATACAGGCTGTAGAACAATTGGTAAATGAACAATTACAAAAAGGACATTTAGAGGAATCCAATAGTCCTTGGAATACTCCAATTTTTGTAATTAAAAAGAAATCTGGGAAATGGAGGTTGTTACAAGACCTCAGAGCCATTAATAACACCATGCATGACATGGGGGCTCTTCAGCCAGGACTTCCATCTCCTGTGGCTGTTCCTAAAGGACATTATATAATAGTTATTGATTTACAAGATTGCTTTTTTACAATAAAATTGGATCCTAATGATTCTCAAAGATTTGCATTTAGTGTGCCCTCATGTAATTTGAAAAGGCCCTGGCAAAGATATCAGTGGAAGGTCTTGCCACAAGGCATGAAAAATTCTCCTACATTATGTCAAAAATTTGTGGATAAAGCTTTACAAAAAACTAGGGAAGAGTTTTCTAATGCTTATATTATTCATTATATGGATGATATATTAATAGCTGCTGAAAGTAAACATTTAACAGAACAAATTTTAAAACATATGATTGAACAATTAACCAACTTTGGTTTGCTTATTGCTCCAGATAAAATTCAACATAATAAACCTTTAAATTATTTAGGAAAAATAATACATGATGATTACATCATGTCGCAAAAAATGAGTATTAGGCTAGATAAATTAAAAACATTAAATGATTTTCAAAAATTATTAGGAAATATAAATTGGGTTAGACCCTATTTAAAAATTACCACAGGAGAATTACACCCATTGCTTGAAGCCCTAAAAGGGGATTCTAATCCTAAATCTAAGAGACAATTGACTCCAATAATGTTAGAAAAAATTTCATTGGTGGAAGAAAAGTTACAACAAGCAAAAGTGGTCCAATTGGACTATAATAAAGATTGGGATTTTATAATATTAAAGACATCCTATACTCCTACTGGATGTTTGTGGCAAGATGGAGTTCTGGAATGGCTTCACTTGCCTCACACTCAAACAAAAATGATAGCTTCTTATGTATACTTGTGCAGTCAACTTATTGTCAAGGCAAGGAGTCGGTCCCGAGAGTTATTTGGAAAAGAAATGCATAATATAATTATACCTTATAATAAACAACAATTAGAAATATTATTACAAAATGATGATAATTGGGGATTAGCATTATTAAATTACACAGGACAAATAAAATTTCATGTTCCTCAACATCCTATATTAAAATTTGTGGAAGAAGTAGAAATTATTTTTCCATTAGTGGTAACCACAACACCTTTAGAAGATGCTCTAACAGTTTTTACTGATGGGTCCTCAAATGGAACTTCAGTGGTATACATTCCAGACCACCCCCCTATTATTAAAAGGGCATCTGATATATCAACACAACACGCAGAAATTATTGCTGTAATTTTAGCCTTAACCACATTTCCCCAGCAGCTTAATATTTACACAGATTCTAAGTATGTGGTTAACTTATTTCCAGCTATAGAGACAGCTCTTTTATCAGGACAATCAAAAATTATAGACTTGTTACAACAGTTACAAAAATTAATTCAACTTAGAAAAGAAAAAATATTTATTGGACATATAAGAGGACATACAAATTTACCAGGTCCTCTTGCATTTGGAAATATGATGGCTGATTTATTAACTAAAGAAACCATCATCTGTAATGCATTGGAAGTAGCACAAAAGAGTCATGCAATGCATCATCAAAATGCATTAGCCTTAAGAAGAATGTTTAACTTAAAGAGAACAGGCTAGACAAATTGTAAAAAATTGTGATTGTTGTCCAGATGTATACCACCCATTAAAATTAGGAGTTAATCCTCGAGGGCTTAAACCTCAGGTTCTCTGGCAAATGGACGTTACTCACATCCCAGAATTTGGAAAATTGTCTTATGTACATGTAACAGTAGATACCTTTTCTCACGTAATGCATGCTTCAGCTCCTACAGGAGAAGCAGTAAAAGATGTTATACAACATCTAATGACTTGCTTTCAAGTTATGGGGCTTCCCAAAAGACTAAAAACTGATAATGCACCTGCTTATACATCACAAGCCTTTAAAAATTTTTGTGTAATGTGGAATATAGAACATATTACAGGAATTCCTTATAACCCTCAAGGTCAAGCAATAATTGAAAGAAGTCACCAAATACTAAAAATCCAGTTACAGAGACAAAAATAAAGCAATCAATATTACTTTATTTGTAATAAATCACCTTAATACTAATGAACAAAATCTTACACTTATGCAAAAACATTGGGGCGAAATTGGATTGAAAGTTCATCCAAAAGTTAAATGGAAAGATTTGCTTACAGACACATGGAAAGGACCTGATATATTAATCACCTCGGGAAGAGGGTATGCATGTGTGTTTCCACAGGATGCCGAGTCACCTATCTGGATTCCTGACCGACTCGTGCGCCCCTACAATAATAACAGAAACCAAGAAAACGAAGCAGAAGAAGAAGGCGATACAGAAGCTTAAAAGGTTTCACCCTTCTCTTCAACAGGCGAAGACAATAAAAGAAGTCCAACCACCAACCTGGGGACAAATTAAGAAGCTCACCCATTCTTCAGAGGAGATTGTGGTTTCTACAGGAAAGACTATCACTGTTAAAAATATGTTTCTTGCTATGCTTACTATTATGTCTGTACAGGCACTGTCTGTTTCAGGAGAACAATACTGGGCATATGTTCCTAATCCTCCTCTTCTACATCCCGTGGGATGGGGGGATGAGGATGTAATAAAAGTAATGACAAATAATAGTGACCTGCTAGGA
This sequence comes from Dipodomys merriami, assembly GCF_024711535.1. Classification (NCBI taxonomy): domain Eukaryota; kingdom Metazoa; phylum Chordata; class Mammalia; order Rodentia; family Heteromyidae; genus Dipodomys; species Dipodomys merriami. The sequence goes on from NW_027202771.1 coordinate 1,209,863, forward strand.
GGGTTGGAGGACTATTCTGATTTTCATATGACCTCTCAAACAATTAATTATGAAGGAATGACAGATGCCACTCCAATTTGTATAACGCTATCAGGAAAAAATCTCCCCGGGTGTTTGCCTATAAATTATAAAACATTTTTGACTGATGCCCCTGATCAATCCAATAATAAAAAGTTCAAAAAAGGATTGATGTGTGACACCCCTGATCGATTTCGTGATAAAAAGTTCTAAAAAAGACTGATATGGGAAATTGGTATGATGACATTAGGCTTTCATACGTATAATGAATCCTTTGTTATTTCCAAGAAAAATATACATTTAGATAACTGTTTACAAAAATATCATGTCAAAGATCAATTTTGGGATGCATTAATTACCTCACCAAAATGGTTGGAATGTGGATTTCAAAAGGCCTCTTTATTACAACCTTATGGGGCACCAGATAGTATTTTTGATTTTTCTATTGCTAATCCCGATTATGATTATACTACCTACTTAAAACAAAATTCGCAAAAGTTTAATGGCTATGTTCCTGATACATACGGGGAACCTTTAAAAAGATGGTTCACTCCAGGGTGGGTGGCTCCCATTTTGGTGAGTCATTCCCCCTTACACAATAAAACGGGTGTTCAGCCGGCTTTGTTCAGACTTTTTGCAGCAACAAACATGATTTTATTAAAAAAGCCAAAAGAAACTAAGAGTACTGCAATTGGGGTAAGAGCATGTGTGGGTTATCCTATGGGGATTTTAGCTGGAAAACCAGATAATGTAATCATTATTAATCAAGGAAAATCATACTATATTAGTTGTAAAAATTGTATTTTTACTAATTGTCTTACTTCTTCTTTGGATAAAACATATTCTATAATTTTTATATTAAAAAGACCTTCGTATGTATTGTTACCTGTAGATTTACAAAATGATCCTTGGTTTGAAAATTCTGCTTTACAAATGTTAAAAACTTTGGATGTTATGTTGCGGCCAAAACGCTTTGTTGCAGCCTTGATTTTAGGAATAAGTGCTTTAATAACAATAATTACCTCTTTAGTAATTTCCACAACAGCCTTAGTAAATGAAGTAAATACTGCTCATTTTGTTAATGATTTAAGCAAAAATGTTACATTAGCCCTAGCAGAACAACAAATTATAGATAAAAAGTTAGAAATGAAAATAAATGCTCTGGAGGAAGCGGTTCTGGCTATAGGTCAGGAAGTTCAAAATTTAAAAATACAACTTTCAGTTGAATGTCATGCTAGTTTTAATTATATCTGTGTTACTCCTTTAAAATATAACTCTTCTTTTAATTGGAATGCCACCAAAAATCATCTGTTAGGAGTTTGGAGAGATAACGATATTTCTCATGATATGGAGGCTTTACAGGACGAAATTACAGCAGTTAGTAAAGTTCATTTAGATGTAAGAAACTTACAGTCTTTGGCAGAGTCACTTAAACATAACTTGGAGGCCCTCAATCCTCTGGATTGGATTCATGTAATAATTATAATTGCTATTGTCGGATCAATTCTCTTAATTCTTATTCTTATATTTCCAATCATTTTCTGCCTGATCTTTAAATCTGTCTCTTCTGTGCGCCAAGACATTCACGAGCTTCAATTAAAAAATAAAAAGGGAAGAAATGCCACGCCATGTACACTTGGTTGAAACTTTTGGAATAAAAGGTTCTGGACAGGAGTGGAGCCTGGCATAGACTCAAGACCCAGGCATCCCCCAGGAGTTGGTGGAGAACTGGATTCCCTAAAAAAGACAATCTGGTCAGAATTAACCCGTTGTTCTCTGAGAAAGAGAAGTTCCAGTGTGACTGCTGCTCACCACAGTGACTCAGGGCCCAGTGGCAGGATGCCTGCCCTGTGCCCTGACAAGTCCCACCTGGGAGAGCGTCTGTCCTGCCTCCAGGCCAATTCAGGCCTGCCATTGTGTACAACTCTTGTTTCCTCCTCTAACAAGCAGCTCAGTATCCAACCACCATGGGAACCCAGTCCGAGAGGCACAATGGAGAGGAAGCTGCCGAAGCAAGTGTTTGGAAAGGAGCAGAGATCACAGCAAGCAAAGCAGCCATGAAGATGTGTCTGCAAGGAGTCCTTAGCTGGGTTCAGCAAAGAGAAGCCAGCGCAGGAGGGCGGAGCACTTCCATAAAGCTGCCTGTGGTGGACAGATGGACTGATTTGACCTCGACAACAAAATAAGGGACTGCAAGTTCAATGAATAGTCTCTGGCCAGAGAAACAAGGTCAAACACTTAAGTTTCTTCATTTCCAGTGGTTCCTGGTATTTCCAGCTGAGTGGACATCTTTCTGTGACCAATGGGTGCCACGCCACCTTCTGCGGAGTCTGCGTGAGAGATTGTGTTGGACAAAGAGCTTCAAGGAAGCATGCCCCCAGGAAGGGGGTGTTGGTTCAAGGCTTCCCATACACTTGGCTGCACCTTTATAGCCTCTACCTTTATTCTTACTATATTCTTCTTGGCTGTACATTCGTTGTCTTTATTCTCATTTTGGCTATTTTTCCATTGATCCGTGAACAGAGCATGTTGTATTTTTCCAGTCCAATAGAGATGGCTTCTCTAAAGTAATAAAGACTAAGGCCAAAGATTAAATGTGGGCAATCCCCCAATCAATCTATCATCTGATGTGACGTTGCCTCCAGAAACTCCTACAACTTCACAAGAGGTTTTGCAGCTCATAAATAGTAAATATAAAGACTTAAAATTTCTAGATATGTCTAATAGACAAAATCAATGAACTAAAATAAGTTAGAAAGAGTTATCCCAGTAGTTTAGAGAGTTCTAAAAAGAAGGGACCTCTGATTATAAAAGAAAAAGAAAGATTCTCCCAACAGTTATGATTAAGTTTAGTCCAACTTACATTATAGGGAATAGATGGTGTTTTCACACAAAATATAAAGTTAGTAACATATTTCCTGAACCAACCAAGAACCATTTCCTTATACAGGAGCTTATAAAGATGAAATTAGTTGGATAAAATTAAAAAGAGTATAATGTAAGTACAGCTCTGTCTTAGGTTTGTTAATTATTAAACATAAAAAAGGCTGAATAGATGACGTATTCTATTAAACAATATGCTAGACTTGTTTCGCACCACTTAGCTTAAACAGTTGGTGGGATAGTCATTAATTTTCACGTAATTCATCAATGCTTTGCCTTTTAAAAAATTGATTACGTGCTTAAATAAACAAAGAATCTATGTCACAATCACACACTGTATAAAAATGTTAATTCTCCTCAATAAAGATACACTCAGATGCAACTCTTTTGAGTCTGTGTCTGTTTGTCACTTCGCCAACTCCTTTGCCCACATATCCCGAGATCCCTGTCCCGTCGGTCCCAGTGCTCCGGCCGAGCTGGTCCGTCGCACCCTAACCCTAAACCTAACCCTAACCCTCAACCTATACCTAACCCTAAACCTCACCCTAAATCTAACCCTATACCTCACCCTAACACTAAACTTAAACTGAACCCTAACTCTCACCCTAAAACTAACCCTCACCCTCACCCAAACCCTAACTCACACCCTCACCCTCACCTTCAGTGTAACCCTAAGCCAAGCCCTAATCTTAACCCTAACCCTCACACTCACCCTAACCCTTACCCTAATCCTAATCCTAACCCTAACTCTAACCCTCACCCTCACCCTCACCCTAACCCTAACTCTAAACCTATACCTCAAACTCACCCTAACTCTAACCCTAAACCTCACCTAACCCTAAGCCTAAACCTCACTCTCACCCTAGCCCTCACCCTAACCCTAATCCTAACACTAACCCTCATCTTAACCCTCCCCATAAGCCTAACCCTAACCCTCACCCTAAACCTAATCCTCACCCACACCATTACCCTCAGACTAACTCTAATCCTATCCCTAACCCTAACACTCACACTAACCCTAAACCTAAATCTCACTCTAACCCTAAACCTCACACTCACCTTCACCCTCAGCCGAACTCTAAGCCTAATCCTTACTCAAACCCTAACCCTCACACTCACCCTAAGCCTAACCCTAAACATAACCCTAACCCTAACCCTAAACCTTACCCTAACACTAACCCTAACCCTCACCTTAAACCTCAGCCTCACCCTTACCCTAACTCTAAAACTAAACCTCACGCTCACCATAAGCCTTACCCTAATCCTAATCCTAACCTTAAGCCTAAGCATAACATTCACCCTAACCCTAAACTTCACCCTCACCTTCACCATCAGTCTAATCCTAAGCCTAAGCCTAACCCTAACACTAACCCTCACACTCACCGTAACCTTTACCGTAATCCTAATCCTAATACTAAGCCTAACCCTCACCCCCAACCTAACCCTCTCCCTCACCCTCACTCTCACCCTAACCCTAACACTAACACTAACCCTAACTCTCACCCTCAGCCTCACCCTAACCCTAACTCTAACACTAAACCTTAACCTCACCCTATCCCAAACCCTAAACATAACCCTAAACCTCACCCTAACCCTAACCCTAAACCTCACCCTCACCCTAGCCCTTACCCTAACACTAATCCTATCCCTAATCCTCATCCTTACCCTCCCCCTAACCCTAACGCTAACCCTCACTCTAACCCTAATTCTAACACTAAACCTAACACTAAAAACCTCACTCTAACCCTAGCCTTAACCCTCATCCTCACCCTCACCATAACTGTAACAATAACCCTAACAATAACATTAACCCTAACCCTAATCCTAACACTCACACTCACCCTCACCTTAACTGTTACCCTAACCCTAACAATAACATTAACCCTAACCCACATCCTAAACCTCACCGTCACCCTAACTCTAATCCTAACCCTAACCCTAACCCTCACCCTCAACCTAACCCTCACCTTAAGCCTAACACTAACATTAATTCTAACCCCAACTCTCGACCTCACCCTCCAACAAACCCTAAATATAACCCTAAACCTCACCCTCACCCTAACCCTAACCCTAACCCTAACCCTAAACCTCACCCTAACCCTAACCCTAACCCTCACCCTCACCGTCACCCTCACCATAACTCAAACGCTAACCCTAAAAATAACACTAATCCTAATCCTAAACCTAACCCTAAACCTAACCCTAACCCTAATGCTAACACTTACCCTCACCCTAACCCTAATCCTAACCCTAACCCTCACCTTAATGTAACCCTCAACCTCACCATAACCCTAACCCTCGTCCTAACCCTCACACTAACCCTAAACCTAACCCTAAACCTTACCCTAACCCTAAAACTAATCCTCACCCAGCACTCACCCTAACCCTAATCTTAAACCTAATCCTCATCCTAACCCTCACCCTAACCCTAACGGTAAACCTCAACCTAACCCTAACCCTCACGCTCACCGTAACCCTAACGGTAACTTTCGCCCAAACCCTAAACTTAATAGAACCCTAACTCTCACAATAACCTTATCACTTACCCTCACCCTAAACCTAACCCTCACCCTCAGCCTAACCGTAAGCAGAACCCTAACCCTAACCCTAACCCTCACACTCACCCTAACCCTTACCCTAATCCTAATCCTAACCCTAAGCCTAACCCTCACCATCACCCTAAACCTCACCCTAACCCTAACAATAACACTAACCTTAACCCTAACTCTCAACCTCAGCCTCACCCTTACCTTAACTCTAACCCTAAATCTCACCCTCACCCTAACCCTAACCCTAACCCTAAACCTCACAATAACCCTAACCCTAAACCTCACCCTCACCCTAGGCCTCACCCTAACCCTAATCCTAACCCTCATCCTAAACCTCACCCAAACACTAACCCTAACCCTCACCCTAACCCTAATCCTAACCCTATCCTTCACTCTACCCCTAACCCTCACCCTGACCGTAATCCTAACCCTCATCCTAACCCTAAACCTTTCCCTAACACTAACCCTAACCCTCACCTTCAACCTCAGCCTCCCCCTTAACTTAATTCTAAAACTAAACCTCACGCTCACCATAACCCTTACCCTAATCCTAATCCTAACCCTAAGCCTAACCCTAACACTCACCCTAACCCCAAACTACAACCTCACTTTCACCCTCAGTCTAATCCTAAGCCTAAGCCTAAGCCTAACCGTAACCCTCACACTCACCCTAACATTTACCGTAATCCTAATCCTAACCCTAAGCCTAAAACTCAACCTCACCCTAAACCTCACCCTCACCCTAACCCTAACACTAACCTCAACCCTAACCCTCACCCTCAGCCTCACGCTAAAACTAACTCTAACACTAAACCTTAACCTCACCCTAACCCAAACCCTAAACGTAACCCTAAACCTCACCCTAACCCTAACCCTAAACCTCACCCTCACCCTAGCCCTTACCCTAACCCTATTCCTAATCCTCATCCTATCCCTCCCCCTAACCCTAACCCTAACCCTCACCCTAACCCTAATTCTAACCCTAACCCTAACATTAAAAACCTCACCCTAACCCTAACCCTAACCCTCATCCTCACCCTCACCGTAACCGTAACCCTAACCTTAACAATAACATTAACCCTAACCCTAACCCTAACCCTCACCCTCACCGTAACCGTAACCCTAACCCAAACAATAACACTAACCCTAACCCTAATCCTAACCCTACTCTTCACCCTAACACTCACCTTAAACTTAACCCTAACCCTAACCCTCACCCTCACGCTAGCCCTCACCCTAACCCTAATTCTAATCCTAACCCTCATTCTCAACCTAAACCTCACACTATCCCTAAACCTAATCCTCAATCTAACCCTAACCCTAACCCTTACCCTAACACTCAGCCTAGCCCTAAACCTAACCTTTACCATAACCCTCACCGTCAGTCTCACCCTCACCTTTGCTCTTACCATCACTCTCATCCTAACCCTCACCCTAACCCGAACCCTCATCCTAACCCTCACCCTAACCCTAACCCTATCCATCACCATAACCTTAAGCCCCACCCTCAGCATCACCCTAATCCTAACCATATGCCTAAGCCTAACCCTAACCCTAACCCTCACCCTAAACCTAACCCTCACCATCACAGTAACCCTAACCCTAACCCTCAGCCTCACCCTAAACCTAAACTTAACGTTAACCCTCACCCTAACACTCACCCTAATCCTTAACCTCACCCTAACCCTAAGCCTAACCTTCACACTAAACCTAATCCTCACCCTAAACATAACCATACCCCTCAGCCTAACCCTCATCCTAACCCTAAACCTAAGCCAAACCCTCAACCTAAGCCTAACCTTAACCCTAACCCTAAACCTCATACTAACCCTAACACTCACCCTCAACTTCACCCTCACCCTCACCCTAACCCTAACCCTCACACTAACCCTCACCCTCACATTAACCCTAACCCTAACCGACACACTCACCCTCACAATAATCCTAACCGTAACACTATACCTAAACCTAACAGTAACCCTCACCCTTGCCCTAAACCTAACCCTAACACTAACCCTAACCCTAACAATAACCCTGACCCTAACTCTAATCCTAACACAAACCCACACCTTAACCCTAACCCTAACCCTAAACCTCACCCTAAACCTAACCCTCACCCTCACTGTAACCCTAACCCTAACCCTAACCCTCACCCTCACCCTAACCCTAACCCTAATCCTAATCCTAAAACTCATCCTCACCTTAACCCTTACCCTAAACCAAACCCTCACCATAACCCTAACCCTCACCCTCAGTGTAAACCTAACCCTAACCCTAAACCTAACTCTCAACCTAACCATAACCCTAACCTTAATCCTAAACTCCACCCTAACCCTAACCCTCACCCTTACCCTAAAACTCACCCTAACCCTCACCCTCACCTTAACCCTAACCAAAACCCTAACGCTCAACCTAACCCTCACCTTAACCCTAACCCTAACCCTCATTCTAACCGTCACACTAACCATAACCCTCACCTGAACTCTAACCCTACCACTCACCATAAACTTCATCTTAACACTAACCCTAACCCTCACCCTCAACCTCACCCTAACCCTAACCTTAACCCTAACTTTCACCCTCACCCTAAACTGAACTGTAACCCTCACTCTAACACTAACAATAACCCTAAACCTAATCTTAAACCTCAACCTCACCCTAACCCTAACACTAAACCAAACCCTCACCCTCACCCTAACGCTCAGCCTCACCCTCAACCTCACTTTCACCCTAACCCTGACCCTCACCCTAGCCCTCACCCTCACCCTAACCCTAACCCTAACCCTAAACCTCACCCGCACCCTCACTCTCACCCTCAGCCTAAACCTAACACTATCTCTAATCATAACCCTAACCTTTACCCTCACCCGAACCCTCACCATAACCCTTACCCGCAGCCTCAACCTAACCTTAACCGTAAACCTCACACTAAACCTAACCCTCACCCTAAACCTAACGCTAACCCTCATCATAACCCTAAAGTTCACCCTCAACCTAGCCCTCACCCTAACCCAAAGCCTCACCCTAAACCTCACCCTCACACCACCCACAAACTAAACCTAAGCCTTACCCTCACCCTAACCCTAGCCCTCACCCTAACCGTTAATAACCCTCACCCTAGCCCTCACCCTAACCCTAAACCTAACGCTCACCCTCACCCTCATCCTCACGCTCCGTGTAACACTAACCCTATCCCTATTCCTAAACCTAAACCTCACCCTCACCCTAACCATCACCCTAATTCTTTCCCTCACACTAATCCTAACCCTAACCCTAACCTTTACTCTCACACTAAACCTAAACCTCACCCTAACCGTAACCCTACCCCTTACCCTAACCCTCACCTTAACCCTAAACATAACCCTCACTCTAAACTTCACCCTAAACCTCACAGTCACCCTAACCCTGACCCTAACCTCACTCTAAACCTAACCCTCCCCTTGCCCCTCACCCTCACCCTAAATCTCACCCTAATCTTAACCTTAACCCTCAGCCTAACCCAAAACCTAACCCTCACCCTAACCCTAATCCTAACCTCCACTCTAACCCTAACATTCACCCTAACCCTAAACCTAACTTTAAACTTCACACTCACCCTCACCCTCTCCTTAACCATAAGCCTAACCCTAACCCTCACCCTCAACCTTACCTTAACACTAAACCAAACCCTAACCCTCACTTAAACAGTAACCATAAACCTCACCCTCACCCTCACCCTAACCCTTACTTTATCCTCACCCTAACCCTAACCCACACATTAACCCTAATACTAACCATAACCGTAACACTACCAATAACCCTAAACCTCACCCTAATTTTAACCCTAACCCTAACCCTCACCCTAAACCTCACCCTCATACCACCCTCAAACTAACCCTAACCCTAACCCTAACTCTAACCCTTACCCTCACCCTAACCCTATACCTCACCCTAACCCTAACCCTCATCCTAGCCCTCACCCTAACCATAACCCTAAAACTCACCCTCACCATCACCATCACCCTCAGCGTAACACTAACGATAACCCAAATCCTAACACTAAACCTCACCCTCACCCTAACCATCACCCTAATTCTTACCTTCACACTAATCCTAAACCTAACCCTAAACCTAACACTCACACTAAACCTAACCCTCACCATAACCTTCACCCTAACCCTAATGCTAACTCTAACACTCACCCTAAACCTCACACTGTCACTCACCCACATGATAAACCTAAACCTAACCCTAAACCTCACCCTCACCATAACCCTCACCCTAACCTTAACACTAACTCTAACACTAATCCTAACCATAACCCTCACCCTAACGCTAACCCTTACCCTAAACCTAATCATAACCCTCACCGAAATCCTCAAACTAACCCTAATCCTAACCCTAAACCGAAACCCTCATCCTTACCCTAACCCTAACTCTAACACTAATCCTAACCCTCACCCTAACCCTAACCCTAACCCTCCCCCTAACCTTAACCCTACCACTCATCCTAAACCTCATCCTAACCCAAACCCTAAATCTAACCCTAATCCTAAACCTCACCATAATCTTAACCCTCACCCTCAACATAACCATAAACATAAACATAACTCTAAAAATAACCCTAACCCTAAACTTTATCCTAACCCTCACCCTCACCTTAACCCTAACCTAACCCTAACCCTCACCCTAAACCTAACCCTCACCCTCACCGTAAACCTAAACCTAACCCTAACACTTACCCTCACCCTAACACTAACTCTAACCCTAAACCTCACACTCACTCTAACCCTCACCCTAAACCTTACCCTCACCCTAAACCTCATCCTAACCCTCACCCTATCTCTAACCTTAACCCTTAAACTAACCCTAACCCTCACCCTAACCTTAACCCTACCACTTACCCTAAACCTCATGCTAACCCTAACCCTAAAACTAACCCTAATCCTAAACCTCACCCTAACCATAATCCTCACCGTCAATGTAATCATAAACCTAAACATAAACCTAAAAATAACCCTAACCCTAACCTTTATACTAACCCTCACCCTAACCCTAACCCTAACCCTCACCCTATACCTATCCTTTACCCTCACCGTAAACCTATACAAAACCCTAACACTTACCCTCACCCTAACACTAACCCTAACCCTAATCCTCACACTCACTCTAACCCTCACCCTAAACCTAACCCTAACCCTCAACCTTATCTTACCCTCACCCTAACCCTAACCCTTACCCTCACCCTAACCCTCAATCTCACCCTCACCCTAATCCTAACCCTCACCCTAAACCTCACCCTCATCATAGCCTTCACTCTTACTGTAACCCTCAAACTCACCCTAACCCTCACCCTTACCATTATTCTTACCCTCACCCTAATCCTCACCCTAACCCTAACCCTCACCCTAACCTAACCCTATCCCTCACCCTAGTCCTCAACCTAACCCTAATGCTAACCCTAACCCTCAACCTAACCCTAACCCTAACCCTTAACCTCACCCTAATCCTAACCCACACCCCAACACTTACCCTCACCCTAACCCTCACCCTAACGCTAACCCTAACGCTAAACCTCACCTCACCAGCAACCTCACTGTAATCGTAACCCTAACCCTAACAATAACACTAACCCTAACCCTAAAACTAATCCCCAACCCACACTCTCACCCTCAACTTCATCCTAAATCTAACCCTAAACCACTCCATAACCTAACCCTAACCTCACACTCACCCTAACCCTCACCCTAAAACTTTCCCTCACCCTAACCCTCACCTTAACCCTAAACCTAACCCTAACCCTCAACTTAAACCTCCCCCTAACCTAACCCTAACGGTAACCCTTAATCTAAACCTGAACCTCACCCTAACCCTAACCCTACCCCTCATCCTAACCATCATCCTAACCCTAACACAAACCCTCACCCTAACCCTAAACCTAACCCTAAACCTCACCTGCACCCGAACAGTCACGCTCACCCTCACCCTCACCCTAACTCTAAACCTCACCCTAACCATCAAACTATCCCTAACACTCACACTAACCCTAAGCCTAACATTCGCCCTAACCCTAAGCCTCACCCTCATCTAACCCTCAGCCTATCCCTAACCCTAACCCTAACGCTCACACTCACCCTAACCCTAACCCTCACACTCACCCTCAGCTTTAACCTAAGCCTAAAAATAACCCTAACCCTAATCCTCACAGTCACCCTCACCCTAAGCCTAACCCTAACTCTAAACCTAACCCTCACGCTCACCTTCACCCTCACCACCCTAACCCAAACCCTCAACAGAAACCTCACCCTCAACCTCACCCTAACCCTCACCCTCAACCTAAACATCACCCTAAACCTAAACCTCACTCTAACCCTTAGCCTAACCCTACCGTAACACTAACCCTCAACTTAACTCTCAACCTCAGGCTCACCTTAACCCTAATCCTAACCCTAAACCTCATCCTCACCCTCAAACTAAACCTATCCCTAACCCTAACCCTCACCCTAACCGTAACCTCCAACCTAACCCTAACCTTCACCATAACCCTAACGCTAAACCTAACCCTAACCCTAAACCTCAGCCTCACCCTCACCCTCAGCCTAAGACTAACTTTATCCCTAACCCTCACACTCAACCTTACCCTAAAACTAACCCTAAGCCTCACGCTCACCCTCAACCCCATCCTAACCCTAACCAAAACACTCAACCCAAACTTCACCTTAACCCTCAACCTAATCCACACCCTCACCCTAAACATCACCCTAACCTTAACCATCACCCAAACCTTCACCCTAAACCTAACCCTCACATTAACCCTAACCTTCACCCTAAACCTAAACCTCAACCTAACCCTTACCCTCACCCTAACACTAAGCCTAACCCTAACTTGAACCCTCACAGTAACCCTAAACCTCACCTTAACGCTAACCCTCACAGTAACCCTAACTCTCACCCTAAACCAAACCCTACCCCTCACCCTACCCCTCATTGTAACTCTAATCCCAACCCTAACACTCACCCTCACCGTCACCCTATCACTCACACTAACCCTAACCATCACCCAAACCCTAACCCTCACACTCTCCAGAACCCTCATCCTCACTCTAACACTCACCCTCACCCCAACCCTCACCCTTACCTAATCCTCACCCTAACCCTAACCCTCACACTAACCCTAAACTTAACTTTAACCCTACTCCTCACCCTATCCCTCTCCCTAACTCTAACCGTAACCCTAACACTAACCCTCACCCTAATCCTAACCCTTACCCTCACGCTCACCCTAAACCTTACCCTTACCTTAAATCTCACCCTAACCCTAACCCTCATTCTACACATCACCCTAACCATAACACTCACTCTAACCCTAACCCTATCACTCACATGAAACCTGACACTCACCCTAACCCTCAACCTAACCCTAACCTCCAACCTAACATTAACCCTCACCCTAACCCTAACGCTAACCCTCACCCTATCCCTAACCCTCACCCTAACCTTTATCCTCACTCTAAACCTATCCCTCACTGTAACCCTAATCCACACCCTAACCCTAACTCTACCCCTCACCCTAACACTCACTCTAACCCTAACCCCAACCCTCACCCTCACCCTCACCGTCACCCTAACACTCAGCCTAATCCTCAACCTTATCCTCACCCTAACCCAAACCCTAAGCCTAACCCTCACCCTAACCCTCATCCTAAACCTTAACCTCACACTCACCCTAAACCTAAACCTCACCCTAACCCTAAACCTAACCCTAAAACTCACCCTAGCCCTCACACTAACCCTAATTCTAACCCTAACCCTCACCCTAATCCTAAACCTAGCCCTAACCCTTACCCTATCTCTAACCCTCACCCTCACCCTAGCCCTCACCCTAACCCTAATAGTAACCCTCACCCTCACCCTAACCCTAAGCCTCATCCTCACATTAACCCTAACCTTAATAATCAGTCTAACCCTCACCCTAACCCGAACCCAAACCCTTACCCTAACCCTCACCCTAACACTAAAACTCACGCTTATATTAAACCTCACCCTCAGCCTAACCCTCACCTTTACCCATACCATCACCCTCACCCTAACACTCACCCTATCCCTAACCCTCACCCTAGCCCTCACCCTAAACCTAACCCTAACCCTCACCCTCACCTTCACCCTCACCCTCAGCCTAACACTAACCCTATCACTATTCCTAACCCTAAACCTCACCCTCACCCTAACCATCACCCTAATTCTTACCCTCACACTAATCCTAACCCTAACCCTAAATCTAACTCTCACACTAAACCTAACCCTCACCATAACCTTAACCCTACCCCTTATCCTAACACTCACCTTAACCCTAACCCTAAACCTCACCCAACCCTCAGCCTAAACCTCCCCGTCACCCTAAAGCTGACTCTAACCCTAATAATAATCCTAAACCTCACCAGAACTCTAACCTTCACCCTCACCCTAACCCTCACCCTAATCCTAAGCCTAACCCTCAGCCTAAACCTCAGCCTAACCCTCACCCTAACCCTAAGGATAACCCTAATCCTAACACTCACCCTAACCCGAACCTTCACCCTAACCCTAAACCTCACCCTAATCCTCACCCTAACCCTCACTCTCACCTGCATCCTCACCCTCACCCTCACCCTAGCCCTAATGCTAACTCTAACCCTCACCCTAACCCTAAGCCTCACCATAACCATAAACCTCACCCTCACCATAACCCTAACCCTAACTCTAACCCTAACACTCACCCTAACCCTAAACCTAACACTAACCCTAACACTAACCATCACCCTAACCCTAACTCTAAACCTAAACCTCAACTTCAACCTAACCCTAACCCTAACCCTAAACCTCACCCTAAACCTAACCCTAAACCTCACCTTCATCCTAACCCTCATCCTAACCCTCACCCTAACCCTAATCCTAACCATCACCCTAACCCTAATCCTCAAGCTCAACCTCACCCTCAGCATAACCCTAACCCTAAACCTAAACCAAACCCTAACCCACACAAACACCCTCACCCTAACCTTAACCCTAAGCATAACCTATCCCTAACACTAACCCTCACCCTAACACTTCCCCTCACCCTAACACTAACCCTAACTCTAACACTAACCCTCACACTAACCCTAACTCTCATCTTAACCCTAAACCTCACCCTAAGCCTAAAACTAAACTTCACCCTCACCCTAGCCTTCACTGTAACCTTAATTCTAAACCTAACCCTCAACCTAATCATAACCCTCATCCTCACACCAAACCTCACACTAACCCTAACCTAATACTCAATCTAACCCTCACCCTATCCCTAACCCTTAACCTAACCCTCACCCTAACCCTATCCCTCACCCTTAACTTAAATTTCACCCTCAGCCTAACCCTCACTTTTATCCTTACAATCACCCTCACACTAACCCTCACCCAAACCCTAACCCTCACCATAGCCCTCACCCAACCCTAAACCCAACTCTCACCCTCACCCTCACCCTCAGCGTAACATTAACCCTATCACTATTCCTAACCCTAAACCTCACCCTCATCCTAATTCTTAACCTCACATTAATCCTAACCCTAAACCTATCCATAATGCTACCACTTATCCTAACACTCACATTAACACTAATTCTAACCCTCACCCTAAACCTCACGGTCACCCTAAACCTAACCCTAACCCTAATAATAACAGTAACCCTCACCCTAATACTAACCCTCACCCTCACCCTAACCCTCAACCTAACCCTCACCCTAATCCTAATCCTAACCCTCAGCCTAACCCTCAAACTAACCCTAAGCGTAACCCTAACCCTAACCCTCACACTAACCCTCACCCTAAACCAAACCCTAACCCTAACCCTCACACACAGCCTAACCCTCACACTAACCCTTAACCTCATCCTCACCCTAAACTTCACACTTAATCGAAGCCTCACCATACCTCTAACCTTAACCGTCACCCTCATCGTCACCCTCACGCTAACCCTAACCCTAACCCTCAACCTAACCCTAAAACTCACCCTAATCCTCACCTTAAACCAAACTCTCACCCTCACCCTCACGCAAACCCTAAGCTAAACCCTCACCCTAACCCTAATGCTAACTCTAACACTCACCTTAACCCTCATGCTATCACCCAAACCACAAACCTAACCCTAACCTGAACACTCACCCTCACCCTAAACCTCACCCTATCCCTAAACCTAATCATAACCCTAACCCCCACCCCCAACCTAACCCTCACCATAACCCTTACCCTCACCCTCACCCTCACCCTAACCATAACCCTCACACTAAACCTAACCCTCACCCTAAACCTAACAATACAACTCACCCTAACCCTCACCCTAAACTTAGCCCTAACCCTAACCCTCACCCTCATGCTAGCCCTCACCCTAACCCTAACTCTCATCCTCACCCTAAACCTCACACTAACCCTAACCCTAATCCTCAATCTAACCCTAACCTTAACACTTACCCTAACCCTCACCCTAACCCTAACCCTCACCCTTACTGTAACCCTCACGTTCAGCCTAACCCTCAACTTTACTCTTACAATCACGCTCATACTAACCCTCACCCTAACCCGAACCCTCATCCTAAACCTCCCCCTAACAATAACAATATCCATCACCATAACCCTAACCCTCAACCTCACCATTACCCTCAGCCTAAACCTATGCCTAAAGCTAACCCTAACCCTAACCCTCACCCTCACCCTAGCCCTCACCCTAACCCTAATCCTATCCCTAACCCTCATGCTAACCCTCACACTAACCCTAAGGATAAACATCACAAAAAGCCTAATACTCATATCCACCCTCACCCTCAGCCTAACCCTAAGCCTAAGCCTAATCCTAACCCTAAACCTCACACTCACCCTCACCCTAACCTAATCCCAAACCTAACCCTAAACCT
Organism: Dipodomys merriami; assembly: GCF_024711535.1. Taxonomy (NCBI): domain Eukaryota; kingdom Metazoa; phylum Chordata; class Mammalia; order Rodentia; family Heteromyidae; genus Dipodomys; species Dipodomys merriami. The sequence goes on from NW_027202771.1 coordinate 1,226,215, forward strand.
CAACCTAACCCTCACCCTATACCTAATGCTAACCCTAACACTAACCCTAACCCTGACCCTCACCCTAACCCTCCCCCTCAACCTAACTCTATCCCTAAACCTCAACCTGACCCTATCCCTAATCCTAACCCTAAGCCTAAACCTCACCCTAACCCTAAAATTAACCCTCACCCTCACCCTCACCCAAAACGAAAGTCAAACCCTAACCCTAACATTAACACTAATCCTAACCCTAAAACTAACCCTAACCCTAACCCTAAACTTCACCCTCAGCCTCACCCTCACTGGAAATGTAACAGTAACCATAACACTTACAACAACCCTAACCGTAATCCTAACCATCACCCACTCCCTAACCCTAATCCTAACCCTAACCATCACGCTAACATTAACCCTCACCCTCACTGAAACCCTAACCCTCATCTTAACTCTCAACTTAAACCTAAGCCTAACCCTCACCCTAACCCTTAACCTCACCTTAATCCTAACACTAAGCCTAACCTAAATCTCACCCTAATCCTCACCCTCAGCCTAATCCTAACCCAAACCCCAACCCTCAACCTAACCCTCACCCTAACCCTAACCCTAACCCTAAACCTCACATTAACCCTAACACTCACCCTAACCATAACCCAAACCCTCACCCTAACCCTGACGCTAACTCTATCCCTCACCATTACCAGAACCCTAAACCTAACCATAAACCTGACCTTAAGGCTAACTCTAACCCTAAACCTAACCCTAACCCGCACCCTAACCCTAACCCTCACCTTCACCCTCACCCTCAGCTTAATCCTAAGCCTAACCTTAACACTAACCCTAACCCTCACACTCACCCTCACCTTAACCCTAATCCTAAACTTAACCTATCCGTACACCTAACCCTCACCCTAACCCTCACCCTAAGCCTAACCCGAACACTAACCCTAACCCTAACACTCACCCTAACCCTCACCCTAACCCTAATTCTAACCCTAAACCTCAACTTCACCCTAACCCTAAATCTAACCCTAACCCTAACCCTAAATCTCACCCTAACCCTAACCCTAAACCTCACCCTCACCCTCAACCTCACCATAAATATAAACCTAACCCTAACCCTAACAATAACCCTATCCCTAACCCTAAACCTCACCCTAACCATAACCCTCACCCTAACGCTAAACCTCACCCTAACATTTACCCTCACCCTTACACTAACCTTCAACCTAAACCTAACCATCACCCTTACTGTAACCCTCAGGCTCATACTAACCCTCACCCTAACACGAACCCTCATCCTAACCCTCACCCTAAACCTAACCATATCCATCACCATAACACTAACCCTCACCCTCACCATCACCCTCAGCCTAAACCTATGCCTAAGCCTAAACCTAACCCTAACACTCACTGTCACCCTAGCCCTCACCCAAACCCTAATCCTACCGCTAACCCTCATCCTAACCCTCACCCTAACCCTAATGCTAACCATCACCCTAAGCCTGATACTCACCCCCACCCTCACCCTCACCCTAAACCTAAGCCTAACACTCACCCTAACCCTAACCCTCACCCTCATCTAACCCTCATCCTATCCCTAAACTTAATCCTAATGCTCACAGTCACCCTAACCCTAACCCTCAAACTCACCTCAACCTCAGCTTAAACCTAAGCCTAACCATAACCCTAACCCTAAACCTCACAATCACCCTCACCCTAAGCCTAACCGTAACCCTAAACCTAACCCTCACCCTCACCTTCACCCTCACCTTAACCCTAACCCAAACCCTCAACCGAAACCTCACCCTCAACCTCACCCTAACCCTCACCCTCTAACTAAACATCACCCAAAACTAACGCTCACCTTAACCCTTAGCCTAACCCTCACCCTAACCCTAAACCTCAACCTCACCCTCACCCTCAGGCTCACCCTAACCCTAATCCTAACGCTAACCTTCACCCTCATCCTCAACCTAAACCTATCCCTAATCCTAACCCTCACCCTAACCGTAACCTCTAACCTAACCCTAAGCCTCAACATAACCCTAACACTAACCCTAAACCTAACACTAACCCTAACCCTCACCCTCACCCTCAGCCTAAACCTAAGCCTATCCCTAACCCTCACACTCAGCCTTACCCTAAAACTAACCCTAAGCCTCAACCTCACCCTCAAACTCAACCTAAACCTAACCCAAACACTCATCTGAACCTTCACACTCACACTCACACTAACCTTCAACCTCACCCTAAAAATCAGCCTAACCCTAACCCTCACCCTAACCCTAACCCTCACATTAACCCTAACCCTCACTCTAACCCTAACCCTCAACCTAACCCTTACCCTCACCCTAACACTAAGCCTAATCCTAACTGGAACCCTCACAGTAACCCTAAACCTCACCCTAACCCTAACCCTCAAAGTAAACGTAACACTCACCCTAACCCTAACCCTACACCTCACCCTACCCCTCACTCTGACCCTAACCCCAACCCTAACCCTCACCCTCACCATCACCCTAACACTCACCCTAACCCTAACCCTCATCCAAACCCTAACTCTCACACTCTCAAGAACACTCATCCTAACTCAAACACTCACCCTCAAAATAAACATAACCCTAAGCCTAACCCTCACCCTAACCATATCCCTAACCCTCACACTAACAGTAAACCTAAACCTCACCCTCACTCCAACCCTCACGCTTACCTTCTCCTCACCCTAACCCTAACCCTCACACTAACCCTAACCTTAACTCTTTCCCTAACCCTCACCATACCTCTAACCCTCACCCTCACCATAAACCTAACCCTTACCCTCACCCTCACCCTAACACTCACCGTAGCATTAACCCTCACCCTAACACTAACCCTCATCAATACCTTAACCTTCACTGTCACCCTCACCCTAAGCCTCACCCTCATTCTACACATCACCCTAAACAGAACCCTCACCCTAACCCTAAACCTATCACTTACCTTAACCCTAACACTCACCCTAACCCTCACCCTAACCCTAACTTCCAACCTAACACTAACCCTAACCCTAACACTAAACCTCATACTAACCCTAACCATCACCCTAACCCTAAACCACACCCTAACACTAACCCTAACCCTCACCCTCAACCTCGCCCTCACCCTAACCCTAAACCTCATCCTCACCCTAAACCTCACACTAACCGTAACACTAATAGTCAATCTAACCCTCACCCTCACCATAACACTTTCCCTAACCCTCAACATAACCCTAACCCTCACCCTTACCATAACCCTCATCCTCGGCCTAACTCTCACCTTTATCCTTACCGTCACCCCCACCCTATACCTTACCCTAAACCTAACCCTCACACTAACCCACACCCTAAACATAACTCTACCCCTAAACCTCATCCTCACACTAACCCTAACTCTAACCATAACCCTAACACTAAACGTCACCCTAGCCCTAACCCCCACACTCACCCTCACAGTAACCGTAACCCTAACCCTGACCCTAGCAATAACACCTCACCCTAACCCTTAACCTTATCCTCACCCTAAACCTCAAACTTAACCGAAACCTCACCGTAACTCTAACCCTAATCGTCACCCTCACCGCCACCCTCACACTAACCCTAACCCTAACCCTCACCCTAACCCTAAACCACACCCTAATCCTGACCTTAAACCTCACTCTCACCTGCAACCTCACCGTAAACCTAAACCTAACCCTCACCCTAACCCTAATGCTAACTGTAACACTCACCCTAACCCTCAGGCTATCACTTACCGACACCATAAACCTAACCCTAACCTTAACCCTCAACCTCACCCTAAATTTCACCCTAACCCTAAACCTAATCCTAATGCTCAATCTCACCCTAAACCTCACCCTCACCCTAACCCTCACAATAACCCTTACCCTCACCCTCACCCTCACCCTAACCGTAACCCTCACCCTAAACCTAACCCTCACCCTAAACCTAACCCTACCCCTCACCCTAACCCTCAAACTAAACTTAACCCTAACCCTAACGCTCAGCCTCATGCTAGCCCTCACCCTAACCCTAATTCTAACCCTAAACCTCACCCTAACCCTCATCGTCACCCTAAACCTCACACTACCCCTAAACCTAATTCTCAATCTAACCCTAACCCTAACCCTTACACTAACCCTCAACCTAAACCTAACCCTCACCATTACTGTAACCCTCAGGCTCATACTAACCCTCACCCTAACACGAACCTTCATTCTAACCCTCACCCTAAACCTAACCATATCTATCACCATAACACTAACATTCATCCTCACCATCACCCTCAGCCTAAACCTATGCCTAAGCCTAACCCTAAACCTAACACTCACATTAACCCTAACCCTAACCCTCAACCTAACCCTTACCCTCACCCTAACACTAAGCCTAATCCTAACTTGAACACTCATAGTAACCCTAAACCTCACCCTAACCCTAACCCTCACAGTAAACCTAACTCTCACCCTAACCCTAACCCTACACCTCACCCTACTTCTCACTCTAACCCTAACCACAACCCTAACCCTCACCCCAACCCTAACCCTCACCCTCACCCATCACCCTAACACTCACCCTAACCCTAACCCTCACCCAAACCCTAACTCTCACACTCTCAAGAACACTCATCCTAACTCAAACACTCACCCTCAAAATAAACATAACCCTAAGCCTAACCCTCACCCTAACAGTAACCGTAAACCTCACCCTCACTTCAACCCTCACGCTTACCTTATCCTCACCCTATCCCTAACCCTCACACTAACCATAACCTTAACTCTAACTCTACCTCTCACCCTACCCCTCACCCTAACTCTAACCCTAACCCTCACCATAAACCTAACCATTACCCTCACCGTCAGCCTAACCCTCAACGTAACATTAACCCTTACCCTAACACTAACCCGCATCCATACCTTAACCTTCATTGTCACCCTCACCCTAACCCTCAACCTCATTCTACACATCACCCTAAACATAACCCTCACCCTAACCCTAACCGTATCACTTACCTTAACCCTAACACTCACCCTAACACTCACCCTAACCCAGACTTCCAACCTAACATTAAACCTGACCCTAACCCTAATGCTAACCCTCACCCTAACCCTAAACCTCACCTGACCCTTACCCTCACTCAAACCCTAACCCTCACACTATCCCAAATCCTCACCCTAAACCTAACACTAACCCTCAACCTAACCTTCACTCTAACCCTAACCCCAACCCTAAACCTCACCCTCACCGTCACCCTAACACTCACCTTAACCCTCAACCTTACCCTCACCCTAACCCTAACCCTAACCCTCACCCCCACACTAACCCTCACCCTAAACCTTAACCTCACCCTCACCCTAACCTTAAACCCTACCCTAACCCTAACCCTAACCCTAAACCTCACCCTAGCCCTCACCCTAACCCTAATTCTATCCCTAATCCTCAACCTAACCCTAAACCTCATCCTCACCCTAAACCTCATATTAACCCTAAACCTAATCCTCAATCTAACCCTCACACTAACCCTAACCCTACCCCTTATCCTAACACTCACCTTAACCCTAACCCTAACCCTCACCCCAACCCTCACCCTAAACCTCACCGTCACCCTAAACCTGACCCTAACCCTAATAATAACCCTCACCAGAACCCTAACCTTCACCCTCACCCTAACCCTCACCCTAACCCTCACCCTAATCCTAAGCCTAACCCTCACCCTAACCCTAAGGATAACACTAACGCTAACCCTCACCCTAACACTCACCCTAACACTAACCCTCACCATAACCCTAAAACTCACCCTAATCCTAACCCTAAACCTCATCCTAACCCTCACCCTTACCCTACCCCTCAACCTAACCCTTATCCTAACCTTCAACCTAATCCTAACCATCACCCTTAGGGGAACACTCACCCTCAGCCTAACCCTCACATTTACTCATACCGTCACGCTCATCCTAACCCTCACCCTAACCCTAAACCTCATCCTAACACTCACCCTAACCCTAACCCTATCCATCACCCAAACATTAACCCTCACCCTTACCCTAACCATCAGCCTAACCCTAAGCCTAAGCCTAAGCCTAACCCTAACCCTCAACCTCACCCTAGCCCTAACCCTAAAACTCATCCTAACTCTAACCCTCATCTTAACCCTCACCCTTAACCTAACCCTAACCACCACCCAAAACCTATTTCTCACCTCCACCCTCACCCTCAGCCTAACCCTAAGCCTAAGCCTAACCCTAACCCTAACCCTCATACTCACCCTAGCCCGCACCCTAACCCTAATCCAAACCATAAGCCTCATCCTAACCCTCATCCTAAACCTAACGCTAAACCTCAACCTAACGCTAACCCAAACCCTCAACCTAACCCTAACCCTCACACTCACCGTAACCCTAACCCTAACACTCACTCTAAAACAAAACCTAACCCGAACCCTAAACCTCACCCTAAACCTAACCCTAAACATAACCCTCACCCTAGACCTCACCCTAACCTGAATCCTAACCCTATACCACATCCTAACCCTCACCCTAACCCTAACCCTAACCCTCACCTTAACCCTAACCCTCACCTTCACCCTCAGCCTAAAGCTAAGCCTAGGCCTAACTCTAACCCTAACCCTCACACTCACCCTCATCCTACCCTTAATCCTAAATCTAACCCTATCTTTAACCCTAACCCTCACCCTCACCCTAGCCCTAAACCTAAACCAAATCCTAACCCTAACCCGCATCCTAACCCTCACCCTAACCCTAACGCTAAACATCACCCAAAACCTATTTTTCACACCCACACTCACCCTCAGCCTAACCCTAAGCCTAAGCCTAACCCTAACCCTAACTCTCACCCTCACCCTAGCCTGCACCCTAACCCTAATCCAAATCATAAACCTTAACCTCACCCTAACCCTAACCCTCAACCTCACCCTAAGCCTAAACCTAAGCCAAACCCTAACTCACTCACCCTCAACCTAACCCTAATCCTAATCCCACCCCTAACCCTAACCCACAACCTAACACTAACCCTCACCCTCACCCTCAAGCTAACGTAACCTTAACTCTCACCCTAACCCTAAAACTCATCCTAATCCTCACCTTAACCCTCACTCTCACCCGCACCCTCACCCTAACCCTAAACCTAACCCTCACCCTAAACCTAATGCTATCACTTACCCACACCACAAACCTAACCCTAACTTTAACCCTCACCCTCACCCTAAACCTCACCCTAAACCTAAACCTAATCCTAACCCTCACCCTCACCCTAACACTAACCCTAACGCTCACCCTCACCCTAACCCTCTCCATAAAACTTAACCTCACCCTCACACTCACCCTAACCATAACCCTCAAACTAAACCTAACCCTCACGCTAAACCTAACCCTACCCCTCACCGTAAACCTCACCCTAAACTTAACCTTAACCCTAACCATCACCCTAACGCTAGAACTAACCCTAACCCTAATTCTAACCATAAACCTCACCCCAACCCTCATCCTCACCCTAAACCTCACATTACCCCTAACCCTAATCCTCAATCTAACCCTAACCCTAACCCTTACCCTAACCCTCACCTTACTGTAACCCTCACTTTTACTCTTACCGTCACACTCCTACTAACCCTCACCCTAACCCGAACCCACATCCTAACCCTCACCCTTTCACTAACCCTATCCATCACCATAACCCTAAAGTTCACCCTCACCATTACCCTCAGCCTAAACCTAACCATAACCCTAACCCTCACCCTCACCCTAGCCCTTACCCTAACACTAATCCTAACCATAAACCTCATCCTAACCCTCACCCTAACCCTAAGGCTCACCATCACCCTAAGCCTAATACTCAAACCCACCCTCACCCTCAGCCTAACCCTAAGCCTAAGCCTAATCCTAAACCTAACCCTCACACTCACCCTCACCCTAACCCTAATCCTATCCCGAACCCTAACCCTAACCCTCACCCTAACCCTCCCCCTCAACCTAAGTCTAACCTTAAACCTCACCCTGACCCTATCCCTAAACCTAACCCTAACCCTAAACCTCACCCTATCCCTAACGCTAACCCTCATCCTCACCCCCACCCTCACCCAAACAATAAGTCTAAACCTAATCCTAACATTAACACTAATCCTAACCCTAAAACTAACCCTAAACCTAACCCTAACCTTCACCCTCACTGCAAATGTAACCCTAAAAATGACACTTACAATAACCCTAACCCTAATCTTAAACATCACCATCACCCTAACCATAATCCTAAACCTAACCTTCACCCTAACATTAACCCTCACCCTCACTGAAACCCTAAAGCTCATCTTAACCCTCACCCTAACCCTAAGACTAACCCTCACCCTAACCCTTAACCTCACCCTAATCCTAACACTAAGCCTAACCTAAACTTCACCCTAAACTTCATACTCACCCTAACCCTAACCCAAACCCTAACCCTCAACCTAACCCTCAAACTAACCCTAACCCTAACCCTAAACCTCACATTAACGCTAACACTCACCCTAAACCTAACCCTACCCCTCACCCTTACCCTAATGCTAACTCTAACCCTCACCATTACCAGAAACTTAACCCTAACCCTAACCCTAAACCTCACCTATAGCCTAACTCTAACCCTAACCCTAACCGTAACCCGCACCCTAAACCTATCCCTCACCTTCAGGCTCACCCTCAGCCTAAACCTAAGCCTAAACCTAACACTAACCCTAGCCCTCACACTCACCCTCATCTAAACCCTAAACCTAATCCTAACCCTATCACTAACCCTAACCCTCACCCTAACCCTCACCCTCACCCTAACCCTCACCCTAACCCTAACCCTAACACTAACCCGAACCCTCACCATAACCCTCATCCTAACCCTAACTGTAACCCTCAACCTCAACTTCAACCTAACCCTAAATCTAACCCTAACTGTAACCTTAAATCTCACACTAACCCTAACCCTAAACCTTATCATCACCCTACCCCTCACCGTAACCGTAAACCTAACCCTAACCCTAACAATAAACCTAACCCTAACCCTAAACCTCACCCTAATGATAACCCTCACCCTAACCCTAAACCTCACCCTAACATTTACCCTCACCTTAACACTAAACCTCACACTAAACCCAAACCTCACCATAACCCTAAACTTCACCCTAACCCTAAACTTAACAGAACCCACACCCCAACCTTAATTCTAACCCTAACACTCATGCTAACCCTAACCCTCATCCGCACCCTAACCCTCACCCTAAACCTAAGCTTAACCCTAAACCTCACCCTAACCCTAACCCTCACCCTCACCCTCAGCCTAACCCTAAGCCTAACCCTAAACCTAACCCAAACCCACACACTAACACTCACCCTAACCCGAATCCTAAACCTATCCCTAACCCTAAACCTCCCCCAAAGTCGCACCCTAACCCTAAGCCTAACCCTCAACCTAACCATCACCCTAACCCTAACTCTAACCCTAAACCTCATCCTAACCCTAAACCTAACTCTAACCCTAACCCAAAACCTAAACCAAACCCTAACCATAACCCTAACCCTAATCCTCACACCCACCCTCACACTCAGCCTAACCCTAAGCCTAAGCGTAACCCTAGCCCTTACCCTCACAATCACCCTCACCCTAAGCCTAATCCTAACCCTAACCCTGACCCTAACCCTTAACCTCAACCTAACCCTCAACCTAACCTTAACCCTAACCCTAACATTAACTCACGAACTAACCCTCCCCTAACCCTAAATCTAACCCTAAACCTAAACTTCATCCTCACTCTACCCCTTACCCTAATGCTCACCCTAAACCTAATCTTAACCTGAACCCCAACTCTCACCCTAACACTAAACCTAACACTCACCCTAACCCTCACCTCCACCCTCAACCTCAGCCTCAGCCTAAGCCTAAGCCTAACCCTAATCTTAACCCTCACACTCACCCTAACACTAATTCTAATCCTAATCCTAAACCTAACCCTAATATTCACCCTCACCCTAACCCTCACCTTCACCCTAACCCCATCACTAACCCTAAACCTAACTCACACCCTCAGCCTAACCCTAAGCTGAACTCTAACCCTAAATCTCACCCTCACCCTTACCCTAACCCTAACCCTAAACCGAACCTAACCCTAACCCTAACCCTAAACCTAACCATCACCCTAGCCCCTCCCCCTAACCTTAATCCTAACCTTAACCCTCACACTAAACCTCCCCTAACCCTAACCTTAACCCTCAACCTAATCCTGAGCCTCACCCTCAACCTCACCCGCAGCCTAACCCTAAGCCTAACCCTAAATCTAACGCTAACACACACACTCACCCTCACCCTAACCCTAATCCTAACCCTATCCCCAACCCTAACACTTCTCCTAACTTCACCCTAACACTAACCCTAACACTAACCCTAACCCTAAACCTCCACCTCACCCTCACCCTAACACTAAATCTAACCCTAAAGTTCACCCTCACCCTAAACCTAACTCTAACCCTAACCCAAACCCTAAACCATACCCTATCCCTAACCCTCACCCTCACCCTCACCCTCACCGTAAACCTAAACCTCACCCTAACAATAAACTTAAACCTAATCCCAACCCTCACCCTAAACATAACCCTCACCCTAACCCAAACCCTCACTCTCACACTTACCCTCACCCTAACACTAAACCTAAACCTAACACTAACCCTCACACTAACGCTAACCTTAATCCTAACACTAAACCTAAACCTAAACCTCACCCTCTTCCTAAACATAACATTGACCCTAAACCTAACCCTCACCTTAACCCTCCCCCTAACCCTATATCTAACCATAAACCTCACACTCACACTCACACAAACCCTAACCCTCACCCTAACCATAACCCTCACCCTAACCCTAACCCTCACCATAATACACTCACCCTAACACTAACCCTAACCCTAACACTCACCCTCACACTAACCCTAACCCTCACCCTAATCCTAAACCTCACCTAAACCCTAACACTAAAACTAACTCTCACACTCACTCTAGCCCTCACCCTAACCCTAATTCTAACCCTCACCCTCACCCTAACCCTAACCCTCATCCTTACTCTAAGCATCACATTAACCCTAACCCTAACCTAACCCTAACCCTTACACTACTCCTAAACCTAACCCTAACACTCACCCTTATCTTAACCCTCATCCTCAGCCTAATCCTCACCTTTACCCTTAACATCATCCACACCCTAACCATCACCCTAAACCTAACCCTCACCCTCAACCTCATGCTCAGCCTAAGCCTAAGCCTAAGCCTAAGCCTTACCCTAACCCTCAACCTAACCCTCACAATAACCCTAACCCTAACCCTCACGCTAAACCTCACCCTAACCCTAAGTCTAACCCTAAACCTCCCCTCAACCTAAACCTAACCCTATCCCTAAACCTCACCCTAAACCTCACCCTAACACTTACCCTCACCCTCACCCTCAACCTCACCGTAACTCTAACCCTAACCCTAACAATAACCCTAAACCTAACCCTAACCCTAACCCTAACCATAAACTTCACCACAAACATAACCCTAACCATAACACTAACAATAAACCTAACCCTAACCCTAAACCAAATCCTCACCCCCACTGTCACCCTTAGCCTAACCCTAAGCCTAAGGCTAACCCTAACCCTAATCATAACCCTCACCCTTAGCCTCACCCTCACCGCAAACTGAACCCTAACCATAACACTAACAATAACCCAATCCCGAACCCTAACCCTAACCCTCACCCTAACCCTAACCCTCACCCTAACCCTAACCCTCACCCTAACCATAACCCTCACCCTCAGTCTAACCCTCACGTATACCCTCACTGTCACCCCCACCCTAACCCTCACCCTACCCCTAACCCTCAACCTAACAATTACCCTCACGCTAACACTAACCCCAACCCTATCTTTAACCCTCACACTAACCCTAACCCTCACCCTAATCCTAAACCTCACCCTAACCCTAACCCTAAACCTCACCCTGACCCTAGCCCTCACCCTAACACTAAATCTAACCCTCACCCTCACCCTAACCCTAACCCTCATACTCACCCTAAACCTCACACTAACCCTTACCCTAATCCTCAATCTAACCCTCACCCTAACCCTAACTCTCATCCTTACCCTAAACCTAAACCTAACCTTTACCCTCATCCTAATCGTAATCCTCACCCACAGCCTAAACCTCACATTTACCCTTACCATAAACCTCATCCTAATGTTAATCCTAAACATAAACCTAACCATCGCCCTAACCCTAACCCTCACCCTCAACCTCACACTCAGCCTATCCCTAAGCGTAAGCCTAAACCTGAACCTCACCATCACCCTCACCTTAAATCTAACCCTAACCCTAACAATAACACTAATCCTAAACCTAAACCTAACCCTAACCCCAAACCTACCTTAATCCTAAACCTCACCCTCACCCTAAACCTAATCCTAAACCTAACCCTAACCCTCACCCTAACCCTAACCCTCACACTTACCGTAACCCTAACCCTCATCCTAACCCTCACCCTATCCCTAACCCTAACCCTAAACCTCACCCTAACACTAACCCTAACCCTCACCCTCACCGTAGCCTTCACCCTAATCTTAATCCTAACCCTAATCCTCATCCTAACCATCACCCTAAACCTAACCCTAACCCTCACCCTAACAATAGCCCTCAACCTTACCCTAATCAATATGTTCACCATAACCCCAACCCTAACCCTCAGCCTAACCCTAAACTTAACCCGAACCCTAACTCTCACCCTATCCCTAATCCTATCACACAACCTAAACCAAATCCTCACCCTCAACCTCACCCTCAGCAAAACCCTAAGCCTAACCCTATCCCTAAACCTAACCCTCACACTCACCCTTATCCTAATCCTAATCCTAACCCAAAGCTTAACCATCACCCTCACCCTAACCCTCACACTATCCCTAACTCTAACACTAACCATAACCCTAACCCTCACCCTCAGCCTCACCCTAACCCTAACTCTAACCCTAAAACCCACCCTCACCCTAACCCTAACCCTAACGGTAAACCTAAACCTAACCCTCAAACTAACCATAATCCTAACAATAACCCTAACCCTAACCCTCGACCTAAACCTCCCCCTAACCCTAAGTCTAACCATGAACCTCACCCTCACCATAACCGTAATCGTAACCCTAATCCTAAACCTAACCCTAACCCAAAACCGAACTCTAACACACACACTCACCCTCACCCTAACTCTAAATCCTGACCCTAACCCTACCCCTGAACGTCCCCCTAACTCTCATACTAACCCTTACCCTAACACTAATCCTAACTCTTAACCTCAACCTAATCTTCACCCTAACCCTAACTCTCACCCTAACCCTAACCCTCACCCTCACCTTCACTGTAACCGTAACCCTAACCATAAACCTAACAATAATCCTAACACAAACCCTCACCCTCACCATAACAATTACCCTCACCCTAACAATTACCCTCACCCTAACACTAAACCTAAACCTAACTCTAACACTCACACTAACCCTAACCCTCACCCTAATCCTAAACCTCACCCTAACACTAACCCTAACCCTCACCCTGAACCTAGCCCTCACCCTAACACTAAATCTAACCCTCACCCTCACTCTAACCCTAACCCTCATACTCACCCTAAACCTCACACTAACCCTAACCCTAATCCTCAATCTAACACTCACCCTAACCCTAACCTTCATCCTTACCCTAAACCTAAACCTAACCCTTACCCTCATCCTAATCTTAATCCTCACCCACAGACTAAACCTCACATTTACCCTTACCATAAACCTCATCCTAATGCTAACCCTAAACGTAAACCTAACCATCACCCTAACCCTAACCCTCACCCTCAACCTCACACTCAGCCTATCCTTAAGCGTAAGCCTAAGCCTGAACCTCACCATCACCCTCACCTTAAATCTAACCCTAACCCTAATAATAACACTAATCCTAAACCTAAACCTAACCCTAACCCCAAACCTACCCTAACCCTAACCCTCACACTTACCGTAACCCTAACCCTCATCCTAACTCTCACCCTAACCATAACCCTAACCCTAAACCTCACCCAAACACTAACCCTAACCCTCACCCTCACCGTAGCCTTCACCCTAATCTTAATCCTAACCCTAATCCTCATCCTAACCATCGCCCTAAACCTAACCCTAACCCTCACCCTAACCTTAACAATAGCCCTCAATCTTACCCTAACCCTCACGTTCACCATAACCCCAACCCTAAAACTCACCCTAACCCTAAACGTAACCCTCATCCTCATGCTCTCCGTAACTCTAACCCTAACACTAACAATAACACTAATCCTAAACCTAAACCTAACCTTAACCCTAACCCTAACCCTAATCCTAACACTCACACTCACCCTAACGCTAATCCTAACCCTAACCCTAACACTAAACCTCACCCTCACCCTCCTTGTAACCCTAAACTTCATCCAAAACCTCACCCTAACCCTGAACCTAACCCAAAACCAAACCCTAACACACACACTCACCCTCACCCTAACTCTAATCCAAACACTAACCCTATAACCCTGAACGTCCCCCTAACTCTCACACTAACCCTAACCCTAACACTAACACTAACCCTAAACTTCAACCTAACCCTCACCTTAACCCTAACCCTAAACCTCACCCTCACCTTCACTGTAACCGTAACCGTAACCCTAACCCTAACAATAAACCTAACCGAAACCCTAACCCTCACACTAACCATAAGCCTCACCCTAACCCTAAACCTCACCCTAACCCTAACCCTAACCCTAACCCTCACCCTCACCCTAGACCTCACCCTAATTCTAACCCAGACCCTCACCCTAACCCTAACCCTTACCAGAACCCTAAACCTAACCCTAACCCTCAACTTTATCTTACCCCTCACCCTAAGCCTTAACCTAACCATTACCCTTAACATAAACCTCACCCTAACCCTCACCCTAAACCTAAACCTCATTCTAACCGTCAACCTAAGCATCACCCTAAACCTAACCCTCAACCTCAAACACACACTCAGAATAAGCCTAAGCCAAATCCTAAGACTTACCCTAATCCTCACCCTAGCCCTCACTGTAACCCTAACCCTAACCCTAACCCACAAACTAACCCTCACCTTAACCCTAACCGTAATCATCACCCTAGCCCTAATCCTCACCCCCAACCTCACCCTCAGCCTAACCCTAAGCCTAAGCCTAACCCTATCACTAACCCTCACACTCACCCTCACCTTAACCCTAATCCTAACCCTAACCCTAACCCTAACCCTAAACATCAACCTCACCCTCACCCTAACACTAATCCTAACCCTAACCCTAAACCTCACCCTAACCTTCACACTCACCCTCAACTTCAACCTCACCATAACTCTAAACCTAACACTAATCCTAAACCTAACTCTAAGCCTAACCCTAAACCTCAACATGACACTCACCCTAACCTTAACCCTAACACTAACCCTAACCCTAACCTTCGACCTAACCCTCCCCCTAACCCTAAATCTAACTATAAACCTCACCCTCACCCTTACCCTAAACCTCACCCTAACCCTAACCCTAACCCTCACCCTCAACCTCACCCTCACGGTAATTCTAACCCTAACCCTAAAAATAACACTAATCCTAACCCTAAACCTAACCCTAACCTTAAACCTAACCCTAATCCAAAAACTCACACTCACCCTAACCCTCACCCTCACACTCACCCTAACCCTAACCCTAACCCTAACCTCAACATAACCCCAACCCTCACCCTCACCGTAGCCCTTACCCTAACTTACACCCTAACCCTAAACTTAACCTGAAACCTAACTCTCACCCTAAACATAGCTCTAACCTTTAACCTAACCCTAACCCTCACCCTCACCCTCACCCTCAGCCTAAGCCTAAGCCTAACCCTAACCCTAACCCTCACACTCAACCTAACCCTAACCCTAACCCTAACCCTAACCCGAACCCTCACCCGAATCCTCACCTTAACACTAACCCTAACATTAACCCTAAACCTAACCCACAATCTCAGATTCACCCTAATCCTAACTCTAACAATAAACGTCACCCTGACCCTCACCCTAACCCTAACCCTAAACCTAAACTTCACCCTAACCCTAAAACTCAAACTCACCCTGAGCCTAGCCCTCACCTTAACCCTAATCCTAACCCTAAACCTCATCCTAAACCTCCCCATAATGCTAAGCCTAACCCTCACCCTAACCCTAACTTTCTCACGCTCAACCTCACCCTCAGCCTAACCCTAAGCCTAACCCTAATCCTAACCCTCACCCTCAACCTCACCCTCAGCCTAACCCTAACTCTAACCCTAACCCTCACCCTAACATTAACCCTCATCCTCACCCTCACCCTAACTCTAATCCTAACCCTAACCCTAACCCTTAACTTCACACGCACCCTCACTTTAACCCTAATCCTAATCCTAACCCTATCACTAACACTCACCCCCACACTAAACCTCACCCTAACCCTTACCCTAACACTAAACCTAACCCTAATCCTAACCGTCACCCTAACCCTAACTCTAAACTTTAACCTCACCCTCACCGTAACCCTAAACCTAACCATAATCCTAAAACTCACCCTAAACCTAAACCTTAACCTAACACTTACCCTCACCCTAACACTTACACTAACCCTAACACTAACCCTCACACTAATGCTAACCATCACCCTAAACCTAAACCTCACCCTAACCCTAACTCTAACCCTCAACTTCAACTTAGCCCTCACCCTAACACTAACCCTCATCCTCACACTAAACCTCACACTAACCCTAACACTAATCCTCAATCTAACCCTGTCCCTCACATTAACCATAACCCGAAACCTCACCCTTACCTTGAACTTCACCCTCAGCCTAACCCTCACCGTTATTCTAATTGTCACCCTCATCCTAACCCTCACCCTAACCCTAACCCTCATCCTAACCCTCACCCTAACTGTAACCCTAACCATCACCCTAACCGTAACCCTCACCCTAACCTTCAACCTCAGCCTAACCCTAAGCCTAAACCTAAAACTATCCCTAAACCTCACACTCACCCTAGCCCTCACCCTAACTCTAATCCTAACCGTATCCCTCATCCTAACACTAAATCTAACCATAAACTAAACCAGCACTCTATACCTAATCTTCATCCTCACCCTCACCCTCAGCCTAACACTAAGCCTAAGCCTAACCCTAACCCTAACCCTAAACCTCAACCTAAACCTCACCCTAACCCTAATCCTAACCCTAACCCTAACCCTAAACCTAAACCTCAACCTAACCCTCACCCTAAAACTAACCCTAACCCTAAACCTCACCCTTACTTTAGTCCTCACCCTAACCCTCACCCCAACCCTAAGCCTCACCCTCACCCAAACCTGAACCTTAAACCTCACCCTAACCCTACCCTTAATATTAACCCTAAACCTCACTCTAACCCTAACACTAACACTCACAATCTCCCTAGCCCTCACCCTAACCCTAATTGTAACCCTAAACCTCATCCTAACCCTCACCCTAACCCTAACCCTAACCCTCACCCTAACCATAAACCTGATTCTAACCCTCAAACTAGACCTAACCCTGAGCCTCACCATAACCATAACCCTAATCCTCACCCTAACTCTAAACATAATCCGATCAATAAACCTCAACCTAACCCTAACCCTAATCCTCACGCACACCCTAGCCCTCATCCTAAACCTAATCCTAACAGGAACCCTCATGCTAACCCTCACCCTAACCCTAACCCGAACCCTCACCTTAAACCAAGCCCTAATCCTATCCCTCACCCTATCCCTAAACTTAACCCTAACCCTAATCCTCACCCTCACAATAGCCCTCATATTAACCCTAATCTTAAACCTAACCCTCATCCTAACCCTCACCCTAAACCTAACCCTAACCCTCACCCTCACAATTAGCCTAAACCTAAGCCTAACCCTAACATTAACCGAAACCTAACCCTCACACTCACCCTCACCCAAACCCTAATCCTACAACTAACCCTATCCCTAACCCTAAACCTCACCCTAAAACTCACGCTAAACCTAACCCGAAAACTAACCCTAACACTAACCCTCACACTAACCCTCACCTTAACACAAACTCTAACCCTAAACCTCACCCTCACCCTCTCCCTCAGACTATCATTAAGCCTAACCCTAACACTAACCTTAACCCTCACAGTCACCCTCACCCTAACACTCAGCCTTACACTAAGACTAAGCTTAAGCCCAACCCTAACACTAACCCTCACCCTAACCATAACCCTCACCCTAACCCTAACACTCACACTAAGCCTAACACTAACCCTCACAGTCACCCACAAACTCACCCTAACCCTAACCCTCACCCTGATCCTAACTCTAAGCCTCAACCTCATGCTCTGCCTAAGCCTAAGCCTAAGCCTAAGCCTAACCCAAACCCTCACCTAACCCTAACCCGAACACTAACCCTAACTCTAACCCTAAACCTCACCCTCAACCTAACCCTAAACTTAAGCCTAACTCTAAACCTCATCCTAACCCTAACCCTCACCCTCACCCTAGCCCTCACCCTAACCCTAATCTTAACATTAAATCTCATCCTAACCCTCACCCTAACCCTAACCCTAACCCTCACCCTAACCCTAGCCCTAACCCTAACCCTAACCCTCAACCTAATCCTAACCCTCACTCTCACTGTAAACCTAACCCTAACCCTCACCCTAACCCTAAACTTAACTCGAAACCTAACTCTCACCCTAGCCCTAAACCTAACCCTCATCATAACCCTAACCCTCACCCTCACCATCATCCTCAGCCTAACCCTAAACCTAATCCTAATTCTCACACTCAACCTAAACCTTACCCTAACCCTAATCCTAACACTAAGCCTAACCCTCACCATCACCCTAACCCTTACCCTAACCCTAAATCTAAAACTAACCCTAACCCAAACCCTCAGCCTCACCCTAACCCTAACTCTAAACCTAAACCTCCCTCTCACCCTAACTCTAAACCTAAACCTCACCCTAACCCTAACCTTAAACCTAAACCTCATACTCACCCTAGCCCTCACCCTCACCCTAATCCTAAGCCTAACCCTCATCCTAACACTCACCCTAACTCTAACCCTAACCCTAACTCTCACCCTATGCCTAAACCTCACCCTCACACTCAGCCTCAGCCTAAGCCTAAGCCTAACCGTAAAAATAACCCTCACACTCACCCTAAACCTTACCCTAATCCTAATCCTAACCATAACCCTAACCCTCACCCTCACCCTATCCCTCACCTTAACCCTAACCCTAACACTAACCCTAACCCTAAACCTCACCCTCAGACTCAACCTAACCCTAACACTAACCATAATCTCACCCTCAACCTAAACCTAACCCTATACCTCACCCTAACCCTAAACATAAAACTCACCCTCAGCCTAGCCCTCCCCCTAACGCTAATACTAAGCCTAACCCTCATCCTAACACTCCCCCTAACCCTAATCTTAAACCTCACCCTAACCCTAACCCTCACCCTCACCCTCACCCTCAGCCTAAGCCTAAGCCTAACCTTAACCCTAACCCTCACACTCACACTAACCTTAAAACTAATCCTAATGCTGACACTAAACCTAACCCTCACCCTCACCCTAACCCTCACCATAACCCTAACCCTAATAACCCTAAACCTAACCCACACCCACAGCCTCACCCTAACCCTTATTCTAACCCTAAACGTCACCCTGACCCTAACCCTAAACCTAATAATAAACCTCACCCTAACCCTAAACCTAAACCTCACCCCCACCCTAGCCCTCACCCTAACCCTAATCCTAACCCTAATCCTCATCCTAACCCTCCCCATAAACCTAAGCATAACCATCACCTTAACCCTAACGTTCTCACCCTCAACTTCACCCTCAGCCTAACCCGAAGCCTAAACCTAAACCTAACGTTAACACACAAACTCACCCTAAGCCTAACCCTAAGTCTAACCCTCAACCTAACCCTAACCCACATACTCACCCTCACCCTAACCCTAATCCTCAACCTAACCCTAACCCTCTCCCTCCCCCTAACACTCACCATAACCCTAACCCTAACACTAACCCTAACCCTAACCCTCAACCTAACCCTCACTCTAACCCTGACTCTAAGCCTAAACCTTACAATCACCCTAACCCTAACTCTAACCCTAATCCAAACCCTAAACCTCAGCCTAACCCTACCCCTAACCCTCACCCTCACAGTAACCGTAAATATAAACCTTACCCTAACAATAACCCTAACCCTAACAATAAACCAAAACCTAACCCTAACCCTCATCCTAACCATATCCTTCACCCTAATCCTAACCCTCACCCTAACACTTACCCTCACCCCAACCCTAACCCTAACCCTCACACTCACCCTAACCTTTACCCTAAACCTAATCCTAACCCTAAACCTAACCCTCACCCTCACCCTAACACTCACCCTAACCCTAACTCCAACACTAACCCTAAACCTAACCCTCACCTCAGCCCCACCCTAACCTTAACTCTAAAATTAACCTCACCCTCACCCTAACCCTAAACCTAACAATAACCCTAACACTAACCCTAACCCTCACACTAACCCTCACCCTAACACTAAGCCTAACCCTCACACTCACACTCACCCTAACCCTAAAGCTAACCCCTATCCCTCAACCTAGCCCTAACCTCCACACTCACCATGATCCTTACCCTAATCCTAAACCTAACCCTAAACTTAACCTGAACACTAATTCTCGCCCTAACCATAACCGTAACCCTCACCCTAACCCTAACCCTCACCCTAGCCCTCACCCTAAGCCTAACACTAACCCTAACCCTAACCCTCACCCCAACCCTCACCCTAAACTTAAATCTAACCCTAAACCTCACCCTCACCCTACACCTAACTCTAAACCTAACCCTAACCCTAACCCTCAACCTCACCCTAACCCTAACTCTAACACTCACCCTCACGCTCACCCTAACTGTAACCCTAAACCTAACCCTAAGAATAACCCTAACCCTAATCCTAACCCTCACCCTAACCATCAACCTCACCCTATCCCAAACCCTCACCCTAAATCTTACCCTCAACCTAACACTAACCCTAACCCTAAAGCTAACCCTCACACTAACCCTAACCCTAACCCTAACCCTAAACCTCAACCTAACCCTCACTATCACCCTAACCCTATCACTAACCGTAACCCTAAACCTCACCCTCCCTCTTCCCGTAACCCTATATCTAAACGTAAACTTCACCCTCACACTAACCCTAACCTTAACCCTAAACACCAGCCTAACCCTAACCCTTATCCTCACCCGCACCCTAAACTTCACCATAACTATAACACTAACCCTAACAATAACCCTAACCCTAACCCTAACCATCACCCTAAACCTAATCCTCACCTCCACCCTCACACTCAGCCTAACCCTAAGCCTAAGCCTAACCCTCACACTAAGCCTCACACTCAACTTCACCCTAAGCCTAAACCTAACCCTAACCCTATCCCTAAACCTCAACCTAACCCTCACCCTCACCCTAACCCGAACACTAACCCTAACCCTAAACCTTACCCTAACTCTCCCCCTAACCATAACTCTAACCCTAAACCTCACCCTCACCCTAAACCTAACCCTAACCCTAAACCTCACCCTAAACCTCACCCTCACCCTCACCCTCCACCTCACCGTAACTCTAACCCTAACCCTAACAATAAAACTAACCCTAACACAACCATAACCCTAACACTAACCCTAACCATAACCATAACCCTCATCTTCAGCCTCAACCTAACAGCAATCTTTTTTTTTTTTTTTTGGGTCCGGTCGTGGGGCCTGAACTCTGGGCCTGGGCGCTGTCCTTCAGCTCTTCAGCTCAAGGCTAGCACTCTACCACTTGAGCCACAGCGCCACTTCCGGCTTTTTTCTTTTTGCTTATGTGGGGCTGAGGAATCGAACCCAGGGACTCGAGCATGCAAGGCAAGCACTCTACCACTGAGCCACTTTCCCAGCCCCCCTAACCGCAATCTTAACCCTAACCATAACACTAACAATAACCCTAACCCTAACCCTAATTCTCACCCCCACCCTCATCCTCAGCCTAACCCTAAGCCTAACCCTAACCCTAACCCTAACCCTCACCGTAACCCGAACCCTAACCCTAAACCTATACCTAAACCTAAACCTAAACTTAACCCTAACACTAAACCTAACCCTAATCCTCAGCTTCACCCTCGAGCTAACCCTCACCCTCATGCTCGGACTAAGCCTTAGCCTAAGCCTAAGCCTAACGGTATACCTGACCCTCACCCTAACACTAACCCTAACACTAACCCTAACTCTAAACCTAAACCTCACCCTCACCATAACCCTCAACCTAACCCTATCCCTCACCCTAACACTTACCCTCACCCTAAAACAAACCCTAACACTAACACTGATCCTCACACTAACCCTAACCATCACCCTAACACTAAAACTAAGCCTAACCCTAACCCTCACGCTCAGCCTAGTCCTCACCCTAACCCTAACACTCATCCTCCCCCTAAACCTCCCCCTAACCATAACACTAATCCTCAATCTAACCCTCAGCCTCACTCTACCCCTAACCATAAACCTCACCCTAACCCTAACCCTCACGCTTTCAGTAACCCTCACCTCAGCCTAACCCTCACGTTTACCCTTACCGTCAACCCCACACTAAACCTCACCCTAACCATTAACCTCACCCTCATACTAACCCTAACCCTAATACTAACCCTAACTCTAAACCTAAACCTCACCCTCACCCTCACCCTCAGCCTGAACCTAAGGCTAACCCTAACCCTAACATTAACCCTCACACTCATCCTAACCCTCACCCTAACCCTAACCCTAACACTAACCCTAACCCCTAAGCCTCACCCTCAGCCTCACCCTAACCCTAATTATAACCCTAAACCTCACCCTCACCCTAACCCTAACGCTAAACCTAACCCTAACCCTAACCCTCCCCCTAACACTCAACCTAATCATAACACTAATCACTAACCCTAACTCGAAACCTAACCCTAACACTAAACCTCACCCTCACCCTAACCCTAACCCTAACACTAACCCTAACCCTAACCCTCACCTTCAACCTCACCCTCAGCCTAAACTTAAGCCTAACCCTAAACCTAACCTAACACACACACTCACCCTTAACCTAACACTAATCCTCACCCTAACCGTAACCCTAATCCTAACCCTCCCCCTAACTCTCACCCTCACACTAACCCTAACACTAAGCCTAACCCTAACCCTCAACCTAACCCTCACCCTAACCCTAACTCTAATCCTAAATCTCACCCTCACCCTAACCCTAACTCTAACCTCAACCAAACCCTAAACCTCACCCTATCCCTAACCCTAACCCTAAACCTAACATTAACCCTAACCTTAACTCTAACCCTAAACCTCCCCCTCCCCCTAACCCTAACCCTAAGCATGATGCTAAACGTCACCCTAAACCTAAACCTTACCCTAACACTTACCCTCACCCTAACACTAACACTAACAATAACCCTCCCCTTAACCCTAACCATCACCCTTACCGTAACCCTAACCCTCATCCTAATCCTCATCCTAAACCTAACCGTAACCCGAAACCTCACCCTAACACTAACCCTAACCCTCACCCTAACCCTAGCCCCCACCCTAAAGGTAAACCTAACCTTAACGCTCAACCTAACCCTAAACCTCAAGCTCAAGGTAACCGTAATCCTAACCCTCACCCTAACCCTAAACTTAACCTGAACCCTAACTCTCACCCTAAACATAACCCTAACCCTCACTCAAACCCTAAACCTCACCCTCACCCTCACCCTCAGTGTAACCCTAAGCCGAACCCTAACCCTAACGCTAACCCTCACACTCACCCTAACCCTTACCCTAATCCTAATCCTAACCCTAACTCTAACCCTCAGCCTCAGCCTCACCTTAACCAAAAACCTCAACCTCACCCTAACCCTAACCCTAAACCTCACCCTATCCCTAACCCTAAACCTCACCCTCACCCTAGCCCTCACCCTAACACAAATCCTAACCCTAACCCACACCCTAACCCTCAACCTAACAATAACCTGAACCATCACTCTAAACCTAAACCTCAACCCCACCCTCATCCTCAGCCTAACCCTCAGCCAAAGACTAACCCTAACCCTAACCCTCACACTCACCCTCACCTTAACCCTAATCCTAACCCTAACCCTTAAACTAAACTTCAACCTAACCCTCACCCTAAGCCTAACCTTAACCCTAAACCTCACCCTCACCTTAGTCCTCAACTTAACCCTCACCCCAAACCTAACCCTCACCCTCACCCAAACCCGAACCCTAACCCTCACACTCATCCTAATGCTACCCCTAACCCTAATCCTAAACCTCACCCTAACCCTAACACTAACCCTCACAATCACCCTATCCCTAACCCTAACCCTACCTCTAAACTTCATCCGAACCCTAAACCTGACCCTCAACATCACCCTCACCCTCACCCTTACCTTAACCTTAACCCTAACCCTAAACCTAAGAATAACACTAACCATAAACCTAACCCTAAACCTCACCCTCAGTGTAACTCTAACCCTAACCCAAACCTTCACCTTAACCCTAACACTGACCCTCACCCTAACCCTAAACCGAACCCTAACCCTAAACCGAACCCTCACCCTAGCATATATCCTAACCCAAATCCTAAACCTATCACTCACACTAACCCACACTCTAACCCTAAACCTAACCCTCACCCTTAATCTAACCCTCACCCTCAGCCTCAGACTCAGCCTAACCCTAAGGCTAACACTAACTCTAACCCTAACACTCACCATCACCTTAACCCTAACCCTAACCCTAACCCCAACCCTAAACCACTCTAACACTAACCCTCAACATCAACCTAACCCTAACCTTAACACTCACCCTGGCACATACCCTAACACTATTCCTAACCCTAACGCTCACCCTAACCGTCACTCTAAACCTAACCCTAAACCTAACCCTCACCTTAACACTAACCCTCACCCTAATGCTAACCCTCACCCTACTCCTACCCATAACCCTCACACTAACCCTAAACCTCACCCTCACCCTAAACCTCACCCTCACCCTAACCCTAAACCTCACCCTCACCCTAGTGCTCACCCTAAACCTAACCCTAACCCTAACACTCACCCTAACCATAACCCTCACCATAACCCTAACACTCACACTAACCCTAAATCTAAACCTCTCCCTCACCCTCACCCTAACCCTAACCCTAACCCTCCCCTTCACCCTAAACCAAACCCTAACCCTAACACTCACCCTAACACTAACCCTAACCCTAACCCTAACCCTCACACTCACCCTCAACCTAGACCTAATCCTAAACCTAACCCTAACCCTCACAGTAACACTCAAACTAGCGCTCACCCTAACCCTAATCCTAACCCTAAATCTCATCTTAACCGTCACCATAACCCTAAGCCTAACCCTCACCCTAACCCTAACCCTAACCCTCACCCTCATGCTCGGCCTAAGCATAAGCCTAAGCATAAGCTTAAGCCTAAACCTAACCTTCACACTAACCCTCAACCTAACCCTAACCCTAACACAAAAGCTAACTCTCACCCTAAACCTCACCCTCACCCTAACCCTAAATCTAACCCTAACCCTAAACATAAACCTAACCCTCAACCTAACCCTAAACCTCACACTCACCTTAAAAGTAAACCTAATCCTAACCCTAACAGTAACCCTAACCCTAACCCTCATTCTAACCATAATACTCACCCTAAACCTAACCCTCACCCTAAGACTTAAATTCACCCTAACACTAAACCTAACCCTAACACTAGCACTCACACTAACCCAAACTCTCCCCCTCACCCTAAACCAAATCCTAACCCTAACCCTCACCCTAACCCTAAGCCTAACCCTAACCCTAACCCTGACACTCACCCTCAACCTACACCTAATCCTAAACCTAACCCTAACCCTCACAGTAACCCTCAACCTAGCCCTCACCCTAACCCTAATCCTAACCCTAAACCTCATCCTAACCCTCACCCTAACCCTAACCCTAACCCTCACCTTAACCCTATCCCTCACCCTCATGCTCGGCCTAAGCCTAACCCTAAGCCTAAGCATAAGCCTAAACCTAACCCTCACACTAACACTCAACCTAACCCTAACCCTAACACAAAAGCTAACTCTAACCCTAAACCTCACCCTCACCCTAACCCTAACTCTAACCCTAACACTAAACATAAACCTAACCCTCATCCTAACCCTAAACCTCACACTCAACTTAACAGTAAACCTAATCCTAACCCTAATAGTAACCCTAAACCTAACCCTAACCCTCATTCTAAACATAACACTCACTCTAAACCTAACCCTCACCCTAACACTTAAATTCACCCTAACACTAAACCTAACCCTAACAGTAGCACTCACACTAACCCTCACCCTCACCCTCACCCTAACCCTAACCCTCATCCTCATCCTAAACCTCACAGTAACCCTAAAACTAATCCTCAATATAAACCTCACCCTCACCTTAACCCTAACCCTAACCCTCACCCGAAACCTTACCCTCACCCTTAACTTAATCCTCACTCTCAGCCTAACTCTCACCTTAAGCCTTACCTGCACCCTCACCCTAACCCTCACCCTAAGCCTAACCCTCATCCTAACACTCACCCTGACCGTAACCCTAAGCCTAACCCTAACCCTAACCCTCACCCTCACCCTAGACATCATCTTAACCCTAATCCTAACCCTAAAACTAACCCTAACCCTAACCATCACCCTTAACCTAATCCTCAACCCCACCCTCACCCTCAGCCTAACCCTAAGCCTAAGCCTAATCCTAACCCTAACCCTCACACTCAGCCTCACCATAACCCTAATCCTAAACCCAACCCTAACACTAACCCTAAACCTCAACCTATCCCTCCCCCTAACCCTCCCCCTAACTCTAACTCTAACCCTAAACTTCACCCTCACCCTAACCCTCACCCTAAACCTAAATCTAACCCTCACCCTCACCCTCACTGTAACTCTAACCCTAACTCTAACAATAACACTAACCCTAACCATCACCCTAACCCTAACCCTAAACCTCACCCTAAGCCTAACCCAAAACCTCAACGTCAGCCTCACCCTAACCGTAAACTTAACCTTAACCATAACACTAACAATAACCCTAACCCTAATCCTAACACTGATCCTCACCCTCACCCTAACCCTCACCCTCAGGTTAAGGCTAAGCCTAACCCTATCCCTAAGCCTAACACAATCACTCACCCTAACATTAACCCTAATCCTAATCCTAACCCTAACCCTAACACTCATCCTAACCCTCACCCTAACCCTAACCCTAACACTAACCCTAACACTCAACCTAACCCTAATTCTAACCCTAACCCTCACCCTCAACTTCACCCTCACCCTAATCCTAACCCTAAACCTCACCCTAACCCTAACCCTTACCCTCACCCTCACTGTATCTCTAACCATAACCCTAACAATGACACTAAACCTAACCCTAACCCTCACCGTCACCCTCACCGTAACACTAACCCTAACCCAAACCCTCACCCTAGCCCTCACCTTAGCCCTAATCCTAAACTTAAACCTCACCCTAACCTTCACCCTAACCCTAAAACCCTAACAGTCACCCTAATCCTAACCCTTAACCTCACCCTCACGCTAGGACTAAACCTAAGACTAAGGCTAACCCTAACCCTAACTTTCACACTCACCCTCACCCTCATCCTCACAGTAACTCTAACCTTACCCCTAACAATAACACTAACCCGAAACTTAACCCTAACCCTAATCCTCACCTTGACAGTAAACCTCAACCTAAACCAAGCCCTCACCCTAACACTAACACTAATCCTAACCCTAAACCTTACCCTAACCTAACCCTAAACCTCACTCTCAGCCTCAACCTCAATGTAAACTTAATCTTCATGATAACACTAACAATAACCCTAACCATAACACTAATCCTAACCCTCAGCCTCACCCTAACACTAACCCTCACTCTCACCGTAACCCTAACCTAACCCTCACCCTAACCCTAAACCTAACCCTAATCCTAAACCTCGCCATAATGGTAACCCTAACCCTCACCCTCACCCTTGCCCTCATACTAACCCTAATCCTAACCCTAAACCTCATCCTAACCCTGACTCTAACCATAACCCTAACCCTCAACCTAACCCTAACCCTAACCTTGAAGCTAACCCTAACACTCACCCTCACCCTCACACTCAGCCTCAGCCTAACCCTAAACCTAAGCCTAACCCTAACCCACACACTCACCCTCACCTTAACCCTAATCCAAACACTAACCCTCACCCTAACACTCCCACTAATCCTAACCCTAAACGTAAACCTCACCCTCACCCTAACCCTAACTCTAACACTGAACCTAAACATAAACCTCACCCTAACCCTAACCCAAACCCTCACCCTCACCGTAACAGTAACCCTAACCCTAACAATAACCCTAACCCTAACGCTAACACTAACCCTAAACATAAACCTCACCCTAATGCTAACCCTCACCCTAAAACTAACCCTAATACTAACACTAACCGTCACACTAACCCTAACCATCACCTTAACCCTAAACTTCAAAATAACCCTAAACCTAACCCTCACCCTCACCATAGCCCTATCACTAACCCTAACCCTCATGCTCACCCTAAACCTCACACTAACCCTAACACTGACACTCAATTTAACCTCACCCTCACCCTAACCCTAACCCTAATCCTCACCCTAACTCTCACCCTAACCTTAACCCTCACTTTTACCCTTACTGTCACACTCACCCTAACCCTCACCCTAATCCTAACCCTAATTCTAACCCTCATCCTAAACATAACCCTAACCATCACGCTAACCGTAACCTTCAATCTCACAATCAGCCTCAGTCTAAACCTAAGCATAAGCCTAACCCTAACCCTAAACCTCAACTTCACCCTAGTCCTCACCCTAACCATAATCCTAACCCTAACCCTAAAAATAACACTAATCCTAACCCTAACGCTCATTCTAACCCTAAACCTCACCCTAACCCTGATCCTCACCCAAACACCTTACACTAACAATAACCCTAACCCTAACCCTAACCCTCATTCTAACCCTAACCCTCACCCTAACCCTTACCCTCACCCTAACACTTACCTTACCCTAACACTAACCCTAACCCAAACACTAAACCTCACACTAACCCTAACCCTCACCCTACCCTAACCCTAACCCTAAACCTCTCCCTAACCGTAACCCTAACCCTCACCCTCACTCTCCCCCTCACCCTCACCCTCACCATATCTCTAACCCTAACCTTAACAATAACACTAATCCTAACCCGAACACTAACCCTAATCCTAATCCTAACCCTAATACCCACCCTCAGCCTTACCTTCACCACAAACTTAACCCTAACCATAACCCTAACAATAACCCTAACCATCACCCTAACCCTAACATTAACCCTCACCTTAACCCTAACCCTAACCCTAATGCTAACCCTATACCTCATCCTAACCCTCACCCTAACCCTAACCCTAAACCTCAACCTAACCCTAACCCTCACCCTCACACTCAGCCTAACCCTAAACCTAACCCTAACACTAACCCTCACACTCACACTCAAACTAACCCTAATCCAAAATCTAACCCGAACCCTAACCATAACCCTCAACCTAACCCTCACCCTAACCCTAACCCTAACAGCAATCCTAACACTAACCTTCACACTAACCCTAACTCTAACCCTAAACCTCACCCTCACCCTCACTTTAATCCTTACCCTCAACCTCAGCCTAAACCTAAGCCCGACCCTAACCTGAATCCTCACACTCACACTCACCCTCACCCTAACCCTAATCCTAATCCCAGCCCTAACCCTAAACGTCAACCTAACCCTAACCCTCACAATAACCCTAAAACTAAAACTAACCCTAACACTAACGCTCACCCTAACCCTAAATCTAAACCTAAACCTCACCCTCAACTTAACCCCAACCCTAACCCTAACCCTAACCCTAAACCTCACCCTAAACATAACCCTAAACCTCACCTTCACCCTAGCCCTCACTCAAACCCTAATCCTAACTCTAACACTCATCCGAACCCTAACCCTAACCCTAAACCTAACCATCACCCTAACCCTAACACTCAGCCTCAACCTTACCCTCACCCGCAGCCTAACATTAAGCCTAAAACTACACCTAACCCTAACTCACACACTCACCCTCACCCTAACCCTAATCCTAACCCTAAACCTAACAATAACCCTAACCCTAAAGCTAACCCTCACCATAAATATAACCCTCACCCTAACCCAAACCCTCACCCTAACACTTACCCTGACCCTAACACAAGCCGTAAGCATCACCCCAACGTTCACACTAACCCTAATCCTCACAGTAACCCTAAACCTCATCCTAACCTTAACCCTAACCCTAACCTAAACCTCAACCTCATCATAGCCCTCACCCTAACCCTAATTCTAACCCTAACCCTAACCCTCAACCTCACCGTAAACCTCACACTAACCCTAACCCTAATCCTCAATCTAACCCTCACCATAACCATAACCCTAACCCTCACCCTAACCCTAACCCTCACCCTTATTTTAACACTCACCCTCAGCCTAAACCTCACCTTTACCCTTACCATCACTCTCACCCTAACCCTCAACCTTACCCTAACGCTCACCCAATCCCTAACCCTAACCCTAACCCTAAACCTACCCTCACCCTCAGCTTTACACTAATCCTATCACTATTCCTAACCCTAAACCTCACCTTCACACTAACAGTCAGCTAATTCTTAACCTCACACTAATCCTAACCCTAACCCTAACCCTAACTCTCACACTAAACCTAAACCTTAACCTAACCGAAACCCTACACCTTACCCTAAACCTCATCTTAACCCTAACTCTAACCCTCACCCTAACCCTAACCCAAAACCTCAACATCACCCTAAATCTGACCCTAACCCTAATAACAACCCTAAACCTCACCTGAACCCTAACCCTCACCCTGAACCTAACCCTCACCCTAACCATCAGCCTAACCCTCATCCTAACCCTAAGCATAACCCTAACCCTAACCCTCACCCTAACCCTCACGCTAACCCAAACCTTAACCCTAACCCTCACCCTCACCCTAACCCTCATCCTAACACTTAACATACTCGCCCTAAACCTCACACTTAATCGAATCCTCACCGTAACTCTAACCCTAACAGTCACCCTCACCGTCACCCCCATACTAAGCCTAACCCTAACCCTCACCCTAATCCTAAAACCCACCCTAATCCTCACCCTAAACCTCACCCTAACTCTAATGCAAGTCTAACACTCACCCTAACCCTCATGCTATCACTTATCCACAGCACAAAACTAACCCTAACCTTAACCCTCACCCTCACCCTAACCCTAATCCTAACCCTAACCCTCATCCTAACCCTCACACTAACCCTTAGGTTAACCATAACCCTAAGCCTAATCCTCACACACACTCACCCTCAGCCTAACCCTAAGCCTAAGCCTAATCCTAACCCTAACCCTCACACTCACCCTCACTCTAACCCTAATCCTAACCCAAAACCTAAACCTAACCCTAAACATCAACCTTACCCTCACCCTAAACCTAACGCTAACCCTAACACTAACCCTAACCTAAACACTCACCCTTACCCTCCCCCCTCAACCTAACTCTAACCCTAAACCTCTCCCTCACCTTATCCCTAATACTAACCCTAACTCTAAACCTCACCGAAACCCTAACCCTCACCCTCACCCAAACCCTAAGTCTAACCCTAACCCTAACATTAACACTAATCCTAACCCTAAAACTAACCCTAACCCTAAGTATAACCCTAACCCTCACCCTCACTGTAACCCTAAACCTCATCCAAAAGCTCACCCTAACCCTAACCCTAACCCTAAAACTCACCCTAACACTAACCCTAACCCTCACCGTCACCCAAGCCCTCACCCTAACCCTAATAATAACCCTAATCCTCATCCTAACCCTCACCCTAACCCTAACTCTAACCCTAAAACTCACCCTAACCCTAACCCTAACTAAAACCCTAACCCTAACACTAAACATCACCCTAACCCTAACCCTCACCCTCATCCTCACTGTAACCCTAACCCTAAACATAACAATAACCCTAAACCTAACCCTAAACCTGACCCTAAACATAACACTCACCCTAACCCTAACCCTCACCCTAACACTTACCCTAACCCTTACCCTAACCCTAACTCTAACACTAACCCTCACAGTAACCCTAACTCTCACCCTAATCCTAAACCTCACCCTAACCCTAACCCTAACCCTAACCCTCACCCAAACCCTAACCCTCACTCTCACCCTACTTCTAACCATAACCCTCACCCTAACCCTAACCCTCATCCTCACTGTAAACCTCACACTAACCCTAACCCTAATCCTCAATCTAACCCTCACCCTCACCCTAACCCTCACCCTCACCCTAACCCTCACACTCACCCTAAACCTCATCCTATCCCTTATGCTAACCCTCACATTAATCCTTACCCTCACCCTTAATGGAACACTCACCCTCAGCCTAAACCTCACCTTTACTGTTACCGTCATGCTCACCCTAAGCCTCACCCTAAAACTTACACTCATCCTAACACTCACCCTAACCCTAACCCTATCCATCACCCTAACCCTATCAATCACACTCACCCTCACCCTCAGCTTAAACCTATGCCTAAGCCGAACCCTAACCCTAAACCTCACCCTCACCCAACCCCATTACCGTAAAACTTATCCTAACCCCAACCCTCATCCTAATCCTCACCCTAACCCTAACCTTAACCATCACCCAAAACCTATTCCTCACCCCCACCCTTATCCTCAGCCTAACCCTAAGCCTAAGCCTAACCATAAACCTCACATTCACCCTAGCCCTCACCCTAAACCTAATCCTAACCCGAACCTTCATCCTAAACCTCACCACAACCCTAACCCTAACCATCACCCAAACCCTATTCCTCACCCCACCCTCAGCCTAACCCTAAGTCTAAGACTAACCCTAACCCTAACCCTCACCCTCACCCTAGCCTGCACCCTAACCCTAACCCTAAACTAACCCGAACCCAAATCCTAAACCTAAACCTAAACCTAACCTTAACCCTCACCCTAGCCCTCACCGTAACCATAATCCTAACCCTAAACCTCATCCTAACCCTCACCCTAAACCTAACCCTAACCCTCACCCTAACCCTAACCCTCACCCTCACCCTCAGCCCAACCCTAACCCTAATCCTCACACTCACACTCACGCTAAAACTAATCCTAAATCTAACCCGATCCCAAAACATAACCCTCACCCTAACCCTCATCCTAACCCTAATCCTAACAGCAATCCTTACACTAAACCTCACACTAACCCTAACTCTAACCCTAAACCTCACACTCACCCTCACCTTAAGCCTCACCCTCAACCTCAGCCTAAACCTAAGGCTCACCCTAACCCTAACCCTAACCCTT
Organism: Dipodomys merriami; assembly: GCF_024711535.1. NCBI lineage: Eukaryota > Metazoa > Chordata > Mammalia > Rodentia > Heteromyidae > Dipodomys > Dipodomys merriami. The sequence continues at coordinate 1,259,839 of NW_027202771.1, forward strand.
ACACTCACCCTCACCCTCACCCTAACACTAATTCTACTCCCAGCCCTAACCCTATCCCTCACCCTAACCCTAACCCTCACCCTAAACCTAAACGGAACATTAACCCTAAACCTAACCCTCACCCTAACCCTAACTCAAACCTAAACCTCAGCCTCACCTTAACCCTAACCCTAACCCTAACCCTAAACCTCACGCTAAATATAACCCTAAACCTCACCTTCACCCTAGCCCTCACCCAAAACCTAATCCTAACTCTAACCCTCATCCTAACCCTCACCCTAACCCAAACCCTAACCATCACCCTAACCCTAATCCTCAGCCTCAACCTCACCCTCAGCCTAACCTTAAGCCTAAACCTAAACCTAACCCTAACCCACACACTCACCCCCACCCTAACCCTAATCCTAATCCTAGCCCTAACAATAACCCTAACCCTAAACCTAACCCTCAACCGAAACATAACCCTCATCCTAACCCAAACCCTGACCCTAACACTTACCCTCACCCTAGCACTAACCTTAACTCTAACCCTAACAATCACACTAATCCTAACCCTCACAGTAACCATAAACTTCACCCTAACCTTAACCCTAACCCTAACCTAAACCTAACCCTCATCCTAGAACTCACCCTAACCCTAATTCTATCTCTAAACCTAACCCTAACCCTAACCCTCAACCTCACCCTAAACCTCACACTAACCCTAACCCTAATCCTCAATCTAACACTCACCCTAACCGTAACCCAAACCCTTAACCTAACCCTCACCCTAACCCTAACCCTCACCCTTATCGTAACCCTCACCCTCAGCCTAACCCTCACCTTTACCCTTACCATCACTCTCACCCTAACCCTCAACCTTACCCTAACCCTCACCCAAGCCCTCACCCTAACCATAACCCTAAACCTCACCCTCACCCTCAGATTTACACTAATCCTATCACTATTCCTAACCCTAAACCTCACCCTCACACTAACAGTCAGCTAATTCTTACTCTCAAACTAATCCTAACCCTAACCCTAACCCTAAGTCTCACAATAAACCTAACCCTCACCCTAACCGTAACTCTATCCCTTACCGTAACCCTCACCTTAACCCTAACTCTAACCCTCAACCTAACCTGACCCAAAACCTCAACGTCACGCTAATTCTGACCCTAACCCTTATAACAACCCTAACCCTCACCCTCACCCTAACCCTCACTCTAATCATAACCCTAACCCTCACCCTAAACCTCACCCTAACCCGAACCTTAACCCTAACCCTCACCCTCACCCTAACCCTCATCCTAACACTTAACCTCATCCTCACCCTAAACCTCACACTTAACCGAATCCTCAATGTAACTCTAAACCTAACCGTCAACCTCACCATCACCCTCACGGTAAGCCTAACCCTAACCCTCACCCTAACCCTAAAACTCACCCTAATCCTCACCCTAACCCTCACCCTAACCCTAATGCTAAGTCTAACACTCACCCTAACCCTCATGCTATCACTTATCCACACCACAAACCTAACAATAACCTTAACCCTCACCCTCACCCTAAACCTCACCCAAAACCTAAACCTAATCCTAATCCTCACCCTAATCCAAACCCTAACATGAACCCTCACCTAACCCTAAACCTAACCCTCTACCTCACCCTAACCCTCACCATCACCCGAACCCTCAACCTAATCCTAACGCTCACCCACACCCTAAACCTCAAGCTCACCCTTACCCTAACCCTCAACTAATCCTCACCCTAACCCTAACCATTACCTAACCAAGACTCTCACCCTCACCCTCACCTTCACCCTAACCCTCACCCTCACCCTAGACCTCACCCTAACCATAACCATAACCCTAAACCTCACCCTCACCCTCACCCTCAACCTCAGCCTATCCCTAATCATATCCCTAATTCTAACCCTAACCCTATCCCTCATCCTAACCCTCACCATAACCCTTACCCTCACCCTCACTCTCACCCTAACCGTAACCCTCACACTAAACCTAAACCTCACCCTAAACCTAAACCTACCCCTCACCCTAAACCTCACCATAAACTTCACGCTATCCCTAAACCTCACCCTCACGCTAGACCTCACCCTAACCCTAATTCTAACCCTAACCCTCACCCTAACCCTCATCCTCACCCTAAACCTCACACTAACCCTAACCCTAATCCCCAATCTAACCCTAACCCTAATCCTAACCCTAACCTTCACCCTAACCCTAACCCTCACCCTTACCGTAACTCTCACCCTTAGCCTTACCCTCAACTTTACTCTTACCATCACTCTCATCGTAACCCTCACCCTAACCCGAACCCTCATCCTAACCCTCACCCTAACCCTAACCCTATCCATCACCATAACCCTAACCCTCACACTCACCATCACCCTCAGCTTAAACCTATGCCTAAGCCTAACCCTAACCTTAACCCTCCCCTCACCATAGCCCTCACCCTAACCCTAATCCTAACCCTAACCCTCATCCTAACCCTCACCTAACCCTAAGGTTATCCATCACCCTAAGCCTAATCCTCACACCCACCCTCACCCTCAGCCAAACCCTAAGACTAAGCCTAATCCTAACCCTAACCCTCACACTCAGCCTCACCCTAACCCTAATCCTAACCCTAAACCTAGCCCAAACCCTAAACCTCAACCTTACCCTCACTCTAAACCTAAAGCTAACCGTAACACTAACCCTAACCCTAACCCTCACCCTAAACCTCCCCCTCAAACTAAGTCTAACCCTAAACCTCACCGTCACCCTATCCCTAATCCTAACCCTAAAACTAACCCTTACTCTAACCCAAAGCTTCACTCTCAGCCTCAGCCTCATGGGAAATGTAACCCTAACCATAACATTTACAATAACCCTAACCCTAATCCTAACCATCACACTCATCATAACCATAATCCTAACCCTAACCCTTGCCCTAACCTAAACCCTCACTCTCACTGAAACCCTAACCCTCATCTTAACCCTCAACCTAACCTAACCTTAACACTCACCCTAACCCTTTACCTCACCCTAATCCTAACACTAAGCCTGACCTAAACCTCCTCCTCACCCTCAAGCTGCGCCTAAGCCTAAGCCTAAGCCTAAGCCTAGTCCTAACCCTAACCCTAACAAAAACCCTAACCCTCAACCTAAAACTCAACCTAACCCTAACCCTAACCCTAACCCTAAACTTCACATTAACCCTAACCCAAACCCTACCTCTCATCCTGACCCTCAAGCTAACTTTAACCCTCACCCTCACCAGAACCCTAAACCTAACACTAACCCTAAACCTCACCTTAAGGCTAATTCTAACCCTAACCCTAACCCTAACCGGCACCCTAACCCTAATCCTCACCTAAACCCTCACCCTCAGCCTAACCCTAAGGCTAACAGTAAGCCTAACCCTCACACTCACCCTCACCCTAACCATAAACCTAAACCTAACCCAAGCCCTAACACTTACCCTCAACCTTACCCTCACCCTAACCCTAACCCTAACACTAACCCTAACCCTAACCCTCAACCTAAACCTCACACTAACCCTAACACTAACCCTAAAACTGACCTTCACCCTAACCCTAACTCTAACCCTAACCCTAACCCTAAATCTCACACTAACCCTAGCATTAAACCTCACCCTCACCCTCACCCTCACCGTAACCATAACCCTAACCCTAACAATAACACTAACCTTAATCCTAAGCCTCACCATAAACATAACCCTCACCCTAACCCTCAACCTCAACCTAACACATACCCTCACCCTAACACTAACCCTCATACTAAGCCTACCCCTCACCGAAACCCTAAACCTCACACTAACCCTAACCCTAGTCCTCAATCTAATCCTCACTCTCACCCTAACCCTAAACCTTACCCTTGCCCTCACCCTCACCCTAACCCTAACCCTTACCCTTACTCTATACCTCACCCTAACCCTAACCCTCCCCCTTAACGACAACCTCACCCTCAGACTAACCCTCACCTTTAACCTTAAGGACACCCTCAACCTAACCCTCACCATAACCCTAAAGCTGAACCTTAATAATCACCCTAACTCTAACCCTAAGCCTCACCCTAACCCTAACACTCACCCTAACCCTAACACTCACCCTCACCCTCACCCTCAGCCTAACCCTAAGCCTAACCCTAACCCTAACTCTAACCCTCACACTCACCCTCTCCCTAACCCTAATCCGCATCCTAACCCTAACCCTAACACACACCACCACCCTACCCCTTACCCTAACCCTCACCCTACCCGTAACACTAACCCTAACCCTAACCCTCACCCTAACCGTCACCCTAACCCTATCTCTAACACTAAACGTCAAACTCACACTGACCCTAAATTTAACCCTAACCCTAAACCTCACCCTAAACCTAACCCTAAACCTCACCCTCACCCTAGCCCTCACCATAACCATAATCCTAAAACTAACCCTCATCTTAACCCTCATCCTAACCCTAACCCTCACCCTAACCCTAATCCTAAACATAACCCTAACTCTAAACCTCACCTTAACCCTAATCCTAAAACTAACCCTAACCCTAACCCTCATCCTAACCCTCACTTGAACCCTAACTGTAACCCTAAACCTCACCCTCAACCTCACCGTAACTCTAACCCTAACCCTAAACCTAAACCTCACCCTAACCCTAACACTCACCCTCACCCTAACCATAATCCTCACCCTAACCCTAACCCTCACCCTAACACCCTCACCCTAACACTAACCCTAACTCAAACACTAACCCTCACAGTAACCCTAACTCTCACCCGAACCCTAAACCTCACCTAAACCCTAACACTAACCCTCAGCCTCACCCTAGCCCTCACCCTAACCCTAATTCTAACCCTAAACCTCACCCTAACCCTAACCCTCATCCTCAACCTAAACCTCACACAAACCCCAATCCTGATCCTCAATCTAACCCTCACCCTCACCCTAACCCTCATCCTAATCCTTACCCTAAAACTCAACCTAATCCTAACCCTCACCCTTAGGGGAACAGTCACCCTCAGCCTAACACTCACCTTTATTCTTACCGTCACATTCAGGCTAACCCTCACCCTAACCCTAACCCTCATCCTAACACTCACCCTAACCCTAACCCTATCCATCATCCTAACCCAAACCCTCAAACTCACCCTCACCCTAAGCCTAACCTTAAGCCTAAGCCTAAGCCTATCCCTAATTCTAAACCTCACCCTCACCCTAGCCCTCACCCTAAACCTAATCCTAACGCTAAGCCTCATCCTCACCCTCAACCTAACCCTAACCCTAAACATCACCCAAAACCTATTCCTCACCCCCATACTCACCCTCAGCCTAACACTAAGACTAAGCCTAACCCTAACCATAACCCTCAACCTCAGGCTCACCCTCACCGCAAACTAAACCCAAACCATAACACTAACAATAACCCTAATTTTAACCGAAACCCTAACCTTAATCCTCACGCCCACCCTCACCCTCAGCCTAACCCTAAACCTAACCCTAAACCTAAACCTAACCCTAAACCTCACCCTAATCCTCAGCCTCACCCTAACCCAAACACTAACATGAATCGTCACCCTAACCCTAAGCCTAACCCTAACTCTCAAACTCAACCTCAACATAACAATAAACCTAACCCTAAACCTCACCCTAAACCTAACACTCACCCTCAACCTCAACCTCACTGCAAACTTTACCCTAACCATAAAAATACAAATAACCCTAACCCTAACCCTAACCTTAACCCTAATCCTCACCCCTACCCCCACCTTCAGCCTAACCATAAGCCTAATCCTAAACCTAACCCTAAGCCTCACCGTAACCCTAAACCTAACCCTCACCCTAACCCTAACCCTAACACTAAACCTCACCTTAAGGCTAACTCTAAACCTAACCCTAACCCTAAACCGCACCCTAACTCTCACACTTACACTCTACCTCAGCCTAACCCTAAGCCTAAACCAAACCCTAATTCTAACCCTCACACTCACCCTCAAACTAACCATAATCCTAAACCTAACACTATCCCTAACCCTAAACCTCACCCTAACGTTAACCCTAATCCTAACACTAACACTAACCCTAAACCTAACCCTCACCCTAACCCTCCTCCTAAACCTATCTCTAACCCTAAACCTCAAACTTACCCTGACCCTAAACCTAAACCTAACCCTAAACCACACCCTAACACTAAACCTCAACCTCACTCTAGCCCTCACTCTAACCCCAATCATAAACCTAACCCTCATTCTAACCCTCACCTTAACCCTAAACCAAACCCTCACCCTAACCTACACCCTCACCCTAACCCTCAGCCTAACCCTAAGCCTAACCCTAAACCTAACCCTAACACTAACCCTCACACTCACACTCATGCTAACCCTAATCCTAAATCTAATCCTATCCCTAACCATAACGCTCACCCTAACCCTCACCCTAACACTAACATTAACACCATCCCTATCGCTAACCCTCACACTAACCCTAACTCTAACCCTAAACCTCACCCTCACCCTCACCTTAACCCTCACCCTCAACCTCAGCGTAAACCTAAGCCTAACCCTAAACCTAACCCTAACACTAACCCTCAAACTCACACTCACCCTCACAAAAACTCTTATCTTAATCCCAGCCCTAACCCTAACCCTCACCCTAACCCTAACCCTCACCCTAACCCTAAACCTAACACTAACCCTAACAGTAACCCTCACTCTAACCCTAACTCTAAACCTAAACCTCACCCTCACCTTAACCCTAACCCTAAACTTAACCCTAACCCTATACCTCACCCTAAACATAACCCTAAACATCACCTTCACCCTAGCTCTCACCCAAACCCTAAACCTAACCCTCAAACTAAACATAACCCTAACCCTAACCCAAACCCCCACCCTAACACTTCCCCTCACCCTAACACAAAACCTCACACTAACCCCAAATCTCACAGTAAACCTAAACCTCACCCTAACATTAAACCTAACCCTAACCTAAACCTCACCCTCACCCTAGCCCTCACCCTAACCCTAATTCTAACCCTAACCCTCAACCTAAACCTAACCCTCAACCTCACCCTAAACCTCACACTAACCCTAACCCTAATCCTCAATCTAACCCTCACCCTAAAAGTATCCTGAACACTTAACCTAACGCTCACCTTAACCCTAACCCTCACCCTTATCTTAACCCTCACACTGAGCCTAACCCTCACCTTTACCCTTACCATCACTCTCACTCTAACCCTCAACCTTAACCTAACGCTCACCCAAGCGCTCACCCTAACACTAAGCCTAAACCTCACCATCACCCTCAGCTTTACACTAATCCTATCACTATTCCTAACCCTAAACCTCACCCTCACCCTAACAGTCAACTAATTCTTACCCTCACACTAATCCTAACCCTAACCCTAAACCTAACTCTCACAATAAACCTAACCCTCACCCTAACCGTAACCCTACACCTTACCCTAACCCTCACCTTAACCCTAACTCTAACCCTCAACCTAACCCTCACCCAAAACCTCACTGTCACCCAAAATCTGACCTTAACCCTTATAACAACCCTAACCCTCACCCTCACCCTCACCTTAACCCTCACCCTAACCCTCACCCTAATCATAACCCTAACCCTCAGCCTAACCCTCACCCTAACCCTAAGCATAACCCTAACCCTAACCCTCACCCTAACCCTCACCCTAACCCTCATCCTAACACTTACCCTCATCCTCACCCTAAACCTCACACTTAACCGAATCCTCACCGTATCTCTAACCCTAACCGTCACCCTCACCATCACCCTCACGCTAAGCCTAACCCTAACCCTCTCCCTAACCCTAACACTAACACTAACACTCACTTAACCCTAACCCTAACCTTCTACCTCACCCGAACCCTCACCCTAACCCTAAAGCTCACGCACACCCTAAACCTCAAGCTCACCCTTACCCTAAACCTCAACTAATCCTCACCATAACCCTAACCATTACCTAACCAAGAACCTCACCCTCAACCTCACCTTCAACCTAGCCCTCACCATCACCCAAACCATATCCCTAACCCTAAACCTCACCCTCACCCTCACCCTCTACCTCAACCTATCCCTAACCCTATCCCTAATCCAAACCCTAACCCTCACCCTCACCCTAACCCTCACCATAACCCTTAGCCTCACCCTAACCGTAACCCTCACACTAATCCTAACCCTCACCCTAAACCTAAACCTATCCCTCACCCTAAACCTCACCATAAACTTAACCCTAACCCTAACCCTCACCCTCACGCTAGCCCTCAACCTAATCCTAATTCTAAACCTAACCCTCACCCTAATCCTCATCCTCACCCTAAACCTCACACTAAGCCTAAACCTAATCCCCAATCTAACCCTAACCCTAACCCTTACCAAAACCCTCACCCTAACCCTAACCCTAACGCTCACCCTCACCCTCACCCAAATGGTAAGTCTAACCCTAACCCTAACATTACCACTAATCCTAACCCAAAAACTAACCCTTACCCTAACCCTAATCTTCACTCTCAGCCTCACCCTCACTGGAAATGTAACCCTAACCATAACATTTACAATAACCCTAACCCTAATCCTAACCATCACCCTCACCCTAACCATAATCCTAACCCTAACCCTCGCCCTAACCTTAACCCTCACTCTCACTGAAACCCTAAACCTCATCTTAACCCTCACCCTAACCTAACCTTAACCCTCAACCTAACCCTTAACCTCACCCTAATCCTAACACTAAGTCTAACCTAAACCTCCTCCTCACCCTCAAGCTGGGCCTAAGCCTAAGACTAAGCCTAAGCCTAGTCCTAACCCTAAACCTCACCTAAACACTAACCCTAACATTAACCCTAACTCTAACCTTAAACCTCACTCTCACCCTAACCCTAACTCTAACCCTAACCCTAAAACTAAACCTCATCCTAACACTAAACCTAACACTCAACCTCACCCTCACATTAACCATAACCATAAACTTAACCCTAACAATAACTCTAACCATAACCCTAACCGTCACACTTACCATAAGCCTCACCCTAACATTTACCCTCAACCTAACACTCACCCTAACCCTAACACTAACCCTCACACTGACCCTAACCATCACCCTAAACCTAAGGCTAACCCTCACCCTAACCATAAACCTCACCCTCAACATCACCCTCAGGCTAACCCTAAGCCTAACCCTAAACCTAACCCTAACAATAACCCTAACCTTAATCCTAACCCTCACCCTAACCATAACCCTCACCCCAAACCAAACCTCACCCTAACACTTACCCTCCCACTAACACTAACCCTGACCCTAACACTAACCCTCAAATTAACCCTAACCCTAACCCTTAACCTCAACCTAACCCGCACCCTCACCCTAACCCTAACACTAACCCTAACCCTAACCCTCACCCTAACACTCCCCCTAAACCTATGTCTCACCCTAAACCTCACCCTCACCCAAATCCTTACCCTAACCCTAACCCTAATCCCCACCCTAACCCTAACCCTAACCCTGACCCGCACCCTAACCCTCACCGGAAATCTAACCCTAACACTAACAATACCACTAACCCTAAACAAAACCATCACCCTAACCCTAATCCTCACCCCAACCCTCACCCTCAGCCTAACCTGAAGCCTAAGACTAGCCCTCAACCTAACCGTCACACTCACCCTCACCCTAACACTAATTCTAAACCTAATCCTATCCCTAAACCTCAACCTAACCCTCACAATCACCCTAACCCTAACACTAAACCTAACCCTAAACCGCAACCTAACAGTCCCCCTAACCATAACTCTATCCCTAACCCTAAGCCTAAACCTAAACCTCACCCTAAAACTAACCCTAAACCTAACCCTTAACCTCACCCTAAACCTCACCCAAAGCCTAAACCCTCACCCTCACCCTCAACCTCACAGTAACTCTAACCCTAACCCTAACCCTAACAATACCACTAACCCTAAACAAAACCATCACCCTAACCCTAATCCTCACCCCCACCCTCACCCTCAGCCTACCCCGAAGCCTAAGCCTAAGCCTCAACCTAACCCTCACACTCACCCTCACCCTAACCCTAACCCTAAACCTAATCCTACCCCTAAACCTCAACCTAACCCTCACAATCACCCTAACCCTAACACTAAACCTAACCCTAAACCGCAACATATCAGTCCCCCTAAGCATAACTCTAACCCTAACCCTAAGCCTAAGCCTAACCCTAACCGTCACCATAACCGCAACCCTAACCCTAAACCTAAACCTAACCCTAAACCTAACCCCAAACCAAACCGTAATCCTCAGCCTCACCCTCACCATAACACAAATCCTAACCTTTACCCTCAACCTAACCCTAAGCCTCATCCTAAATCTAACCCTAATCCTCACATTCAACCTCAACCTAATCTTAAGCCTAAACCTAAAACTATCCCTAACCCTAACCCTTAACCTAACCCTCACCCTAGCCCTAACCCTAACCCTAATCCTAACCCTAAACCTCATCCTAACCCTCAACCTCATGCTCGGCCTAAGCCTAAACCTAAGCCTAAGCCTAACCCTAACCTTCACCCTAACCCTAAAACTAGCACTAACCCTAACTCTAAACCTAAACCTCACTCTCACACTAACCCTAATTCTAACCCTAACCCAAACCCTAAACCTTATCCTAACCGTAACCCTAAACCTCACTCTCACCCTCAATGTAACCGTAACCATAACCTAACCCTAACAATAACCCTAACCCAAACACTTATCCTCACCCTAACACTAACTCTAACCCTAACACTAACTCTCACACTAACCCTAACCGTAACCCTAAACCTTAACCTCAACCTAACCCTCACCCTCACCCTAACCCTAAAACTGACCCTAACCCTAACCCTCCCCCTAACCCTCCCCCTAACCCTATATCTAACCCTAAACCTCACCCTCACCCTAACCCTCACCCTCACCCTAGACCTCAACCTAACCCAAATTCTAACCCTCACCCTCACCCTAACCCAGACCCTCATCCTCACCCTAAACCTCACACTAAGCCTAACCCTAATCCTCAATCTAACCCTCACGCTAAGCCTAACCCTAACCCTCAGCCTAACCCTAAACCTAACCCTAACCCTAACCCTAACCCTCAGACTTACCCGAAAGCTTACCTTAACCCTCACTCTCTCCCTCACTGTAACAGTAACCCTAACCCTAACCCTAATAATAACCCTAACCCTAACACTAACCCTCACCCTAACCATAACCCTCACCCTAACCAAAACCCTCACCCTAACACTTACGCTAACCATAACACTAACCCAAACCCTAACACTAACCCTCACACTAACACTAACCCTAACCCTTACCCTTAAACTCAACCTAAACCTCACCCTTACCCTAAGCCTAAGACTAACCCTAACCATAACCCTCACCCTAACCTTACCCCTAACTCTATATCTAACCCTAAATCTCACCCTCAACCTAACCCTAAACATAAACCTAACCCTAAACCTCACCGTAAACCTCACCTTAACCCTAACTCTCACCCTTACCCTCAACCTCACCGTAACTTTAACCCTAACCCTAACAATAACATTAACCCTAACCCTAACCATAACCCTCACCCGCAGCCTCACCCTCACTGCAAACTTAACACTAACCCTAACACTAACAATAACCTAACCCAAACCCTAACCGTAACCCTAATCCTCACCCCCACCCTCACCCTCAGCCTAACACTAAGCCTAACCATATCCTAAACATAACCCTCACCTTAACCCTAACCATAACCCTAACCCTAACCCTAAACATAACCCTAACCCTAAACATAACCCTAACCCTAAACCTAACCCTAATCCTCAGCCTCCCCCTCCCCCTAACCCAAACCCTAACACTAATCCTCACCCTAACCCTAAGCCTAATCCTAACCCTAACCCAAACCCTCACACTCACCCTCACCCTGACCCTAATCCTAAACCTAACCCTATCCCTAACACTAAACCTCAACCTAACCCTCACCCTAGCCCTCACACTAACCCGAAACCTAAACCTCATCCAAACCCTAGCCCTCACACTAACCCTAATTCTATCCCTCACCCTCACCTTAACCCTAACCCTCATCCTCACCCTAAACCTCACACTAACCCTAAACCGAATCCTCAATCTTACCCTCACCCTAACCCTAACACTAACCCATACCCTAACCCTAAAAATAACCCTAACCCTCACCCTTATCTTAACACTAATCCTCAGCCAAAACCTCTCCTTTACCCTTAACATTATAATCACCCTAACCCACACCCTAACCCTAAACCTCATACTAACCCTCACCCTAACCGTAAACCTAACCATCACCCTAACCGAAATCCTCACCCTCAAACTCAAGTTCAGCCTAACCCTAAACCTAAGCCTTACCGTAATCCTCACCCTCACCGGAGCCCTCACCCTAATCTTAATCCTAACACTAACCCTCATTCTAACCCTCAACCTAACCCTAACCCTAACCATCACCGTAACCTTAATCCTCACCCCCACCCTCACCCTCAGCCTAACCCTAAGCCTAAGCCTAACCCTAACCCTAACCCTCACACTCACCCTCACCCTAACCCTAATCCTAACCCTAACCCTAATCCTAACAAAAAACCTCAACATAACCATCAACCTACCCTTAACCCTAACCCTAACCCTCGAACTAACACTCCCCCTAACCCAAAATCTAACCCTAAACCTCACCCTCACCCTAACCCTAATCCTAACCCTAAACAAAAACCTCACCCTAACCCTAACCCTAACCTTCACCCTCACCCTCACCCTCACCTTACCATAAATCTAACCCTAACCCTAACAATAACACTATTCCTAACCCTAAACCTAAACCTAACCCTAAGACTAACCCTAACACCCTCAACCTAACCCTAATCCTCACCCTCACTGTAAACCTAACCCTCATCCAAACCCTCACCCTAACCCTAACCCTAACCCTCAACTTCACCCTAGTCATCACCCTAACCTTAATCCTAACCCTAATCTTCATCTTAACCCTAACCCTAACCCTAACTCTAAACATCACACTATCCTTAAACCTAACCCTCAACCTAACCCTAACCCTCACCCTAACCCTAAACTTAAGCGGAACCCAAACTCTCACCCTAATCCTAACCCTAATCCTCACCCTAAACCTAAATCTAACCCTAAACCTCACACTCACCCTAACCATAATCCTAACACTAATCATAAACCTAACCCTAACCCTAACCCTAAACTTCACCCTCACCCTCACCCTCACCGTTACCATAAATCTAACCCTAACCCTAACAATAACACTAATCCTAACCCTAAACCTAACCCTAAACCTAAGCCTAACCCTAATCCTAACACTCACCCTCACCCTAACCCTAATCCTAACCCTAACCCTACACCTAACCCTAGTCCTCAACCTCACTGTAAACCTAACCCTCATCCAAACCCTCACTCTAAACCTAACCCTAACCCTAAACCAAACCCTAACACTAAAACTAACCCTCAACCTCACCCTAGTCCTCACCCTAAACTTAAGCTTAAACCTAATCCTCATCCTAACCCTAAACCTAACCCTAACCTTAACCATCACACTGTCCCTAAAACTAACCCTAAACCTGACACTAACCCTCACCCTAACCCTAAACTTAAGCGGAACCCAAACTCTCACCCTAATCCTAACACTAATCAGCAACCTAAACCTAACCCTCACCCTCACCCTCACCCTCAGCCTAACACTAAACTGAAGCCTAACCCTAAACCTAAGCCTCACACTTATCCTAACGCTTAACCTAATCCTAATCCTAACCCTAAGCCTAACCCTCACCCTCAGACTAACCCTCAGCCTAAACCTAACCCTAACACTCAGGCTAAAGCTAACCCTCACCCTCATCCTAACCCTAAGCTGAAGCCTAACCCTAACCTTAACCCTCACACTCACCCTAATCCTTACCCTAATCCTAATACTAACTCTAAGCATAACCTTCACCCTCACCCTATCTCTAACTCTAACACTAACCCTAAACCTAACCCTCACCCTCAGCCTCACCCTAACCCTAACTCTAATCCTAAACCTCACCCTCACCCTAACCCTAACCCTAAACCTAAACCTCAACCTAAACCTAAACCTCACCCTCACCCTAATCCTAACCCTAACCCTCATTCTAACACACACCCTATCACTAACCCTAACCCTGACCCTCACGCTCACCCTAATCCTAACCTAACCCTAAAGCTCAACCTAAACCTAACACTCACCCTCACCTTAACCCGTACCCTAACCCTCACCCTAAACCTAAACTTAACCCGAACCCTAACTCTCACCCTAATCCTAACCCTAAACCTCACCCTAACCCTAACCCTCACCCTCACCCTCAGCCAAACCCTAAGTCTAACTCTAACCCTAACCCTAAACCTCACACTCATTCTAACCCTAAGCCTAATCCTAATCCTAACCCTAACACTAAACCTAACCGTCAACCTAACCATCACATTAACCTTAACCCTAACAATAACCCTAACCCTAACCCTCACCCTCACCCTCAGCCTCACTCTAATCCTAACTTTAACCCTAAGCCTCAGCCTCACCCTAACCCTAACCCTAAAACTAACACTAAACCTCACCAAAAGCATAACGCTCACCTAACCCAAACGCTCACCCTAACATTTAACCTCACCCAAACACTAACCCTAACCTTAACACTAACCCTCACACTAACCCTAACCCTAACCCTAACCCTAAACCTTAACCTAACCCTCACCCTCACCCTATCACTAAGCCTCACCCTAACCCTCACCCTAACCCTCCCCTTAACCATATATCTAACACTAAACCTCACCCTCACACTAACCCTAACCCTAACCCTAACCCTAAACCCCACCCTAAACCTAAACCTAACCCTTACCCGCACCCTCACCCACTCCGTAGGGCTAACCCTAACCCTAACAATAAAACTAACCCTAACCCTAACCCTCACACTCACCCTCATGCTCAACCTAACCCTAATCCTAAATGTAACCCTAAACCTTACCCTAACCCTCACCCTAGCCCTCACCCTAACCCTAATCCTAACCCTAAACCCCATCCTAACCCTCACCCTAACCCTAACCCTAACCCTCACTCTAACCCTAACCCTAAACCTCACCCTCATGCTCGGCCTAAGCCTAAGCCTAAGCCTAAGCCTAGCTCTAACCCTAATCCTCACCCTAACCCTAACCCTAACACTAACACTAATTCTAACCCTAAAACTCACTCTCACCCTTACCCTAACTCTAAACCAGACCCTAAACCTAAACCTCATCCTCAACCCTAAACCTAAATCTCACCCTCACCCTCAACTTAACCATAACCCTAAACCTAACCCTAACAATAACCCTAACCCTAACCCTCACCCTTACCTTAAGCCTCACCCTAACATTTACCCTGAACCGAACACTCACCCTAATCCTAACACTAACCCTCACACTAAATCTAACCATCACCCTAACTCTAAACCTCACCCTAAACCTAACCCTAGCCCTCACCCTAACGCTAACATGCATCCTCACCCTAAACTTCACACTAATCCTAACAATACTCCTCAATCTAACCCTCAGCCTCACACTACCCCTAACCCTAACACTCACGCTAACACTAACCCTCATTCTTACAATAACCCACACCCTCAGCCTAACCATCACATTTACCGTACGGTCACCCCCACCCTAACCCTCACCCTAACCCTAAACCTCAGCCTAACACTCACCCTAACCCTGACTCTACCCCTAAACCTCACCCTCACCCTAACCCTAACTCTAACCCTAACCCTAACACTAAATCTAACCATAATGCTAACGCTAATCCTCACCCTCACCCTCATTGTAACTGTAACCTTAACCCTAACCTTAACAATAACCCTAACCCTAACCATAACCATCACTGTAACCCTAACCCTAAAACTAACACTAACACTAAACCTAAACCTAACCCTCAACCTAACCCTAATCCTCAGCCTCACTCTCACCCTAACCAAACCCTAAACCTAACCTTCACCATAACCCTAAGCCTAAACCTAACCCTAATTCTAACCCTCACATTCACCCTCACCTAAACCTATTCCTAAACCTAACCCTATCCCTAAGCCTAACCCTCACCCTAACCCTCACCCTAGCCCTCAGCCTAACCCTAATCCTAACCCTAAACCTCATCCTAATCCTCACCTTAACCCTAACCTTAAACCTCAACCTAACCCTAACCCTAACACTCACTCACATGCTGGGCCTAAGTCTAAGCCAAAGCCTAAGCCTAACCCTAACCCTAACGCTCACCCTAACTATAACCCTAACACTCACCCTAATTCTAACCCTAAACCTCACCCTCACACTAACCCTAACTCTAAACCGAAACCTAAACTTAAACCTAATCCTAACCCTAACCCTAATAATAACCCTAACAAAAACTCTTACCCTAACCCTACCCTAACTCAAACCCTAACCCTAACACTAAACCTACACCTAAACCTAGCCCTAACGCTAACCATAACCCTCACCCTAACCCTAAACTCACCCTAACACTAAACCTAATCCTCACCCTCACCCTAGCCCTCACCCTAAGCCTAACCCTCATCCTCACTCTCAAACTCACACAAACCCTAACACTAATCCTCAATCTAACCGTCACCCTCACCCTTACCCCAACCCTAACCCTCACCGTAAACCTAAGCCTCACCCTACTGTAACCCTCACCCTAGGCCTAACCCTCAACTTTACCCTTACCGTCACGCCCACCTTAACCCTCACCCTAACCCTAACCCTCACCCTAACCATTACCCTAACACTAACTCTACCCCTAAACCTCACACTCACCCTAACCCTGTCTCTAACCCTAACACTAACACTAAAAACCTCACCCTAACTCTAACTCTAACCCTTAACTTCATTGTAACCGTAACCCTAACCCTAACAATAACCCTAACACTAATCTTAATCCTAACCCTCAACCTCACATTAACCCTAATCCTTACCCTAACCCTCACCCTAACCCTAACCCTCACACTTATCGTAACCCTAAACCTCATCCTAACCCTCACCCTAACACTAACCCTAACCCTAAAACTCACCCTAACAATAAACCTACCCCTCACCCTCACCCTCAACCTCACCTTAACTCTAACCCTAACCGTAACAATAAAAGTAATCCTAACCCTAAACCTAACCCTCATCCTAACACTCACCGTCAACCTAACCCTAACCCTAACCCAACCCTCACTCTCAGCCTCACCCTAACCCTACCTCTAACCCTAAACCTCACCCTCACCCTAACACTAACCCTAATCCTAACCCTAAACTTCACCCTCACCTTAACCCTAAAACTCACCCTCACGCTAGCCCTCACCCTAACCCTAATCCTAATCCTAACACTCATCCTAAACCTCATCCTAAAAATAACCCTAACCTTAACACTCACTCTCACCCTAACCCTAACCCTAACCCTAACCCTCAACCTAAACCTAACCCTCACCCTCACTGTAACCCCTACCCTAACACTCAGACCTAACCCTAAACTTAACCCAAACCCTAACGCTCACCCTAACCCTATCCCTCACCCTAACTCTAACCCTCACACTCACCCTCACCCTCAGCCTAAACCTAAGCCTATCCTAACCCTAACCCTCACACTAATCCTAACCCAAATCCCAATCAAACCCTAACCCTGAATCTCACCCTCACCCTCAGCCTCACCTTAAGCCTAACCCTAACATTAATCCTAACCCTAACCCTAACCCTAAACCTCCCAATAACACTAACCCTAACCATCACCTTAACCCTAAACCTCACACTAAACCTAACCCTACCCTCACCCTAACCCTAACCCTCATCCTCACCCTAAACCCCACACTAACCGTAAAAATAATCCTCTATATGAGCCTCAGCCTAATCCAAACCCTAACCCTAACCCTCACCCTAAACCTAACCCTCACCCTTACCGTAACCCTCACCCTCAGCCTAAACTTCACATTTACCCTTACCGTGACCCCCACACTAACCCTCACCCTAAACCTAACCCTCATCCTAACCCTAACTCTACCCCTAAACCTCACCCTCACCCTAACCCGAACTCTATCCTTAACCCTAACACTAAACCTCAACCCAACCCTAAATCTAATCCTCACCCTCAACCACATGCTCAGCCTAAACCTAAGCCTAAGCCTAACACTTACCCTAACCATCAACCTTACCCTAGCCCTCAGGCAAACCCTAATCCTAAATCTAACCCTCATCCTAACCCTCCCTCTATCCCTAACACTAAACCTCAACCTAAACCTAACCCTAAACCTCACCCTCACCCTAGTCCTCACCCTAGCCCTAATCCTAACCCTAACCCCGATCCTAACACTCCCCATAACCCTAACCCTAACGCTCATCCTAACCCCAACACTCAGCTTCACCCTCACACTCAGCCTAATCCTAAGCCTAACCCTAACACTAACCTTAACCCTCAATCTCACCTTAACCCTCACCCTAACCCTAACCCTAACCCTAACACAAAGCCTAATCCTAACCCTCACCCTCAACCTCAACCTAACCCTAACTCAAACCCTAAACCTCACCCTCACCATAACCCTTAGCCTAACCCTAACCCTAAACCTGACCCTAACCCTAACTCTAAACATACCCTTACCCTAGCCCTTACCCTAACCCTATTCCTAACCCTAATCCTCATCCTAACCCTCCCCCTAAAGCTAATCCTAACACTCACCCTATCCCTAACCCTTACCCTCAACCTCAGCCTCAGCCTAATCCTAACACTAACCCTAATCCTCACCCTCACCCTAGCCCACACCCTAACCCTAACCCTCACCCTCACCATAAATCTCACACTAACCCTAACACTAATCCTCAGTCTAACCCTCAGCCTAACCCTCACCCTAACCCTAACCCTGACCCTTACCGTAACCCTCACCCAAGGCTTAACCCTCACCTTTAACCTTACCGTGACCCCCACCTTAACCCTCAGCCTAATCCGAACCCTAACCCTAACCCCCACTCTAAACCCCACCCTAACCCTAACTCTAACCCTAAATCCCACCCTCACCCTAAACCTAAATATAAAGTAAACCAAAACCTAAACCTCACCCTAACCCCAACCGTAATCCTAACCCTAACCCTAACCCGAGGCCTAACCCTAACACTAAGCCTAAACCTCACACTTACCGTCACCCTAACCGTAACCCTAAACCTAACCATAACAATAACCCTAACCCTAATCCTAAACCTAACCCTAACCATAACCCTCACGGCAACCCAAAACTTAACCCTGAAACTAACCCTCACAGTAACCCGAATCTCACGCTAACCATAACTCTAACCATAACCGTAACACTAAAAACCTCACCCTAACCCTAACTCTAAACCTCAACCTCACCATAATCGTAACCCTAACCCGATCCCTAACAATAACCCTAACCCTAACCCTAATCCTAATCCTCAACCTCACACTAACCCTAATCCCAAACCTAACCCTCAACCTAACCCTAACCCTCACACTTACTCTAACCCTAACCCTCATCCTAACCCTAACCCTAACCCTAACCCTAACACTAAAATTCACCCTAACGCTAAACCTAACCCTTACCCTCAACCCAGCCCTCATCCTAACCCTAATCCTAACCCTACTTCTCATCCTAACACTCAGCCTAACTCTAACCCTAAACCTCACCCTAACCCTAACCCTAAACCTAACCCTCAACCTAACCCTAATCCTCACGCTCAACTTAAAGCTAACCTTAACCCTCACCCTAACCCTAAACTTTACCTGAACCCTAATTTTCAACTTAACCCTAACCCTAACCCTCACCCTAACCCTAACCCTCACACTCACCCTACCCTTACCCTAATCCTAATCCTAACCCTAACCCTAAACCTCAACATCCGCCTCACCTTAACCCTAACTCTAACCCTAAACCCCACTCTCACCCTAAACCTAACCCTAACCCTAAATCTAAACCTCACCCTATCCATAACCCTAAACCTCACCTTCACCCTAGCCCTCGCCCTAACCCTAATCCTAACCCTAACCCTCATCCTAACCCTTCCTATAACCGTATCCGAAACCCTCACCCTAACCCTAACACTCAAACCCACCCTCACACTCAGCCTAACCCTAAGCCTAACCACAAGACCTACCTGAAACCTAACCTTAACCCTCACACTCACCCGCATGCACACACTCACCATTACTCTAAACCAAACCCTAACCCTAACCCTAATCCTCACCCTAACCCTAACCCTAAACCTAACCCTCACCCTCACCCTAACCCTTACACAAACCCTAACCCTAACCCTCTCCCTAAACCTGTATCTAACCCTAAACTTCCCCCTCCACCTAACCCTAACCCTAACCCTAACCCTAAACCCCATCCTAATCCTAACACTAACCCTCACCCGCACCCACACCCTCACCATAACTCTAATGCTAACTCTAAAAATAACACTAAGACTAACCCTAACCATCACCCTAACCCTAATCCTCACCCCCACCCTCACCATCAGCCTAACCCTAAGCCTAAGCCTAACCCTCACCCTAATCCTCACACTCATGCTCACCCTAACCCTAATCTTAAACCTAAACCTATCCCTAAACCTCAACCTGACCCTCACCCTCAACCTAACCCTAACACTAACCCTAACCCTAAACCTCCCCCAAACCCACCCCCAAACCCTAACTCTAACACTAAACCTCACCCTCACCCTAACCCTAAAACTCACCCTAACCCTAACCCTCACCCTCACCCTCTAACTCACCCTAACTCTAACCCTGTCCATAACAATAACACTAACCCTAACCCTAACCCTAAACATAACCCTCACCCTCAACCTCACCCGCACTGAAAACTTAACCCTAACCATAACACTAACAATAAGACTAACCCTAAACTTTACCCTAACCCTAATCCTCACCCCCAACCTCACCCTCAGCCTAACCCTCACCCTAACCCTCCCTGTAACTCTAACCATAACCCTAAACCTAACCCTAACCCTAAACCTAAAACAAACCTTAAACCTAACCCTAAACCTAACCCTAATTCTCAGCCTCACCCTCATCCTAACACAAACCTTAACCCTAACCCTCACCCTAACCCTAAGTCTAACCCTAACCCTTAGCCTAACCCTCACACTCACACTCACCCTACCCCAAATCCTAAACCTAATCCTATCCCTAACCCTAACCCTCACCCTAACCCTCACACTAACCCTAACCCTAACCCTAAACCTAATCCTAACCCTAAACCTCATCCTAACCCTCACTATTACCCTAATACTAAACCTCCCCCTCATGCTCTGCCTAAGCCTAACCCTAAGCCTAAACCTAACCCTAACCCTAACACTAACACTAAAATTAACCCTAATCCTAACACTCACCCTCCACCTAACCCTAACCCTAACCCAACCCTCACCCTCAGCCTCACCCTAACCCTAACTCTAACCCTAAAGCTTACCCTCACCCTAACCCTAACCCTAACCCTAAACCTAAACCTCACCGTAACCTTATCCCTAAACCTCACCCACATGCTAGCCATCACCCTAACCCTAATCCTAACCCTAACACTCATCCTAAACCTAACCCTAACAATAACCCTAACCCTCACCCTCAATTTCACCCTAACACTAACACTAACCCTCACCCTCACCCTCACCCTAACCCTAACCTAACCCTAATGCTCAACCTATCCCTAACCCTCAACCTCACCTTAAGCCATACCCTAACCCTCACCCTAACCCTATACTTAACCGGTACTCTAACTCTCACCCTAACCCTAATCCTAAACCTCACCCTAAACCTAACCCTCACCCTCACCCTCAGCCTAACCCTACGCCTAACTCTAACCCTAACCCTAAACCTCACACTCACCCTAACCCTATGCCTGATCCTAATCCTAACCCTGATCCTAATCCTAACCCTAACCCTCACCCTAACCATCACCTTCACACTAACCCTGAAAATAACCCTAGCCCTAACCCTCACCCTAAACCTAACCCTCACCCTAATCCTAAACGGAACATTAACCCTAAACCTAACCCTCACCCTAACCCTAACTCTAAACCTAAACCTCAGCCTCACTTTAACCCTAACCCTAACCCTAACCCTAAACCTCACGCTAAACATAACCCTAAACCTCAGCTTCATCCTAGCCCTCACCCAAACCCTAATCCTAACTCTAACCCTCATCCTAACACTCACCCTAAACCAAACCCTAACCATCAACCTAACCCTAAACCTCAGCCACAACCTCACCCTCAGCCTAACCTTAAGCCTAAACCTAAACCTAACCCTAACCCACAAACTCACCCTCACCCTAAACCTAATCCTAATCCTAGCCCTAACAATAACCCTAACCCTAAACCTAACCTTCAACGGAAACATAACCCTCACCCTAACCCAAACCCTCACCTTAACACTTACCCTCACCCTAACACTAAACTTAACTCTAACCCTAACCCTCACACTAACCCTAACCCTCACAGTAACGATAAACTTCACCCTAACCGTAACCCTAACCCTAACCTAAACCTCACCCTCATCCTAGTCCTCACCCTAACCCTAATTCTAACCCTAACCCTAACCCTAACCCTAACACTCAACCTCACCCTAAACCTCACACTAACCCTAACCCTAATCCTCAATCTAACCCTCACCCTAACCGTAACCCGAACCCTTAACCTAACACTCAACCTAACCCTAACTCTCACCCTTATCTTTACCCTCACCCTCAACCTAACCCTCACCTTTACCTTTACCATCACTCTCTCCCTAACCTGCAACCTTACCCTAACCCTCACACAAGCCCTCACCCTAACCTTAACCCTAAACCTCACCCTCACCCTCAGATTTACACTAATCCTATCACTATTCCTAACCCTAAACCTCACCTTCACCCGAACAGTCAGCTAATTCTTACTCTCAAACTAATCCTAACCCTAACCCTAACCCTAACTCTCACAATAAACCTAACCGTCACCCTAACCGTAATCCTACCCCTTACCCTAACCCTCACCTTAACCCTAACTCTAAACCTCAACCTAACACTCACCAAAAACCTCACCGTCACCCTAATTCTGACCTTAACCCTTATAACAACCCTAACCCTCACCCTCAACCTAACCCTCACCCTAATCATAACACTAACCCTCAGCCTAATCCTCATCCTAACCCTAAGCATAACCCAAACCCTAACCCTTACCCTAACCCAAACCTTAACCCTAACCCTCACCCTCACCCTAACCCTCATCCTAACACTTAACCTCATCCTCACCCTAAACCTCACACTTAACCGAATCCTCACCATAACTCTAAACCTAACCGTCATCCTCACCGTCACCCTCACGCTAAGCCTAACCCTAACCCTCACCCTAACCCTAAAACTCACCCTAATCCTCACCCTAACCCTCACCCTAACCCTAATGCTAAGTCTAACACTCACCCTAAACCTCATACTATCACTTATCCACACCACAAACCTAACCCTAACCTTAACCCTCACCCTCACTCTAAACCTCACCCTAACCCTAAACCTAATCCTAACCCTCACCCTAATCCAAACCCTAACACTAACCCTCACCTAACCCTAAACCTAACCTTCTACCTCACCCTAACCCTCACCATCACATGAACCCTCACCTAATCCTAACGCTCACCCACACCCTAAACCTCAAGCTCACCCTTACCCTAACCCTCAACTAATCCTCACCCTAACCCTAACATTACCTAACCAAGACCCTCACCCTCACCCTCACCTTCACCCTAACCCTCACCCTCTCCCTAGACCTCACCCTAACCATAACCATAAACCTAAACCTCACCCTCACACTCACCCTCAACCTCAGCCTATCCCTAACCCTATCCCTAAACCTAACCCTAACCCTCACCCTCATCCTAACCCTCACCATAACCCTTACCCTCACCCTCACTCTCACCCTAACCGTAACCCTCACACTAAACCTAAACCTCACCCTAAACCTAAACCTACCCCTCACCCTAAACCTCACCATAAACTTCACCCTAACCCTAACCCTCACCCTCACGCTAGCCCTCACCCTAATCCTAATTCTAACCCTAACCCTCACCCTAACTCTCATCCTCACCCTAAACCTCACACTAACCCTAACCCTAATCCCCAATCTAACCCTAACCTTAACCCTTTCCCTAACACTCACCTTAACCCTAACCCTCACCCTTACCGTAACTCTCACCCTTAGCATTACCCTCAACTTTACTCTTACCATCACGCTCATCGAAACCCTCACCCTAATCCGAACTCTCATGCTAACCCTCACCCTAACCCTCAACCTCAACCTAACACTTACCCTCACCCTAACACTAACCGTCACACTAAGCCTACCCCTCACTGAAACCTTAAACCTCACACTAACCCTAACCCTAATCCTCAATCTAACCCTCACCCTCACCCTAACTATAACCCTTACCCTTACCCTATCCCTCACCCTAACCCTAACCCTCCCCCTTAACGAAAACCTCAACCTCAGAGTATCCCTCAAATTTAACCTTACATACACCCTCAACCTAACCGTCAACCTAACCCTAAAGCCGAACCTTAATTCTCACCCTAAACCTAACTCTAACCCTCACACTCACCCTCTCCGTAACCCTAATGTGAATCCTAACCCTAACCCTAACACACACCCTCACCCTAACCTTCAACCTACCCGTAACACTAACCCTAACCCTAACCCTCACCCTAACCCTCACCCTAACCCTATCTCTAACACTAAACCTCAAACTCACACTGACCCTAAATTTAACCCTAACCCTAAACCTCACCCTAAACCTAACCCTAAACCTCACCCTAAACCTAACCCTAAACCTCACCCTCACCCTAGCCCTCACCATAACCATAATCCTAAAACTAACCCTCATCTTAAACCTCATCCTAACCATAACCCTAACCCTCACCCTAACCCTAATCCTAACCATGACCCTAACCCTAAACCTCACCCTAACCCTAAACCTAAAACTAACCCTAACCCTAACCCTCATCCTAACCCTCACTTGAACCCTAACTGTAACCCTAAACCTCACCCTCACCCTCACAGTAACTTTAACCCTAACCCTAAACCTGAACCTCACCCTAACCCTAACCCTCACCCTCACCCTCAACGTAACCCTAACTCTAAACTTAACAATCACCCTAAACCTAACACTAACCCTCACCCTAAACATAACCCTCACCCTAACACTAACCCTCACCCTAAAACTTACCCTCACCCTAACACTAACCCTAACTCTAACACTAACACTCACAGTAACCCTAACTCTCACCCGAACCCTAAACCTTACCTAAACCTTAACACTAACCCTCAGCCTCACCCTAGCCCTCACCCTAACCCTAATTCTAACCCTAACCCTCACCCTAACCCTAACCCTCATCCTCAACCTAAACCTCATACAAACCCCAACCCTGATCCTCAATCTAACCCTCACCCTCACCCTAACCCTCATCCTAATCCTTACCCTAAACCTCAACCTAGTCCTAACCCTCACACTTAGGGGAACACTCACCCTCAGCCTAACCCTCACCTTTATTCTTACCGTCATATTCAGGCTAACCCTAACCCTAACCCTAACCCTCATTCTAACACTCAACCTAACCCTAACCCTATCCATCACCCTAACCCAAACCCTCAAACTCACCCTCACCCTAAGCCTAACCCTAAGCCTAAGCCTAAGCCTAAGCCTAACCCTAACCCTCACCCTCACCCTAGCCCTCACCCTAAACCTAATCCTAACGCTAAGCCTCATCCACACCTTCAACCTAACCCTAACCCTAACCATCACCCAAAACCTATTCCTCACCCCCATACTCACCCTCAGCCTAACACTAAGACTAAGCCTAACCCTAACCATAACCCTCAACCTCAGGCTCGCCCTCACCACAAACTAAACCCAAACCATAATACTAAAAATAACCCTAATTTAAACCGAAACCCTAACCCTAATCCTCACCCCCACCGTCACCCTCAGCCTAACCCTAACCCTAACACTAAACCTAAACCTAACCCTAAACCTCACCCTAATCCTCAGCCTCATCCTAACCCAAACACTAACATTAATCGTCACCCTAAACCTAAGCCTAACCCTAACTCTCAAACTCACCCGAAACCTAACCTTAAACCTAACCCTAAACCTCACCCTAAACCTAACACTCACCTTCAACCTCAACCTCACTGCAAACTTTACCCTAACCATAAAAATACCAATAAGCTAACCCTAACCCTAACCTTAACCCTAATCCTCACCCCCACCCCCTAACCATAAGCCTAATCCTAAGCCTAACCCTAAGCCTCACCGTAACCCTAAACCTAACCCTTACCCTAACCCTAACCCTAACACTAAACCTCACCTTAAGGCTAACTCTAAACCTAACCCTAACCCTAACCCGCACCCTAACTCTCACACTTACACTCTACCTCAGCCTAACCCTAAGCCTAAACCTAACCCTAACCCTAACCCTCACACTCACCCTCACCCTAACCCTAATCCTAAACTTAACACTATCCCTAACACTAACCCTCACCCTAACGTTCACCCTAACCCTAACCCTAACACTGACCCTAAACCTAACCCTCACCCTAACCCTCCTCCTAAACTTATCTCTAACCCTAAACCTCAAACTCACCCTGACCCTAAACCTAAACCTAATCCTAAACCACACCCTAACACTAAACCTCAACCTCACCCTAACCCTCACCCTAACCCCAATCCTAAACCTAACCCTCATTCTAACCTTCACCTTAACCCAAAACCAAACCCTAAGCCTCCCCCTAACCCTAACACTAACCCTAAACCTCACCCTCACCCTAAACCTAACCCTTAACCTCACCCTAAACCTCACCCAAAGCCTAAACCCTCACCCTCACCCTCAACCTCACAGTAACTCTAACCCTAACCCTAACAATAACCCTAAACCTAACCCTAAATCTAACCCTAAACCAAACCCTAATCCTCAGCCTCACCCTCAACATAACCCAAAACCTAATCTTAACCCTCACCCTAACCTTGAGCCTAAACCTAACCCTAACCCTAACCCTCACACTCAACCTCATGCTACCCTTAATCCTACACCTAACTCTTAACCTAAACCTAACCCTCAACCTAACCCTCACCCTAGCCCTAACCCTAAACTTAATCCTAACCCTAAACCTCATCCTAACCCTCACCTGCAACCTCATGCTCGGCCTAAACCTAAGCCTAAGCCTAAGCCTAAACTTAACCCTAACACCAAACCTCACCCTAACCATAACCCTCAACCTAACCCAAACCCTCAAACTAACAATTACGCTAACCATAACACTAACTCTAACCCTAACACTAACCCTCACACTAACACTAACCCTAACCCTTACCCTTAAACTCAACCTAAACCTCACCCTTACCCTAAGCCTAACACTAACCATAACCATAACCCTCACCCTAAACTTACCCCTAACTCTATATCTAACCCTAAATCTCACCCTCACCGTAACCCTAACCCTAAACCTAACCCTAAACCTCACCGTAAACCTCACCTTCACCCAAACGCTCACCCTTACCCTCAACCTCACCGTAATTTTAACCCTAACCCTAACAATAATATTAACCCTAACCCTAACCATAACCCTCACCCGCAGCCTCACCCTCACCGCAAACTTAATCCTAGCCTTACCAATAACCTAACCCAAACCCTAACCGTAACCCTAATCCTCACCCCCACCCTCACCCCCACCCTCACCCTCAGCCTAACACGAAGCCTAACCCTATCCTAAACATAACCCTCACCATAACCCTAACCCTAACCCTAACCCTAACCCTAAACCTAACCCTAACCCTAAACATAACCCTAACCCTAAACCTAACCCTAATCCTCAGCCTCACCCTCCCCCTAACCCAAAACCTAACACTAATCCTCACTCTAACCCTAAGCCTAATCCTAACCCTAACTCAAACCCTCACACTCACCCTCACCCTAACCCTAATCCTAAACCTAACCCTATCCCTAACACTAAACCTCAACCTAAACCTCACCCTAGCCCTCACCCTAACCCGAAACCTAAACCTCATCCAAACCCTAGCCCTCACACTAACCCTAATTCTATCCCTCACCCTCACTCTAACCCTAACCCTCATCCTCACCCTAAATCTCACACTAACCCTAAACCGAATCCTCAATCTTACCCTCACCCTAACCCTAACACTAACCCTTACCCTAACCCTAAAAATAACCCAAAACCTCACCCTTATCTTAACACTCACCCTCAGCCAAAACCTCTCCTTTACCCTTACCATCATAATCACCCTAACCCACACACTAACCCTAAACCTCATACTAACCATCACCCTAACCGTAAACCTAACCATCACCCTAACCGAAACCCTCACCCTCAACCTCAAGCTCAGCCTAACCTTAAGCCTAATCCTCACCCTCACCAGAGCCCTCACCCTAACCTTAATCCTAACACTAAAACTCATTCTAACCCTCAACCTAACCCTAACCCTAACCTTCACCGTAACCCTAATCCTCATCCCCAACCTCACCCTCAGCCTAACACTAAGCCTAAGCCTAAGCCTAACCCTAACCCTAACCCTCACATTCACCCTTACCCTAACCCTAATCCTAACCCTAACCCTAATCCTAACAAAAAACCTCAACATAACCATCAACCTACCCTTAACCGTAATCCTAACCCTAACCCTAACCCTCGAACTAACACTCCTCCTAACCCAAAATCTAACCCTAAACCTCACCCTCACCCTAACCCTAATCCTAACCCTAACCAAAAACCTCACCCTAACCCTAACCCTAAC
Organism: Dipodomys merriami; assembly: GCF_024711535.1. NCBI lineage: Eukaryota > Metazoa > Chordata > Mammalia > Rodentia > Heteromyidae > Dipodomys > Dipodomys merriami. The sequence goes on from NW_027202771.1 coordinate 1,288,690, forward strand.
CTTCACCCTCACCCTCACCTCACCTTACCATAAATCTAACCCTAACCCTAACAATAACACTAATCCTAACATTAAACCTAAGCCTAACCCTAATCCTAACACTCACCCTCAACCTAACCCTAATCCTAACAGTAACCCTCAACCTAATCCTAATCCTCACAGAAACTGTAACACTAACCATCATCCAAACCCTCACCCTAAACCTAACCCTAACCCTCAGCTTCACCCTAGTCCTCACCCTAACCTTAAACCTAACCCTAATCCTCATCCTAAACCTAACCCTAACCCTAACTCTAACCATCACACTATCCCTAAACCTAACCCTCAACATAACCCTAACACTCACCCTAACCCTAAACTTAAGCAGAACCCAAACTCTCACCCTAATCCTAACCCTAATCCTCACCCTAACCCTAAATCTAACCCTAAACCTCACCCTCACCCTAACCATAATCCTAACACAAATCATAAACCTCACCCTAACCCTAACCCTAAACTTCACCCTCACCCTCACCCTCACCGTTACCATAAATCTAACCCTAACCCTAACAATAACACTAATCCTAACCCTAAACCTAACCCTAACCCTAATACTAACACTCACCCTCACCCTAACCCTAATCCTAACCCTAACCCTACACCTAACCCTAATCCTCAACCTCACTGTAAACCTAACCCTCATCCAAACCCTCACTCTAACCCTAACCCTAACCCTAAACCAAACCCTAACACTAACACTAACCCTCAACCTCACCCTAGTCCTCACCCTAAACTTAAGCTTAACCCTAATCCTCATCCTAACCCTAAACCTAACCCTAACCCTAACCATCACACTATCCCTAAACCTAACACTAAACCTAACCCTAACCCTCACCCTAACCCTAAACTTTAGCGGAACCCATACTCTCACCCTAAACCTAACACTAATCATCACCCTAACCCTAACCCTCAACCTCACCCTCAACCTCAGCCTAACCCTAAGCCAAAGCCTAACCCTAAACCTAACCCTCACACTTACCCTAACGCTTAACTTAATCCTAATCCTAAACCTAAGCCTAACCCTCACCCTCAGACTAACCCTCAGCCTAACCCTAACCCTAACACTCACGCTAAACCTAACCCTCACCCTCAGCATAACCCTAAGCTGAAGCCTAACCCTAACCATAACCCTCACACTCACCCTAACCCTTACCCTAATCCTAATCCTAACTCTAAGCCAAAACTTCAGTCTCACCCTAACCCTCACCCTAACCATAACTCTAACACTAACCAAAACCCGAACCCTCACCCTCAGCCTCAACCTAACCCAAACTCTAATCCTAAACCTCACCCTCACCCTAACCCTAACCCTAACCCTAAAACTCAACTTAAACCTAAACCTCTCCATCACCCTAATCTTAACCCTAACCCTACTCCTAACCCTCACCATAACACTAACCCTAACCCTCACCCTCACCCTCACCCTAATCCTAACCTAACCCTAAAGCTCAACCTAAACCTAACGCTCACCCTCACTTTAACCCGTACCCTAACCCTCACCCTAAACCTAAACTTAACCCGAACCCTAACTCTCACCCTAACCCTAACCCTAAACCTCAACCTAACCCTAACCCTCACCCTCACCCTCAGCCTAACCCTAAGCCTAACTCTAACCCTAACCCTAAACCTCACACTCATTCTAACCCTAAGCCTAATCTTAATCTTAACCCTAACACTAAACCTAACTGTCAACCTAACCATCACATTAACCTTAACCCTAACAATAACCCTAACCCTAACCCTCACCCTCACCCTCAGCCTCACTCTAACCCTAACTTTAAACCTAAGCCTCAGCCTCACCCTAACCCTAACCCTAAAACTAACACTAAACCTCACCAAAAGCAAAACCCTCACCCTAACCCAAACCCTCACCATAAAATTTAACCTCACTCAAACACTAACCCTAAATTAACACCAATCCTCACAATAACCCTAACCCTAACCCTAAACCTTAACCTAACCCTCACCCTCACCCTAACCCTATCACTAAGCCTCACCCTAACCCTCACCCTAACCCTCCCCCTAACCCTATATCTAACCCTAAACCTCACCCTCACACTAACCCTAACCCTAACCCTAACCCTAAACCCCACCCTAAACCTAAACCTAACCCTCACCTGCACCCTCACCCTCTCCATAGCGCTAACCCTAACCCTAACAATAACACTAATCCTAACGCTAACCCTCACATTCACCCTCACCCTCAACCTAACCCTAATCCTAAATGTAACCCTATACCTTACCCTAACCCTCACCCTAGCCCTCAGCCTAACCCTAATCCTAACCCTAAACCTCATCCTAACCCTCACCCTCATGCTCGGCCTAAGCCTAAGCCTAAGCCTAAGCCTAGCCCTAACCCTAACCCTCACCCTGACCCTAACCCTAACCCTAACACTAACTCTAACCCTAAACCTCACTCTCACCCTAACCCTAACTCTAAACCTAACCCTAAACCTAAACCTCATCCTCAACCCTAAACCTACACTTCACTCTCACCCTCAACTTAACCATAACCCTAAACCTAACCCTAACAATAACCCTAACCCTAACCCTCACCCTTACCTTAAGCCTCACCCTAACATTTACCCTCAACCGAACATTCACCCTAACCCTAACACTAACTCTCACACTAAATCTAACCATCACCCTAACTCTAAACCTCACCCTACACCTGACGCTAGCACTCAACCTCACCCTAGCCCTCACCCTAACCCTAACACCCATCCTCACCCTAAACCTCACACTAACCCTAACAATAATCCTCAATCTAACCCTCACCCTCACACTACCCCTAACCCTAACTCTCACACTAACACTAACCCTCACTCTTAAAATAACCCACACCCTCAGCCTAACCCTCACGTTTACCCGTACCGTCACTCCCTCCCTAACCCTCACCCTAAACCTAACCCTCAACCTAACACTCACCCTAACCCTGACTCTACCCCTAAACCGCACCCTCACCCTAACCCTAACTCTAACCCTAACCCTAAAACTAAATCTAACCATAATGCTAACGCTAATCCTCACCCTCACCCTCATTGTAACTGTAACCCTAACCCTAACCTTAACAATAACCCTAACCCTAACCCTAACCATCACTGTAACCCTAACCCTAACACTAACCCTAAACCTAAACCTAACCCTCAACCTAACCCTAATCCTCAGCCTCACCCTCACCCTAACAAAACCCTAACCCTTACCTTCACCCTAACCGTAAGCCTAAACCTAACCCTAATTCTAACCCTCACATTCACCCTCACCCTAAACCTAATCCTAATCCTAAACCTATCCCTAAGCCTAACCCTCACCCTAACCCTCACCCTAGCACTCAGCCTAACCCTAATCCTAACACGAAACCTCATCCTAATCCTCACCCTAACCCTAACCTTAACCCTTACCCTAACCCTAACCCTAACACTCACCCACATGCTGGGCCTAAGTCTAAGCCAAAGCCTAAGCCTAACCCTAACCCTAACGCTCACCCTAATTCTAACCCTAACACTCACCCTAACTCTAACCCTAACACTCACCCTAACTCTACCCCTAAACCTCACCCTCACTCTAACCCTAACTCTAAACAGAAACCTAAACTTAAACCTCATCCTAAACCTAACCCTAATAATAACCCTAACAAAAACCCTTACCCTAAACCTACCCTAACCCAAACCCTAACCCTAACACTAAACCTACACCTAAACCTAGCCCTAACGCTAACCATAACCCTCACCCTAACCCTAAACTCACCCTAACACTAAACCTAATCCTCACCCTCACCCTAAGCCTAACCCTCAACCTCACGCTCAAACTCACACAAACCCTAACACAAATCCTCAATCTAACCGTCACCCTCACCCTCTCCCTAACCCTAACTCTCACCTTAAACCTAACCCTCACCCTACTGTAACCCTCACCCTAGGCCTAACCCTCAAATTTACCCTTACCGTCACGCCCACCTTAACCCTCACCCTAACACTAACCCTCACCTTAACCTTCTCCCTAACCCTAACTCTACCCCTAAACCTCACACTCACCCTAACCCTGTCTCTAACACTAACACTAACACTAAAAACCTCACCCTAACTCTAACTCTAACCCTCAACCTCATTGATACCGTAACCCTAACCCTAACAATAACCCTAACCCTAACCCTAATCCTAACCCTCAACCTCACATTAACCCTAATCCTTACCCTAATCCTCACTCTAACCCTAACCCTCATCCTAACCTTCACCCTAACACTAACCCTAACCCTAAAACTCACCCTAACAATAAACCTACCCCTCACCCTCACCCTCACCCTCAACCTCACCTTAACTCTAACCCTAACAATAACAGTAATCCTAACCCTAAACCTAACCCTAATCCTAACACTACCCTCACCCTCAGCCTCACCCTAACCCTACCTCTAACCCTAAACCTCACCCTCACCCTAACCCTAACCCTAATCCTAACCCAAAACCTCACCCTAACCTTAACCCTAAAACTCACCCTCAAGCTAGCCCTCACCCTAACCCTAATCCTAACCCTAAACTCATCCTAAAGCTCATCCTAAAAATAACCCTAATCCTAACCCTCACCCTCACCCTAACCCTAACCCTAACCCTAAACCTCAACCTAAACCTAACCCTCACCCTCACTGTAACCCCTACCCTAACACGCACCCTAACCCTAAACTTAACCCAAACCCTAACTCTCACCCTAACCCTATCCCTCACCCTAACACTAATCCTCACACTCACCCTCAACCTCAGCCTAAACCTAAGCTTATACCTAACCCTCACCCTCACTGTAACCCCTACCCTAACACTCACCCTAACCCTAAACTTAACCCAAACCCTAACTCTCACCCTAACCCTATCCCTCACCCTAACTCTAATCCTCACACTCACCCTCACCCTCAGCCTAAACCTAAGCCTATCCCTATCCCTAACCCTAACCCTCACATTCATCCTAACCCAAATCCCAATCAAACCCTAACCCTGACTCTCACCCTCACCTTAAGCCTCACCTTAAGCCTAAACCTAAAATTAATCCTAACCCTAACCCTAACCCTAAACCTCACACTAACACTAACCCTAACCATCACCTTAACCCTAAACCTCACCCTAAACCTAACCCTAAACCTAACCCTCACCCTTACCGTAACCCTCATCCTCAGCCTAAACTTCACATTTACCCTTATCGTGACCCCCACACTAACCCTCACCCTAAACCTAACCCTCATCCTAACCCTAACTCTACCCCTAAACCTCACCCTCACCCTAACCCGAACTCTATCCCTAACCCTAACACTAAAACTCAACCCAACCCTAAAGCTAATCCTCACCCTCAACCACATGCTCAGCCTAAACCTAAGCCTAAGCCTAACGCTTACCCTAACCATTAACCTCACCCTAGCCCTCAGGCTAACCCTAATCCTAAACCTAACACTCATCCTAACCCTCCCTCTATCCCTAACACTAAACCTCAACCTAAACCTAACACTAAACCACACCCTCACCTTAGCCCTCACCCTAGCCCTAATCCTAACCCTAACCCTGATCCTAACTCTCCCCATAACCCTAACCCTAACCCTCACCCTAACCCTAACACTCAGCTTCACCCTCAAACTCAGCCTAATCCTAAGCCTAACCCTTACACTAACCTTAACCCTCAATCTCACCTTAACCCTCACCCTAACCCTAACCCTAACCCTAACACTAAGCCTAACCCTAAACCTCACCCTCAGCCTCACCTTAAATCTAACTCAAACCCTAAACCTCACCCTCACCATAACCCTTAGCCTAACCCTAACCCTAAACCTGACCCTAACCCTAACTCTAAACCTACCCTTACCCTAGCCCTTACCCTAACCCTAATCCTAACCCTAATCCTCATCCGAACCGTCCCCCTAACCCTAACCCTAACCCTTACCCTCAACCTCACCCTCAGCCTAATCCTAACACTAACCCTAATCCTCACCCTCACCCTAGACCACATCCTAACCCTAACCCTCACCCTCACCATAAATCTCACACTAACCCTAACACTAATCCTCAGTCTAACACTCAGCCTCAGCCTAATCCTCAGCCTAACACTCACCCTAACCCTAACCCTGACCCTTACCGTAACCCTCACCCTAGGCCTAACCCTCACCTTTAACCTTACCGTGACCCCCACCTTAACCCTCAGCCTAATCCGAACCCTAACCCTAACCCCCACTCTAACCCTCACCCTAATCCTAACTCTTACCCTAAATCCCACCTTCACCCTAAACCTAACTATAAAGTAAACCAAAACCTAAACCTCACCCTAACCCCAACCGTAATCCTAACCCTAACCCTAACCTTAGGCCTAACCCTAACACTAAGCCTAAACCTCACACTTACCGTCACCCTAACCGTAACCCTAAACCTAACCATAACAATAACCCTAACCCTAATCCTAACCCTAACCCTAACCATAACCCTCACCACAACCCAAAACTTAACCCTAACACTAACCCTCTCAATATCCCGAACCTCACGCTAACCCTAACTCTAACCCTAACTGTAACACTAAAAACCTCACCCTAACCCTAATTCTAAACCTCAACCTCACCATAATCGTAACCCTAACCCGATCCCTAACAATAACACTAACCCTAACCCTAATCCTCAACCTCACACTAAACCTAATCCTAAACCTAACCCTCAACCTAACCCTAACCCTCACACTTACTCTAACCCTATCCCTTATCCTAACCCTCACCCTAACCCTAACCCTAACACTAAAAGTCACCCTAACACTAAACCTAACCCTCACCCTCAACCTAGCCCTCATCCTAACCCTAATTCTAACCGTACTTCTCATCCTAACCCTCACCCTAACCCTAAACCTCACCCTAACCCTAACCATAAACCTAACCCTCAACCTAACCCTAATCCTCACGCTCAACTTAAAGCTAACCCTAACCCTCACCCTAACCCTAAACTTTACCTGAACCCTAACTTTCAACTTAACCCTAACCCTCACCCTAACCCTAACCCTCACACTCACCCTACCCTTACCCTAATGCTAATCCTAACCCTAACCCTAACCCTCAACCTCCGCCTCACCTTAACCCTAACTCTAACCCTAAACCCCACGCTCACCCTAACCCTAACCCTACCCCTAAACCTAAACCTCAACCTAACCATAACCCTAAAACTCACCTTCACCCTAACCCTAACCCTAACCCTAATCCTAACCCTAACCCTCATCCTAACCCTCCCTATAACCCTATCCAAAAACCTCAACCTAACCCTAACCCTCAAACCCACCCTCACACTCAGCCTAACCCTAAGCCTAACCACAAGCCTTACCTGAAACCTAACCTTAACCCTTACACTCACCCGCACCCTCACCCTCACCATAACTCTAAACCAAACCCTAACCCTAACCCTAACCCTCACCCTAACCCTAACCCTCACACTCACCCTACCCTTACCCTAATGCTAATCCTAACCCTAACCCTAACCCTCAACCTCCGCCTCACCTTAACCCTAACTATAACCCTAAACCCCACGCTCACCCTAACCCTAACCCTACCCCTAAACCTAAACCTCAACCTAACCATAAACCTAAACCTCACCTTCACCCTAACCCTAACCCTAACCCTAATCCTAACCCTAACCCTCATCCTAACCCTCCCTATAACCCTATCCAAAAACCTCAACCTAACCCTAACCCTCAAACCCACCCTCACACTCAGCCTAACCCTAAGCCTAACCACAAGCCTTACCTGAAACCTAACCTTAACCCTTACACTCACCTGCACCCTCAACCTCACCATAACTCTAAACCAAACCCTAACCCTAACCCTAAACCTCACCCTAACCCTAACCCTAACACTAACCCTCACCCTCACCCTAACCCTAAAACAAACCCTAACCCTAACCCTCCCCCTAACCCTCCCCCTAACCCTGTATCTAACCCTAAACTTCCCCCTCCACCTAACCCTATCCTTAACCCTAACCCTAAACCCCACCCTAATCCTAACACTAACCCTCACCCTTATCTTAACCCTCACCCTCAGTCTCAACCTCACCTTAATCCTTACTGTCATCCTCACCCTAACCCTTACTGTAACCCTAAAACTCATCCTAACCCTCACCGTAACCGTAAACCTAAACATCACCCTAACCCTAACCCTCACACTCAACCTCACACTCAGTCTAACCCTAAGCCTAATCCTAAGCCTTACCCTAATCCTCACCCTCACCCTATCCAACACTAACCCTAATCCTAAACATCACCCTAAACCTAATCCTTCACCCCACCCTCACCCTCAGCCTAAGCCTAAACCTAACCGTAACCCTCACACTCACCCTCACCCTAACCCAAATCCAAACCCTAAACCTAAACCTAACCCTAAAACTCAACCTAACCCTCACCCTAACCTTAACCCTCACACTAACCCTAATCCTAACCCTGCACATAACCTGCACCCTAACCCTAAATCTAACCCTAAACCTCACCCTCAACATAACAATAATCCTAACCATAACCATAAACGTCACCCCAAACCTAACCCTCAACCTCACCCTCAGCCTCACCCTAACTGTAACTCTAACACTAAAATTAACACTAATCCTAACCCTAAACCTAAACCTAACCCTAACCCTAACCTTAATCCTAACACTTACCCTCACCCTAACACTAATTCTAACCCTAACCTGAACCCTAACCCTAACCCACATGTCACCACAACCCTAACCCTCATCCTAACCCTCACCCTAACCCTAACCCTAACCCTAATCCTCACCCTAACACTAATCCTAACCCTAATCCTCATCCTAACCCTCACCCTAACTCTAACCCTAACAGTCACAATAACCCTAACCCTAATCCTAACCCTCAACCTAACCCTAACTCTCATGCTCACTGTAAGACTAACCGTAACCCTCACCCTAACCCTAAACTTAAGCTGAACCCTAAATCTCACCCTAACCCTAACCCTAAACCTCAACCTAACCCTAAACTTCACACTCACCCTCACCCTCGGCCTAAACCTAAGCCTAAACCTAAGCCTAACCCTAACCCTCAGACTAACCCTAACACTTACCCTAATCCTAATCCTAACACTTAGCCTAACCCTCAACCTCACCCTAAACCTTAATCTAACACTAACCCTAAACCTAACCCTCATCCTCAACCTCACCCTAACCCTAACTCTAACCCTAAACCTCACACTCATCCTAACCCTAACCCTAACCCTAACCCTAAACCTCACCCTCACTATCGCCCTCACCCTAACCCTAATCCTAAATCTAACCCTCATCTTAACCCTCACCATAAGCCTAACACTCATCCTCACCCTCACCCTAAACCTAAACCTAACCGTCAACCTAATCCTAACCCTCACCCTCAACATAACCCTTACCCTAACCCTCACCATAACCCTAAACTTAACGCGAACCCTAACCCTCAACCTAATCCTAACCCTCACTCTCAACCTCACCATCAGCCTAACCCTAAGCCTAACCCTAAACTAACCCTAACACATACCCTCACCCTCACCTTAACTCTAATCCTAACCCTAACCCTCCCCCTAACTCTCACCGTAAACCTAACCTTAACACTAACACTAACCCTAAACCTCAACCTAACCCTCACCCGAACCGTAATTCTAACCCTAAACCTCACCCTCACCCTAAACCTAACTCTAACCCTAACCCAAACCTAAACCTCACCCTAACACTAACCCTCGCCCGCACCTGCACTCTCACTGTAACTTTATACCTAAAAATAACAATAACACTAACCCTAACCAGAACAATCACCCTACCCCTAATCCTCACCCCCACCCTCACCCTCAGCCTAACTATAAGACTAAGCTTAACCCTCAACCTAACCCTTACACTCACTCTCACCCTAACCCTAACCCTAAACCTAAACTTAAACCTAAACATAACCCTAACCCTAAACCTAACCCTAATCCTCATCATCACACTCACCCAAGCACAATCCCTAAACTTAACCCTCACCCTAACCCTAAGCCTAATCCTCACCCTAAGCCTCACGCTCACCCTCACCCTAACCCTAACCCTAACCCTCACCCTAACCCTCACACTAGCCCTAATCCTAACCCTAATCCTAACCCTAACCCTCACCCTAAACCTAACCCTAAACCTCACCCTCACCCTAGCCGTCACCCTAACCCTAATCCTAACCTTAAAGCTCATCCAAACCCTCCCCATAACCCTAACCCTAGCCCTCACCCTAAACCTAAACCTCACCATCAATCTCACCCTCAGCCTAACACTAACCTTCGCCCTAACCCTCACATTCACCCTAACAGTAAACCTAATCCTAATCCTAAACCTAAACCTATCCCTAAATCTCAACCTAAACCACAACCTCACCCTAAACCTAACACTAACCCTAACACTTAACCTCACCCTAACAGTCCCCCTAAACCTAACTCTAACCCTAAACCTCACCCTCACCCTCAACCTCAAAGTAACTCTAACTCTAAAACCATAAACCTCACCATCATCCTCACCCTCACCACAAACTTAACCATAACCATAACACTAACAATAACCCTAACCCTAACCCTAACCCTAAACTGAAGCCTAACTCTCACCCTCCCCCTAACCCTAACCCTATCCCTCACCCTAACCATAAACTTAACCCAAATCCTAACTCTCACCCTAACCCTAACCCAAACCCTCACACTAACCCTAACCCTCAGCCTAACCCTAAGCCTAACCGTAACCCTAACCCTAACCTTCACATTCACCCTCCACCTACCCTCCCCCTAACCATATATCTAACCCTAAACTTCACCCTCATCCTAACCCTAACGCTAACACTAAACCCCATCCTAACCCTAAATTTAAACCTCACCTGCACCCTCACCCTCACCGTAACTCTAACCCTAACCCTAACAATAACACTAACCCTAACCCCAACATCACCCTAACCCTAATGCTCACCCCCACATTCACCCTCACCCTAACCCTAATCCTAAACCTAGCCCTATCCAGAAACGTCAACCTAAACTTCACCCTCACCCTAACCCTAACACTAACCTTAACCCTAAACCTCACCCTAACTCTCCCCTTAACGCTAACTCTAACCATAAGCCTCACACTGACCCTCATCCTAACCCTAACCCTAACGCTAAACCCATCCCTAAACCTCACCCTAACCGTAACCCACACCCCCATCCTCAACCTCACGGTAACTCTAACCCTAACCCTAACAATAACACTAATCTTAACCCTAACCATAACCATAACCCTCACCCTCAGCCTCACCCTCACCACTAACTTAACGCTAATCATACCACAAACAATAACCCTAACCCTAACCCTAACCCTAATACACACACCCAAACTCACCCTCAGCCTAACCCTAAACCTAACCCTAAACCTAAACATAACCCTCACTGTAACTCTAACCCTAACCCTAACACTAACACTAAACCTAACCCTAATCCTCAGCCTCACCATCACCCTAACCCAAAACTTAACCCTAACCCTCACCCTAAACCTAATCCTAAACCTAACCCTAAACCTAACCCTCACACTCACCCTCTCCCTACCCCTAATCCTAAACCTAACCCTCACCCTAACCCTAACCCTAAACCTAACCCTAACCCTAAACCTAACCCAAACCCTAACCCTAAACCTAACCCTAATCCTCAGCCTCACCCTCAACTTAAACCAAACCCTAACCCTAACCCCCAACCTAACCCTAAACCTAAACCTAACCATAACCATAATCATAACCCTCATTGTAACTCTAACCCTAACTCTAACCCTAACCCTAAACCTAACCCTAACCCTAAGCCTAGTCCTAAACATAGCCCTCACTGTAACTCTAACGCTAACCCTAACACTAACACTAAACCTAACCCTAATCCTCAGCCTCACCATCACCCTACCCCAAAACTTAACCCTAACCCTCACCCTAAACCTAATCCTAAACCTAACCCTAAACCTAACCCTCACACTCAACCTCTCCCTACCCCTAATCCTAAACCTAACCCTCACCCTAACCCTAACCCTAAACCTAAACCTAACCCTAAACCTAACCCAAACCCTAACCCTAAACCTCACCCTAATCCTCAGCCTCACCATCAACTTAAACCAAACCCTAACCCTAACCCCCAACCTAATCCTAAACCTAAACCTAACCATAACCATAATCATAACCCTCATTGTAACTCTAACCCTAACCCTAACCCTAACCCTAAACCTATCCCTAACTCTAACCCTAACCCTAACCATAGCCCTCACTGTAAATCTAACCCTAACCTTAACCTTAAGCCTAAACCTAAACGTAATCCTCAGCCTCACCCTCACCCTAACCCATACCCTAACCCTAACCCTCACCCTAACCCTAAGCCTAACCCTAAACCTAAACCTCACACTCACCCTAACCGTAACCCTAATCTTAAACCTAAACCTATCCCTAACCCCAGCACTCACATTCAGTCTCAACCTACCCCTCACCCTAACCCTAATCCTAACCCTAAACCTCATCATAACCTTCACAATAACCCTAACCCTAACCCTCACCCTAACCCTAACCATAAACTTCACCCTCATGCTCAGCCAAAGCCTACTCCTAAGCCTAAAGCTAAGCCTAACCCTAACCCGAACCCTCACCTTCACCCTAACCCTAACCTTAAACCTAACTCTAACCCTTAACCTCACCCTCACCCTAAACCTAACTCTAACCCTAACCCTGAACCTAAACCTCATCCTAAACCTAACCCTCACACACACCCTAACCCTTACCCTAATCCTAATAGTTTCACTAAGCCTAACCCTCACCCACACCCTAACCCTCACACTAACCCTAACTCTAACACTAACCCTAAACCTAACCCTCACCCTCAGCTTCACCCTAACCCTAACTCTAACCCTAAACCTCAACCTCACCCTAACACTAACCCTAAACCTAACGCTAAACCTCACCCTAACCCTAACCCTAAAACTCTAACCCTAAACCTAATGCTAAACCTCACCCTAACCCTAACCCTAAATCTCACCCTCACCCTAGCCCTAACCCTAACCCTAATCCTAACCCTAACACTCATCCAAACCCTCCCCATAACCCTAACCCTAGCCCTAACCCTAAACCTCAAAATCTCCCTCACCCTCAGCCTAACCCTAATCCTAAAGCTAACCCTAACCTCAAAATCCTAAAGCTAACCTCAACCTAAACCTCCCCCTCACCCTAAACCTAACCCTAACCCTAACCATGAACCTCATCCTAACTGTCCCCCTAACCCTAACTCTAACCCTAAACCTCACCCTCACCCTAATCCTAACCCTAACCCTAAACCTCACCCTAACCCTAACCCTCACCCTCACCCAAAACCTCAAAGTAACTCTAACGCTAAACCTAACAATAACACTAACTCTAACCCTAACCCTAACCATAAACCTCACTCTCAGCCTCACCCACACCGCAAACTTAACCCTAACCATAACACTAACAATAACCCTAAACCTAACACTAACCCTAATCCTCACCCCCAACCTCACCCTCAGCCTAAACCAAAGCCAAACCCTAAACCTAACAGTAACCCTAACCCTCACCGTAACCCTAACCCTAAACCTAACCCTAACCCTAAACCTAACCCAAACCCTAACCCTAAACCTCATCCTCACCCTAAACCTCACACTAACCCTAACCCTAACCCTAATCCTCAATCTAACCCTCACCCTAAAAATAAACCTATCCCTAACCCTAACCCTAACCCTCACCCTTATCTTAACCCTCACCCTCATCCTAAACCTCAACTTTACCCTTACCAACACCCTCCCCCTAACCCTCACCCTAACCCTAAACCTCATCCTAACCCTCACCCTAAACGTAATCCTAACCATCATCCTAACCCTAAAACTCACCCTCAACCTCTTGCTCAGCCTAACCCTAAGCATAAGCCTGGCCCTAACCCTAACCCTCACACTCACCCTAACCCTTACTCGAATCCTCATCCTAACACTAAGCGTAACCCTCACCCTCACACTAACCCTCACCGTAACCCTAACTCTAACACTAACCCTAACCCTAACCCTCACCCTCAGCCTCAACCTAACCCTAACTCTAACCCTAAACCGCACCCTCATCCTAACCCCAACCCTAAACCTAACCCTAAACCTCAACCTAACCCAAACCCTAAACCTCACCCTCACCCTAGCCCTTACCCTAAACCTAATGCTAGACCTAACCCTCATCCTAACCCTCACCCTAACACTAACCATAACACTCATCCTCACCCTCACCCTAACCCTAAACCTAACCCTAACACTCCACCTAAACCTAACCCTCACCCTCACTGTAACCGTTACCCTAACCCTCACAGTAACCCTAAACTTAACCCGAACCCTAACTCTCACCCTAACCCTAACCCTAACCCTCACCCTAACCCTAACCCTCACCCTCACCCTCACTCTCAGCCAAACCCTAAGCCTAAGCCTAACCCTAACGCAACCCTCACACTCACCCAAAACCTTACACTAATCCTAATCCCAAACCTAAGCCTAAACCTCACCCACACCCTCACCCTCACTCTAACACTCACCCTAACCCTAACTCTAAGACTAACCCTAAACCTAACCGTCAACCTCAGCCTCAACCTTACCCTAACTCTAACCCTAAACCTCACTTTTACCCTATCCCTAACTCTAACCGTGACCCTAACGCTAAACCTCACCCTAATCCTAACCCCAACCCTCACACTCACGCTCAACCTAAACCTAAGCCTAAGCCTAACCCTTACTCTAACCCTCACCCTCACCATAGCCCTCACCGTAAACCTAATCCTAAACCTTTTCCTCATCTTAACCCTTACCCTAACCCTAACCCTAATCCTCACCCCCAACCTCACCCTCAGCCTAACCCTAAGCCTAAGCCTAACCCTAAACCTCAACCTAACCCTCACCCTAACCTTAAACATAACACTGAACCTAACACTAACCCTCGACCTAAACCTCCCCCTAACCCTAAACCTAACCCTAAAACTCACCCTCACGCTAACCCAAATCCTAAACCTAACCCTAACCCTCAGCCTCACTGTTACCCTAACCCTCAACCTAACCCAAACTGAAACCCTAACCCTAACCCTAAACCTTACCCTAACACTAACTCTAATCCTCACCATCACCCTAGCCCTCACCCTAACCCTAATCCTAACCCTAAACCTCACCCTAACCATAAACATAACCGAACCCTAAATCTCAACCTAACCCTAAACCTAACCCTCACCTTAACCCTAACCCTCACACTCACCCTCACTCTCAGACTAACCCTAAGCCTAAGGGTAACCCTAACCCTAACCCTCACACTCACCCGAACAATTACACTAATCCCAATCCTAAACCTAAGCCTAACCCTCACCCTCACTCTCACCCTCACCCCAACCCTCACCCAAAACCTAACTCTAACACTAACCC
Source organism: Dipodomys merriami (assembly GCF_024711535.1). NCBI lineage: Eukaryota > Metazoa > Chordata > Mammalia > Rodentia > Heteromyidae > Dipodomys > Dipodomys merriami. The sequence continues at coordinate 1,304,151 of NW_027202771.1, forward strand.
TAAACTTAACCCTCAACCTCAGCCTCACCCTTACCCTAACTCTAACCCTAAACCTCACCCTCACCCTAACCCTAACTCTAACCCTAACCCTAACACTAAACCTCACCCTAACCCTAACCCTAACCCTCACCCTCACACTAACGGTAAACCTAACCCTAACCATAACAGTAACCCTAACCCTAATACTAACCCTCACCCTAACCATAGCCCTCACCCTAACACTAACCCTCACCCTAACCATAGCCCTCACCCTAACACTAACCCTCACCCTAACACTTACCCTCAACCTAACACTAACCCTAACCTAAAACTAAATCTCCCACTAACCCTAACCCTCACCCTAATCCTAAACCTCACCCTAATGCTAAACCTAACTCTAACCCTCACCCTGACCCTAGCCTTCACCCTAAACCTAATTCTAACCCTCAGTCTCACCCTAACCCTAACCCTCATCCTCACCCTATACCTCACACAAACCCTAACCCTAAACCTAATCATCAATCTAACCCTCACCCTAAGCCTTACCCTAACCCAAAACCTAACCCTAAACCTCACCCAAACCCTAACCCTAAACCTCAACCTCACCCTAGCCCTCACCCTAACCCTAATCCTAACCCTAACCCTTATCCTAACCCTCACCCTAACACTAACCCTAACCCTCGCCCTCACCCTCACCCTCACACTAAGCCTAAACCTAACACTAAACCTCAACCTAACCCTAACCCTCACCCTCATTATAACAGTTACCCTAACCCTAACTCTAACCCAAAACTTAACCGAAACCTAACTCTCACCCTAACCCTGAACCTAATCCTCACCCTGACCCTCACCCTCACCCTCAGCCTAACACTAAGCCTAACTCAATCCCTAACCCTAACCCTCATCGTATCGCTCACCCTAACCCTAACCCTAATCCTAATGCTAACCCTAAACCTAAACCTCATCCTCACCTAACCCTCAACTTAAGCCTAATCCTAACATTAAACCTAACACTAACCCTAACCCTAAACCTCAGACTAAACCCTAAAAATCACACTAACCCTCACACTAATCCTCAACCTAACCCTCAACCTAACATTAACCCTAACACTATCCCTAACATTAACGCTCGACCTAACCCTACAACTAACCCTAAATGTAACCCTAAACCTCCCCCTCACACTAACCCTAATCCTAAACTTAACACTAAACCTCACCCTAACCCTAAACCTCACCCTCACCCTCACCCTCACCATAACTCTAACCCTAACCCTAACAATAACACAAATCCTAACCCTAAACCTAACCCTTACCCTAACCCTAATCCTAACACTCACCCTCACCCTAACTATAATCTTAACCCTAACCCTCAACCTAACCCTAAACCTCACTCTCACCATAACCCTAACCCTCATCCTAACCCTAACCCAAACCCTAACCCTAACGATAAACCTTACCCTATCACTAACCCTAACCCTCACCCTCACCCTAGCCCTCACTCTAAGACTAATCCAAACCCTAACCCTCACCCTAACCCTAAACATAATAAAATCTTAACTCTCATCCTAATACTAACCCTAAACTTCACCGTAAACCTAACCCTCACCCTCACCCTCACTCTCAGTCTAACCCTAATCCTAAGCCTAACCCTAACCATAAACATCACACTCAACCTAACCCTTACCCTAATCCGAATCCTAACACTAAGCCTAAGCCTAACCTTCATGCTCAAACTCACCCTAATCGTAACCCTCACCCTAACTTTAACTCAAACACTAACCCTAACCCTAACCCTCAAACTCAGCCCCACCCTTACCCTAACTCTAAACCTAAACCTCACCCTCACACTAACTCTAACCCTAACCCTAAATTTGACCCTAACCCTAACACTAAACCTCACCCTCAACCTAGCACTCACCCTAACCCTAATCCTAACACTAACCCTCATCCTAACCCTCCCCATAACCCTAATCTTAACCCTCACCCTAAACTTCACCCTAACCCTAACACTAACCCTAACCCTAACCCTCCAAATAACCCTCACCCTAACCCTATCTCTAAACCTCACGCTCACCCTAACCCTAACTCTAACTCTAACCCAAAACCTAAACCTGACCCTAACCCTAAACCCTAACGCTCACCCTTACTCTCAACGTTACCTTAACCCAAAACCTAACCCTAACAATAACCCTAACCCTAATCCTAACCCTCACCCTAACCAAAAACCTCACCGTAACCCATATCCTAACCCAAACACTAACCCTCACAGTAACCCTAACCCTAACCTCACCCTATCCCTAACTCTAACCCTAACCCTAACACTAAAAACCTCAACCTAACCCTAACCTTAACCCTCACCCTCACCTTCAACATAATCGTAACCCTAAAAATAACCCTAACCCTAACCCTAATCCTAACCCTCACCCTCACCCTAAACCTAAACCTAAACCTAACACTCACCCTAAACCTAACCCTCACCCTTACCGTAAACCTAACCCACATCTTAACACTCACCCTAACTCTAACCCTAAATCTCACCCTAACCCTAAACCTACCCCTTACCCTCAACCTAACCCTAACCCTCACACTCAACGTAAACCTAACCCTAACCCTCACCCTAACTCGAAACTTATCCTGAACCCTAACTCCCACCCTAACCCTCACCCTCACGCTCACACTCAATGTAACCCTAAGCCTAACGCTAACCCTAACCATAACCCTCACACTCACCCTAACCCTAAGCCTAACCCTAACCATAAACCTCAACTTAACCTAACCCTAAACATCACCCGCACCCTAGCCATTACCCTAACCCTAATCCTAACATTAACCCTCATCCTAACCCACTCCATAACCCTAACCTTAACCCAAAAAATAACCCTAAAGCTCAAGCTCACCCTTAGCCCAACCTAAGCCTAACCCTAAGCATAACCCTAAACCTAACCACAACCCTCACACTCATTCTGCACCCTAACCCTCACCGTTACTCTAACCCGAACCCTAACCCTAACCTAAACCACACCCTTACCCAATACCTAACCCTAACCCTAACCCTCATCCTCACCCTAACCCTAACACTAAACCTAACCCTAACCCTCACCCTAACCGTCACCCTAACCTTATATCTAAACCTAAACCTCACCCTCACCCTCATCCTAACCCTAACCCTAACCCTAAACCCCACCCTAACCATAACCCTAAACCTCACCCGTACCCTCACCCTCACCATAACTCTAATTCTAACCCTAAAAATAACACTACCCCTAACCCTAACCATCACCCTAACCCTAATCCTCACCCCACCCTCACCCTCAGCCTATCCCTATGCCTAAGCCTAACCTTTACCCTAACACTCACACTCATGCTCACCCTAACCCTAATCCTAAACCTATCCCTATCCCTAAACCTCAACCTAACCCTCACCCTCACCCTAAAACTAACACTAACCCTAAACCTAAACCTCATCCTAACCCTCCCGCTAACCCTAACTCTAACCCTAAAGCTCAACCTCACCATAAACCTAACCCTAACCCTTACTCTAAACCTCACCCTAACCCTAACCCAAACCCACAACCTCAACCTCACCGTAACTCTAACCCTAACCCTAACAAAAACCTAACCCTAACGCTAAACCTAACCCTAACCCTAATCCTCAACCCCACACGCACCCTCAGCCTAAACCTAACCCTAACCCTACCCCTCGCCATAAGCCTAACCCTAACCCTAACACTAACACTAACACTAACCCTAAACCTAAACCTCACCCTAACCGTAACCATAAACCTCACCCTCAACCTAGCCCTCACCCTAACCCTAATCCTAACCCTAACCCTCCCCATAACCCTAAACCTAACCCTCACCCTCACCCTAACCCTAACCCTAACCCTAACACTAACCGTAATCCTAACCCTCAACCTAACCATCACCCTAACCCTAACTCTAACTCTAAACCTTACCCTCACCCTAACCCTAACTCTAACCCTTACCCAAACCCTAAACCTCACTTTAACCCTAAACCCTAACCCTCACCCTTACCTTCACTATAACCGTAACCCTAAACCTAACCCTCACAATAACCATAACCCTAATACTAACCCTCACCCTAACCACAACCCTCACCGTAACCCATAACCTAACCCAAACACTAACCCTCACACTAACCCTAACCCTAACCTCACCCTAACCATAACTCTAACGTTAACCCTAACACTAAAAACCCCAACCTAACCCTAACCCTAATCCTCACCCTCAACCTCACCATAACCGTAACCCTAACAATAACCCTAACACTAAACCTAAAACTAACCCTCACCGTAACCCTAACCCTAAACCGAAACTTAACCCTCACCCTAACCTAACCCTCACACTTACTGTAACCCTAACCCTCATGCTAACCCTCACCCTAACCATAACCCTCACAGTAATCCATAACCTAACCCCAAAACTAACCCTCACACTAACCCTAACACTAACCTCACTCTAACCCTAACTCTAACCCTAACGCTAACATTAAAAACCTCAACGTAACCCTAACCCTCACCCTCAACCTCACCCTCACCATAACCATAACCCTAACAATAACCCTAACCCTAACCCTAATCCTAACACTCACCCTCATCCTAACCATAAACCTAACCCTAACGCTCACCCTAACACTAACCCTCACCCTTACCGTAACCCTTACCCTCACCCTAACCCTCACTCTAACTCTAACCATAAACCTAAACCTCACCCTAACACTAACCCTAACCCTCACTCTCAACCTAGCCCTCAACCTAACCCTAATCCTAACCCTAGTCCTCATCCTAACCCTCACCCTAACCCTAACCCTAAACCTCACACTAAGCCAAACCCTAACCCTAACCCTCAAGCTAAGTCTAACCCTCACACTCAATGTAAACCTAACCCTAACCCTCAACTTAACCCTAAACTTAACCTGAACCCTAACTCTCACCATAACCCTAACCCTCACCCTCACCCTCAGTGTAACCCTAAGCCTAACCCTAACCCTAACCCTAACACTCACACTCACCCTAACCCTTACCCTAATGCTAATCCTAACCCTAACCCTACCCCTCACCGTCAGCCTCACCTTAACCCTAACTCTAACCCTAAACCTCAACCTCACCCTAACCCTAACCCTAAACCTAACCCTAAACCTCACCCTAACCTAACCCTAAACCTCACCCAGACCCTAGCCATTACCCTAATCCTAATCCTAACACTAACCCTCATCCTAACCCTCCCCATAACCTTAACCGTAAACCTCACCTTCAACCTAGCCCTCACCCTAACCCTAATCCTAAACCTAATATCCTAAACCTCAGACTAACCCTAACCCTAACTCTCACCCTCACCCTCACACTAACTATAACCCTAACCCTCAACCTAACCCTAACCCTCACTCTCACTGTAACCATTACCCTAACCCTCACGCTAACCCTAAACATAACCCGAGCTCTAACTCTCACCCTAACCCTGACCCTAACGTCACCCTAACCCTAACCCTCAACCTTACCATCACCCTCAGCCTAAACCTAAGCCTAAGCCTATCCTTAACCCTAACCCTCATCCTATCCCTCACCCTAACCCTAACCCTAATCCTAATCCTAACCCTAACCCTAAACCTCACCCTCACCCTAACCCTCAACTTAAGCCTAACACTAACATTAATCCTAACCCTAACCCTAACCCTAAACCTCATCCTAAACCCTAAACCTCACACTAACCCTCACACTAATCCTCAACTGAACCCAAACCCTAAACTTAACCCTAACACTAACCCTAACATTAACACTCGACCTAACCCTACAACCAACCCTAAATCTAACCCTAAACCGCCCCCTCATCCTAACCCTAATCCTAACCCCAGCCCTAAAAATCACTCTAACCCTAAACCTCACCCTCAACCTCACCCTCACCCTCACCATAACTCTAACCCTAAACCTAACAATAACACTAATCCTAACCCTAAAGCTAACCCTAACCCTAACCCTAAACCTAACACTCACCCTCACCCTAAACATAATCTTAACCCTAACCCTCAACCTAACCCTAACCCTCACCCTAACAGTAACCCTAACCCTCATCCTAACCCTAACACAAATCCTAACCCTAAACCTAAACCTTACCCTAACACTAACCCTAACCATCACCCTCACCCTAGCCCTCACTCTAACATTAATCCTAACCCTAACCCTCACCCTAACCCTAAACATAATCGAACCCTAACTCTCACCCTAACCCTAACCCTAACTTTCACCGTAAACCTAACCCTCACCCTCACCCTCACTCTCAGCTTAACCCTAAGCCTAAGCCTAACCATAACCCTAACGATCACACTGACCCTAACCCTTACCCTAATCCGAATCCTAAACCTAAGCCTAACCCTCACCCTCACCCTCACCCTAATCCTAACCCTCACCCTAAATCTAACTCTAACACTAACCCTAACCCTCAACCTCAGCCTCACCCTTAACCTAACTCTAAACCTAAACCTCAACCTTACCCAAACCCTAACCCTAACCCTCACACTAAACCTTCCCATAAACCTAATCCTAAACCTCACCCTCAACCTAACTCTCACCCTAACCCTAACTCTAACTCTAAACCTCACCCTCACCCTAACCCTAACTCTAACCCTAACCCAAAATCTAAACCTGACCCTAACCCTAAAACCTAATGTTCACCCTTACTCTCAACGTTACCTTAACCCAAAACCTAACGCTAACAATAACCCTAACCCTAATCCTAACCCTCACCCTAACCACAGCACTCACCGTAACCCATACCCTAACACAAACACTAACCGTCACAGTAACACTAACCCTACCCTCACCCTAACCCTAACTCTAACCCTAACCCTAACACAAAAAACCTCAACCTAACCCTAACCCTAACCCTCACCCTCACCCTCACCCTCACCGTAACTGTAACCCTAAAAATAACCCTAACCCTAACCCTAATCCTAACCCTCACCGTCACCCTAACCCTAAACCTAACCCTAACCCTCACCCTAACCCTAACCCTCACCCTTACAGTAAACTTAACCCTCATCCTAACCCTCAACCTAAATGTAACCCTAACCCTAAACCTCACCCTAAAACTAACCCTAACCCTCACCCTCACACTGGCCCTCACCCTAACACTAATCCTAACCCTAATCCTAATCCTAACACTCACCCTAACCTTGACCATAACCATCATCCTAACCCTAAACATAACCCTAACCCTGACCCTAACCCTACCCCTCACCCTTACTTTAACCCTTAACCTCATCCTAACCCTCACCCTAACTCTAACCCTAACCCTCATCCTAACCCTCACCCTAACCCTAGCCCTAAACCTCACCCTAACCCTAACCCTCAACCTAACCTAACCCTCACACTCAACGTAAACCTAATCCTAACCCTCAACCTAACCCTAAACTTAACCTGAACCCTAACTCTCATCCTAAACCTAAACCTCACCCTCACCCTCACCCTCAGTGTATCCCTATGCCTAATCCTAACCCTAACCCTAACACTCACACTCACCCTAACACTTACCCTAATCCTAATCCTAACCCTAACCCTAACCCTCACCCTCAGCCTAACCTTAACCCTAACTCTAACCCTAAACCTTAACATCACCTTAATCCTAACCCTAACCCTAACCCTAAACCTCACCCTAACCTAACCCTAAACCTCACCCTCACACTAGCCATCACCCTAACCCTAATCCAAACATTAACCCTCATCCTATCCCTCCACATAACCCTAACTCTAACAGTCACCCTAACCCTAAACCTCAACCTCACCCTTAGCCTAACCCTATGCCTAAACGTAAGCCTAACCCTAAACCTAACCCGAAATCTCACACTCATCTGCACCCTCAACCTCACCGTAACTCTAACCCTAACCCTAACCTAAACCCTAAACCTCACCCCTACCCTAACCCTAACCCTATCCCAAACCCTAACCCTCATCCTTACCCTAACCCTAACACTAAACCTAACCCTAACCCTCACCCGAACCCTTCCCCTAACAATAACCCGAACAGTCACCCTAACCCTAATCCTCACCCCCACCCTCACCCTAAGACTAACCATAAGCCTAAGCCAAATCCTCACCCAATTCCTCACACTTCCCCTCACCCTAACCCTAATCCTAAACCTAACCCTGTCCCTAAACCTCAAACTAACCCTCAACCTCACCCTAACCCTAACACTAACCCTAACACTAAACCTCACCCTAAACATCCCCCTAACCCTAACTCTAACCCTAAATATCACCCTCACCCCAACCCTAACCAAAACCCTCAGCCTAAACCTCACCCTAATCCTAACCTCACCCTCACCCTCAAACTCACCGTAACTCTAACCCTAACCCTAACAATAACACTAACCCTAACCCTAACCCTAACTCTAACCATAACCCTCACATTCAGCCTCACCCTCACTGCAAACTTAACCCTAACTATAACACTAAAAATTACCCTAACCCTAAGCCTAACCCAACTCTAAGTCTAATCCTAACCCCCACCCTCAGCCTCAGCCTAACACTAAGCCTAAACCTAACCCTAAACCTAACCCTAATCCTCAGCCTCAGCCTCAACCTAACCCAAACCCTAAACCTAACACTCACCCTAACTCTAAGCCTAAACCTAAACCTAACCCTCACACTCACCCTCAAACTAACCCTAATCCTAAACCTAACCCAATCCCTAACCCTAACCCTCACCCTAACCCTCACCCTAGCGCTCACCCTAACCCTAACCCTAACACTCACCCTCAACCTAGCCCTCAACCTAACCCTAAACCTCACCCTCACCTTAACCCTAACCCTAACACTAACCCTAACCCTAACCATCAACCTTACCGTAACCCTCACCCTCAGCCTAACCCTCATGTTTGCCCTTACCGTCACCCCTACCCTAATCCTCACCATAACCCTCACACTCACCCTAACCCTCACCCTAAAACTAACTAACCCCTAAACCTCACCCTCACCCTAACCATAACTCTAACCCTAACCCTAACACTAAACCTCACCCTAACCGTAACCCTACCCCTCAGAATAACCCTAACCCTCAACCTCACGCAAACCCTCAGCCTAAACCTAAGGCTAACCCTAACCATAACCATAAGCCTCACACTCACCCTAACCAGAACCATAATCCTAATCCTACCCCTAAACCTAACCCAAACCCTCACGCTCAACCTCACCCTAACCCTAATTCTAACCCTAAACCTCACACTGACCCTAACCCTAATCCTAAAACTGACCCTCACTGTAATCGAACACTAAACCTAACCCTAAACTTATCACTAACCCTACCGCTAACTCTCACCCTAACCCTAACCCTAACACTAACCCTAAACCTAAACCTCACCCTAACTCTAACACTAACCGTATAACTCACCATCATCCTAACCATCACTCTAACCCTAACCCAAACACTAAACCTTACCCTAACCCTACCCCTAAAAGTCACCCTCACCTCACCGTAACCAAAACCCTAAACCTAACCCTAACAATAACCCTAACCCTAATCCTAACCCTCCCCCTAACCATAACCCTCATCCTAACCCAAACACTCACCCTCACCCTAACACTAACCCTAACCCTAAAACTTACCCTCACACTAACCCCAACCCTAACCCTAACCTTAAACCTCAAAGTAACCCTCACCCTCAGCCTAACTCTAACACTAACCCTATCCCTAACCCTCCTCCTAACCCTATATCTAAACCTAAACCTCAACCTCACACTAACCCTAACCCTAACCCTAAACCATACCCTAACCCTAACCCTACCCCTCACCCGCACCCTCACCCTCACCGTAATTCTAACCCTAACCTTAACAGTAACACTAACCCTAACCCAAACCATCACCCTAACCCTAATCCTCACCTCCACCCTCACCCTCAGCCTAACCCTAAGCCTAAGCCTCACCCTCACCCTAATTGTCACACTCACCCTCACCCTACCCCTAATACTAAATCTAACCTTATCCCTAAACCTCAACCTAACACTCACCCTCCCCGTAACCCTAACACTAAACCTCAACCTAAATCTCACCCTAACCCTAACCCTCACCCTCACCCTCAATCTCACCATAACTCTAAACCTAACACTAAATCTAACACTAACCCTAACCCTAACCATAAATATAACCATGACCCTCACCTTCAGAATCACCCTCAGCTCCAACTTAACCTTAACCATAACACTAACAATAACCTTAATCCTAAACCTAACACTAATCCTCAACCCCACCCTCACCCTCAGCTGAATCCTAAGCCTAACCCTAAGCCTAAACCTAACCCTAACCCTAACTGTAACCCTAAACCTAACCCTAAACCTAACCCTAATCCTCAGCCTCAGCCTCACCCTAACCAAACCCTAACCCTAAACCTCACCCTAACTCTAAGCCTAACCATAACCCTGACCCTCACACTCACCCTCAACCTAACCCTAACCCTAACCAAAACCCTAACCCTAACCCTCACCCTAACCCTAAGCCTAACCATAACCCTGACCCTCACATTCACCCTTAACCTAACCCTAACACTAAACCTAACCATATCCCTAAACTTAACCCTCACCCTAACCCTCACCCTAACACTAATCCTAACCCTAAACCTCATCCTAACCCTCACCCTAACGCTAACCCTAACCCTCACCCTTATCCTAAACCTAACCCTCAACCTCATGCTTGGCCTAAGCCTAAGCCTAAGCCTAAATCTAACCCAAACATTCAACATAACGCTAACCCTAACTCTAAGCCTTAACCTCACTCTCACACTAACCCTAACTCTAACCCTTACCCTAAACCTAAACCTCATCCTAACACTAATCCTAAACCTCACCCTCACCCTCACCGTAACCGTAACCCAAACCCTAACCCTACCAATAACCCTAATCCTAACCCTAACCCTCAACCTAACCCTAACCCTAACCCTAACCTTCACCCTAACACTTACCCTCACCCTAACACTAACTCTAACACTAACCCTCACACTAACCCTAACCATCACCCTGACTCTAAACCTCACCCTAAACCTAAACCTAACCCTCACCTTCATCCTAGCCCTCACAACCCTAATCCTCATCCTCACCCTAAACCTCACACTAACTCTAACACTAATCCTCAAGCTAACCCTCACCCACACCCTTCCCCTAACCCTAACCGTCACTCTAACCCTAACCTTCACCCCACTGTAACCTTCACCCTTAGCCTAAACCTCAAGTTTACCCTTACCATCACCCCCATGCTAACACTTACCCTAAACCTAACCCTCACCCTAATCCTCACCATAACCCTAATTCCACCCCAAAACCTCATGCTCACCCTAACTCTAACCCTAACCCTAACCCTAACCCTAACCCTCATCCTAACCCTAAACCTCACACTAACCCTAATCCTAAACCTCAATTTAACTCTCACCCTGACCCTAATCCTAACCCTAACCCTAACCCTAAACCTAAACCTAACACTCACCATTATCTTAATCCTCACCCTCAGCCTAAACCTCACCTTTACCCTTACTATCATCCTCACCCTAAACCTCCCCCTACCCTAAACCTCATCGTAACCCTCACCCTAACCATCACCCTAACGCTAACCCTCAACCTCAACCTCACCCTCAGCCTAACCCTAAGCCTAAGCCTAAACCTTACCATAATCGTCACCCTCACCCTAGCCCTCATTCTAACCCTAATCCAAACCCTAACCCTCATCCTAACCCTCACCCTAAACCTAATCCTAACCCTCATCATCACCCCCACTGTAACCTTCACCCTCAGCCTAAACCTCAAGTTTACCCTTACCATCACCCCCATGCTAACACTTACCCTAAACCTAACCCTCACCCTAATCCTCACCATAACCCTAATTCCACCCCAAAACCTCATGCTCACCCTAACTCTAACCCTAACCCTAACCCTAACCCTAACCCTAACCCTCATCCTAACCCTAAACCTCACACTAACCCTAATCCTAAACCTCAATTTAACTCTCACCCTGACCCTAATCCTAACCCTAACCCTAACCCTAAACCTAAACCTAACACTCACCATTATCTTAATCCTCACCCTCAGCCTAAACCTCACCTTTACCCTTACTATCATCCTCACCCTAAACCTCCCCCTACCCTAAACCTCATCGTAACCCTCACCCTAACCATCACCCTAACGCTAACCCTCAACCTCAACCTCATCCTCAGCCTAACCCTAAGCCTAAGCCTAAACCTTACCATAATCGTCACCCTCACCCTAGCCCTCATTCTAACCCTAATCCAAACCCTAACCCTCATCCTAACCCTCACCCTAAACCTAATCCTAACCCTCATCATCACCCTCACCCTAACCCTCATCCTAACCCTAAGCCTCAACCTAATCCTAAGCCTCACCCTCACAGTAACTCTTTTCCTGACACTCACCGTAACCCTAAACTTAACCGGAAACCTAATTCTCACCCTAAACCAAACACTAACCCTCACCCTAACCTTAACCCTAAACTTCATCCTCACCCTACCACTCACCCTAACCATAATCCTAAACCTAACCCTCATACTAACCATCCTCCTAACCCTAAACCTAACCCTCACCCTAACCCTAACACTCACCCTCAACCTCACCCTCAGCATAACCCTAAGCCTAAACCTAAACCTAACCCTAACACAGACACTTATCCCAAACCTAAACCTAAACCTAAGCCTAAGCGTATCCCTTACCCAAAACTTCACCCTCACCTTAACACTAATCCTAATCCTCACCCTAACCCTAACCCTAAACCTCCCCCTAACTCTCACCCTAACCCTAACACTAACACTAACCCTAACCCTAACCGTCCACCTAACCCTCACCCAAACCCTAACTCTAACTCTAAACCTCACCCTCACCCTAAACCTCACCCTAACCCTAACCCTAACCCTCACCCTCACCCGCACCATAACCGTAACCTTAAACCGAACCCTAACAATAACCCTAACCCTAATCTTAACCCTCAACCTAACCATAACCCTCAACCTAACCCTATACCTAAACCTCACCCTCACCCTAGCTCTCACCCTAACTCTAATCCTAACCCTAACACTCATCCTAACCCTCCCCCTAACCCTTACTCTAACCCTCACCGTAACCCTAACCCTCACCCTCAACCACACCCTCAGCCTAAACCTAAGCCTAACCATAAACCTAACCCTAACACATACACGCACAATCACCTTGACACTAATCCTAACCCTAACTCTAACCCTAACCCTCCCAGTAACTCTCACCCTAACACTAACCCTAACCCTAACCCTCAACCTCATCCTAATCCTAAACCTAACTCTAACCCTAACCCAAACCCTAAACCTCACACTAACGCTAACCCTAAAACTCAATCTACCCTCACCCTAACCCTAAAACTAACCCTAACCCTCACCCTTATTTTAACCCTCAACCTCAGCCTAAACCTCACCTTTACCCTTACCATCATCCTCACCTTAACCCTCACCCTAACCCTAAACCTCATCCTAACCCTCACCCTAAGAGTAAAAATAACCCTCACCATAACCATAACCCTCAACCTCAACCTCACCCTCAGCCTAACCCTAAGCCTAACCCTAAACCTAACCCTAACACACAAACGCACCCTCACCCTGAACCTAATCCTAACCCTAACCCTAACCCTTACACTCCCCGTAACTCTCAACCTAACCCTAACCCTAACACTCACCCTAACTCTCAGCCTCACTCTCACCCTAACCCTAATCCTATCCCTAACCCTCATCCTAACCCTCCCCCTAACCCTTACACTAAACCTCACCCTAACCCTAACCCTCAAACTGAACCTCACCCTTAGCCTAAACATTAGCCTAAACCTAAAACTAAACCTAACACACACACTCAACCTCACCCTAACCCTAATCCTAACCCTAACCTTCCCCCTCACCCTCACCGTCAGTGTAAACCTAAGCCTAACCCTAACCCTAAACATAAAACAAACCTAACCCTTACCCAAATCCTAATCCTAAGCCTAACCCTAAGCCTCACGCTCAGCCTCACCTTTACCCTAACTCTAACCCTATATTTCACACTCACCTTAACCCTAACCCTAACCCTAACCCTAAACCTCATCCTAACCCTCCCCATAACCCTAACCCTAACCCTCAACCTAACCCTAACCCTCAAACTCACCCTCAACCTCAGCCTAAACCTAAGTCTAAACCTAAAACTAAACCTAACACACTCACTCACCCTCAACCTAACCCTAATCCTAATCCTAACATTCACCCTCACCCTCACCCTCAGTATAAACCTAAGTCTAACCCTAACCCTAACCATCACACTCAACCTAACCATTACCTTAATCCTAATCCTAACCCTAATCCTAAGCCTCACCCTCAGCCTCACCTTTACCCTAACTCTAACTCTATACCTCACACTCACCATAACCATAACGCTAACCCTAACCCTAAACCTCACCCTAACACTAACCCTAAATCTCAACCTCAGCCTAGCCCTCACCCTAACCCTAATCCTAACCCTAAACCTCATCCTAAACCTCCCCATAACCCTAACCCTAACCCTAACCCTCAAACTCACCCTGAACCTCAGCCTAAAACTAAGCCTAACACTATACCTAACACTAACCCTCACACTAACCCTAACCATAACCCTAATCCTAACCGTATCCCTCACACTCACCCTAACCCTCACCCTAAACTTAACCATAAACCTAACAATAACCCTCACCCTAAACCTCACCCTCAGTCTCACCCTAAACCTAATTCTAACCCTAAACCTCAAACTCACAGTAACCCTAAGCTTAAACCTCACACTCACACTCACCCTTGCCCTTACCCTAACCCTAATCCTAACCCTAAACCTCATCCTAACCCTCCTCTAAAAATCTAACCCTCACCCTCAACGTCACCCTCAGCATAACCCTAAGCCTAACCCTAAACTTAAACCTAACACACACACTCACCCTCACTCTATCCCTGATCCTGTCCCTAACCCTAACCCTAACCCTAACCCTAACCCTCCCCCTAACTATCACCCTAAACCTAACACTAAAACTAACCCTTACCCTAACCCTCAACCTTAACCTCGCCCTAACCCTAACTCTAACCCTAAACCTCACCCTCATTCTAACCCTAACTCTAACCCTAACCCAAACCCTAAACCTCACCCTAACACTAACCCTAACACTAACACACACCCTCACCCTCATTCTAATTCAAGCCTAACCCTATCCCTCACACTCACCCTAAACCTAACCCTAAACCTCAACCTAACCCTCACCCTCACCCTCAACCTCAGCCTAACACTAATCCTACTCCTAACCCTAACCCCAAGCCTCACCCTCAACCTAACCCTCACCTTAAGCCTAAACCTAACATTAATCCTAACCCTAACCCTCACCCTCAGCCTCAACCTAAATCTAACTCTAACACTAAAACTCACCCTGACCCTAACCCTAACCCTAACCCTATCCCTAAACCTCATCCTAGCCCTAACCCTAACCCTCACCCTCACCATAACCTTAACCCTAACCATAAAGCTAAAATAACGCTAACCCTAACCCTAACCCTCACCCTAACCCTAACCCTCAACCTCACCCTCACCCTCAGCCTTACCCTAAGCCTAACCCTAACCCTAACGCTCACACTAACCCTAACTCTTACCCTAAACCTAAGCCTAACCCTAAGCCTAAACCTCACCTTCAACCTAACCCTAAATCTAACCCTAACCCTAACCCTCAACCTCACCCTCACCCTCAGCCTTACCCTAACCTAACCCTAACACTAACGCTCACACTAACCCTAACCCTTACCCTAAACCTAAGCCTAACCTTAAGCCTAACCCTCACCTTCAACCTAACCATAAATCTAACACTAACCCTAAACCTCACCCTCACCCTAACCCTCACCCTTACCATTACACTCAAACTCAGCCTAACCCTGAACTTTACACTTATCGTCAATCACACCCTAACCCTCACTCTAACTCTAACACTCACCCTAACCCTAACTCTAACACTAACCCTAACACTAACCCTCACCCTAACCCTAACACTAACCATCACCCTAACCCTAATCCTCACCACCACCCTCACCCTCAGCCTAACACTAAGCCTACGCCTAACCCTAACCCTAAACCTCACACTCACCCTCACCCTAACCCTAACCCTAACCCTAATCCTAAACCTCAACCTAACCCTAAACCTAACCTTAACCCTAACACTTACCCTAAACCTAACCCTCCACCTAACCCTCCAACTAAACCAAAGTCTAACCATAAACCTAATCCTCACCATAACACTAATCCTAGGCCTAAACCTAAACCTCACCCTAACCCTAACACTCACCCCCACCTCACCCCAATCCTAACCCTAACCCTCACCCTAAACCTTAATCTCACCCTCACCGTAACCCTAACCATCATCCTAACCCTCACCCTAACCCTAACCCTAAACATTACCATAAAACTAACCCTAATCTTCACCTTCACCGTAGCCCTCACCCTAACCCTACTCGTAAACCTAATCCTCATCCTAACCCTCACCCTAACTCTTAGCCTAACTCTAACCCTAACCCTAACCCCAAAACTCACTCTAACCCTAACACTAACCCTACCACTAACACTAACCCTAAACCTAACCATAATCCTAACCCTAAACCTAACCCTAATCCTCAGCCTCACCGACACCCTAACCCAAACCCTAACCCTAACCGTCATCCTAACTCTAAGACTAACCATAACCCTAATCCTAACCCTCACACTCACCCTCACCCTAACCCTAATCCTAAACCTAACCCTATCCCTAACCCTAACCCTCACCCTAACCCTCAGCCTAGCCCTCACCCTTACACTTATCCTAACCCTAATCCTCACCCTAACCATAACCCTCACCCTCACCCTAACCCTCTCCCTAAGACTTACCCTCACTCTAACACTAACCCTAACCCTAACACTAACCCTCACACTAAACCTAAACATCACCCTAACACTAACACTCACCCTAAGTCTAACCCTAACCCTCACCCTCACCCTATCCTTCACCCTAAACCTAAACCTCATCCTCACCCTAAACCTCACTCTAAACCTAACCCTCACACTAACCCTAACTCTACCCCTAACAATAACACTAATCCTAACCCTAAACCTAACTTGAACCCTAACCCTAATGCTAACACTCAACCTCTCCCTAACCCTAACCCTCACCCTAACCCTAAATGTACCCCTAAACCTCACCCTCACCCTAACCCTAACTCTAACCCTAACCCTAACACTAAACCTCATTGGAACCCTAAACCGAAACCTTACCCTCACTTTAAATGTAACCCTAACCCTAAACCTAACAATAACCCTAACCCTAACCCTAACCCTCACCCTAAACATAACACATACCCTAACCTTAACCCTCACCCTAAAACTAACCCTAACCCTCACCCTTATCTTAACCCTCACCGTCAGCCTAAACC
Organism: Dipodomys merriami; assembly: GCF_024711535.1. NCBI lineage: Eukaryota > Metazoa > Chordata > Mammalia > Rodentia > Heteromyidae > Dipodomys > Dipodomys merriami. The sequence goes on from NW_027202771.1 coordinate 1,321,591, forward strand.
TCACCTTTACCCTTACCTTCATCCTCACCCTAACCCTATACCTCATCCTAACCCTCGCCCTAAGCATAAAACAAACCATCATCCTAAACCTAACCATCACCCTCACCCTAGCCCTCAACCTAACCCTAATCCTAATCCTAACCCTCATCCTAACCCTCACCTTAACCTTAACCATAACGATCAAACCTAAACATAATCCTCACCCCCACCCTCACCCTCAGCCTAACCCTAAGCCTAAGCCTAACCCTAACCCTAAACCTAACCCTAAACCTCACCCTCACCCTAGCCCTCACCCTCACCCTAATCCTTACCCTAACCCTCAACCTATCCCTCACCCAAACACTAAACCTAACCCTCAACCTCACCCTCACCCTAACCCTAATCCGAACCCTAATGCTCAATCTCACCCTAACCATCACCCTCAACATAACCCTTACCCTAACACTCAACCTAACCCTAAACTTAAACCAAACCCTAACTCTCACCCTTACCCTAACCATAACCCTCACCCTAACCCTAACCCTAAACTTCACCCTCACCCTAGCCCTCTCTCTCAACCTCACCCTCAGCCTAACCCTAACCCTAAACCTAAACCTAACGCTAACACACACACTCACCCTCACCCTAAACCTAATCCTAACCCTAACTCTCATCCTAACCCTCCCAATTATCCTAACCCTCAACCTAACCCTAACGCTCACCCTCAGCCTAATCGTAAGCTTAGCCCTAACCCTAACCCTCACACTCAACCTAACCCTATCTGTAAACCTCATCCTAGCCCTAAACCTAACCCTCACCCTCACCCTCACAATAAACGGAACCCTAACCCTAATGCTAAGAACAATCCTAAACCTAACCCTAACCCTCACCCTAACCATAACCCTCACCCTAACCCTAACCCTCACCCTAACATTTACCCTAACCCTATCCCTAACCCTCACACTAACACTGACCCTCACCTTAACACTAACCCTAACCCTAACACTACCCTAAACATCAAACTATACTTAAACCTCACCCTAACCCTAACCCTAAACCTCAACCTCTCCCTAGAACTCACCCTAACCCTAACCCTCATCCTCACCCTAACTTCACACTAACCCTAACACTAATACTCAATCTAACTCTCACCCTCACCCTAACCCTCACCCTAACCCTCACCCTAACCCTAACCCTTACCCTTACTGTAACCCTCACCCTCAGCCTAACCCTCAACTTTACCCTTACCGTCACCCTCACCCTAACCCTCACTCTAACGCTAACCCTCACCCTAACCATAACTCTACCCCTAAACCTCACCCTCAGCCTAACCCTAACTCTAACCCTAACCCTAACACTACCCTCACCATAACCCTAACCATAACCATCACCCTAACCCTAATCCTCAACCCCACCCTCACCCTCAGCCTAATCCTAAGCCTAAGCCTAACCCAAACCCTAAACCTCACACTCACCCTCAGCCTAATCCTAATCCTAACCCTAAACCTAACCTAAACCCAAAACCTCAACCTAACCCTGACCCTAACCTTAAACCTAACATTAACCCTAACCCTAACCCTCGACGTGACCCTCCAGCTAAACCTAAATCTAACCATAAACTTAACCCTCACCCTAACACTAATCCAAACACTAACCCTAACCCTAAAACAAACCCTCACACTAATCCTAACCCTCACTCTAATCCTCATCCTAACCCCAACCCTCATCCTAACCCTCACCCTCAGTGTAACCTTAAGCCTAAACCTAACCCAAACACTCACACTCACCCTAACCCTTAACCTAATCCTAATCCTAACCCTAAACCTAAGCCTCACCCTCAGCCTCAACTTAACTTTCACTCTAACCCTGTACCTCACACTCACCTTAACCCTAACCCTAACCTGAAACCTCACCCTAACACTAACCCTAAACCTCAACCTCACCCTAGCCCTCACCGTAACCCAAATCCTAACCCTAAAACTCATCCCAACCCTCCCCATAACCCTAACCCTAACCCTCATCCTAACCCTAAACCTCATCCTCAACCTCACCCTCAGCCTAAACCTAAGCCTAACCCTAAACCTAACCCTAACCCTCACACTCACTCTAACCTTAACCCTAATCCTAATCTTAACCCTAACCTTCACCCTTATCCTCCCCCTAAACTTAACCCTAAACATAACACTAACCCTAACCCTAACCCTCATTCTCAGCCTCACTCTAACCCTAAACCTCACCCTCACCCTAACCCAAACTCTAACCCTAACCCAAACCCTAAACTTCACCCTAACACTAACCTTAACCCTAACCCACACCTTCACCCTCAGCCTAATTCTAAGCCTAACCCTAACCCTAACCCTCACACTCACCCTAATCCTAACCCTAAACCTCACCCTAACCTTAACCCTCACAATCACCCTAACACTAATCCTAATGCTACTCCTAACCCTAACCCTAACCTCACCCTAACCATAACCCTTACCCTTACCGTAAACCTCAACCTCAGCCTAAACCTCACCTTTAACCTTACCGTGACCTGCACCATAACCCTCACTCTAACACTAACTATCACACTAACCCTAACTCTACCCCTAAACCTCACCCTCACCCTAACCCTAACTCTAACCCTAACACTAACCCTCATTCTAAACCTAACCCTTACCCTCACCCTAACCCTAATCCTCACCCCACCCTCACCCTCAGCCTAATCCTAAGCCTAAGCCTAACCCTAAACATAAACCTCACACTCACCCTCCACCTAACCCTAATCTTAACCCTAATCCTAAGCCTCATCCTCAACAGCACCTTAACCTTAACTCTAACCCTATACTTCACACTCACCCTGACCCTAACCCTATCCCTAACCCTAAACCTCACCCTAACCCTAACCCTAAACCTCACCCTCGCCCTCAGCCTCAGCTTAACCCTAAGCCTAACCCTAACCCTAACCCTAACCCTCACACTCACCCTAACCCTAATCCTAAACTTAACCCTCACCCTCACACTAACCCTCCCCCTAAACCTAACCCTAAACCTAACACTAATGCTAACACTAACTCTCACACTCAGCCTCTCCCTAAACCTAACTCTAAACGTAAACCTCTCCCTCACCCTAACCCTAACCCTAACTCTAACCCTAACCTTAAACCTCACCCTCACACTCACCTTAGCCCTTACCCTAACCCATATCCTAACCCTAACCCTCATCCTAACCCTCCCCCTAACCCTAACCCTCACTGTCAAACTCACCCTCAGCCTAACCCTAAGCCAAACCCTAAACCTAAACCTAAGACACACACTCACCCTCACTCTAATCCTAATCCTATCCCTAACCCTAACCCTAAACTTAAACCTCCCCCTAACTCTCAACCTAACCCTAACCCTAACACTAACCCTTACCCTAACCCTAAACCTAAACCTCACCCTAACCCAAACTAACACTAAACCTCACCCTCACCCTAAACCTAACTCTAACCCTAACCCAAACCCTAAATCTCACCCTAACACTAACCCTAACCCTAACCCACATCCTCACCCTCAGACTAATCCTAAGCCTATCCCTAACCCTAACCCTCACCCTCAACCTCAGCCTAAGCCTAAGCCTATCCCTAATCCTAACCCTAACCCTCACTCTCACTCTAACACTAACCCTAATTCTACTCCTAACCCTAACCGTAACCCTCATTCTCAACTTAACCATCACCTTAAGCCTAACCCTAAAATTAATCCTAAGCCTAACCCTTACACTCTGCCTCACCCGAACCCTAAATCTAACACTAGGGTAACTAACCCTAACACTATCCCTAAACCTCATCCTAGCCCTAACCCTAAAACTCACCCTCACCCTCACCATAACCTTAACCCTAACCCTAACAATAACAATAAACCTAACCCTAACCCTAAACCTCACCCTAAACATAACCCTCACCCTAACCCTAACCCTCACCCTAACACTTACCCTCACCCTAACACTAACACTACCCCTAACACTAAACCTCACACTAACCCTAACCCTGACCATCACCCTAACCCTAATTCTCACCCCCACACTTACCCTCAGCCTAAACCTAAGCCTAAGCCTAACCCTAACCCTAAACCTCAAACTCACCCTCACCCTAACCATAATCTTAACCCTAAACCTTACCCTAACCCTAAACGTCAACCTAACCCTCAACCTAACCTTAACCCTAACACTTAAGCTAACCCTAAGCCTCGACCTAACCCTCCAACTAAACCTAAATCTAACCATAAACCTCACCCTCACCCTAACCCTTATCCTAACTCTAACCCTAAACCTCACCCTAAACCTAACACTCACTCTCACCCTCACCCTCACCATAACTCTAATCCTAACCGTAACAATAACAGTAATCCAAACTCTAAACCTAAACCTAACACTAACCCTAACCCTAATGCTAACTCTCAACCTCACCCTAACCCTAATCCTAACCCTAAGCCTCACCCTAAGCCTAATCCGCACCCTCATCATAACATTAACCCTCATCCTAACGCTCACCCTAACCCTAACCCTAACCCTAAATATTACCATCTCACTAACCGTCATCCTCACCTTCACCCTAGCCCTCACCCTAACCCTAATCGTAACCTAATCCTTATCCTAACCCTCACCCTAACTCTAAGCCTAAACCTAACCCTAAACCTAACCCCACCCTCAATGTAACCCTAACACTAACCCTAACACTAACCCTAAACCTAACACTAAACCTAAACATAAACCTAACCCTAACCCTCAGCCTCACCCTCACCCTAACCAAAACCCTAACCCTAACCCTCATCCTAACGCCAAGCTTAAACCTAACCTAATCCTATCCCTCACCCTAACCCTAATCCTAAACCTAACCCTATCCCTAACCCTAACCCTCAGCCTAGCCCTCACCCTTACACTTATCCTAACTCTAACCCTCACACTAACCATAACCCTCATCATAAACCTACCCCTCACCCTAACATTTACCCTCACCCTAACACTAACCCTAACCATAACAGTAACCCTCACACTAACCCTAAACATCACCCTAACCCCAAACCTCACCCTAACACTAACCCTAACCCTCACCCTCACCCTAGACTTCATCCTAACCCTAAAACTCATCCTCACCATAAACCTCACACTAACCCTAACAATAATACTCAATCTAACACTCCACCTCACCCTAACACTGACACTAACCCTCACCCTAACCCTAACCCTCACCCTTACCGTAAACCTCACCCTCAGCCTAACCCTCACCTTTACCCTTACCTTCACCCCCACGCTAACAGGGACCCTAACCCTAAGCCTCACACTAACCCTTAATGTAACCCTAAACCTCACCCTCTCCCTAACCCTAACTCTAACCCTAACCCTAACACTAAACCTCACCCTAACCCTAACCCTAAACCTCACCCTCATCCTAACCATAACCCTCAGCCTAACCCTAACCCTCACGCTAACACTTACCCTCACCCTAACACTAACCCTAAACCTAACACTAACCCTCACACTAACCGTAACCCTCACCCTAATCCTAAACCTCTCCCTAACCCTAACCCTATCCCTAATCCTAACCCTCACCCTAGCCCGCACCCTAACCCTAATTCTAACCCTCACCTTCACCCTAACGCTAACCCTCATCCTCACCCTAAACCTCACACTAACCCTAACCCTAAATCTAAATCGAACCCTCACCCTAACCCTAAACCTAACACTAACCCTTACCCTAAACCTAAACCTAACCCTAACACTCAACCTTACCTTAACCCTCACCCTCAGCCTAAACCTCACCTTTGCCCTTAACATCATCCTCACCCTAACCCTCACCGTAATCCTAAACCTCATCCTAACCCTCACCGTAACGGTAAACCTAACCATCACACTAACTCTAACCCTCACCCTCAGCCTCACACTCAGCCTAAACCTAAGCCTAAGCCTAACCCTTAATCTAACCCTCACCCTCACCCTAGCCCTCACCCTAACCCTAATCCTAATGCTAACCCTCATCCTAACACTCACCCTAGCCCTATCCCTAACCATGACCCTAAACCTTATCTTCACCCCCACTCTCGCCCTCAGCCTAACCCTAAGCCTAAGCCTAAGCTGAACCCTCACACTCACACTCAACTTTACCCTTCTCCTAACCCTAACTCTAACCATAACCCTAACATAACTCTCAACATAACCCTCATCCTAACCTTAACCCTAAAAATAACCCTAACTCTAACCCTCGACCTAATCCTCCAACTAACCCTAAATCTAAACCTAAACCTCAACCTCAACCTCACCCTAACTCTATTCCTAACCCTAACCTTCAACCTCACCCTAACCCAAACCCTAACCCTCACCCTCAACCTCACCCTCACCATAACTCTAACCCTAACCCTAACAATAACACTAATCCTAACTCTAAACCTAACCTTAACCCTAACCGTAATCCTAACACTCACCCTCACCCTAACCCTAATCCTAATCCTAACCCTCATCTTAACCCTAATCCTCACCCTCACTGTAACCCTAACCCTCAACCTAACCTTCACCTTAACCCTAACCCTAAACCTTAATCTAACACTAACCCTAACAATCACCCTCAACCTAGCCCTCACCGTAACCCTAACCTTAACCCTCACCCTAACGCTAACGCTAACCCTAAACCTCAACCTAACCCTAAACCTCACGCTCGCCATAACCCTAAGCCTCACCCTAACCCTAAACATAACCGAACCTTAACTCTCACCCTAACCCTATACCTAACCCTCCACCTAACCCTAACCCTCACCCTCACCCTCACCCTCAGCCTAACCCTAAGCCTAACTATAACCCTCACACTCACTGTAACACTTACCCTAATCATAATAATAACCCTAACCCTAACCCTCACCTTCAGCCACACCCTAACCCTAAATCGAACCCTAAACTTCACCCTCTCCCTAACCCTAACAATAACCATAACCTTAAACCTCACCCTCACACTCACCCTAGCCCTTACCCTAACCCTAATCCTAACCCTAACCCTCATCCTAACCCTCCCCCTAACCCTAACTCTCACCCTCAACCTCACCCTCAGCATAACCCTAAGCCTAACCAGAAAAATAAACCTAACACACACACTCACCCTCACTCTCACCTTAATGCTATCCCTAATCCTAACCCTAACCCTCCCCCTAAATCTCACCCTAATCGTAACGCTAAACCTAACCCTTACCATTAACCTCACCCTAAACCTCACCCTAACACTAACTCTAACCCTCAACCTCACCCTCACCCTAACCCTAACTCTAACCCTAACCCGAAACCTAAACTCACCCTAACACTAAAACTAACCCTAAACCTCAACCTAACCCTCCAACTATACCTAAATCTAACCATAAACCTCAAACTCACCCTAACCCTAATCCTAACCCTAACCCTAAACCTCACCCTAACCCTAACCCTAATCCTCATCCTAACCCTCACCCTAACTCTAAGCCTAAACCTCACTCTAACCCCAATCCTAACCCTCCCCGTAACGGTAAACCTAACTTTAACCCTAACAATAACCCTCACACTAACCCTCAGCCTCACCCTAACCAAAAACCTCACTCTAACCCTATCCCTCATCCTAACACTTACTCTCACCTTAACACTAACCCTAACCCTCATCCTCACCCTAAACCTCACACTAACCCTAACACTAATCCTCAATCTAACCCTCACTCTAAACCTAACCCTAACACTTACCCTAAACCTAAACCTAACCCTAACACTCACCCTTATCTTAACCCTCACCCTCAGCCTAAACCTCAACTTTACCCTTACCACAATCCCCACCCTAACCCTCACCGTAACCCTAAACCTCATCCTAACCCTCACCCTATTCGTAAAACTAACCATCAGCCTAACCCTTACACTCACCCTAAAACTAATCCTAAACCTAACCCTCATCCTAACCCTCACCCTAACCCAATCCCTAACCATCACCCTAAACCTAATCCTCACCCCCACCCCCACCCTCAGCCTAACCCTAAGCCTAAGACTAACCCTAACCCTAACGCTCACATTCACCCTCACTCTAATCCTAACCCTAAACCTAACCATAACCCTAAACCTCAACCTAAACCTCACCGTATCCTTAACCCTAAAAGTAACCCGAACCCTAACTCTCGACCTAACCCTCCAACTAACCCTAAATATAACCCTAAACCTCACCCTCACCCTAACCCTGACCCTAAACCTCACCCTAACTCTAACTCTAACCCGAACCCTCACCTCACCCTCACCCTCATCATAACTCTAACCCCAACCCTAACAATAACATTAATCCTAACCCTAAACCTAACCATAAGCCTAACCCTAACCTTAATCCTAAAACTCACCCTCATGCTAACCCTAATCCTAACACTAACCCTCACCCTAAACCTAATCCTCACCCTCACTGTAACCCTAAGCCTCAACCTAACCCTCACCCTAACCCTAACCCAAAACCTAAACCTTAATGTAACACTAACCCTAACCCGCACCCTCACCCTAGACCTCACCCTAACCCTAATCATAACACTAATCCACATCGTTACTCTCACTCTAAACCTAAACTTAACCCTCACCCAAACCCTAACACTAACTCTCAACCTAAACCTAACCCTAGCCCTCACCCTAACCCTAACCTTCACCCTCACTCTCACTCTCAGCCTAACCCTAAGCCTAACACTAACCCTAATGCTCACAATCACCCTAAACCTTACCCTAAAACTAATCCTAACCCTAAGCCTACACTTCACCCTCAACCTAACCCTAAATCTAACACTAACCCTAACCCTAACCAACAACCTCAGCCTCACCCTAACCCTAACTCTAACCCTAAACTTCACCCTCACCCTCATCACAACCCTAATCCTAACCCTAAACCTCACACTAATCCTAACCCTAACCCTAACCCTCCACCTAACCCTCACCCTAACACTAAACCTAACCTTCACCTCACCCTCACCCTCACCCTAATCTGAACCCTAACCCTCAACCTAAACCTAACCCTCAACCTCACCATAACCCTTACACTAACACTCAACCTAAACCTAAACTTAAACCGAACCCTAACTCTCACCCTTACCCTAACCATAAACCTCACCCTAAACCTAATAATAAACCTCACCCTCACCCTAGCCCTCAACCTCAACCTCACTCTCAGCCTAACCCTAAGCCTAAACCTAAACCTAAACCTAACACACACACTCACCCTCAAACTAACCCTAATCCTAACCCTAGTCCTCATCCTAACCCTCTCCATAACCCTAACCCTCACACTAACCATTACCCACAACCTTCACCATCAGCCTAATCGTAAGCCTAACACTAACCCTAACCCGAAACCTAAACCTCACCCTAACCTTAACCCTCACTCTCAACCTCAGCCTAACACTAAGCCTATACCTAACCCTAACCCTAACCCTCACACTCATCCTAACAAAAACCCTAACCCTACTCCTAACCCTAACTCTAACCCTCACCCTCAAACTAACACTCACCTTAAGCCTAAACCTAATTTTAATCCTAAACCTAACCTTCACCCTCAGCACCACCCTAACCCTAAATCTAACACTAAACCTCACCCTGACCCAAACCCTAACCCTAACCTTATCCCTAAACCTCATCCTAGCCCTAACCATAATCCTCACCCTCACCCTCACCATAACTGTAACACTAACCATAATGCTAACAATAATCCTAAACCTAACCCTAACCCTCACCCTAACCATAACCCTCACCCTAACCGTAACCCTCACCCTAACACTTACCCTCACCCTAACAATAACCCTAACACTAACACTAAACCTCACACTAACCCTAACCATCACCCTAACCCTAAACATCACCCTAACAATAACGCTAAACCTCACCCTCACTCTAGACCTCGCCCTAAACCTAACCCTCATTCTCACCCTAAACTTCACACTAACACTAACACTAATCCTCAATCTAACCCTCACCCTCACCCTAACCCTAACCCTCACCCTTAACGTAACCCTCACCCTCAGCCTAACTCTCACCTTTAACATTACCGTCACCCCCACCCTAACCCTAATTCTAACCCTAACCCTAATTCTAACCCTAACCCTAACACTAAAACTCACACTAACCCTAACCCTAACCATCACCTTAACCCTAATCCTCACCCCCAGCCTCACCCTCAGCTGAACCCTAAGCCTAAGCCTAACCCTAAACCTAATGCTCACACTCACCCTCAACTTAACCCTAATCCTAACCATAACCATAACCCTAAACCTCAACCTAACCCTCAACAGAACCTTAACCCTAACACTTACCCTAACCCTAACCCTCGACCTAATCCTCCAACCAAACCTAAATCTAACCTTAAACCTCATCCTAACCCTAACACTCACCCTCACCCTCACACTCACCATAAATCTAAACCTCACCCTAACAATAACAGTAATCCAAACCCTAATCCTAAAACTAACCCAAACCCTAACCCTAATGCTAACACTAAACCTCACCCTAACCCTAATCCTAACCCTAACACTCAACCTAACCCTAACCTTCACCGCAACCTTAAGCCTAACCCTCATCCTAACCCTCACCCTAACCCTCACCCTAACCCTCACCCTCACCATAATCCTAACCCTAACCCTAACCATAACCCTAAACCTCAACCTAACCTTAACCCTAAAACTTACCCTAACCCTAACTCTCGACCTAACCCTCCAAATAACCCTAAATCTTACCCTAATCCTCACCCTCACACTAACCCTAATCCTAACCCTAAAGCTAAACGTCACCCTAACCCTAACCCTAACCCTAACCCTCACCCTCACCCTAACCCTCACCCTCACCCTCACCCTCACCCTCACCATAACTCTAACCCTAACTCTAACAATAAAATTAATTCTAACAATAAACCTAACCCTAACCCTAACCCTAATCCTAACATTCACCCTCACTCTAACCCTAATCCTAACCCTAAACTTCACCCTAACCCTAATCCTCACCCTCACTGTTAAACCTAACCCTCAACCTTACCCTCACCCAACCCTAACCCTAAACCTAAACCTTAATCTAACACTATCCCTAACCCTCACCCTAACCTTAACCCTCACCACAACCATAAACCTAACTCTCATCATAACCCTCACCCCAAAACTAACCCTAACCCTCACCATAATCCTAACCCTAACCCTAACTCAAACCCTAAACCTCAACCTAACCCCCACCCTAACCTTAACCCTAAAACTTACCCTAAACCTAATTCTCGACCTAACCCTCCAACTAACCTTACCCTAATCCTCACCCTCACACTAACCCTAATCCTAATCCTAACCCTAAACCTCACACTAACCCTAACCCTAACCCTCACCATCACCCTTACCATAACTCTAACCCTAACCCTAACAATAACATTAATTCTAACAATAAACCGAACCTGAACCCTAACCCTAATCCTGACACTCACCCTCAAGCTAACCATAATCCTAAATCTATCCTTAGCCCTAACCCTAATCCTCACCCTCACTGTAACCCTAACCCGCAACCTTACCCTCACCCTCACCCTAACCCTAACCCTAAACCTTAATCTGACACTAACACTAACCCTCACCCTCACACTAACCCTCACCCTAACCCTAATCCTAACCCTAATCCTCATCCTTACCCTCACCCTAACCCTAAACTTAACCCTCACCCTAACCCTAAACCTAACCCTAACCCTCACCCTAACCCTAAACCTCACGCTCACCATAACCTAACACTAACCCTCACCCTAACCCTAAACATAACCGAACCATATCTGTCACCCTAAACCTAACCCTAACCCTCACCCTAACCGTAACCCTAACCCTCACCCTCACCCTCAGCCTAACCCTAATCCTAACCCTAATCCTAACCCTAACTCTCACACTCACCATAACCCTTACCCTAAACCTAACCTTTACCCTAACCCTAACCCTAACCCTAAACCTCACCCTAACAATAACCATAACCCACAACCTCACCCTAACCCTAATCTGAACCCTCACACTCAACCTAACCATAACCCTCACCCTCACACTAACCCTTACACTAATCCACAACCTACCCCTAAACAAAACCAGAACCCTAACTCTTACCCTTACCCTAAACGTTACCCTCAACCTAACCCTAACACTAAACCTCATCCTCACCCTAGCATACCCAACCCTAACCCTAATCCTTACCCCCTTCCTAACTCTCCCCCTAACCCTTACCCTAACCCTCACCCAAACCCTAACCCTCACCCTCAACCTCACCCTCAGCCTAACCCTATGCCTAACCATAAAACTAAACCTAACACACACACTCACCCTCACCCTAAACCTCACCCTAACCCTAACCCTCATCCTAACCCTCCCCATATCCCTAAACCTCTCCCTAACCCTAAGCCACACCCTCACCCTCAGCCTAATCCTAAGCCTAAACCTAACCCTAACCACCAAACTCACCTTAACCCTACCCCAAAACATCACCCTAACCCTAACCCTCACCCTCAACCTCAGCCTAACCCTAAGCCTATCCCTTTTCCTAACCCTAACACTAACCCTCACCCTCACCCTAAACCTAATCCTACTCCTAACCCTAATCCTAACCCTCACCTTAAGCCTAAGCCTAACATTAATCCTAAACAGAACCCTCAGCCTCAGCCTCACCCTAAACCTAACTCTAACACTAAACCTCACCCTGACCCTAAACCTAAACCTCACCCTCACCCTAGCCCTCACCCTAACCCTAATACTAACCCTATCCCTCATCCAAACCCTCCCCCTGACCCTTACCCTAAGCCTCATCCTAACCCTAAACCTCACCAAAAACCTCACCCTAAGCCTAACCCTAAGCCTAACCCTAAAACTAACTCTAACACACACATTCACCCTCACCGTAACCCAAAGACTAACCCTAACCCTCACGCTCACCCTCACCCTCTGTGTAACCTTAAGCCTAACCTAACCTTAACCCTCACACTCACCCTAACCCTTACACTAATCCTAATCCTAACCCTAACCCTACCCCTCAACCTCAGCCTCACCTTAACCCTAACTCTAAACCTAAACATAAACCTCACCCTAACCCTAACAGTAACCATAACCCTAAACCTCACCCTAACCCTAACCCGAAAACTTACCCTCACCCTAGGTCTCACCCTAACTCTAATCCTAACCCTACCCTCATCTTAACCCTCCCCCTAACCCTAACCCTAACCCTCACCCTCACCCTCACCCTCACCCTAAACCTCACCCTTACCCTAACCTTAAAGCTAATACTAGCTGTAACCCTAACCCTCATCCTCAGCTTTACCCTAACACTAAATCTAACCCTAAACCTCACCCTCACCCTAACCCTAACCCTAAGCCTAACCCTAACCCTCACCCTAACCCTCACCCTAAAACTAACCCTTACCCTAATATTAATCCTAACCCTAACCGTAAGCCTCACCCGCAGCCTCTTATTAAACCTAAATCTAACCCTATACCTCACACTCACCCTAACCCTAACCCTAACCCTAAACCTCACCCTAACCCTAACCCTAACCCTAAACCTAAATCTCACCCTAGCCCTCATCCTAACCCTAATCCTAACACAAACCCACGTCCTAAACCTCCCTATAACCCTAACCCTAACCCTCACCCTCACCCTCACCCTCAGCCTAACCCTAAGCCTAACCCTAACCCTAAACCTAACCCTCACACTCACACTAACACTAAACCTAAACCTAACCCTAAACCTCACCCTCACCATAACCCTCACCCTAAACCTAACACTAACCCTAACCCTAACCCTCACCCTCAACCAAACCCTAACAATAACTCTAAACCTAAACTTCACAATCACACTAATCCTAACCCTATCCCTAACCTTAAACCTCACCCTAACCCTAAACCTAAACCTCACCCTCGACCTAGCCCTTACCCTGACCCTAATCCTAACCCTAAACCTCATCCTAAACCTCCCTTTAACCCTAACCCGCACCCTCAACATCACCGTCAGCCTAAACCTCAGCCTAACCCTAAAGCTAACCCTAACACACAAACTCACCCTCACTCTAACCCTAATCCTATCCCTAATGCTAACCCTAACCCTCCCCCTAACTCTCACGCTAACCCTAACCCTAACACTAACCCTTACCCTAACCCTAAACCTCACACTCGCCCTAACCCTAACAATAACCCTAACCCTAATCCTAAACCTCACCCTAACCCATACCCTCACCGTAACACTTACCTTCACCCTAACACTAAGCTAACCCTAACACTAACCCTCACACAAACCCTAAACCTAACACTAACCCTATACCTCAACCTAACCCTCACCCTCAACTTAACCCTAACACTACCCCAAATTCTGATCCTCCCCCTAACACTCCCCCTAACCCTGTATCTAACCCTAAACATCACCCTCACCCTCACCCTAACCCTAACCCTAACCCTAAACCCCAAACTAATCCTAACCCTAACCCTCACCCTCACCCTCAACGCAAACTTAACCCTAACCATAACATTAACAATAACTGAAACCCTAAGCCTAACCCTAAACCTAACTCTAATCCTCACACTCACCCTCACCATCAGCTTAACCCTAAGCCTAACCCTAAACCTATCCCACACTGTAATAAACCTAACCCTAACCCTAACCCTAATGCTAAACTTGACCCTAAACCTAACCCTAATCTTCAGCCTCACCCTCACCTTAACCCAAACCCTAACCCAAACCCTCACCCTAACTCTAAGCCTAAACCTAAACCTAACCTTCACACTCACCATCACCCTAACCCTAATCCTAAACCTAACCCTATCCTTAACCCTACCACTCACCATAACCCTCATCCTAGCCCTCACCCTAACCCTATTCCTAACCCTAAACCTCATCCTAACCCTCACACTCATGCTTGGCCTAAGCCTAAGCCTAAGCCTAAGCCTAACCCTCACCCTAACCCTAACGCTAACACTAACCCTAACCTTAAACTTAACCCGAAGCCTAAATCTCACCCTAACCCTAAATCTAACCCTAAACCTCACCATCACCCTAGCCTTCACACTAACACTAATCATAACCCTCATCCTAACCCTCACCATAACATTAACCATTACCCTCACCCTACCACTCACCCTAACCCTAAACTGGAACCTAACCCTCAACCTAAACCAAACCCGCACCCTCACCGTAACCGTTACCCTAACACTCACCCTAACCCTAAACTTAACCGAACCCTAACTCTCACCCTAAACCTAACCCTAAACCTCACCCTAATTCTAATCCTAAACCTCACCCTCAACCTAGCCCTTGCCCTAACCCTAATCCTAACCCTAACCCTCTTCCTAAACCTCCTCCTAACCCTTACCCTAAACTCACCCACACCCTAACCCTCACCCTCAACCTCACCCTCAGCCTAAACCTAATTCTAACCCTAAACCTAACCTTAACACACACACACTCACCCTTACCCTAACCCTAATCCTAACCCTAACCTCACCCTCACCCTCACACTCAGTGTAACTCTAAGCCTAAGCCTAACCCTAACCTTAACCCTCCTACTCACCCTAACCTTTACCCTAATCCTAAACTTAACCCTAACCCTAATCCTCACCCTCAGCCTCACCTTAACCCTAACTCTAACCGTAAACCTCACAACTCACCCTCACCCTAACCCTAACCCTAAACCTCACCCTAACCCTAACTCTAAACATCACTCTCAGCCTAGCCCTCACCCTAACCCTAATCGTAAACCTAACCCTCAACCTAAACTTCCCCATAACCCTAAACCTAACCCTCAACCTCACCCAAACCCTAATCCTCACCCTCACCCTCAGCCTAAACCTAAGCCTAACCCTAACTCTAAACCTAACCCTCACACTCACCCTAACCCTAACCCTAATCCTTATCCTAATCCTAACCCTAACCCTCACCCTCACCCTAACCCTCACCCTTACCCCAACCCTAAACCTAACACTAACTGTAACCCTAACACTCACCCTCTTCTTCAACCTTACCCTAAATATAACCTTAAACCTCATCCTCACCCTCACCCTAATCCCAACCCTAAACCTCACCGTAACCCTAACCCTAAACCTAACCCTCACCCTAGCCCTTACCCTAACCCTAATCCTACCCCTATACTTCATTCAAACCCTCCCCCTAAACTGAATCCTCAGCCTAAACCTAAGCCTAACAATAAACCTAACCCTAACACACACACTCACCCTCAACCTAACCCTAATCCTATCACTAAACCTAACCCTAACACTTACCCTCCCCCTAACTCTCACCCTAACCCTAACCCTTACACTAAACCTAAACCGAACCCTCAACCTAACCTAAACCCTAACACTAACCCTAACCCTCACCCGAACCATCACCCTCACAGTAATTCAAACCCTAACCCTAACAATAACACTAACACTACCCAAGCCATCAAACCTAACCCTAATTCTCAACCCCACCCTCAACCTCAGCCTAACCCTAAGCCTAACCCTAAACCTAACCCTAACCCTCACACTCACCCAAAACCTTACCCTAATCCTAATCCAAACCCTAACCCTCACCCTCACCCTAACCCTCACCCTAAACCTAACACTAACCCTAACCCGAAACTTCACCCTCAGCCTCCCCCTAACCCTAACTCTAACACTAAACCTCACCCTCACAATACCCTTAACCCTAACCCTAACGTTAAAGCTCACCTTCACACTCACCCGAGACCTTACTCTTACCCTAATCCTATACCTAACACTCATCCTAACCCTAACCCTAACCCAAACCCTTAACCTCAACCTCACACTCAGCCTAACACTAAGCCTAACCCTAAACCTAAACCTAACACACAAACTCACCCAGACTCTAACCCTAATCCTATCCTTAACCCTAAACCTCCCCCTAACTCTCACCCTAACCCTAACCCTAACACTAACCCTTAAACTAACCCTCAACCTAAACCACACCCTAACCCTAAATCTAACCCTAAACCTCACCCTCACCCTAACCCTAAATCTAACCCTAACCCAAACCCTAACCCTAAACCTAACCCATACCCTCACCCTCAGCTGAATCGTAAGCCTAACCCTAACGCTCACACTCATCCTAACCCTAAACCTAAACCTCACCCTAACCGTAACCCTAACCCTCAAACACAGCCTAACCCTAAGCCTATCCCTAACCCTAAACCTAACCCTCACACTCACCCTAACACCAACCTAATCCTACTCATAACCCTAACCCTAACCCTCACCCTCAACCTAACCCTCATCTTAAGCTTAACCCTAACATTAATCCTAACCCTAACCCTCACGCTCAGCCTCACCCTAACACTAACTCTAACACTAAACCTCACCCTGAACCTAACCCTAACCTTAACCCTATGCCTAAACCTCATCCTAGCCCTAACCCTAACCCTCACCCTCACCCTCACCATAAACTTAACCCTAACCCTAACGCTAACAATAACCCTAACCCCAACCCGAACCTCACCCTAAACATAACCCTCACCCTAACCCTAACCCTCACCCTAACACTTACCCTTACCCTAACACTAACCCTAACCCTGACACTAAACCTCACACTAACCCTTACCATCACCTTTAGCCTAAACCTCACCCTAACACTAACCCTAAACCTCACCCTATCCCTAGACCGCACCGTAACCCTAACCCTCATCCTCACCCGAAACTTCACACTAACCCTAACACTAATCCTCAATATAACCCTCAACCTTACCCTAACCATAACACTAACCCTCACCCTAACACTAATCCTCGCACCCAACCTCACCCTTAGCCTAACCCTAAGCCTAAGCATAACCCTAACCCTAAACCTCACACTCACCCTCACCCTAACCCTAATCCTAACCCTAACCCTAACCCTAACCCTAAAACTCAACCAAACCCTCAACCTAACAACCCTAACACTTAACCTAAGCCTAACCCTCGACCTAACACTTCAACTGAACCTAAATCTAACCGTATACCTCACCCTCACCTAACCCTAATGGTAACCCTAACCCCAAACCTCACCCTAACCCTAACACTCATCCTCACCCTCACCCTCACCATAACTCTAACTCTAAGACCAACAATAAGAATAATCCTAACCCTAAACTTTACCCTAACCCTAATGCTAAAACTCAACCTCACCCTAACCCTAACCCTAACCCTAACCCTCACCCTAACCCTAACCCTCACCCTCACCATAACCCTCACCCTCATCCTAAACCTCACCCTAACCCTAACCCTAACCCTAAACCTTACCCTAACACTAACACTAAACCTCACCTTCACCCTAGCCCTCACCCTAACACTAATCGAAAACCTAATCCTTATCATAACCCTCACCCTAACTCTGTCTAAACTTAACCCTAACCCCAACCCTCACTGTAACCATAACACTGACCCTAACACTAACACTAACCATAAACCTAACCCTAAACCTAACCCTAAACCTCAGCCTCACCCTCACCCTAAGCCAAACCCTAACCCTAACCCTCATCCTAACTCTAAGCCTGACCCCAACCCTAATCCTAACCCTCATATTCACCCTCAACCTAACCCTAATCCTAAACCTAACCCCATACCTAACCCTAACCCTCACCCTAACCCTCAGCCTAGCCCTCACCCTTGCACTTATCCTAACCCTCACCCTCACCCTAACCATAACCCTCGCCCTAAACCTAACCCTCACACTAAAACTTACCCTCACCCTAACACTAACCCTAATACTAACACTCACACTAACACTAAACATCACCCTAACCCTAAACCTCACCCTAACACTAACCCTAACCCTCACCCTCACCCTAGCCTTCACCCTAACCCTAACCCTCATCCTCACCATAAACCTCACACTAACCCTAACACTAATCCTCAATCTAACCCTCAACCTCACCCTAGCGCTAAAACTAACCCTCACAATAACCCTAACACTCACACTTACCATAACCCTCACCCTCAGCCTAACCCTCACCTTTACCCTTACAATCACCCCCACGCTAACCCGCACACTAACCCTAACCCTCACGATAACCCTAAATGTACCCCGAAACCTCACCCTCTCCCTAACCCTAACTCTAACCCTAACCCTAACACTAAACCTCAACCTAACCCTAACCCTAACCCTCACCCTCACCCTAACCATAAACCTCACACTAACCCTAACCCACAACGTAACGCTTACCCTCACCCCAACACTAACCCTAACCTTAACACTAACACTCACACTAACCCAAACCCTCACCCTAATCCTAAACCTCACCCTAACCCTAACCCTAAACCTAATCCTCACCCTCACCCTAACCCTCACTCTAACCCTAATTCTAACCCTCACCCTCACCCTATCCCTAACCCTCATCCTCACCCTAAACCTCACACTAACCCTAACTCTAATCCTCAATCTAACCCTCACCCTAACCCTAACCCTATACCTTACCCTAACCCTAAACCTAACCCTAACCCTCACCCTTATCTTAACCCTAACCCTCAGCCTAAACCTTACCTTTACCCTTACCATCATCCTCACCCTAAACCTCACACTCACCCTAGCCCTTAACTAACTCTAATCCTAACCCTAACCCTCATCCTAACCCTCCCCCTAACCCTAACCCTCACCCTCAACCTCACCCTCAGCCGAACCATTAGCCTAAACCTAAACCTAAACCTAACACACACACTCACCCTCACTCTAACCCTAATACTATCCCTAACCCTAACCCTAACACTAAACCTTCCCCTAACTCTCACCCTAACCCTAAAACTAACCCTTACCATAACCCTCAACCTAAAACTCACCCTAACCCTAACCCTAAACCTAAGCTTTACCCTAACACTAACCCTAATCCTTACCCTCACCCTAGCCCTCATCCTAACCCTATTTATAACCCTAAGCCTCATCCTAACCCTCACACTAACCCTAACCCTAACCCTCATCCTTATCCTAACCCTAATCCTCAACCTAACAAGAAACCTAACCCTCACACTAACCCTAAACCTAAACCTCACCCTAACCCTAAACTTAACCGAACCCTAACTCTCACCCTAACCCTAACCCTAACCCTCCCACTAACAATAACCCTCACCCTCAACCTCATTCTCAGCCTAACCATTAGCCTAAACCTAAACCTAAACCTAACACACACACCCTCACTCTATCCCTAACCCTGATCCTAAACCTAAACCTCCCCCTGACTCTCACCCTAACCATAAAACTAACACTTACCATAACCCTCAACCTAAACCTCACCCTAACCCTAACTCTAACCCTAAAACTCACCGTCACCCTAACCTTGACTCTAGACCTAACCCAAACCCTAAAACTCACCCTAACACTAAGTCTAACCCTAAACTCCGAATTTACCCTCCAACTAAACCTAAATCTAACCATGAATATCACTTTTACCCTAACACTAATCATAACCCTAACCCTAAACCTAACCCTAACACTAACCCTGACACCCTAACCCTCACCTTCACCCTAACCCTAACCCTTACTCTAACCCTAACCCACACCCTCACCCTCAACCTAATCCGGACCCTAAAAATAAACCTAACCCTCACACTCACCCTAACCTTAGGCCTAAAACTCATCCTAACCCTATCCATTACCCTCAAAGTCAGCCTAATCCTAAGCATATCCCTAACCCTAACCCTAACCCTAACCCTCACACTCAAACTAATACTAACCCTAATCCTACTCCTAACCCTAACCTCAACCTGACCCTCTCCTTAAGCCTAACCCTAACATTAATCCAAACCCTAAACCTCACCCTCAGCTTCACCCTAACCCTAACTCTAACACTAAACCTCACCCTGACCCTAACCCTAACCCTAACCCTATTCCTAAACCTCATCCTAGCCCTAACCCTAAAACTCACCCTCACCCTCACAATAACTGTAACACTAACCCTAATACTAACAATAACCCTAAACCTAACCCTAACCCTAACCCTCACCCTCAAACTCAGCCTCACCCTAACCTTAAATCTAACACTTAACCACAAACTCACCCAAACCCTAATCCTAACCCTAACCCTAAACCTCACCCTACCCTAACCCTAACCATCACCCCAAACCTCACCTTCACCATAACTCTAACCCTAACCCTAACAATAACACTAACCCTAACCCTAAACCTAACCTGAACCCTAACCCTAATTCTAAAACTCAACCTCACCATAACCCTAAACCCAACCCTAACCCTCACCCTCACCATAACCCTATTCCTCATCCTAACCCTCACCCTAACCCTAACTCTAAAACTAAACCTTACCCTAACACTAACCCTAATCCTCACCCTCACCCTAGCCCTCACCCTAACCCTAATCATAACCCTAATCCTCATCCTAACCCTCACACTAACAATAACCCTAACCCTCATCCTTACCCTAACCCTAACCCTCAACCTAACCCTAACCCTAAAGCTCACCCTAAACCTAACCTTAACCCTCACCCTAACCCTAAACTTAACCGAACCCTAACTCTCACCCTAACATTAACCATAACCCTCACCCTAACCCTAACCCCCAATCTCACCCTCATCCTCGGCCTAACCCTAATGCTAAACCTAACCCTAACCCTAACCCTCAAACTCACCCTAACCCTGACTCTAATCCTAATCCTAACCCTAACCCTAATCCTCAACCTCACCCTAACCCTCACCCTAACACTATATCTAACACTAACCCTAAACCTAACCCTCAACCTCAGCCTCACCCTTACCCTAACTCTAAACCTAAAACTCACCCTCACCCTAAACCTAACCCTAAACCTAACCCTAATCCTAACCCTAAACCTCACCCTCACCTTAGCCCTCACCCAAACACTAAACCTAACCCAAATCCTAACCCTCACCCTAACACTAACCCTAACCCTCACCCTCACTCTCACACTAACCCTAGTCCTAACCATAATCCTCATCCTAACCCTCCCCCTAAACCTTACCCTAAACCTCACACTAACCCTAACCCTCAACTTCAACCTCACCATTAGCCTAACCCTTTGCCTAAACCTAAACCTCACCCTAACACATTAACTCACCCTCACCATAACCCAAAACCTAACCCTAACCCTCATCCTCACCCTCAACTTAACCATAACTGTAACCCTATACCTCACACTCAACCTAACCCTAACCCTAACCCTAACCCTAAACCTCACCCTAACACTAAACCTAAACCTCAACCTCTCCCTTGCCCTCACCCTAACCCTATTCCTAACCCTAACCCTCATCCTAACCCTCCCCATATCCCTAAACCTAACACTCACCCTAACCCTCACACTCACCCTCAGCCTAAACCTAAGCCTAACCCTAAACCTAAACCTAACCCTCACACTCACCTCACCCTAACCCTAACCCTAATCCTAATCCTAAACCTAACCCTAACCCTCACCCTAACAATAAACCACACCCTAAACCTAACCCTAAACCTAACACTAACCCTAACCCTAAACTTGACGCTCAGCCTCACCCTAAACCTAACTCTAACCCTAAACCTCACCCTAACCCTAACCCTAACCCTAAACTTAAACCTCACCCTCAAACTCAGCCTAGCCCTTACCCTAACCCTAACCCTAACCCTAACCCTAACCCTAACCCTCATCCTAACCCCCCTCTAACCCTAACCCTCACCCTCAAACTCACCCTCAGCCTAACCCTAAGCCTAACCCTAAACCTAAACCTAACACACATACTCAGCCTCACTCCAACCCTTCTCCTGTCCCTAACCCTAACCCTAACCCTAACCTTCCCTCTAACTCTCACCCTAACAATAACCCAAACACTAACCATTACCATAACCCTCAACCTAAAGCTCACCATAACCCTAAATCTAACCCTAAACCTCACCCTCACCCTAACCCTAAATCTAACCCTAACCCAAACCCTAAACCTCACCATAAGACTAGCCCTAAACCTAACCCACACACTCACCCTCAGCCTAATCCTAAGCCTAACCCTAAACCTAACCCTCACACTCACCCTCAGCCTAATGCTAAGCCTAACCTGACCCTACCTCTCACACTCACCCTAAACCTAACCCTAAACCTAACCCTCACCCTCAACCTCAGCCTAACCCTAATCGTATCCCTAACCTTAACTCTAACCCTCACACTTACCCTAACACTAACCCTAATGTACTCCTAACCCAAACCCTAACCCTCACCCTCAACCTAACCCTCAACTTAATTATAACCCTAACATTAATACTAACCCTAACCCTCACGCTCAGCCTCACCCTAACCCTAACTCTA
Organism: Dipodomys merriami; assembly: GCF_024711535.1. Classification (NCBI taxonomy): domain Eukaryota; kingdom Metazoa; phylum Chordata; class Mammalia; order Rodentia; family Heteromyidae; genus Dipodomys; species Dipodomys merriami. The sequence goes on from NW_027202771.1 coordinate 1,344,790, forward strand.
ACATTAAACCTCACCCTGAACCTAACCATAACCCCAACCCTATCCTAAACCTTATCCTAGACCTAACCCTAAACCTCACCCTCACCCTCACCATAAACTTAACCCTAACCCTAATGCTAACAAAAACCCTAACCCTAACCATAATCCTCACACTAAACATAACCCTCACCCTAACCCTAACCTTCACCCTAACACTTACCCTCACCTTAACACTAACCCTAACCCTAACACTAAACCTCACACTAACCCTAAGCATCAATGTAATCCTAAACCTCACCCTAACACTAACCCTAAACCTGACCCTATCCCTAGACCTCGCCCTAAACCTAACCCTCATCCTCACCCTAAACTTCACATGAACAATAAAACTAATCCTCAATTTAACCCTCACCCTCACCCTAAACATAACCCTAACCCTCACCCTAACCCTAACCCTCACCCTTATCTTAACCTTCATGCTCAGCCTAACCCTCACATTTACCCTTAACGTCACCCCCACCCTAATACTAACTCTAACCCTAATCCTAACACTAACCCTTACACTTACCCTAACCCTAACCATCACCCTAACCCTAATCCTCACCCCCAACCTCACCCTCAGCCTAACCCTAAGCCTAACCCTAAACCTAAAACTAACACACACATTCTAACACACACATTCACCTTCATTCTAACCCTAATCCTATCCCTAACCCTAACCCTAACCCTCCCCCTAACTCTATATCTAACCCTAAACCTCACCCTCACCCTCACCCAAACCCTAACCCTAACCCTAAACCCCACCCTAACCATAACCATAACCCTCACCCGCACCCTCACCCTCACCGTAACTCTAACCCTAACCCTAACAAGAACACTAAACCTAACTCGAACCATTAACCTAAGCCTAATCCTCACCACCACCCTCACCCTCAGCCTAACCCTAAGCCTAAGCCTAACCCTCACACTAACCCTCATACTCACCCTCACCCTAACCCTAATCCTAAACCAAACCCTATCCCTAAACCTCAACCTAACAATCACCCTCAACCTAACCCTAACACAAACCTGTCCCTAAACCTCAGCCTAATCCTCCGCCTAACCCTAACCCTAACCCTAAACTTCACCCTCAACCTAACTCTAACCCTAACCCTAAACCTCACCCTAAACCTCAACCTAAACCTGAACCTCACCTTCAACCTCACCATTATTCTAAACCTTACCCTAACAATAACACTAACCCTATCCTTAACCCTAACCATAACCCTCACCCTCAGCCTCAACCTCACAGCAAACTTAATCCTAACCATAACACTAACAACAACCCTAACCCTAAGCCTAACCCTAACCCTAACTCTAATCCTCACCCCCACCCTCACCCTCAGCCTAACCCTAAGCCTAACCCTAACCCTAACCCTCAGCATAACCTTAACCCTAACCCTAACACTAACACTAACGATAACTCTAAACCTAATCCTAAACCTCACCCTTCCCTACAAATCACTCTAACCCTATTCCTAACCCTAAACCTCATCCTAACCCTCCCCAGAATCCTAAACCTAAACCTCACCCTAATCCTAACACTAAACATAACCCTAAGCCTCAGCCTCACCCTCACCGCAAACTTAACACTAACCATAACACGAACAATAACTATAACCCTAAGCCTAACCCTAACCCTAACTCTAACCCTCACCCCCACGCTCACCCTCAGCCTAACCCTAAGCGTAACCCTAAACCTCACCATAACCCTAACGCTAACCCTAATTCTAACACTATCCCTAAACCTAAACCTAACCCTAAACCTAACCCTAATCCTCAGCCTCAACTTCACACTAACCGAAAACCTAACCCTAAAACTCACCCTAATTCTAACCCTAACCCTAACTCTAACCGTCACCCTAACCCTAACCCTAACCACCACCCGAACCCTAATCCTCACCCCCAACCTCGCCCTTAGCCTAACCCTAAGCCTAAGCCTAACCCTAACCCTAAATCTCACATTCACCATCACCCTAACTCTAACCCTAACCCTAACCCTAACACTAAAACTAAACCTAAATCTAACCCTAAACCTAACCCTAATCCTCAGCCTCACCCTCACCTTAACCCAAATCCTACCCCTAACCGTAACACTAAAACTAAGCCTAACCCTATCCCTAACCTTCACACTCACCCTCACCCTAACCCTAATCCTAAACCTTACCCTATCCCTAACCCTACCCCTCACGATAACCCTCATCCTAGCCCTCACCCTAACACTAATCCTAACCCTAAAGCTCATCCTAACCCTCACCCTAACCCTAACCCTAACCCTCACACGCATGCTCGGCCTAAGCCTAAGCCTAAGCCTAAGCCTAAGCCTAAGCCTAACCCTAACCCTCACCCTAACCCTAACGCTAACACTAACCCTAACTCTAATCATAAATCTCACCCTAACCCTAACCCTAACCCTAAGGCTAAACCTCACCCTAAACCTAACCCTAAACCTCACCTCACCCTAGCCCTCACCCTAACACTAATCATAACCCTCATCCTAACCCTCAACATAACACTAACCATAACCCTCATCCTCACCCTCACCCTAAACCTAATACGAAACCTAACCCTCAACCTAACCCTAACCCTCACCCTCACCATAACCCTTACATAAAAACTCACCCTAAGCCTAAACTTAACCCACACCCTGACTCTCACACTAACCCTAACCCTAGCCCTCACCCTAATCCTAACCCTAAACCTCACCCTCATACGAGCCCTTTCCCTAACCCTAATCCTAAACCTAACCCTGTTCCTAAACCACCCCCTAACCCTTACCCTAACCCTCACCGTAACCCTAACCCTCACCTTCAACCTCACCCTCAGCATAAACCTAAACCTAACCCTAAACCTATCCCTAACACACACACTCACCCTTACCCTAACCTTAATCCTAACCCTAACCCTCAACTTCACCCTCAAACTCAGTGTAACCCTAAGCCCAACCCTAACCCTAAACCTAACCCTCACACTCACCCTAACCCTTACCCGAATCCTAATCCTAACCCTAACCCTAACCCTCACCCTCAGACTCACCTTAACCCTAACTCTAACTCTAAACCTCACCCTCACCCTAACCCTAACCCTAAACCTCACCCTAACCCTAAGGCTAAACATCACTCTCACCTTAGCCCTCACCCTAACACTAATCGTAACCTAACCGTCAGCTTAACACTCCCCATAACCCTAAGCCTAACCCTCACCCTAACCCTAACACTCAACTTCACCGTCAACCTCAGCCTAACCTTAAGCGTAACCCTAACCCTAACCCTCACACTCACACTAACCCTAAAACTAATTCTAATCCTAATCCTAACCAAAACCCTCACCCTCACCCTAACCCTCACCCTTACCCCAACATTAAACCCAACACTAACTGTTACCCTAACACTCACCCTCAGCTTCACCCTAACCTTTCCTCTAACCCTAAACCTCACCCTCACCCTAACCCTAACCCTAACCCTTAACCTCAGCCTAACCCTAACCCTAAACCTCACCCTCACCCTAGCCCTTACCCGAACCCTAATCCTAACCCTCATTCTAACCCTCCCCCTAAACCGAACCCTCAGCCTAACCCTAAGCCTAACCCTAAACCTAACCCTAACACACACACTCACCCTCAACCTAACCCTAATCCTGTCTTTAAACCTAACCCTAACCCTAACCCTCCGCCTAACTCTCCACCTAACCCTAACCCTTACACTAACCCTAAACCTAATCCTCAACCTAACCCAAAACCTAAACCTAAAACTAACACTCACCTTCACCCTCACCAAAACTGTAACCGTAAACCTAACCCTATCAATAAACCTAACCCTAATCCTAACCCTTACCCTAACCGTAACCCTCACCCTAACCCAAACCCTCACCCTAACACTTACCCTCACCCTAACCCTAACCCTAACCCTAACACAAACCCTCACACTAACACTTACCCTAACCCTAAACCTAAACCTCAACTTAACCCTTACCCTCACCCTAACCCTAACACTAACCCTATCCCTAACCCTCACCCTAACCCTATTTCTAACCCTAAAACTCACTCTCAACCTAACCCTAACCCTAACCCTAAAGCCCACCCTAACTGTAACCTTAACCTTCACCCGCACCCTCATCCTCACCGTAAATCTAACCCTAACCCTAAAAATAACACTAACCCTAAACCGAACCATCATCCTCACCCTAATCCTCACCCCCACAGTCACCCTCAGCCTAACCCTAAGCCTAACCCTCACCCTAAATTTCATACTCACCTCACCCTAAACCTAATCCTAAACATAACCCTATCCCTAAACCTCAACCTAACCCTCACCCTCACCCTAACCTTACCACTAACCCTAACCCTCAACCTCTCCCTAACCCTAACTCCAACCCTAAACCTCTCTCTGACACTAAACCTAAATCTAACCCTAAATCTCACAGTAAACCTCACCCTAACCATAAACCTCACCATTACCCTCAACCTCAGCGTAACTCTAAGCCTAACACTAACAATAACACTAACCCTAACCCTAACCCTAATCCTAACCCTAACAATAACCGTCACCCTCAGCCTCACACTCAACGCAAGTTTGACCCTAAACCTAACCCCAATCCTCATCCCCACCCTCACCCTCAGCCTAACCCTAAGCCTATACCTAACCCTAACCCTAACCCTAACCCTCACTGTAACCCTAATCATAACCTTAATCTAACCCTAACATTAACCCTAAAGCTAACACTAATCCTCAGCCTCACCCTCACCCTAAACCAAACCCTAACTCTAACCCTCACCCTAACCCTAAGCCTAACCCCAAATCTAGCCCTCACACTCACCCTCTCCCTAACCCTAATACTAAACCTAACGCTTTCCCTAAACCTAACCCTCACCTTATCCCACACCGTAGTCCTATCCCTAACCCTAGTACTAACCCAAAACCTCATTCTAACCCTCACCCTAACGCTAACCCATACCCTCACCCTAACCATAACCCTAACCCTCACCCTAATGCTCAGCCTAAGCCTAAGCATAAGCCTAAGCCTAACCCTAACCATCACCATAACCCTAACACTAACACGAATCCTAACTCTAAACGAAAACCTCATTCTCACCCTAACATTAAATCTAACCCTAACCCTAAACCTCATCCTAACCCTAATCCTAACCCTCACCCTCACCCTCACCGTAACCGTAACCCTAACCCTAACTCTAACAATAACCCTAAACCTAACCCTAACCCTCAACCTAACCATAACCCTCACCCTAACTCTAACCCTCACCCTAACATTTACCCTCACCCTAACCTAACGCTAACCCTACCACTAACCCTAACCATCACCCTAACCCTAAACCTCACCCGAACCCTAGCCCTCACCCAAACCCTAATCCTAACCCTCATCCTAACCCTCACCCTAACACTAACCCTAACCCTCACCCTCACTCTTACCCGAACCCTAATCCTAACCCTAACCCTCATCCTATCCCTCACCATAACCCCTACCTTAACCCTCACCCTAAACCAAACTTTCACCTCAACCTCACCTTTAGCCTAACACTTAACCTAAACCTAAACCTAACCCTAACACACACACTCACCCTCACCCTAACCCTAATCCTAACCCTAACCCTCAATCTCACCCTCACCCTCAGTGTAAACCTAAGCCTAACAATAACCCTAACCCTAATCCTCATCCTCAGCCTCACCCTAACCCTAAATCTATCCCTAAACCTCACCCTCACCCTAATCCTAACCCTAACCCCAACATTAAACTTCACCCTAAACCTAAACATAATCCTCATGCTAACACTCCCCCTAATCCTAACCCTCACCCTAACCTCAAACTCAGCCTAACCCTAAGCCTAACCCTAAACCTAAACCTAACACACACACTCACCCTCATTCTAACCCTAATCCTATCCCTAAACCGAACCCTCCCCCAAACTCTCACCCTATCCCTACCCCTAAAAGTAACCCTTACCCTAACCCTCAACCTAACCCTCACCCTAACCCGAACTCTAAACCTAAAACTCACCCTCACCCTAACCCTAACTTTGACACTAACCCAAACCCTAAACCTCACCCTATCCCTAACTCTAAACCTAAAACTCACCCTCACACTCACAGTAACCATAACCCTCACCCTAACACTAACACTAACCCTAACACTGACCCTCACACTAACACTAACCAAAACCCTACCCCTCCCTCTAACTCTATATCTAACCCTAAACCTCACCCTCAACCTCACCCTAACCCTAACCCTAACCCTAAAACCCAACCTAACCATAACCTAACCCTCACCCGCACCCTCACCCTCACCGTAACTCTAACCCTAAGCTTAACAATAACACTAAACCTAACTCGAACAATTACCCTAAGCCTAATCCTCACCCCCACCCTCACCCTCAGCCTAAACTTATAAGCCTAACCCTCACACTAACCCTCATACTCACCCTCACCCTAACCCTAATCCTAAACCTAACCCTATCCCTAAACCTCAACCTGACTCTCACCCTCACCCTAACCCTAACACTAAACCTATATCTAAACCTCAGCCTAATCATCCGCTTAACCCTAAACCTAACACTAAACCTCACCCTCATCCTAACCCTAACCCTTACCCTAAACCTCAACCTAAACCTCACCCTAAACCTGACCCTCACATTCAACCTCACCATTACTCTAACCGTAACCCTAACAATAACACTAACCCTAACCCTAACCCTAACCCTCACCCTCAGCCTCACCCTCATCCTCAACCTAAGTCTAACACTAACACTAACCCTAACCCTAACCCTAACCCTAACCCTATATCTAACCCTAAACCTCACCCTCACCCTCACCCTCACCCTAACCCTAACCCTAAAACCCACCCTAACAATAACCATAACCCTCACCCACACCCTCACCCTCACCGTAACTCTAACCCTAACCCTAACAAGAACACTAAACCTAACTCGAACCATTACCCTAAGCCTAATCCTCACCACCACCCTCACCCTCAGCCTTACCCTAAGCCTAAGCCTAACCCTCACACTAAACCTCATACTCACCCTCACCCTAACCCTAATCCTAAACCTAACCCTATCCCTAAACCTCAACCTAACCCTCACCCTCACCTTAACCCTAACACTAAACCTATCCCTAAATCTCAGCCTAATCCTCCGCCTAACCATAACCCTAACCCTCAACCTCACCCTCACCCTAACCCTAACCCTAACCCTAACACTAACCCTCACCCTAACCCAAACCCAAAACACCACCCGATCCCTAATCCTCACCCCCACCCTCACTTTAGCCTAACCCTAAGCCTAAGCCTAAGCCTAACCCTAAACCTCACACTCACCCTCACCCTCACCCTAAACCTAACCCTAACCCTAACACTAAAACTAACCCTAAACCTAACCCTAAAACTAACCTTAAATCTCAGCCTCACCCTCACTTTAACCCAAACCCTAACCCTAACCCTCACCCTAACTCTAAGCTTAACACTAACCCTAAAATTCACACTCACCCTCACCCTAAACCTAATCCTAAACCTCACCCTATCCCTAACCCTACCCCTCACCATAACCCTCATCCTAGCCCTCACACTAACACTAATCCTAACCCTAAAGCTCATCCTAACCCTCACCCTAACTCTAACCCTAACAATCACATGCTTGTTCGGCCTAAGCATAAGCCTAAGCCTAAATCTAAGCCTAACGTCACCCTAACCCTATCCCTAACACTCACAGTCATGCTCGGCCTAAGCCTAAGCCTAAGCCTAAGCCTAACCCTAACCCTAACCCTCACCCTAACCCTAACGCTAACACTAACCCTAACTCTAACCCTAAATCTCACCCTAACCCTAACCCTAACCCAAAAGCTAAACCTCACCCTAAACCTAACCGTAAACATCACCTCACCCTAGCCCTCACCCTAACACTAATCATAACGCTCATCCTAACCCTCAATATAACACTAACCCTAACCCACACCCTAACCCTAACCCAATACGAAACCTAACCCTCAACCTAACCCTAACCCTCACCCTCACCGTAACCCTTACCCTAACACACACCCTAACCCTAAACTTAACCCAAACCCTAACTCTCACCCTAAACCTAACCCTCACCCTCACCCTAATCCTAACCCTAAACCTCACCCTCAACCGAGCCCTTGTCCTAACACTAATCCTAAACCTAACCCTCTTCCTAAACCTCCCCCTAACCTTTACCCTAACCCTCACCCTAACCCTAACCCTCACCCTCAACCTCAACCTCTGCATAACCCTAAACCTATCCCTAAACCTATCCCTAACACACACACTCACCCTTACCCTAACCTTAATCCTAACCCTAACCCTCACCTTCACCCTCAAACTCCGTGTAACCCTAAGCCTAACCCTAACCCTAACCCTAACCCTCACACTCACCCTAATACTTACCCTAATCTTAATCTTAACACTAACCCTAAGTCTAACCCTCGGCCTCACCTTAAGCCTAACTCTAACCCTATACCTCACAATCTCCATAACCCTAACACTAACCCTAACCCTAAACCTCACCCGGACCCGAACCCTAAACCTCACCCTCACCCTTGCCCTCATCCTAACCCTAATCCTAACCCTAACCCTCATCCTAACCCTCCCCATAACCCAAACCCTAACCCTCACCCTGGCCCTAACCCTCATTCTCACCTTCACCCTCAGCCTAACCCTAAGCCTTAACCCTAACCCTCAAATTCACTGTAACGCTAAACCTAATCCTAATCCTACCACTAACACTAACCTTCAGCCTCACACTAACCCTCACCCTACACCTAACCCTAAACCTAACACTAACCTTAACCCTGACTCTCACCATCAGCCTCACCCTAACCCTAATTCTAACCCTAAACCTCACCCTCACCCTAATCCTAACCCTAACCCTAACCTTAAACCTCACCCTAAACCTAAACCTAATCTTCATTCTAACCCTCCCCCTAACCCTAACTCTCACCCTAACCTCACCCTCAGCCTAACCCTAAACCTAAACATAACACACACACTCACCCTCATTCTATCCCTAATCCTAATCCTAAACCTAACCCTCCCCCTAACTCTCACCCTACCCCTATCCCTAAAAGTAACCCTTACCCTAACCCTCAACCTAACCCTCACCCTAACCCTAACTCTGACCCAAACCCAAACCCTAAACCTCACCCTATACCTAACCCTAACCCTAACACTCACTCTCACCCTCACAGTAACCATAACCCTCACCCTAACACTAACACTAACCCTAACACTGACCCTCACACTGACCCTAACCCCAACCATAACCCTCCCCCTAACTCTATATCTAACCCTAAACCTCACCCTCACCCTCACCCTAACCCTAACCCTAACCCTAAACCCCACGCTAAGCATAACCATAACATTCACCCGCACCCTCACCCTCACTGTAACTCTAACCCTAACCCTAACAAGAACACTAAACCTAACTCGAACCATTACCCTAAGCCTAATCCTCACCCCCACACTCACCCTCAGCCTAAACCTAAGCCTAAGCCTAACCATCACACTAACCCTCATACTCACCCTCACCCTAACCCTAATCCTAAACCTAACCCTATCCCTAAACCTCAACCTAACCTTCACCCTCACACTAACCCTAACACTAAACCTATCCCTAAACCTCAGCCTAATACTCCGCCTAACCCTAAACCTAACCCAAAACCTCACCCACACACTAACTCTAACAATAAACCTCAACCTAAACCTCACCCTAAACCTGACCCTCACATTCAAACTCACCATTACTCTAACCGTAACTCTAACAATAACACTAACCCTAAACCTAACCCTAAGCCTCACGCTCAGCCTCACCCTCATCCTCAACCTAAGCCTAACACTAACCCTAACCCTAACCCTCACCCTAACCCTCCCCATAACCCTATATCTAACCCTAAACCTCACCCTCACCATCACCCTAACCCAAACCCTAACCCTAAAACCCACCCTAACCATAACCATAACCCTCACCCGCACCCTCACCCTCAGCGTAACTCTAACCCTAACCATAACAAGAACACTAAACCTAACTCAAACCATTCCCCTAAGCCTAATCCTCACCACCACCCTCACCCTCAGCCTTACCCTAAGCCTAAGCCTAACCCTCACACTAACCCTCATACTCACCGTCACCCTAACCTTAATCCTAAACCTAACCTTATCCCTAAACCTCAACCTATCCCTAACCCTCACCCTAACCCTAACACTAAACCTATCCCTAAAGCTCAGCCTAATCCTCCGCCTAACCCTAACCCTAACCCTAAACCTCACCCTCACACTAACCCTAACCCTAACCTTAAACCTCAACCTAAACCTCACCCTAAACCTGACCCTCACATTCAACCTCACCATTACTGTAACCGTAACCCTAACAATAACACTAAGCCTAACCCTAACCCTAACCCTAACGATAACCCTCATCCTCAGCCTCACTCTCACAGCAAACTTAATCCTAACCATAACACTAACAATAACGCTAACCCTAACCCTAACCCTAACCCTAACTCTAATCCTCACCCCCTACCTCACCTTCAGCCTAGTCCTAAGCCTACCCTAACACTAATCCTCACCATAACCCTAACCCTAATCCTAACCCTAACACTAACCATAACCCTAAACCTAACCCTAAACCTCACCCTCACCCTAGCAATCACCCTAACCCTATTCCTAACCGTAAACCTCATCCTGTCCCTCTCTATAACCCTAACTCTAAACCTCACGCTAACACTAACCCTAAAAATAACTCTAAGCCTCACCCTCACCGCCAACTTAACCCTAACCATAACACTAACAATAACCATAACCCTAAGCCTTACCCTAACTCTAAATCTATTCCTCACCCCCAAGCTCAACCTCAGCCTAACCCTAACCCTAACCCTAAACCTCACCATTACCCTAACCCTAACACTAACCCAAAACCTAAACCTAACCCTAAACCTAACCGTAATCCTCAGCCTCAACCTCACCCTAACCCAAAACCTAACCATAACCCTCACACTAACTCTAACCCTAACCCTAACACTAACCCTCACCCTAACCCTAACCCTAACCATCACCCTAAACCTAATCCTCACGCCTATGCTCACCATTAACCTAACACTAAGCCTAAACCTAACCCTAACCCGAAACCTCACACTCACCCTCACCCTAACCCTAATCTTAAAACCAACCCTAACCGTAACCCTAAACCTCAATCTAACCCTCAACCTAATCTGAACCCTAACACTTAACCTAAACTAACCCTTGACCTAACCCTCCAACTAAACCTAAATCTAACTATAAACCTCACCCTCACCCTAATCCTAACCGTAACCCTAAACCTCACCCTAACCCTAACACTCACCCTCACCCTCAACATAACTCTAACCCTAACCCCAACAATAAGAGTAATCCAAACCCTAAACCTAACCCTAACCCTAACCCTAACTCTAATGCTCACACTCAACCTCACCCTAACCCTAATCCTAACCCTAACCCTCACCCTAACCCTAACCCTCACCCTCACTGTAACCCTCACCCTCATCCTTACCCTCACCCTAACCCTCACCCTAACCCTAAACCTTACCCTAACACTAACCCTAACCATCACCTTCACCCTAGCCTTCACCCTAACCCTAATCGTAAACCTAATCCTCATCCTGAACCTCACCCTAACTCTAAGCCTAAACCTAACCCTAACCCTAACCCCAACCCTGACTGTAACCCTAACACTGACCCTAACACTAACTCTCACCATAAACCTAACCCTAAACCTAAACCTAATCTTCAGCCTCACCCTAACCCTAACACAAACCCTAACCCTAACCCTCATCCTAACTCTAAGCCTAACCCTAACCTTAATCGTAACCCTCATATTCACCCTCACCCTAACCCTAATCCTAAACCTGACCCCATACCTAACCCTAACCCTCACCCTAACCCTCTGCCTAGCCATCACCCTTACACTTATCCTAACCCTAACCCTCACCCTAACCATAACCCTAACCCTAAACCTAAACCTCACCCTAAAATTTACCCTCACCCTAACACTAATCCTGAACCTAATAATTACCCTCACACTAACCCTAAACCTCACCCTAACCCTAAACCTCACCCTAACACTATCCCTTACCCTCACCTCACCCTAGCCTTCACCCTAACCTTAACCCTCATCCTCACCATAAACCTCACACTAACCCTAACCCTAATCCTCAATCTAAAACTCACCCTCACCCTCAGCCTAACCCTAAGCCTAACCCTAAACCTAACCCTAACCCTCACACTCACACTAACTAAAACCCTAATCCTAATCCTAAACCTAACCCTCCCCCTAACCCTCCCCCTAAACTTAACCCTAAACCTAACACTAACCCTAACCCTAACCCTCACCCTCAGCCTCACCCTAACCCTAACTCTAACCCTAAACCTCACCCTAACCCTGAAACTAACCCTAACCTTAAACCTCACCCTCAAACTCACCCTAGCCCTTACCCTAAGCCTAATCCTAACCCTAACTCTCATCCTAACCCTTCCCCTAAACCTAACCCTCACCCTCAACCTCACTCTCATCCTAACCCTAAGCCTAACCCTAAACCTAAACCTAACACACACACTCACCCTCACTCTAACCCTGATGCTGTCCCTACCCTAACCCTAAGGCTAACCCTCCCTCTAACTCTCACCATAACACTAACCCAAACATTAACCCTCAACCTAAACCTCACCCTAACTCTAACTCTATCCCTAAACCTCACCCTCACCCTAAACCTAACTCTAACACTAACCCAAACCCTCAACCTCACCCTAACACTAACCTTAACCCTAAACCACACCCTCACCCTCAGCCTAATCCTAAACCTAACCCTAACCCTAACACTCACACTCAACCTAACCCTAACCCTAAACCGCATCCTAACCCAACCCCCACCCTTAACCTCAGCCCAATCCTAAGCCTATCCCTAACCTTAACCCTAACCCTCACACTCACCCTAACACTAAACCTAATGTACAACTAACCCAAACCCTAACCCACACCCTCAACCTAACCCTCACCTTAAGCCTAACCCTAACATTAATACTAACCCTAACCCTCACCCTCAGCCTCACCCTAACCCTAACTCTAACACTAAACCTCACCCTGAACCAAACCCTAACCATAATCCTATCTCTAAACCTCATCCAAGACCTAACGCTAACCCTCACCCTCACCATAACCTTAACCCTAACCCTAACGCTAACAATAACCCTAACCCTAACCCTAACCCTCACTGTAAACATAACCCTCACCCTACCCCTAAACCTCACCCTATCACTTACCCTCACCTTAACACTAAACCTAACACTAAACCTCACACTAACCCTAACCATCAACGTAAACCTTAACCTCACCCTAACACTAACACTAAACCTCACCCTCTCCCTAGACCTCGCCCTAACCCTAACCATCATCCTCACCCTAAACTTCACACTAACCATAACACTAATCCAAAATCTAACCCTCAACCTCACCCTAAACCTAACCCTAACCCTCACCCTAACCGTAACCCTTACCCTTACCTTAACCCTCACCATCAGCCTAACAATCACATTTACACTTACTGTCACCCCCACCCTAACCCTCACTCTAATCCTAACCCTCACCCTAACCGAAAATCTACCCCTAAACCTCACCCTCACCTTAACCCTCACTCTAACCCTAACCCTAACACAATCCCTTACCCTAACCCTAACCCTAACCATCACTCTAAACCTAATCCTCACCCCCAAACTCACCCTCAGCCTAACCCTAAGCCTAAGCCTAACTCTAACCCTAAACCTCACACTCACAATCACCCTATCCCTAATCCTAACCCTAACCCTAACCCTAACCCTAACCCTAAATCTCAACCTAACCCTCAACCTAACCTTAACCCTAACACTTAGCCTAACTCTAACCCTCGACCTAACACTCCAAGTAAAACTAAATCTAACCATAAAACTCACCCTCCCACTAACCCTAATCCTAACCCTAACCATAAACCTCACCCTAACCCTAACACTCACCCTCACCCTCACCCTCACCCTCACCATAACTCTAACCCTAACCTAACAATAACAGTAATCCTAACGGTAAACCTAACCCTAACACCAACCCTAATGCTAACACTCAAACTCAACCTAACCCTAATCCTAACCCTAATCCTCACCCTAACCCTCAGCCGAGCCCTAAGTCTAACCCTAAACCCAACCTTCACACTCACACTAACCCAAACCCTAATCCTAATCCTAAACCTAACCCTAACCCTCACCCTCACACTAACCCTCACCCTAAACTCTAACCCTAAACCTTACCCTCACCCTAACCATAACCCTAACCTTAAACCTCACCCTCACACTCACCCTAGCCCTTACCCTAACCCTAATCCTAAATCTAACCCTCATCGAAACCCTCCCCGTAACCCAAACCCTCAACCTCAACCTCACCATCAGCCTAACCCTAAGACTAACACTAAACCTAAACCTAACAAACACACTCACCCTCACGCTAACCCTAATCCTATCCCTAACCCTAACCCTAAGCCTAACCCTCCCCCTAACTCTCACCCTAACCATAACCCTAACACTGACCCTTACCCTAACCCTCAACCTAAACCTCACCCTAAACCTAACTAACCCTAACCTTCACCATCACCCTAACGCTAAATCTAAACCTAAATCAAACCCTAAGCCTAACCCTAACCCTAACCCTCACACTCACCCTAACACTAACCCTAATTCCATTCCTAACCCTAACTCTAACCCTCTCCCTCAACCTAACCATCATCTTAAGCCTACCCCTAACATTAATCCTAACCCTAACCCTCACACTAAGCTTCAACCTAACCCTAACTCTAACACTAAACCTCAACCTGACCCTAAACCTAAACATAACCCTATCCCTAACCCTCATACTAGCCCTAACCCTATCCCTCACACTCACCCTCACCATAACCTTAACCCTAACCCTAACACTAACCCTAACACTAACAATAACCCTATCCCTAACCCTCATCCTCACCCTAAACATAACCCTCAACCTAACCCTAACCCTCACCCTAACACTTCCCCTTCCCCTAACACTAACCGTAACCCCAACACTAAACCTCACACTAACCCTAACCATCAACTTAACCCTACACCGCACCCTAACACTAACCCTAAACCTCACCCTCTCCCTAGACGTCGCCCTAACCCTAACCGTCATCCTCACCCTAAACTTCACACTAAACCTAACACTAATCCTCAATCTAACCCTCACCCTCATCCTAAACCTTACCCTAACCCTCACCCTAACCCTAACCCTCAACCTTACCTTAACCCTCACCCTTACCGTAACCCTCACGCTGAGCCTAACCCTAAAATTTACCCTTAACCTCAACCCCACCCTAACCTTCACTCTAAACCTAACACTCACCCTAACCCTAACTCTACCCTAAACGTCACCCTCACCCTAACCCTAACTCTAACCCTAACCCTAACACTAACCCTCACCCTAACCCTAAACCTAACCATAACCCTAACCCTAATCTTCAACACCACCCTCACCCTTAGCCTAACCGTAAGCCTAAGCCTAATCCTAACCCTAAACCTCACACTCACCCTCACCCTAACTCTAATCCTAACCCTAACCCTATACCTAAACCTCAACCTAACCCTCAACCTAAACTTAACCCTAACACTTACCCTAAACCTAACCCTCTACCTAATCTTCCAACTAAATCTAAATCTCATCATAAACCTCACTATCACCCTAACCCTAATCCTAACCCTAAACCTAAACCTCACCCTAAATCTAACACTCACCCTCACCCTCACCATAATTCTAAACCTAACCCTAACAATAAAAGTAATCCTAATCCTAAACCTAAGCCTAACACTAACCCTAACCCTAATGCTAAAACTCAAACTCAGCCTAACCCTAATCCTAACCCTAAACCTCACCCTAAACCTAACCCTCATCCTAACCCTAAACCTAACCCTATCCCTAAACCTAAACCTTACCCTAACACTAACGCTAATCCTCACCTTCACCCTAGCCCTCACCCTAACCCTAATAGTAAACCTAATTCTCATCCTAACCCTCACCTTAACTCTAAGCCTAAACCTAACCCTAAGCCTAACCCCAACCCTCATTGTAACCCTAACATTGACCCTAACACTAACACTCACCATAAACCTAACCCTAAACCTAACCCTAAACCTAACCCTAATCCTCAGCCTCACCCTCACCCTAACCCAAACCCTAACACTAACCCTCATCCTAACTCTAAGCCTAACCCTAACCCTCACCCTAACCCTCAGCCTAGCCCTCACCCTTACATTATCCTAACCCTAAACCTCACCTAAACCATAACCCTCATCATAAACCTAACCCTAACCCTAAAATTTACCCTCACCCTAACACTAAACCTAACCCTAATACTAACACTC